>NW_028136467.1:0-1200000 GCF_964662115.1 Mustela nivalis | reverse complement strand
CTCTGTTGACATCTGTGTGCATGCCTTCATGGAGGTAGCAGCTCCGCTTGTGTCCGAAGGCCCCTGTGTGTGCAGGGAGGCTCCCGGTAATGGTATGTCCTCGGGGGCCTTGAGGTTTCTCATATTCTGGAGGTGTGTGGCCAAAGGAATGGACAGAGTTTCCCAGGAGAGAGCAGGCATGGTCCTGTGGTATGGCTCCAGAGGACCCAGCCTAGAGGCTGTGTTTGACAGGGCTGTGGGGACAGATGTCTGAAAAAGCAAACTTGGCTCAGGTAGGGGCCAAGGTAATGGCAGGCCTGATCTCCAGTCCGAGAGGGGAGATCCTCTGGATATCAAAGGAGGGCAAGTGGGAGGCAGTCGCTCAGGCTTTTGTCTCTGGGTGTTGCGTTCACAGTGGCCGTTCAGGGTAGGGGTTGCTTCAGGGGCCGAGGAAGAGCCTTCCTCTCGGGGGATTGTCCAAGCTCCCAAGGGTTTGGGTTCATTCTGTGGGAAGGGAAGAGTACTGTTTTCTGCCACAGGGGACCCCCCAGGAGAGGGACTCTAGAGCACAGCAGTGGGTTCCCTCAACTGGAATACACACCATCTAGTTAGTCCTGCGTGCCTATGGGCATGGCAAGCCACATATGCGGGCTCTTGGTCCAATCACTGAGAGGCGTTACTTGAATAAGGTACTCACGCTGAGGGTCACAATGTGTGTTTGTGCCCAAGGCGGCCCTCACACATGGGCGTGGCCTCATGGGCCATGCCGTTTTCTCCTACACTGAAGGTTTGACTCACTGCCAGCAGCAAGGTTTCTTGCCATGGGGAAGGAGGGGTTCTGACTTGTGCATCAGGTTCCCCCCTGTGCAGGGATTGGAGATAAGGTCTAGGTTCTGATGACTGAAAACCCAGGTTGGGAATGGATGGTGGCCTAAGGCAGTGGCGGGTCCAATGTGCTGGGTGTGCAGCCAGCTGTGTCGGTGTCTGTTGGAAGGTCTGGGCTCAGGCTATTTGCGACAGAGCATCAGTGTTTAAGGTAGCCTATGCAATTGGGGTGTTGCCGAGGGCCAAGCAGTTTGATCCTCATTTGGGGTTTCTGGGCAGCACCATAGACAAAGATTTTCTCCTGGGAGGCAGGCGGAGTGCTTCATTGTGGCCCCAGAATTCCCAGTAGGGAGGGTTTGTGGGCCAGGAGTGTGAGGACGGAAGTCTAGGAACACAAGCTAAAGTGAGGATTGGAGCCAAGGGCAGAGCAGGCCCACTAGGCAGAGGCTGAATCAAAATCTAATGCATCTGAAGTCAGGCTGAGGATCAGACGTTGGCTGAGGCTGGAGTATGTGTCCATGATGGCACCTTCATGAAGCGGGGGCCTCATGAGGCCAAGGAAGTTTTCCCACGCTGAGTTTGGAGGTTGCCCCAAACCACCAGGTTTCCTTCTGTGGGACATTCGAGTCCTGTTGCATGGCTCCAGGACATACCATACGGAAGGACTGGAGAGCACGGTTCGAAGGATGGATCCCTGAACAGCATGCCTCGCATTCCCATTGGCCATTAGCCACAAGATATGTTTGATCTGCTGCCTCTGGGGCACGCTAACCAGGGGGCTGAGTTGAAATGGCCTCTCCTGAGGATGCGTCATAATGTGCGTTTGGGTCCATGGAAACCTTGGAATGTGCTGGTTGTTCAGTGGCCCTGCGGAACTCTCCTACCTGAAGGGTTTGATACATCCCCAGTAAGTAAGCTCCCCATGTGGAGACGAGAGAGGTTTGGTTTGGAGCCTCAGAAAAGCCCCGTGTGCTGGTCTACGAAAACAGACCTCTGAGGACGGACACATGGAAACCAAAGCTAAGGTTCAGATTAGGGCCTGGGGGCCTGTCCATTTCAACCTTCTGTCTCTGGGGACACTGTCTGAGAGTCTAAGTGGAGATAGTTGCTCCGCTGGTGTCAGAGAGCCCCTCTTAGTCCAGGGTGGCCTACACTATTGATGGCCTCAGGGGCCTTGGAGCTTTTCCCTAACCTGTAGGGTTGTGGTCAATGGATTGGGCACAATTTCCTTGGAGAGGGCAGGCACAATCTTTCGCTGTGGCTCCAGAGGCCCTAGCCTGGCGGTTGTGTGGGTCCAGGCTGAGGGCACAGAAGTCTGAAAACACAAACTCAGCTTATGAGTGGTGCCTAGGGTATGGCAGGCCGGATGTACAGCCCGAGAGGGAGCTCCTGGGCCTCTGAAACAAGGGCGAGTGGGAGGCGTTCCTTCAGGCTTTTGTCTCTGGATGTTGTGTCCGAGATAGCCGTGGATTGGAGGGGTGGCCTCAGGGACTGTGGACGAGTATCCCTCTCTGGGGATTTGTCCCAGCTCCCAAGAGTTTGGGGTCATTTTGTGGGAAGGGTGGAAAAGTGTTGTCTGGCTCACGTGTCTCTCCAAGAAAGGGATTCCCGAGCAGAGCCCCAGGTACGGGCGGGGCGACTGGAAAACTCAAACACTGGTGAGGATTGGGTGCATAGGGGCTTGGCAAGCCCCATATGCGGGCTCTTGGCCCAGGCCCTGACAGGCCTTTCTTTGACATGGGGCTCATGCTGAGGGTCAGAGTGTGAATTTGTGCCCAAGCAGCACTCAAGTTTGGGCGTGGCATCAGGGACCAGGAAGGTTTCTCCCACCCTGAAGGTGTGACTCCATGCCAAGAGCAAGCTTTACAGCCACGGGGAAGGAGGAGTTCTGTGTTGTGCTTGCGATACCCAGCTGTGTGGAGAATTGATATAATGTCTAGGTTCAGATATCTGAAAACCAAGGTTAGGAAGAGGTGACGGCATAAGACCATGGCGTGTCCGAAGTGCTGGGTGTGCGGCCAGCTGTCTCCTTGTCTGTCTGGACGTCTGGCTTCAGGCTGTGTCAGACAGAGCATGAGTGCCCAGAGCAGCCTATCCAGTTCGGGTACCGGTCGAGGCCCGAGCAGGTTGATCCTCATCTGGGTTTTCTGGAGAGAACCCCACAGGGAAACGACTTTCTTCCCTTGGGCAGACCCTGGGCTGGGTTGTGGTTCTGGAGTTCCTAGTCCGGAGGGCTTGTTTGCCAGGAGTGTGAGGAAGGAAGTCTGAAAACACAAGCTAGCGTGAGGTTTGGGACCGATGGCACGGCAGGCCCACTCTGAGAGGCTGAATCGAGATCTCCTGCACTGAGGTCATTTCAACTCTGAGACGTGCCTCAGGCTAGAGTTTTTGTCCAGCATGGCCTCTTCCTGAATGGTGTGGGGGCCTCATGAGGCCAGGAAGGTTTGCCTACGATGGGATTTGTGAACTACTCCAAACCTCAAGGTTTCCTTCTGCACGAAAGTCGAGTGCTATTGGATGGTTCCAGGAGGCCCCATACGGAAAGACTCGAGAGCAGGTGTCTAAGCATGGATGCCTGGGAACGCCACCTCATATTCCCACTCTTTAGTCAGGACAAGGCAGGCTCAATCTGCGGGCTCCTGGGTGAGCTACCCAGAGGGGAGAGTTGAAATGGACTCTCATGAAGATGAGTCCTACTGTGGCTTGGTGGCCTGGGAAGCCTTGGAATGTGGAGGTGGCTCAGGGACTCTGCAGGATTCTCCAACCTGAGGTGTTTGACACGGCTCCAACAAGGAAGCTTCCCATGTGGAGACGAGAGAAGTTCTGTTCAGTGCCTCAGGAAAGCCCCATATCCTGTTCTTCGAACCAAAGCCTCTGAGGAGTGACACCTGGAAAACAAAGCAAGAGTTGAGATTAGGGCCTAAGGGCCTGTCCGGCTCAACCTTCTATCTCTGTTGACATCTGTGTGCATGCCTTCATGGAGGTAGCAGCTCCGCTTGTGTCCGAAGGCCCCTGTGTGTGCAGGGAGGCTCCCGGTAATGGTATGTCCTCGGGGGCCTTGAGGTTTCTCATATTCTGGAGGTGTGTGGCCAAAGGAATGGACAGAGTTTCCCAGGAGAGAGCAGGCATGGTCCTGTGGTATGGCTCCAGAGGACCCAGCCTAGAGGCTGTGTTTGCCAGGGCTGTGGGGACAGATGTCTGAAAAAGCAAACTTGGCTCAGGTAGGGGCCAAGGTAATGGCAGGCCTGATCTCCAGTCCGAGAGGGGAGATCCTCTGGATATCAAAGGAGGGCAAGTGGGAGGCAGTCGCTCAGGCTTTTGTCTCTGGGTGTTGCGTTCACAGTGGCCGTTCAGGGTAGGGGTTGCTTCAGGGGCCGAGGAAGAGCCTTCCTCTCGGGGGATTGTCCAAGCTCCCAAGGGTTTGGGTTCATTCTGTGGGAAGGGAAGAGTACTGTTTTCTGCCACAGGGGACCCCCCAGGAGAGGGACTCTAGAGCACAGCAGTGGGTTCCCTCAACTGGAATACACACCATCTAGTTAGTCCTGCGTGCCTATGGGCATGGCAAGCCACATATGCGGGCTCTTGGTCCAATCACTGAGAGGCGTTACTTGAATAAGGTACTCACGCTGAGGGTCACAATGTGTGTTTGTGCCCAAGGCGGCCCTCACACATGGGCGTGGCCTCATGGGCCATGCCGTTTTCTCCTACACTGAAGGTTTGACTCACTGCCAGCAGCAAGGTTTCTTGCCATGGGGAAGGAGGGGTTCTGACTTGTGCATCAGGTTCCCCCCTGTGCAGGGATTGGAGATAAGGTCTAGGTTCTGATGACTGAAAACCCAGGTTGGGAATGGATGGTGGCCTAAGGCAGTGGCGGGTCCAATGTGCTGGGTGTGCAGCCAGCTGTGTCGGTGTCTGTTGGAAGGTCTGGGCTCAGGCTATTTGCGACAGAGCATCAGTGTTTAAGGTAGCCTATGCAATTGGGGTGTTGCCGAGGGCCAAGCAGTTTGATCCTCATTTGGGGTTTCTGGGCAGCACCATAGACAAAGATTTTCTCCTGGGAGGCAGGCGGAGTGCTTCATTGTGGCCCCAGAATTCCCAGTAGGGAGGGTTTGTGGGCCAGGAGTGTGAGGACGGAAGTCTAGGAACACAAGCTAAAGTGAGGATTGGAGCCAAGGGCAGAGCAGGCCCACTAGGCAGAGGCTGAATCAAAATCTAATGCATCTGAAGTCAGGCTGAGGATCAGACGTTGGCTGAGGCTGGAGTATGTGTCCATGATGGCACCTTCATGAAGCGGGGGCCTCATGAGGCCAAGGAAGTTTTCCCACGCTGAGTTTGGAGGTTGCCCCAAACCACCAGGTTTCCTTCTGTGGGACATTCGAGTCCTGTTGCATGGCTCCAGGACATACCATACGGAAGGACTGGAGAGCACGGTTCGAAGGATGGATCCCTGAACAGCATGCCTCGCATTCCCATTGGCCATTAGCCACAAGATATGTTTGATCTGCTGCCTCTGGGGCACGCTAACCAGGGGGCTGAGTTGAAATGGCCTCTCCTGAGGATGCGTCATAATGTGCGTTTGGGTCCATGGAAACCTTGGAATGTGCTGGTTGTTCAGTGGCCCTGCGGAACTCTCCTACCTGAAGGGTTTGATACATCCCCAGTAAGTAAGCTCCCCATGTGGAGACGAGAGAGGTTTGGTTTGGAGCCTCAGAAAAGCCCCGTGTGCTGGTCTACGAAAACAGACCTCTGAGGACGGACACATGGAAACCAAAGCTAAGGTTCAGATTAGGGCCTGGGGGCCTGTCCATTTCAACCTTCTGTCTCTGGGGACACTGTCTGAGAGTCTAAGTGGAGATAGTTGCTCCGCTGGTGTCAGAGAGCCCCTCTTAGTCCAGGGTGGCCTACACTATTGATGGCCTCAGGGGCCTTGGAGCTTTTCCCTAACCTGTAGGGTTGTGGTCAATGGATTGGGCACAATTTCCTTGGAGAGGGCAGGCACAATCTTTCGCTGTGGCTCCAGAGGCCCTAGCCTGGCGGTTGTGTGGGTCCAGGCTGAGGGCACAGAAGTCTGAAAACACAAACTCAGCTTATGAGTGGTGCCTAGGGTATGGCAGGCCGGATGTACAGCCCGAGAGGGAGCTCCTGGGCCTCTGAAACAAGGGCGAGTGGGAGGCGTTCCTTCAGGCTTTTGTCTCTGGATGTTGTGTCCGAGATAGCCGTGGATTGGAGGGGTGGCCTCAGGGACTGTGGACGAGTATCCCTCTCTGGGGATTTGTCCCAGCTCCCAAGAGTTTGGGGTCATTTTGTGGGAAGGGTGGAAAAGTGTTGTCTGGCTCACGTGTCTCTCCAAGAAAGGGATTCCCGAGCAGAGCCCCAGGTACGGGCGGGGCGACTGGAAAACTCAAACACTGGTGAGGATTGGGTGCATAGGGGCTTGGCAAGCCCCATATGCGGGCTCTTGGCCCAGGCCCTGACAGGCCTTTCTTTGACATGGGGCTCATGCTGAGGGTCAGAGTGTGAATTTGTGCCCAAGCAGCACTCAAGTTTGGGCGTGGCATCAGGGACCAGGAAGGTTTCTCCCACCCTGAAGGTGTGACTCCATGCCAAGAGCAAGCTTTACAGCCACGGGGAAGGAGGAGTTCTGTGTTGTGCTTGCGATACCCAGCTGTGTGGAGAATTGATATAATGTCTAGGTTCAGATATCTGAAAACCAAGGTTAGGAAGAGGTGACGGCATAAGACCATGGCGTGTCCGAAGTGCTGGGTGTGCGGCCAGCTGTCTCCTTGTCTGTCTGGACGTCTGGCTTCAGGCTGTGTCAGACAGAGCATGAGTGCCCAGAGCAGCCTATCCAGTTCGGGTACCGGTCGAGGCCCGAGCAGGTTGATCCTCATCTGGGTTTTCTGGAGAGAACCCCACAGGGAAACGACTTTCTTCCCTTGGGCAGACCCTGGGCTGGGTTGTGGTTCTGGAGTTCCTAGTCCGGAGGGCTTGTTTGCCAGGAGTGTGAGGAAGGAAGTCTGAAAACACAAGCTAGCGTGAGGTTTGGGACCGATGGCACGGCAGGCCCACTCTGAGAGGCTGAATCGAGATCTCCTGCACTGAGGTCATTTCAACTCTGAGACGTGCCTCAGGCTAGAGTTTTTGTCCAGCATGGCCTCTTCCTGAATGGTGTGGGGGCCTCATGAGGCCAGGAAGGTTTGCCTACGATGGGATTTGTGAACTACTCCAAACCTCAAGGTTTCCTTCTGCACGAAAGTCGAGTGCTATTGGATGGTTCCAGGAGGCCCCATACGGAAAGACTCGAGAGCAGGTGTCTAAGCATGGATGCCTGGGAACGCCACCTCATATTCCCACTCTTTAGTCAGGACAAGGCAGGCTCAATCTGCGGGCTCCTGGGTGAGCTACCCAGAGGGGAGAGTTGAAATGGACTCTCATGAAGATGAGTCCTACTGTGGCTTGGTGGCCTGGGAAGCCTTGGAATGTGGAGGTGGCTCAGGGACTCTGCAGGATTCTCCAACCTGAGGTGTTTGACACGGCTCCAACAAGGAAGCTTCCCATGTGGAGACGAGAGAAGTTCTGTTCAGTGCCTCAGGAAAGCCCCATATCCTGTTCTTCGAACCAAAGCCTCTGAGGAGTGACACCTGGAAAACAAAGCAAGAGTTGAGATTAGGGCCTAAGGGCCTGTCCGGCTCAACCTTCTATCTCTGTTGACATCTGTGTGCATGCCTTCATGGAGGTAGCAGCTCCGCTTGTGTCCGAAGGCCCCTGTGTGTGCAGGGAGGCTCCCGGTAATGGTATGTCCTCGGGGGCCTTGAGGTTTCTCATATTCTGGAGGTGTGTGGCCAAAGGAATGGACAGAGTTTCCCAGGAGAGAGCAGGCATGGTCCTGTGGTATGGCTCCAGAGGACCCAGCCTAGAGGCTGTGTTTGCCAGGGCTGTGGGGACAGATGTCTGAAAAAGCAAACTTGGCTCAGGTAGGGGCCAAGGTAATGGCAGGCCTGATCTCCAGTCCGAGAGGGGAGATCCTCTGGATATCAAAGGAGGGCAAGTGGGAGGCAGTCGCTCAGGCTTTTGTCTCTGGGTGTTGCGTTCACAGTGGCCGTTCAGGGTAGGGGTTGCTTCAGGGGCCGAGGAAGAGCCTTCCTCTCGGGGGATTGTCCAAGCTCCCAAGGGTTTGGGTTCATTCTGTGGGAAGGGAAGAGTACTGTTTTCTGCCACAGGGGACCCCCCAGGAGAGGGATTCTAGAGCAAAGCAGTGGGTTCCCTCAACTGGAATACACACCATCTAGTTAGTCCTGCGTGCCTATGGGCATGGCAAGCCACATATGCGGGCTCTTGGTCCAATCACTGAGAGGCGTTACTTGAATAAGGTACTCACGCTGAGGGTCACAATGTGTGTTTGTGCCCAAGGCGGCCCTCACACATGGGCGTGGCCTCATGGGCCATGCCGTTTTCTCCTACACTGAAGGTTTGACTCACTGCCAGCAGCAAGGTTTCTTGCCATGGGGAAGGAGGGGTTCTGACTTGTGCATCAGGTTCCCCCCTGTGCAGGGATTGGAGATAAGGTCTAGGTTCTGATGACTGAAAACCCAGGTTGGGAATGGATGGTGGCCTAAGGCAGTGGCGGGTCCAATGTGCTGGGTGTGCAGCCAGCTGTGTCGGTGTCTGTTGGAAGGTCTGGGCTCAGGCTATTTGCGACAGAGCATCAGTGTTTAAGGTAGCCTATGCAATTGGGGTGTTGCCGAGGGCCAAGCAGTTTGATCCTCATTTGGGGTTTCTGGGCAGCACCATAGACAAAGTTTTTCTCCTGGGAGGCAGGCGGAGTGCTTCTTTGTGGCCCCAGAATTCCCAGTAGGGAGGGTTTGTGGGCCAGGAGTGTGAGGACGGAAGTCTAGGAACACAAGCTAAAGTGAGGATTGGAGCCAAGGGCAGAGCAGGCCCACTAGGCAGAGGCTGAATCAAAATCTAATGCATCTGAAGTCAGGCTGAGGATCAGACGTTGGCTGAGGCTGGAGTATGTGTCCATGATGGCACCTTCATGAAGCGGGGGCCTCATGAGGCCAAGGAAGTTTTCCCACGCTGAGTTTGGAGGTTGCCCCAAACCACCAGGTTTCCTTCTGTGGGACATTCGAGTCCTGTTGCATGGCTCCAGGACATACCATACGGAAGGACTGGAGAGCACGGTTCGAAGGATGGATCCCTGAACAGCATGCCTCGCATTCCCATTGGCCATTAGCCACAAGATATGTTTGATCTGCTGCCTCTGGGGCACGCTAACCAGGGGGCTGAGTTGAAATGGCCTCTCCTGAGGATGCGTCATAATGTGCGTTTGGGTCCATGGAAACCTTGGAATGTGCTGGTTGTTCAGTGGCCCTGCGGAACTCTCCTACCTGAAGGGTTTGATACATCCCCAGTAAGTAAGCTCCCCATGTGGAGACGAGAGAGGTTTGGTTTGGAGCCTCAGAAAAGCCCCGTGTGCTGGTCTACGAAAACAGACCTCTGAGGACGGACACATGGAAACCAAAGCTAAGGTTCAGATTAGGGCCTGGGGGCCTGTCCATTTCAACCTTCTGTCTCTGGGGACACTCTCTGAGAGTCTAAGTGGAGATAGTTGCTCCGCTGGTGTCAGAGAGCCCCTCTTAGTCCAGGGTGGCCTACACTATTGATGGCCTCAGGGGCCTTGGAGCTTTTCCCTAACCTGTAGGGTTGTGGTCAATGGATTGGGCACAATTTCCTTGGAGAGGGCAGGCACAATCTTTCGCTGTGGCTCCAGAGGCCCTAGCCTGGCGGTTGTGTGGGTCCAGGCTGAGGGCACAGAAGTCTGAAAACACAAACTCAGCTTATGAGTGGTGCCTAGGGTATGGCAGGCCGGATGTACAGCCCGAGAGGGAGCTCCTGGGCCTCTGAAACAAGGGCGAGTGGGAGGCGTTCCTTCAGGCTTTTGTCTCTGGATGTTGTGTCCGAGATAGCCGTGGATTGGAGGGGTGGCCTCAGGGACTGTGGACGAGTATCCCTCTCTGGGGATTTGTCCCAGCTCCCAAGAGTTTGGGGTCATTTTGTGGGAAGGGTGGAAAAGTGTTGTCTGGCTCACGTGTCTCTCCAAGAAAGGGATTCCCGAGCAGAGCCCCAGGTACGGGCGGGGCGACTGGAAAACTCAAACACTGGTGAGGATTGGGTGCATAGGGGCTTGGCAAGCCCCATATGCGGGCTCTTGGCCCAGGCCCTGACAGGCCTTTCTTTGACATGGGGCTCATGCTGAGGGTCAGAGTGTGAATTTGTGCCCAAGCAGCACTCAAGTTTGGGCGTGGCATCAGGGACCAGGAAGGTTTCTCCCACCCTGAAGGTGTGACTCCATGCCAAGAGCAAGCTTTACAGCCACGGGGAAGGAGGAGTTCTGTGTTGTGCTTGCGATACCCAGCTGTGTGGAGAATTGATATAATGTCTAGGTTCAGATATCTGAAAACCAAGGTTAGGAAGAGGTGACGGCATAAGACCATGGCGTGTCCGAAGTGCTGGGTGTGCGGCCAGCTGTCTCCTTGTCTGTCTGGACGTCTGGCTTCAGGCTGTGTCAGACAGAGCATGAGTGCCCAGAGCAGCCTATCCAGTTCGGGTACCGGTCGAGGCCCGAGCAGGTTGATCCTCATCTGGGTTTTCTGGAGAGAACCCCACAGGGAAACGACTTTCTTCCCTTGGGCAGACCCTGGGCTGGGTTGTGGTTCTGGAGTTCCTAGTCCGGAGGGCTTGTTTGCCAGGAGTGTGAGGAAGGAAGTCTGAAAACACAAGCTAGCGTGAGGTTTGGGACCGATGGCACGGCAGGCCCACTCTGAGAGGCTGAATCGAGATCTCCTGCACTGAGGTCATTTCAACTCTGAGACGTGCCTCAGGCTAGAGTTTTTGTCCAGCATGGCCTCTTCCTGAATGGTGTGGGGGCCTCATGAGGCCAGGAAGGTTTGCCTACGATGGGATTTGTGAACTACTCCAAACCTCAAGGTTTCCTTCTGCACGAAAGTCGAGTGCTATTGGATGGTTCCAGGAGGCCCCATACGGAAAGACTCGAGAGCAGGTGTCTAAGCATGGATGCCTGGGAACGCCACCTCATATTCCCACTCTTTAGTCAGGACAAGGCAGGCTCAATCTGCGGGCTCCTGGGTGAGCTACCCAGAGGGGAGAGTTGAAATGGACTCTCATGAAGATGAGTCCTACTGTGGCTTGGTGGCCTGGGAAGCCTTGGAATGTGGAGGTGGCTCAGGGACTCTGCAGGATTCTCCAACCTGAGGTGTTTGACACGGCTCCAACAAGGAAGCTTCCCATGTGGAGACGAGAGAAGTTCTGTTCAGTGCCTCAGGAAAGCCCCATATCCTGTTCTTCGAACCAAAGCCTCTGAGGAGTGACACCTGGAAAACAAAGCAAGAGTTGAGATTAGGGCCTAAGGGCCTGTCCGGCTCAACCTTCTATCTCTGTTGACATCTGTGTGCATGCCTTCATGGAGGTAGCAGCTCCGCTTGTGTCCGAAGGCCCCTGTGTGTGCAGGGAGGCTCCCGGTAATGGTATGTCCTCGGGGGCCTTGAGGTTTCTCATATTCTGGAGGTGTGTGGCCAAAGGAATGGACAGAGTTTCCCAGGAGAGAGCAGGCATGGTCCTGTGGTATGGCTCCAGAGGACCCAGCCTAGAGGCTGTGTTTGCCAGGGCTGTGGGGATAGATGTCTGAAAAAGCAAACTTGGCTCAGGTAGGGGCCAAGGTAATGGCAGGCCTGATCTCCAGTCCGAGAGGGGAGATCCTCTGGATATCAAAGGAGGGCAAGTGGGAGGCAGTCGCTCAGGCTTTTGTCTCTGGGTGTTGCGTTCACAGTGGCCGTTCAGGGTAGGGGTTGCTTCAGGGGCCGAGGAAGAGCCTTCCTCTCGGGGGATTGTCCAAGCTCCCAAGGGTTTGGGTTCATTCTGTGGGAAGGGAAGAGTACTGTTTTCTGCCACAGGGGACCCCCCAGGAGAGGGACTCTAGAGCACAGCAGTGGGTTCCCTCAACTGGAATACACACCATCTAGTTAGTCCTGCGTGCCTATGGGCATGGCAAGCCACATATGCGGGCTCTTGGTCCAATCACTGAGAGGCGTTACTTGAATAAGGTACTCACGCTGAGGGTCACAATGTGTGTTTGTGCCCAAGGCGGCCCTCACACATGGGCGTGGCCTCATGGGCCATGCCGTTTTCTCCTACACTGAAGGTTTGACTCACTGCCAGCAGCAAGGTTTCTTGCCATGGGGAAGGAGGGGTTCTGACTTGTGCATCAGGTTCCCCCCTGTGCAGGGATTGGAGATAAGGTCTAGGTTCTGATGACTGAAAACCCAGGTTGGGAATGGATGGTGGCCTAAGGCAGTGGCGGGTCCAATGTGCTGGGTGTGCAGCCAGCTGTGTCGGTGTCTGTTGGAAGGTCTGGGCTCAGGCTATTTGCGACAGAGCATCAGTGTTTAAGGTAGCCTATGCAATTGGGGTGTTGCCGAGGGCCAAGCAGTTTGATCCTCATTTGGGGTTTCTGGGCAGCACCATAGACAAAGATTTTCTCCTGGGAGGCAGGCGGAGTGCTTCATTGTGGCCCCAGAATTCCCAGTAGGGAGGGTTTGTGGGCCAGGAGTGTGAGGACGGAAGTCTAGGAACACAAGCTAAAGTGAGGATTGGAGCCAAGGGCAGAGCAGGCCCACTAGGCAGAGGCTGAATCAAAATCTAATGCATCTGAAGTCAGGCTGAGGATCAGACGTTGGCTGAGGCTGGAGTATGTGTCCATGATGGCACCTTCATGAAGCGGGGGCCTCATGAGGCCAAGGAAGTTTTCCCACGCTGAGTTTGGAGGTTGCCCCAAACCACCAGGTTTCCTTCTGTGGGACATTCGAGTCCTGTTGCATGGCTCCAGGACATACCATACGGAAGGACTGGAGAGCACGGTTCGAAGGATGGATCCCTGTACAGCATGCCTCGCATTCCCATTGGCCATTAGCCACAAGATATGTTTGATCTGCTGCCTCTGGGGCACGCTAACCAGGGGGCTGAGTTGAAATGGCCTCTCCTGAGGATGCGTCATAATGTGCGTTTGGGTCCATGGAAATCTTGGAATGTGCTGGTTGTTCAGTGGCCCTGCGGAACTCTCCTACCTGAAGGGTTTGATACATCCCCAGTAAGTAAGCTCCCCATGTGGAGACGAGAGAGGTTTGGTTTGGAGCCTCAGAAAAGCCCCGTGTGCTGGTCTACGAAAACAGACCTCTGAGGACGGACACATGGAAACCAAAGCTAAGGTTCAGATTAGGGCCTGGGGGCCTGTCCATTTCAACCTTCTGTCTCTGGGGACACTGTCTGAGAGTCTAAGTGGAGATAGTTGCTCCGCTGGTGTCAGAGAGCCCCTCTTAGTCCAGGGTGGCCTACACTATTGATGGCCTCAGGGGCCTTGGAGCTTTTCCCTAACCTGTAGGGTTGTGGTCAATGGATTGGGCACAATTTCCTTGGAGAGGGCAGGCACAATCTTTCGCTGTGGCTCCAGAGGCCCTAGCCTGGCGGTTGTGTGGGTCCAGGCTGAGGGCACAGAAGTCTGAAAACACAAACTCAGCTTATGAGTGGTGCCTAGGGTATGGCAGGCCGGATGTACAGCCCGAGAGGGAGCTCCTGGGCCTCTGAAACAAGGGCGAGTGGGAGGCGTTCCTTCAGGCTTTTGTCTCTGGATGTTGTGTCCGAGATAGCCGTGGATTGGAGGGGTGGCCTCAGGGACTGTGGACGAGTATCCCTCTCTGGGGAATTGTCCCAGCTCCCAAGAGTTTGGGGTCATTTTGTGGGAAGGGTGGAAAAGTGTTGTCTGGCTCACGTGTCTCTCCAAGAAAGGGATTCCCGAGCAGAGCCCCAGGTACGGGCGGGGCGACTGGAAAACTCAAACACTGGTGAGGATTGGGTGCATAGGGGCTTGGCAAGCCCCATATGCGGGCTCTTGGCCCAGGCCCTGACAGGCCTTTCTTTGACATGGGGCTCATGCTGAGGGTCAGAGTGTGAATTTGTGCCCAAGCAGCACTCAAGTTTGGGCGTGGCATCAGGGACCAGGAAGGTTTCTCCCACCCTGAAGGTGTGACTCCATGCCAAGAGCAAGCTTTACAGCCACGGGGAAGGAGGAGTTCTGTGTTGTGCTTGCGATACCCAGCTGTGTGGAGAATTGATATAATGTCTAGGTTCAGATATCTGAAAACCAAGGTTAGGAAGAGGTGACGGCATAAGACCATGGCGTGTCCGAAGTGCTGGGTGTGCGGCCAGCTGTCTCCTTGTCTGTCTGGACGTCTGGCTTCAGGCTGTGTCAGACAGAGCATGAGTGCCCAGAGCAGCCTATCCAGTTCGGGTACCGGTCGAGGCCCGAGCAGGTTGATCCTCATCTGGGTTTTCTGGAGAGAACCCCACAGGGAAACGACTTTCTTCCCTTGGGCAGACCCTGGGCTGGGTTGTGGTTCTGGAGTTCCTAGTCCGGAGGGCTTGTTTGCCAGGAGTGTGAGGAAGGAAGTCTGAAAACACAAGCTAGCGTGAGGTTTGGGACCGATGGCACGGCAGGCCCACTCTGAGAGGCTGAATCGAGATCTCCTGCACTGAGGTCATTTCAACTCTGAGACGTGCCTCAGGCTAGAGTTTTTGTCCAGCATGGCCTCTTCCTGAATGGTGTGGGGGCCTCATGAGGCCAGGAAGGTTTGCCTACGATGGGATTTGTGAACTACTCCAAACCTCAAGGTTTCCTTCTGCACGAAAGTCGAGTGCTATTGGATGGTTCCAGGAGGCCCCATACGGAAAGACTCGAGAGCAGGTGTCTAAGCATGGATGCCTGGGAACGCCACCTCATATTCCCACTCTTTAGTCAGGACAAGGCAGGCTCAATCTGCGGGCTCCTGGGTGAGCTACCCAGAGGGGAGAGTTGAAATGGACTCTCCTGAAGATGAGTCCTACTGTGGCTTGGTGGCCTGGGAGACCTTGGAATGTGGAGGTGGCTCAGGGACTCTGCAGGATTCTCCAACCTGAGGTGTTTGACACGGCTCCAACAAGGAAGCTTCCCATGTGGAGACGAGAGAAGTTCTGTTCAGTGCCTCAGGAAAGCCCCATATCCTGTTCTTCGAACCAAAGCCTCTGAGGAGTGACACCTGGAAAACAAAGCAAGAGTTGAGATTAGGGCCTAAGGGCCTGTCCGGCTCAACCTTCTATCTCTGTTGACATCTGTGTGCATGCCTTCATGGAGGTAGCAGCTCCGCTTGTGTCCGAAGGCCCCTGTGTGTGCAGGGAGGCTCCCGGTAATGGTATGTCCTCGGGGGCCTTGAGGTTTCTCATATTCTGGAGGTGTGTGGCCAAAGGAATGGACAGAGTTTCCCAGGAGAGAGCAGGCATGGTCCTGTGGTATGGCTCCAGAGGACCCAGCCTAGAGGCTGTGTTTGCCAGGGCTGTGGGGATAGATGTCTGAAAAAGCAAACTTGGCTCAGGTAGGGGCCAAGGTAATGGCAGGCCTGATCTCCAGTCCGAGAGGGGAGATCCTCTGGATATCAAAGGAGGGCAAGTGGGAGGCAGTCGCTCAGGCTTTTGTCTCTGGGTGTTGCGTTCACAGTGGCCGTTCAGGGTAGGGGTTGCTTCAGGGGCCGAGGAAGAGCCTTCCTCTCGGGGGATTGTCCAAGCTCCCAAGGGTTTGGGTTCATTCTGTGGGAAGGGAAGAGTACTGTTTTCTGCCACAGGGGACCCCCCAGGAGAGGGACTCTAGAGCACAGCAGTGGGTTCCCTCAACTGGAATACACACCATCTAGTTAGTCCTGCGTGCCTATGGGCATGGCAAGCCACATATGCGGGCTCTTGGTCCAATCACTGAGAGGCGTTACTTGAATAAGGTACTCACGCTGAGGGTCACAATGTGTGTTTGTGCCCAAGGCGGCCCTCACACATGGGCGTGGCCTCATGGGCCATGCCGTTTTCTCCTACACTGAAGGTTTGACTCACTGCCAGCAGCAAGGTTTCTTGCCATGGGGAAGGAGGGGTTCTGACTTGTGCATCAGGTTCCCCCCTGTGCAGGGATTGGAGATAAGGTCTAGGTTCTGATGACTGAAAACCCAGGTTGGGAATGGATGGTGGCCTAAGGCAGTGGCGGGTCCAATGTGCTGGGTGTGCAGCCAGCTGTGTCGGTGTCTGTTGGAAGGTCTGGGCTCAGGCTATTTGCGACAGAGCATCAGTGTTTAAGGTAGCCTATGCAATTGGGGTGTTGCCGAGGGCCAAGCAGTTTGATCCTCATTTGGGGTTTCTGGGCAGCACCATAGACAAAGTTTTTCTCCTGGGAGGCAGGCGGAGTGCTTCATTGTGGCCCCAGAATTCCCAGTAGGGAGGGTTTGTGGGCCAGGAGTGTGAGGACGGAAGTCTAGGAACACAAGCTAAAGTGAGGATTGGAGCCAAGGGCAGAGCAGGCCCACTAGGCAGAGGCTGAATCAAAATCTAATGCATCTGAAGTCAGGCTGAGGATCAGACGTTGGCTGAGGCTGGAGTATGTGTCCATGATGGCACCTTCATGAAGCGGGGGCCTCATGAGGCCAAGGAAGTTTTCCCACGCTGAGTTTGGAGGTTGCCCCAAACCACCAGGTTTCCTTCTGTGGGACATTCGAGTCCTGTTGCATGGCTCCAGGACATACCATACGGAAGGACTGGAGAGCACGGTTCGAAGGATGGATCCCTGTACAGCATGCCTCGCATTCCCATTGGCCATTAGCCACAAGATATGTTTGATCTGCTGCCTCTGGGGCACGCTAACCAGGGGGCTGAGTTGAAATGGCCTCTCCTGAGGATGCGTCATAATGTGCGTTTGGGTCCATGGAAATCTTGGAATGTGCTGGTTGTTCAGTGGCCCTGCGGAACTCTCCTACCTGAAGGGTTTGATACATCCCCAGTAAGTAAGCTCCCCATGTGGAGACGAGAGAGGTTTGGTTTGGAGCCTCAGAAAAGCCCCGTGTGCTGGTCTACGAAAACAGACCTCTGAGGACGGACACATGGAAACCAAAGCTAAGGTTCAGATTAGGGCCTGGGGGCCTGTCCATTTCAACCTTCTGTCTCTGGGGACACTGTCTGAGAGTCTAAGTGGAGATAGTTGCTCCGCTGGTGTCAGAGAGCCCCTCTTAGTCCAGGGTGGCCTACACTATTGATGGCCTCAGGGGCCTTGGAGCTTTTCCCTAACCTGTAGGGTTGTGGTCAATGGATTGGGCACAATTTCCTTGGAGAGGGCAGGCACAATCTTTCGCTGTGGCTCCAGAGGCCCTAGCCTGGCGGTTGTGTGGGTCCAGGCTGAGGGCACAGAAGTCTGAAAACACAAACTCAGCTTATGAGTGGTGCCTAGGGTATGGCAGGCCGGATGTACAGCCCGAGAGGGAGCTCCTGGGCCTCTGAAACAAGGGCGAGTGGGAGGCGTTCCTTCAGGCTTTTGTCTCTGGATGTTGTGTCCGAGATAGCCGTGGATTGGAGGGGTGGCCTCAGGGACTGTGGACGAGTATCCCTCTCTGGGGAATTGTCCCAGCTCCCAAGAGTTTGGGGTCATTTTGTGGGAAGGGTGGAAAAGTGTTGTCTGGCTCACGTGTCTCTCCAAGAAAGGGATTCCCGAGCAGAGCCCCAGGTACGGGCGGGGCGACTGGAAAACTCAAACACTGGTGAGGATTGGGTGCATAGGGGCTTGGCAAGCCCCATATGCGGGCTCTTGGCCCAGGCCCTGACAGGCCTTTCTTTGACATGGGGCTCATGCTGAGGGTCAGAGTGTGAATTTGTGCCCAAGCAGCACTCAAGTTTGGGCGTGGCATCAGGGACCAGGAAGGTTTCTCCCACCCTGAAGGTGTGACTCCATGCCAAGAGCAAGCTTTACAGCCACGGGGAAGGAGGAGTTCTGTGTTGTGCTTGCGATACCCAGCTGTGTGGAGAATTGATATAATGTCTAGGTTCAGATATCTGAAAACCAAGGTTAGGAAGAGGTGACGGCATAAGACCATGGCGTGTCCGAAGTGCTGGGTGTGCGGCCAGCTGTCTCCTTGTCTGTCTGGACGTCTGGCTTCAGGCTGTGTCAGACAGAGCATGAGTGCCCAGAGCAGCCTATCCAGTTCGGGTACCGGTCGAGGCCCGAGCAGGTTGATCCTCATCTGGGTTTTCTGGAGAGAACCCCACAGGGAAACGACTTTCTTCCCTTGGGCAGACCCTGGGCTGGGTTGTGGTTCTGGAGTTCCTAGTCCGGAGGGCTTGTTTGCCAGGAGTGTGAGGAAGGAAGTCTGAAAACACAAGCTAGCGTGAGGTTTGGGACCGATGGCACGGCAGGCCCACTCTGAGAGGCTGAATCGAGATCTCCTGCACTGAGGTCATTTCAACTCTGAGACGTGCCTCAGGCTAGAGTTTTTGTCCAGCATGGCCTCTTCCTGAATGGTGTGGGGGCCTCATGAGGCCAGGAAGGTTTGCCTACGATGGGATTTGTGAACTACTCCAAACCTCAAGGTTTCCTTCTGCACGAAAGTCGAGTGCTATTGGATGGTTCCAGGAGGCCCCATACGGAAAGACTCGAGAGCAGGTGTCTAAGCATGGATGCCTGGGAACGCCACCTCATATTCCCACTCGTTAGTCAGGACAAGGCAGGCTCAATCTGCGGGCTCCTGGGTGAGCTACCCAGAGGGGAGAGTTGCAATGGACTCTCCTGAAGATGAGTCCTACTGTGGCTTGGTGGCCTGGGAGGCCTTGGAATGTGGAGGTGGCTCAGGGACTCTGCAGGATTCTCCAACCTGAGGTGTTTGACACGGCTCCAACAAGGAAGCTTCCCATGTGGAGACGAGAGAAGTTCTGTTCAGTGCCTCAGGAAAGCCCCATATCCTGTTCTTCGAACCAAAGCCTCTGAGGAGTGACACCTGGAAAACAAAGCAAGAGTTGAGATTAGGGCCTAAGGGCCTGTCCGGCTCAACCTTCTATCTCTGTTGACATCTGTGTGCATGCCTTCATGGAGGTAGCAGCTCAGCTTGTGTCCGAAGGCCCCTGTGTGTGCAGGGAGGCTCCCGGTAATGGTATGTCCTCGGGGGCCTTGAGGTTTCTCATATTCTGGAGGTGTGTGGCCAAAGGAATGGACAGAGTTTCCCAGGAGAGAGCAGGCATGGTCCTGTGGTATGGCTCCAGAGGACCCAGCCTAGAGGCTGTGTTTGACAGGGCTGTGGGGACAGATGTCTGAAAAAGCAAACTTGGCTCAGGTAGGGGCCAAGGTAATGGCAGGCCTGATCTCCAGTCCGAGAGGGGAGATCCTCTGGATATCAAAGGAGGGCAAGTGGGAGGCAGTCGCTCAGGCTTTTGTCTCTGGGTGTTGCGTTCACAGTGGCCGTTCAGGGTAGGGGTTGCTTCAGGGGCCGAGGAAGAGCCTTCCTCTCGGGGGATTGTCCAAGCTCCCAAGTGTTTGGGTTCATTCTGTGGGAAGGGAAGAGTACTGTTTTCTGCCACAGGGGACCCCCCAGGAGAGGGACTCTAGAGCACAGCAGTGGGTTCCCTCAACTGGAATACACACCATCTAATTAGTCCTGCTTGCCTATGGGCATGGCAAGCCACATATGCGGGCTCTTGGTCCAATCACTGAGAGGCGTTACTTGAATAAGGTACTCACGCTGAGGGTCACAATGTGTGTTTGTGCCCAAGGCGGCCCTCACACATGGGCGTGGCCTCATGGGCCATGCCGTTTTCTCCTACACTGAAGGTTTGACTCACTGCCAGCAGCAAGGTTTCTTGCCATGGGGAAGGAGGGGTTCTGACTTGTGCATCAGGTTCCCCCCTGTGCAGGGATTGGAGATAAGGTCTAGGTTCTGATGACTGAAAACCCAGGTTGGGAATGGATGGTGGCCTAAGGCAGTGGCGGGTCCAATGTGCTGGGTGTGCAGCCAGCTGTGTCGGTGTCTGTTGGAAGGTCTGGGCTCAGGCTATTTGCGACAGAGCATCAGTGTTTAAGGTAGCCTATGCAATTGGGGTGTTGCCGAGGGCCAAGCAGTTTGATCCTCATTTGGGGTTTCTGGGCAGCACCATAGACAAAGTTTTTCTCCTGGGAGGCAGGCGGAGTGCTTCATTGTGGCCCCAGAATTCCCAGTAGGGAGGGTTTGTGGGCCAGGAGTGTGAGGACGGAAGTCTAGGAACACAAGCTAAAGTGAGGATTGGAGCCAAGGGCAGAGCAGGCCCACTAGGCAGAGGCTGAATCAAAATCTCCTGCATCTGAAGTCAGGCTGAGGATCAGACGTTGGCTGAGGCTGGAGTATGTGTCCATGATGGCACCTTCATGAAGCGGGGGCCTCATGAGGCCAAGGAAGTTTTCCCACGCTGAGTTTGGAGGTTGCCCCAAACCACCAGGTTTCCTTCTGTGGGACATTCGAGTCCTGTTGCATGGCTCCAGGACATACCATACGGAAGGACTGGAGAGCACGGTTCGAAGGATGGATCCCTGTACAGCATGCCTCGCATTCCCATTGGCCATTAGCCACAAGATATGTTTGATCTGCTGCCTCTGGGGCACGCTAACCAGGGGGCTGAGTTGAAATGGCCTCTCCTGAGGATGCGTCATAATGTGTGTTTGGGTCCATGGAAACCTTGGAATGTGCTGGATGTTCAGTGGCCCTGCGGAACTCTCCTACCTGAAGGGTTTGATACATCCCCAGTAAGTAAGCTCCCCATGTGGAGACGAGAGAGGTTTGGTTTGGAGCCTCAGAAAAGCCCCGTGTGCTGGTCTACGAAAACAGACCTCTGAGGACGGACACATGGAAACCAAAGCTAAGGTTCAGATTAGGGCCTGGGGGCCTGTCCATTTCAACCTTCTGTCTCTGGGGACACTGTCTGAGAGTCTAAGTGGAGATAGTTGCTCCGCTGGTGTCAGAGAGCCCCTCTTAGTCCAGGGTGGCCTACACTATTGATGGCCTCAGGGGCCTTGGAGCTTTTCCCTAACCTGTAGGGTTGTGGTCAATGGATTGGGCACAATTTCCTTGGAGAGGGCAGGCACAATCTTTCGCTGTGGCTCCAGAGGCCCTAGCCTGGCGGTTGTGTGGGTCCAGGCTGAGGGCACAGAAGTCTGAAAACACAAACTCAGCTTATGAGTGGCGCCTAGGGTATGGCAGGCCGGATGTACAGCCCGAGAGGGAGCTCCTGGGCCTCTGAAACAAGGGTGAGTGGGAGGCGTTCCTTCAGGCTTTTGTCTCTGGATGTTGTGTCCGAGATAGCCGTGGATTGGAGGGGTGGCCTCAGGGACTGTGGACGAGTATCCCTCTCTGGGGATTTGTCCCAGCTCCCAAGAGTTTGGGGTCATTTTGTGGGAAGGGTGGAAAAGTGTTGTCTAGCTCACGTGTCTCTCCAAGAAAGGGATTCCAGAGCAGAGCCCCAGGTACGGGCGGGGCGACTGGAAAACTCAAACACTGGTGAGGATTGGGTGCATAGGGGCTTGGCAAGCCCCATATGCGGGCTCTTGGCCCAGGCCCTGACAGGCCTTTCTTTGACATGGGGCTCATGCTGAGGGTCAGAGTGTGAATTTGTGCCCAAGCAGCACTCAAGTTTGGGCGTGGCATCAGGGACCAGGAAGGTTTCTCCCACCCTGAAGGTGTGACTCCATGCCAAGAGCAAGCTTTACAGCCACGGGGAAGGAGGAGTTCTGTGTTGTGCTTGCGACACCCAGCTGTGTGGAGAATTGATATAATGTCTAGGTTCAGATATCTGAAAACCAAGGTTAGGAAGAGGTGACAGCATAAGACCATGGCGTGTCCGAAGTGCTGGGTGTGCGGCCAGCTGTCTCCTTGTCTGTCTGGACGTCTGGCTTCAGGCTGTGTCAGACAGAGCATGAGTGCCCAGAGCAGCCTATCCAGTTCGGGTACCGGTCGAGGCCCGAGCAGGTTGATCCTCATCTGGGTTTTCTGGAGAGAGCCCCACAGTGAAACGTCTTTCTTCCCTTGGGCAGACCCTGGGCTGGGTTGTGGTTCTGGAGTTCCTAGTCCGGAGGGCTTGTTTGCCAGGAGTGTGAGGAAGGAAGTCTGAAAACACAAGCTAGCGTGAGGTTTGGGACCGATGGCACGGCAGGCCCACTCTGAGAGGCTGAATCGAGATCTCCTGCACTGAGGTCATTTCAACTCTGAGACGTGCCTCAGGCTAGAGTTTTTGTCCAGCATGGCCTCTTCCTGAATGGTGTGGGGGCCTCATGAGGCCAGGAAGGTTTGCCTACGATGGGATTTGTGAACTACTCCAAACCTCAAGGTTTCCTTCTGCACGAAAGTCGAGTGCTATTGGATGGTTCCAGGAGGCCCCATACGGAAAGACTCGAGAGCAGGTGTCTAAGCATGGATGCCTGGGAACGCCACCTCATATTCCCACTCTTTAGTCAGGACAAGGCAGGCTCAATCTGCGGGCTCCTGGGTGAGCTACCCAGAGGGGAGAGTTGAAATGGACTCTCCTGAAGATGAGTCCTACTGTGGCTTGGTGGCCAGGGAGGCCTTGGAATGTGGAGGTGGCTCAGGGACTCTGCAGGATTCTCCAACCTGAGGTGTTTGACACGGCTCCAACAAGGAAGCTTCCCATGTGGAGACGAGAGAAGTTCTGTTCAGTGCCTCAGGAAAGCCCCATATCCTGTTCTTCGAACCAAAGCCTCTGAGGAGTGACACCTGGAAAACAAAGCAAGAGTTGAGATTAGGGCCTAAGGGCCTGTCCGGCTCAACCTTCTATCTCTGTTGACATCTGTGTGCATGCCTTCATGGAGGTAGCAGGTCCGCTTGTGTTCGAAGGCCCTTGTGTGTGCAGGGAGGCTCCCGGTAATGGTATGTCCTCGGGGGCCTTGAGGTTTCTCATATTCTGGAGGTGTGTGGCCAAAGGAATGGACAGAGTTTCCCAGGAGAGAGCAGGCATGGTCCTGTGGTATGGCTCCAGAGGACCCAGCCTAGAGGCTGTGTTTGCCAGGGCTGTGGGGACAGATGTCTGAAAAAGCAAACTTGGCTCAGGTAGGGGCCAAGGTAATGGCAGGCCTGATCTCCAGTCCGAGAGGGGAGATCCTCTGGATATCAAAGGAGGGCAAGTGGGAGGCAGTCGCTCAGGCTTTTGTCTCTGGGTGTTGCGTTCACAGTGGCCGTTCAGGGTAGGGGTTGCTTCAGGGGCCGAGGAAGAGCCTTCCTCTCGGGGGATTGTCCAAGCTCCCAAGTGTTTGGGTTCATTCTGTGGGAAGGGAAGAGTACTGTTTTCTGCCACAGGGGACCCCCCAGGAGAGGGACTCTAGAGCACAGCAGTGGGTTCCCTCAACTGGAATACACACCATCTAATTAGTCCTGCTTGCCTATGGGCATGGCAAGCCACATATGCGGGCTCTTGGTCCAATCACTGAGAGGCGTTACTTGAATAAGGTACTCACGCTGAGGGTCACAATGTGTGTTTGTGCCCAAGGCGGCCCTCACACATGGGCGTGGCCTCATGGGCCATGCCGTTTTCTCCTACACTGAAGGTTTGACTCACTGCCAGCAGCAAGGTTTCTTGCCATGGGGAAGGAGGGGTTCTGACTTGTGCATCAGGTTCCCCCCTGTGCAGGGATTGGAGATAAGGTCTAGGTTCTGATGACTGAAAACCCAGGTTGGGAATGGATGGTGGCCTAAGGCAGTGGCGGGTCCAATGTGCTGGGTGTGCAGCCAGCTGTGTCGGTGTCTGTTGGAAGGTCTGGGCTCAGGCTATTTGCGACAGAGCATCAGTGTTTAAGGTAGCCTATGCAATTGGGGTGTTGCCGAGGGCCAAGCAGTTTGATCCTCATTTGGGGTTTCTGGGCAGCACCATAGACAAAGTTTTTCTCCTGGGAGGCAGGCGGAGTGCTTCATTGTGGCCCCAGAATTCCCAGTAGGGAGGGTTTGTGGGCCAGGAGTGTGAGGACGGAAGTCTAGGAACACAAGCTAAAGTGAGGATTGGAGCCAAGGGCAGAGCAGGCCCACTAGGCAGAGGCTGAATCAAAATCTCCTGCATCTGAAGTCAGGCTGAGGATCAGACGTTGGCTGAGGCTGGAGTATGTGTCCATGATGGCACCTTCATGAAGCGGGGGCCTCATGAGGCCAAGGAAGTTTTCCCACGCTGAGTTTGGAGGTTGCCCCAAACCACCAGGTTTCCTTCTGTGGGACATTCGAGTCCTGTTGCATGGCTCCAGGACATACCATACGGAAGGACTGGAGAGCACGGTTCGAAGGATGGATCCCTGTACAGCATGCCTCGCATTCCCATTGGCCATTAGCCACAAGATATGTTTGATCTGCTGCCTCTGGGGCACGCTAACCAGGGGGCTGAGTTGAAATGGCCTCTCCTGAGGATGCGTCATAATGTGTGTTTGGGTCCATTGAAACCTTGGAATGTGCTGGTTGTTCAGTGGCCCTGCGGAACTCTCCTACCTGAAGGGTTTGATACATCCCCAGTAAGTAAGCTCCCCATGTGGAGACGAGAGAGGTTTGGTTTGGAGCCTCAGAAAAGCCCCGTGTGCTGGTCTACGAAAACAGACCTCTGAGGACGGACACATGGAAACCAAAGCTAAGGTTCAGATTAGGGCCTGGGGGCCTGTCCATTTCAACCTTCTGTCTCTGGGGACACTCTCTGAGAGTCTAAGTGGAGATAGTTGCTCCGCTGGTGTCAGAGAGCCCCTCTTAGTCCAGGGTGGCCTACACTATTGATGGCCTCAGGGGCCTTGGAGCTTTTCCCTAACCTGTAGGGTTGTGGTCAATGGATTGGGCACAATTTCCTTGGAGAGGGCAGGCACAATCTTTCGCTGTGGCTCCAGAGGCCCTAGCCTGGCAGTTGTGTGGGTCCAGGCTGAGGGCACAGAAGTCTGAAAACACAAACTCAGCTTATGAGTGGCGCCTAGGGTATGGCAGGCCAGATGTACAGCCCGAGAGGGAGCTCCTGGGCCTCTGAAACAAGGGTGAGTGGGAGGCGTTCCTTCAGGCTTTTGTCTCTGGATGTTGTGTCCGAGATAGCCGTGGATTGGAGGGGTGGCCTCAGGGACTGTGGACGAGTATCCCTCTCTGGGGATTTGTCCCAGCTCCCAAGAGTTTGGGGTCATTTTGTGGGAAGGGTGGAAAAGTGTTGTCTAGCTCACGTGTCTCTCCAAGAAAGGGATTCCAGAGCAGAGCCCCAGGTACGGGCGGGGCGACTGGAAAACTCAAACACTGGTGAGGATTGGGTGCATAGGGGCTTGGCAAGCCCCATATGCGGGCTCTTGGCCCAGGCCCTGACAGGCCTTTCTTTGACATGGGGCTCATGCTGAGGGTCAGAGTGTGAATTTGTGCCCAAGCAGCACTCAAGTTTGGGCGTGGCATCAGGGACCAGGAAGGTTTCTCCCACCCTGAAGGTGTGACTCCATGCCAAGAGCAAGCTTTACAGCCACGGGGAAGGAGGAGTTCTGTGTTGTGCTTGCGACACCCAGCTGTGTGGAGAATTGATATAATGTCTAGGTTCAGATATCTGAAAACCAAGGTTAGGAAGAGGTGACAGCATAAGACCATGGCGTGTCCGAAGTGCTGGGTGTGCGGCCAGCTGTCTCCTTGTCTGTCTGGACGTCTGGCTTCAGGCTGTGTCAGACAGAGCATGAGTGCCCAGAGCAGCCTATCCAGTTCGGGTACCGGTCGAGGCCCGAGCAGGTTGATCCTCATCTGGGTTTTCTGGAGAGAGCCCCACAGTGAAACGTCTTTCTTCCCTTGGGCAGACCCTGGGCTGGGTTGTGGTTCTGGAGTTCCTAGTCCGGAGGGCTTGTTTGCCAGGAGTGTGAGGAAGGAAGTCTGAAAACACAAGCTAGCGTGAGGTTTGGGACCGATGGCACGGCAGGCCCACTCTGAGAGGCTGAATCGAGATCTCCTGCACTGAGGTCATTTCAACTCTGAGACGTGCCTCAGGCTAGAGTTTTTGTCCAGCATGGCCTCTTCCTGAATGGTGTGGGGGCCTCATGAGGCCAGGAAGGTTTGCCTACGATGGGATTTGTGAACTACTCCAAACCTCAAGGTTTCCTTCTGCACGAAAGTCGAGTGCTATTGGATGGTTCCAGGAGGCCCCATACGGAAAGACTCGAGAGCAGGTGTCTAAGCATGGATGCCTGGGAACGCCACCTCATATTCCCACTCTTTAGTCAGGACAAGGCAGGCTCAATCTGCGGGCTCCTGGGTGAGCTACCCAGAGGGGAGAGTTGAAATGGACTCTCCTGAAGATGAGTCCTACTGTGGCTTGGTGGCCAGGGAGGCCTTGGAATGTGGAGGTGGCTCAGGGACTCTGCAGGATTCTCCAACCTGAGGTGTTTGACACGGCTCCAACAAGGAAGCTTCCCATGTGGAGACGAGAGAAGTTCTGTTCAGTGCCTCAGGAAAGCCCCATATCCTGTTCTTCGAACCAAAGCCTCTGAGGAGTGACACCTGGAAAACAAAGCAAGAGTTGAGATTAGGGCCTAAGGGCCTGTCCGGCTCAACCTTCTATCTCTGTTGACATCTGTGTGCATGCCTTCATGGAGGTAGCAGCTCCGCTTGTGTTCGAAGGCCCTTGTGTGTGCAGGGAGGCTCCCGGTAATGGTATGTCCTCGGGGGCCTTGAGGTTTCTCATATTCTGGAGGTGTGTGGCCAAAGGAATGGACAGAGTTTCCCAGGAGAGAGCAGGCATGGTCCTGTGGTATGGCTCCAGAGGACCCAGCCTAGAGGCTGTGTTTGCCAGGGCTGTGGGGACAGATGTCTGAAAAAGCAAACTTGGCTCAGGTAGGGGCCAAGGTAATGGCAGGCCTGATCTCCAGTCCGAGAGGGGAGATCCTCTGGATATCAAAGGAGGGCAAGTGGGAGGCAGTCGCTCAGGCTTTTGTCTCTGGGTGTTGCGTTCACAGTGGCCGTTCAGGGTAGGGGTTGCTTCAGGGGCCGAGGAAGAGCCTTCCTCTCGGGGGATTGTCCAAGCTCCCAAGTGTTTGGGTTCATTCTGTGGGAAGGGAAGAGTACTGTTTTCTGCCACAGGGGACCCCCCAGGAGAGGGACTCTAGAGCACAGCAGTGGGTTCCCTCAACTGGAATACACACCATCTAATTAGTCCTGCTTGCCTATGGGCATGGCAATCCACATATGCGGGCTCTTGGTCCAATCACTGAGAGGCGTTACTTGAATAAGGTACTCACGCTGAGGGTCACAATGTGTGTTTGTGCCCAAGGCGGCCCTCACACATGGGCGTGGCCTCATGGGCCATGCCGTTTTCTCCTACACTGAAGGTTTGACTCACTGCCAGCAGCAAGGTTTCTTGCCATGGGGAAGGAGGGGTTCTGACTTGTGCATCAGGTTCCCCCCTGTGCAGGGATTGGAGATAAGGTCTAGGTTCTGATGACTGAAAACCCAGGTTGGGAATGGATGGTGGCCTAAGGCAGTGGCGGGTCCAATGTGCTGGGTGTGCAGCCAGCTGTGTCGGTGTCTGTTGGAAGGTCTGGGCTCAGGCTATTTGCGACAGAGCATCAGTGTTTAAGGTAGCCTATGCAATTGGGGTGTTGCCGAGGGCCAAGCAGTTTGATCCTCATTTGGGGTTTCTGGGCAGCACCATAGACAAAGTTTTTCTCCTGGGAGGCAGGCGGAGTGCTTCATTGTGGCCCCAGAATTCCCAGTAGGGAGGGTTTGTGGGCCAGGAGTGTGAGGACGGAAGTCTAGGAACACAAGCTAAAGTGAGGATTGGAGCCAAGGGCAGAGCAGGCCCACTAGGCAGAGGCTGAATCAAAATCTCCTGCATCTGAAGTCAGGCTGAGGATCAGACGTTGGCTGAGGCTGGAGTATATGTCCATGATGGCACCTTCATGAAGCGGGGGCCTCATGAGGCCAAGGAAGTTTTCCCACGCTGAGTTTGGAGGTTGCCCCAAACCACCAGGTTTCCTTCTGTGGGACATTCGAGTCCTGTTGCATGGCTCCAGGACATACCATACGGAAGGACTGGAGAGCACGGTTCGAAGGATGGATCCCTGTACAGCATGCCTCGCATTCCCATTGGCCATTAGCCACAAGATATGTTTGATCTGCTGCCTCTGGGGCACGCTAACCAGGGGGCTGAGTTGAAATGGCCTCTCCTGAGGATGCGTCATAATGTGTGTTTGGGTCCATTGAAACCTTGGAATGTGCTGGTTGTTCAGTGGCCCTGCGGAACTCTCCTACCTGAAGGGTTTGATACATCCCCAGTAAGTAAGCTCCCCATGTGGAGACGAGAGAGGTTTGGTTTGGAGCCTCAGAAAAGCCCCGTGTGCTGGTCTACGAAAACAGACCTCTGAGGACGGACACATGGAAACCAAAGCTAAGGTTCAGATTAGGGCCTGGGGGCCTGTCCATTTCAACCTTCTGTCTCTGGGGACACTGTCTGAGAGTCTAAGTGGAGATAGTTGCTCCGCTGGTGTCAGAGAGCCCCTCTTAGTCCAGGGTGGCCTACACTATTGATGGCCTCAGGGGCCTTGGAGCTTTTCCCTAACCTGTAGGGTTGTGGTCAATGGATTGGGCACAATTTCCTTGGAGAGGGCAGGCACAATCTTTCGCTGTGGCTCCAGAGGCCCTAGCCTGGCAGTTGTGTGGGTCCAGGCTGAGGGCACAGAAGTCTGAAAACACAAACTCAGCTTATGAGTGGCGCCTAGGGTATGGCAGGCCGGATGTACAGCCCGAGAGGGAGCTCCTGGGCCTCTGAAACAAGGGTGAGTGGGAGGCGTTCCTTCAGGCTTTTGTCTCTGGATGTTGTGTCCGAGATAGCCGTGGATTGGAGGGGTGGCCTCAGGGACTGTGGACGAGTATCCCTCTCTGGGGATTTGTCCCAGCTCCCAAGAGTTTGGGGTCATTTTGTGGGAAGGGTGGAAAAGTGTTGTCTAGCTCACGTGTCTCTCCAAGAAAGGGATTCCAGAGCAGAGCCCCAGGTACGGGCGGGGCGACTGGAAAACTCAAACACTGGTGAGGATTGGGTGCATAGGGGCTTGGCAAGCCCCATATGCGGGCTCTTGGCCCAGGCCCTGACAGGCCTTTCTTTGACATGGGGCTCATGCTGAGGGTCAGAGTGTGAATTTGTGCCCAAGCAGCACTCAAGTTTGGGCGTGGCATCAGGGACCAGGAAGGTTTCTCCCACCCTGAAGGTGTGACTCCATGCCAAGAGCAAGCTTTACAGCCACGGGGAAGGAGGAGTTCTGTGTTGTGCTTGCGACACCCAGCTGTGTGGAGAATTGATATAATGTCTAGGTTCAGATATCTGAAAACCAAGGTTAGGAAGAGGTGACAGCATAAGACCATGGCGTGTCCGAAGTGCTGGGTGTGCGGCCAGCTGTCTCCTTGTCTGTCTGGACGTCTGGCTTCAGGCTGTGTCAGACAGAGCATGAGTGCCCAGAGCAGCCTATCCAGTTCGGGTACCGGTCGAGGCCCGAGCAGGTTGATCCTCATCTGGGTTTTCTGGAGAGAGCCCCACAGTGAAACGTCTTTCTTCCCTTGGGCAGACCCTGGGCTGGGTTGTGGTTCTGGAGTTCCTAGTCCGGAGGGCTTGTTTGCCAGGAGTGTGAGGAAGGAAGTCTGAAAACACAAGCTAGCGTGAGGTTTGGGACCGATGGCACGGCAGGCCCACTCTGAGAGGCTGAATCGAGATCTCCTGCACTGAGGTCATTTCAACTCTGAGACGTGCCTCAGGCTAGAGTTTTTGTCCAGCATGGCCTCTTCCTGAATGGTGTGGGGGCCTCATGAGGCCAGGAAGGTTTGCCTACGATGGGATTTGTGAACTACTCCAAACCTCAAGGTTTCCTTCTGCACGAAAGTCGAGTGCTATTGGATGGTTCCAGGAGGCCCCATACGGAAAGACTCGAGAGCAGGTGTCTAAGCATGGATGCCTGGGAACGCCACCTCATATTCCCACTCTTTAGTCAGGACAAGGCAGGCTCAATCTGCGGGCTCCTGGGTGAGCTACCCAGAGGGGAGAGTTGAAATGGACTCTCCTGAAGATGAGTCCTACTGTGGCTTGGTGGCCAGGGAGGCCTTGGAATGTGGAGGTGGCTCAGGGACTCTGCAGGATTCTCCAACCTGAGGTGTTTGACACGGCTCCAACAAGGAAGCTTCCCATGTGGAGACGAGAGAAGTTCTGTTCAGTGCCTCAGGAAAGCCCCATATCCTGTTCTTCGAACCAAAGCCTCTGAGGAGTGACACCTGGAAAACAAAGCAAGAGTTGAGATTAGGGCCTAAGGGCCTGTCCGGCTCAACCTTCTATCTCTGTTGACATCTGTGTGCATGCCTTCATGGAGGTAGCAGCTCCGCTTGTGTTCGAAGGCCCTTGTGTGTGCAGGGAGGCTCCCGGTAATGGTATGTCCTCGGGGGCCTTGAGGTTTCTCATATTCTGGAGGTGTGTGGCCAAAGGAATGGACAGAGTTTCCCAGGAGAGAGCAGGCATGGTCCTGTGGTATGGCTCCAGAGGACCCAGCCTAGAGGCTGTGTTTGCCAGGGCTGTGGGGACAGATGTCTGAAAAAGCAAACTTGGCTCAGGTAGGGGCCAAGGTAATGGCAGGCCTGATCTCCAGTCCGAGAGGGGAGATCCTCTGGATATCAAAGGAGGGCAAGTGGGAGGCAGTCGCTCAGGCTTTTGTCTCTGGGTGTTGCGTTCACAGTGGCCGTTCAGGGTTGGGGTTGCTTCAGGGGCCGAGGAAGAGCCTTCCTCTCGGGGGATTGTCCAAGCTCCCAAGGGTTTGGGTTCATTCTGTGGGAAGGGAAGAGTACTGTTTTCTGCCACAGGGGACCCCCCAGGAGAGGGACTCTAGAGCACAGCAGTGGGTTCCCTCAACTGGAATACACACCATCTAGTTAGTCCTGCGTGCCTATGGGCATGGCAAGCCACATATGCGGGCTCTTGGTCCAATCACTGAGAGGCGTTACTTGAATAAGGTACTCACGCTGAGGGTCACAATGTGTGTTTGTGCCCAAGGCGGCCCTCACACATGGGCGTGGCCTCATGGGCCATGCCGTTTTCTCCTACACTGAAGGTTTGACTCACTGCCAGCAGCAAGGTTTCTTGCCATGGGGAAGGAGGGGTTCTGACTTGTGCATCAGGTTCCCCCCTGTGCAGGGATTGGAGATAAGGTCTAGGTTCTGATGACTGAAAACCCAGGTTGGGAATGGATGGTGGCCTAAGGCAGTGGCGGGTCCAATGTGCTGGGTGTGCAGCCAGCTGTGTCGGTGTCTGTTGGAAGGTCTGGGCTCAGGCTATTTGCGACAGAGCATCAGTGTTTAAGGTAGCCTATGCAATTGGGGTGTTGCCGAGGGCCAAGCAGTTTGATCCTCATTTGGGGTTTCTGGGCAGCACCATAGACAAAGATTTTCTCCTGGGAGGCAGGCGGAGTGCTTCATTGTGGCCTCAGAATTCCCAGAAGGGAGGGTTTGTGGGCCAGGAGTGTGAGGACGGAAGTCTAGGAACACAAGCTAAAGTGAGGATTGGAGCCAAGGGCAGAGCAGGCCCACTAGGCAGAGGCTGAATCAAAATCTAATGCATCTGAAGTCAGGCTGAGGATCAGACGTTGGCTGAGGCTGGAGTATGTGTCCATGATGGCACCTTCATGAAGCGGGGGCCTCATGAGGCCAAGGAAGTTTTCCCACGCTGAGTTTGGAGGTTGCCCCAAACCACCAGGTTTCCTTCTGTGGGACATTCGAGTCCTGTTGCATGGCTCCAGGACATACCATACGGAAGGACTGGAGAGCACGGTTCGAAGGATGGATCCCTGTACAGCATGCCTCGCATTCCCATTGGCCATTAGCCACAAGATATGTTTGATCTGCTGCCTCTGGGGCACGCTAACCAGGGGGCTGAGTTGAAATGGCCTCTCCTGAGGATGCGTCATAATGTGCGTTTGGGTCCATGGAAACCTTGGAATGTGCTGGTTGTTCAGTGGCCCTGCGGAACTCTCCTACCTGAAGGGTTTGATACATCCCCAGTAAGTAAGCTCCCCATGTGGAGACGAGAGAGGTTTGGTTTGGAGCCTCAGAAAAGCCCCGTGTGCTGGTCTACGAAAACAGACCTCTGAGGACGGACACATGGAAACCAAAGCTAAGGTTCAGATTAGGGCCTGGGGGCCTGTCCATTTCAACCTTCTGTCTCTGGGGACACTCTCTGAGAGTCTAAGTGGAGATAGTTGCTCCGCTGGTGTCAGAGAGCCCCTCTTAGTCCAGGGTGGCCTACACTATTGATGGCCTCAGGGGCCTTGGAGCTTTTCCCTAACCTGTAGGGTTGTGGTCAATGGATTGGGCACAATTTCCTTGGAGAGGGCAGGCACAATCTTTCGCTGTGGCTCCAGAGGCCCTAGCCTGGCGGTTGTGTGGGTCCAGGCTGAGGGCACAGAAGTCTGAAAACACAAACTCAGCTTATGAGTGGCGCCTAGGGTATGGCAGGCCGGATGTACAGCCCGAGAGGGAGCTCCTGGGCCTCTGAAACAAGGGCGAGTGGGAGGCGTTCCTTCAGGCTTTTGTCTCTGGATGTTGTGTCCGAGATAGCCGTGGATTGGAGGGGTGGCCTCAGGGACTGTGGACGAGTATCCCTCTCTGGGGAATTGTCCCAACTCCCAAGAGTTTGGGGTCATTTTGTGGGAAGGGTGGAAAAGTGTTGTCTGGCTCACGTGTCTCTCCAAGAAAGGGATTCCCGAGCAGAGCCCCAGGTACGGGCGGGGCGACTGGAAAACTCAAACACTGGTGAGGATTGGGTGCATAGGGGCTTGGCAAGCCCCATATGCGGGCTCTTGGCCCAGGCCCTGACAGGCCTTTCTTTGACATGGGGCTCATGCTGAGGGTCAGAGTGTGAATTTGTGCCCAAGCAGCACTCAAGTTTGGGCGTGGCATCAGGGACCAGGAAGGTTTCTCCCACCCTGAAGGTGTGACTCCATGCCAAGAGCAAGCTTTACAGCCACGGGGAAGGAGGAGTTCTGTGTTGTGCTTGCGATACCCAGCTGTGTGGAGAATTGATATAATGTCTAGGTTCAGATATCTGAAAACCAAGGTTAGGAAGAGGTGACGGCATAAGACCATGGCGTGTCCGAAGTGCTGGGTGTGCGGCCAGCTGTCTCCTTGTCTGTCTGGACGTCTGGCTTCAGGCTGTGTCAGACAGAGCATGAGTGCCCAGAGCAGCCTATCCAGTTCGGGTACCGGTCGAGGCCCGAGCAGGTTGATCCTCATCTGGGTTTTCTGGAGAGAACCCCACAGGGAAACGACTTTCTTCCCTTGGGCAGACCCTGGGCTGGGTTGTGGTTCTGGAGTTCCTAGTCCGGAGGGCTTGTTTGCCAGGAGTGTGAGGAAGGAAGTCTGAAAACACAAGCTAGCGTGAGGTTTGGGACCGATGGCACGGCAGGCCCACTCTGAGAGGCTGAATCGAGATCTCCTGCACTGAGGTCATTTCAACTCTGAGACGTGCCTCAGGCTAGAGTTTTTGTCCAGCATGGCCTCTTCCTGAATGGTGTGGGGGCCTCATGAGGCCAGGAAGGTTTGCCTACGATGGGATTTGTGAACTACTCCAAACCTCAAGGTTTCCTTCTGCACGAAAGTCGAGTGCTATTGGATGGTTCCAGGAGGCCCCATACGGAAAGACTCGAGAGCAGGTGTCTAAGCATGGATGCCTGGGAACGCCACCTCATATTCCCACTCTTTAGTCAGGACAAGGCAGGCTCAATCTGCGGGCTCCTGGGTGAGCTACCCAGAGGGGAGAGTTGCAATGGACTCTCCTGAAGATGAGTCCTACTGTGGCTTGGTGGCCTGGGAGGCCTTGGAATGTGGAGGTGGCTCAGGGACTCTGCAGGATTCTCCAACCTGAGGTGTTTGACACGGCTCCAACAAGGAAGCTTCCCATGTGGAGACGAGAGAAGTTCTGTTCAGTGCCTCAGGAAAGCCCCATATCCTGTTCTTCGAACCAAAGCCTCTGAGGAGTGACACCTGGAAAACAAAGCAAGAGTTGAGATTAGGGCCTAAGGGCCTGTCCGGCTCAACCTTCTATCTCTGTTGACATCTGTGTGCATGCCTTCATGGAGGTAGCAGCTCAGCTTGTGTCCGAAGGCCCCTGTGTGTGCAGGGAGGCTCCCGGTAATGGTATGTCCTCGGGGGCCTTGAGGTTTCTCATATTCTGGAGGTGTGTGGCCAAAGGAATGGACAGAGTTTCCCAGGAGAGAGCAGGCATGGTCCTGTGGTATGGCTCCAGAGGACCCAGCCTAGAGGCTGTGTTTGCCAGGGCTGTGGGGACAGATGTCTGAAAAAACAAACTTGGCTCAGGTAGGGGCCAAGGTAATGGCAGGCCTGATCTCCAGTCCGAGAGGGGAGATCCTCTGGATATCAAAGGAGGGCAAGTGGGAGGCAGTCGCTCAGGCTTTTGTCTCTGGGTGTTGCGTTCACAGTGGCCGTTCAGGGTAGGGGTTGCTTCAGGGGCCGAGGAAGAGCCTTCCTCTCGGGGGATTGTCCAAGCTCCCAAGTGTTTGGGTTCATTCTGTGGGAAGGGAAGAGTACTGTTTTCTGCCACAGGGGACCCCCCAGGAGAGGGACTCTAGAGCACAGCAGTGGGTTCCCTCAACTGGAATACACACCATCTAATTAGTCCTGCTTGCCTATGGGCATGGCAAGCCACATATGCGGGCTCTTGGTCCAATCACTGAGAGGCGTTACTTGAATAAGGTACTCACGCTGAGGGTCACAATGTGTGTTTGTGCCCAAGGCGGCCCTCACACATGGGCGTGGCCTCATGGGCCATGCCGTTTTCTCCTACACTGAAGGTTTGACTCACTGCCAGCAGCAAGGTTTCTTGCCATGGGGAAGGAGGGGTTCTGACTTGTGCATCAGGTTCCCCCCTGTGCAGGGATTGGAGATAAGGTCTAGGTTCTGATGACTGAAAACCCAGGTTGGGAATGGATGGTGGCCTAAGGCAGTGGCGGGTCCAATGTGCTGGGTGTGCAGCCAGCTGTGTCGGTGTCTGTTGGAAGGTCTGGGCTCAGGCTATTTGCGACAGAGCATCAGTGTTTAAGGTAGCCTATGCAATTGGGGTGTTGCCGAGGGCCAAGCAGTTTGATCCTCATTTGGGGTTTCTGGGCAGCACCATAGACAAAGTTTTTCTCCTGGGAGGCAGGCGGAGTGCTTCATTGTGGCCCCAGAATTCCCAGTAGGGAGGGTTTGTGGGCCAGGAGTGTGAGGACGGAAGTCTAGGAACACAAGCTAAAGTGAGGATTGGAGCCAAGGGCAGAGCAGGCCCACTAGGCAGAGGCTGAATCAAAATCTCCTGCATCTGAAGTCAGGCTGAGGATCAGACGTTGGCTGAGGCTGGAGTATGTGTCCATGATGGCACCTTCATGAAGCGGGGGCCTCATGAGGCCAAGGAAGTTTTCCCACGCTGAGTTTGGAGGTTGCCCCAAACCACCAGGTTTCCTTCTGTGGGACATTCGAGTCCTGTTGCATGGCTCCAGGACATACCATACGGAAGGACTGGAGAGCACGGTTCGAAGGATGGATCCCTGTACAGCATGCCTCGCATTCCCATTGGCCATTAGCCACAAGATATGTTTGATCTGCTGCCTCTGGGGCACGCTAACCAGGGGGCTGAGTTGAAATGGCCTCTCCTGAGGATGCGTCATAATGTGTGTTTGGGTCCATGGAAACCTTGGAATGTGCTGGTTGTTCAGTGGCCCTGCGGAACTCTCCTACCTGAAGGGTTTGATACATCCCCAGTAAGTAAGCTCCCCATGTGGAGACGAGAGAGGTTTGGTTTGGAGCCTCAGAAAAGCCCCGTGTGCTGGTCTACGAAAACAGACCTCTGAGGACGGACACATGGAAACCAAAGCTAAGGTTCAGATTAGGGCCTGGGGGCCTGTCCATTTCAACCTTCTGTCTCTGGGGACACTGTCTGAGAGTCTAAGTGGAGATAGTTGCTCCGCTGGTGTCAGAGAGCCCCTCTTAGTCCAGGGTGGCCTACACTATTGATGGCCTCAGGGGCCTTGGAGCTTTTCCCTAACCTGTAGGGTTGTGGTCAATGGATTGGGCACAATTTCCTTGGAGAGGGCAGGCACAATCTTTCGCTGTGGCTCCAGAGGCCCTAGCCTGGCGGTTGTGTGGGTCCAGGCTGAGGGCACAGAAGTCTGAAAACACAAACTCAGCTTATGAGTGGTGCCTAGGGTATGGCAGGCCGGATGTACAGCCCGAGAGGGAGCTCCTGGGCCTCTGAAACAAGGGCGAGTGGGAGGCGTTCCTTCAGGCTTTTGTCTCTGGATGTTGTGTCCGAGATAGCCGTGGATTGGAGGGGTGGCCTCAGGGACTGTGGACGAGTATCCCTCTCTGGGGATTTGTCCCAGCTCCCAAGAGTTTGGGGTCATTTTGTGGGAAGGGTGGAAAAGTGTTGTCTGGCTCACGTGTCTCTCCAAGAAAGGGATTCCCGAGCAGAGCCCCAGGTACGGGCGGGGCGACTGGAAAACTCAAACACTGGTGAGGATTGGGTGCATAGGGGCTTGGCAAGCCCCATATGCGGGCTCTTGGCCCAGGCCCTGACAGGCCTTTCTTTGACATGGGGCTCATGCTGAGGGTCAGAGTGTGAATTTGTGCCCAAGCAGCACTCAAGTTTGGGCGTGGCATCAGGGACCAGGAAGGTTTCTCCCACCCTGAAGGTGTGACTCCATGCCAAGAGCAAGCTTTACAGCCACGGGGAAGGAGGAGTTCTGTGTTGTGCTTGCGATACCCAGCTGTGTGGAGAATTGATATAATGTCTAGGTTCAGATATCTGAAAACCAAGGTTAGGAAGAGGTGACGGCATAAGACCATGGCGTGTCCGAAGTGCTGGGTGTGCGGCCAGCTGTCTCCTTGTCTGTCTGGACGTCTGGCTTCAGGCTGTGTCAGACAGAGCATGAGTGCCCAGAGCAGCCTATCCAGTTCGGGTACCGGTCGAGGCCCGAGCAGGTTGATCCTCATCTGGGTTTTCTGGAGAGAGCCCCACAGGGAAACGTTTTTCTTCCCTTGGGCAGACCCTGGGCTGGGTTGTGGTTCTGGAGTTCCTAGTCCGGAGGGCTTGTTTGCCAGGAGTGTGAGGAAGGAAGTCTGAAAACACAAGCTAGCGTGAGGTTTGGGACCGATGGCACGGCAGGCCCACTCTGAGAGGCTGAATCGAGATCTCCTGCACTGAGGTCATTTCAACTCTGAGACGTGCCTCAGGCTAGAGTTTTTGTCCAGCATGGCCTCTTCCTGAATGGTGTGGGGGCCTCATGAGGCCAGGAAGGTTTGCCTACGATGGGATTTGTGAACTACTCCAAACCTCAAGGTTTCCTTCTGCACGAAAGTCGAGTGCTTTTGGATGGTTCCAGGAGGCCCCATACGGAAAGACTCGAGAGCAGGTGTCTAAGCATGGATGCCTGGGAACGCCACCTCATATTCCCACTCTTTAGTCAGGACAAGGCAGGCTCAATCTGCGGGCTCCTGGGTGAGCTACCCAGAGGGGAGAGTTGAAATGGACTCTCCTGAAGATGAGTCCTACTGTGGCTTGGTGGCCTGGGAGACCTTGGAATGTGGAGGTGGCTCAGGGACTCTGCAGGATTCTCCAACCTGAGGTGTTTGACACGGCTCCAACAAGGAAGCTTCCCATGTGGAGACGAGAGAAGTTCTGTTCAGTGCCTCAGGAAAGCCCCATATCCTGTTCTTCGAACCAAAGCCTCTGAGGAGTGACACCTGGAAAACAAAGCAAGAGTTGAGATTAGGGCCTAAGGGCCTGTCCGGCTCAACCTTCTATCTCTGTTGACATCTGTGTGCATGCCTTCATGGAGGTAGCAGCTCCGCTTGTGTCCGAAGGCCCCTGTGTGTGCAGGGAGGCTCCCGGTAATGGTATGTCCTCGGGGGCCTTGAGGTTTCTCATATTCTGGAGGTGTGTGGCCAAAGGAATGGACAGAGTTTCCCAGGAGAGAGCAGGCATGGTCCTGTGGTATGGCTCCAGAGGACCCAGCCTAGAGGCTGTGTTTGCCAGGGCTGTGGGGACAGATGTCTGAAAAAGCAAACTTGGCTCAGGTAGGGGCCAAGGTAATGGCAGGCCTGATCTCCAGTCCGAGAGGGGAGATCCTCTGGATATCAAAGGAGGGCAAGTGGGAGGCAGTCGCTCAGGCTTTTGTCTCTGGGTGTTGCGTTCACAGTGGCCGTTCAGGGTAGGGGTTGCTTCAGGGGCCGAGGAAGAGCCTTCCTCTCGGGGGATTGTCCAAGCTCCCAAGTGTTTGGGTTCATTCTGTGGGAAGGGAAGAGTACTGTTTTCTGCCACAGGGGACCCCCCAGGAGAGGGACTCTAGAGCACAGCAGTGGGTTCCCTCAACTGGAATACACACCATCTAGTTAGTCCTGCGTGCCTATGGGCATGGCAAGCCACATATGCGGGCTCTTGGTCCAATCACTGAGAGGCGTTACTTGAATAAGGTACTCACGCTGAGGGTCACAATGTGTGTTTGTGCCCAAGGCGGCCCTCACACATGGGCGTGGCCTCATGGGCCATGCCGTTTTCTCCTACACTGAAGGTTTGACTCACTGCCAGCAGCAAGGTTTCTTGCCATGGGGAAGGAGGGGTTCTGACTTGTGCATCAGGTTCCCCCCTGTGCAGGGATTGGAGATAAGGTCTAGGTTCTGATGACTGAAAACCCAGGTTGGGAATGGATGGTGGCCTAAGGCAGTGGCGGGTCCAATGTGCTGGGTGTGCAGCCAGCTGTGTCGGTGTCTGTTGGAAGGTCTGGGCTCAGGCTATTTGCGACAGAGCATCAGTGTTTAAGGTAGCCTATGCAATTGGGGTGTTGCCGAGGGCCAAGCAGTTTGATCCTCATTTGGGGTTTCTGGGCAGCACCATAGACAAAGATTTTCTCCTGGGAGGCAGGCGGAGTGCTTCTTTGTGGCCCCAGAATTCCCAGTAGGGAGGGTTTGTGGGCCAGGAGTGTGAGGACGGAAGTCTAGGAACACAAGCTAAAGTGAGGATTGGAGCCAAGGGCAGAGCAGGCCCACTAGGCAGAGGCTGAATCAAAATCTCCTGCATCTGAAGTCAGGCTGAGGATCAGACGTTGGCTGAGGCTGGAGTATGTGTCCATGATGGCACCTTCATGAAGCGGGGGCCTCATGAGGCCAAGGAAGTTTTCCCACGCTGAGTTTGGAGGTTGCCCCAAACCACCAGGTTTCCTTCTGTGGGACATTCGAGTCCTGTTGCATGGCTCCAGGACATACCATACGGAAGGACTGGAGAGCACGGTTCGAAGGATGGATCCCTGAACAGCATGCCTCGCATTCCCATTGGCCATTAGCCACAAGATATGTTTGATCTGCTGCCTCTGGGGCACGCTAACCAGGGGGCTGAGTTGAAATGGCCTCTCCTGAGGATGCGTCATAATGTGCGTTTGGGTCCATGGAAACCTTGGAATGTGCTGGTTGTTCAGTGGCCCTGCGGAACTCTCCTACCTGAAGGGTTTGATACATCCCCAGTAAGTAAGCTCCCCATGTGGAGACGAGAGAGGTTTGGTTTGGAGCCTCAGAAAAGCCCCGTGTGCTGGTCTACGAAAACAGACCTCTGAGGACGGACACATGGAAACCAAAGCTAAGGTTCAGATTAGGGCCTGGGGGCCTGTCCATTTCAACCTTCTGTCTCTGGGGACACTGTCTGAGAGTCTAAGTGGAGATAGTTGCTCCGCTGGTGTCAGAGAGCCCCTCTTAGTCCAGGGTGGCCTACACTATTGATGGCCTCAGGGGCCTTGGAGCTTTTCCCTAACCTGTAGGGTTGTGGTCAATGGATTGGGCACAATTTCCTTGGAGAGGGCAGGCACAATCTTTCGCTGTGGCTCCAGAGGCCCTAGCCTGGCGGTTGTGTGGGTCCAGGCTGAGGGCACAGAAGTCTGAAAACACAAACTCAGCTTATGAGTGGTGCCTAGGGTATGGCAGGCCGGATGTACAGCCCGAGAGGGAGCTCCTGGGCCTCTGAAACAAGGGCGAGTGGGAGGCGTTCCTTCAGGCTTTTGTCTCTGGATGTTGTGTCCGAGATAGCCGTGGATTGGAGGGGTGGCCTCAGGGACTGTGGACGAGTATCCCTCTCTGGGGAATTGTCCCAGCTCCCAAGAGTTTGGGGTCATTTTGTGGGAAGGGTGGAAAAGTGTTGTCTGGCTCACGTGTCTCTCCAAGAAAGGGATTCCCGAGCAGAGCCCCAGGTACGGGCGGGGCGACTGGAAAACTCAAACACTGGTGAGGATTGGGTGCATAGGGGCTTGGCAAGCCCCATATGCGGGCTCTTGGCCCAGGCCCTGACAGGCCTTTCTTTGACATGGGGCTCATGCTGAGGGTCAGAGTGTGAATTTGTGCCCAAGCAGCCCTCAAGTTTGGGCGTGCCATCAGGGACCAGGAAGGTTTCTCCCACCCTGAAGGTGTGACTCCATGCCAAGAGCAAGCTTTACAGCCACGGGGAAGGAGGAGTTCTGTGTTGTGCTTGCGATACCCAGCTGTGTGGAGAATTGATATAATGTCTAGGTTCAGATATCTGAAAACCAAGGTTAGGAAGAGGTGACGGCATAAGACCATGGCGTGTCCGAAGTGCTGGGTGTGCGGCCAGCTGTCTCCTTGTCTGTCTGGACGTCTGGCTTCAGGCTGTGTCAGACAGAGCATGAGTGCCCAGAGCAGCCTATCCAGTTCGGGTACCGGTCGAGGCCCGAGCAGGTTGATCCTCATCTGGGTTTTCTGGAGAGAGCCCCACAGGGAAACGTTTTTCTTCCCTTGGGCAGACCCTGGGCTGGGTTGTGGTTCTGGAGTTCCTAGTCCGGAGGGCTTGTTTGCCAGGAGTGTGAGGAAGGAAGTCTGAAAACACAAGCTAGCGTGAGGTTTGGGACCGATGGCACGGCAGGCCCACTCTGAGAGGCTGAATCGAGATCTCCTGCACTGAGGTCATTTCAACTCTGAGACGTGCCTCAGGCTAGAGTTTTTGTCCAGCATGGCCTCTTCCTGAATGGTGTGGGGGCCTCATGAGGCCAGGAAGGTTTGCCTACGATGGGATTTGTGAACTACTACAAACCTCAAGGTTTCCTTCTGCACGAAAGTCGAGTGCTATTGGATGGTTCCAGGAGGCCCCATACGGAAAGACTCGAGAGCAGGTGTCTAAGCATGGATGCCTGGGAACGCCACCTCATATTCCCACTCTTTAGTCAGGACAAGGCAGGCTCAATCTGCGGGCTCCTGGGTGAGCTACCCAGAGGGGAGAGTTGAAATGGACTCTCCTGAAGATGAGTCCTACTGTGGCTTGGTGGCCTGGGAGACCTTGGAATGTGGAGGTGGCTCAGGGACTCTGCAGGATTCTCCAACCTGAGGTGTTTGACACGGCTCCAACAAGGAAGCTTCCCATGTGGAGACGAGAGAAGTTCTGTTCAGTGCCTCAGGAAAGCCCCATATCCTGTTCTTCGAACCAAAGCCTCTGAGGAGTGACACCTGGAAAACAAAGCAAGAGTTGAGATTAGGGCCTAAGGGCCTGTCCGGCTCAACCTTCTATCTCTGTTGACATCTGTGTGCATGCCTTCATGGAGGTAGCAGCTCCGCTTGTGTCCGAAGGCCCCTGTGTGTGCAGGGAGGCTCCCGGTAATGGTATGTCCTCGGGGGCCTTGAGGTTTCTCATATTCTGGAGGTGTGTGGCCAAAGGAATGGACAGAGTTTCCCAGGAGAGAGCAGGCATGGTCCTGTGGTATGGCTCCAGAGGACCCAGCCTAGAGGCTGTGTTTGCCAGGGCTGTGGGGACAGATGTCTGAAAAAGCAAACTTGGCTCAGGTAGGGGCCAAGGTAATGGCAGGCCTGATCTCCAGTCCGAGAGGGGAGATCCTCTGGATATCAAAGGAGGGCAAGTGGGAGGCAGTCGCTCAGGCTTTTGTCTCTGGGTGTTGCGTTCAAAGTGGCCGTTCAGGGTAGGGGTTGCTTCAGGGGCCGAGGAAGAGCCTTCCTCTCGGGGGATTGTCCAAGGTCCCAAGTGTTTGGGTTCATTCTGTGGGAAGGGAAGAGTACTGTTTTCTGCCACAGGGGACCCCCCAGGAGAGGGACTCTAGAGCACAGCAGTGGGATCCCTCAACTGGAATACACACCATCTAGTTAGTCCTGCGTGCCTATGGGCATGGCAAGCCACATATGCGGGCTCTTGGTCCAATCACTGAGAGTCGTTACTTGAATAAGGTACTCACGCTGAGGGTCACAATGTGTGTTTGTGCCCAAGGCGGCCCTCACACATGGGCGTGGCCTCATGGGCCATGCCGTTTTCTCCTACACTGAAGGTTTGACTCACTGCCAGCAGCAAGGTTTCTTGCCATGGGGAAGGAGGGGTTCTGACTTGTGCATCAGGTTCCCCCCTGTGCAGGGATTGGAGATAAGGTCTAGGTTCTGATGACTGAAAACCCAGGTTGGGAATGGATGGTGGCCTAAGGCAGTGGCGGGTCCAATGTGCTGGGTGTGCAGCCAGCTGTGTCGGTGTCTGTTGGAAGGTCTGGGCTCAGGCTATTTGCGACAGAGCATCACTGTTTAAGGTAGCCTATGCAATTGGGGTGTTGCCGAGGGCCAAGCAGTTTGATCCTCATTTGGGGTTTCTGGGCAGCACCATAGACAAAGTTTTTCTCCTGGGAGGCAGGCGGAGTGCTTCATTGTGGCCCCAGAATTCCCAGTAGGGAGGGTTTGTGGGCCAGGAGTGTGAGGACGGAAGTCTAGGAACACAAGCTAAAGTGAGGATTGGAGCCAAGGGCAGAGCAGGCCCACTAGGCAGAGGCTGAATCAAAATCTCCTGCATCTGAAGTCAGGCTGAGGATCAGACGTTGGCTGAGGCTGGAGTATGTGTCCATGATGGCACCTTCATGAAGCGGGGGCCTCATGAGGCCAAGGAAGTTTTCCCACGCTGAGTTTGGAGGTTGCCCCAAACCACCAGGTTTCCTTCTGTGGGACATTCGAGTCCTGTTGCATGGCTCCAGGACATACCATACGGAAGGACTGGAGAGCACGGTTCGAAGGATGGATCCCTGTACAGCATGCCTCGCATTCCCATTGGCCATTAGCCACAAGATATGTTTGATCTGCTGCCTCTGGGGCACGCTAACCAGGGGGCTGAGTTGAAATGGCCTCTCCTGAGGATGCGTCATAATGTGCGTTTGGGTCCATGGAAACCTTGGAATGTGCTGGTTGTTCAGTGGCCCTGCGGAACTCTCCTACCTGAAGGGTTTGATACATCCCCAGTAAGTAAGCTCCCCATGTGGAGACGAGAGAGGTTTGGTTTGGAGCCTCAGAAAAGCCCCGTGTGCTGGTCTACGAAAACAGACCTCTGAGGACGGACACATGGAAACCAAAGCTAAGGTTCAGATTAGGGCCTGGGGGCCTGTCCATTTCAACCTTCTGTCTCTGGGGACACTGTCTGAGAGTCTAAGTGGAGATAGTTGCTCCGCTGGTGTCAGAGAGCCCCTCTTAGTCCAGGGTGGCCTACACTATTGATGGCCTCAGGGGCCTTGGAGCTTTTCCCTAACCTGTAGGGTTGTGGTCAATGGATTGGGCACAATTTCCTTGGAGAGGGCAGGCACAATCTTTCGCTGTGGCTCCAGAGGCCCTAGCCTGGCGGTTGTGTGGGTCCAGGCTGAGGGCACAGAAGTCTGAAAACACAAACTCAGCTTATGAGTGGTGCCTAGGGTATGGCAGGCCGGATGTACAGCCCGAGAGGGAGCTCCTGGGCCTCTGAAACAAGGGCGAGTGGGAGGCGTTCCTTCAGGCTTTTGTCTCTGGATGTTGTGTCCGAGATAGCCGTGGATTGGAGGGGTGGCCTCAGGGACTGTGGACGAGTATCCCTCTCTGGGGATTTGTCCCAGCTCCCAAGAGTTTGGGGTCATTTTGTGGGAAGGGTGGAAAAGTGTTGTCTGGCTCACGTGTCTCTCCAAGAAAGGGATTCCCGAGCAGAGCCCCAGGTACGGGCGGGGCGACTGGAAAACTCAAACACTGGTGAGGATTGGGTGCATAGGGGCTTGGCAAGCCCCATATGCGGGCTCTTGGCCCAGGCCCTGACAGGCCTTTCTTTGACATGGGGCTCATGCTGAGGGTCAGAGTGTGAATTTGTGCCCAAGCAGCCCTCAAGTTTGGGCGTGCCATCAGGGACCAGGAAGGTTTCTCCCACCCTGAAGGTGTGACTCCATGCCAAGAGCAAGCTTTACAGCCACGGGGAAGGAGGAGTTCTGTGTTGTGCTTGCGATACCCAGCTGTGTGGAGAATTGATATAATGTCTAGGTTCAGATATCTGAAAACCAAGGTTAGGAAGAGGTGACGGCATAAGACCATGGCGTGTCCGAAGTGCTGGGTGTGCGGCCAGCTGTCTCCTTGTCTGTCTGGACGTCTGGCTTCAGGCTGTGTCAGACAGAGCATGAGTGCCCAGAGCAGCCTATCCAGTTCGGGTACCGGTCGAGGCCCGAGCAGGTTGATCCTCATCTGGGTTTTCTGGAGAGAGCCCCACAGGGAAACGTTTTTCTTCCCTTGGGCAGACCCTGGGCTGGGTTGTGGTTCTGGAGTTCCTAGTCCGGAGGGCTTGTTTGCCAGGAGTGTGAGGAAGGAAGTCTGAAAACACAAGCTAGCGTGAGGTTTGGGACCGATGGCACGGCAGGCCCACTCTGAGAGGCTGAATCGAGATCTCCTGCACTGAGGTCATTTCAACTCTGAGACGTGCCTCAGGCTAGAGTTTTTGTCCAGCATGGCCTCTTCCTGAATGGTGTGGGGGCCTCATGAGGCCAGGAAGGTTTGCCTACGATGGGATTTGTGAACTACTCCAAACCTCAAGGTTTCCTTCTGCACGAAAGTCGAGTGCTATTGGATGGTTCCAGGAGGCCCCATACGGAAAGACTCGAGAGCAGGTGTCTAAGCATGGATGCCTGGGAACGCCACCTCATATTCCCACTCTTTAGTCAGGACAAGGCAGGCTCAATCTGCGGGCTCCTGGGTGAGCTACCCAGAGGGGAGAGTTGAAATGGACTCTCCTGAAGATGAGTCCTACTGTGGCTTGGTGGCCTGGGAGACCTTGGAATGTGGAGGTGGCTCAGGGACTCTGCAGGATTCTCCAACCTGAGGTGTTTGACACGGCTCCAACAAGGAAGCTTCCCATGTGGAGACGAGAGAAGTTCTGTTCAGTGCCTCAGGAAAGCCCCATATCCTGTTCTTCGAACCAAAGCCTCTGAGGAGTGACACCTGGAAAACAAAGCAAGAGTTGAGATTAGGGCCTAAGGGCCTGTCCGGCTCAACCTTCTATCTCTGTTGACATCTGTGTGCATGCCTTCATGGAGGTAGCAGCTCCGCTTGTGTCCGAAGGCCCCTGTGTGTGCAGGGAGGCTCCCGGTAATGGTATGTCCTCGGGGGCCTTGAGGTTTCTCATATTCTGGAGGTGTGTGGCCAAAGGAATGGACAGAGTTTCCCAGGAGAGAGCAGGCATGGTCCTGTGGTATGGCTCCAGAGGACCCAGCCTAGAGGCTGTGTTTGCCAGGGCTGTGGGGACAGATGTCTGAAAAAGCAAACTTGGCTCAGGTAGGGGCCAAGGTAATGGCAGGCCTGATCTCCAGTCCGAGAGGGGAGATCCTCTGGATATCAAAGGAGGGCAAGTGGGAGGCAGTCGCTCAGGCTTTTGTCTCTGGGTGTTGCGTTCACAGTGGCCGTTCAGGGTAGGGGTTGCTTCAGGGGCCGAGGAAGAGCCTTCCTCTCGGGGGATTGTCCAAGCTCCCAAGTGTTTGGGTTCATTCTGTGGGAAGGGAAGAGTACTGTTTTCTGCCACAGGGGACCCCCCAGGAGAGGGACTCTAGAGCACAGCAGTGGGATCCCTCAACTGGAATACACACCATCTAGTTAGTCCTGCGTGCCTATGGGCATGGCAAGCCACATATGCGGGCTCTTGGTCCAATCACTGAGAGGCGTTACTTGAATAAGGTACTCACGCTGAGGGTCACAATGTGTGTTTGTGCCCAAGGCGGCCCTCACACATGGGCGTGGCCTCATGGGCCATGCCGTTTTCTCCTACACTGAAGGTTTGACTCACTGCCAGCAGCAAGGTTTCTTGCCATGGGGAAGGAGGGGTTCTGACTTGTGCATCAGGTTCCCCCCTGTGCAGGGATTGGAGATAAGGCCTAGGTTCTGATGACGGAAAACCCAGGTTGGGAATGGATGGTGGCCTAAGGCAGTGGCGGGTCCAATGTGCTGGGTGTGCAGCCAGCTGTGTCGGTGTCTGTTGGAAGGTCTGGGCTCAGGCTATTTGCGACAGAGCATCAGTGTTTAAGGTAGCCTATGCAATTGGGGTGTTGCCGAGGGCCAAGCAGTTTGATCCTCATTTGGGGTTTCTGGGCAGCACCATAGACAAAGTTTTTCTCCTGGGAGGCAGGCGGAGTGCTTCTTTGTGGCCCCAGAATTCCCAGTAGGGAGGGTTTGTGGGCCAGGAGTGTGAGGACGGAAGTCTAGGAACACAAGCTAAAGTGAGGATTGGAGCCAAGGGCAGAGCAGGCCCACTAGGCAGAGGCTGAATCAAAATCTCCTGCATCTGAAGTCAGGCTGAGGATCAGACGTTGGCTGAGGCTGGAGTATGTGTCCATGATGGCACCTTCATGAAGCGGGGGCCTCATGAGGCCAAGGAAGTTTTCCCACGCTGAGTTTGGAGGTTGCCCCAAACCACCAGGTTTCCTTCTGTGGGACATTCGAGTCCTGTTGCATTGCTCCAGGACATACCATACGGAAGGACGGAGAGCACGGTTCGAAGGATGGATCCCTGTACAGCATGCCTCGCATTCCCATTGGCCATTAGCCACAAGATATGTTTGATCTGCTGCCTCTGGGGCACGCTAACCAGGGGGCTGAGTTGAAATGGCCTCTCCTGAGGATGCGTCATAATGTGCGTTTGGGTCCATGGAAACCTTGGAATGTGCTGGTTGTTCAGTGGCCCTGCGGAACTCTCCTACCTGAAGGGTTTGATACATCCCCAGTAAGTAAGCTCCCCATGTGGAGACGAGAGAGGTTTGGTTTGGAGCCTCAGAAAAGCCCCGTGTGCTGGTCTACGAAAACAGACCTCTGAGGACGGACACATGGAAACCAAAGCTAAGGTTCAGATTAGGGCCTGGGGGCCTGTCCATTTCAACCTTCTGTCTCTGGGGACACTGTCTGAGAGTCTAAGTGGAGATAGTTGCTCCGCTGGTGTCAGAGAGCCCCTCTTAGTCCAGGGTGGCCTACACTATTGATGGCCTCAGGGGCCTTGGAGCTTTTCCCTAACCTGTAGGGTTGTGGTCAATGGATTGGGCACAATTTCCTTGGAGAGGGCAGGCACAATCTTTCGCTGTGGCTCCAGAGGCCCTAGCCTGGCGGTTGTGTGGGTCCAGGCTGAGGGCACAGAAGTCTGAAAACACAAACTCAGCTTATGAGTGGTGCCTAGGGTATGGCAGGCCGGATGTACAGCCCGAGAGGGAGCTCCTGGGCCTCTGAAACAAGGGCGAGTGGGAGGCGTTCCTTCAGGCTTTTGTCTCTGGATGTTGTGTCCGAGATAGCCGTGGATTGGAGGGGTGGCCTCAGGGACTGTGGACGAGTATCCCTCTCTGGGGATTTGTCCCAGCTCCCAAGAGTTTGGGGTCATTTTGTGGGAAGGGTGGAAAAGTGTTGTCTGGCTCACGTGTCTCTCCAAGAAAGGGATTCCCGAGCAGAGCCCCAGGTACGGGCGGGGCGACTGGAAATCTCAAACACTGGTGAGGATTGGGTGCATAGGGGCTTGGCAAGCCCCATATGCGGGCTCTTGGCCCAGGCCCTGACAGGCCTTTCTTTGACATGGGGCTCATGCTGAGGGTCAGAGTGTGAATTTGTGCCCAAGCAGCCCTCAAGTTTGGGCGTGCCATCAGGGACCAGGAAGGTTTCTCCCACCCTGAAGGTGTGACTCCATGCCAAGAGCAAGCTTTACAGCCACGGGGAAGGAGGAGTTCTGTGTTGTGCTTGCGATACCCAGCTGTGTGGAGAATTGATATAATGTCTAGGTTCAGATATCTGAAAACCAAGGTTAGGAAGAGGTGACGGCATAAGACCATGGCGTGTCCGAAGTGCTGGGTGTGCGGCCAGCTGTCTCCTTGTCTGTCTGGACGTCTGGCTTCAGGCTGTGTCAGACAGAGCATGAGTGCCCAGAGCAGCCTATCCAGTTCGGGTACCGGTCGAGGCCCGAGCAGGTTGATCCTCATCTGGGTTTTCTGGAGAGAGCCCCACAGGGAAACGTTTTTCTTCCCTTGGGCAGACCCTGGGCTGGGTTGTGGTTCTGGAGTTCCTAGTCCGGAGGGCTTGTTTGCCAGGAGTGTGAGGAAGGAAGTCTGAAAACACAAGCTAGCGTGAGGTTTGGGACCGATGGCACGGCAGGCCCACTCTGAGAGGCTGAATCGAGATCTCCTGCACTGAGGTCATTTCAACTCTGAGACGTGCCTCAGGCTAGAGTTTTTGTCCAGCATGGCCTCTTCCTGAATGGTGTGGGGGCCTCATGAGGCCAGGAAGGTTTGCCTACGATGGGATTTGTGAACTACTCCAAACCTCAAGGTTTCCTTCTGCACGAAAGTCGAGTGCTATTGGATGGTTCCAGGAGGCCCCATACGGAAAGACTCGAGAGCAGGTGTCTAAGCATGGATGCCTGGGAACGCCACCTCATATTCCCACTCTTTAGTCAGGACAAGGCAGGCTCAATCTGCGGGCTCCTGGGTGAGCTACCCAGAGGGGAGAGTTGAAATGGACTCTCCTGAAGATGAGTCCTACTGTGGCTTGGTGGCCTGGGAGACCTTGGAATGTGGAGGTGGCTCAGGGACTCTGCAGGATTCTCCAACCTGAGGTGTTTGACACGGCTCCAACAAGGAAGCTTCCCATGTGGAGACGAGAGAAGTTCTGTTCAGTGCCTCAGGAAAGCCCCATATCCTGTTCTTCGAACCAAAGCCTCTGAGGAGTGACACCTGGAAAACAAAGCAAGAGTTGAGATTAGGGCCTAAGGGCCTGTCCGGCTCAACCTTCTATCTCTGTTGACATCTGTGTGCATGCCTTCATGGAGGTAGCAGCTCCGCTTGTGTCCGAAGGCCCCTGTGTGTGCAGGGAGGCTCCCGGTAATGGTATGTCCTCGGGGGCCTTGAGGTTTCTCATATTCTGGAGGTGTGTGGCCAAAGGAATGGACAGAGTTTCCCAGGAGAGAGCAGGCATGGTCCTGTGGTATGGCTCCAGAGGACCCAGCCTAGAGGCTGTGTTTGCCAGGGCTGTGGGGACAGATGTCTGAAAAAGCAAACTTGGCTCAGGTAGGGGCCAAGGTAATGGCAGGCCTGATCTCCAGTCCGAGAGGGGAGATCCTCTGGATATCAAAGGAGGGCAAGTGGGAGGCAGTCGCTCAGGCTTTTGTCTCTGGGTGTTGCGTTCACAGTGGCCGTTCAGGGTAGGGGTTGCTTCAGGGGCCGAGGAAGAGCCTTCCTCTCGGGGGATTGTCCAAGCTCCCAAGTGTTTGGGTTCATTCTGTGGGAAGGGAAGAGTACTGTTTTCTGCCACAGGGGACCCCCCAGGAGAGGGACTCTAGAGCACAGCAGTGGGATCCCTCAACTGGAATACACACCATCTAGTTAGTCCTGCGTGCCTATGGGCATGGCAAGCCACATATGCGGGCTCTTGGTCCAATCACTGAGAGGCGTTACTTGAATAAGGTACTCACGCTGAGGGTCACAATGTGTGTTTGTGCCCAAGGCGGCCCTCACACATGGGCGTGGCCTCATGGGCCATGCCGTTTTCTCCTACACTGAAGGTTTGACTCACTGCCAGCAGCAAGGTTTCTTGCCATGGGGAAGGAGGGGTTCTGACTTGTGCATCAGGTTCCCCCCTGTGCAGGGATTGGAGATAAGGCCTAGGTTCTGATGACGGAAAACCCAGGTTGGGAATGGATGGTGGCCTAAGGCAGTGGCGGGTCCAATGTGCTGGGTGTGCAGCCAGCTGTGTCGGTGTCTGTTGGAAGGTCTGGGCTCAGGCTATTTGCGACAGAGCATCAGTGTTTAAGGTAGCCTATGCAATTGGGGTGTTGCCGAGGGCCAAGCAGTTTGATCCTCATTTGGGGTTTCTGGGCAGCACCATAGACAAAGTTTTTCTCCTGGGAGGCAGGCGGAGTGCTTCTTTGTGGCCCCAGAATTCCCAGTAGGGAGGGTTTGTGGGCCAGGAGTGTGAGGACGGAAGTCTAGGAACACAAGCTAAAGTGAGGATTGGAGCCAAGGGCAGAGCAGGCCCACTAGGCAGAGGCTGAATCAAAATCTCCTGCATCTGAAGTCAGGCTGAGGATCAGACGTTGGCTGAGGCTGGAGTATGTGTCCATGATGGCACCTTCATGAAGCGGGGGCCTCATGAGGCCAAGGAAGTTTTCCCACGCTGAGTTTGGAGGTTGCCCCAAACCACCAGGTTTCCTTCTGTGGGACATTCGAGTCCTGTTGCATTGCTCCAGGACATACCATACGGAAGGACTGGAGAGCACGGTTCGAAGGATGGATCCCTGTACAGCATGCCTCGCATTCCCATTGGCCATTAGCCACAAGATATGTTTGATCTGCTGCCTCTGGGGCACGCTAACCAGGGGGCTGAGTTGAAATGGCCTCTCCTGAGGATGCGTCATAATGTGCGTTTGGGTCCATGGAAACCTTGGAATGTGCTGGTTGTTCAGTGGCCCTGCGGAACTCTCCTACCTGAAGGGTTTGATACATCCCCAGTAAGTAAGCTCCCCATGTGGAGACGAGAGAGGTTTGGTTTGGAGCCTCAGAAAAGCCCCGTGTGCTGGTCTACGAAAACAGACCTCTGAGGACGGACACATGGAAACCAAAGCTAAGGTTCAGATTAGGGCCTGGGGGCCTGTCCATTTCAACCTTCTGTCTCTGGGGACACTGTCTGAGAGTCTAAGTGGAGATAGTTGCTCCGCTGGTGTCAGAGAGCCCCTCTTAGTCCAGGGTGGCCTACACTATTGATGGCCTCAGGGGCCTTGGAGCTTTTCCCTAACCTGTAGGGTTGTGGTCAATGGATTGGGCACAATTTCCTTGGAGAGGGCAGGCACAATCTTTCGCTGTGGCTCCAGAGGCCCTAGCCTGGCGGTTGTGTGGGTCCAGGCTGAGGGCACAGAAGTCTGAAAACACAAACTCAGCTTATGAGTGGTGCCTAGGGTATGGCAGGCCGGATGTACAGCCCGAGAGGGAGCTCCTGGGCCTCTGAAACAAGGGCGAGTGGGAGGCGTTCCTTCAGGCTTTTGTCTCTGGATGTTGTGTCCGAGATAGCCGTGGATTGGAGGGGTGGCCTCAGGGACTGTGGACGAGTATCCCTCTCTGGGGATTTGTCCCAGCTCCCAAGAGTTTGGGGTCATTTTGTGGGAAGGGTGGAAAAGTGTTGTCTGGCTCACGTGTCTCTCCAAGAAAGGGATTCCCGAGCAGAGCCCCAGGTACGGGCGGGGCGACTGGAAATCTCAAACACTGGTGAGGATTGGGTGCATAGGGGCTTGGCAAGCCCCATATGCGGGCTCTTGGCCCAGGCCCTGACAGGCCTTTCTTTGACATGGGGCTCATGCTGAGGGTCAGAGTGTGAATTTGTGCCCAAGCAGCCCTCAAGTTTGGGCGTGCCATCAGGGACCAGGAAGGTTTCTCCCACCCTGAAGGTGTGACTCCATGCCAAGAGCAAGCTTTACAGCCACGGGGAAGGAGGAGTTCTGTGTTGTGCTTGCGATACCCAGCTGTGTGGAGAATTGATATAATGTCTAGGTTCAGATATCTGAAAACCAAGGTTAGGAAGAGGTGACGGCATAAGACCATGGCGTGTCCGAAGTGCTGGGTGTGCGGCCAGCTGTCTCCTTGTCTGTCTGGACGTCTGGCTTCAGGCTGTGTCAGACAGAGCATGAGTGCCCAGAGCAGCCTATCCAGTTCGGGTACCGGTCGAGGCCCGAGCAGGTTGATCCTCATCTGGGTTTTCTGGAGAGAGCCCCACAGGGAAACGTTTTTCTTCCCTTGGGCAGACCCTGGGCTGGGTTGTGGTTCTGGAGTTCCTAGTCCGGAGGGCTTGTTTGCCAGGAGTGTGAGGAAGGAAGTCTGAAAACACAAGCTAGCGTGAGGTTTGGGACCGATGGCACGGCAGGCCCACTCTGAGAGGCTGAATCGAGATCTCCTGCACTGAGGTCATTTCAACTCTGAGACGTGCCTCAGGCTAGAGTTTTTGTCCAGCATGGCCTCTTCCTGAATGGTGTGGGGGCCTCATGAGGCCAGGAAGGTTTGCCTACGATGGGATTTGTGAACTACTCCAAACCTCAAGGTTTCCTTCTGCACGAAAGTCGAGTGCTATTGGATGGTTCCAGGAGGCCCCATACGGAAAGACTCGAGAGCAGGTGTCTAAGCATGGATGCCTGGGAACGCCACCTCATATTCCCACTCTTTAGTCAGGACAAGGCAGGCTCAATCTGCGGGCTCCTGGGTGAGCTACCCAGAGGGGAGAGTTGAAATGGACTCTCCTGAAGATGAGTCCTACTGTGGCTTGGTGGCCTGGGAGACCTTGGAATGTGGAGGTGGCTCAGGGACTCTGCAGGATTCTCCAACCTGAGGTGTTTGACACGGCTCCAACAAGGAAGCTTCCCATGTGGAGACGAGAGAAGTTCTGTTCAGTGCCTCAGGAAAGCCCCATATCCTGTTCTTCGAACCAAAGCCTCTGAGGAGTGACACCTGGAAAACAAAGCAAGAGTTGAGATTAGGGCCTAAGGGCCTGTCCGGCTCAACCTTCTATCTCTGTTGACATCTGTGTGCATGCCTTCATGGAGGTAGCAGCTCCGCTTGTGTCCGAAGGCCCCTGTGTGTGCAGGGAGGCTCCCGGTAATGGTATGTCCTCGGGGGCCTTGAGGTTTCTCATATTCTGGAGGTGTGTGGCCAAAGGAATGGACAGAGTTTCCCAGGAGAGAGCAGGCATGGTCCTGTGGTATGGCTCCAGAGGACCCAGCCTAGAGGCTGTGTTTGCCAGGGCTGTGGGGACAGATGTCTGAAAAAGCAAACTTGGCTCAGGTAGGGGCCAAGGTAATGGCAGGCCTGATCTCCAGTCCGAGAGGGGAGATCCTCTGGATATCAAAGGAGGGCAAGTGGGAGGCAGTCGCTCAGGCTTTTGTCTCTGGGTGTTGCGTTCACAGTGGCCGTTCAGGGTAGGGGTTGCTTCAGGGGCCGAGGAAGAGCCTTCCTCTCGGGGGATTGTCCAAGCTCCCAAGTGTTTGGGTTCATTCTGTGGGAAGGGAAGAGTACTGTTTTCTGCCACAGGGGACCCCCCAGGAGAGGGACTCTAGAGCACAGCAGTGGGATCCCTCAACTGGAATACACACCATCTAGTTAGTCCTGCGTGCCTATGGGCATGGCAAGCCACATATGCGGGCTCTTGGTCCAATCACTGAGAGGCGTTACTTGAATAAGGTACTCACGCTGAGGGTCACAATGTGTGTTTGTGCCCAAGGCGGCCCTCACACATGGGCGTGGCCTCATGGGCCATGCCGTTTTCTCCTACACTGAAGGTTTGACTCACTGCCAGCAGCAAGGTTTCTTGCCATGGGGAAGGAGGGGTTCTGACTTGTGCATCAGGTTCCCCCCTGTGCAGGGATTGGAGATAAGGCCTAGGTTCTGATGACGGAAAACCCAGGTTGGGAATGGATGGTGGCCTAAGGCAGTGGCGGGTCCAATGTGCTGGGTGTGCAGCCAGCTGTGTCGGTGTCTGTTGGAAGGTCTGGGCTCAGGCTATTTGCGACAGAGCATCAGTGTTTAAGGTAGCCTATGCAATTGGGGTGTTGCCGAGGGCCAAGCAGTTTGATCCTCATTTGGGGTTTCTGGGCAGCACCATAGACAAAGTTTTTCTCCTGGGAGGCAGGCGGAGTGCTTCTTTGTGGCCCCAGAATTCCCAGTAGGGAGGGTTTGTGGGCCAGGAGTGTGAGGACGGAAGTCTAGGAACACAAGCTAAAGTGAGGATTGGAGCCAAGGGCAGAGCAGGCCCACTAGGCAGAGGCTGAATCAAAATCTCCTGCATCTGAAGTCAGGCTGAGGATCAGACGTTGGCTGAGGCTGGAGTATGTGTCCATGATGGCACCTTCATGAAGCGGGGGCCTCATGAGGCCAAGGAAGTTTTCCCACGCTGAGTTTGGAGGTTGCCCCAAACCACCAGGTTTCCTTCTGTGGGACATTCGAGTCCTGTTGCATGGCTCCAGGACATACCATACGGAAGGACTGGAGAGCACGGTTCGAAGGATGGATCCCTGTACAGCATGCCTCGCATTCCCATTGGCCATTAGCCACAAGATATGTTTGATCTGCTGCCTCTGGGGCACGCTAACCAGGGGGCTGAGTTGAAATGGCCTCTCCTGAGGATGCGTCATAATGTGCGTTTGGGTCCATGGAAACCTTGGAATGTGCTGGTTGTTCAGTGGCCCTGCGGAACTCTCCTACCTGAAGGGTTTGATACATCCCCAGTAAGTAAGCTCCCCATGTGGAGACGAGAGAGGTTTGGTTTGGAGCCTCAGAAAAGCCCCGTGTGCTGGTCTACGAAAACAGACCTCTGAGGACGGACACATGGAAACCAAAGCTAAGGTTCAGATTAGGGCCTGGGGGCCTGTCCATTTCAACCTTCTGTCTCTGGGGACACTGTCTGAGAGTCTAAGTGGAGATAGTTGCTCCGCTGGTGTCAGAGAGCCCCTCTTAGTCCAGGGTGGCCTACACTATTGATGGCCTCAGGGGCCTTGGAGCTTTTCCCTAACCTGTAGGGTTGTGGTCAATGGATTGGGCACAATTTCCTTGGAGAGGGCAGGCACAATCTTTCGCTGTGGCTCCAGAGGCCCTAGCCTGGCGGTTGTGTGGGTCCAGGCTGAGGGCACAGAAGTCTGAAAACACAAACTCAGCTTATGAGTGGTGCCTAGGGTATGGCAGGCCGGATGTACAGCCCGAGAGGGAGCTCCTGGGCCTCTGAAACAAGGGCGAGTGGGAGGCGTTCCTTCAGGCTTTTGTCTCTGGATGTTGTGTCCGAGATAGCCGTGGATTGGAGGGGTGGCCTCAGGGACTATGGACGAGTATCCCTCTCTGGGGATTTGTCCCAGCTCCCAAGAGTTTGGGGTCATTTTGTGGGAAGGGTGGAAAAGTGTTGTCTGGCTCACGTGTCTCTCCAAGAAAGGGATTCCCGAGCAGAGCCCCAGGTACGGGCGGGGCGACTGGAAATCTCAAACACTGGTGAGGATTGGGTGCATAGGGGCTTGGCAAGCCCCATATGCGGGCTCTTGGCCCAGGCCCTGACAGGCCTTTCTTTGACATGGGGCTCATGCTGAGGGTCAGAGTGTGAATTTGTGCCCAAGCAGCCCTCAAGTTTGGGCGTGCCATCAGGGACCAGGAAGGTTTCTCCCACCCTGAAGGTGTGACTCCATGCCAAGAGCAAGCTTTACAGCCACGGGGAAGGAGGAGTTCTGTGTTGTGCTTGCGATACCCAGCTGTGTGGAGAATTGATATAATGTCTAGGTTCAGATATCTGAAAACCAAGGTTAGGAAGAGGTGACGGCATAAGACCATGGCGTGTCCGAAGTGCTGGGTGTGCGGCCAGCTGTCTCCTTGTCTGTCTGGACGTCTGGCTTCAGGCTGTGTCAGACAGAGCATGAGTGCCCAGAGCAGCCTATCCAGTTCGGGTACCGGTCGAGGCCCGAGCAGGTTGATCCTCATCTGGGTTTTCTGGAGAGAGCCCCACAGGGAAACGTTTTTCTTCCCTTGGGCAGACCCTGGGCTGGGTTGTGGTTCTGGAGTTCCTAGTCCGGAGGGCTTGTTTGCCAGGAGTGTGAGGAAGGAAGTCTGAAAACACAAGCTAGCGTGAGGTTTGGGACCGATGGCACGGCAGGCCCACTCTGAGAGGCTGAATCGAGATCTCCTGCACTGAGGTCATTTCAACTCTGAGACGTGCCTCAGGCTAGAGTTTTTGTCCAGCATGGCCTCTTCCTGAATGGTGTGGGGGCCTCATGAGGCCAGGAAGGTTTGCCTACGATGGGATTTGTGAACTACTCCAAACCTCAAGGTTTCCTTCTGCACGAAAGTCGAGTGCTATTGGATGGTTCCAGGAGGCCCCATACGGAAAGACTCGAGAGCAGGTGTCTAAGCATGGATGCCTGGGAACGCCACCTCATATTCCCACTCTTTAGTCAGGACAAGGCAGGCTCAATCTGCGGGCTCCTGGGTGAGCTACCCAGAGGGGAGAGTTGAAATGGACTCTCCTGAAGATGAGTCCTACTGTGGCTTGGTGGCCTGGGAGACCTTGGAATGTGGAGGTGGCTCAGGGACTCTGCAGGATTCTCCAACCTGAGGTGTTTGACACGGCTCCAACAAGGAAGCTTCCCATGTGGAGACGAGAGAAGTTCTGTTCAGTGCCTCAGGAAAGCCCCATATCCTGTTCTTCGAACCAAAGCCTCTGAGGAGTGACACCTGGAAAACAAAGCAAGAGTTGAGATTAGGGCCTAAGGGCCTGTCCGGCTCAACCTTCTATCTCTGTTGACATCTGTGTGCATGCCTTCATGGAGGTAGCAGCTCCGCTTGTGTCCGAAGGCCCCTGTGTGTGCAGGGAGGCTCCCGGTAATGGTATGTCCTCGGGGGCCTTGAGGTTTCTCATATTCTGGAGGTGTGTGGCCAAAGGAATGGACAGAGTTTCCCAGGAGAGAGCAGGCATGGTCCTGTGGTATGGCTCCAGAGGACCCAGCCTAGAGGCTGTGTTTGCCAGGGCTGTGGGGACAGATGTCTGAAAAAGCAAACTTGGCTCAGGTAGGGGCCAAGGTAATGGCAGGCCTGATCTCCAGTCCGAGAGGGGAGATCCTCTGGATATCAAAGGAGGGCAAGTGGGAGGCAGTCGCTCAGGCTTTTGTCTCTGGGTGTTGCGTTCACAGTGGCCGTTCAGGGTAGGGGTTGCTTCAGGGGCCGAGGAAGAGCCTTCCTCTCGGGGGATTGTCCAAGCTCCCAAGTGTTTGGGTTCATTCTGTGGGAAGGGAAGAGTACTGTTTTCTGCCACAGGGGACCCCCCAGGAGAGGGACTCTAGAGCACAGCAGTGGGATCCCTCAACTGGAATACACACCATCTAGTTAGTCCTGCGTGCCTATGGGCATGGCAAGCCACATATGCGGGCTCTTGGTCCAATCACTGAGAGGCGTTACTTGAATAAGGTACTCACGCTGAGGGTCACAATGTGTGTTTGTGCCCAAGGCGGCCCTCACACATGGGCGTGGCCTCATGGGCCATGCCGTTTTCTCCTACACTGAAGGTTTGACTCACTGCCAGCAGCAAGGTTTCTTGCCATGGGGAAGGAGGGGTTCTGACTTGTGCATCAGGTTCCCCCCTGTGCAGGGATTGGAGATAAGGTCTAGGTTCTGATGACTGAAAACCCAGGTTGGGAATGGATGGTGGCCTAAGGCAGTGGCGGGTCCAATGTGCTGGGTGTGCAGCCAGCTGTGTCGGTGTCTGTTGGAAGGTCTGGGCTCAGGCTATTTGCGACAGAGCATCAGTGTTTAAGGTAGCCTATGCAATTGGGGTGTTGCCGAGGGCCAAGCAGTTTGATCCTCATTTGGGGTTTCTGGGCAGCACCATAGACAAAGATTTTCTCCTGGGAGGCAGGCGGAGTGCTTCTTTGTGGCCCCAGAATTCCCAGTAGGGAGGGTTTGTGGGCCAGGAGTGTGAGGACGGAAGTCTAGGAACACAAGCTAAAGTGAGGATTGGAGCCAAGGGCAGAGCAGGCCCACTAGGCAGAGGCTGAATCAAAATCTCCTGCATCTGAAGTCAGGCTGAGGATCAGACGTTGGCTGAGGCTGGAGTATGTGTCCATGATGGCACCTTCATGAAGCGGGGGCCTCATGAGGCCAAGGAAGTTTTCCCACGCTGAGTTTGGAGGTTGCCCCAAACCACCAGGTTTCCTTCTGTGGGACATTCGAGTCCTGTTGCATGGCTCCAGGACATACCATACGGAAGGACTGGAGAGCACGGTTCGAAGGATGGATCCCTGTACAGCATGCCTCGCATTCCCATTGGCCATTAGCCACAAGATATGTTTGATCTGCTGCCTCTGGGGCACGCTAACCAGGGGGCTGAGTTGAAATGGCCTCTCCTGAGGATGCGTCATAATGTGCGTTTGGGTCCATGGAAACCTTGGAATGTGCTGGTTGTTCAGTGGCCCTGCGGAACTCTCCTACCTGAAGGGTTTGATACATCCCCAGTAAGTAAGCTCCCCATGTGGAGACGAGAGAGGTTTGGTTTGGAGCCTCAGAAAAGCCCCGTGTGCTGGTCTACGAAAACAGACCTCTGAGGACGGACACATGGAAACCAAAGCTAAGGTTCAGATTAGGGCCTGGGGGCCTGTCCATTTCAACCTTCTGTCTCTGGGGACACTGTCTGAGAGTCTAAGTGGAGATAGTTGCTCCGCTGGTGTCAGAGAGCCCCTCTTAGTCCAGGGTGGCCTACACTATTGATGGCCTCAGGGGCCTTGGAGCTTTTCCCTAACCTGTAGGGTTGTGGTCAATGGATTGGGCACAATTTCCTTGGAGAGGGCAGGCACAATCTTTCGCTGTGGCTCCAGAGGCCCTAGCCTGGCGGTTGTGTGGGTCCAGGCTGAGGGCACAGAAGTCTGAAAACACAAACTCAGCTTATGAGTGGTGCCTAGGGTATGGCAGGCCGGATGTACAGCCCGAGAGGGAGCTCCTGGGCCTCTGAAACAAGGGCGAGTGGGAGGCGTTCCTTCAGGCTTTTGTCTCTGGATGTTGTGTCCGAGATAGCCGTGGATTGGAGGGGTGGCCTCAGGGACTGTGGACGAGTATCCCTCTCTGGGGATTTGTCCCAGCTCCCAAGAGTTTGGGGTCATTTTGTGGGAAGGGTGGAAAAGTGTTGTCTGGCTCACGTGTCTCTCCAAGAAAGGGATTCCCGAGCAGAGCCCCAGGTACGGGCGGGGCGACTGGAAAACTCAAACACTGGTGAGGATTGGGTGCATAGGGGCTTGGCAAGCCCCATATGCGGGCTCTTGGCCCAGGCCCTGACAGGCCTTTCTTTGACATGGGGCTCATGCTGAGGGTCAGAGTGTGAATTTGTGCCCAAGCAGCCCTCAAGTTTGGGCGTGCCATCAGGGACCAGGAAGGTTTCTCCCACCCTGAAGGTGTGACTCCATGCCAAGAGCAAGCTTTACAGCCACGGGGAAGGAGGAGTTCTGTGTTGTGCTTGCGATACCCAGCTGTGTGGATAATTGATATAATGTCTAGGTTCAGATATCTGAAAACCAAGGTTAGGAAGAGGTGACGGCATAAGACCATGGCGTGTCCGAAGTGCTGGGTGTGCGGCCAGCTGTCTCCTTGTCTGTCTGGACGTCTGGCTTCAGGCTGTGTCAGACAGAGCATGAGTGCCCAGAGCAGCCTATCCAGTTCGGGTACCGGTCGAGGCCCGAGCAGGTTGATCCTCATCTGGGTTTTCTGGAGAGAGCCCCACAGGGAAACGTTTTTCTTCCCTTGGGCAGACCCTGGGCTGGGTTGTGGTTCTGGAGTTCCTAGTCCGGAGGGCTTGTTTGCCAGGAGTGTGAGGAAGGAAGTCTGAAAACACAAGCTAGCGTGAGGTTTGGGACCGATGGCACGGCAGGCCCACTCTGAGAGGCTGAATCGAGATCTCCTGCACTGAGGTCATTTCAACTCTGAGACGTGCCTCAGGCTAGAGTTTTTGTCCAGCATGGCCTCTTCCTGAATGGTGTGGGGGCCTCATGAGGCCAGGAATGTTTGCCTACGATGGGATTTGTGAACTACTCCAAACCTCAAGGTTTCCTTCTGCACGAAAGTCGAGTGCTATTGGATGGTTCCAGGAGGCCCCATACGGAAAGACTCGAGAGCAGGTGTCTAAGCATGGATGCCTGGGAACGCCACCTCATATTCCCACTCTTTAGTCAGGACAAGGCAGGCTCAATCTGCGGGCTCCTGGGTGAGCTACCCAGAGGGGAGAGTTGAAATGGACTCTCCTGAAGATGAGTCCTACTGTGGCTTGGTGGCCTGGGAGACCTTGGAATGTGGAGGTGGCTCAGGGACTCTGCAGGATTCTCCAACCTGAGGTGTTTGACACGGCTCCAACAAGGAAGCTTCCCATGTGGAGACGAGAGAAGTTCTGTTCAGTGCCTCAGGAAAGCCCCATATCCTGTTCTTCGAACCAAAGCCTCTGAGGAGTGACACCTGGAAAACAAAGCAAGAGTTGAGATTAGGGCCTAAGGGCCTGTCCGGCTCAACCTTCTATCTCTGTTGACATCTGTGTGCATGCCTTCATGGAGGTAGCAGCTCCGCTTGTGTCCGAAGGCCCCTGTGTGTGCAGGGAGGCTCCCGGTAATGGTATGTCCTCGGGGGCCTTGAGGTTTCTCATATTCTGGAGGTGTGTGGCCAAAGGAATGGACAGAGTTTCCCAGGAGAGAGCAGGCATGGTCCTGTGGTATGGCTCCAGAGGACCCAGCCTAGAGGCTGTGTTTGCCAGGGCTGTGGGGACAGATGTCTGAAAAAGCAAACTTGGCTCAGGTAGGGGCCAAGGTAATGGCAGGCCTGATCTCCAGTCCGAGAGGGGAGATCCTCTGGATATCAAAGGAGGGCAAGTGGGAGGCAGTCGCTCAGGCTTTTGTCTCTGGGTGTTGCGTTCACAGTGGCCGTTCAGGGTAGGGGTTGCTTCAGGGGCCGAGGAAGAGCCTTCCTCTCGGGGGATTGTCCAAGCTCCCAAGTGTTTGGGTTCATTCTGTGGGAAGGGAAGAGTACTGTTTTCTGCCACAGGGGACCCCCCAGGAGAGGGACTCTAGAGCACAGCAGTGGGATCCCTCAACTGGAATACACACCATCTAGTTAGTCCTGCGTGCCTATGGGCATGGCAAGCCACATATGCGGGCTCTTGGTCCAATCACTGAGAGGCGTTACTTGAATAAGGTACTCACGCTGAGGGTCACAATGTGTGTTTGTGCCCAAGGCGGCCCTCACACATGGGCGTGGCCTCATGGGCCATGCCGTTTTCTCCTACACTGAAGGTTTGACTCACTGCCAGCAGCAAGGTTTCTTGCCATGGGGAAGGAGGGGTTCTGACTTGTGCATCAGGTTCCCCCCTGTGCAGGGATTGGAGATAAGGTCTAGGTTCTGATGACTGAAAACCCAGGTTGGGAATGGATGGTGGCCTAAGGCAGTGGCGGGTCCAATGTGCTGGGTGTGCAGCCAGCTGTGTCGGTGTCTGTTGGAAGGTCTGGGCTCAGGCTATTTGCGACAGAGCATCAGTGTTTAAGGTAGCCTATGCAATTGGGGTGTTGCCGAGGGCCAAGCAGTTTGATCCTCATTTGGGGTTTCTGGGCAGCACCATAGACAAAGATTTTCTCCTGGGAGGCAGGCGGAGTGCTTCTTTGTGGCCCCAGAATTCCCAGTAGGGAGGGTTTGTGGGCCAGGAGTGTGAGGACGGAAGTCTAGGAACACAAGCTAAAGTGAGGATTGGAGCCAAGGGCAGAGCAGGCCCACTAGGCAGAGGCTGAATCAAAATCTCCTGCATCTGAAGTCAGGCTGAGGATCAGACGTTGGCTGAGGCTGGAGTATGTGTCCATGATGGCACCTTCATGAAGCGGGGGCCTCATGAGGCCAAGGAAGTTTTCCCACGCTGAGTTTGGAGGTTGCCCCAAACCACCAGGTTTCCTTCTGTGGGACATTCGAGTCCTGTTGCATGGCTCCAGGACATACCATACGGAAGGACTGGAGAGCACGGTTCGAAGGATGGATCCCTGTACAGCATGCCTCGCATTCCCATTGGCCATTAGCCACAAGATATGTTTGATCTGCTGCCTCTGGGGCACGCTAACCAGGGGGCTGAGTTGAAATGGCCTCTCCTGAGGATGCGTCATAATGTGCGTTTGGGTCCATGGAAACCTTGGAATGTGCTGGTTGTTCAGTGGCCCTGCGGAACTCTCCTACCTGAAGGGTTTGATACATCCCCAGTAAGTAAGCTCCCCATGTGGAGACGAGAGAGGTTTGGTTTGGAGCCTCAGAAAAGCCCCGTGTGCTGGTCTACGAAAACAGACCTCTGAGGACGGACACATGGAAACCAAAGCTAAGGTTCAGATTAGGGCCTGGGGGCCTGTCCATTTCAACCTTCTGTCTCTGGGGACACTGTCTGAGAGTCTAAGTGGAGATAGTTGCTCCGCTGGTGTCAGAGAGCCCCTCTTAGTCCAGGGTGGCCTACACTATTGATGGCCTCAGGGGCCTTGGAGCTTTTCCCTAACCTGTAGGGTTGTGGTCAATGGATTGGGCACAATTTCCTTGGAGAGGGCAGGCACAATCTTTCGCTGTGGCTCCAGAGGCCCTAGCCTGGCGGTTGTGTGGGTCCAGGCTGAGGGCACAGAAGTCTGAAAACACAAACTCAGCTTATGAGTGGTGCCTAGGGTATGGCAGGCCGGATGTACAGCCCGAGAGGGAGCTCCTGGGCCTCTGAAACAAGGGCGAGTGGGAGGCGTTCCTTCAGGCTTTTGTCTCTGGATGTTGTGTCCGAGATAGCCGTGGATTGGAGGGGTGGCCTCAGGGACTGTGGACGAGTATCCCTCTCTGGGGATTTGTCCCAGCTCCCAAGAGTTTGGGGTCATTTTGTGGGAAGGGTGGAAAAGTGTTGTCTGGCTCACGTGTCTCTCCAAGAAAGGGATTCCCGAGCAGAGCCCCAGGTACGGGCGGGGCGACTGGAAAACTCAAACACTGGTGAGGATTGGGTGCATAGGGGCTTGGCAAGCCCCATATGCGGGCTCTTGGCCCAGGCCCTGACAGGCCTTTCTTTGACATGGGGCTCATGCTGAGGGTCAGAGTGTGAATTTGTGCCCAAGCAGCCCTCAAGTTTGGGCGTGCCATCAGGGACCAGGAAGGTTTCTCCCACCCTGAAGGTGTGACTCCATGCCAAGAGCAAGCTTTACAGCCACGGGGAAGGAGGAGTTCTGTGTTGTGCTTGCGATACCCAGCTGTGTGGATAATTGATATAATGTCTAGGTTCAGATATCTGAAAACCAAGGTTAGGAAGAGGTGACGGCATAAGACCATGGCGTGTCCGAAGTGCTGGGTGTGCGGCCAGCTGTCTCCTTGTCTGTCTGGACGTCTGGCTTCAGGCTGTGTCAGACAGAGCATGAGTGCCCAGAGCAGCCTATCCAGTTCGGGTACCGGTCGAGGCCCGAGCAGGTTGATCCTCATCTGGGTTTTCTGGAGAGAGCCCCACAGGGAAACGTTTTTCTTCCCTTGGGCAGACCCTGGGCTGGGTTGTGGTTCTGGAGTTCCTAGTCCGGAGGGCTTGTTTGCCAGGAGTGTGAGGAAGGAAGTCTGAAAACACAAGCTAGCGTGAGGTTTGGGACCGATGGCACGGCAGGCCCACTCTGAGAGGCTGAATCGAGATCTCCTGCACTGAGGTCATTTCAACTCTGAGACGTGCCTCAGGCTAGAGTTTTTGTCCAGCATGGCCTCTTCCTGAATGGTGTGGGGGCCTCATGAGGCCAGGAATGTTTGCCTACGATGGGATTTGTGAACTACTCCAAACCTCAAGGTTTCCTTCTGCACGAAAGTCGAGTGCTATTGGATGGTTCCAGGAGGCCCCATACGGAAAGACTCGAGAGCAGGTGTCTAAGCATGGATGCCTGGGAACGCCACCTCATATTCCCACTCTTTAGTCAGGACAAGGCAGGCTCAATCTGCGGGCTCCTGGGTGAGCTACCCAGAGGGGAGAGTTGAAATGGACTCTCCTGAAGATGAGTCCTACTGTGGCTTGGTGGCCTGGGAGACCTTGGAATGTGGAGGTGGCTCAGGGACTCTGCAGGATTCTCCAACCTGAGGTGTTTGACACGGCTCCAACAAGGAAGCTTCCCATGTGGAGACGAGAGAAGTTCTGTTCAGTGCCTCAGGAAAGCCCCATATCCTGTTCTTCGAACCAAAGCCTCTGAGGAGTGACACCTGGAAAACAAAGCAAGAGTTGAGATTAGGGCCTAAGGGCCTGTCCGGCTCAACCTTCTATCTCTGTTGACATCTGTGTGCATGCCTTCATGGAGGTAGCAGCTCCGCTTGTGTCCGAAGGCCCCTGTGTGTGCAGGGAGGCTCCCGGTAATGGTATGTCCTCGGGGGCCTTGAGGTTTCTCATATTCTGGAGGTGTGTGGCCAAAGGAATGGACAGAGTTTCCCAGGAGAGAGCAGGCATGGTCCTGTGGTATGGCTCCAGAGGACCCAGCCTAGAGGCTGTGTTTGCCAGGGCTGTGGGGACAGATGTCTGAAAAAGCAAACTTGGCTCAGGTAGGGGCCAAGGTAATGGCAGGCCTGATCTCCAGTCCGAGAGGGGAGATCCTCTGGATATCAAAGGAGGGCAAGTGGGAGGCAGTCGCTCAGGCTTTTGTCTCTGGGTGTTGCGTTCACAGTGGCCGTTCAGGGTAGGGGTTGCTTCAGGGGCCGAGGAAGAGCCTTCCTCTCGGGGGATTGTCCAAGCTCCCAAGTGTTTGGGTTCATTCTGTGGGAAGGGAAGAGTACTGTTTTCTGCCACAGGGGACCCCCCAGGAGAGGGACTCTAGAGCACAGCAGTGGGATCCCTCAACTGGAATACACACCATCTAGTTAGTCCTGCGTGCCTATGGGCATGGCAAGCCACATATGCGGGCTCTTGGTCCAATCACTGAGAGGCGTTACTTGAATAAGGTACTCACGCTGAGGGTCACAATGTGTGTTTGTGCCCAAGGCGGCCCTCACACATGGGCGTGGCCTCATGGGCCATGCCGTTTTCTCCTACACTGAAGGTTTGACTCACTGCCAGCAGCAAGGTTTCTTGCCATGGGGAAGGAGGGGTTCTGACTTGTGCATCAGGTTCCCCCCTGTGCAGGGATTGGAGATAAGGTCTAGGTTCTGATGACGGAAAACCCAGGTTGGGAATGGATGGTGGCCTAAGGCAGTGGCGGGTCCAATGTGCTGGGTGTGCAGCCAGCTGTGTCGGTGTCTGTTGGAAGGTCTGGGCTCAGGCTATTTGCGACAGAGCATCAGTGTTTAAGGTAGCCTATGCAATTGGGGTGTTGCCGAGGGCCAAGCAGTTTGATCCTCATTTGGGGTTTCTGGGCAGCACCATAGACAAAGTTTTTCTCCTGGGAGGCAGGCGGAGTGCTTCTTTGTGGCCCCAGAATTCCCAGTAGGGAGGGTTTGTGGGCCAGGAGTGTGAGGACGGAAGTCTAGGAACACAAGCTAAAGTGAGGATTGGAGCCAAGGGCAGAGCAGGCCCACTAGGCAGAGGCTGAATCAAAATCTCCTGCATCTGAAGTCAGGCTGAGGATCAGACGTTGGCTGAGGCTGGAGTATGTGTCCATGATGGCACCTTCATGAAGCGGGGGCCTCATGAGGCCAAGGAAGTTTTCCCACGCTGAGTTTGGAGGTTGCCCCAAACCACCAGGTTTCCTTCTGTGGGACATTCGAGTCCTGTTGCATGGCTCCAGGACATACCATACGGAAGGACTGGAGAGCACGGTTCGAAGGATGGATCCCTGTACAGCATGCCTCGCATTCCCATTGGCCATTAGCCACAAGATATGTTTGATCTGCTGCCTCTGGGGCACGCTAACCAGGGGGCTGAGTTGAAATGGCCTCTCCTGAGGATGCGTCATAATGTGCGTTTGGGTCCATGGAAACCTTGGAATGTGCTGGTTGTTCAGTGGCCCTGCGGAACTCTCCTACCTGAAGGGTTTGATACATCCCCAGTAAGTAAGCTCCCCATGTGGAGACGAGAGAGGTTTGGTTTGGAGCCTCAGAAAAGCCCCGTGTGCTGGTCTACGAAAACAGACCTCTGAGGACGGACACATGGAAACCAAAGCTAAGGTTCAGATTAGGGCCTGGGGGCCTGTCCATTTCAACCTTCTGTCTCTGGGGACACTGTCTGAGAGTCTAAGTGGAGATAGTTGCTCCGCTGGTGTCAGAGAGCCCCTCTTAGTCCAGGGTGGCCTACACTATTGATGGCCTCAGGGGCCTTGGAGCTTTTCCCTAACCTGTAGGGTTGTGGTCAATGGATTGGGCACAATTTCCTTGGAGAGGGCAGGCACAATCTTTCGCTGTGGCTCCAGAGGCCCTAGCCTGGCGGTTGTGTGGGTCCAGGCTGAGGGCACAGAAGTCTGAAAACACAAACTCAGCTTATGAGTGGTGCCTAGGGTATGGCAGGCCGGATGTACAGCCCGAGAGGGAGCTCCTGGGCCTCTGAAACAAGGGCAAGTGGGAGGCGTTCCTTCAGGCTTTTGTCTCTGGATGTTGTGTCCGAGATAGCCGTGGATTGGAGGGGTGGCCTCAGGGACTGTGGACGAGTATCCCTCTCTGGGGATTTGTCCCAGCTCCCAAGAGTTTGGGGTCATTTTGTGGGAAGGGTGGAAAAGTGTTGTCTGGCTCACGTGTCTCTCCAAGAAAGGGATTCCCGAGCAGAGCCCCAGGTACGGGCGGGGCGACTGGAAAACTCAAACACTGGTGAGGATTGGGTGCATAGGGGCTTGGCAAGCCCCATATGCGGGCTCTTGGCCCAGGCCCTGACAGGCCTTTCTTTGACATGGGGCTCATGCTGAGGGTCAGAGTGTGAATTTGTGCCCAAGCAGCACTCAAGTTTGGGCGTGGCATCAGGGACCAGGAAGGTTTCTCCCACCCTGAAGGTGTGACTCCATGCCAAGAGCAAGCTTTACAGCCACGGGGAAGGAGGAGTTCTGTGTTGTGCTTGCGATACCCAGCTGTGTTGGGAATTGATATAATGTCTAGGTTCAGATATCTGAAAACCAAGGTTAGGAAGAGGTGACGGCATAAGACCATGGCGTGTCCGAAGTGCTGGGTGTGCGGCCAGCTGTCTCCTTGTCTGTCTGGACGTCTGGCTTCAGGCTGTGTCAGACAGAGCATGAGTGCCCAGAGCAGCCTATCCAGTTCGGGTACCGTCGAGGCCCGAGCAGGTTGATCCTCATCTGGGTTTTCTGGAGAGAGCCCCACAGGGAAACGTTTTTCTTCCCTTGGGCAAACCCTGGGCTGGGTTGTGGTTCTGGAGTTCCTAGTCCGGAGGGCTTGTTTGCCAGGAGTGTGAGGAAGGAAGTCTGAAAACACAAGCTAGCGTGAGGTTTGGGACCGATGGCACGGCAGGCCCACTCTGAGAGGCTGAATCGAGATCTCCTGCACTGAGGTCATTTCAACTCTGAGACGTGCCTCAGGCTAGAGTTTTTGTCCAGCATGGCCTCTTCCTGAATGGTGTGGGGGCCTCATGAGGCCAGGAAGGTTTGCCTACGATGGGATTTGTGAACTACTCCAAACCTCAAGGTTTCCTTCTGCACGAAAGTCGAGTGCTATTGGATGGTTCCAGGAGGCCCCATACGGAAAGACTCGAGAGCAGGTGTCTAAGCATGGATGCCTGGGAACGCCACCTCATATTCCCACTCTTTAGTCAGGACAAGGCAGGCTCAATCTGCGGGCTCCTGGGTGAGCTACCCAGAGGGTAGAGTTGAAATGGACTCTCCTGAAGATGAGTCCTACTGTGGCTTGGTGGCCTGGGAGGCCTTGGAATGTGGAGGTGGCTCAGGGACTCTGCAGGATTCTCCAACCTGAGGTGTTTGACACGGCTCCAACAAGGAAGCTTCCCATGTGGAGACGAGAGAAGTTCTGTTCAGTGCCTCAGGAAAGCCCCATATCCTGTTCTTCGAACCAAAGCCTCTGAGGAGTGACACCTGGAAAACAAAGCAAGAGTTGAGATTAGGGCCTAAGGGCCTGTCCGGCTCAACCTTCTATCTCTGTTGACATCTGTGTGCATGCCTTCATGGAGGTAGCAGCTCAGCTTGTGTCCGAAGGCCCCTGTGTGTGCAGGGAGGCTCCCGGTAATGGTATGTCCTCGGGGGCCTTGAGGTTTCTCATATTCTGGAGGTGTGTGGCCAAAGAAATGGACAGAGTTTCCCAGGAGAGAGCAGGCATGGTCCTGTGGTATGGCTCTAGAGGACCCAGCCTAGAGGCTGTGTTTGCCAGGGCTGTGGGGACAGATGTCTGAAAAAGCAAACTTGGCTCAGGTAGGGGCCAAGGTAATGGCAGGCCTGATCTCCAGTCCGAGAGGGGAGATCCTCTGGATATCAAAGGAGGGCAAGTGGGAGGCAGTCGCTCAGGCTTTTGTCTCTGGGTGTTGCGTTCACAGTGGCCGTTCAGGGTAGGGGTTGCTTCAGGGGCCGAGGAAGAGCCTTCCTCTCGGGGGATTGTCCAAGCTCCCAAGTGTTTGGGTTCATTCTGTGGGAAGGGAAGAGTACTGTTTTCTGCCACAGGGGACCCCCCAGGAGAGGGACTCTAGAGCACAGCAGTGGGTTCCCTCAACTGGAATACACACCATCTAGTTAGTCCTGCGTGCCTATGGGCATGGCAAGCCACATATGCGGGCTCTTGGTCCAATCACTGAGAGGCGTTACTTGAATAAGGTACTCACGCTGAGGGTCACAATGTGTGTTTGTGCCCAAGGCGGCCCTCACACATGGGCGTGGCCTCATGGGCCATGCCGTTTTCTCCTACACTGAAGGTTTGACTCACTGCCAGCAGCAAGGTTTCTTGCCATGGGGAAGGAGGGGTTCTGACTTGTGCATCAGGTTCCGCCCTGTGCAGGGATTGGAGATAAGGTCTAGGTTCTGATGACTGAAAACCCAGGTTGGGAATGGATGGTGGCCTAAGGCAGTGGCGGGTCCAATGTGCTGGGTGTGCAGCCAGCTGTGTCGGTGTCTGTTGGAAGGTCTGGGCTCAGGCTATTTGCGACAGAGCATCAGTGTTTAAGGTAGCCTATGCAATTGGGGTGTTGCCGAGGGCCAAGCAGTTTGATCCTCATTTGGGGTTTCTGGGCAGCACCATAGACAAAGTTTTTCTCCTGGGAGGCAGGCGGAGTGCTTCATTGTGGCCCCAGAATTCCCAGTAGGGAGGGTTTGTGGGCCAGGAGTGTGAGGACGGAAGTCTAGGAACACAAGCTAAAGTGAGGATTGGAGCCAAGGGCAGAGCAGGCCCACTAGGCAGAGGCTGAATCAAAATCTCCTGCATCTGAAGTCAGGCTGAGGATCAGACGTTGGCTGAGGCTGGAGTATGTGTCCATGTTGGCACCTTCATGAAGCGGGGGCCTCATGAGGCCAAGGAAGTTTTCCCACGCTGAGTTTGGAGGTTGCCCCAAACCACCAGGTTTCCTTCTGTGGGACATTCGAGTCCTGTTGCATGGCTCCAGGACATACCATACGGAAGGACTGGAGAGCACGGTTCGAAGGATGGATCCCTGTACAGCATGCCTCGCATTCCCATTGGCCATTAGCCACAAGATATGTTTGATCTGCTGCCTCTGGGGCACGCTAACCAGGGGGCTGAGTTGAAATGGCCTCTCCTGAGGATGCGTCATAATGTGCGTTTGGGTCCATGGAAACCTTGGAATGTGCTGGTTGTTCAGTGGCCCTGCGGAACTCTCCTACCTGAAGGGTTTGATACATCCCCAGTAAGTAAGCTCCCCATGTGGAGACGAGAGAGGTTTGCTTTGGAGCCTCAGAAAAGCCCCGTGTGCTGGTCTACGAAAACAGACCTCTGAGGACGGACACATGGAAACCAAAGCTAAGGTTCAGATTAGGGCCTGGGGGCCTGTCCATTTCAACCTTCTGTCTCTGGGGACACTGTCTGAGAGTCTAAGTGGAGATAGTTGCTCCGCTGGTGTCAGAGAGCCCCTCTTAGTCCAGGGTGGCCTACACTATTAATGGCCTCAGGGGCCTTGGAGCTTTTCCCTAACCTGTAGGGTTGTGGTCAATGGATTGGGCACAATTTCCTTGGAGAGGGCAGGCACAATCTTTCGCTGTGGCTCCAGAGGCCCTAGCCTGGCGGTTGTGTGGGTCCAGGCTGAGGGCACAGAAGTCTGAAAACACAAACTCAGCTTATGAGTGGCGCCTAGGGTATGGCAGGCCGGATGTACAGCCCGAGAGGGAGCTCCTGGGCCTCTGAAACAAGGGCGAGTGGGAGGCGTTCCTTCAGGCTTTTGTCTCTGGATGTTGTGTCCGAGATAGCCGTGGATTGGAGGGGTGGCCTCAGGTACTGTGGACGAGTATCCCTCTCTGGGGATTTGTCCCAGCTCCCAAGAGTTTGGGGTCATTTTGTGGGAAGGGTGGAAAAGTGTTGTCTGGCTCACGTGTCTCTCCAAGAAAGGGATTCCCGAGCAGAGCCCCAGGTACGGGCGGGGCGACTGGAAAACTCAAACACTGGTGAGGATTGGGTGCATAGGGGCTTGGCAAGCCCCATATGCGGGCTCTTGGCCCAGGCCCTGACAGGCCTTTCTTTGACATGGGGCTCATGCTGAGGGTCAGAGTGTGAATTTGTGCCCAAGCAGCACTCAAGTTTGGGCGTGGCATCAGGGACCAGGAAGGTTTCTCCCACCCTGAAGGTGTGACTCCATGCCAAGAGCAAGCTTTACAGCCACGGGGAAGGAGGAGTTCTGTGTTGTGCTTGCGACACCCAGCTGTGTGGAGAATTGATATAATGTCTAGGTTCAGATATCTGAAAACCAAGGTTAGGAAGAGGTGACGGCATAAGACCATGGCGTGTCCGAAGTGCTGGGTGTGCGGCCAGCTGTCTCCTTGTCTGTCTGGACGTCTGGCTTCAGGCTGTGTCAGACAGAGCATGAGTGCCCAGAGAAGCCTATCCAGTTCGGTTACCGGTCGAGGCCCGAGCAGGTTGATCCTCATCTGGGTTTTCTGGAGAGAGCCCCACAGGGAAACGTTTTTCTTCCCTTGGGCAGACCCTGGGCTGGGTTGTGGTTCTGGAGTTCCTAGTCCGGAGGGCTTGTTTGCCAGGAGTGTGAGGAAGGAAGTCTGAAAACACAAGCTAGCGTGAGGTTTGGGACCGATGGCACGGCAGGCCCACTCTGAGAGGCTGAATCGAGATCTCCTGCACTGAGGTCATTTCAACTCTGAGACGTGCCTCAGGCTAGAGTTTTTGTCCAGCATGGCCTCTTCCTGAATGGTGTGGGGGCCTCATGAGGCCAGGAAGGTTTGCCTACGATGGGATTTGTGAACTACTCCAAACCTCAAGGTTTCCTTCTGCACGAAAGTCGAGTGCTATTGGATGGTTCCAGGAGGCCCCATACGGAAAGACTCGAGAGCAGGTGTCTAAGCATGGATGCCTGGGAACGCCACCTCATATTCCCACTCTTTAGTCAGGACAAGGCAGGCTCAATCTGCGGGCTCCTGGGTGAGCTACCCAGAGGGTAGAGTTGAAATGGACACTCCTGAAGATGAGTCCTACTGTGGCTTGGTGGCCTGGGAGACCTTGGAATGTGGAGGTGGCTCAGGGACTCTGCAGGATTCTCCAACCTGAGGTGTTTGACACGGCTCCAACAAGGAAGCTTCCCATGTGGAGACGAGAGAAGTTCTGTTCAGTGCCTCAGGAAAGCCCCATATCCTGTTCTTCGAACCAAAGCCTCTGAGGAGTGACACCTGGAAAACAAAGCAAGAGTTGAGATTAGGGCCTAAGGGCCTGTCCGGCTCAACCTTCTATCTCTGTTGACATCGGTGTGCATGCCTTCATGGAGGTAGCAGCTCCGCTTGTGTCCGAAGGCCCCTGTGTGTGCAGGGAGGCTCCCGGTAATGGTATGTCCTCGGGGGCCTTGAGGTTTCTCATATTCTGGAGGTGTGTGGCCAAAGGAATGGACAGAGTTTCCCAGGAGAGAGCAGGCATGGTCCTGTGGTATGGCTCCAGAGGACCCAGCCTAGAGGCTGTGTTTGCCAGGGCTGTGGGGACAGATGTCTGAAAAAGCAAACTTGGCTCAGGTAGGGGCCAAGGTAATGGCAGGCCTGATCTCCAGTCCGAGATGGGAGATCCTCTGGATATCAAAGGAGGGCAAGTGGGAGGCAGTCGCTCAGGCATTTGTCTCTGGGTGTTGCGTTCACAGTGGCCGTTCAGGGTAGGGGTTGCTTCAGGGGCCGAGGAAGAGCCTTCCTCTCGGGGGATTGTCCAAGCTCCCAAGTGTTTGGGTTCATTCTGTGGGAAGGGAAGAGTACTGTTTTCTGCCACAGGGGACCCCCCAGGAGAGGGACTCTAGAGCACAGCAGTGGGTTCCCTCAACTGGAATACACACCATCTAGTTAGTCCTGCGTGCCTATGGGCATGGCAAGCCACATATGCGGGCTCTTGGTCCAATCACTGAGAGGCGTTACTTGAATAAGGTACTCACGCTGAGGGTCACAATGTGTGTTTGTGCCCAAGGCGGCCCTCACACATGGGCGTGGCCTCATGGGCCATGCCGTTTTCTCCTACACTGAAGGTTTGACTCACTGCCAGCAGCAAGGTTTCTTGCCATGGGGAAGGAGGGGTTCTGACTTGTGCATCAGGTTCCGCCCTGTGCAGGGATTGGAGATAAGGTCTAGGTTCTGATGACTGAAAACCCAGGTTGGGAATGGATGGTGGCCTAAGGCAGTGGCGGGTCCAATGTGCTGGGTGTGCAGCCAGCTGTGTCGGTGTCTGTTGGAAGGTCTGGGCTCAGGCTATTTGCGACAGAGCATCAGTGTTTAAGGTAGCCTATGCAATTGGGGTGTTGCCGAGGGCCAAGCAGTTTGATCCTCATTTGGGGTTTCTGGGCAGCACCATAGACAAAGTTTTTCTCCTGGGAGGCAGGCGGAGTGCTTCATTGTGGCCCCAGAATTCCCAGTAGGGAGGGTTTGTGGGCCAGGAGTGTGAGGACGGAAGTCTAGGAACACAAGCTAAAGTGAGGATTGGAGCCAAGGGCAGAGCAGGCCCACTAGGCAGAGGCTGAATCAAAATCTCCTGCATCTGAAGTCAGGCTGAGGATCAGACGTTGGCTGAGGCTGGAGTATGTGTCCATGATGGCACCTTCATGAAGCGGGGGCCTCATGAGGCCAAGGAAGTTTTCCCACGCTGAGTTTGGAGGTTGCCCCAAACCACCAGGTTTCCTTCTGTGGGACATTCGAGTCCTGTTGCATGGCTCCAGGACATACCATACGGAAGGACTGGAGAGCACGGTTCGAAGGATGGATCCCTGTACAGCATGCCTCGCATTCCCATTGGCCATTAGCCACAAGATATGTTTGATCTGCTGCCTCTGGGGCACGCTAACCAGGGGGCTGAGTTGAAATGGCCTCTCCTGAGGATGCGTCATAATGTGCGTTTGGGTCCATGGAAACCTTGGAATGTGCTGGTTGTTCAGTGGCCCTGCGGAACTCTCCTACCTGAAGGGTTTGATACATCCCCAGTAAGTAAGCTCCCCATGTGGAGACGAGAGAGGTTTGGTTTGGAGCCTCAGAAAAGCCCCGTGTGCTGGTCTACGAAAACAGACCTCTGAGGACGGACACATGGAAACCAAAGCTAAGGTTCAGATTAGGGCCTGGGGGTCTGTCCATTTCAACCTTCTGTCTCTGGGGACACTGTCTGAGAGTCTAAGTGGAGATAGTTGCTCCGCTGGTGTCAGAGAGCCCCTCTTAGTCCAGGGTGGCCTACACTATTGATGGCCTCAGGGGCCTTGGAGCTTTTCCCTAACCTGTAGGGTTGTGGTCAATGGATTGGGCACAATTTCCTTGGAGAGGGCAGGCACAATCTTTCGCTGTGGCTCCAGAGGCCCTAGCCTGGCGGTTGTGTGGGTCCAGGCTGAGGGCACAGAAGTCTGAAAACACAAACTCAGCTTATGAGTGGCGCCTAGGGTATGGCAGGCCGGATGTACAGCCCGAGAGGGAGCTCCTGGGCCTCTGAAACAAGGGCGAGTGGGAGGCGTTCCTTCAGGCTTTTGTCTCTGGATGCTGTGTCCGAGATGGCCGTGGATTGGAGGGGTGGCCTCAGGGACTGTGGACGAGTATCCCTCTCTGGGGATTTATCCCAGCTCCCAAGACTTTGGGGTCATTTTGTGGGAAGGGTGGAAAAGTGTTGTCTGGCTCACGTGTCTCTCCAAGAAAGGGATTCCAGAGCAGAGCCCCAGGTACGGGCGGGGCGACTGGAAAACTCAAACACTGGTGAGGATTGGGTGCATAGGGGCTTGGCAAGCCCCATATGCGGGATCTTGGCCCAGGCCCTGACAGGCCTTTCTTTGACATGGGGCTCATGCTGAGGGTCAGAGTGTGAATTTGTGCCCAAGCAGCACTCAAGTTTGGGCGTGGCATCAGGGACCAGGAAGGTTTCTCCCACCCTGAAGGTGTGACTCCATGCCAAGAGCAAGCTTTACAGCCACGGGGAAGGAGGAGTTCTGTGTTGTGCTTGCGACACCCAGCTGTGCGGAGAATTGATATTATGTCTAGGTTCAGATATCTGAAAACCAAGGTTAGGAAGAGGTGACGGCATAAGACCATGGCGTGTCCGAAGTGCTGGGTGTGCGGCCAGCTGTCTCCTTGTCTGTCTGGACGTCTGGCTTCAGGCTGTGTCAGACAGAGCATGAGTGCCCAGAGCAGCCTATCCAGTTCGGGTACCGGTCGAGGCCCGAGCAGGTTGATCCTCATCTGGGTTTTCTGGAGAGAGCCCCACAGGGAAACGTTTTTCTTCCCTTGGGCAGACCCTGGGCTGGGTTGTGGTTCTGGAGTTCCTAGTCCGGAGGGCTTGTTTGCCAGGAGTGTGAGGAAGGAAGTCTGAAAACACAAGCTAGCGTGAGGTTTGGGACCGATGGCACGGCAGGCCCACTCTGAGAGGCTGAATCGAGATCTCCTGCACTGAGGTCATTTCAACTCTGAGACGTGCCTCAGGCTAGAGTTTTTGTCCAGCATGGCCTCTTCCTGAATGGTGTGGGGGCCTCATGAGGCCAGGAAGGTTTGCCTACGATGGGATTTGTGAACTACTCCAAACCTCAAGGTTTCCTTCTGCACGAAAGTCGAGTGCTATTGGATGGTTCCAGGAGGCCCCATACGGAAAGACTCGAGAGCAGGTGTCTAAGCATGGATGCCTGGGAACGCCACCTCATATTCCCACTCTTTAGTCAGGACAAGGCAGGCTCAATCTGCGGGCTCCTGGGTGAGCTACCCAGAGGGTAGAGTTGAAATGGACACTCCTGAAGATGAGTCCTACTGTGGCTTGGTGGCCTGGGAGACCTTGGAATGTGGAGGTGGCTCAGGGACTCTGCAGGATTCTCCAACCTGAGGTGTTTGACACGGCACCAACAAGGAAGCTTCCCATGTGGAGACGAGAGAAGTTCTGTTCAGTGCCTCAGGAAAGCCCCATATCCTGTTCTTCGAACCAAAGCCTCTGAGGAGTGACACCTGGAAAACAAAGCAAGAGTTGAGATTAGGGCCTAAGGGCCTGTCCGGCTCAACCTTCTATCTCTGTTGACATCTGTGTGCATGCCTTCATGGAGGTAGCAGCTCCGCTTGTGTCCGAAGGCCCCTGTGTGTGCAGGGAGGCTCCCGGTAATGGTATGTCCTCGGGGGCCTTGAGGTTTCTCATATTCTGGAGGTGTGTGGCCAAAGGAATGGACAGAGTTTCCCAGGAGAGAGCAGGCATGGTCCTGTGGTATGGCTCCAGAGGACCCAGCCTAGAGGCTGTGTTTGCCAGGGCTGTGGGGACAGATGTCTGAAAAAGCAAACTTGGCTCAGGTAGGGGCCAAGGTAATGGCAGGCCTGATCTCCAGTCCGAGAGGGGAGATCCTCTGGATATCAAAGGAGGGCAAGTGGGAGGCAGTCGCTCAGGCTTTTGTCTCTGGGTGTTGCGTTCACAGTGGCCGTTCAGGGTAGGGGTTGCTTCAGGGGCCGAGGAAGAGCCTTCCTCTCGGGGGATTGTCCAAGCTCCCAAGTGTTTGGGTTCATTCTGTGGGAAGGGAAGAGTACTGTTTTCTGCCACAGGGGACCCCCCAGGAGAGGGACTCTAGAGCACAGCAGTGGGTTCCCTCAACTGGAATACACACCATCTAGTTAGTCCTGCGTGCCTATGGGCATGGCAAGCCACATATGCGGGCTCTTGGTCCAATCACTGAGAGGCGTTACTTGAATAAGGTACTCACGCTGAGGGTCACAATGTGTGTTTGTGCCCAAGGCGGCCCTCACACATGGGCGTGGCCTCATGGGCCATGCCGTTTTCTCCTACACTGAAGGTTTGACTCACTGCCAGCAGCAAGGTTTCTTGCCATGGGGAAGGAGGGGTTCTGACTTGTGCATCAGGTTCCCCCCTGTGCAGGGATTGGAGATAAGGTCTAGGTTCTGATGACTGAAAACCCAGGTTGGGAATGGATGGTGGCCTAAGGCAGTGGCGGGTCCAATGTGCTGGGTGTGCAGCCAGCTGTGTCGGTGTCTGTTGGAAGGTCTGGGCTCAGGCTATTTGCGACAGAGCATCAGTGTTTAAGGTAGCCTATGCAATTGGGGTGTTGCCGAGGGCCAAGCAGTTTGATCCTCATTTGGGGTTTCTGGGCAGCACCATAGACAAAGTTTTTCTCCTGGGAGGCAGGCGGAGTGCTTCATTGTGGCCCCAGAATTCCCAGTAGGGAGGGTTTGTGGGCCAGGAGTGTGAGGACGGAAGTCTAGGAACACAAGCTAAAGTGAGGATTGGAGCCAAGGGCAGAGCAGGCCCACTAGGCAGAGGCTGAATCAAAATCTCCTGCATCTGAAGTCAGGCTGAGGATCAGACGTTGGCTGAGGCTGGAGTATGTGTCCATGATGGCACCTTCATGAAGCGGGGGCCTCATGAGGCCAAGGAAGTTTTCCCACGCTGAGTTTGGAGGTTGCCCCAAACCACCAGGTTTCCTTCTGTGGGACATTCGAGTCCTGTTGCATGGCTCCAGGACATACCATACGGAAGGACTGGAGAGCACGGTTCGAAGGATGGATCCCTGTACAGCATGCCTCGCATTCCCATTGGCCATTAGCCACAAGATATGTTTGATCTGCTGCCTCTGGGGCACGCTAACCAGGGGGCTGAGTTGAAATGGCCTCTCCTGAGGATGCGTCATAATGTGCGTTTGGGTCCATGGAAACCTTGGAATGTGCTGGTTGTTCAGTGGCCCTGCGGAACTCTCCTACCTGAAGGGTTTGATACATCCCCAGTAAGTAAGCTCCCCATGTGGAGACGAGAGAGGTTTGGTTTGGAGCCTCAGAAAAGCCCCGTGTGCTGGTCTACGAAAACAGACCTCTGAGGACGGACACATGGAAACCAAAGCTAAGGTTCAGATTAGGGCCTGGGGGCCTGTCCATTTCAACCTTCTGTCTCTGGGGACACTGTCTGAGAGTCTAAGTGGAGATAGTTGCTCCGCTGGTGTCAGAGAGCCCCTCTTAGTCCAGGGTGGCCTACACTATTGATGGCCTCAGGGGCCTTGGAGCTTTTCCCTAACCTGTAGGGTTGTGGTCAATGGATTGGGCACAATTTCCTTGGAGAGGGCAGGCACAATCTTTCGCTGTGGCTCCAGAGGCCCTAGCCTGGCGGTTGTGTGGGTCCAGGCTGAGGGCACAGAAGTCTGAAAACACAAAGTCAGCTTATGAGTGGCGCCTAGGGTATGGCAGGCCGGATGTACAGCCCGAGAGGGAGCTCCTGGGCCTCTGAAACAAGGGCGAGTGGGAGGCGTTCCTACAGGCTTTTGTCTCTGGATGTTGTGTCCGAGATAGCCGTGGATTGGAGGGGTGGCCTCAGGGACTGTGGACGAGTATCCCTCTCTGGGGATTTGTCCCAGCTCCCAAGAGTTTGGGGTCATTTTGTGGGAAGGGTGGAAAAGTGTTGTCTGGCTCACGTGTCTCTCCAAGAAAGGGATTCCAGAGCAGAGCCCCAGGTACGGGCGGGGCGACTGGAAAACTCAAACACTGGTGAGGATTGGGTGCATAGGGGCTTGGCAAGCCCCATATGCGGGCTCTTGGCCCAGGCCCTGACAGGCCTTTCTTTGACATGGGGCTCATGCTGAGGGTCAGAGTGTGAATTTGTGCCCAAGCAGCACTCAAGTTTGGGCGTGGCATCAGGGACCAGGAAGGTTTCTCCCACCCTGAAGGTGTGACTCCATGCCAAGAGCAAGCTTTACAGCCACGGGGAAGGAGGAGTTCTGTGTTGTGCTTGCGATACCCAGCTGTGTGGAGAATTGATATAATGTCTAGGTTCAGATATCTGAAAACCAAGGTTAGGAAGAGGTGACGGCATAAGACCATGGCGTGTCCGAAGTGCTGGGTGTGCGGCCAGCTGTCTCCTTGTCTGTCTGGACGTCTGGCTTCAGGCTGTGTCAGACAGAGCATGAGTGCCCAGAGCAGCCTATCCAGTTCGGGTACCGGTCGAGGCCCGAGCAGGTTGATCCTCATCTGGGTTTTCTGGAGAGAGCCCCACAGGGAAACGTTTTTCTTCCCTTGGGCAGACCCTGGGCTGGGTTGTGGTTCTGGAGTTCCTAGTCCGGAGGGCTTGTTTGCCAGGAGTGTGAGGAAGGAAGACTGAAAACACAAGCTAGCGTGAGGTTTGGGACCGATGGCACGGCAGGCCCACTCTGAGAGGCTGAATCGAGATCTCCTGCACTGAGGTCATTTCAACTCTGAGACGTGCCTCAGGCTAGAGTTTTTGTCCAGCATGGCCTCTTCCTGAATGGTGTGGGGGCCTCATGAGGCCAGGAAGGTTTGCCTACGATGGGATTTGTGAACTACTCCAAACCTCAAGGTTTCCTTCTGCACGAAAGTCGAGTGCTATTGGATGGTTCCAGGAGGCCCCATACGGAAAGACTCGAGAGCAGGTGTCTAAGCATGGATGCCTGGGAACGCCACCTCATATTCCCACTCTTTAGTCAGGACAAGGCAGGCTCAATCTGCGGGCTCCTGGGTTAGCTACCCAGAGGGGAGAGTTGAAATGGACTCTCCTGAAGATGAGTCCTACTGTGGCTTGGTGGCCTGGGAGACCTTGGAATGTGGAGGTGGCTCAGGGACTCTGCAGGATTCTCCAACCTGAGGTGTTTGACACGGCTCCAACAAGGAAGCTTCCCATGTGGAGACGAGAGAAGTTCTGTTCAGTGCCTCAGGAAAGCCCCATATCCTGTTCTTCGAACCAAAGCCTCTGAGGAGTGACACCTGGAAAACAAAGCAAGAGTTGAGATTAGGGCCTAAGGGCCTGTCCGGCTCAACCTTCTATCTCTGTTGACATCTGTGTGCATGCCTTCATGGAGGTAGCAGCTCAGCTTGTGTCCGAAGGCCCCTGTGTGTGCAGGGAGGCTCCCGGTAATGGTATGTCCTCGGGGGCCTTGAGGTTTCTCATATTCTGGAGGTGTGTGGCCAAAGGAATGGACAGAGTTTCCCAGGAGAGAGCAGGCATGGTCCTGTGGTATGGCTCCAGAGGACCCAGCCTAGAGGCTGTGTTTGCCAGGGCTGTGGGGACAGATGTCTGAAAAAGCAAACTTGGCTCAGGTAGGGGCCAAGGTAATGGCAGGCCTGATCTCCAGTCCGAGAGGGGAGATCCTCTGGATATCAAAGGAGGGCAAGTGGGAGGCAGTCGCTCAGGCTTTTGTCTCTGGGTGTTGCGTTCACAGTGGCCGTTCAGGGTAGGGGTTGCTTCAGGGGCCGAGGAAGAGCCTTCCTCTCGGGGGATTGTCCAAGCTCCCAAGTGTTTGGGTTCATTCTGTGGGAAGGGAAGAGTACTGTTTTCTGCCACAGGGGACCCCCCAGGAGAGGGACTCTAGAGCACAGCAGTGGGTTCCCTCAACTGGAATACACACCATCTAGTTAGTCCTGCGTGCCTATGGGCATGGCAAGCCACATATGCGGGCTCTTGGTCCAATCACTGAGAGGCGTTACTTGAATAAGGTACTCACGCTGAGGGTCACAATGTGTGTTTGTGCCCAAGGCGGCCCTCACACATGGGCGTGGCCTCATGGGCCATGCCGTTTTCTCCTACACTGAAGGTTTGACTCACTGCCAGCCCAAGGTTTCTTGCCATGGGGAAGGAGGGGTTCTGACTTGTGCATCAGGTTCCCCCCTGTGCAGGGATTGGAGATAAGGTCTAGGTTCTGATGACTGAAAACCCAGGTTGGGAATGGATGGTGGCCTAAGGCAGTGGCGGGTCCAATGTGCTGGGTGTGCAGCCAGCTGTGTCGGTGTCTGTTGGAAGGTCTGGGCTCAGGCTATTTGCGACAGAGCATCAGTGTTTAAGGTAGCCTATGCAATTGGGGTGTTGCCGAGGGCCAAGCAGTTTGATCCTCATTTGGGGTTTCTGGGCAGCACCATAGACAAAGTTTTTCTCCTGGGAGGCAGGCGGAGTGCTTCATTGTGGCCCCAGAATTCCCAGTAGGGAGGGTTTGTGGGCCAGGAGTGTGAGGACGGAAGTCTAGGAACACAAGCTAAAGTGAGGATTGGAGCCAAGGGCAGAGCAGGCCCACTAGGCAGAGGCTGAATCAAAATCTCCTGCATCTGAAGTCAGGCTGAGGATCAGACGTTGGCTGAGGCTGGAGTATGTGTCCATGATGGCACCTTCATGAAGCGGGGGCCTCATGAGGCCAAGGAAGTTTTCCCACGCTGAGTTTGGAGGTTGCCCCAAACCACCAGGTTTCCTTCTGTGGGACATTCGAGTCCTGTTGCATGGCTCCAGGACATACCATACGGAAGGACTGGAGAGCACGGTTCGAAGGATGGATCCCTGAACAGCATGCCTCGCATTCCCATTGGCCATTAGCCACAAGATATGTTTGATCTGCTGCCTCTGGGGCACGCTAACCAGGGGGCTGAGTTGAAATGGCCTCTCCTGAGGATGCGTCATAATGTGCGTTTGGGTCCATGGAAACCTTGGAATGTGCTGGTTGTTCAGTGGCCCTGCGGAACTCTCCTACCTGAAGGGTTTGATACATCCCCAGTAAGTAAGCTCCCCATGTGGAGACGAGAGAGGTTTGAATTGGAGCCTCAGAAAAGCCCCGTGTGCTGGTCTACGAAAACAGACCTCTGAGGACGGACACATGGAAACCAAAGCTAAGGTTCAGATTAGGGCCTGGGGGCCTGTCCATTTCAACCTTCTGTCTCTGGGGACACTCTCTGAGAGTCTAAGTGGAGATAGTTGCTCCGCTGGTGTCAGAGAGCCCCTCTTAGTCCAGGGTGGCCTACACTATTGATGGCCTCAGGGGCCTTGGAGCTTTTCCCTAACCTGTAGGGTTGTGGTCAATGGATTGGGCACAATTTCCTTGGAGAGGGCAGGCACAATCTTTCGCTGTGGCTCCAGAGGCCCTAGCCTGGCGGTTGTGTGGGTCCAGGCTGAGGGCACAGAAGTCTGAAAACACAAACTCAGCTTATGAGTGGCACCTAGGGTATGGCAGGCCGGATGTACAGCCCGAGAGGGAGCTCCTGGGCCTCTGAAACAAGGGCGAGTGGGAGGCGTTCCTTCAGGCTTTTGTCTCTGGATGTTGTGTCCGAGATAGCCGTGGATTGGAGGGGTGGCCTCAGGGACTGTGGACGAGTATCCCTCTCTGGGGATTTGTCCCAGCTCCCAAGAGTTTGGGGTCATTTTGTGGGAAGGGTGGAAAAGTGTTGTCTGGCTCACGTGTCTCTCCAAGAAAGGGATTCCAGAGCAGAGCCCCAGGTACGGGCGGGGCGACTGGAAAACTCAAACACTGGTGAGGATTGGGTGCATAGGGGCTTGGCAAGCCCCATATGCGGGCTCTTGGCCCAGGCCCTGACAGGCCTTTCTTTGACATGGGGCTCATGCTGAGGGTCAGAGTGTGAATTTGTGCCCAAGCAGCACTCAAGTTTGGGCGTGGCATCAGGGACCAGGAAGGTTTCTCCCACCCTGAAGGTGTGACTCCATGCCAAGAGCAAGCTTTACAGCCACGGGGAAGGAGGAGTTCTGTGTTGTGCTTGCGATACCCAGCTGTGTGGAGAATTGATATAATGTCTAGGTTCAGATATCTGAAAACCAAGGTTAGGAAGAGGTGACGGCATAAGACCATGGCGTGTCCGAAGTGCTGGGTGTGCGGCCAGCTGTCTCCTTGTCTGTCTGGACGTCTGGCTTCAGGCTGTGTCAGACAGAGCATGAGTGCCCAGAGCAGCCTATCCAGTTCGGGTACCGGTCGAGGCCCGAGCAGGTTGATCCTCATCTGGGTTTTCTGGAGAGAGCCCCACAGGGAAACGTCTTTCTTCCCTTGGGCAGACCCTGGGCTGGGTTGTGGTTCTGGAGTTCCTAGTCCGGAGGGCTTGTTTGCCAGGAGTGTGAGGAAGGAAGTCTGAAAACACAAGCTAGCGTGAGGTTTGGGACCGATGGCACGGCAGGCCCACTCTGAGAGGCTGAATCGAGATCTCCTGCACTGAGGTCATTTCAACTCTGAGACGTGCCTCAGGCTAGAGTTTTTGTCCAGCATGGCCTCTTCCTGAATGGTGTGGGGGCCTCATGAGGCCAGGAAGGTTTGCCTACGATGGGATTTGTGAACTACTCCAAACCTCAAGGTTTCCTTCTGCACGAAAGTCGAGTGCTATTGGATGGTTCCAGGAGGCCCCATACGGAAAGACTCGAGAGCAGGTGTCTAAGCATGGATGCCTGGGAACGCCACCTCATATTCCCACTCTTTAGTCAGGACAAGGCAGGCTCAATCTGCGGGCTCCTGGGTGAGCTACCCAGAGGGGAGAGTTGAAATGGACTCTCCTGAAGATGAGTCCTACTGTGGCTTGGTGGCCTGGGAGACCTTGGAATGTGGAGGTGGCTCAGGGACTCTGCAGGATTCTCCAACCTGAGGTGTTTGACACGGCTCCAACAAGGAAGCTTCCCATGTGGAGACGAGAGAAGTTCTGTTCAGTGCCTCAAAAAAGCCCCATATCCTGTTCTTCGAACCAAAGCCTCTGAGGAGTGACACCTGGAAAACAAAGCAAGAGTTGAGATTAGGGCCTAAGGGCCTGTCGGGCTCAACCTTCTATCTCTGTTGACATCTGTGTGCATGCCTTCATGGAGGTAGCAGCTCCGCTTGTGTCCGAAGGCCCCTGTGTGTGCAGGGAGGCTCCCTGTAATGGTATGTCCTCGGGGCCCTTGAGGTTTCTCATATTCTGGAGGTGTGTGGCCAAAGGAATGGACAGAGTTTCCCAGGAGAGAGCAGGCATGGTCCTGTGGTATGGCTCCAGAGGACCCAGCCTAGAGGCTGTGTTTGCCAGGGCTGTGGGGACAGATGTCTGAAAAAGCAAACTTGGCTCAGGTAGGGGCCAAGGTAATGGCAGGCCTGATCTCCAGTCCGAGAGGGGAGATCCTCTGGATATCAAAGGAGGGCAAGTGGGAGGCAGTCGCTCAGGCTTTTGTCTCTGGGTGTTGCGTTCACAGTGGCCGTTCAGGGTAGGGGTTGCTTCAGGGGCCGAGGAAGAGCCTTCCTCTCGGGGGATTGTCCAAGCTCCCAAGTGTTTGGGTTCATTCTGTGGGAAGGGAAGAGTACTGTTTTCTGCCACAGGGGACCCCCCAGGAGAGGGACTCTAGAGCACAGCAGTGGGTTCCCTCAACTGGAATACACACCATCTAGTTAGTCCTGCGTGCCTATGGGCATGGCAAGCCACATATGCGGGCTCTTGGTCCAATCACTGAGAGGCGTTACTTGAATAAGGTACTCACGCTGAGGGTCACAATGTGTGTTTGTGCCCAAGGCGGCCCTCACACATGGGCGTGGCCTCATGGGCCATGCCGTTTTCTCCTACACTGAAGGTTTGACTCACTGCCAGCAGCAAGGTTTCTTGCCATGGGGAAGGAGGGGTTCTGACTTGTGCATCAGGTTCCCCCCTGTGCAGGGATTGGAGATAAGGTCTAGGTTCTGATGACTGAAAACCCAGGTTGGGAATGGATGGTGGCCTAAGGCAGTGGCGGGTCCAATGTGCTGGGTGTGCAGCCAGCTGTGTCGGTGTCTGTTGGAAGGTCTGGGCTCAGGCTATTTGCGACAGAGCATCAGTGTTTAAGGTAGCCTATGCAATTGGGGTGTTGCCGAGGGCCAAGCAGTTTGATCCTCATTTGGGGTTTCTGGGCAGCACCATAGACAAAGATTTTCTCCTGGGAGGCAGGCGGAGTGCTTCTTTGTGGCCCCAGAATTCCCAGTAGGGAGGGTTTGTGGGCCAGGAGTGTGAGGACGGAAGTCTAGGAACACAAGCTAAAGTGAGGATTGGAGCCAAGGGCAGAGCAGGCCCACTAGGCAGAGGCTGAATCAAAATCTCCTGCATCTGAAGTCAGGCTGAGGATCAGACGTTGGCTGAGGCTGGAGTATGTGTCCATGATGGCACCTTCATGAAGCGGGGGCCTCATGAGGCCAAGGAAGTTTTCCCACGCTGAGTTTGGAGGTTGCCCCAAACCACCAGGTTTCCTTCTGTGGGACATTCGAGTCCTGTTGCATGGCTCCAGGACATACCATACGGAAGGACTGGAGAGCACGGTTCGAAGGATGGATCCCTGAACAGCATGCCTCGCATTCCCATTGGCCATTAGCCACAAGATATGTTTGATCTGCTGCCTCTGGGGCACGCTAACCAGGGGGCTGAGTTGAAATGGCCTCTCCTGAGCATGCGTCATAATGTGCGTTTGGGTCCATGGAAACCTTGGAATGTGCTGGTTGTTCAGTGGCCCTGCGGAACTCTCCTACCTGAAGGGTTTGATATATCCCCAGTAAGTAAGCTCCCCATGTGGAGACGAGAGAGGTTTGGTTTGGAGCCTCAGAAAAGCCCAGTGTGCTGGTCTACGAAAACAGACCTCTGAGGACGGACACATGGAAACCAAAGCTAAGGTTCAGATTAGGGCCTGGGGGCCTGTCCATTTCAACCTTCTGTCTCTGGGGACACTGTCTGAGAGTCTAAGTGGAGATAGTTGCTCCGCTGGTGTCAGAGAGCCCCTCTTAGTCCAGGGTGGCCTACACTATTGATGGCCTCAGGGGCCTTGGAGCTTTTCCCTAACCTGTAGGGTTGTGGTCAATGGATTGGGCACAATTTCCTTGGAGAGGGCAGGCACAATCTTTCGCTGTGGCTCCAGAGGCCCTAGCCTGGCGGTTGTGTGGGTCCAGGCTGAGGGCACAGAAGTCTGAAAACACAAACTCACCTTATGAGTGGTGCCTAGGGTATGGCAGGCCGGATGTACAGCCCGAGAGGGAGCTCCTGGGCCTCTGAAACAAGGGTGAGTGGGAGGCGTTCCTTCAGGCTTTTGTCTCTGGATGTTGTGTCCGAGATAGCCGTGGATTGGAGGGGTGGCCTCAGGGACTGTGGACGAGTATCCCTCTCTGGGGATTTGTCCCAGCTCCCAAGAGTTTGGGGTCATTTTGTGGGAAGGGTGGAAAAGTGTTGTCTAGCTCACGTGTCTCTCCAAGAAAGGGATTCCAGAGCAGAGCCCCAGGTACGGGCGGGGCGACTGGAAAACTCAAACACTGGTGAGGATTGGGTGCATAGGGGCTTGGCAAGCCCCATATGCGGGCTCTTGGCCCAGGCCCTGACAGGCCTTTCTTTGACATGGGGCTCATGCTGAGGGTCAGAGTGTGAATTTGTGCCCAAGCAGCACTCAAGTTTGGGCGTGGCATCAGGGACCAGGAAGGTTTCTCCCACCCTGAAGGTGTGACTCCATGCCAAGAGCAAGCTTTACAGCCACGGGGAAGGAGGAGTTCTGTGTTGTGCTTGCGACACCCAGCTGTGTGGAGAATTGATATAATGTCTAGGTTCAGATATCTGAAAACAAAGGTTAGGAAGAGGTGACGGCATAAGACCATGGCGTGTCCGAAGTGCTGGGTGTGCGGCCAGCTGTCTCCTTGTCTGTCTGGACGTCTGACTTCAGGCTGTGTCAGACAGAGCATGAGTGCCCAGAGCAGCCTATCCAGTTCGGTTACCGGTCGAGGCCCGAGCAGGTTGATCCTCATCTGGGTTTTCTGGAGAGAACCCCACAGGGAAACGTCTTTCTTCCCTTGGGCAGACCCTGGGCTGGGTTGTGGTTCTGGAGTTCCTAGTCCGGAGGGCTTGTTTGCCAGGAGTGTGAGGAAGGAAGTCTGAAAACACAAGCTAGCGTGAGGTTTGGGACCGATGGCACGGCAGGCCCACTCTGAGAGGCTGAATCGAGATCTCCTGCACTGAGGTCATTTCAACTCTGAGACGTGCCTCAGGCTAGAGTTTTTGTCCAGCATGGCCTCTTCCTGAATGGTGTGGGGGCCTCATGAGGCCAGGAAGGTTTGCCTACGATGGGATTTGTGAACTACTCCAAACCTCAAGGTTTCCTTCTGCACGAAAGTCGAGTGCTATTGGATGGTTCCAGGAGGCCCCATACGGAAAGACTCGAGAGCAGGTGTCTAAGCATGGATGCCTGGGAACGCCACCTCATATTCCCACTCTTTAGTCAGGACAAGGCAGGCTCAATCTGCGGGCTCCTGGGTGAGCTACCCAGAGGGGAGAGTTGAAATGGACTCTCCTGAAGATGAGTCCTACTGTGGCTTGGTGGCCTGGGAGACCTTGGAATGTGGAGGTGGCTCAGGGACTCTGCAGGATTCTCCAACCTGAGGTGTTTGACACGGCTCCAACAAGGAAGCTTCCCATGTGGAGACGAGAGAAGTTCTGTTCAGTGCCTCAGGAAAGCCCCATATCCTGTTCTTCGAACCAAAGCCTCTGAGGAGTGACACCTGGAAAACAAAGCAAGAGTTGAGATTAGGGCCTAAGGGCCTGTCCGGCTCAACCTTCTATCTCTGTTGACATCGGTGTGCATGCCTTCATGGAGGTAGCAGCTCCGCTTGTGTCCGAAGGCCCCTGTGTGTGCAGGGAGGCTCCCGGTAATGGTATGTCCTCGGGGGCCTTGAGGTTTCTCATATTCTGGAGGTGTGTGGCCAAAGGAATGGACAGAGTTTCCCAGGAGAGAGCAGGCATGGTCCTGTGGTATGGCTCCAGAGGACCCAGCCTAGAGGCTGTGTTTGCCAGGGCTGTGGGGACAGATGTCTGAAAAAGCAAACTTGGCTCAGGTAGGGGCCAAGGTAATGGCAGGCCTGATCTCCAGTCCGAGATGGGAGATCCTCTGGATATCAAAGGAGGGCAAGTGGGAGGCAGTCGCTCAGGCATTTGTCTCTGGGTGTTGCGTTCACAGTGGCCGTTCAGGGTAGGGGTTGCTTCAGGGGCCGAGGAAGAGCCTTCCTCTCGGGGGATTGTCCAAGCTCCCAAGTGTTTGGGTTCATTCTGTGGGAAGGGAAGAGTACTGTTTTCTGCCACAGGGGACCCCCCAGGAGAGGGACTCTAGAGCACAGCAGTGGGTTCCCTCAACTGGAATACACACCATCTAGTTAGTCCTGCGTGCCTATGGGCATGGCAAGCCACATATGCGGGCTCTTGGTCCAATCACTGAGAGGCGTTACTTGAATAAGGTACTCACGCTGAGGGTCACAATGTGTGTTTGTGCCCAAGGCGGCCCTCACACATGGGCGTGGCCTCATGGGCCATGCCGTTTTCTCCTACACTGAAGGTTTGACTCACTGCCAGCAGCAAGGTTTCTTGCCATGGGGATGGAGGGGTTCTGACTTGTGCATCAGGTTCCCCCCTGTGCAGGGATTGGAGATAAGGTCTAGGTTCTGATGACTGAAAACCCAGGTTGGGAATGGATGGTGGCCTAAGGCAGTGGCGGGTCCAATGTGCTGGGTGTGCAGCCAGCTGTGTCGGTGTCTGTTGGAAGGTCTGGGCTCAGGCTATTTGCGACAGAGCATCAGTGTTTAAGGTAGCCTATGCAATTGGGGTGTTGCCGAGGGCCAAGCAGTTTGATCCTCATCTGGGGTTTCTGGGCAGCACCATAGACAAAGTTTTTCTCCTGGGAGGCAGGCGGAGTGCTTCATTGTGGCCCCAGAATTCCCAGTAGGGAGGGTTTGTGGGCCAGGAGTGTGAGGACGGAAGTCTAGGAACACAAGCTAAAGTGAGGATTGGAGCCAAGGGCAGAGCAGGCCCACTAGGCAGAGGCTGAAACAAAATCTCCTGCATCTGAAGTCAGGCTGAGGATCAGACGTTGGCTGAGGCTGGAGTATGTGTCCATGATGGCACCTTCATGAAGCGGGGGCCTCATGAGGCCAAGGAAGTTTTCCCATGCTGAGTTTGGAGGTTGCCCCAAACCACCAGGTTTCCTTCTGTGGGACATTCGAGTCCTGTTGCATGGCTCCAGGACATACCATACGGAAGGACTGGAGAGCACGGTTCGAAGGATGGATCCCTGTACAGCATGCCTCGCATTCCCATTGGCCATTAGCCACAAGATATGTTTGATCTGCTGCCTCTGGGGCACGCTAACCAGGGGGCTGAGTTGAAATGGCCTCTCCTGAGGATGCGTCATAATGTGCGTTTGGGTCCATGGAAACCTTGGAATGTGCTGGTTGTTCAGTGGCCCTGCGGAACTCTCCTACCTGAAGGGTTTGATACATCCCCAGTAAGTAAGCTCCCCATGTGGAGACGAGAGAGGTTTGGTTTGGAGCCTCAGAAAAGCCCCGTGTGCTGGTCTACGAAAACAGACCTCTGAGGACGGACACATGGAAACCAAAGCTAAGGTTCAGATTAGGGCCTGGGGGCCTGTCCATTTCAACCTTCTGTCTCTGGGGACACTGTCTGAGAGTCTAAGTGGAGATAGTTGCTCCGCTGGTGTCAGAGAGCCCCTCTTAGTCCAGGGTGGCCTACACTATTGATGGCCTCAGTGGCCTTGGAGCTTTTCCCTAACCTGTAGGGTTGTGGTCAATGGATTGGGCACAATTTCCTTGGAGAGGGCAGGCACAATCTTTCGCTGTGGCTCCAGAGGCCCTAGCCTGGCGGTTGTGTGGGTCCAGGCTGAGGGCACAGAAGTCTGAAAACACAAACTCAGGTCATGAGTGGCGCCTAGGGTATGGCAGGCCGGATGTACAGCCCGAGAGGGAGCTCCTGGGCCTCTGAAACAAGGGCGAGTGGGAGGCGTTCCTTCAGGCTTTTGTCTCTGGATGTTGTGTCCGAGATAGCCGTGGATTGGAGGGGTGGCCTCAGGGACTGTGGACGAGTATCCCTCTCTAGGGATTTGTCCCAGCTCCCAAGAGTTTGGGGTCATTTTGTGGGAAGGGTGGAAAAGTGTTGTCTGGCTCACGTGTCTCTCCAAGAAAGGGATTCCAGAGCAGAGCCCCAGGTACGGGCGGGGCGACTGGAAAACTCAAACACTGGTGAGGATTGGGTGCATAGGGGCTTGGCAAGCCCCATATGCGGGCTCTTGGCCCAGGCTTTGACAGGCCTTTCTTTGACATGGGGCTCATGCTGAGGGTCAGAGTGTGAATTTGTGCCCAAGCAGCACTCAAGTTTGGGCGTGGCATCAGGGACCAGGAAGGTTTCTCCCACCCTGAAGGTGTGACTCCATGCCAAGAGCAAGCTTTACAGCCACGGGGAAGGAGGAGTTCTGTGTTGTGCTTGCGATACCCAGCTGTGTGGAGAATTGATATAATGTCTAGGTTCAGATATCTGAAAACCAAGGTTAGGAAGAGGTGACGGCATAAGACCATGGCGTGTCCGAAGTGCTGGGTGTGCGGCCAGCTGTCTCCTTGTCTGTCTGGACGTCTGGCTTCAGGCTGTGTCAGACAGAGCATGAGTGCCCAGAGCAGCCTATCCAGTTCGGGTACCGTCGAGGCCCGAGCAGGTTGATCCTCATCTGGGTTTTCTGGAGAGAACCCCACAGGGAAACGTCTTTCTTCCCTTGGGCAGACCCTGGGCTGGGTTGTGGTTCTGGAGTTCCTAGTCCGGAGGGCTTGTTTGCCAGGAGTGTGAGGAAGGAAGTCTGAAAACACAAGCTAGCGTGAGGTTTGGGACCGATGGCACGGCAGGCCCACTCTGAGAGGCTGAATCGAGATCTCCTGCACTGAGGTCATTTCAACTCTGAGACGTGCCTCAGGCTAGAGTTTTTGTCCACCATGGCCTCTTCCTGAATGGTGTGGGGGCCTCATGAGGCCAGGAAGTTTTGCCTACGATGGGATTTGTGAACCACTCCAAACCTCAAGGTTTCCTTCTGCACGAAAGTCGAGTGCTATTGGATGGTTCCAGGAGGCCCCATACGGAAAGACTCGAGAGCAGGTGTCTAAGCATGGATGCCTGAGAACGCCACCTCATATTCCCACTCTTTAGTCAGGACAAGGCAGGCTCAATCTGCGGGCTCCTGGGTGAGCTACCCAGAGGGGAGAGTTGAAATGGACTCTCCTGAAGATGAGTCCTACTGTGGCTTGGTGGCCTGGGAGACCTTGGAATGTGGAGGTGGCTCAGGGACTCTGCAGGATTCTCCAACCTGAGGTGTTTGACACGGCTCCAACAAGGAAGCTTCCCATGTGGAGACGAGAGAAGTTCTGTTCAGTGCCTCAGGAAAGCCCCATATCCTGTTCTTCGAACCAAAGCCTCTGAGGAGTGACACCTGGAACACAAAGCAAGAGTTGAGATTAGGGCCTAAGGGCCTGTCCGGCTCAACCTTCTATCTCTGTTGACATCTGTGTGCATGCCTTCATGGAGGTAGCAGCTCAGCTTGTGTCCGAAGGCCCCTGTGTGTGCAGGGAGGCTCCCGGTAATGGTATGTCCTCGGGGGCCTTGAGGTTTCTCATATTCTGGAGGTTTGTGGCCAAAGGAATGGACAGAGTTTCCCAGGAGAGAGCAGGCATGGTCCTGTGGTATGGCTCCAGAGGACCCAGCCTAGAGGCTGTGTTTGCCAGGGCTGTGGGGACAGATGTCTGAAAAAGCAAACTTGGCTCAGGTAGGGGCCAAGGTAATGGCAGGCCTGATCTCCAGTCCGAGAGGGGAGATCCTCTGGATATCAAAGGAGGGCAAGTGGGAGGCAGTCGCTCAGGCATTTGTCTCTGGGTGTTGCGTTCACAGTGGCCGTTCAGGGTAGGGGTTGCTTCAGGGGCCGAGGAAGAATCTTCCTCTCGGGGGATTGTCCAAGCTCCCAAGTGTTTGGGTTCATTCTGTGGGAAGGGAAGAGTACTGTTTTCTGCCACAGGGGAGCCCCAAGAAGACAGGGACTCTAGAGCACAGCAGTGGGTTCCCTCAACTGGAATACACACCATCTAGTTAGTCCTGCGTGCCTATGGGCATGGCAAGCCACATATGCGGGCTCTTGGTCCAATCACTGAGAGGCGTTACTTGAATAAGGTACTCAAGCTGAGGGTCACAATGTGTGTTTGTGCCCAAGGCGGCCCTCACACATGGGCGTGGCCTCAGGGGCCATGCCATTTTCTCCTACACTGAAGGTTTGACACACTGCCAGCAGCAAGGTTTCTTGCCATGGGGAAGGAGGGGTTCTGACTTGTGCATCAGGTTCCCCCCTGTGCAGGGATTGGAGATAAGGTCTAGGTTCTGATGACTGAAAACCCAGGTTGGGAATGGATGGTGGCCTAAGGCTGTGGCGGGTCCAATGTGCTGGGTGTGCAGCCAGCTGTGTCGGTGTCTGTTGGAAGGTCTGGGCTCAGGCTATTTGCGACAGAGCATCAGTGTTTAAGGTAGCCTATGCAATTGGGGTGTTGCCGAGGGCCAAGCAGTTTGATCCTCATTTGGGGTTTCTGGGAAGCACCATAGACAAAGTTTTTCTCCTGGGAGGCAGGCGGAGTGCTTCATTGTGGCCCCAGAATTCCCAGTAGGGAGGGTTTGTGGGCCAGGAGTGTGAGGACGGAAGTCTAGGAACACAAGCTAAAGTGAGGATTGGAGCCAAGGGCAGAGCAGGCCCACTAGGCAGAGGCTGAATCAAAATCTCATGCATCTGAAGTCAGGCTGAGGATCAGACGTTGGCTGAGGCTGGAGTATGTGTCCATGATGGCACCTTCATGAAGCGGGGGCCTCATGAGGCCAAGGAAGTTTTCCCATGCTGAGTTTGGAGGTTGCCCCAAACCACCAGGTTTCCTTCTGTGGGACATTCGAGTCCTGTTGCATGGCTCCAGGTCATACCATACGGAAGGACTGGAGAGCACGGTTCGAAGGATGGATCCCTGTACAGCATGCCTCGCATTCCCATTGGCCATTAGCCACAAGATATGTTTGATCTGCTGCCTCTGGGGCACGCTAACCAGGGGGCTGAGTTGAAATGGCCTCTCCTGAGGATGTGTCATAATGTGCGTTTGGGTCCATGGAAACCTTGGAATGTGCTGGTTGTTCAGTGGCCCTGCGGAACTCTCCTACCTGAAGGGTTTGATACATCCCCAGTAAGTAAGCTCCCCATGTGGAGACGAGAGAGGTTTGGTTTGGAGCCTCAGAAAAGCCCCGTGTGCTGGTCTACGAAAACAGACCTCTGAGGACGGACACATGGAAACCAAAGCTAAGGTTCAGATTAGGGCCTGGGGGCCTGTCCATTTCAACCTGCTGTCTCTGGGGACACTGTCTGAGAGTCTAAGTGGAGATAGTTGCTCCGCTGGTGTCAGAGAGCCCCTCTTAGTCCAGGGTGGCCTGCACTATTGATGGCCTCAGGGGCCTTGGAGCTTTTCCCTAACCTGTAGGGTTGTGGTCAATGGATTGGGCACAATTTCCTTGGAGAGGGCAGGCACAATCTTTCGCTGTGGCTCCAGAGGCCCTAGCCTGGCGGTTGTGTGGGTCCAGGCTGAGGGCACAGAAGTCTGAAAACACAAACTCAGCTTATGAGTGGCGCCTAGGGTATGGCAGGCCGGATGTACAGCCCGAGAGGGAGCTCCTGAGCCTCTGAAACAAGGGCGAGTGGGAGGCGTTCCTTCAGGCTTTTGTCTCTGGATGTTGTGTCCGAGATAGCCGTGGATTGGAGGGGTGGCCTCAGGGACTGTGGACGAGTATCCCTCTCTGGGGATTTGTCCCAGCTCCCAAGAGTTTGGGGTCATTTTGTGGGAAGGGTGGAAAAGTGTTGTCTGGCTCACGTGTCTCTCCAAGAAAGGGATTCCAGAGCAGAGCCCCAGGTACGGGCGGGGCGACTGGAAAACTCAAACACTGGTGAGGATTGGGTGCATAGGGGCTTGGCAAGCCCCATATGCGGGCTCTTGGCCCAGGCCCTGACAGGCCTTTCTTTGACATGGGGCTCATGCTGAGGGTCAGAGTGTGAATTTGTGCCCAAGCAGCACTCAAGTTTGGGCGTGGCATCAGGGACCAGGAAGGTTTCTCCCACCCTGAAGGTGTGACTCCATGCCAAGAGCAAGCTTTACAGCCACGGGGAAGGAGGAGTTCTGTGTTGTGCTTGCGATACCCAGCTGTGTGGAGAATTGATATAATGTCTAGGTTCAGATATCTGAAAACCAAGGTTAGGAAGAGGTGACGGCATAAGACCATGGCGTGTCCGAAGTGCTGGGTGTGCGGCCAGCTGTCTCCTTGTCTGTCTGGACGTCTGGCTTCAGGCTGTGTCAGACAGAGCATGAGTGCCCAGAGCAGCCTATCCAGTTCGGGTACCGGTCGAGGCCCGAGCAGGTTGATCCTCATCTGGGTTTTCTGGAGAGAGCCCCACAGGGAAACGTTTTTCTTCCCTTGGGCAGACCCTGGGCTGGGTTGTGGTTCTGGAGTTCCTAGTCCGGAGGGCTTGTTTGCCAGGAGTGTGAGGAAGGAAGTCTGAAAACACAAGCTAGCGTGAGGTTTGGGACCGATGGCACGGCAGGCCCACTCTGAGAGGCTGAATCGAGATCTCCTGCACTGAGGTCATTTCAACTCTGAGACGTGCCTCAGGCTAGAGTTTTTGTCCAGCATGGCCTCTTCCTGAATGGTGTGGGGGCCTCATGAGGCCAGGAAGGTTTGCCTACGATGGGATTTGTGAACTACTCCAAACCTCAAGGTTTCCTTCTGCACGAAAGTCGAGTGCTATTGGATGGTTCCAGGAGGCCCCATACGGAAAGACTCGAGAGCAGGTGTCTAAGCATGGATGCCTGGGAACGCCACCTCATATTCCCACTCTTTAGTCAGGACAAGGCAAGCTCAATCTGCGGGCTCCTGGGTGAGCTACCCAGAGGGGAGAGTTGAAATGGACTCTCCTGAAGATGAGTCCTACTGTGGCTTGGTGGCCTGGGAGACCTTGGAATGTGGAGGTGGCTCAGGGACTCTGCAGGATTCTCCAACCTGAGGTGTTTGACACGGCTCCAACAAGGAAGCTTCCCATGTGGAGTTGAGAGAAGTTCTGTTCAGTGCCTCAGGAAAGCCCCATATCCTGTTCTTTGAACCAAAGCCTCTGAGGAGTGACACCTGGAAAACAAAGCAAGAGTTGAGATTAGAGCCTAAGGGCCTGTCCGGGTCAACCTTCTATCTCTGTTGACATCTGTGTGCATGCCTTCATGGAGGTAGCAGCTCCGCTTGTGTCCGAAGGCCCCTGTGTGTGCAGGGAGGCTCCCTGTAATGGTATGTCCTCGGGGCCCTTGAGGTTTCTCATATTCTGGAGGTGTGTGGCCAAAGGAATGGACAGAGTTTCCCAGGAGAGAGCAGGCATGGTCCTGTGGTATGGCTCCAGAGGACCCAGCCTAGAGGCTGTGTTTGCCAGGGCTGTGGGGACAGATGTCTGAAAAAGCAAACTTGGCTCAGGTAGGGGCCAAGGTAATGGCAGGCCTGATCTCCAGTCCGAGAGGGGAGATCCTCTGGATATCAAAGGAGGGCAAGTGGGAGGCAGTCGCTCAGGCTTTTGTCTCTGGGTGTTGCGTTCACAGTGGACGTTCAGGGTAGGGGTTGCTTCAGGGGCCGAGGAAGAGCCTTCCTCTCGGGGGATTGTCCAAGCTCCCAAGTGTTTGGGTTCATTCTGTGGGAAGGGAAGAGTACTGTTTTCTGCCACAGGGGACCCCCCAGGAGAGGGACTCTAGAGCACAGCAGTGGGTTCCCTCAACTGGAATACACACCATCTAGTTAGTCCTGCGTGCCTATGGGCATGGCAAGCCACATATGCGGGCTCTTGGTCCAATCACTGAGAGGCGTTACTTGAATAAGGTACTCACGCTGAGGGTCACAATGTGTGTTTGTGCCCAAGGCGGCCCTCACACATGGGCGTGGCCTCATGGGCCATGCCGTTTTCTCCTACACTGAAGGTTTGACTCACTGCCAGCAGCAAGGTTTCTTGCCATGGGGAAGGAGGGGTTCTGACTTGTGCATCAGGTTCCCCCCTGTGCAGGGATTGGAGATAAGGTCTAGGTTCTGATGACGGAAAACCCAGGTTGGGAATGGATGGTGGCCTAAGGCAGTGGCGGGTCCAATGTGCTGGGTGTGCAGCCAGCTGTGTCGGTGTCTGTTGGAAGGTCTGGGCTCAGGCTATTTGCGACAGAGCATCAGTGTTTAAGGTAGCCTATGCAATTGGGGTGTTGCCGAGGGCCAAGCAGTTTGATCCTCATTTGGGGTTTCTGGGCAGCACCATAGACAAAGTTTTTCTCCTGGGAGGCAGGCGGAGTGCTTCATTGTGGCCCCAGAATTCCCAGTAGGGAGGGTTTGTGGGCCAGGAGTGTGAGGACGGAAGTCTAGGAACACAAGCTAAAGTGAGGATTGGAGCCAAGGGCAGAGCAGGCCCACTAGGCAGAGGCTGAATCAAAATCTCCTGCATCTGAAGTCAGGCTGAGGATCAGACGTTGGCTGAGGCTGGAGTATGTGTCCATGATGGCACCTTCATGAAGCGGGGGCCTCATGAGGCCAAGGAAGTTTTCCCATGCTGAGTTTGGAGGTTGCCCCAAACCACCAGGTTTCCTTCTGTGGGACATTCGAGTCCTGTTGCATGGCTCCAGGACATACCATACGGAAGGACTGGAGAGCACGGTTCGAAGGATGGATCCCTGTACAGCATGCCTCGCATTCCCATTGGCCATTAGCCACAAGATATGTTTGATCTGCTGCCTCTGGGGCACGCTAACCAGGGGGCTGAGTTGAAATGGCCTCTCCTGAGGATGCGTCATAATGTGCGTTTGGGTCCATGGAAACCTTGGAATGTGCTGGTTGTTCAGTGGCCCTGCGGAACTCTCCTACCTGAAGGGTTTGATACATCCCCAGTAAGTAAGCTCCCCATGTGGAGACGAGAGAGGTTTGGTTTGGAGCCTCAGAAAAGCCCCGTGTGCTGGTCTACGAAAACAGACCTCTGAGGACGGACACATGGAAACCAAAGCTAAGGTTCAGATTAGGGCCTGGGGGCCTGTCCATTTCAACCTTCTGTCTCTGGGGACACTGTCTGAGAGTCTAAGTGAAGATAGTTGCTCCGCTGGTGTCAGAGAGCCCCTCTTAGTCCAGGGTGGCCTACACTATTGATGGCCTCAGGGGCCTTGGAGCTTTTCCCTAACCTGTAGGGTTGTGGTCAATGGATTGGGCACAATTTCCTTGGAGAGGGCAGGCACAATCTTTCGCTGTGGCTCCAGAGGCCCTAGCCTGGCGGTTGTGTGGGTCCAGGCTGAGGGCACAGAAGTCTGAAAACACAAACTCAGCTTATGAGTGGCGCCTAGGGTATGGCAGGCCGGATGTACAGCCCGAGAGGGAGCTCCTCGGCCTCTGAAACAAGGGCGAGTGGGAGGCGTTCCTTCAGGCTTTTGTCTCTGGATGTTGCGTCCGAGATAGCCATGGATTGGAGGGGTGGCCTCAGGGACTGTGGACGAGTATCCCTCTCTGGGGATTTGTCCCAGCTCCCAAGAGTTTGGGGTCATTTTGTGGGAAGGGTGGAAAAGTGTTGTCTGGCTCACGTGTCTCTCCAAGAAAGGGATTCCAGAGCAGAGCCCCAGGTACGGGCGGGGCGACTGGAAAACTCAAACACTGGTGAGGATTGGGTGCATAGGGGCTTGGCAAGCCCCATATGCGGGCTCTTGGCCCAGGCCCTGACAGGCCTTTCTTTGACATGGGGCTCATGCTGAGGGTCAGAGTGTGAATTTGTGCCCAAGCAGCACTCAAGTTTGGGCGTGGCATCAGGGACCAGGAAGGTTTCTCCCACCCTGAAGGTGTGACTCCATGCCAAGAGCAAGCTTTACAGCCACGGGGAAGGAGGAGTTCTGTGTTGTGCTTGCGATACCCAGCTGTGTGGAGAATTGATATAATGTCTAGGTTCAGATATCTGAAAACCAAGGTTAGGAAGAGGTGACGGCATAAGACCATGGCGTGTCCGAAGTGCTGGGTGAGCGGCCAGCTGTCTCCTTGTCTGTCTGGACGTCTGGCTTCAGGCTGTGTCAGACAGAGCATGAGTGCCCAGAGCAGCCTATCCAGTTCGGGTACCGTCGAGGCCCGAGAAGGTTGATCCTCATCTGGGTTTTCTGGAGAGAGCCCCACAGGGAAACGTTTTTCTTCCCTTGGGCAGACCCTGGGCTGGGTTGTGGTTCTGGAGTTCCTAGTCCAGAGGGCTTGTTTGCCAGGAGTGTGAGGAAGGAAGTCTGAAAACACAAGCTAGCGTGAGGTTTGGGACCGATGGCACGGCAGGCCCACTCTGAGAGGCTGAATCGAGATCTCCTGCACTGAGGTCATTTCAACTCTGAGACGTGCCTCAGGCTAGAGTTTTTGTCCACCATGGCCTCTTCCTGAATGGTGTGGGGGCCTCATGAGGCCAGGAAGTTTTGCCTACGATGGGATTTGTGAACTACTCCAAACCTCAAGGTTTCCTTCTACACGAAAGTCGAGTGCTATTGGATGGTTCCAGGAGGCCCCATACGGAAAGACTCGAGAGCAGGTGTCTAAGCATGGATGCCTGGGAACGCCACCTCATATTCCCACTCTTTAGTCAGGACAAGGCAGGCTCAATCTGCGGGCTCCTGGGTGAGCTACCCAGAAGGGAGAGTTGAAATGGACTCTCCTGAAGATGAGTCCTACTGTGGCTTGGTGGCCTGGGAGACCTTGGAATGTGGAGGTGGCTCAGGGACTCTGCAGGATTTTCCAACCTGAGGTGTTTGACACGGCTCCAACAAGGAAGCTTCCCATGTGGAGATGAGAGAAGTTCTGTTCAGTGCCTCAGGAAAGCCCCATATCCTGTTCTTCGAACCAAAGCCTCTGAGGAGTGACACCTGGAAAACAAAGCAAGAGTTGAGATTAGAGCCTAAGGGCCTGTCCGGCTCAACCTTCTATCTCTGTTGACATCTGTGTGCATGCCTTCATGGAGGTAGCAGCTCCGCTTGTGTCCGAAGGCCCCTGTGTGTGCAGGGAGGCTCCCGGTAATGGTATGTCCTCGGGGGCCTTGAGGTTTCTCATATTTTGGAGGTGTGTGGCCAAAGGAATGGACAGAGTTTCCCAGGAGAGAGCAGGCATGGTCCTGTGGTATGGCTCCAGAGGACCCAGCCTAGAGGCTGTGTTTGCCAGGGCTGTGGGGACAGATGTCTGAAAAAGCAAACTTGGCTCAGGTAGGGGCCAAGGTAATGGCAGGCCTGATCTCCAGTCCGAGAGGGGAGATCCTCTGGATATCAAAGGAGGGCAAGTGGGAGGCAGTCGCTCAGGCTTTTGTCTCTGGGTGTTGCGTTCACAGTGGACGTTCAGGGTAGGGGTTGCTTCAGGGGCCGAGGAAAAGCCTTCCTCTCGGGGGATTGTCCAAGCTCCCAAGTGTTTGGGTTCATTCTGTGGGAAGGGAAGAGTACTGTTTTCTGCCACAGGGGACCCCCCAGGAGAGGGACTCTAGAGCACAGCAGTGGGTTCCCTCAACTGGAATACACACCATCTAGTTAGTCCTGCGTGCCTATGGGCATGGCAAGCCACATATGCGGGCTCTTGGTCCAATCACTGAGAGGCGTTACTTGAATAAGGTACTCACGCTGAGGGTCACAATGTGTGTTTGTGCCCAAGGCGGCCCTCACACATGGGCGTGGCCTCATGGGCCATGCCGTTTTCTCCTACACTGAAGGTTTGACTCTCTGCCACCAGCAAGGTTTCTTGCCATGGGGAAGGAGGGGTTCTGACTTGTGCATCAGGTTCCCCCCTGTGCAGGGATTGGAGATAAGGTCTAGGTTCTGATGACTGAAAACCCAGGTTGGGAATGGATGGTGGCCTAAGGCAGTGGCGGGTCCAATGTGCTGGGTGTGCAGCCAGCTGTGTCGGTGTCTGTTGGAAGGTCTGGGCTCAGGCTATTTGCGACAGAGCATCAGTGTTTAAGGTAGCCTATGCAATTGGGGTGTTGCCGAGGGCCAAGCAGTTTGATCCTCATTTGGGGTTTCTGGGCAGCACCATAGACAAAGTTTTTCTCCTGGGAGGCAGGCGGAGTGCTTCATTGTGGCCCCAGAATTCCCAGAAGGGAGGGTTTGTGGGCCAGGAGTGTGAGGACGGAAGTCTAGGAACACAAGCTAAAGTGAGGATTGGAGCCAAGGGCAGAGCAGGCCCACTAGGCAGAGGCTGAATCAAAATCTCCTGCATCTGAAGTCAGGCTGAGGATCAGACGTTGGCTGAGGCTGGAGTATGTGTCCATGTTGGCACCTTCATGAAGCGGGGGCCTCATGAGGCCAAGGAAGTTTTCCCACGCTGAGTTTGGAGGTTGCCCCAAACCACCAGGTTTCCTTCTGTGGGACATTCGAGTCCTGTTGCATGGCTCCAGGACATACCATACGGAAGGACTGGAGAGCACGGTTCGAAGGATGGATCCCTGTACAGCATGCCTCGCATTCCCATTGGCCATTAGCCACAAGATATGTTTGATCTGCTGCCTCTGGGGCACGCTAACCAGGGGGCTGAGTTGAAATGGCCTCTCCTGAGGATGCGTCATAATGTGCGTTTGGGTCCATGGAAACCTTGGAATGTGCTGGTTGTTCAGTGGCCCTGTGGAACTCACCTACCTGAAGGAATTGATACATCCCCAGTAAGTAAGCTCCCCATGTGGAGACGAGAGAGGTTTGGTTTGGAGCCTCAGAAAAGCCCCGTGTGCTGGTCTACGAAAACTGACCTCTGAGGACGGACACATGGAAACCAAAGCTAAGGTTCAGATTAGGGCCTGGGGGCCTGTCCATTTCAACCTTCTGTCTCTGGGGACACTGTCTGAGAGTCTAAGTGGACATAGTTGCTCCGCGGGTTCAGAGAGCCCCTCTTAGTCCAGGGTGGCCTACTCTATTGATGGCCTCAGGGGCCTTGGAGCTTTTCCCTAACCTGTAGGGTTGTGGTCAATGGATTGGGCACAATTTCCTTGGAGAGGGCAGGCACAATCTTTCGCTGTGGCTCCAGAGGCCCTAGCCTGGCGGTTGTGTGGGTCCAGGCTGAGGGCACAGAAGTCTGAAAACACAAACTCAGCTTATGAGTGGCGCCTAGGGTATGGCAGGCCGGATGTACAGCCCGAGAGGGAGCTCCTGGGCCTCTGAAACAAGGGCGAGTGGGAGGCGTTCCTTCAGGCTTTTGTCTCTGGATGTTGTGTCCGAGATAGCCGTGGATTGGAGGGGTGGCCTCACGGACTGTGGACGAGTATCCCTCTCTGGGGATTTGTCCCAGCTCCCAAGAGTTTGGGGTCATTTTGTGGGAAGGGTGGAAAAGTGTTGTCTGGCTCACGTGTCTCTCCAAGAAAGGGATTCCAGAGCAGAGCCCCAGGTACGGGCGGGGCGACTGGAAAGCTCAAACACTGGTGAGGATTGGGTGCATAGGGGCTTGGCAAGCCCCATACGCGGGCGCTTGGCCCAGGCCCTGACAGGCCTTTCTTTGACATGGAGCTCATGCTGAGGGTCAGAGTGTGAATTTGTACCCAAGCAGCACTCAAGTTTGGGCGTGGCATCAGGGTTCAGGAAGGTTTCTCCCACCCTGAAGGTGTGACTCCATGCCAAGAGCAAGCTTTACAGCCACGGGGAAGGAGGAGTTCTGTGTTGTGCTTGCGATACCCAGCTGTGTGGAGAATTGATATAATGTCTAGGTTCAGATATCTGAAAACCAAGGTTAGGAAGAGGTGACGGCATAAGACCATGGCGTGTCCGAAGTGCTGGGTGTGCGGCCAGCTGTCTCCTTGTCTGTCTGGACGTCTGGTTTCAGGCTGTGTCAGACAGAGCATGAGTGCCCAGAGCAGCCTATCCAGTTCGGGTACCGGTCGAGGCCCGAGCAGGTTGATCCTCATCTGGGTTTTCTGGAGAGAGCCCCACAGGGAAACGTTTTTCTTCCCTTGGGCAGACCCTGGGCTGGCTTGTGGTTCTGGAGTTCCTAGTCCGGAGGGCTTGTTTGCCAGGAGTGTGAGGAAGGAAGTCTGAAAACACAAGCTAGCGTGAGGTTTGGGACCGATGGCACGGCAGGCCCACTCTGAGAGTCTGAATCGAGATCTCCTGCACTGAGGTCATTTCAACTCTGAGACGTGCCTCAGGCTAGAGTTTTTGTCCAGCATGGCCTCTTCCTGAATGGTGTGGGGGCCTCATGAGGCCAGGAAGGTTTGCCTACGATGGGATTTGTGAACTACTCCAAACCTCAAGGTTTCCTTCTGCACGAAAGTCGAGTGCTATTGGATGGTTCCAGGAGGCCCCATACGGAAAGATTCGAGAGCAGGTGTCTAAGCATGGATGCCTGGGAACGCCACCTCATATTCCCACTCTTTAGTCAGGACAAGGCAGGCTCAATCTGCGGGATCCTGGGTGAGCTACCCAGAGGGGAGAGTTGAAATGGACTCTCCTGAAGATGAGTCCTACTGTGGCTTGGTGGCCTGGGAGACCTTGGAATGTGGAGGTGGCTCAGGGACTCTGCAGGATTCTCCAACCTGAGGTGTTTGACACGGCTCCAACAAGGAAGCTTCCCATGTGGAGACGAGAGAAGTTCTGTTCAGTGCCTCAGGAAAGCCCCATATCCTGTTCTTCGAACCAAAGCCTCTGAGGAGTGACACCTGGAAAACAAAGCAAGAGTTGAGATTAGGGCCTAAGGGCCTGTCCGGCTCAACCTTCTATCTCTGTTGACATCTGTGTGCATGCCTTCATGGAGGTAGCAGCTCCGCTTGTGTCCGAAGGCCCCTGTGTGTGCAGGGAGGCTCTCGGTAATGGTATGTCCTTGGGGGCCTTGAGGTTTCTCATATTCTGGAGGTGTGTGGCCAAAGGAATGGACAGAGTTTCCCAGGAGAGAGCAGGCATGGTCCTGTGGTATGGCTCCAGAGGACCCAGCCTAGAGGCTGTGTTTGCCAGGGCTGTGGGGACAGATGTCTGAAAAAGCAAACTTGGCTCAGGTAGGGGCCAAGGTAATGGCAGGCCTGATCTCCAGTCCGAGAGGGGAGATCCGCTGGATATCAAAGGAGGGCAAGTGGGAGGCAGTCGCTCAGGCTTTTGTCTCTGGGTGTTGCGTTCACAGTGGCCGTTCAGGGTAGGGGTTGCTTCAGGGGCCGAGGAAGAGCCTTCCTCTCGGGGGATTGTCCAAGCTCCCAAGTGTTTGGGTTCATTCTGTGGGAAGGGAAGAGTACTGTTTTCTGCCACAGGGGACCCCCCAGGAGAGGGACTCTAGAGCACAGCAGTGGGTTCCCTCAACTGGAATACACACCATCTAGTTAGTCCTGCGTGCCTATGGGCATGGCAAGCCACATATGCGGGCTCTTGGTCCAATCACTGAGAGGCGTTACTTGAATAAGGTACTCACGCTGAGGGTCACAATGTGTGTTTGTGCCCAAGACGGCCCTCACACATGGGCGTGGCCTCATGGGCCATGCCGTTTTCTCCTACACTGAAGGTTTGACTCACTGCCAGCAGCAAGGTTTCTTGCCATAGGGAAGGAGGGGTTCTGACTTGTGCATCAGGTTCCCCCCTGTGCAGGGATTGGAGATAAGGTCTAGATTCTGATGACTGAAAACCCAGGTTGGGAATGGATGGTGGCCTAAGGCAGTGGCGGGTCCAATGTGCTGGGTGTGCAGCCAGCTGTGTCGGTGTCTGTGGGAAGGTCTGGGCTCAGGCTATTTGCGACAGAGCATCAGTGTTTAAGGTAGCCTATGCAATTGGGGTGTTGCCGAGGGCCAAGCAGTTTGATCCTCATTTGGGGTTTCTGGGCAGCACCATAGACAAAGTTTTTCTCCTGGGAGGCAGGCGGAGTGCTTCATTGTGGCCCCAGAATTCCCAGTAGGGAGGGTTTGCGGGCCAGGAGTGTGAGGACGGAAGTCTAGGAACACAAGCTAAAGTGAGGATTGGAGCCAAGGGCAGAGCAGGCCCACTAGGCAGAGGCTGAATCAAAATCTCCTGCATCTGAAGTCAGGCTGAGGATCAGACGTTGGCTGAGGCTGGAGTATGTGTCCATGTTGGCACCTTCATGAAGCGGGGGCCTCATGAGGCCAAGGAAGTTTTCCCACGCTGAGTTTGGAGGTTGCCCCAAACCACCAGGTTTCCTTCTGTGGGACATTCGAGTCCTGTTGCATGGCTCCAGGACATACCATACGGAAGGACTGGAGAGCACGGTTCGAAGGATGGATCCCTGTACAGCATGCCTCGCATTCCCATTGGCCATTAGCCACAAGATATGTTTGATCTGCTGCCTCTGGGGCACGCTAACCAGGGGGCTGAGTTGAAATGGCCTCTCCTGAGGATGCGTCATAATGTGCGTTTGGGTCCATAGAAACCTTGGAATGTGCTGGTTGTTCAGTGGCCCTGCGGAACTCTCCTACCTGAAGGGTTTGATACATCCCCAGTAAGTAAGCTCCCCATGTGGAGACGAGAGAGGTTTGGTTTGGAGCCTCAGAAAAGCCCCGTGTGCTGGTCTACGAAAACAGACCTCTGAGGACGGACACATGGAAACCAAAGCTAAGGTTCAGATTAGGGCCTGGGGGCCTGTCCATTTCAACCTTCTGTCCCTGGGGACACTGTCTGAGAGTCTAAGTGGAGATAGTTGCTCCGCTGGTGTCAGAGAGCCCCTCTTAGTCCAGGGTGGCCTACTCTATTGATGGCCTCAGGGGCTTGGAGCTTTTCCCTAACCTGTAGGGTTGTGGTCAATGGATTGGGCACAATTTCCTTGGAGAGGGCAGGCACAATCTTTCGCTGTGGCTCCAGAGGCCCTAGCCTGGCGGTTGTGTGGGTCCAGGCTGAGGGCACAGAAGTCTGAAAACACAAACTCAGCTTATGAGTGGCGCCTAGGGTATGGCAGGCCGGATGTACAGCCCGAGAGGGAGCTCCTGGGCCTCTGAAACAAGGGCGAGTGGGAGGCGTTCCTTCAGGCTTTTGTCTCTGGATGTTGTGTCCGAGATAGCCGTGGATTGGAGGGGTGGCCTCAGGGACTGTGGACGAGTATCCCTCTCTGGGGATTTGTCCCAGCCCCAAGAGTTTGGGGTCATTTTGTGGGAAGGGTGGAAAAGTGTTGTCTGGCTCACGTGTCTCTCCAAGAAAGGGATTCCAGAGCAGAGCCCCAGGTACGGGCGGGGCGACTGGAAAACTCAATCACTGGTGAGGATTGGGTGCATAGGGGCTTGGCAAGCCCCATATGCGGGCTCTTGGCCCAGGCCCTGACAGGCCTTTCTTTGACATGGGGCTCATGCTGAGGGTCAGAGTGTGAATTTGTGCCCAAGCAGCACTCTAGTTTGGGCGAGGCATCAGGGTTCAGGAATGTTTCTCCCACCCTGAAGGTGTGACTCCATGCCAAGAGCAAGCTTTACAGCCACGGGGAAGGAGGAGTTCTGTGTTGTGCTTGCGATACCCAGCTGTGTGGAGAATTGATATAATGTCTAGGTTCAGATATCTGAAAACCAAGGTTAGGAAGAGGTGACGGCATAAGACCATGGCGTGTCCGAAGTGCTGGGTGTGCGGCCAGCTGTCTCCTTGTCTGTCTGGACGTCTGGCTTCAGGCTGTGTCAGACAGAGCATGAGTGCCCAGAGCAGCCTATCCAGTTCGGGTACCGTCGAGGCCCGAGCAGGTTGATCCTCATCTGGGTTTTCTGGAGAGAGCCCCACAGGGAAACGTTTTTCTTCCCTTGGGCAGACCCTGGGCTGGCTTGTGGTTCTGGAGTTCCTAGTCCGGAGGGCTTGTTTGCCAGGAGTGTGAGGAAGGAAGACTGAAAACACAAGCTAGCGTGAGGTTTGGGACCGATGGCACGGCAGGCCCACTCTGAGAGGCTGAATCGAGATCTCCTGCACTGAGGTCATTTCAACTCTGAGACGTGCATCAGGCTAGAGTTTTTGTCCAGCATGGCCTCTTCCTGAATGGTGTGGGGGCCTCATGAGGCCAGGAAGGTTTGCCTACGATGGGATTTGTGAACTACTCCAAACCTCAAGGTTTCCTTCTGCACGAAAGTCGAGTGCTATTGGATGGTTCCAGGAGGCCCCATACGGAAAGACTCGAGAGCAGGTGTCTAAGCATGGATGCCTGGGAACGCCACCTCATATTCCCACTCTTTAGTCAGGACAAGGCAGGCTCAATCTGCGGGCTCCTGGGTGAGCTACCCAGAGGGGAGAGTTGAAATGGACTCTCTTGAAGATGAGTCCTACTGTGGCTTGGTGGCCTGGGAGACCTTGGAATGTGGAGGTGGCTCAGGGACTCTGCAGGATTCTCCAACCTGAGGTGTTTGACACGGCTCCAACAAGGAAGCTTCCCATGTGGAGACGAGAGAAGTTCTGTTCAGTGCCTCAGGAAAGCCCCATATCCTGTTCTTCGAACCAAAGCCTCTGAGGAGTGACACCTGGAAAACAAAGCAAGAGTTGAGATTAGGGCCTAAGGGCCTGTCCGGCTCAACCTTCTATCTCTGTTGACATCTGTGTGCATGCCTTCATGGAGGTAGCAGCTCCGCTTGTGTCCGAAGGCCCCTGTGTGTGCAGGGAGGCTCCCGGTAATGGTATGTCCTCGGGGGCCTTGAGGTTTCTCATATTCTGGAGGTGTGTGGCCAAAGGAATGGACAGAGTTTCCCAGGAGAGAGCAGGCATGGTCCTGTGGTATGGCTCCAGAGGACCCAGCCTAGAGGCTGTGTTTGCCAGGGCTGTGGGGACAGATGTCTGAAAAAGCAAACTTGGCTCAGGTAGGGGCCAAGGTAATGGCAGGCCTGATCTCCAGTCCGAGAGGGGAGATCCTCTGGATATCAAAGGAGGGCAAGTGGGAGGCAGTCGCTCAGGCTTTTGTCTCTGGGTGTTGCGTTCACAGTGGACGTTCAGGGTAGGGGTTGCTTCAGGGGCCGAGGAAGAGCCTTCCTCTCGGGGGATTGTCCAAGCTCCCAAGTGTTTGGGTTCATTCTGTGGGAAGGGAAGAGTACTGTTTTCTGCCACAGGGGACCCCCCAGGAGAGGGACTCTAGAGCACAGCAGTGGGTTCCCTCAACTGGAATACACACCATCTAGTTAGTCCTGCGTGCCTATGGGCATGGCAAGCCACATATGCGGGCTCTTGGTCCAATCACTGAGAGGCGTTACTTGAATAAGGTACTCACGCTGAGGGTCACAATGTGTGTTTGTGCCCAAGGCGGCCCTCACACATGGGCGTGGCCTCATGGGCCATGCCGTTTTCTCCTACACTGAAGGTTTGACTCACTGCCACCAGCAAGGTTTCTTGCCATGGGGAAGGAGGGGTTCTGACTTGTGCATCAGGTTCCGCCCTGTGCAGGGATTGGAGATAAGGTCTAGGTTCTGATGACTGAAAACCCAGGTTGGGAATGGATGGTGGCCTAAGGCAGTGGCGGGTCCAATGTGCTGGGTGTGCAGCCAGCTGTGTCGGTGTCTGTTGGAAGGTCTGGGCTCAGGCTATTTGCGACAGAGCATCAGTGTTTAAGGTAGCCTATGCAATTGGGGTGTTGCCGAGGGCCAAGCAGTTTGATCCTCATTTGGGGTTTCTGGGCAGCACCATAGACAAAGTTTTTCTCCTGGGAGGCAGGTGGAGTGCTTCATTGTGGCCCCAGAATTCCCAGTAGGGACGGTTTGCGGGCCAGGAGTGTGAGGACGGAAGTCTAGGAACACAAGCTAAAGTGAGTATTGGAGCCAAGGGCAGAGCAGGCCCACTAGGCAGAGGCTGAATCAAAATCTCCTGCATCTGAAGTCAGGCTGAGGATCAGACGTTGGCTGAGGCTGGAGTATGTGTCCATGTTGGCACCTTCATGAAGCGGGGGCCTCATGAGGCCAAGGAAGTTTTCCCACGCTGAGTTTGGAGGTTGCCCCAAACCACCAGGTTTCCTTCTGTGGGACATTCGAGTCCTGTTGCATGGCTCCAGGACATACCATACGGAAGGACTGGAGAGCACGGTTCGAAGGATGGATCCCTGTACAGCATGCCTCGCATTCCCATTGGCCATTAGCCACAAGATATGTTTGATCTGCTGCCTCTGGGGCACGCTAACCAGGGGGCTGAGTTGAAATGGCCTCTCCTGAGGATGCGTCATAATGTGCGTTTGGGTCCATGGAAACCTTGGAATGTGCTGGTTGTTCAGTGGCCCTGCGGAACTCTCCTACCTGAAGGGTTTGATACATCCCCAGTAAGTAAGCTCCCCATGTGGAGACGAGAGAGGTTTGGTTTGGAGCCTCAGAAAAGCCCCGTGTGCTGGTCTACGAAAACAGACCTCTGAGGACGGACACATGGAAACCAAAGCTAAGGTTCAGATTAGGGCCTGGGGGCCTGTCCATTTCAACCTTCTGTCCCTGGGGACACTGTCTGAGAGTCTAAGTGGAGATAGTTGCTCCGCTGGTGTCAGAGAGCCCCTCTTAGTCCAGGGTGGCCTACTCTATTGATGGCCTCAGGGGCTTGGAGCTTTTCCCTAACCTGTAGGGTTGTGGTCAATGGATTGGGCACAATTTCCTTGGAGAGGGCAGGCACAATCTTTCGCTGTGGCTCCAGAGGCCCTAGCCTGGCGGTTGTGTGGGTCCAGGCTGAGGGCACAGAAGTCTGAAAACACAAACTCAGCTTATGAGTGGCGCCTAGGGTATGGCAGGCCGGATGTACAGCCCGAGAGGGAGCTCCTGGGCCTCTGAAACAAGGGCGAGTGGGAGGCGTTCCTTCAGGCTTTTGTCTCTGGATGTTGTGTCCGAGATAGCCGTGGATTGGAGGGGTGGCCTCAGGGACTGTGGACGAGTATCCCTCTCTGGGGATTTGTCCCAGCCCCAAGAGTTTGGGGTCATTTTGTGGGAAGGGTGGAAAAGTGTTGTCTGGCTTACGTGTCTCTCCAAGAAAGCGATTCCAGAGCAGAGCCCCAGGTACGGGCGGGGCGACTGGAAAACTCAAACACTGGTGAGGATTGGGTGCCTAGGGGCTTGGCAAGCCCCATATGCGGGCTCTTGGCCCAGGCCCTGACAGGCCTTTCTTTGACATGGAGCTCATGCTGAGGGTCAGAGTGTGAATTTGTGCCCAAGCAGCACTCAAGTTTGGGCGTGGCATCAGGGTTCAGGAAGGTTTCTCCCACCCTGAAGGTGTGACTCCATGCCAAGAGCAAGCTTTACAGCCACGGGGAAGGAGGAGTTCTGTGTTGTGCTTGCGATACCCAGCTGTGTGGAGAATTGATATAATGTCTAGGTTCAGATATCTGAAAACCAAGGTTAGGAAGAGGTGACGGCATAAGACCATGGCGTGTCCGAAGTGCTGGGTGTGCGGCCAGCTGTCTCCTTGTCTGTCTGGACGTCTGGCTTCAGGCTGTGTCAGACAGAGCATGAGTGCCCAGAGCAGCCTATCCAGTTCGGGTACCGTCGAGGCCCGAGCAGGTTGATCCTCATCTGGGTTTTCTGGAGAGAGCCCCACAGGGAAACGTTTTTCTTCCCTTGGGCAGACCCTGGGCTGGGTTGTGGTTCTGGAGTTCCTAGTAAGGAGGGCTTGTTTGCCAGGAGTGTGAGGAAGGAAGTCTGAAAACACAAGCTAGCGTGAGGTTTGGGACCGATGGCACGGCAGGCCCACTCTGAGAGGCTGAATCGAGATCTTCTGCACTGAGGTCATTTCAACTCTGAGACGTGCATCAGGCTAGAGTTTTTGTCCAGCATGGCCTCTTCCTGAATGGTGTGGGGGCCTCATGAGGCCAGGAAGGTTTGCCTACGATGGGATTTGTGAACTACTCCAAACCTCAAGGTTTCCTTCTGCACGAAAGTCGAGTGCTATTGGATGGTTCCAGGAGGCCCCATACGGAAAGACTCGAGAGCAGGTGTCTAAGCATGGATGCCTGGGAACGCCACCTCATATTCCAACTCTTTAGTCAGGACAAGGCAGGCTCAATCTGCGGGCTCCTGGGTGAGCTACCCAGAGGGGAGAGTTGAAATGGACTCTCCTGAAGATGAGTCCTACTGTGGCTTGGTGGCCTGGGAGACCTTGGAATGTGGAGGTGGCTCAGGGTCTCTGCAAGATTCTCCAACCTGAGGTGTTTGACACGGCTCCAACAAGGAAGCTTCCCATGTGGAGACGAGAGATGTTCTGTTCGGTGCCTCAGGAAAGCCCCATATCCTGTTCTTCGAACCAAAGCCTCTGAGGAGTGACACCTGGAAAACAAAGCAAGAGTTGAGATTAGGGCCTAAGGGCCTGTCCGGCTCAACCTTCTATCTCTGTTGACATCTGTGTGCATGCCTTCATGGAGGTAGCAGCTCCGCTTGTGTCCAAAGGCCCCTGTGTGTGCAGGGAGGCTCCCGGTAATGGTATGTCCTCGGGGGCCTTGAGCTTTCTCATATTCTGGAGGTGTGTGGCCAAAGGAATGGACAGAGTTTCCAGGGAGAGAGCAGGCATGGTCCTGTGGTATGGCTCCAGAGGACCCAGCCTAGAGGCTGTGTTTGCCAGGGCTGTGGGGACAGATGTCTGAAAAAGCAAACGTGGCTCAGGTAGGGGCCAAGGTAATGGCAGGCCTGATCTCCAGTCCGAGAGGGGAGATCCTCTGGATATCAAAGGAGGGCAAGTGGGAGGCAGTCGCTCAGGCTTTTGTCTCTGGGTGTTGCGTTCACAGTGGACGTTCAGGGTAGGGGTTGCTTCAGGGGCCGAGGAAGAGCCTTCCTCTCGGGGGATTGTCCAAGCTCCCAAGTGTTTGGGTTCATTCTGTGGGAAGGGAAGAGTACTGTTTTCTGCCACAGGGGACCCCCCAGGAGAGGGACTCTAGAGCACAGCAGTGGGTTCCCTCAACTGGAATACACACCATCTAGTTAGTCCTGCGTGCCTATGGGCATGGCAAGCCACATATGCGGGCTCTTGGTCCAATCACTGAGAGGCGTTACTTGAATAAGGTACTCACGCTGAGGGTCACAATGTGTGTTTGTGCCCAAGGCGGCCCTCACACATGGGCGTGGCCTCATGGGCCTTGCAGTTTTCTCCTACACTGAAGGTTTGACTCACTGCCAGCAGCAAGGTTTCTTGCCATGGGGAAGGAGGGGTTCTGACTTGTGCATCAGGTTCCGCCCTGTGCAGGGATTGGAGATAAGGTCTAGGTTCTGATGACTGAAAACCCAGGTTGGGAATGGATGGTGGCCTAAGGCAGTGGCGGGTCCAATGTGCTGGGTGTGCAGCCAGCTGTGTCGGTGTCTGTTGGAAGGTCTGGGCTCAGGCTATTTGCGACAGAGCATCAGTGTTTAAGGTAGCCTATGCAATTGGGGTGTTGCCGAGGGCCAAGCAGTTTGATCCTCTTTTGGGGTTTCTGGGCAGCACCATAGACAAAGTTTTTCTCCTGGGAGGCAGGCGGAGTGCTTCATTGTGGCCCCAGAATTCCCAGGAGGGAGGGTTTGCGGGCCAGGAGTGTGAGGACGGAAGTCTAGGAACAAAGCTAAAGTGAGGATTGGAGCCAAGGGCAGAGCAGGCCCACTAGGCAGAGGCTGAATCAAAATCTCCTGCATCTGAAGTCAGGCTGAGGATCAGACGTTGGCTGAGGCTGGAGTATGCGTCCATGTTGGCACCTTCATGAAGCGGGGTCCTCATGAGGCCAAGGAAGTTTTCCCACGCTGAGTTTGGAGGTTGCCCCAAACCACCAGGTTTCCTTCTGTGGGACATTCGAGTCCTGTTGCATGGCTCCAGGACATACCATATGGAAGGACTGGAGAGCACGGTTCAAAGGATGGATTCCTGTACAGCATGCCTCGCATTCCCATTGGCCATTAGCCACAAGATATGTTTGATCTGCTGCCTCTGGGGCACGCTAACCAGGGGGCTGAGTTGAAATGGCCTCTCCTGAGGATGCGTCATAATGTGCGTTTGGGTCCATGGAAACCTTGGAATGTGCTGGTTGTTCAGTGGCCCTGCGGAACTCTCCTACCTGAAGGGTTTGATACATCCCCAGTAAGTAAGCTCCCCATGTGGAGGCGAGAGAGGTTTGGTTTGGAGCCTCAGAAAAGCCCCGTGTGCTGGTCTACGAAAACAGACCTCTGAGGACGGACACATGGAAACCAAAGCTAAGGTTCAGATAGGGCCTGGGGACCTCTGCATTTCAACCTTCTGTCTCTGGGGACACTGTCTGAGAGTCTAAGTGGAGATAGTTGCTCCGCTGGTGTCAGAGAGCCCCTCTTAGTCCAGGGTGGCCTACACTATTGATGGCCTCAGGGGCCTTGGAGCTTTTCCCTAACCTGTAGGGTTGTGGTCAATGGATTGGGCACAATTTCCTTGGAGAGGGCAGGCACAATCTTTCGCTGTGGCTCCAGAGGCCCTAGCCTGGCGGTTGTGTGGGTCCAGGCTGAGGGCACAGAAGTCTGAAAACACAAACTCAGCTTATGAGTGGCGCCTAGGGTATGGCAGGCCGGATGTACAGCCCGAGAGGGAGCTCCTGGGCCTCTGAAACAAGGGCGAGTGGGAGGCGTTCCTTCAGGCTTTTGTCTCTGGATGTTGTGTCCGAGATAGCCGTGGATTGGAGGGGTGGCCTCAGGGACTGTGGACGAGTATCCCTCTCTGGGGATAGTCCCAGCTCCCAAGAGTTTGGGGTCATTTTGTGGGAAGGGTGGAAAAGTGTTGTCTGGCTCACGTGTCTCTCCAAGAAAGGGATTCCAGAGCAGAGCCCCAGGTACGGGCGGGGCGACTGGAAAACTCAAACACTGGTGAGGATTGGGTGCATAGGGGCTTGGCAAGCCCCATATGCGGGCTCTTGGCCCAGGCCCTGACAGGCCTTTCTTTGACATGGGGCTCATGCTGAGGGTCAGAGTGTGAATTTGTGCCCAAGCAGCACTCAAGTTTGGGCGTGGCATCAGGGACCAGGAAGGTTTCTCCCACCCTGAAGGTGTGACTCCATGCCAAGAGCAAGCTTTACAGCCACGGGGAAGGAGGAGTTCTGTGTTGTGCTTGCGATACCCAGCTGTGTGGAGAATTGATATAATGTCTAGGTTCAGATATCTGAAAACCAAGGTTAGGAAGAGGTGACGGCATAAGACCATGGCGTGTCCGAAGTGCTGGGTGTGCGGCCAGCTGTCTCCTTGTCTGTCTGGACGTCTGGCTTCAGGCTGTGTCAGACAGAGCATGAGTGCCCAGAGCAGCCTATCCAGTTCGGGTACCGTCGAGGCCCGAGCAGGTTGGTCCTCATCTGGGTTTTCTGGAGACAGCCCCACAGGGAAACGTTTTTCTTCCCTTGGGCAGACCCTGGGCTGGGTTGTGGTTCTGGAGTTCCTAGTCCGGAGGGCTTGTTTGCCAGGAGTGTGAGGAAGGAAGTCTGAAAACACAAGCTAGCGTGAGGTTTGGGACCGATGGCACGGCAGGCCCACTGTGAGAGGCTGAATCGAGATCTCCTGCACTGAGGTCATTTCAACTCTGAGACGTGCCTCAGGCAAGAGTTTTTGTCCAGCATGGCCTCTTCCTGAATGGTGTGGGGGCCTCATGAGGCCAGGAAGGTTTGCCTACGATGGGATTTGTGAACTACTCCAAACCTCAAGGTTTCCTTCTGCACGAAAGTCGAGTGCTATTGGATGGTTCCAGGAGGCCCCATACGGAAAGACTCGAGAGCAGGTGTCTAAGCATGGATGCCTGGGAACGCCACCTCATATTCCAACTCTTTAGTCAGGACAAGGCAGGCTCAATCTGCGGGCTCCTGGGTGAGCTACCCAGACGGGAGAGTTGAAATGGACTCTCCTGAAGATGAGTCCTACTGTGGCTTGGTGGCCTGGGAGACCTTGGAATGTGGAGGTGGCTCAGGGACTCTGCAGGATTCTCCAACCTGAGGTGTTTGACACGGCTCCAACAAGGAAGCTTCCCATGTGGAGACGAGAGAAGTTCTGTTCAGTGCCTCAGGAAAGCCCCATATCCTGTTCTTCGAACCAAAGCCTCTGAGGATTGACACCTGGAAAACAAAGCAAGAGTTGAGATTAGGGCCTAAGGGCCTGTCCGGCTCAACCTTCTATCTCTGTTGATATCTGTGTGCATGCCTTCATGGAGGTAGCAGCTCAGCTTGTGTCCGAAGGCCCCTGTGTGTGCAGGGAGGCTCCCGGTAATGGTATGTCCTCGGGGGCCTTGAGGTTTCTCATATTCTGGAGGTGTGTGGCCAAAGGAATGGACAGAGTTTCCCAGGAGAGAGCAGGCATGGTCCTGTGGTATGGCTCCAGAGGACCCAGCCCAGAGGCTGTGTTTGCCAGGGCTGTGGGGACAGATGTCTGAAAAAGCAAACTTGGCTCAGGTAGGGGCCAAGGTAATGGCAGGCCTGATCTTCCGTCCGAGAGGGGAGATCCTCTGGATATCAAAGGAGGGCAAGTGGGAGGCAGTCGCTCAGGCTTTTGTCTCTGGGTGTTGCGTTCACAGTGGCCGTTCAGGGTAGGGGTTGCTTCAGGGGCCGAGGAAGAGCCTTCCTCTCGGTGGATTGTCCAAGCTCCCAAGTGTTTGGGTTCATTCTGTGGGAAGGGAAGAGTACTGTTTTCTGCCACAGAGGACCCACAAGGAGAGGGACTCTAGAGCACAGCAGTGGGTTCCCTCAACTGGAATACACACCATCTATTTAGTCCTGCGTGCCTATGGGCATGGCAAGCCACATATGCGGGCTCTTGGTCCAATCACTGAGAGGCGTTACTTGAATAAGGTACTCACGCTGAGGGTCACAATGTGTGTTTGTGCCCAAGGCGGCCCTCATACATGGGCGTGTCCTCATGGGCCATGCCGTTTTCTGCTACACTGAAGGTTTGACTCACTGCCAGCAGCAAGGTTTCTTGCCATGGGGAAGGAGGGGTTCTGACTTGTGCATCAGGTTCCCCCCTGTGCAGGGATTGGAGATAAGGTCTAGGTTCTGATGACTGAAAACCCAGGTTGGGAATGGATGGTGGCCTAAGGCAGTGGCGGGTCCAATGTGCTGGGTGTGCAGCCAGCTGTGTCGGTGTCTGTTAGAAGGTCTGGGCTCAGGCTATTTGCGACAGAGCTTCAGTGTTTAAGGTAGCCTATGCAATTGGGGTGTTGCCGAGGGCCAAGCAGTTTGATCCTCATTTGGGGTTTCTGGGCAGCACCATAGACACAGTTTTTCTCCTGGGAGGCAGGCGGAGTGCTTCATTGTGGCCCCAGAATTCCCAGAAGGGAGGGTTTGTGGGCCAGGAGTGTGAGGACGGACGTCTAGGAACACAAGCTAAAGTGAGGATTGGAGCCAAGGGCAGAGCAGGCCCACTAGGCAGAGGCTGAATCAAAATCTCCTGCATCTGAAGTCAGGCTGAGGATCAGACGTTGGCTGAGGCTGGAGTATGTGTCCATGATGGCACCTTCATGAAGCGGGGGCCTCATGAGGCCAAGGAAGTTTTCCCACGCTGAGTTTGGAGGTTGCCCCAAACCACCAGGTTTCCTTCTGTGGGACATTCGAGTCCTGTTGCATGGCTCCAGGACATACCATACGGAAGGACTGGAGAGCACGGTTCGAAGGATGGATCCCTGTACAGCATGCCTCGCATTCCCATTGGCCATTAGCCACAAGATATGTTTGATCTGCTGCCTCTGGGGCACGCTAACCAGAGGGCTGAGTTGAAATGGCCTCTCCCGAGTATGGGTCATAATGTTCGTTTGGGTCCATGGAGACCTTGGAATGTGCTGGTTGTTCAGTGGCCCTGCGGAACTCTCCTACCTGAAGGGTTTGATACATCCCCAGTAAGAAAGCTCCCCATGTGGAGACGAGAGAGGTTTGGTTTGGTGCCTCAGAAAAGCCCCGTGTGCTGGTCTACGAAAACAGACCTCTGAGGACGGACACATGGAAACCAGAGCTAAGGTTCAGATTAGGGCCTGGGGGCCTGTCCATTTCAACCTTCTGTCTCTGGGGACACTGTCTGAGAGTCTAAGTGGAGATAGTTGCTCCGCTGGTGTCAGAGAGCCCCTCTTAGTCCAGGGTGGCCTACACTATTGATGGCCTCAGGGGCCTTGGAGCTTTTCCCTAACCTGTAGGGTTGTGGTCAATGGATTGGGCACAATTTCCTTGGAGAGGGCAGGCACAATCTTTCGCTGTGGCTCCAGAGGCCCTAGCCTGGCGGTTGTGTGGGTCCAGGCTGAGGGCACAGAAGTCTGAAAACACAAACTCAGCTTATGAGTGGCGCCTAGGGTATGGCAGGCCGGATGTACAGCCCGAGAGGGAGCTCCTGGGCCTCTGAAACAAGGGCGAGTGGGAGGCGTTCCTTCAGGCATTTGTCTCTGGATGTTGTGTCCGAGATAGCCGTGGATTGGAGGGGTGGCCTCAGGGACTGTGGACGAGTATCCCTCTCTGGGGATTTGTCCCAGCTCCCAAGAGTTTGGGGTCATTTTGTGGGAAGGGTGGAGTCGTGTTGTCTGGCTCATGTGTCTCTCCAAGAAAGGGATTCCAGAGCAGAGCCCCAGGTACGGGCGGGGCGACTGGAAAACTCAAACACTGGTGAGGATTGGGTGCATAGGGGCTTGGCAAGCCCCATATGCGGGCTCTTGGCCCAGGCCCTGACAGGCCTTTCTTTGACATGGGGCTCATGCTGAGGGTCAGAGTGTGAATTTGTGCCCAAGCAGCACTCAAGTTTGGGCGTGGCATCAGGGACCAGGAAGGTTTCTCCCACCCTGAAGGTGTGACTCCATGCCAAGAGCAAGCATTACAGCCACGGGGAAGGAGGAGTTCTGTGTTGTGCTTGCGATACCCAGCTGTGTGGAGAATTGATATAATGTCTAGGTTCAGATATCTGAAAACCAAGGTTAGGAAGAGGTGACGGCATAAGACCATGGCGTGTCCGAAGTGCTGGGTGTGCGGCCAGCTGTCTCCTTGTCTGTCTGGACGTCTGGCTTCAGGCTGTGTCAGACAGAGCATGAGTGCCCAGAGCAGCCTATCCAGTTCGGGTACCGTCGAGGCCCGAGCAGGTTGATCCTCATCTGGGTTTTCTGGAGTGAGCCCCACAGGGAAACGTTTTTCTTCCCTTGGGCAGACCCTGGGCTGGGTTGTGGTTCTGGAGTTCCTAGTCCGGAGGGCTTGTTTGCCAGGAGTGTGAGGAAGGAAGTCTGGAAACACAAGCTAGCGTGAGGTTTGGGACCGATGACACGGCAGCCCCACTCTGAGAGGCTGAATCGAGATCTCCTGCACTGAGGTCATTTCAACTATGAGACGTGCCTCAGGCTAGAGTTTTTGTAGAGCATGGCCTCTTCCTGAATGGTGTGGGGGCCTCATGAGGCCAGGAAGGTTTGCCTACGATGGGATTTGTGAACTACTCCAAACCTCAAGGTTTCCTTCTGCACGAAAGTCGAGTGCTATTGGATGGTTCCAGGAGGCCCCATACGGAAAGACTCGAGAGCAGGTGTCTAAGCATGGATGCCTGGGAACGCCACCTCATATTCCAACTCTTTAGTCAGGACAAGGCAGGCTCAATCTGCGGGCTCCTGGGTGAGCTACCCAGAGGGGAGAGTTGAAATGGACTCTCCTGAAGATGAGTCCTACTGTGGCTTGGTGGCCTGGGAGGCCTTGGAATGTGGAGGTGGCTCAGGGACTCTGCAGGATTCTCCAACCTGAGGTGTTTGACACGGCTCCAACAAGGAAGCTTCCCATGTGGAGACGAGAGAAGTTCTGTTCAGTGCCTCAGGAAAGCCCCATATCCTGTTCTTCGAACCAAAGCCTCTGAGGAGTGACACCTGGAAAACAAAGCAAGAGTTGAGATTAGGGCCTAAGGGCCTGTCGGGCTCAACCTTCTATCTCTGTTGACATCTGTGTGCATGCCTTCATGGAGGTAGCAGCTCCGCTTGTGTCCGAAGGCCCCTGTGTGTGCAGGGAGGCTCCCGGTAATGGTATGTCCTCGGGGGCCTTGAGGCTTCTCATATTCTGGAGGTGTGTGGCCAAAGGAATGGACAGAGTTAACCAGGAGAGAGCAGGCATGGTCCTGTGGTATGGCTCCAGAGGACCCAGCCTAGAGGCTGTGTTTGCCAGGGCTGTGGGGACAGATGTCTGAAAAAGCAAACTTGGCTCAGCTAGGGGCCAAGGTAATGGCAGGCCTGATCTCCAGTCCGAGAAGGGAGATCCTCTGGATATCAAAGGAGGGCAAGTGGGAGGCAGTCGCTCAGGCTTTTGTCTCTAGGTGTTGCGTTCACAGTGGCCGTTCATGGTAGGGGTTGCTTCAGGGGCCGAGGAAGAGCCTTCCTCACGGGGGGATTGTCCAAGCTCCCAAGTGTTTGGGTTCATTCTGTGGGAAGGGAAGAGTACTGTTTTCTGCCACAGGGGACCCCCCAGGAGAGGGACTCTAGAGCACAGCAGTGGGTTCCCTCAATTGGAATACACACCATCTAGTTAGTCCTGCGTGCCTATGGGCATGGCAAGCCACATATTCGGGCTCTTGGTCCAATCACTGAGAGGCGTTACTTGAATAAGGTACTGAGGGACACAATGTGTGTTTGTGCCCAAGGCGGCCCTCACACATGGGCGTGGCCTCATGGGCCATGCCGTTTTCTCCTACACTGAAGGTTTGACTCACTGCCAGCAGCAAGGTTTCTTGCCATGGGGAAGGAGGGGTTCTGACTTGTGCATCAGGTTCCCCCCTGTGCAGGGATTGGAGATAAGGTCTAGGTTCTGATGACTGAAAACCCAGGTTGGGAATGGATGGTGGCCTAAGGCAGTGGCGGTTCCAATGTGCTGGGTGTGCAGCCAGCTGTGTCGGTGTCTGTTGGAAGGTCTGGGCTCAGGCTATTTGCGACAGAGCATCAGTGTTTAAGGTAGCCTATGCAATTGGGGTGTTGCCGAGGGCCAAGCAGTTTGATCCTCATTTGGGGTTTCTGGGCAGCACCATAGACAAAGTTTTTCTCCTGGGAGGCAGGCGGAGTGCTTCATTGTGGCCCCAGAATTCCCAGAAGGGAGGGTTTGTGGGCCAGGAGTGTGAGGACGGAAGTCTAGGAACACAAGCTAAAGTGAGGATTGGAGCCAAGGGCAGAGCAGGCCCACTAGGCAGAGGCTGAATCAAAATCTCCTGCATCTGAAGTCAGGCTGAGGATCAGACGTTGGCTGAGGCTGGAGTATGTGTCCATGATGGCACCTTCATGAAGCGGGGGCCTCATGAGGCCAAGGAAGTTTTCCCACGCTGAGTTTGGAGGTTGCCCCAAACCACCAGGTTTCCTTCTGTGGGACATTCGAGTCTTGTTGCATGGCTCCAGGACATACCATACGGAAGGACTGGAGAGCACGGTTCGAAGGATTGATCCCTGTACAGCATGCCTCGCATTCCCATTGGCCATTAGCCACAAGATATGTTTGATGTGCTGCCTCTGGGGCACGCTAACCAGGGGGCTGAGTTGAAATGGCCTCTCCTGAGGATGCGTCATAATGTGCGTTTGGGTCCATGGAAACCTTGGAATGTGCTGGTTGTTCAGTGGCCCTGCGGAACTCTCCTACCTGAAGGGTTTGATACATCCCCAGTAAGTAAGCTCCCCATGTGGAGGCGAGAGAGGTTTGGTTTGGTGCCTCAGAAAAGCCCCGTGTGCTGGTCTACGAAAACAGACCTCTGAGGACGGACACATGGAAACCAGAGCTAAGGTTCAGATTAGGGCCTGGGGGCCTGTCCATTTCAACCTTCTGTCTCTGGGGACACTGTCTGAGAGTCTAAGTGGAGATAGTTGCTCCGCTGGTGTCAGAGAGCCCCTCTTAGTCCAGGGTGGCCTACACTATTGATGGCCTCAGGGGCCTTGGAGCTATTCCCTAACCTGTAGGGTTGTGGTCAATGGATTGGGCACAATTTCCTTGGAGAGGGCAGGCACAATCTTTCGCTGTGGCTCCAGAGGCCCTAGCCTGGCGGTTGTGTGGGTCCAGGCTGAGGGCACAGAAGTCTGAAAACACAAACTCAGCTTATGAGTGGCGCCTAGGGTATGGCAGGCCGGATGTACAGCCCGAGAGGGAGCTCCTGGGCCTCTGAAACTAGGGCGAGTGGGAGGCGTTCCTTCAGGATTTTGTCTCTGGATGTTGTGTCCGAGATAGCCGTGGATTGGAGGGGTGGCCTCAGGGACTGTGGACGAGTATCCCTCTCTGGGGATTTGTCCCAGCTCCCAAGAGTTTGGGGTCATTTTGTGGGAAGGGAGGAGTCGTGTTGTCTGGCTCATGTGTCTCTCCAAGAAAGGGGTTCCAGAGCAGAGCCCCAGGTACGGGCGGGGCGACTGGAAAACTCAAACACTGGTGAGGATTGGGTGCATAGGGGCTTGGCAAGCCCCATATGCGGGCTCTTGGCCCAGGCCCTGACAGGCCTTTCTTTGACATCGGGCTCATGCTGAGGGTCAGAGTGTGAATTTGTGCCCAAGCAGCACTCAAGTTTGGGCGTGGCATCAGGGACCAGGAAGGTTTCTCCCACCTTGAAGGTGTGACTCCATGCCAAGAGCAAGCTTTACAGCCACGGGGAAGGAGGAGTTCTGTGTTGTGCTTGCGATACCCAGCTGTGTGGAGAATTGATATAATGTCTAGGTTCAGATATCTGAAAACCAAGGTTAGGAAGAGGTGACGGCATAAGACCATGGCGTGTCCGAAGTGCTGGGTGTGCGGCCAGCTGTCTCCTTGTCTGTCTGGACGTCTGGCTTCAGGCTGTGTCAGACAGAGCATGAGTGCCCAGAGCAGCCTATCCAGTTCGGGTACCGTCGAGGCCCGAGCAGGTTGATCCTCATCTGGGTTTTCTGGAGAGAGCCCCACAGGGAAACGTTTTTCTTCCCTTGGGCAGACCCTGGGCTGGGTTGTGGTTCTGGAGTTCCTAGTCCGGAGGGCTTGTTTGCCAGGAGTGTGAGGAAGGAAGTCTGAAAACACAAGCTAGCGTGAGGTTTGGGACCGATGGCACGGCAGGCCCACTCTGAGAGGCTGAATCGAGATCTCCTGCACTGAGGTCATTTCAACTCTGAGACGTGCCTCAGGCTAGAGTTTTTGTCCAGCATGGCCTCTTCCTGAATGGTGTGGGGGCCTCATGAGGCCAGGAAGGTTTGCCTACGATGGGATTTGTGAACTACTCCAAACCTCAAGGTTTCCTTCTACACGAAAGTCGAGTGCTATTGGATGGTTCCAGGAGGCCCCATACGGAAAAACTCGAGAGCAGGTGTCTAAGCATGGATGCCTGGGAACGCCACCTCATATTCCAACTCTTTAGTCAGGACAAGGCAGGCTCAATCTGAGGGCTCCTGGGTGAGCTACCCAGAGGGGAGAGTTGAAATGGACTCTCCTGAAGATGAGTCCTACTGTGGCTTGGTGGCCTGGGAGACCTTGGAATGTGGAGGTGGCTCAGGGACTCTGCAGGATTCTCCAACCTGAGGTGTTTGACACGGCTCCAACAAGGAAGCTTCCCATGTGGAGACGAGAGAAGTTCTGTTCAGTGCCTCAGGAAAGCCCCATATCCTGTTCTTCGAACCAAAGTCTCTGAGGAGTAACACCTGGAAAACAAAGCAAGAGTTGAGATTAGGGCCTAAGGGCCTGTCCGGCTCAACCTTCTATCTCTGTTGACATCTGTGTGCATGCCTTCATGGAGGTAGCAGCTCCGCTTGTGTCCAAAGGCCCCTGTGTGTGCAGGGAGGCTCCCGGTAATGGTATGTCCTCGGGGGCCTTGAGGTTTCTCATATTCTGGAGGTGTGTGGCCAAAGGAATGGACAGAGTTTCCCAGGAGAGAGCAGGCATGGTCCTGTGGTATGGCTCCAGAGGACCCAGCCTAGAGGCTGTGTTTGCCAGGGCTGTGGGGACAGATGTCTGAAAAAGCAAACTTGGCTCAGGTAGGGGCCAAGGTAATGGCAGGCCTGATCTCCAGTCCGAGAGGGGAGATCCTCTGGATATCAAAGGAGGGCAAGTGGGAGGCAGTCGCTCAGGCTTTTGTCTCTGGGTGTTGCGTTCACAGTGGCCGTTCAGGGTAGGGGTTGCTTCAGGGGCCGAGGAAGAGCCTTCCTCTCGGGGGATTGTCCAAGCTCCCAAGTGTTTGGGTTCATTCTGTGGGAAGGGAAGAGTACTGTTTTCTGCCACAGGGGACCCCCCAGGAGAGGGACTCTAGAGCACAGCAGTGGGTTCCCTCAACTGGAATACACACCATCTAGTTAGTCCTGCGTGCCTATGGGCATGGCAAGCCACATATGCGGGCTCTTGGTCCAATCACTGAGAGGCGTTACTTGAATAAGGTACTGAGGGACACAATGTGTGTTTGTGCCCAAGGCGGCCCTCACACATGGGCGTGGCCTCATGGGCCATGCCGTTTTCTCCTACACTGAAGGTTTGACTCACTGCCAGCAGCAAGGTTTCTTGCCATGGGGAAGGAGGGGTTCTGACTTGTGCATCAGGTTCCCCCCTGTGCAGGGATTGGAGATAAGGTCTAGGTTCTGATGACTGAAAACCCAGGTTGGGAATGGATGGTGGCCTAAGGCAGTGGCGGTTCCAATGTGCTGGGTGTGCAGCCAGCTGTGTCGGTGTCTGTTGGAAGGTCTGGGCTCAGGCTATTTGCGACAGAGCATCAGTGTTTAAGGTAGCCTATGCAATTGGGGTGTTGCCGAGGGCCAAGCAGTTTGATCCTCATTTGGGGTTTCTGGGCAGCACCATAGACAAAGTTTTTCTCCTGGGAGGCAGGCGGAGTGCTTCATTGTGGCCCCAGAATTCCCAGAAGGGAGGGTTTGTGGGCCAGGAGTGTGAGGACGGAAGTCTAGGAACACAAGCTAAAGTGAGGATTGGAGCCAAGGGCAGAGCAGGCCCACTAGGCAGAGGCTGAATCAAAATCTCCTGCATCTGTAGTCAGGCTGAGGATCAGACGTTGGCTGAGGCTGGAGTATGTGTCCATGATGGCACCTTCATGAAGCGGGGGCCTCATGAGGCCAAAGAAGTTTTCCCACGCTGAGTTTGGAGGTTGCCCCAAACCACCAGGTTTCCCTCTGTGGGACATTCGAGTCCTGTTGCATGGCTCCAGGACATACCATACGCAAGGACTGGAGAGCACGGTTCGAAGGATGGATCCCTGTACAGCATGCCTCGCATTCCCATTGGCCATTAGCCACAAGATATGTTTGATCTGCTGCCTCTGGGGCACGCTAACCAGGGGGCTGAGTTGAAATGGCCTCTCCTGAGGATGCGTCATAATGTGCGTTTGGGTCCATGGAAACCTTGGAATGTGCTGGTTGTTCAGTGGCCCTGCGGAACTCTCCTACCTGAAGGGTTTGATACATCCCCAGTAAGTAAGCTCCCCATGTGGAGGCGAGAGAGGTTTGGTTTGGTGCCTCAGAAAAGCCCCGTGTGCTGGTCTACGAAAACAGACCTCTGAGGACGGACACATGGAAACCAGAGCTAAGGTTCAGATTAGGGCCTGGGGGCCTGTCCATTTCAACCTTCTGTCTCTGGGGACACTGTCTGAGAGTCTAAGTGGAGATAGTTGCTCCGCTGGTGTCAGAGAGCCCCTCTTAGTCCAGGGTGGCCTACACTATTGATGGCCTCAGGGGCCTTGGAGCTATTCCCTAACCTATAGGGTTGTGGTCAATGGATTGGGCACAATTTCCTTGGAGAGGGCAGGCACAATCTTTCGCCATGGCTCCAGAGGCCCAGCCTGGCGGTTTTGTGGGTCCAGGCTGAGGGCACAGAAGTCTGAAAACACAAACTCAGCTTATGAGTGGCGCCTAGGGTATGGCAGGCCGGATGTACAGCCCGAGAGGGAGCTCCTGGGCCTCTGAAACAAGGGCGAGTGGGAGGCGTTCCTTCAGGCTTTTGTCTCTGGATGTTGTGTCCGAGATAGCCGTGGATTGGAGGGGTGGCCTCAGGGACTGTGGACGAGTATCGCTCTCTGGGGATTTGTCCCAGCTCCCAAGAGTTTGGGGTCATTTTGTGGGAAGGGTGGAGTCGTGTTGTCTGGCTCATGTGTCTCTCCAAGAAAGGGATTCCAGAGCAGAGCCCCAGGTACGGGCGGGGCGACTGGAAAACTCAAACACTGGTGAGGATTGGGTGCATAGGGGCTTGGCAAGCCCCATATGCGGGCTCTTGGCCCAGACCCTGACAGGCCTTTCTTTGACATGGGGCTCATGCTGAGGGTCAGAGTGTGAATTTGTGCCCAAGCAGCACTCAAGTTTGGGCGTGGCATCAGGGACCAGGAAGGTTTCTCCCACCCTGAAGGTGTGACTCCATGCCAAGAGCAAGCTTTACAGCCACGGGGAAGGAGGCGTTCTGTGTTGTGCTTGCGATACCCAGCTGTGTGGAGAATTGATATAATGTCTAGGTTCAGATATCTGAAAACCAAGGTTAGGAAGAGGTGACGGCATAAGACCATGGCGTGTCCGAAGTGCTGGGTGTGCGGCCAGCTGTCTCCTTGTCTGTCTGGACGTCTGGCTTCAGGCTGTGTCAGACAGAGCATGAGTGCCCAGAGCAGCCTATCCAGTTCGGGTACCGTCGAGGCCCGAGCAGGTTGATCCTCATCTGGGTTTTCTGGAGAGAGCCCCACAGGGAAACGTTTTTCTTCCCTTGGGCAGACCCTGGGCTGGGTTGTGGTTCTGGAGTTCCTAGTCCGGAGGGCTTGTTTGCCAGGAGTGTGAGGAAGGAAGTCTGAAAACACAAGCTAGCGTGAGGTTTGGGACCGATGGCACGGCAGGCCCACTCTGAGAGGCTGAATCGAGATCTCCTGCACTGAGGTCATTTCAACTCTGAGACGTGCCTCAGGCTAGAGTTTTTGTCCAGCATGGCCTCTTCCTGAATGGTGTGGGGGCCTCATGAGGCCAGGAAGGTTTGCCTACGATGGGATTTGTGAACTACTCCAAACCTCAAGGTTTCCTTCTGCACGAAAGTCGAGTGCTATTGGATGGTTCCAGGAGGCCCCATACGGAAAGACTCGAGAGCAGGTGTCTAAGCATGGATGCCTGGGAACGCCACCTCATATTCCCACTCTTTAGTCAGGACAAGGCAGGCTCAATCTGCGGGCTCCTGGGTGAGCTACCCAGACGGGAGAGTTGAAATGGACTCTCCTGAAGATGAGTCCTACTGTGGCTTGGTGGCCTGGGAGACCTTGGAATGTGGAGGTGGCTCAGGGACTCTGCAGGATTCTCCAACCTGAGGTGTTTGACACGGCTCCAACAAGGAAGCTTCCCATGTGGAGACGAGAGAAGTTCTGTTCAGTGCCTCAGGAAAGCCCCATATCCTGTTCTTCGAACCAAAGCCTCTGAGGAGTGACACCTGGAAAACAAAGCAAGAGTTGAGATTAGGGCCTAAGGGCCTGTCGGGCTCAACCTTCTATCTCTGTTGACATCTGTGTGCATGCCTTCATGGAGGTAGCAGCTCAGCTTGTGTCCGAAGGCCCCTGTGTGTGCAGGGAGGCTCCCGGTAATGGTATGTCCTCGGGGGCCTTGAGGTTTCTCATATTCTGGAGGTGTGTGGCCAAAGGAATGGACAGAGTTTCCCAGGAGAGAGCAGGCATGGTCCTGTGGTATGGCTCCAGAGGACCCAGCCTAGAGGCTGTGTTTGCCAGGGCTGTGGGGACAGATGTCTGAAAAAGCAAACTTGGCTCAGGTAGGGGCCAAGGTAATGGCAGGCCTGATCTCCAGTCCGAGAGGGGAGATCCTCTGGATATCAAAGGAGGGCAAGTGGGAGGCAGTCGCTCAGGCTTTTGTCTCTGGGTGTTGCGTTCACAGTGGCCGTTCAGGGTAGGGGTTGCTTCAGGGGCCGAGGAAGAGCCTTCCTCTCGGGGGGATTGTCCAAGCTCCCAAGTGTTTGGGTTCATTCTGTGGGAAGGGAAGAGTACTGTTTTTGCCACAGGGGACCCCCCAGGAGAGGGACTCTAGAGCACAGCAGTGGGGTCCCTCAACTGGAATACACACCATCTAGTTAGTCCTGCGTGCCTATGGGCATGGCAAGCCACATATGCGGGCTCTTGGTCCAATCACTGAGAGGCGTTACTTGAATAAGGTACTGAGGGACACAATGTGTGTTTGTGCCCAAGGCGGCCCTCACACATGGGCGTGGCCTCATGGGCCATGCCGTTTTCTCCTACACTGAAGGTTTGACTCACTGCCAGCAGCAAGGTTTCTTGCCATGGGGAAGGAGGGGTTCTGACTTGTGCATCAGGTTCCCCCCTGTGCAGGGATTGGAGATAAGGTCTAGGTTCTGATGACTGAAAACCCAGGTTGGGAATGGATGGTGGCCTAAGGCAGTGGCGGTTCCAATGTGCTGGGTGTGCAGCCAGCTGTGTCGGTGTCTGTTGGAAGGTCTGGGCTCAGGCTATTTGCGACAGAGCATCAGTGTTTAAGGTAGCCTATGCAATTGGGGTGTTGCCGAGGGCCAAGCAGTTTGATCCTCATTTGGGGTTTCTGGGCAGCACCATAGACAAAGTTTTTCTCCTGGGAGGCAGGCGGAGTGCTTCATTGTGGCCCCAGAATTCCCAGAAGGGAGGGTTTGTGGGCCAGGAGTGTGAGGACGGAAGTCTAGGAACACAAGCTAAAGTGAGGATTGGAGCCAAGGGCAGAGCAGGCCCACTAGGCAGAGGCTGAATCAAAATCTCCTGCATCTGAAGTCAGGCTGAGGATCAGACGTTGGCTGAGGCTGGAGTATGTGTCCATGATGGCACCTTCATGAAGCGGGGGCCTCATGAGGCCAAGGAAGTTTTCCCACGCTGAGTTTGGAGGTTGCCCCAAACCACCAGGTTTCCTTCTGTGGGACATTCGAGTCCTGTTGCATGGCTCCAGGACATACCATACGGAAGGACTGGAGAGCACGGTTCGAAGGATGGATCCCTGTACAGCATGCCTCGCATTCCCATTGGCCATTAGCCACAAGATATGTTTGATCTGCTGCCTCTGGGGCACGCTAACCAGGGGGCTGAGTTGAAATGGCCTCTCCTGAGGATGCGTCATAATGTGCGTTTGGGTCCATGGAAACCTTGGAATGTGCTGGTTGTTCAGTGGCCCTGCGGAACTCTCCTACCTGAAGGGTTTGATACATCCCCAGTAAGTAAGCTCCCCATGTGGAGGCGAGAGAGGTTTGGTTTGGTGCCTCAGAAAAGCCCCGTGTGCTGGTCTACGAAAACAGACCTCTGAGGACGGACACATGGAAACCAGAGCTAAGGTTCAGATTAGGGCCTGGGGGCCTGTCCATTTCAACCTTCTGTCTCTGGGGACACTGTCTGAGAGTCTAAGTGGAGATAGTTGCTCCGCTGGTGTCAGAGAGCCCCTCTTAGTCCAGGGTGGCCTACACTATTGATGGCCTCAGGGGCCTTGGAGCTATTCCCTAACCTGTAGGGTTGTGGTCAATGGATTGGGCACAATTTCCTTGGAGAGGGCAGGCACAATCTTTCGCTGTGGCTCCAGAGGCCCTAGCCTGGCGGTTGTGTGGGTCCAGGCTGAGGGCACAGAAGTCTGAAAACACAAACTCAGCTTATGAGTGGCGCCTAGGGTATGGCAGGCCGGATGTACAGCCCGAGAGGGAGCTCCTGGGCCTCTGAAACTAGGGCGAGTGGGAGGCGTTCCTTCAGGCTTTTGTCTCTGGATGTTGTGTCCGAGATAGCCGTGGATTGGAGGGGTGGCCTCAGGGACTGTGGACGAGTATCCCTCTCTGGGGATTTGTCCCAGCTCCCAAGAGTTTGGGGTCATTTTGTGGGAAGGGTGGAGTCGTGTTGTCTGTCTCATGTGTCTCTCCAAGAAAGGGATTCCAGAGCAGAGCCCCAGGTACGGGCGGGGCGACTGGAAAACTCAAACACTGGTGAGGATTGGGTGCATAGGGGCTTGGCAAGCCCCATATGCGGGCTCTTGGCCCAGGCCCTGACAGGCCTTTCTTTGACATGGGGCTCATGCTGAGGGTCAGAGTGTGAATTTGTGCCCAAGCAGCACTCAAGTTTGGGCGTGGCATCAGGGACCAGGAAGGTTTCTCCCACCCTGAAGGTGTGACTCCATGCCAAGAGCAAGCTTTACAGCCACGGGGAAGGAGGCGTTCTGTGTTGTGCTTGCGATACCCAGCTGTGTGGAGAATTGATATAATGTCTAGGTTCAGATATCTGAAAACCAAGGTTAGGAAGAGGTGACGGCATAAGACCATGGCGTGTCCGAAGTGCTGGGTGTGCGGCCAGCTGTCTCCTTGTCTGTCTGGACGTCTGGCTTCAGGCTGTGTCAGACAGAGCATGAGTGCCCAGAGCAGCCTATCCAGTTCGGGTACCGTCGAGGCCCGAGCAGGTTGATCCTCATCTGGGTTTTCTGGAGAGAGCCCCACAGGGAAACGTTTTTCTTCCCTTGGGCAGACCCTGGGCTGGGTTGTGGTTCTGGAGTTCCTAGTCCGGAGGGCTTGTTTGCCAGGAGTGTGAGGAAGGAAGTCTGAAAACACAAGCTAGCGTGAGGTTTGGGACCGATGGCACGGCAGGCCCACTCTGAGAGGCTGAATCGAGATCTCCTGCACTGAGGTCATTTCAACTCTGAGACGTGCCTCAGGCTAGAGTTTTTGTCCAGCATGGCCTCTTCCTGAATGGTGTGGGGGCCTCATGAGGCCAGGAAGGTTTGCCTACGATGGGATTTGTGAACTACTCCAAACCTCAAGGTTTCCTTCTGCACGAAAGTCGAGTGCTATTGGATGGTTCCAGGAGGCCCCATACGGAAAGACTCGAGAGCAGGTGTCTAAGCATGGATGCCTGGGAACGCCACCTCATATTCCCACTCTTTAGTCAGGACAAGGCAGGCTCAATCTGCGGGCTCCTGGGTGAGCTACCCAGAGGGGAGAGTTGAAATGGACTCTCCTGAAGATGAGTCCTACTGTGGCTTGGTGGCCTGGGAGACCTTGGAATGTGGAGGTGGCTCAGGGACTCTGCAGGATTCTCCAACCTGAGGTGTTTGACACGGCTCCAACAAGGAAGCTTCCCATGTGGAGACGAGAGAAGTTCTGTTCAGTGCCTCAGGAAAGCCCCATATCCTGTTCTTCGAACCAAAGCCTCTGAGGAGTGACACCTGGAAAACAAAGCAAGAGTTGAGATTAGGGCCTAAGGGCCTGTCGGGCTCAACCTTCTATCTCTGTTGACATCTGTGTGCATGCCTTCATGGAGGTAGCAGCTCAGCTTGTGTCCGAAGGCCCCTGTGTGTGCAGGGAGGCTCCCGGTAATGGTATGTCCTCGGGGGCCTTGAGGTTTCTCATATTCTGGAGGTGTGTGGCCAAAGGAATGGACAGAGTTTCCCAGGAGAGAGCAGGCATGGTCCTGTGGTATGGCTCCAGAGGACCCAGCCTAGAGGCTGTGTTTGCCAGGGCTGTGGGGACAGATGTCTGAAAAAGCAAACTTGGCTCAGGTAGGGGCCAAGGTAATGGCAGGCCTGATCTCCAGTCCGAGAGGGGAGATCCTCTGGATATCAAAGGAGGGCAAGTGGGAGGCAGTCGCTCAGGCTTTTGTCTCTGGGTGTTGCGTTCACAGTGGCCGTTCAGGGTAGGGGTTGCTTCAGGGGCCGAGGAAGAGCCTTCCTCTCGGGGGGATTGTCCAAGCTCCCAAGTGTTTGGGTTCATTCTGTGGGAAGGGAAGAGTACTGTTTTCTGCCACAGCGGACCCCCCAGGGGAGGGACTCTAGAGCACAGCAGGGGGTTCCCTCAACTGGAATACACACCATCTAGTTAGTCCTGCGTGCCTATGGGCATGGCAAGCCACATATGCGGGCTCTTGGTCCAATCACTGAGAGGCGTTACTTGAATAAGTTACTGAGGGACACAATGTGTGTTTGTGCCCAAGGCGGCCCTCACACATGGGCGTGGCCTCATGGGCCATGCCGTTTTCTCCTACACTGAAGGTTTGACTCACTGCCCGCAGCAAGGTTTCTTGCCATGGGGAAGGAGGGGTTCTGACTTGTGCATCAGGTTCCCCCCTGTGCAGGGATTGGAGATAAGGTCTAGGTTCTGATGACTGAAAACCCAGGTTGGGAATGGATGGTGGCCTAAGGCAGTGGCGGGTCCAATGTGCTGGGTGTGCAGCCAGCTGTGTCGGTGTCTGTTGGAAGGTCTGGGCTCAGGCTATTTGCGACAGAGCATCAGTGTTTAAGGTAGCCTATGCAATTGGGGTGTTGCCGAGGGCCAAGCAGTTTGATCCTCATTTGGGGTTTCTGGGCAGCACCATAGACAAAGTTTTTCTCCTGGGAGGCAGGCGGAGTGCTTCATTGTGGCCCCAGAATTCCCAGAAGGGAGGGTTTGTGGGCCAGGAGTGTGAGGACGGAAGTCTAGGAACACAAGCTAAAGTGAGGATTGGAGCCAAGGGCAGAGCAGGCCCACTAGGCAGAGGCTGAATCAAAATCTCCTGCATCTGAAGTCAGGCTGAGGATCAGACGTTGGCTGAGGCTGGAGTATGTGTCCATGATGGCACCTTCATGAAGCGGGGGCCTCATGAGGCCAAGGAAGTTTTCCCACGCTGAGTTTGGAGGTTGCCCCAAACCACCAGGTTTCCTTCTGTGGGACATTCGAGTCTTGTTGCATGGCTCCAGGACATACCATACGGAAGGACTGGAGAGCACGGTTCGAAGGATGGATCCCTGTACAGCATGCCTCGCATTCCCATTGGCCATTAGCCACAAGATATGTTTGATCTGCTGCCTCTGGGGCACGCTAACCAGGGGGCTGAGTTGAAATGGCCTCTCCTGAGGATGCGTCATAATGTGCGTTTGGGTCCATGGAAACCTTGGAATGTGCTGGTTGTTCAGTGGCCCTGCGGAACTCTCCTACCTGAAGGGTTTGATACATCCCCAGTAAGTAAGCTCCCCATGTGGAGGCGAGAGAGGTTTGGTTTGGTGCCTCAGAAAAGCCCCGTGTGCTGGTCTACGAAAACAGACCTCTGAGGACGGACACATGGAAACCAGAGCTAAGGTTCAGATTAGGGCCTGGGGGCCTGTCCATTTCAACCTTCTGTCTCTGGGGACACTGTCTGAGAGTCTAAGTGGAGATAGTTGCTCCGCTGGTGTCAGAGAGCCCCTCTTAGTCCAGGGTGGCCTACACTATTGATGGCCTCAGGGGCCTTGGAGCTTTTCCCTAACCTGTAGGGTTGTGGTCAATGGATTGGGCACAATTTCCTTGGAGAGGGCAGGCACAATCTTTCGCTGTGGCTCCAGAGGCCCTAGCCTGGCGGTTGTGTGGGTCCAGGCTGAGGGCACAGAAGTCTGAAAACACAAACTCAGCTTATGAGTGGCGCCTAGGGTATGGCAGGCCGGATGTACAGCCCGAGAGGGAGCTCCTGGGCCTCTGAAACTAGGGCGAGTGGGAGGCGTTCCTTCAGGCTTTTGTCTGTGGATGTTGTGTCCGAGATAGCCGTGGATTGGAGGGGTGGCCTCAGGGACTGTGGACGAGTATCGCTCTCTGGGGATTTGTCCCAGCTCCCAAGAGTTTGGGGTCATTTTGTGGGAAGGGTGGAGTCGTGTTGTCTGGCTCATGTGTCTCTCCAAGAAAGGGATTCCAGAGCAGAGCCCCAGGTACGGGCGGGGCGACTGGAAAACTCAAACACTGGTGAGGATTGGGTGCATAGGGGCTTGGCAAGCCCCATATGCGGGCTCTTGGCCCAGGCCCTGACAGGCCTTTCTTTGACATGGGGCTCATGCTGAGGGTCAGAGTGTGAATTTGTGCCCAAGCAGCACTCAAGTTTGGGCGTGGCATCAGGGACCAGGAAGGTTTCTCCCACCCTGAAGGTGTGACTCCATGCCAAGAGCAAGCTTTACAGCCACGGGGAAGGAGGAGTTCTGTGTTGTGCTTGCGATACCCAGCTGTGTGGAGAATTGATATAATGTCTAGGTTCAGATATCTGAAAACCAAGGTTAGGAAGAGGTGACGGCATAAGACCATGGCGTGTCCGAAGTGCTGGGTGTGCGGCCAGCTGTCTCCTTGTCTGTCTGGACGTCTGGCTTCAGGCTGTGTCAGACAGAGCATGAGTGCCCAGAGCAGCCTATCCAGTTCGGGTACCGTCGAGGCCCGAGCAGGTTGATCCTCATCTGGGTTTTCTGGAGAGAGCCCCACAGGGAAACGTTTTTCTTCCCTTGGGCAGACCCTGGGCTGGGTTGTGGTTCTGGAGTTCCTAGTCCGGAGGGCTTGTTTGCCAGGAGTGTGAGGAAGGAAGTCTGAAAACACAAGCTAGCGTGAGGTTTGGGACCGATGGCACGGCAGGCCCACTCTGAGAGGCTGAATCGAGATCTCCTGCACTGAGGTCATTTCAACTCTGAGACGTGCCTCAGGCTAGAGTTTTTGTCCAGCATGGCCTCTTCCTGAATGGTGTGGGGGCCTCATGAGGCCAGGAAGGTTTGCCTACGATGGGATTTGTGAACTACTCCAAACCTCAAGGTTTCCTTCTGCACGAAAGTCGAGTGCTATTGGATGGTTCCAGGAGGCCCCATACGGAAAGACTCGAGAGCAGGTGTGTAAGCATGGATGCCTGGGAACGCCACCTCATATTCCCACTCTTTAGTCAGGACAAGGCAGGCTCAATCTGCGGGCTCCTGGGTGAGCTACTTAGAGGGGAGAGTTGAAATGGACTCTCCTGAAGATGAGTCCTACTGTGGCTTGGTGGCCTGGGAGACCTTGGAATGTGGAGGTGGCTCAGGGACTCTGCAGGATTCTCCAACCTGAGGTGTTTGACACGGCTCCAACAAGGAAGCTTCCCATGTGGAGACGAGAGAAGTTCTGTTCAGTGCCTCAGGAAAGCCCCATATCCTGTTCTTCGAACCAAAGCCTCTGAGGAGTGACACCTGGAAAACAAAGCAAGAGTTGAGATTAGGGCCTAAGGGCCTGTCCGGCTCAACCTTCTATCTCTGTTGACATCTGTGTGCATGCCTTCATGGAGGTAGCAGCTCAGCTTGTGTCCGAAGGCCCCTGTGTGTGCAGGGAGGCTCCCGGTAATGGTATGTCCTCGGGGGCCTTGAGGTTTCTCATATTCTGGAGGTGTGTGGCCAAAGGAATGGACAGAGTTTCCCAGGAGAGAGCAGGCATGGTCCTGTGGTATGTTTCCAGAGGACCCAGCCTAGAGGCTGTGTTTGCCAGGGCTGTGGGGACAGATGTCTGAAAAAGCAAACTTGGCTCAGGTAGGGGCCAAGGTAATGGCAGGCCTGATCTCCAGTCCGAGAGGGGAGATCCTCTGGATATCAAAGGAGGGCAAGTGGGAGGCAGTCGCTCAGGCTTTTGTCTCTGGGTGTTGCGTTCACAGTGGCCGTTCAGGGTAGGGGTTGCTTCAGGGGCCGAGGAAGAGCCTTCCTCTCGGGGGATTGTCCAAGCTCCCAAGTGTTTGGGTTCATTCTGTGGGAAGGGAAGAGTACTGTTTTCTGCCACAGGGGACCCCCCAGGAGAGGGACTCTAGAGCACAGCAGTGGGTTCCCTCAACTGGAATACACACCATCTAGTTAGTCCAGCGTGCCTATGGGCATGGCAAGCCACATATGCGGGCTCTTGGTCCAATCACTGAGAGGCGTTACTTGAATAAGGTACTCACGCTGAGGGTCACAATGTGTGTTTGTGCCCAAGGCGGCCCTCACACATGGGCGTGGCCTCATGGGCCATGCCGTTTTCTCCTACACTGAAGGTTTGACTCACTGCCAGCAGCAAGGTTTCTTGCCATGGGGAAGGAGGGGTTCTGACTTGTGCATCAGGTTCCCCCCTGTGCAGGGATTGGAGATAAGGTCTAGGTTCTGATGACTGAAAACCCAGGTTGGGAATGGATGGTGGCCTAAGGCAGTGGCGGGTCCAATGTGCTGGGTGTGCAGCCAGCTGTGTCGGTGTCTGTTGGAAGGTCTGGGCTCAGGCTATTTGCGACAGAGCATCAGTGTTTAAGGTAGCCTATGCAATTGGGGTGTTGCCGAGGGCCAAGCAGTTTGATCCTCATTTGGGGTTTCTGGGCAGCACCATAGACAAAGTTTTTCTCCTGGGAGGCAGGCGGAGTGCTTCATTGTGGCCCCAGAATTCCCAGTAGGGAGGGTTTGCGGGCCAGGAGTGTGAGGACGGAAGTCTAGGAACACAAGCTAAAGTGAGGATTGGAGCCAAGGGCAGAGCAGGCCCACTAGGCAGAGGCTGAATCAAAATCTCCTGCATCTGAAGTCAGGCTGAGGATCAGACGTTGGCTGAGGCTGGAGTATGTGTCCATGTTGGCACCTTCATGAAGCGGGGGCCTCATGAGGCCAAGGAAGTTTTCCCACGCTGAGTTTGGAGGTTGCCCCAAACCACCAGGTTTCCTTCTGTGGGACATTCGAGTCCTGTTGCATGGCTCCAGGACATACCATACGGAAGGACTGGAGAGCACGGTTCGAAGGATGGATCCCTGTACAGCATGCCTCGCATTCCCATTGGCCATTAGCCACAAGATATGTTTGATCTGCTGCCTCTGGGGCACGCTAACCAGGGGGCTGAGTTGAAATGGCCTCTCCTGAGGATGCGTCATAATGTGCGTTTGGGTCCATGGAAACCTTGGAATGTGCTGGTTGTTCAGTGGCCCTGCGGAACTCTCCTACCTGAAGGGTTTGATACATCCCCAGTAAGTAAGCTCCCCATGTGGAGACGAGAGAGGTTTGGTTTGGAGCCTCAGAAAAGCCCCGTGTGCTGGTCTACGAAAACAGACCTCTGAAGACGGACACATGGAAACCAAAGCTAAGGTTCAGATTAGGGCCTGGGGGCCTGTCCATTTCAACCTTCTGTCTCTGGGGACACTGTCTGAGAGTCTAAGTGGAGATAGTTGCTCCGCTTGTGTCAGAGAGCCCCTCTTAGTCCAGGGTGGCCTACACTACTGATGGCATCAGGGGCCTTGGAGCTTTTCCCTAACCTGTAGGGTTGTGGTCAATGGATTGGGCACAATTTCCTAGGAGAGGGCAGGCACAATCTTTCGCTGTGGCTCCAGAGGCCCTAGCCTGGCGGTTGTGTGGGTCCAGGCTGAGGGCACAGAAGTCTGAAAACACAAACTCAGCTTATGAGTGGCGCCTAGGGTATGGCAGGCCGGATGTACAGCCCGAGAGGGAGCTCCTGGGCCTCTGAAACAAGGGCGAGTGGGAGGCGTTCCTTCAGGCTTTTGTCTCTGGATGTTGTGTCCGAGATAGCCGTGGATTGGAGGGGTGGCCTCAGGGACTGTGGACGAGTATCCCTCTCTGGGGATTTGTCCCAGCTCCCAAGAGTTTGGGGTCATTTTGTGGGAAGGGTGGAAAAGTGTTGTCTGGCTCACGTGTCTCTCCAAGAAAGGGATTCCAGAGCAGAGCCCCAGGTACGGGCGGGGCGACTGGAAAACTCAAACACTGGTGAGGATTGGGTGCATAGGGGCTTGGCAAGCCCCATATGCGGGCTCTTGGCCCAGGCCCTGACAGGCCTTTCTTTGACATGGGGCTCATGCTGAGGGTCAGAGTGTGAATTTGTGCCCAAGCAGCACTCAAGTTTGGGCGTGGCATCAGGGACCAGGAAGGTTTCTCCCACCCTGAAGGTGTGACTCCATGCCAAGAGCAAGCTTTACAGCCACGGGGAAGGAGGAGTTCAGTGTTGTGCTTGCGATACCCAGCTGTGTGGAGAATTGATATAATGTCTAGGTTCAGATATCTGAAAACCAAGGTTAGGAAGAGGTGACGGCATAAGACCATGGCGTGTCCGAAGTGCTGGGTGTGCGGCCAGCTGTCTCCTTGTCTGTCTGGACGTCTGGCTTCAGGCTGTGTCAGACAGAGCATGAGTGCCCAGAGCAGCCTATCCAGTTCGGGTACCGGTCGAGGCCCGAGCAGGTTGATCCTCATCTGGGTTTTCTGGAGAGAGCCCCACAGGGAAACGTTTTTCTTCCCTTGGGCAGACCCTGGGCTGGGTTGTGGTTCTGGAGTTCCTAGTCCGGAGGGCTTGTTTGCCAGGAGTGTGAGGAAGGAAGTCTGAAAACACAAGCTAGCGTGAGGTTTGGGACCGATGGCACGGCAGGCCCACTCTGAGAGGCTGAATCGAGATCTCCTGCACTGAGGTCATTTCAACTCTGAGACGTGCCTCAGGCTAGAGTTTTTGTCCAGCATGGCCTCTTCCTGAATGGTGTGGGGGCCTCATGAGGCCAGGAAGGTTTGCCTACGATGGGATTTGTGAACTACTCCAAACCTCAAGGTTTCCTTCTGCACGAAAGTCGAGTGCTATTGGATGGTTCGAGGAGGCCCCATACGGAAAGACTCGAGAGCAGGTGTGTAAGCATGGATGCCTGGGAACGCCACCTCATATTCCCACTCTTTAGTCAGGACAAGGCAGGCTCAATCTGCGGGCTCCTGGGTGAGCTACCCAGAGGGGAGAGTTGAAATGGACTCTCCTGAAGATGAGTCCTACTGTGGCTTGGTGGCCTGGGAGACCTTGGAATGTGGAGGTGGCTCAGGGACTCTGCAGGATTCTCCAACCTGAGGTGTTTGACACGGCTCCAACAAGGAAGCTTCCCATGTGGAGACGAGAGAAGTTCTGTTCAGTGCCTCAGGAAAGCCCCATATCCTGTTCTTCGAACCAAAGCCTCTGAGGAGTGACACCTGGAAAACAAAGCAAGAGTTGAGATTAGGGCCTAAGGGCCTGTCGGGCTCAACCTTCTATCTCTGTTGACATCTGTGTGCATGCCTTCATGGAGGTAGCAGCTCAGCTTGTGTCCGAAGGCCCCTGTGTGTGCAGGGAGGCTCCCGGTAATGGTATGTCCTCGGGGGCCTTGAGGTTTCTCATATTCTGGAGGTGTGTGGCCAAAGGAATGGACAGAGTTTCCCAGGAGAGAGCAGGCATGGTCCTGTGGTATGGCTCCAGAGGACCCAGCCTAGAGGCTGTGTTTGCCAGGGCTGTGGGGACAGATGTCTGAAAAAGCAAACTTGGCTCAGGTAGGGGCCAAGGTAATGGCAGGCCTGATCTCCAGTCCGAGAGGGGAGATCCTCTGGATATCAAAGGAGGGCAAGTGGGAGGCAGTCGCTCAGGCTTTTGTCTCTGGGTGTTGCGTTCACAGTGGCCGTTCAGGGTAGGGGTTGCTTCAGGGGCCGAGGAAGAGCCTTCCTCTCGGGGGATTGTCCAAGCTCCCAAGTGTTTGGGTTCATTCTGTGGGAAGGGAAGAGTACTGTTTTCTGCCACAGGGGACCCCCCAGGAGAGGGACTCTAGAGCACAGCAGTGGGTTCCCTCAACTGGAATACACACCATCTAGTTAGTCCAGCGTGCCTATGGGCATGGCAAGCCACATATGCGGGCTCTTGGTCCAATCACTGAGAGGCGTTACTTGAATAAGGTACTCACGCTGAGGGTCACAATGTGTGTTTGTGCCCAAGGCGGCCCTCACACATGGGCGTGGCCTCATGGGCCATGCCGTTTTCTCCTACACTGAAGGTTTGACTCACTGCCAGCAGCAAGGTTTCTTGCCATGGGGAAGGAGGGGTTCTGACTTGTGCATCAGGTTCCCCCCTGTGCAGGGATTGGAGATAAGGTCTAGGTTCTGATGACTGAAAACCCAGGTTGGGAATGGATGGTGGCCTAAGGCAGTGGCGGGTCCAATGTGCTGGGTGTGCAGCCAGCTGTGTCGGTGTCTGTTGGAAGGTCTGGGCTCAGGCTATTTGCGACAGAGCATCAGTGTTTAAGGTAGCCTATGCAATTGGGGTGTTGCCGAGGGCCAAGCAGTTTGATCCTCATTTGGGGTTTCTGGGCAGCACCATAGACAAAGTTTTTCTCCTGGGAGGCAGGCGGAGTGCTTCATTGTGGCCCCAGAATTCCCAGTAGGGAGGGTTTGCGGGCCAGGAGTGTGAGGACGGAAGTCTAGGAACACAAGCTAAAGTGAGGATTGGAGCCAAGGGCAGAGCAGGCCCACTAGGCAGAGGCTGAATCAAAATCTCCTGCATCTGAAGTCAGGCTGAGGATCAGACGTTGGCTGAGGCTGGAGTATGTGTCCATGTTGGCACCTTCATGAAGCGGGGGCCTCATGAGGCCAAGGAAGTTTTCCCACGCTGAGTTTGGAGGTTGCCCCAAACCACCAGGTTTCCTTCTGTGGGACATTCGAGTCCTGTTGCATGGCTCCAGGACATACCATACGGAAGGACTGGAGAGCACGGTTCGAAGGATGGATCCCTGTACAGCATGCCTCGCATTCCCATTGGCCATTAGCCACAAGATATGTTTGATCTGCTGCCTCTGGGGCACGCTAACCAGGGGGCTGAGTTGAAATGGCCTCTCCTGAGGATGCGTCATAATGTGCGTTTGGGTCCATGGAAACCTTGGAATGTGCTGGTTGTTCAGTGGCCCTGCGGAACTCTCCTACCTGAAGGGTTTGATACATCCCCAGTAAGTAAGCTCCCCATGTGGAGGCGAGAGAGGTTTGGTTTGGTGCCTCAGAAAAGCCCCGTGTGCTGGTCTACGAAAACAGACCTCTGAAGACGGACACATGGAAACCAAAGCTAAGGTTCAGATTAGGGCCTGGGGGCCTGTCCATTTCAACCTTCTGTCTCTGGGGACACTGTCTGAGAGTCTAACTGGAGATAGTTGCTCCGCTGGTGTCAGAGAGCCCCTCTTAGTCCAGGGTGGCCTACACTACTGATGGCCTCAGGGGCCTTGGAGCTTTTCCCTAACCTGTAGGGTTGTGGTCAATGGATTGGGCACAATTTCCTAGGAGAGGGCAGGCACAATCTTTCGCTGTGGCTCCAGAGGCCCTAGCCTGGCGGTTGTGTGGTTCCAGGCTGAGGGCACAGAAGTCTGAAAACACAAACTCAGCTTATGAGTGGCGCCTAGGGTATGGCAGGCCGGATGTACAGCCCGAGAGGGAGCTCCTGGGCCTCTGAAACAAGGGCGAGTGGGAGGCGTTCCTTCAGGCTTTTGTCTCTGGATGTTGTGTCCGAGATAGCCGTGGATTGGAGGGGTGGCCTCAGGGACTGTGGACGAGTATCCCTCTCTGGGGATTTGTCCCAGCTCCCAAGAGTTTGGGGTCATTTTGTGGGAAGGGTGGAAAAGTGTTGTCTGGCTCACGTTTCTCTCCAAGAAAGGGATTCCAGAGCAGAGCCCCAGGTACGGGCGGGGCGACTGGAAAACTCAAACACTGGTGAGGATTGGGTGCATAGGGGCTTGGCAAGCCCCATATGCGGGCTCTTGGCCCAGGCCCTGACAGGCCTTTCTTTGACATGGGGCTCATGCTGAGGGTCAGAGTGTGAATTTGTGCCCAAGCAGCACTCAAGTTTGGGCGTGGCATCAGGGACCAGGAAGGTTTCTCCCACCCTGAAGGTGTGACTCCATGCCAAGAGCAAGCTTTACAGCCACGGGGAAGGAGGAGTTCAGTGTTGTGCTTGCGATACCCAGCTGTGTGGAGAATTGATATAATGTCTAGGTTCAGATATCTGAAAACCAAGGTTAGGAAGAGGTGACGGCATAAGACCATGGCGTGTCCGAAGTGCTGGGTGTGCGGCCAGCTGTCTCCTTGTCTGTCTGGACGTCTGGCTTCAGGCTGTGTCAGACAGAGCATGAGTGCCCAGAGCAGCCTATCCAGTTCGGGTACCGTCGAGGCCCGAGCAGGTTGATCCTCATCTGGGTTTTCTGGAGAGAGCCCCACAGGGAAACGTTTTTCTTCCCTTGGGCAGACCCTGGGCTGGGTTGTGGTTCTGGAGTTCCTAGTCCGGAGGGCTTGTTTGCCAGGAGTGTGAGGAAGGAAGTCTGCAAACACAAGCTAGCGTGAGGTTTGGGACCGATGGCACGGCAGGCCCACTCTGAGAGGCTGAATCGAGATCTCCTGCACTGAGGTCATTTCAACTCTGAGACGTGCCTCAGGCTAGAGTTTTTGTCCAGCATGGCCTCTTCCTGAATGGTGTGGGGGCCTCATGAGGCCAGGAAGGTTTGCCTACGATGGGATTTGTGAACTACTCCAAACCTCAAGGTTTCCTTCTGCACGAAAGTCGAGTGCTATTGGATGGTTCCAGGAGGCCCCATACGGAAAGACTCGAGAGCAGGTGTGTAAGCATGGATGCCTGGGAACGCCACCTCATATTCCCACTCTTTAGTCAGGACAAGGCAGGCTCAATCTGCGGGCTCCTGGGTGAGCTACCCAGAGGGGAGAGTTGAAATGGACTCTCCTGAAGATGAGTCCTACTGTGGCTTGGTGGCCTGGGAGACCTTGGAATGTGGAGGTGGCTCAGGGACTCTGCAGGATTCTCCAACCTGAGGTGTTTGACACGGCTCCAACAAGGAAGCTTCCCATGTGGAGACGAGAGAAGTTCTGTTCAGTGCCTCAGGAAAGCCCCATATCCTGTTCTTCGAACCAAAGCCTCTGAGGAGTGACACCTGGAAAACAAAGCAAGAGTTGAGATTAGGGCCTAAGGGCCTGTCCGGCTCAACCTTCTATCTCTGTTGACATCTGTGTGCATGCCTTCATGGAGGTAGCAGCTCAGCTTGTGTCCGAAGGCCCCTGTGTGTGCAGGGAGGCTCCCGGTAATGGTATGTCCTCGGGGGCCTTGAGGTTTCTCATATTCTGGAGGTGTGTGGCCAAAGGAATGGACAGAGTTTCCCAGGAGAGAGCAGGCATGGTCCTGTGGTATGGCTCCAGAGGACCCAGCCTAGAGGCTGTGTTTGCCAGGGCTGTGGGGACAGATGTCTGAAAAAGCAAACTTGGCTCAGGTAGGGGCCAAGGTAATGGCAGGCCTGATCTCCAGTCCGAGAGGGGAGATCCTCTGGATATCAAAGGAGGGCAAGTGGGAGGCAGTCGCTCAGGCTTTTGTCTCTGGGTGTTGCGTTCACAGTGGCCGTTCAGGGTAGGGGTTGCTTCAGGGGCCGAGGAAGAGCCTTCCTCTCGGGGGATTGTCCAAGCTCCCAAGTGTTTGGGTTCATTCTGTGGGAAGGGAAGAGTACTGTTTTCTGCCACAGGGGACCCCCCAGGAGAGGGACTCTAGAGCACAGCAGTGGGTTCCCTCAACTGGAATACACACCATCTAGTTAGTCCTGCGTGCCTATGGGCATGGCAAGCCACATATGCGGGCTCTTGGTCCAATCACTGAGAGGTGTTACTTGAATAAGGTACTCACGCTGAGGGTCACAATGTGTGTTTGTGCCCAAGGCGGCCCTCACACATGGGCGTGGCCTCATGGGCCATGCCGTTTTCTCCTACACTGAAGGTTGGACTCACTGCCAGCAGCAAGGTTTCTTGCCATGGGGAAGGAGGGGTTCTGACTTGTGCATCAGGTTCCCCCCTGTGCAGGGATTGGAGATAAGGTCTAGGTTCTGATGACTGAAAACCCAGGTTGGGAATGGATGGTGGCCTAAGGCAGTGGCGGGTCCAATGTGCTGGGTGTGCAGCCAGCTGTGTCGGTGTCTGTTGGAAGGTCTGGGCTCAGGCTATTTGCGACAGAGCATCAGTGTTTAAGGTAGCCTATGCAATTGGGGTGTTGCCGAGGGCCAAGCAGTTTGATCCTCATTTGGGGTTTCTGGGCAGCACCATAGACAAAGTTTTTCTCCTGGGAGGCAGGCGGAGTGCTTCATTGTGGCCCCAGAATTCCCAGTAGGGAGGGTTTGCGGGCCAGGAGTGTGAGGACGGAAGTCTAGGAACACAAGCTAAAGTGAGGATTGGAGCCAAGGGCAGAGCAGGCCCACTAGGCAGAGGCTGAATCAAAATCTCCTGCATCTGAAGTCAGGCTGAGGATCAGACGTTGGCTGAGGCTGGAGTATGTGTCCATGTTGGCACCTTCATGAAGCGGGGGCCTCATGAGGCCAAGGAAGTTTTCCCACGCTGAGTTTGGAGGTTGCCCCAAACCACCAGGTTTCCTTCTGTGGGACATTCGAGTCCTGTTGCATGGCTCCAGGACATACCATACGGAAGGACTGGAGAGCACGGTTCGAAGGATGGATCCCTGTACAGCATGCCTCGCATTCCCATTGGCCATTAGCCACAAGATATGTTTGATCTGCTGCCTCTGGGGCACGCTAACCAGGGGGCTGAGTTGAAATGGCCTCTCCTGAGGATGCGTCATAATGTGCGTTTGGGTCCATGGAAACCTTGGAATGTGCTGGTTGTTCAGTGGCCCTGCGGAACTCTCCTACCTGAAGGGTTTGATACATCCCCAGTAAGTAAGCTCCCCATGTGGAGACGAGAGAGGTTTGGTTTGGAGCCTCAGAAAAGCCCCGTGTGCTGGTCTACGAAAACAGACCTCTGAAGACGGACACATGGAAACCAAAGCTAAGGTTCAGATTAGGGCCTGGGGGCCTGTCCATTTCAACCTTCTGTCTCTGGGGACACTGTCTGAGAGTCTAAGTGGAGATAGTTGCTCCGCTGGTGTCAGAGAGCCCCTCTTAGTCCAGGGTGGCCTACACTACTGATGGCCTCAGGGGCCTTGGAGCTTTTCCCTAACCTGTAGGGTTGTGGTCAATGGATTGGGCACAATTTCCTTGGAGAGGGCAGGCACAATCTTTCGCTGTGGCTCCAGAGGCCCTAGCCTGGCGGTTGTGTGGGTCCAGGCTGAGGGCACAGAAGTCTGAAAACACAAACTCAGCTTATGAGTGGCGCCTAGGGTATGGCAGGCCGGATGTACAGCCCGAGAGGGAGCTCCTGGGCCTCTGAAACAAGGGCGAGTGGGAGGCGTTCCTTCAGGCTTTTGTCTCTGGATGTTGTGTCCGAGATAGCCGTGGATTGGAGGGGTGGCCTCAGGGACTGTGGACGAGTATCCCTCTCTGGGGATTTGTCCCAGCTCCCAAGAGTTTGGGGTCATTTTGTGGGAAGGGTGGAAAAGTGTTGTCTGGCTCACGTGTCTCTCCAAGAAAGGGATTCCAGAGCAAAGCCCCAGGTACGGGCGGGGCGACTGGAAAACTCAAACACTGGTGAGGATTGGGTGCATAGGGGCTTGGCAAGCCCCATATGCGGGCTCTTGGCCCAGGCCCTGACAGGCCTTTCTTTGACATGGGGCTCATGCTGAGGGTCAGAGTGTGAATTTGTGCCCAAGCAGCACTCAAGTTTGGGCGTGGCATCAGGGACCAGGAAGGTTTCTCCCACCCTGAAGGTGTGACTCCATGCCAAGAGCAAGCTTTACAGCCACGGGGAAGGAGGAGTTCTGTGTTGTGCTTGCGATACCCAGCTGTGTGGAGAATTGATATAATGTCTAGGTTCAGATATCTGAAAACCAAGGTTAGGAAGAGGTGACGGCATAAGACCATGGCGTGTCCGAAGTGCTGGGTGTGCGGCCAGCTGTCTCCTTGTCTGTCTGGACGTCTGGCTTCAGGCTGTGTCAGACAGAGCATGAGTGCCCAGAGCAGCCTATCCAGTTCGGGTACCGTCGAGGCCCGAGCAGGTTGATCCTCATCTGGGTTTTCTGGAGAGAGCCCCACAGGTAAACGTTTTTCTTCCCTTGGGCAGACCCTGGGCTGGGTTGTGGTTCTGGAGTTCCTAGTCCGGAGGGCTTGTTTGCCAGGAGTGTGAGGAAGGAAGTCTGCAAACACAAGCTAGCGTGAGGTTTGGGACCGATGGCACGGCAGGCCCACTCTGAGAGGCTGAATCGAGATCTCCTGCACTGAGGTCATTTCAACTCTGAGACGTGCCTCAGGCTAGAGTTTTTGTCCAGCATGGCCTCTTCCTGAATGGTGTGGGGGCCTCATGAGGCCAGGAAGGTTTGCCTACGATGGGATTTGTGAACTACTCCAAACCTCAAGGTTTCCTTCTGCACGAAAGTCGAGTGCTATTGGATGGTTCCAGGAGGCCCCATACGGAAAGACTCGAGAGCAGGTGTGTAAGCATGGATGCCTGGGAACGCCACCTCATATTCCCACTCTTTAGTCAGGACAAGGCAGGCTCAATCTGCGGGCTCCTGGGTGAGCTACCCAGAGGGGAGAGTTGAAATGGACTCTCCTGAAGATGAGTCCTACTGTGGCTTGGTGGCCTGGGAGACCTTGGAATGTGGAGGTGGCTCAGGGACTCTGCAGGATTCTCCAACCTGAGGTGTTTGACACGGCTCCAACAAGGAAGCTTCCCATGTGGAGACGAGAGAAGTTCTGTTCAGTGCCTCAGGAAAGCCCCATATCCTGTTCTTCGAACCAAAGCCTCTGAGGAGTGACACCTGGAAAACAAAGCAAGAGTTGAGATTAGGGCCTAAGGGCCTGTCCGGCTCAACCTTCTATCTCTGTTGACATCTGTGTGCATGCCTTCATGGAGGTAGCAGCTCAGCTTGTGTCCGAAGGCCCCTGTGTGTGCAGGGAGGCTCCCGGTAATGGTATGTCCTCGGGGGCCTTGAGGTTTCTCATATTCTGGAGGTGTGTGGCCAAAGGAATGGACAGAGTTTCCCAGGAGAGAGCAGGCATGGTCCTGTGGTATGGCTCCAGAGGACCCAGCCTAGAGGCTGTGTTTGCCAGGGCTGTGGGGACAGATGTCTGAAAAAGCAAACTTGGCTCAGGTAGGGGCCAAGGTAATGGCAGGCCTGATCTCCAGTCCGAGAGGGGAGATCCTCTGGATATCAAAGGAGGGCAAGTGGGAGGCAGTCGCTCAGGCTTTTGTCTCTGGGTGTTGCGTTCACAGTGGCCGTTCAGGGTAGGGGTTGCTTCAGGGGCCGAGGAAGAGCCTTCCTCTCGGGGGATTGTCCAAGCTCCCAAGTGTTTGGGTTCATTCTGTGGGAAGGGAAGAGTACTGTTTTCTGCCACAGGGGACCCCCCAGGAGAGGGACTCTAGAGCACAGCAGTGGGTTCCCTCAACTGGAATACACACCATCTAGTTAGTCCAGCGTGCCTATGGGCATGGCAAGCCACATATGCGGGCTCTTGGTCCAATCACTGAGAGGCGTTACTTGAATAAGGTACTCACGCTGAGGGTCACAATGTGTGTTTGTGCCCAAGGCGGCCCTCACACATGGGCGTGGCCTCATGGGCCATGCCGTTTTCTCCTACACTGAAGGTTTGACTCACTGCCAGCAGCAAGGTTTCTTGCCATGGGGAAGGAGGGGTTCTGACTTGTGCATCAGGTTCCCCCCTGTGCAGGGATTGGAGATAAGGTCTAGGTTCTGATGACTGAAAACCCAGGTTGGGAATGGATGGTGGCCTAAGGCAGTGGCGGGTCCAATGTGCTGGGTGTGCAGCCAGCTGTGTCGGTGTCTGTTGGAAGGTCTGGGCTCAGGCTATTTGCGACAGAGCATCAGTGTTTAAGGTAGCCTATGCAATTGGGGTGTTGCCGAGGGCCAAGCAGTTTGATCCTCATTTGGGGTTTCTGGGCAGCACCATAGACAAAGTTTTTCTCCTGGGAGGCAGGCGGAGTGCTTCATTGTGGCCCCAGAATTCCCAGTAGGGAGGGTTTGCGGGCCAGGAGTGTGAGGACGGAAGTCTAGGAACACAAGCTAAAGTGAGGATTGGAGCCAAGGGCAGAGCAGGCCCACTAGGCAGAGGCTGAATCAAAATCTCCTGCATCTGAAGTCAGGCTGAGGATCAGACGTTGGCTGAGGCTGGAGTATGTGTCCATGTTGGCACCTTCATGAAGCGGGGGCCTCATGAGGCCAAGGAAGTTTTCCCACGCTGAGTTTGGAGGTTGCCCCAAACCACCAGGTTTCCTTCTGTGGGACATTCGAGTCCTGTTGCATGGCTCCAGGACATACCATACGGAAGGACTGGAGAGCACGGTTCGAAGGATGGATCCCTGTACAGCATGCCTCGCATTCCCATTGGCCATTAGCCACAAGATATGTTTGATCTGCTGCCTCTGGGGCACGCTAACCAGGGGGCTGAGTTGAAATGGCCTCTCCTGAGGATGCGTCATAATGTGCGTTTGGGTCCATGGAAACCTTGGAATGTGCTGGTTGTTCAGTGGCCCTGCGGAACTCTCCTACCTGAAGGGTTTGATACATCCCCAGTAAGTAAGCTCCCCATGTGGAGACGAGAGAGGTTTGGTTTGGAGCCTCAGAAAAGCCCCGTGTGCTGGTCTACGAAAACAGACCTCTGAAGACGGACACATGGAAACCAAAGCTAAGGTTCAGATTAGGGCCTGGGGGCCTGTCCATTTCAACCCTCTGTCTCTGGGGACACTGTCTGAGAGTCTAAGTGGAGATAGTTGCTCCGCTGGTGTCAGAGAGCCCCTCTTAGTCCAGGGTGGCCTACACTACTGATGGCCTCAGGGGCCTTGGAGCTTTTCCCTAACCTGTAGGGTTGTGGTCAATGGATTGGGCACAATTTCCTTGGAGAGGGCAGGCACAATCTTTCGCTGTGGCTCCAGAGGCCCTAGCCTGGCGGTTGTGTGGGTCCAGGCTGAGGGCACAGAAGTCTGAAAACACAAACTCAGCTTATGAGTGGCGCCTAGGGTATGGCAGGCCGGATGTACAGCCCGAGAGGGAGCTCCTGGGCCTCTGAAACAAGGGCGAGTGGGAGGCGTTCCTTCAGGCTTTTGTCTCTGGATGTTGTGTCCGAGATAGCCGTGGATTGGAGGGGTGGCCTCAGGGCCTGTGGACGAGTATCCCTCTCTGGGGATTTGTCCCAGCTCCCAAGAGTTTGGGGTCATTTTGTGGGAAGGGTGGAAAAGTGTTGTCTGGCTCACGTGTCTCTCCAAGAAAGGGATTCCAGAGCAGAGCCCCAGGTACGGGCGGGGCGACTGGAAAACTCAAACACTGGTGAGGATTGGGTGCATAGGGGCTTGGCAAGCCCCATATGCGGGCTCTTGGCCCAGGCCCTGACAGGCCTTTCTTTGACATGGGGCTCATGCTGAGGGTCAGAGTGTGAATTTGTGCCCAAGCAGCACTCAAGTTTGGGCGTGGCATCAGGGACCAGGAAGGTTTCTCCCACCCTGAAGGTGTGACTCCATGCCAAGAGCAAGCTTTACAGCCACGGGGAAGGAGGAGTTCAGTGTTGTGCTTGCGATACCCAGCTGTGTGGAGAATTGATATAATGTCTAGGTTCAGATATCTGAAAACCAAGGTTAGGAAGAGGTGACGGCATAAGACCATGGCGTGTCCGAAGTGCTGGGTGTGCGGCCAGCTGTCTCCTTGTCTGTCTGGACGTCTGGCTTCAGGCTGTGTCAGACAGAGCATGAGTGCCCAGAGCAGCCTATCCAGTTCGGGTACCGTCGAGGCCCGAGCAGGTTGATCCTCATCTGGGTTTTCTGGAGAGAGCCCCACAGGGAAACGTTTTTCTTCCCTTGGGCAGACCCTGGGCTGGGTTGTGGTTCTGGAGTTCCTAGTCCGGAGGGCTTGTTTGCCAGGAGTGTGAGGAAGGAAGTCTGCAAACACAAGCTAGCGTGAGGTTTGGGACCGATGGCACGGCAGGCCCACTCTGAGAGGCTGAATCGAGATCTCCTGCACTGAGGTCATTTCAACTCTGAGACGTGCCTCAGGCTAGAGTTTTTGTCCAGCATGGCCTCTTCCTGAATGGTGTGGGGGCCTCATGAGGCCAGGAAGGTTTGCCTACGATGGGATTTGTGAACTACTCCAAACCTCAAGGTTTCCTTCTGCACGAAAGTCGAGTGCTATTGGATGGTTCCAGGAGGCCCCATACGGAAAGACTCGAGAGCAGGTGTGTAAGCATGGATGCCTGGGAACGCCACCTCATATTCCCACTCTTTAGTCAGGACAAGGCAGGCTCAATCTGCGGGCTCCTGGGTGAGCTACCCAGAGGGGAGAGTTGAAATGGACTCTCCTGAAGATGAGTCCTACTGTGGCTTGGTGGCCTGGGAGACCTTGGAATGTGGAGGTGGCTCAGGGACTCTGCAGGATTCTCCAACCTGAGGTGTTTGACACGGCTCCAACAAGGAAGCTTCCCATGTGGAGACGAGAGAAGTTCTGTTCAGTGCCTCAGGAAAGCCCCATATCCTGTTCTTCGAACCAAAGCCTCTGAGGAGTGACACCTGGAAAACAAAGCAAGAGTTGAGATTAGGGCCTAAGGGCCTGTCCGGCTCAACCTTCTATCTCTGTTGACATCTGTGTGCATGCCTTCATGGAGGTAGCAGCTCAGCTTGTGTCCGAAGGCCCCTGTGTGTGCAGGGAGGCTCCCGGTAATGGTATGTCCTCGGGGGCCTTGAGGTTTCTCATATTCTGGAGGTGTGTGGCCAAAGGAATGGACAGAGTTTCCCAGGAGAGAGCAGGCATGGTCCTGTGGTATGGCTCCAGAGGACCCAGCCTAGAGGCTGTGTTTGCCAGGGCTGTGGGGACAGATGTCTGAAAAAGCAAACTTGGCTCAGGTAGGGGCCAAGGTAATGGCAGGCCTGATCTCCAGTCCGAGAGGGGAGATCCTCTGGATATCAAAGGAGGGCAAGTGGGAGGCAGTCGCTCAGGCTTTTGTCTCTGGGTGTTGCGTTCACAGTGGACGTTCAGGGTAGGGGTTGCTTCAGGGGCCGAGGAAGAGCCTTCCTCTCGGGGGATTGTCCAAGCTCCCAAGTGTTTGGGTTCATTCTGTGGGAAGGGAAGAGTACTGTTTTCTGCCACAGGGGACCCCCCAGGAGAGGGACTCTAGAGCACAGCAGTGGGTTCCCTCAACTGGAATACACACCATCTAGTTAGTCCTGCGTGCCTATGGGCATGGCAAGCCACATATGCGGGCTCTTGGTCCAATCACTGAGAGGCGTTACTTGAATAAGGTACTCACGCTGAGGGTCACAATGTGTGTTTGTGCCCAAGGCGGCCCTCACACATGGGCGTGGCCTCATGGGCCATGCCATTTTCTCCTACACTGAAGGTTTGACTCACTGCCAGCAGCAAGGTTTCTTGCCATGGGGAAGGAGGGGTTCTGACTTGTGCATCAGGTTCCCCCCTGTGCAGGGATTGGAGATAAGGTCTAGGTTCTGATGACTGAAAACCCAGGTTGGGAATGGATGGTGGCCTAAGGCAGTGGCGGGTCCAATGTGCTGGGTGTGCAGCCAGCTGTGTCGGTGTCTGTTGGAAGGTCTGGGCTCAGGCTATTTGTGACAGAGCATCAGTGTTTAAGGTAGCCTATGCAATTGGGGTGTTGCCGAGGGCCAAGCAGTTTGATCCTCATTTGGGGTTTCTGGGCAGCACCATAGACAAAGTTTTTCTCCTGGGAGGCAGGCGGAGTGCTTCATTGTGGCCCCAGAATTCCCAGTAGGGAGGGTTTGCGGGCCAGGAGTGTGAGGACGGAAGTCTAGGAACACAAGCTAAAGTGAGGATTGGAGCCAAGGGCAGAGCAGGCCCACTAGGCAGAGGCTGAATCAAAATCTCCTCCATCTGAAGTCAGGCTGAGGATCAGACGTTGGCTGAGGCTGGAGTATGTGTCCATGTTGGCACCTTCATGAAGCGGGGGCCTCATGAGGCCAAGGAAGTTTTCCCACGCTGAGTTTGGAGGTTGCCCCAAACCACCAGGTTTCCTTCTGTGGGACATTCGAGTCCTGTTGCATGGCTCCAGGACATACCATACGGAAGGACTGGAGAGCACGGTTCGAAGGATGGATCCCTGTACAGCATGCCTCGCATTCCCATTGACCATTAGCCACAAGATATGTTTGATCTGCTGCCTCTGGGGCACGCTAACCAGGGGGCTGAGTTGAAATGGCCTCTCCTGAGGATGCGTCATAATGTGCGTTTGGGTCCATGGAAACCTTGGAATGTGCTGGTTGTTCAGTGGCCCTGCGGAACTCTCCTACCTGAAGGGTTTGATACATCCCCAGTAAGTAAGCTCCCCATGTGGAGACGAGAGAGGTTTGGTTTGGAGCCTCAGAAAAGCCCCGTGTGCTGGTCTACGAAAACAGACCTCTGAAGACGGACACATGGAAACCAAAGCTAAGGTTCAGATTAGGGCCTGGGGGCCTGTCCATTTCAACCTTCTGTCTCTGGGGACACTGTCTGAGAGTCTAAGTGGAGATAGTTGCTCCGCTGGTGTCAGAGAGCCCCTCTTAGTCCAGGGTGGCCTACACTACTGATGGCCTCAGGGGCCTTGGAGCTTTTCCCTAACCTGTAGGGTTGTGGTCAATGGATTGGGCACAATTTCCTTGGAGAGGGCAGGCACAATCTTTCGCTGTGGCTCCAGAGGCCCTAGCCTGGCGGTTGTGTGGGTCCAGGCTGAGGGCACAGAAGTCTGAAAACACAAACTCAGCTTATGAGTGGCGCCTAGGGTATGGCAGGCCGGATGTACAGCCCGAGAGGGAGCTCCTGGGCCTCTGAAACAAGGGCGAGTGGGAGGCGTTCCTTCAGGCTTTTGTCTCTGGATGTTGTGTCCGAGATAGCCGTGGATTGGAGGGGTGGCCTCAGGGACTGTGGACGAGTATCCCTCTCTGGGGATTTGTCCCAGCTCCCAAGAGTTTGGGGTCATTTTGTGGGAAGGGTGGAAAAGTGTTGTCTGGCTCACGTGTCTCTCCAAGAAAGGGATTCCAGAGCAGAGCCCCAGGTACGGGCGGGGCGACTGGAAAACTCAAACACTGGTGAGGATTGGGTGCATAGGGGCTTGGCAAGCCCCATATGCGGGCTCTTGGCCCAGGCCCTGACAGGCCTTTCTTTGACATGGGGCTCATGCTGAGGGTCAGAGTGTGAATTTGTGCCCAAGCAGCACTCAAGTTTGGGCGTGGCATCAGGGACCAGGAAGGTTTCTCCCACCCTGAAGGTGTGACTCCATGCCAAGAGCAAGCTTTACAGCCACGGGGAAGGAGGAGTTCTGTGTTGTGCTTGCGATACCCAGCTGTGTGGAGAATTGATATAATGTCTAGGTTCAGATATCTGAAAACCAAGGTTAGGAAGAGGTGACGGCATAAGACCATGGCGTGTCCGAAGTGCTGGGTGTGCGGCCAGCTGTCTCCTTGTCTGTCTGGACGTCTGGCTTCAGGCTGTGTCAGACAGAGCATGAGTGCCCAGAGCAGCCTATCCAGTTCGGGTACCGTCGAGGCCCGAGCAGGTTGATCCTCATCTGGGTTTTCTGGAGAGAGCCCCACAGGGAAACGTTTTTCTTCCCTTGGGCAGACCCTGGGCTGGGTTGTGGTTCTGGAGTTCCTAGTCCGGAGGGCTTGTTTGCCAGGAGTGTGAGGAAGGAAGTCTGAAAACACAAGCTAGCGTGAGGTTTGGGACCGATGGCACGGCAGGCCCACTCTGAGAGGCTGAATCGAGATCTCCTGCACTGAGGTCATTTCAACTCTGAGACGTGCCTCAGGCTAGAGTTTTTGTCCAGCATGGCCTCTTCCTGAATGGTGTGGGGGCCTCATGAGGCCAGGAAGGTTTGCCTACGATGGGATTTGTGAACTACTCCAAACCTCAAGGTTTCCTTCTGCACGAAAGTCGAGTGCTATTGGATGGTTCCAGGAGGCCCCATACGGAAAGACTCGAGAGCAGGTGTGTAAGCATGGATGCCTGGGAACGCCACCTCATATTCCCACTCTTTAGTCAGGACAAGGCAGGCTCAATCTGCGGGCTCCTGGGTGAGCTACCCAGAGGGGAGAGTTGAAATGGACTCTCCTGAAGATGAGTCCTACTGTGGCTTGGTGGCCTGGGAGACCTTGGAATGTGGAGGTGGCTCAGGGACTCTGCAGGATTCTCCAACCTGAGGTGTTTGACACGGCTCCAACAAGGAAGCTTCCCATGTGGAGACGAGAGAAGTTCTGTTCAGTGCCTCAGGAAAGCCCCATATCCTGTTCTTCGAACCAAAGCCTCTGAGGAGTGACACCTGGAAAACAAAGCAAGAGTTGAGATTAGGGCCTAAGGGCCTGTCGGGCTCAACCTTCTATCTCTGTTGACATCTGTGTGCATGCCTTCATGGAGGTAGCAGCTCAGCTTGTGTCCGAAGGCCCCTGTGTGTGCAGGGAGGCTCCCGGTAATGGTATGTCCTCGGGGGCCTTGAGGTTTCTCATATTCTGGAGGTGTGTGGCCAAAGGAATGGACAGAGTTTCCCAGGAGAGAGCAGGCATGGTCCTGTGCTATGGCTCCAGAGGACCCAGCCTAGAGGCTGTGTTTGCCAGGGCTGTGGGGACAGATGTCTGAAAAAGCAAACTTGGCTCAGGTAGGGGCCAAGGTAATGGCAGGCCTGATCTCCAGTCCGAGAGGGGAGATCCTCTGGATATCAAAGGAGGGCAAGTGGGAGGCAGTCGCTCAGGCTTTTGTCTCTGGGTGTTGCGTTCACAGTGGCCGTTCAGGGTAGGGGTTGCTTCAGGGGCCGAGGAAGAGCCTTCCTCTCGGGGGATTGTCCAAGCTCCCAAGTGTTTGGGTTCATTCTGTGGGAAGGGAAGAGTACTGTTTTCTGCCACAGGGGACCCCCCAGGAGAGGGACTCTAGAGCACAGCAGTGGGTTCCCTCAACTGGAATACACACCATCTAGTTAGTCCAGCGTGCCTATGGGCATGGCAAGCCACATATGCGGGCTCTTGGTCCAATCACTGAGAGGCGTTACTTGAATAAGGTACTCACGCTGAGGGTCACAATGTGTGTTTGTGCCCAAGGCGGCCCTCACACATGGGCGTGGCCTCATGGGCCATGCCGTTTTCTCCTACACTGAAGGTTTGACTCACTGCCAGCAGCAAGGTTTCTTGCCATGGGGAAGGAGGGGTTCTGACTTGTGCATCAGGTTCCCCCCTGTGCAGGGATTGGAGATAAGGTCTAGGTTCTGATGACTGAAAACCCAGGTTGGGAATGGATGGTGGCCTAAGGCAGTGGCGGGTCCAATGTGCTGGGTGTGCAGCCAGCTGTGTCGGTGTCTGTTGGAAGGTCTGGGCTCAGGCTATTTGCGACAGAGCATCAGTGTTTAAGGTAGCCTATGCAATTGGGGTGTTGCCGAGGGCCAAGCAGTTTGATCCTCATTTGGGGTTTCTGGGCAGCACCATAGACAAAGTTTTTCTCCTGGGAGGCAGGCGGAGTGCTTCATTGTGGCCCCAGAATTCCCAGTAGGGAGGGTTTGCGGGCCAGGAGTGTGAGGACGGAAGTCTAGGAACACAAGCTAAAGTGAGGATTGGAGCCAAGGGCAGAGCAGGCCCACTAGGCAGAGGCTGAATCAAAATCTCCTGCATCTGAAGTCAGGCTGAGGATCAGACGTTGGCTGAGGCTGGAGTATGTGTCCATGTTGGCACCTTCATGAAGCGGGGGCCTCATGAGGCCAAGGAAGTTTTCCCACGCTGAGTTTGGAGGTTGCCCCAAACCACCAGGTTTCCTTCTGTGGGACATTCGAGTCCTGTTGCATGGCTCCAGGACATACCATACGGAAGGACTGGAGAGCACGGTTCGAAGGATGGATCCCTGTACAGCATGCCTCGCATTCCCATTGGCCATTAGCCACAAGATATGTTTGATCTGCTGCCTCTGGGGCACGCTAACCAGGGGGCTGAGTTGAAATGGCCTCTCCTGAGGATGCGTCATAATGTGCGTTTGGGTCCATGGAAACCTTGGAATGTGCTGGTTGTTCAGTGGCCCTGCGGAACTCTCCTACCTGAAGGGTTTGATACATCCCCAGTAAGTAAGCTCCCCATGTGGAGACGAGAGAGGTTTGGTTTGGAGCCTCAGAAAAGCCCCGTGTGCTGGTCTACGAAAACAGACCTCTGAAGACGGACACATGGAAACCAAAGCTAAGGTTCAGATTAGGGCCTGGGGGCCTGTCCATTTCAACCTTCTGTCTCTGGGGACACTGTCTGAGAGTCTAAGTGGAGATAGTTGCTCCGCTGGTGTCAGAGAGCCCCTCTTAGTCCAGGGTGGCCTACACTACTGATGGCCTCAGGGGCCTTGGAGCTTTTCCCTAACCTGTAGGGTTGTGGTCAATGGATTGGGCACAATTTCCTAGGAGAGGGCAGGCACAATCTTTCGCTGTGGCTCCAGAGGCCCTAGCCTGGCGGTTGTGTGGGTCCAGGCTGAGGGCACAGAAGTCTGAAAACACAAACTCAGCTTATGAGTGGCGCCTAGGGTATGGCAGGCCGGATGTACAGCCCGAGAGGGAGCTCCTGGGCCTCTGAAACAAGGGCGAGTGGGAGGCGTTCCTTCAGGCTTTTGTCTCTGGATGTTGTGTCCGAGATAGCCGTGGATTGGAGGGGTGGCCTCAGGGACTGTGGACGAGTATCCCTCTCTGGGGATTTGTCCCAGCTCCCAAGAGTTTGGGGTCATTTTGTGGGAAGGGTGGAAAAGTGTTGTCTGGCTCACGTGTCTCTCCAAGAAAGGGATTCCAGAGCAGAGCCCCAGGTACGGGCGGGGCGACTGGAAAACTCAAACACTGGTGAGGATTGGGTGCATAGGGGCTTGGCAAGCCCCATATGCGGGCTCTTGGCCCAGGCCCTGACAGGCCTTTCTTTGACATGGGGCTCATGCTGAGGGTCAGAGTGTGAATTTGTGCCCAAGCAGCACTCAAGTTTGGGCGTGGCATCAGGGACCAGGAAGGTTTCTCCCACCCTGAAGGTGTGACTCCATGCCAAGAGCAAGCTTTACAGCCACGGGGAAGGAGGAGTTCAGTGTTGTGCTTGCGATACCCAGCTGTGTGGAGAATTGATATAATGTCTAGGTTCAGATATCTGAAAACCAAGGTTAGGAAGAGGTGACGGCATAAGACCATGGCGTGTCCGAAGTGCTGGGTGTGCGGCCAGCTGTCTCCTTGTCTGTCTGGACGTCTGGCTTCAGGCTGTGTCAGACAGAGCATGAGTGCCCAGAGCAGCCTATCCAGTTCGGGTACCGTCGAGGCCCGAGCAGGTTGATCCTCATCTGGGTTTTCTGGAGAGAGCCCCACAGGGAAACGTTTTTCTTCCCTTGGGCAGACCCTGGGCTGGGTTGTGGTTCTGGAGTTCCTAGTCCGGAGGGCTTGTTTGCCAGGAGTGTGAGGAAGGAAGTCTGCAAACACAAGCTAGCGTGAGGTTTGGGACCGATGGCACGGCAGGCCCACTCTGAGAGGCTGAATCGAGATCTCCTGCACTGAGGTCATTTCAACTCTGAGACGTGCCTCAGGCTAGAGTTTTTGTCCAGCATGGCCTCTTCCTGAATGGTGTGGGGGCCTCATGAGGCCAGGAAGGTTTGCCTACGATGGGATTTGTGAACTACTCCAAACCTCAAGGTTTCCTTCTGCACGAAAGTCGAGTGCTATTGGATGGTTCGAGGAGGCCCCATACGGAAAGACTCGAGAGCAGGTGTGTAAGCATGGATGCCTGGGAACGCCACCTCATATTCCCACTCTTTAGTCAGGACAAGGCAGGCTCAATCTGCGGGCTCCTGGGTGAGCTACCCAGAGGGGAGAGTTGAAATGGACTCTCCTGAAGATGAGTCCTACTGTGGCTTGGTGGCCTGGGAGACCTTGGAATGTGGAGGTGGCTCAGGGACTCTGCAGGATTCTCCAACCTGAGGTGTTTGTCACGGCTCCAACAAGGAAGCTTCCCATGTGGAGACGAGAGAAGTTCTGTTCAGTGCCTCAGGAAAGCCCCATATCCTGTTCTTCGAACCAAAGCCTCTGAGGAGTGACACCTGGAAAACAAAGCAAGAGTTGAGATTAGGGCCTAAGGGCCTGTCGGGCTCAACCTTCTATCTCTGTTGACATCTGTGTGCATGCCTTCATGGAGGTAGCAGCTCAGCTTGTGTCCGAAGGCCCCTGTGTGTGCAGGGAGGCTCCCGGTAATGGTATGTCCTCGGGGGCCTTGAGGTTTCTCATATTCTGGAGGTGTGTGGCCAAAGGAATGGACAGAGTTTCCCAGGAGAGAGCAGGCATGGTCCTGTGCTATGGCTCCAGAGGACCCAGCCTAGAGGCTGTGTTTGCCAGGGCTGTGGGGACAGATGTCTGAAAAAGCAAACTTGGCTCAGGTAGGGGCCAAGGTAATGGCAGGCCTGATCTCCAGTCCGAGAGGGGAGATCCTCTGGATATCAAAGGAGGGCAAGTGGGAGGCAGTCGCTCAGGCTTTTGTCTCTGGGTGTTGCGTTCACAGTGGCCGTTCAGGGTAGGGGTTGCTTCAGGGGCCGAGGAAGAGCCTTCCTCTCGGGGGATTGTCCAAGCTCCCAAGTGTTTGGGTTCATTCTGTGGGAAGGGAAGAGTACTGTTTTCTGCCACAGGGGACCCCCCAGGAGAGGGACTCTAGAGCACAGCAGTGGGTTCCCTCAACTGGAATACACACCATCTAGTTAGTCCAGCGTGCCTATGGGCATGGCAAGCCACATATGCGGGCTCTTGGTCCAATCACTGAGAGGCGTTACTTGAATAAGGTACTCACGCTGAGGGTCACAATGTGTGTTTGTGCCCAAGGCGGCCCTCACACATGGGCGTGGCCTCATGGGCCATGCCGTTTTCTCCTACACTGAAGGTTTGACTCACTGCCAGCAGCAAGGTTTCTTGCCATGGGGAAGGAGGGGTTCTGACTTGTGCATCAGGTTCCCCCCTGTGCAGGGATTGGAGATAAGGTCTAGGTTCTGATGACTGAAAACCCAGGTTGGGAATGGATGGTGGCCTAAGGCAGTGGCGGGTCCAATGTGCTGGGTGTGCAGCCAGCTGTGTCGGTGTCTGTTGGAAGGTCTGGGCTCAGGCTATTTGCGACAGAGCATCAGTGTTTAAGGTAGCCTATGCAATTGGGGTGTTGCCGAGGGCCAAGCAGTTTGATCCTCATTTGGGGTTTCTGGGCAGCACCATAGACAAAGTTTTTCTCCTGGGAGGCAGGCGGAGTGCTTCATTGTGGCCCCAGAATTCCCAGTAGGGAGGGTTTGCGGGCCAGGAGTGTGAGGACGGAAGTCTAGGAACACAAGCTAAAGTGAGGATTGGAGCCAAGGGCAGAGCAGGCCCACTAGGCAGAGGCTGAATCAAAATCTCCTGCATCTGAAGTCAGGCTGAGGATCAGACGTTGGCTGAGGCTGGAGTATGTGTCCATGTTGGCACCTTCATGAAGCGGGGGCCTCATGAGGCCAAGGAAGTTTTCCCACGCTGAGTTTGGAGGTTGCCCCAAACCACCAGGTTTCCTTCTGTGGGACATTCGAGTCCTGTTGCATGGCTCCAGGACATACCATACGGAAGGACTGGAGAGCACGGTTCGAAGGATGGATCCCTGTACAGCATGCCTCGCATTCCCATTGGCCATTAGCCACAAGATATGTTTGATCTGCTGCCTCTGGGGCACGCTAACCAGGGGGCTGAGTTGAAATGGCCTCTCCTGAGGATGCGTCATAATGTGCGTTTGGGTCCATGGAAACCTTGGAATGTGCTGGTTGTTCAGTGGCCCTGCGGAACTCTCCTACCTGAAGGGTTTGATACATCCCCAGTAAGTAAGCTCCCCATGTGGAGACGAGAGAGGTTTGGTTTGGAGCCTCAGAAAAGCCCCGTGTGCTGGTCTACGAAAACAGACCTCTGAAGACGGACACATGGAAACCAAAGCTAAGGTTCAGATTAGGGCCTGGGGGCCTGTCCATTTCAACCTTCTGTCTCTGGGGACACTGTCTGAGAGTCTAACTGGAGATAGTTGCTCCGCTGGTGTCAGAGAGCCCCTCTTAGTCCAGGGTGGCCTACACTACTGATGGCCTCAGGGGCCTTGGAGCTTTTCCCTAACCTGTAGGGTTGTGGTCAATGGATTGGGCACAATTTCCTAGGAGAGGGCAGGCACAATCTTTCGCTGTGGCTCCAGAGGCCCTAGCCTGGCGGTTGTGTGGGTCCAGGCTGAGGGCACAGAAGTCTGAAAACACAAACTCAGCTTATGAGTGGCGCCTAGGGTATGGCAGGCCGGATGTACAGCCCGAGAGGGAGCTCCTGGGCCTCTGAAACAAGGGCGAGTGGGAGGCGTTCCTTCAGGCTTTTGTCTCTGGATGTTGTGTCCGAGATAGCCGTGGATTGGAGGGGTGGCCTCAGGGACTGTGGACGAGTATCCCTCTCTGGGGATTTGTCCCAGCTCCCAAGAGTTTGGGGTCATTTTGTGGGAAGGGTGGAAAAGTGTTGTCTGGCTCACGTGTCTCTCCAAGAAAGGGATTCCAGAGCAGAGCCCCAGGTACGGGCGGGGCGACTGGAAAACTCAAACACTGGTGAGGATTGGGTGCATAGGGGCTTGGCAAGCCCCATATGCGGGCTCTTGGCCCAGGCCCTGACAGGCCTTTCTTTGACATGGGGCTCATGCTGAGGGTCAGAGTGTGAATTTGTGCCCAAGCAGCACTCAAGTTTGGGCGTGGCATCAGGGACCAGGAAGGTTTCTCCCACCCTGAAGGTGTGACTCCATGCCAAGAGCAAGCTTTACAGCCACGGGGAAGGAGGAGTTCTGTGTTGTGCTTGCGATACCCAGCTGTGTGGAGAATTGATATAATGTCTAGGTTCAGATATCTGAAAACCAAGGTTAGGAAGAGGTGACGGCATAAGACCATGGCGTGTCCGAAGTGCTGGGTGTGCGGCCAGCTGTCTCCTTGTCTGTCTGGACGTCTGGCTTCAGGCTGTGTCAGACAGAGCATGAGTGCCCAGAGCAGCCTATCCAGTTCGGGTACCGTCGAGGCCCGAGCAGGTTGATCCTCATCTGGGTTTTCTGGAGAGAGCCCCACAGGGAAACGTTTTTCTTCCCTTGGGCAGACCCTGGGCTGGGTTGTGGTTCTGGAGTTCCTAGTCCGGAGGGCTTGTTTGCCAGGAGTGTGAGGAAGGAAGTCTGCAAACACAAGCTAGCGTGAGGTTTGGGACCGATGGCACGGCAGGCCCACTCTGAGAGGCTGAATCGAGATCTCCTGCACTGAGGTCATTTCAACTCTGAGACGTGCCTCAGGCTAGAGTTTTTGTCCAGCATGGCCTCTTCCTGAATGGTGTGGGGGCCTCATGAGGCCAGGAAGGTTTGCCTACGATGGGATTTGTGAACTACTCCAAACCTCAAGGTTTCCTTCTGCACGAAAGTCGAGTGCTATTGGATGGTTCGAGGAGGCCCCATACGGAAAGACTCGAGAGCAGGTGTGTAAGCATGGATGCCTGGGAACGCCACCTCATATTCCCACTCTTTAGTCAGGACAAGGCAGGCTCAATCTGCGGGCTCCTGGGTGAGCTACCCAGAGGGGAGAGTTGAAATGGACTCTCCTGAAGATGAGTCCTACTGTGGCTTGGTGGCCTGGGAGACCTTGGAATGTGGAGGTGGCTCAGGGACTCTGCAGGATTCTCCAACCTGAGGTGTTTGTCACGGCTCCAACAAGGAAGCTTCCCATGTGGAGACGAGAGAAGTTCTGTTCAGTGCCTCAGGAAAGCCCCATATCCTGTTCTTCGAACCAAAGCCTCTGAGGAGTGACACCTGGAAAACAAAGCAAGAGTTGAGATTAGGGCCTAAGGGCCTGTCGGGCTCAACCTTCTATCTCTGTTGACATCTGTGTGCATGCCTTCATGGAGGTAGCAGCTCAGCTTGTGTCCGAAGGCCCCTGTGTGTGCAGGGAGGCTCCCGGTAATGGTATGTCCTCGGGGGCCTTGAGGTTTCTCATATTCTGGAGGTGTGTGGCCAAAGGAATGGACAGAGTTTCCCAGGAGAGAGCAGGCATGGTCCTGTGCTATGGCTCCAGAGGACCCAGCCTAGAGGCTGTGTTTGCCAGGGCTGTGGGGACAGATGTCTGAAAAAGCAAACTTGGCTCAGGTAGGGGCCAAGGTAATGGCAGGCCTGATCTCCAGTCCGAGAGGGGAGATCCTCTGGATATCAAAGGAGGGCAAGTGGGAGGCAGTCGCTCAGGCTTTTGTCTCTGGGTGTTGCGTTCACAGTGGCCGTTCAGGGTAGGGGTTGCTTCAGGGGCCGAGGAAGAGCCTTCCTCTCGGGGGATTGTCCAAGCTCCCAAGTGTTTGGGTTCATTCTGTGGGAAGGGAAGAGTACTGTTTTCTGCCACAGGGGACCCCCCAGGAGAGGGACTCTAGAGCACAGCAGTGGGTTCCCTCAACTGGAATACACACCATCTAGTTAGTCCAGCGTGCCTATGGGCATGGCAAGCCACATATGCGGGCTCTTGGTCCAATCACTGAGAGGCGTTACTTGAATAAGGTACTCACGCTGAGGGTCACAATGTGTGTTTGTGCCCAAGGCGGCCCTCACACATGGGCGTGGCCTCATGGGCCATGCCGTTTTCTCCTACACTGAAGGTTTGACTCACTGCCAGCAGCAAGGTTTCTTGCCATGGGGAAGGAGGGGTTCTGACTTGTGCATCAGGTTCCCCCCTGTGCAGGGATTGGAGATAAGGTCTAGGTTCTGATGACTGAAAACCCAGGTTGGGAATGGATGGTGGCCTAAGGCAGTGGCGGGTCCAATGTGCTGGGTGTGCAGCCAGCTGTGTCGGTGTCTGTTGGAAGGTCTGGGCTCAGGCTATTTGCGACAGAGCATCAGTGTTTAAGGTAGCCTATGCAATTGGGGTGTTGCCGAGGGCCAAGCAGTTTGATCCTCATTTGGGGTTTCTGGGCAGCACCATAGACAAAGTTTTTCTCCTGGGAGGCAGGCGGAGTGCTTCATTGTGGCCCCAGAATTCCCAGTAGGGAGGGTTTGCGGGCCAGGAGTGTGAGGACGGAAGTCTAGGAACACAAGCTAAAGTGAGGATTGGAGCCAAGGGCAGAGCAGGCCCACTAGGCAGAGGCTGAATCAAAATCTCCTGCATCTGAAGTCAGGCTGAGGATCAGACGTTGGCTGAGGCTGGAGTATGTGTCCATGTTGGCACCTTCATGAAGCGGGGGCCTCATGAGGCCAAGGAAGTTTTCCCACGCTGAGTTTGGAGGTTGCCCCAAACCACCAGGTTTCCTTCTGTGGGACATTCGAGTCCTGTTGCATGGCTCCAGGACATACCATACGGAAGGACTGGAGAGCACGGTTCGAAGGATGGATCCCTGTACAGCATGCCTCGCATTCCCATTGGCCATTAGCCACAAGATATGTTTGATCTGCTGCCTCTGGGGCACGCTAACCAGGGGGCTGAGTTGAAATGGCCTCTCCTGAGGATGCGTCATAATGTGCGTTTGGGTCCATGGAAACCTTGGAATGTGCTGGTTGTTCAGTGGCCCTGCGGAACTCTCCTACCTGAAGGGTTTGATACATCCCCAGTAAGTAAGCTCCCCATGTGGAGACGAGAGAGGTTTGGTTTGGAGCCTCAGAAAAGCCCCGTGTGCTGGTCTACGAAAACAGACCTCTGAAGACGGACACATGGAAACCAAAGCTAAGGTTCAGATTAGGGCCTGGGGGCCTGTCCATTTCAACCTTCTGTCTCTGGGGACACTGTCTGAGAGTCTAACTGGAGATAGTTGCTCCGCTGGTGTCAGAGAGCCCCTCTTAGTCCAGGGTGGCCTACACTACTGATGGCCTCAGGGGCCTTGGAGCTTTTCCCTAACCTGTAGGGTTGTGGTCAATGGATTGGGCACAATTTCCTAGGAGAGGGCAGGCACAATCTTTCGCTGTGGCTCCAGAGGCCCTAGCCTGGCGGTTGTGTGGGTCCAGGCTGAGGGCACAGAAGTCTGAAAACACAAACTCAGCTTATGAGTGGCGCCTAGGGTATGGCAGGCCGGATGTACAGCCCGAGAGGGAGCTCCTGGGCCTCTGAAACAAGGGCGAGTGGGAGGCGTTCCTTCAGGCTTTTGTCTCTGGATGTTGTGTCCGAGATAGCCGTGGATTGGAGGGGTGGCCTCAGGGACTGTGGACGAGTATCCCTCTCTGGGGATTTGTCCCAGCTCCCAAGAGTTTGGGGTCATTTTGTGGGAAGGGTGGAAAAGTGTTGTCTGGCTCACGTGTCTCTCCAAGAAAGGGATTCCAGAGCAGAGCCCCAGGTACGGGCGGGGCGACTGGAAAACTCAAACACTGGTGAGGATTGGGTGCATAGGGGCTTGGCAAGCCCCATATGCGGGCTCTTGGCCCAGGCCCTGACAGGCCTTTCTTTGACATGGGGCTCATGCTGAGGGTCAGAGTGTGAATTTGTGCCCAAGCAGCACTCAAGTTTGGGCGTGGCATCAGGGACCAGGAAGGTTTCTCCCACCCTGAAGGTGTGACTCCATGCCAAGAGCAAGCTTTACAGCCACGGGGAAGGAGGAGTTCTGTGTTGTGCTTGCGATACCCAGCTGTGTGGAGAATTGATATAATGTCTAGGTTCAGATATCTGAAAACCAAGGTTAGGAAGAGGTGACGGCATAAGACCATGGCGTGTCCGAAGTGCTGGGTGTGCGGCCAGCTGTCTCCTTGTCTGTCTGGACGTCTGGCTTCAGGCTGTGTCAGACAGAGCATGAGTGCCCAGAGCAGCCTATCCAGTTCGGGTACCATCGAGGCCCGAGCAGGTTGATCCTCATCTGGGTTTTCTGGAGAGAGCCCCACAGGTAAACGTTTTTCTTCCCTTGGGCAGACCCTGGGCTGGGTTGTGGTTCTGGAGTTCCTAGTCCGGAGGGCTTGTTTGCCAGGAGTGTGAGGAAGGAAGTCTGAAAACACAAGCTAGCGTGAGGTTTGGGACCGATGGCACGGCAGGCCCACTCTGAGAGGCTGAATCGAGATCTCCTGCACTGAGGTCATTTCAACTCTGAGACGTGCCTCAGGCTAGAGTTTTTGTCCAGCATGGCCTCTTCCTGAATGGTGTGGGGGCCTCATGAGGCCAGGAAGGTTTGCCTACGATGGGATTTGTGAACTACTCCAAACCTCAAGGTTTCCTTCTGCACGAAAGTCGAGTGCTATTGGATGGTTCCAGGAGGCCCCATACGGAAAGACTCGAGAGCAGGTGTTTAAGCATGGATGCCTGGGAACGCCACCTCATATTCCCACTCTTTAGTCAGGACAAGGCAGGCTCAATCTGCGGGCTCCTGGGTGAGCTACCCAGAGGGGAGAGTTGAAATGGACTCTCCTGAAGATGAGTCCTACTGTGGCTTGGTGGCCTGGGAGACCTTGGAATGTGGAGGTGGCTCAGGGACTCTGCAGGATTCTCCAACCTGAGGTGTTTGACACGGCTCCAACAAGGAAGCTTCCCATGTGGAGACGAGAGAAGTTCTGTTCAGTGCCTCAGGAAAGCCCCATATCCTGTTCTTCGAACCAAAGCCTCTGAGGAGTGACACCTGGAAAACAAAGCAAGAGTTGAGATTAGGGCCTAAGGGCCTGTCGGGCTCAACCTTCTATCTCTGTTGACATCTGTGTGCATGCCTTCATGGAGGTAGCAGCTCAGCTTGTGTCCGAAGGCCCCTGTGTGTGCAGGGAGGCTCCCGGTAATGGTATGTCCTCGGGGGCCTTGAGGTTTCTCATATTCTGGAGGTGTGTGGCCAAAGGAATGGACAGAGTTTCCCAGGAGAGAGCAGGCATGGTCCTGTGGTATGGCTCCAGAGGACCCAGCCTAGAGGCTGTGTTTGCCAGGGCTGTGGGGACAGATGTCTGAAAAAGCAAACTTGGCTCAGGTAGGGGCCAAGGTAATGGCAGGCCTGATCTCCAGTCCGAGAGGGGAGATCCTCTGGATATCAAAGGAGGGCAAGTGGGAGGCAGTCGCTCAGGCTTTTGTCTCTGGGTGTTGCGTTCACAGTGGCCGTTCAGGGTAGGGGTTCCTTCAGGGGCCGAGGAAGAGCCTTCCTCTCGGGGGATTGTCCAAGCTCCCAAGTGTTTGGGTTCATTCTGTGGGAAGGGAAGAGTACTGTTTTCTGCCACAGGGGACCCCCCAGGAGAGGGACTCTAGAGCACAGCAGTGGGTTCCCTCAACTGGAATACACACCATCTAGTTAGTCCTGCGTGCCTATGGGCATGGCAAGCCACATATGCGGGCTCTTGGTCCAATCACTGAGAGGCGTTTCTTGAATAAGGTACTCACGCTGAGGGTCACAATGTGTGTTTGTGCCCAAGGCGGCCCTCACACATGGGCGTGGCCTCATGGGCCATGCCGTTTTCTCCTACACTGAAGGTTTGACTCACTGCCAGCAGCAAGGTTTCTTGCCATGGGGAAGGAGGGGTTCTGACTTGTGCATCAGGTTCCCCCCTGTGCAGGGATTGGAGATAAGGTCTAGGTTCTGATGACTGAAAACCCAGGTTGGGAATGGATGGTGGCCTAAGGCAGTGGCGGGTCCAATGTGCTGGGTGTGCAGCCAGCTGTGTCGGTGTCTGTTGGAAGGTCTGGGCTCAGGCTATTTGCGACAGAGCATCAGTGTTTAAGGTAGCCTATGCAATTGGGGTGTTGCCGAGGGCCAAGCAGTTTGATCCTCATTTGGGGTTTCTGGGCAGCACCATAGACAAAGTTTTTCTCCTGGGAGGCAGGCGGAGTGCTTCATTGTGGCCCCAGAATTCCCAGTAGGGAGGGTTTGCGGGCCAGGAGTGTGAGGACGGAAGTCTAGAAACACAAGCTAAAGTGAGGATTGGAGCCAAGGGCAGAGCAGGCCCACTAGGCAGAGGCTGAATCAAAATCTCCTGCATCTGAAGTCAGGCTGAGGATCAGACGTTGGCTGAGGCTGGAGTATGTGTCCATGTTGGCACCTTCATGAAGCGGGGGCCTCATGAGGCCAAGGAAGTTTTCCCACGCTGAGTTTGGAGGTTGCCCCAAACCACCAGGTTTCCTTCTGTGGGACATTCGAGTCCTGTTGCATGGCTCCAGGACATACCATACGGAAGGACTGGAGAGCACGGTTCGAAGGATGGATCCCTGTACAGCATGCCTCGCATTCCCATTGGCCATTAGCCACAAGATATGTTTGATCTGCTGCCTCTGGGGCACGCTAACCAGGGGGCTGAGTTGAAATGGCCTCTCCTGAGGATGCGTCATAATGTGCGTTTGGGTCCATGGAAACCTTGGAATGTGCTGGTTGTTCAGTGGCCCTGCGGAACTCTCCTACCTGAAGGGTTTGATACATCCCCAGTAAGTAAGCTCCCCATGTGGAGACGAGAGAGGTTTGGTTTGGAGCCTCAGAAAAGCCCCGTGTGCTGGTCTACGAAAACAGACCTCTGAAGACGGACACATGGAAACCAAAGCTAAGGTTCAGATTAGGGCCTGGGGGCCTGTCCATTTCAACCTTCTGTCTCTGGGGACACTGTCTGAGAGTCTAAGTGGAGATAGTTGCTCCGCTGGTGTCAGAGAGCCCCTCTTAGTCCAGGGTGGCCTACACTATTGATGGCCTCAGGGGCCTTGGAGCTTTTCCCTAACCTGTAGGGTTGTGGTCAATGGATTGGGCACAATTTCCTTGGAGAGGGCAGGCACAATCTTTCGCTGTGGCTCCAGAGGCCCTCGCCTGGCGGTTGTGTGGGTCCAGGCTGAGGGCACAGAAGTCTGAAAACACAAACTCAGCTTATGAGTGGCGCCTAGGGTATGGCAGGCCGGATGTACAGCCCGAGAGGGAGCTCCTGGGCCTCTGAAACAAGGGCGAGTGGGAGGCGTTCCTTCAGGCTTTTGTCTCTGGATGTTGTGTCCGAGATAGCCGTGGATTGGAGGGGTGGCCTCAGGGCCTGTGGACGAGTATTCCTCTCTGGGGATTTGTCCCAGCTCCCAAGAGTTTGGGGTCATTTTGTGGGAAGGGTGGAAAAGTGTTGTCTGGCTCACGTGTCTCTCCAAGAAAGGGATTCCAGAGCAGAGCCCCAGGTACGGGCGGGGCGACTGGAAAACTCAAACACTGGTGAGGATTGGGTGCATAGGGGCTTGGCAAGCCCCATATGCGGGCTCTTGGCCCAGGCCCTGACAGGCCTTTCTTTGACATGGGGCTCATGCTGAGGGTCAGAGTGTGAATTTGTGCCCAAGCAGCACTCAAGTTTGGGCGTGGCATCAGGGACCAGGAAGGTTTCTCCCACCCTGAAGGTGTGACTCCATGCCAAGAGCAAGCTTTACAGCCACGGGGAAGGAGGAGTTCTGTGTTGTGCTTGCGATACCCAGCTGTGTGGAGAATTGATATAATGTCTAGGTTCAGATATCTGAAAACCAAGGTTAGGAAGAGGTGACGGCATAAGACCATGGGGTGTCCGAAGTGCTGGGTGTGCGGCCAGCTGTCTCCTTGTCTGTCTGGACGTCTGGCTTTAGGCTGTGTCAGACAGAGCATGAGTGCCTAGAGCAGCCTATCCAGTTCGGGTACCGTCGAGGCCCGAGCAGGTTGATCCTCATCTGGGTTTTTTGGGGAGAGCCCCACAGGGAAACGTTTTTCTTCCCTTGGGCAGACCCTGGGCTGGGTTGTGGTTCTGGAGTTCCTAGTCCGGAGGGCTTGTTTGCCAGGAGTGTGAGGAAGGAAGTCTGAAAACTCAAGCTAGCGTGAGGTTTGGGACCGATGGCACGGCAGGCCCACTCTGAGAGGCTGAATCGAGATCTCCTGCACTGAGGTCATTTCAACTCTGAGACGTGCCTCAGGCTAGAGTTTTTGTCCAGCATGGCCTCTTCCTGAATGGTGTGGGGTCCTCATGAGGCCAGGAAGGTTTGCCTACGATGGGATTTGTGAACTACTCCAAACCTCAAGGTTTCCTTCTGCACGAAAGTCGAGTGCTATTGGATGGTTCCAGGAGGCCCCATACGGAAAGACTCGAGAGCAGGTGTGTAAGCATGGATGCCTGGGAACGCCACCTCATATTCCCATTCTTTAGTCAGGACAAGGCAGGCTCAATCTGCGGGCTCCTGGGTGAGCTACCCAGAGGGGAGAGTTGAAATGGACTCTCCTGAAGATGAGTCCTACTTTGGCTTGGTGGCCTGGGAGACCTTGGAATGTGGAGGTGGCTCAGGGACTCTGCAGGATTCTCCAACCTGAGGTGTTTGACACGGCTCCAACAAGGAAGCTTCCCATGTGGAGACGAGAGAAGTTCTGTTCAGTGCCTCAGGAAAGCCCCATATCCTGTTCTTCGAACCAAAGCCTCTGAGGAGTGACACCTGGAAAACAAAGCAAGAGTTGAGATTAGGGCCTAAGGGCCTGTCCGGCTCAACCTTCTATCTCTGTTGACATCTGTGTGCATGCCTTCATGGAGGTAGCAGCTCAGCTTGTGTCCGAAGGCCCCTGTGTGTGCAGGGAGGCTCCCGGTAATGGTATGTCCTCGGGGGCCTTGAGGTTTCTCATATTCTGGAGGTGTGTGGCCAAAGGAATGGACAGAGTTTCCCAGGAGAGAGCAGGCATGGTCCTGTGGTATGGCTCCAGAGGACCCAGCCTAGAGGCTGTGTTTGCCAGGGCTGTGGGGACAGATGTCTGAAAAAGCAAACTTGGCTCAGGTAGGGGCCAAGGTAATGGCAGGCCTGATCTCCAGTCCGAGAGGGGAGATCCTCTGGATATCAAAGGAGGGCAAGTGGGAGTCAGTCGCTCAGGCTTTTGTCTCTGGGTGTTGGGTTCACAGTGGCCGTTCAGGGTAGGGGTTCCTTCAGGGGCCGAGGAAGAGCCTTCCTCTCGGGGGATTGTCCAAGCTCCCAAGTGTTTGGGTTCATTCTGTGGGAAGGGAAGAGTACTGTTTTCTGCCACAGGGGACCCCCCAGGAGAGGGACTCTAGAGCACAGCAGTGGGTTCCCTCAACTGGAATACACACCATCTAGTTAGTCCTGCGTGCCTATGGGCATGGCAAGCCACATATGCGGGCTCTTGGTCCAATCACTGAGAGGCGTTACTTGAATAAGGTACTCACGCTGAGGGTCACAATGTGTGTTTGTGCCCAAGGCGGCCCTCACACATGGGCGTGGCCTCATGGGCCATGCCGTTTTCTCCTACACTGAAGGTTTGACTCACTGCCAGCAGCAAGGTTTCTTGCCATGGGGAAGGAGGGGTTCTGACTTGTGCATCAGGTTCCCCCCTGTGCAGGGATTGGAGATAAGGTCTAGGTTCTGATGACTGAAAACCCAGGTTGGGAATGGATGGTGGCCTAAGGCAGTGGCGGGTCCAATGTGCTGGGTGTGCAGCCAGCTGTGTCGGTGTCTGTTGGAAGGTCTGGGCTCAGGCTATTTGCGACAGAGCATCAGTGTTTAAGGTAGCCTATGCAATTGGGGTGTTGCCGAGGGCCAAGCAGTTTGATCCTCATTTGGGGTTTCTGGGCAGCACCATAGACAAAGTTTTTCTCCTGGGAGGCAGGCGGAGTGCTTCATTGTGGCCCCAGAATTCCCAGTAGGGAGGGTTTGCGGGCCAGGAGTGTGAGGACGGAAGTCTAGGAACACAAGCTAAAGTGAGGATTGGAGCCAAGGGCAGAGCAGGCCCACTAGGCAGAGGCTGAATCAAAATCTCCTGCATCTGAAGTCAGGCTGAGGATCAGACGTTGGCTGAGGCTGGAGTATGTGTCCATGTTGGCACCTTCATGAAGCGGGGGCCTCATGAGGCCAAGGAAGTTTTCCCACGCTGAGTTTGGAGGTTGCCCCAAACCACCAGGTTTCCTTCTGTGGGACATTCGAGTCCTGTTGCATGGCTCCAGGACATACCATATGGAAGGACTGGAGAGCACGGTTCGAAGGATGGATCCCTGTACAGCATGCCTCGCATTCCCATTGGCCATTAGCCACAAGATATGTTTGATCTGCTGCCTCTGGGGCACGCTAACCAGGGGGCTGAGTTGAAATGGCCTCTCCTGAGGATGCGTCATAATGTGCGTTTGGGTCCATGGAAACCTTGGAATGTGCTGGTTGTTCAGTGGCCCTGCGGAACTCTCCTACCTGAAGGGTTTGATACATCCCCAGTAAGTAAGCTCCCCATGTGGAGACGAGAGAGGTTTGGTTTGGAGCCTCAGAAAAGCCCCGTGTGCTGGTCTACGAAAACAGACCTCTGAAGACGGACACATGGAAACCAAAGCTAAGGTTCAGATTAGGGCCTGGGGGCCTGTCCATTTCAACCTTCTGTCTCTGGGGACACTGTCTGAGAGTCTAAGTGGAGATAGTTGCTCCGCTGGTGTCAGAGAGCCCCTCTTAGTCCAGGGTGGCCTACACTACTGATGGCCTCAGGGGCCTTGGAGCTTTTCCCTAACCTGTAGGGTTGTGGTCAATGGATTGGGCACAATTTCCTAGGAGAGGGCAGGCACAATCTTTCGCTGTGGCTCCAGAGGCCCTAGCCTGACGGTTGTGTGGGTCCAGGCTGAGGGCACAGAAGTCTGAAAACACAAACTCAGCTTATGAGTGGCGCCTAGGGTATGGCAGGCCGGATGTACAGCCCGAGAGGGAGCTCCTGGGCCTCTGAAACAAGGGCGAATGGGAGGCGTTCCTTCAGGCTTTTGTCTCTGGATGTTGTGTCCGAGATAGCCGTGGATTGGAGGGGTGGCCTCAGGGACTGTGGACGAGTATCCCTCTCTGGGGATTTGTCCCAGCTCCCAAGAGTTTGGGGTCATTTTGTGGGAAGGGTGGAAAAGTGTTGTCTGGCTCACGTGTCTCTCCAAGAAAGGGATTCCAGAGCAGAGCCCCAGGTACGGGCGGGGCGACTGGAAAACTCAAACACTGGTGAGGATTGGGTGCATAGGGGCTTGGCAAGCCCCATATGCGGGCTCTTGGCCCAGGCCCTGACAGGCCTTTCTTTGACATGGGGCTCATGCTGAGGGTCAGAGTGTGAATTTGTGCCCAAGCAGCACTCAAGTTTGGGCGTGGCATCAGGGACCAGGAAGGTTTCTCCCACCCTGAAGGTGTGACTCCATGCCAAGAGCAAGCTTTACAGCCACGGGGAAGGAGGAGTTCAGTGTTGTGCTTGCGATACCCAGCTGTGTGGAGAATTGATATAATGTCTAGGTTCAGATATCTGAAAACCAAGGTTAGGAAGAGGTGACGGCATAAGACCATGGCGTGTCCGAAGTGCTGGGTGTGCGGCCAGCTGTCTCCTTGTCTGTCTGGACGTCTGGCTTCAGGCTGTGTCAGACAGAGCATGAGTGCCCAGAGCAGCCTATCCAGTTCGGGTACCGGTCGAGGCCCGAGCAGGTTGATCCTCATCTGGGTTTTCTGGAGAGAGCCCCACAGGGAAACGTTTTTCTTCCCTTGGGCAGACCCTGGGCTGGGTTGTGGTTCTGGAGTTCCTAGTCCGGAGGGCTTGTTTGCCAGGAGTGTGAGGAAGGAAGTCTGAAAACACAAGCTAGCGTGAGGTTTGGGACCGATGGCACGGCAGGCCCACTCTGAGAGGCTGAATCGAGATCTCCTGCACTGAGGTCATTTCAACTCTGAGACGTGCCTCAGGCTAGAGTTTTTGTCCAGCATGGCCTCTTCCTGAATGGTGTGGGGGCCTCATGAGGCCAGGAAGGTTTGCCTACGATGGGATTTGTGAACTACTCCAAACCTCAAGGTTTCCTTCTGCACGAAAGTCGAGTGCTATTGGATGGTTCCGGGAGGCCCCATACGGAAAGACTCGAGAGCAGGTGTGTAAGCATGGATGCCTGGGAACGCCACCTCATATTCCCACTCTTTAGTCAGGACAAGGCAGGCTCAATCTGCGGGCTCCTGGGTGAGCTACCCAGAGGGGAGAGTTGAAATGGACTCTCCTGAAGATGAGTCCTACTGTGGCTTGGTGGCCTGGGAGACCTTGGAATGTGGAGGTGGCTCAGGGACTCTGCAGGATTCTCCAACCTGAGGTGTTTGACACGGCTCCAACAAGGAAGCTTCCCATGTGGAGACGAGAGAAGTTCTGTTCAGTGCCTCAGGAAAGCCCCATATCCTGTTCATCGAACCAAAGCCTCTGAGGAGTGACACCTGGAAAACAAAGCAAGAGTTGAGATTAGGGCCTAAGGGCCTGTCCGGCTCAACCTTCTATCTCTGTTGACATCTGTGTGCATGCCTTCATGGAGGTAGCAGCTCAGCTTGTGTCCGAAGGCCCCTGTGTGTGCAGGGAGGCTCCCGGTAATGGTATGTCCTCGGGGGCCTTGAGGTTTCTCATATTCTGGAGGTGTGTGGCCAAAGGAATGGACAGAGTTTCCCAGGAGAGAGCAGGCATGGTCCTGTGGTATGGCTCCAGAGGACCCAGCCTAGAGGCTGTGTTTGCCAGGGCTGTGGGGACAGATGTCTGAAAAAGCAAACTTGGCTCAGGTAGGGGCCAAGGTAATGGCAGGCCTGATCTCCAGTCCGAGAGGGGAGATCCTCTGGATATCAAAGGAGGGCAAGTGGGAGTCAGTCGCTCAGGCTTTTGTCTCTGGGTGTTGCGTTCACAGTGGCCGTTCAGGGTAGGGGTTGCTTCAGGGGCCGAGGAAGAGCCTTCCTCTCGGGGGATTGTCCAAGCTCCCAAGTGTTTGGGTTCATTCTGTGGGAAGGGAAGAGTACTGTTTTCTGCCACAGGGGACCCCCCAGGAGAGGGACTCTAGAGCACAGCAGTGGGTTCCCTCAACTGGAATACACACCATCTAGTTAGTCCTGCGTGCCTATGGGCATGGCAAGCCACATATGCGGGCTCTTGGTCCAATCACTGAGAGGCGTTACTTGAATAAGGTACTCACGCTGAGGGTCACAATGTGTGTTTGTGCCCAAGGCGGCCCTCACACATGGGCGTGGCCTCATGGGCCATGCCGTTTTCTCCTACACTGAAGGTTTGACTCACTGCCAGCAGCAAGGTTTCTTGCCATGGGGAAGGAGGGGTTCTGACTTGTGCATCAGGTTCCCCCCTGTGCAGGGATTGGAGATAAGGTCTAGGTTCTGATGACTGAAAACCCAGGTTGGGAATGGATGGTGGCCTAAGGCAGTGGCGGGTCCAATGTGCTGGGTGTGCAGCCAGCTGTGTCGGTGTCTGTTGGAAGGTCTGGGCTCAGGCTATTTGCGACAGAGCATCAGTGTTTAAGGTAGCCTATGCAATTGGGGTGTTGCCGAGGGCCAAGCAGTTTGATCCTCATTTGGGGTTTCTGGGCAGCACCATAGACAAAGTTTTTCTCCTGGGAGGCAGGCGGAGTGCTTCATTGTGGCCCCAGAATTCCCAGTAGGGAGGATTTGCGGGCCAGGAGTGTGAGGACGGAAGTCTAGGAACACAAGCTAAAGTGAGGATTGGAGCCAAGGGCAGAGCAGGCCCACTAGGCAGAGGCTGAATCAAAATCTCCTGCATCTGAAGTCAGGCTGAGGATCAGACGTTGGCTGAGGCTGGAGTATGTGTCCATGTTGGCACCTTCATGAAGCGGGGGCCTCATGAGGCCAAGGAAGTTTTCCCACGCTGAGTTTGGAGGTTGCCCCAAACCACCAGGTTTCCTTCTGTGGGACATTCGAGTCCTGTTGCATGGCTCCAGGACATACCATACGGAAGGACTGGAGAGCACGGTTCGAAGGATGGATCCCTGTACAGCATGCCTCGCATTCCCATTGGCCATTAGCCACAAGATATGTTTGATCTGCTGCCTCTGGGGCACGCTAACCAGGGGGCTGAGTTGAAATGGCCTCTCCTGAGGATGCGTCATAATGTGCGTTTGGGTCCATGGAAACCTTGGAATGTGCTGGTTGTTCAGTGGCCCTGCGGATCTCTCCTACCTGAAGGGTTTGATACATCCCCAGTAAGTAAGCTCCCCATGTGGAGACGAGAGAGGTTTGGTTTGGAGCCACAGAAAAGCCCCGTGTACTGGTCTACGAAAACAGACCTCTGAGGACGGACACATGGAAACCAAAGCTAAGGTTCAGATTAGGGCCTGGGGGCCTGTCCATTTCAACCTTCTGTCTCTGGGGACACTGTCTGAGAGTCTAAGTGGAGATAGTTGCTCCGCTGGTGTCAGAGAGCCCCTCTTAGTCCAGGGTGGCCTACACTATTGATGGCCTCAGGGGCCTTGGAGCTTTTCCCTAACCTGTAGGGTTGTGGTCAATGGATTGGGCACAATTTCCTTGGAGAGGGCAGGCACAATCTTTCGCTGTGGCTCCAGAGGCCCTAGCCTGGCGGTTGTGTGGGTCCAGGCTGAGGGCACAGAAGTCTGAAAACACAAACTCAGCTTATGAGTGGCGCCTAGGGTATGGCAGGCCGGATGTACAGCCCGAGAGGGAGCTCCTGGGCCTCTGAAACAAGGGCGAGTGGGAGGCGTTCCTTCAGGCTTTTGTCTCTGGATGTTGTGTCCGAGATAGCCGTGGATTGGAGGGGTGGCCTCAGGGACTGTGGACGAGTATCCCTCTCTGGGGATTTGTCCCAGCTCCCAAGAGTTTGGGGTCATTTTGTGGGAAGGGTGGAAAAGTGTTGTCTGGCTCACGTGTCTCTCCAAGAAAGGGATTCCAGAGCAGAGCCCCAGGTACGGGCGGGGCGACTGGAAAACTCAAACACTGGTGAGGATTGGGTGCATAGGGGCTTGGCAAGCCCCATATGCGGGCTCTTGGCCCAGGCCCTGACAGGCCTTTCTTTGACATGGGGCTCATGCTGAGGGTCAGAGTGTGAATTTGTGCCCAAGCAGCACTCAAGTTTGGGCGTGGCATCAGGGACCAGGAAGGTTTCTCCCACCCTGAAGGTGTGACTCCATGCCAAGAGCAAGCTTTACAGCCACGGGGAAGGAGGAGTTCAGTGTTGTGCTTGCGATACCCAGCTGTGTGGAGAATTGATTTAATGTCTAGGTTCAGATATCTGAAAACCAAGGTTAGGAAGAGGTGACGGCATAAGACCATGGCGTGTCCGAAGTGCTGGGTGTGCGGCCAGCTGTCTCCTTGTCTGTCTGGACGTCTGGCTTCAGGCTGTGTCAGACAGAGCATGAGTGCCCAGAGCAGCCTATCCAGTTCGGGTACCGTCGAGGCCCGAGCAGGTTGATCCTCATCTGGGTTTTCTGGAGAGAGCCCCACAGGGAAACGTTTTTCTTCCCTTGGGCAGACCCTGGGCTGGGTTGTGGTTCTGGAGTTCCTAGTCCGGAGGGCTTGTTTGCCAGGAGTGTGAGGAAGGAAGTCTGAAAACACAAGCTAGCGTGAGGTTTGGGACCGATGGCACGGCAGGCCCACTCTGAGAGGCTGAATCGAGATCTCCTGCACTGAGGTCATTTCAACTCTGAGACGTGCCTCAGGCTAGAGTTTTTGTCCAGCATGGCCTCTTCCGGAATGGTGTGGGGGCCTCATGAGGTCAGGAAGATTTGCCTACGATGGGATTTGTGAACTACTCCAAACCTCAAGGTTTCCTTCTGCACGAAAGTCGAGTGCTATTGGATGGTTCCAGGAGGCCCCATACGGAAAGACTCGAGAGCAGGTGTGTAAGCATGGATGCCTGGGAACGCCACCTTATATTCCCACTCTTTAGTCAGGACAAGGCAGGCTCAATCTGCGGGCTCCTGGGTGAGCTACCCAGAGGGGAGAGTTGAAATGGACTCTCCTGAAGATGAGTCCTACTGTGGCTTGGTGGCCTGGGAGACCTTGGAATGTGGAGGTGGCTCAGGGACTCTGCAGGATTCTCCAACCTGAGGTGTTTGACACTGCTCCAACAAGGAAGCTTCCCATGTGGAGACGAGAGAAGTTCTGTTCAGTGCCTCAGGAAAGCCCCATATCCTGTTCTTCGAACCAAAGCCTCTGAGGAGTGACACCTGGAAAACAAAGCAAGAGTTGAGATTAGGGCCTAAGGGCCAGTACGGCTCAACCTTCTATCTCTGTTGACATCTGTGTGCATGCCTTCATGGAGGTAGCAGCTCAGCTTGTGTCCGAAGGCCCCTGTGTGTGCAGGGAGGCTCCCGGTAATGGTATGTCCTCGGGGGCCTTGAGGTTTCTCATATTCTGGAGGTGTGTGGCCAAAGGAATGGACAGAGTTTCCCAGGAGAGAGCAGGCATGGTCCTGTGGTATGGCTCCAGAGGACCCAGCCTAGAGGCTGTGTTTGCCAGGGCTGTGGGGACAGATGTCTGAAAAAGCAAACTTGGCTCAGGTAGGGGCCAAGGTAATGGCAGGCCTGATCTCCAGTCCGAGAGGGGAGATCCTCTGGATATCAAAGGAGGGCAAGTGGGAGGCAGTCGCTCAGGCTTTTGTCTCTGGGTGTTGCGTTCACAGTGGCCGTTCAGGGTAGGGGTTGCTTCAGGGGCCGAGGAAGAGCCTTCCTCTCGGGGGATTGTCCAACCTCCCAAGTGTTTGGGTTCATTCTGTGGGAAGGGAAGAGTACTGTTTTCTGCCACAGGGGACCCCCCAGGAGAGGGACTCTAGAGCACAGCAGTGGGTTCCCTCAACTGGAACACACACCATCTAGTTAGTCCTGCGTGCCTATGGGCATGGCAAGCCACATATGCGGGCTCTTGGTCCAATCACTGAGAGGCGTTACTTGAATAAGGTACTCACGCTGAGGGTCACAATGTGTGTTTGTGCCCAAGGCGGCCCTCACACATGGGCGTGGCCTCATGGGCCATGCCGTTTTCTCCTACACTGAAGGTTTGACTCACTGCCAGCAGCAAGGTTTCTTGCCATGGGGAAGGAGGGGTTCTGACTTGTGCATCAGGTTCCCCCCTGTGCAGGGATTGGAGATAAGGTCTAGGTTCTGATGACTGAAAACCCAGGTTGGGAATGGATGGTGGCCTAAGGCAGTGGCGGGTCCAATGTGCTGGGTGTGCAGCCAGCTGTGTCGGTGTCTGTTGGAAGGTCTGGGCTCAGGCTATTTGCGACAGAGCATCAGTGTTTAAGGTAGCCTATGCAATTGGGGTGTTGCCGAGGGCCAAGCAGTTTGATCCACATTTGGGGTTTCTGGGCAGCACCATAGACAAAGTTTTTCTCCTGGGAGGCAGGCGGAGTGCTTCATTGTGGCCCCAGAATTCCCAGTAGGGAGGGTTTGCGGGCCAGGAGTGTGAGGACGGAAGTCTAGGAACACAAGCTAAAGTGAGGATTGGAGCCAAGGGCAGAGCAGGCCCACTAGGCAGAGGCTGAATCAAAATCTCCTGCATCTGAAGTCAGGCTGAGGATCAGACGTTGGCTGAGGCTGGAGTATGTGTCCATGTTGGCACCTTCATGAAGCGGGGGCCTCATGAGGCCAAGGAAGTTTTCCCACGCTGAGTTTGGAGGTTGCCCCAAACCACCAGGTTTCCTTCTGTGGGACATTCGAGTCCTGTTGCATGGCTCCAGGACATACCATACGGAAGGACTGGAGAGCACGGTTCGAAGGATGGATCCCTGTACAGCATGCCTCGCATTCCCATTGGCCATTAGCCACAAGATATGTTTGATCTGCTGCCTCTGGGGCACGCTAACCAGGGGGCTGAGTTGAAATGGCCTCTCCTGAGGATGCGTCATAATGTGCGTTTGGGTCCATGGAAACCTTGGAATGTGCTGGTTGTTCAGTGGCCCTGCGGAACTCTCCTACCTGAAGGGTTTGATACATCCCCAGTAAGTAAGCTCCCCATGTGGAGACGAGAGAGGTTTGGTTTGGAGCCTCAGAAAAGCCCCGTGTGCTGGTCTACGAAAACAGACCTCTGAAGACGGACACATGGAAACCAAAGCTAAGGTTCAGATTAGGGCCTGGGGGCCTGTCCATTTCAACCTTCTGTCTCTGGGGACACTGTCTGAGAGTCTAAGTGGAGATAGTTGCTCCGCTGGTGTCAGAGAGCCCCTCTTAGTCCAGGGTGGCCTACACTATTGATGGCCTCAGGGGCCTTGGAGCTTTTCCCTAACCTGTAGGGTTGTGGTCAATGGATTGGGCACAATTTCCTTGGAGAGGGCAGGCACAATCTTTCGCTGTGGCTCCAGAGGCCCTCGCCTGGCGGTTGTGTGGGTCCAGGCTGAGGGCACAGAAGTCTGAAAACACAAACTCAGCTTATGAGTGGCGCCTAGGGTATGGCAGGCCGGATGTACAGCCCGAGAGGGAGCTCCTGGGCCTCTGAAACAAGGGCGAGTGGGAGGCGTTCCTTCAGGCTTTTGTCTCTGGATGTTGTGTCCGAGATAGCCGTGGATTGGAGGGGTGGCCTCAGGGCCTGTGGACGAGTATTCCTCTCTGGGGATTTGTCCCAGCTCCCAAGAGTTTGGGGTCATTTTGTGGGAAGGGTGGAAAAGTGTTGTCTGGCTCACGTGTCTCTCCAAGAAAGGGATTCCAGAGCAGAGCCCCAGGTACGGGCGGGGCGACTGGAAAACTCAAACACTGGTGAGGATTGGGTGCATAGGGGCTTGGCAAGCCCCATATGCGGGCTCTTGGCCCAGGCCCTGACAGGCCTTTCTTTGACATGGGGCTCATGCTGAGGGTCAGAGTGTGAATTTGTGCCCAAGCAGCACTCAAGTTTGGGCGTGGCATCAGGGACCAGGAAGGTTTCTCCCACCCTGAAGGTGTGACTCCATGCCAAGAGCAAGCTTTACAGCCACGGGGAAGGAGGAGTTCTGTGTTGTGCTTGCGATACCCAGCTGTGTGGAGAATTGATATAATGTCTAGGTTCAGATATCTGAAAACCAAGGTTAGGAAGAGGTGACGGCATAAGACCATGGGGTGTCCGAAGTGCTGGGTGTGCGGCCAGCTGTCTCCTTGTCTGTCTGGACGTCTGGCTTTAGGCTGTGTCAGACAGAGCATGAGTGCCTAGAGCAGCCTATCCAGTTCGGGTACCGTCGAGGCCCGAGCAGGTTGATCCTCATCTGGGTTTTTTGGGGAGAGCCCCACAGGGAAACGTTTTTCTTCCCTTGGGCAGACCCTGGGCTGGGTTGTGGTTCTGGAGTTCCTAGTCCGGAGGGCTTGTTTGCCAGGAGTGTGAGGAAGGAAGTCTGAAAACTCAAGCTAGCGTGAGGTTTGGGACCGATGGCACGGCAGGCCCACTCTGAGAGGCTGAATCGAGATCTCCTGCACTGAGGTCATTTCAACTCTGAGACGTGCCTCAGGCTAGAGTTTTTGTCCAGCATGGCCTCTTCCTGAATGGTGTGGGGTCCTCATGAGGCCAGGAAGGTTTGCCTACGATGGGATTTGTGAACTACTCCAAACCTCAAGGTTTCCTTCTGCACGAAAGTCGAGTGCTATTGGATGGTTCCAGGAGGCCCCATACGGAAAGACTCGAGAGCAGGTGTGTAAGCATGGATGCCTGGGAACGCCACCTCATATTCCCATTCTTTAGTCAGGACAAGGCAGGCTCAATCTGCGGGCTCCTGGGTGAGCTACCCAGAGGGGAGAGTTGAAATGGACTCTCCTGAAGATGAGTCCTACTTTGGCTTGGTGGCCTGGGAGACCTTGGAATGTGGAGGTGGCTCAGGGACTCTGCAGGATTCTCCAACCTGAGGTGTTTGACACGGCTCCAACAAGGAAGCTTCCCATGTGGAGACGAGAGAAGTTCTGTTCAGTGCCTCAGGAAAGCCCCATATCCTGTTCTTCGAACCAAAGCCTCTGAGGAGTGACACCTGGAAAACAAAGCAAGAGTTGAGATTAGGGCCTAAGGGCCTGTCCGGCTCAACCTTCTATCTCTGTTGACATCTGTGTGCATGCCTTCATGGAGGTAGCAGCTCAGCTTGTGTCCGAAGGCCCCTGTGTGTGCAGGGAGGCTCCCGGTAATGGTATGTCCTCGGGGGCCTTGAGGTTTCTCATATTCTGGAGGTGTGTGGCCAAAGGAATGGACAGAGTTTCCCAGGAGAGAGCAGGCATGGTCCTGTGGTATGGCTCCAGAGGACCCAGCCTAGAGGCTGTGTTTGCCAGGGCTGTGGGGACAGATGTCTGAAAAAGCAAACTTGGCTCAGGTAGGGGCCAAGGTAATGGCAGGCCTGATCTCCAGTCCGAGAGGGGAGATCCTCTGGATATCAAAGGAGGGCAAGTGGGAGTCAGTCGCTCAGGCTTTTGTCTCTGGGTGTTGGGTTCACAGTGGCCGTTCAGGGTAGGGGTTCCTTCAGGGGCCGAGGAAGAGCCTTCCTCTCGGGGGATTGTCCAAGCTCCCAAGTGTTTGGGTTCATTCTGTGGGAAGGGAAGAGTACTGTTTTCTGCCACAGGGGACCCCCCAGGAGAGGGACTCTAGAGCACAGCAGTGGGTTCCCTCAACTGGAATACACACCATCTAGTTAGTCCTGCGTGCCTATGGGCATGGCAAGCCACATATGCGGGCTCTTGGTCCAATCACTGAGAGGCGTTACTTGAATAAGGTACTCACGCTGAGGGTCACAATGTGTGTTTGTGCCCAAGGCGGCCCTCACACATGGGCGTGGCCTCATGGGCCATGCCGTTTTCTCCTACACTGAAGGTTTGACTCACTGCCAGCAGCAAGGTTTCTTGCCATGGGGAAGGAGGGGTTCTGACTTGTGCATCAGGTTCCCCCCTGTGCAGGGATTGGAGATAAGGTCTAGGTTCTGATGACTGAAAACCCAGGTTGGGAATGGATGGTGGCCTAAGGCAGTGGCGGGTCCAATGTGCTGGGTGTGCAGCCAGCTGTGTCGGTGTCTGTTGGAAGGTCTGGGCTCAGGCTATTTGCGACAGAGCATCAGTGTTTAAGGTAGCCTATGCAATTGGGGTGTTGCCGAGGGCCAAGCAGTTTGATCCTCATTTGGGGTTTCTGGGCAGCACCATAGACAAAGTTTTTCTCCTGGGAGGCAGGCGGAGTGCTTCATTGTGGCCCCAGAATTCCCAGTAGGGAGGGTTTGCGGGCCAGGAGTGTGAGGACGGAAGTCTAGGAACACAAGCTAAAGTGAGGATTGGAGCCAAGGGCAGAGCAGGCCCACTAGGCAGAGGCTGAATCAAAATCTCCTGCATCTGAAGTCAGGCTGAGGATCAGACGTTGGCTGAGGCTGGAGTATGTGTCCATGTTGGCACCTTCATGAAGCGGGGGCCTCATGAGGCCAAGGAAGTTTTCCCACGCTGAGTTTGGAGGTTGCCCCAAACCACCAGGTTTCCTTCTGTGGGACATTCGAGTCCTGTTGCATGGCTCCAGGACATACCATATGGAAGGACTGGAGAGCACGGTTCGAAGGATGGATCCCTGTACAGCATGCCTCACATTCCCATTGGCCATTAGCCACAAGATATGTTTGATCTGCTGCCTCTGGGGCACGCTAACCAGGGGGCTGAGTTGAAATGGCCTCTCCTGAGGATGCGTCATAATGTGCGTTTGGGTCCATGGAAACCTTGGAATGTGCTGGTTGTTCAGTGGCCCTGCGGAACTCTCCTACCTGAAGGGTTTGATACATCCCCAGTAAGTAAGCTCCCCATGTGGAGACGAGAGAGGTTTGGTTTGGAGCCTCAGAAAAGCCCCGTGTGCTGGTCTACGAAAACAGACCTCTGAAGACGGACACATGGAAACCAAAGCTAAGGTTCAGATTAGGGCCTGGGGGCCTGTCCATTTCAACCTTCTGTCTCTGGGGACACTGTCTGAGAGTCTAAGTGGAGATAGTTGCTCCGCTGGTGTCAGAGAGCCCCTCTTAGTCCAGGGTGGCCTACACTACTGATGGCCTCAGGGGCCTTGGAGCTTTTCCCTAACCTGTAGGGTTGTGGTCAATGGATTGGGCACAATTTCCTAGGAGAGGGCAGGCACAATCTTTCGCTGTGGCTCCAGAGGCCCTAGCCTGACGGTTGTGTGGGTCCAGGCTGAGGGCACAGAAGTCTGAAAACACAAACTCAGCTTATGAGTGGCGCCTAGGGTATGGCAGGCCGGATGTACAGCCCGAGAGGGAGCTCCTGGGCCTCTGAAACAAGGGCGAATGGGAGGCGTTCCTTCAGGCTTTTGTCTCTGGATGTTGTGTCCGAGATAGCCGTGGATTGGAGGGGTGGCCTCAGGGACTGTGGACGAGTATCCCTCTCTGGGGATTTGTCCCAGCTCCCAAGAGTTTGGGGTCATTTTGTGGGAAGGGTGGAAAAGTGTTGTCTGGCTCACGTGTCTCTCCAAGAAAGGGATTCCAGAGCAGAGCCCCAGGTACGGGCGGGGCGACTGGAAAACTCAAACACTGGTGAGGATTGGGTGCATAGGGGCTTGGCAAGCCCCATATGCGGGCTCTTGGCCCAGGCCCTGACAGGCCTTTCTTTGACATGGGGCTCATGCTGAGGGTCAGAGTGTGAATTTGTGCCCAAGCAGCACTCAAGTTTGGGCGTGGCATCAGGGACCAGGAAGGTTTCTCCCACCCTGAAGGTGTGACTCCATGCCAAGAGCAAGCTTTACAGCCACGGGGAAGGAGGAGTTCAGTGTTGTGCTTGCGATACCCAGCTGTGTGGAGAATTGATATAATGTCTAGGTTCAGATATCTGAAAACCAAGGTTAGGAAGAGGTGACGGCATAAGACCATGGCGTGTCCGAAGTGCTGGGTGTGCGGCCAGCTGTCTCCTTGTCTGTCTGGACGTCTGGCTTCAGGCTGTGTCAGACAGAGCATGAGTGCCCAGAGCAGCCTATCCAGTTCGGGTACCGGTCGAGGCCCGAGCAGGTTGATCCTCATCTGGGTTTTCTGGAGAGAGCCCCACAGGGAAACGTTTTTCTTCCCTTGGGCAGACCCTGGGCTGGGTTGTGGTTCTGGAGTTCCTAGTCCGGAGGGCTTGTTTGCCAGGAGTGTGAGGAAGGAAGTCTGAAAACACAAGCTAGCGTGAGGTTTGGGACCGATGGCACGGCAGGCCCACTCTGAGAGGCTGAATCGAGATCTCCTGCACTGAGGTCATTTCAACTCTGAGACGTGCCTCAGGCTAGAGTTTTTGTCCAGCATGGCCTCTTCCTGAATGGTGTGGGGGCCTCATGAGGCCAGGAAGGTTTGCCTACGATGGGATTTGTGAACTACTCCAAACCTCAAGGTTTCCTTCTGCACGAAAGTCGAGTGCTATTGGATGGTTCCGGGAGGCCCCATACGGAAAGACTCGAGAGCAGGTGTGTAAGCATGGATGCCTGGGAACGCCACCTCATATTCCCACTCTTTAGTCAGGACAAGGCAGGCTCAATCTGCGGGCTCCTGGGTGAGCTACCCAGAGGGGAGAGTTGAAATGGACTCTCCTGAAGATGAGTCCTACTGTGGCTTGGTGGCCTGGGAGACCTTGGAATGTGGAGGTGGCTCAGGGACTCTGCAGGATTCTCCAACCTGAGGTGTTTGACACGGCTCCAACAAGGAAGCTTCCCATGTGGAGACGAGAGAAGTTCTGTTCAGTGCCTCAGGAAAGCCCCATATCCTGTTCATCGAACCAAAGCCTCTGAGGAGTGACACCTGGAAAACAAAGCAAGAGTTGAGATTAGGGCCTAAGGGCTTGTCCGGCTCAACCTTCTATCTCTGTTGACATCTGTGTGCATGCCTTCATGGAGGTAGCAGCTCAGCTTGTGTCCGAAGGCCCCTGTGTGTGCAGGGAGGCTCCCGGTAATGGTATGTCCTCGGGGGCCTTGAGGTTTCTCATATTCTGGAGGTGTGTGGCCAAAGGAATGGACAGAGTTTCCCAGGAGAGAGCAGGCATGGTCCTGTGGTATGGCTCCAGAGGACCCAGCCTAGAGGCTGTGTTTGCCAGGGCTGTGGGGACAGATGTCTGAAAAAGCAAACTTGGCTCAGGTAGGGGCCAAGGTAATGGCAGGCCTGATCTCCAGTCCGAGAGGGGAGATCCTCTGGATATCAAAGGAGGGCAAGTGGGAGTCAGTCGCTCAGGCTTTTGTCTCTGGGTGTTGCGTTCACAGTGGCCGTTCAGGGTAGGGGTTGCTTCAGGGGCCGAGGAAGAGCCTTCCTCTCGGGGGATTGTCCAAGCTCCCAAGTGTTTGGGTTCATTCTGTGGGAAGGGAAGAGTACTGTTTTCTGCCACAGGGGACCCCCCAGGAGAGGGACTCTAGAGCACAGCAGTGGGTTCCCTCAACTGGAATACACACCATCTAGTTAGTCCTGCGTGCCTATGGGCATGGCAAGCCACATATGCGGGCTCTTGGTCCAATCACTGAGAGGCGTTACTTGAATAAGGTACTCACGCTGAGGGTCACAATGTGTGTTTGTGCCCAAGGCGGCCCTCACACATGGGCGTGGCCTCATGGGCCATGCCGTTTTCTCCTACACTGAAGGTTTGACTCACTGCCAGCAGCAAGGTTTCTTGCCATGGGGAAGGAGGGGTTCTGACTTGTGCATCAGGTTCCCCCCTGTGCAGGGATTGGAGATAAGGTCTAGGTTCTGATGACTGAAAACCCAGGTTGGGAATGGATGGTGGCCTAAGGCAGTGGCGGGTCCAATGTGCTGGGTGTGCAGCCAGCTGTGTCGGTGTCTGTTGGAAGGTCTGGGCTCAGGCTATTTGCGACAGAGCATCAGTGTTTAAGGTAGCCTATGCAATTGGGGTGTTGCCGAGGGCCAAGCAGTTTGATCCTCATTTGGGGTTTCTGGGCAGCACCATAGACAAAGTTTTTCTCCTGGGAGGCAGGCGGAGTGCTTCATTGTGGCCCCAGAATTCCCAGTAGGGAGGATTTGCGGGCCAGGAGTGTGAGGACGGAAGTCTAGGAACACAAGCTAAAGTGAGGATTGGAGCCAAGGGCAGAGCAGGCCCACTAGGCAGAGGCTGAATCAAAATCTCCTGCATCTGAAGTCAGGCTGAGGATCAGACGTTGGCTGAGGCTGGAGTATGTGTCCATGTTGGCACCTTCATGAAGCGGGGGCCTCATGAGGCCAAGGAAGTTTTCCCACGCTGAGTTTGGAGGTTGCCCCAAACCACCAGGTTTCCTTCTGTGGGACATTCGAGTCCTGTTGCATGGCTCCAGGACATACCATACGGAAGGACTGGAGAGCACGGTTCGAAGGATGGATCCCTGTACAGCATGCCTCGCATTCCCATTGGCCATTAGCCACAAGATATGTTTGATCTGCTGCCTCTGGGGCACGCTAACCAGGGGGCTGAGTTGAAATGGCCTCTCCTGAGGATGCGTCATAATGTGCGTTTGGGTCCATGGAAACCTTGGAATGTGCTGGTTGTTCAGTGGCCCTGCGGATCTCTCCTACCTGAAGGGTTTGATACATCCCCAGTAAGTAAGCTCCCCATGTGGAGACGAGAGAGGTTTGGTTTGGAGCCACAGAAAAGCCCCGTGTACTGGTCTACGAAAACAGACCTCTGAGGACGGACACATGGAAACCAAAGCTAAGGTTCAGATTAGGGCCTGGGGGCCTGTCCATTTCAACCTTCTGTCTCTGGGGACACTGTCTGAGAGTCTAAGTGGAGATAGTTGCTCCGCTGGTGTCAGAGAGCCCCTCTTAGTCCAGGGTGGCCTACACTATTGATGGCCTCAGGGGCCTTGGAGCTTTTCCCTAACCTGTAGGGTTGTGGTCAATGGATTGGGCACAATTTCCTTGGAGAGGGCAGGCACAATCTTTCGCTGTGGCTCCAGAGGCCCTAGCCTGGCGGTTGTGTGGGTCCAGGCTGAGGGCACAGAAGTCTGAAAACACAAACTCAGCTTATGAGTGGCGCCTAGGGTATGGCAGGCCGGATGTACAGCCCGAGAGGGAGCTCCTGGGCCTCTGAAACAAGGGCGAGTGGGAGGCGTTCCTTCAGGCTTTTGTCTCTGGATGTTGTGTCCGAGATAGCCGTGGATTGGAGGGGTGGCCTCAGGGACTGTGGACGAGTATCCCTCTCTGGGGATTTGTCCCAGCTCCCAAGAGTTTGGGGTCATTTTGTGGGAAGGGTGGAAAAGTGTTGTCTGGCTCACGTGTCTCTCCAAGAAAGGGATTCCAGAGCAGAGCCCCAGGTACGGGCGGGGCGACTGGAAAACTCAAACACTGGTGAGGATTGGGTGCATAGGGGCTTGGCAAGCCCCATATGCGGGCTCTTGGCCCAGGCCCTGACAGGCCTTTCTTTGACATGGGGCTCATGCTGAGGGTCAGAGTGTGAATTTGTGCCCAAGCAGCACTCAAGTTTGGGCGTGGCATCAGGGACCAGGAAGGTTTCTCCCACCCTGAAGGTGTGACTCCATGCCAAGAGCAAGCTTTACAGCCACGGGGAAGGAGGAGTTCAGTGTTGTGCTTGCGATACCCAGCTGTGTGGAGAATTGATTTAATGTCTAGGTTCAGATATCTGAAAACCAAGGTTAGGAAGAGGTGACGGCATAAGACCATGGCGTGTCCGAAGTGCTGGGTGTGCGGCCAGCTGTCTCCTTGTCTGTCTGGACGTCTGGCTTCAGGCTGTGTCAGACAGAGCATGAGTGCCCAGAGCAGCCTATCCAGTTCGGGTACCGTCGAGGCCCGAGCAGGTTGATCCTCATCTGGGTTTTCTGGAGAGAGCCCCACAGGGAAACGTTTTTCTTCCCTTGGGCAGACCCTGGGCTGGGTTGTGGTTCTGGAGTTCCTAGTCCGGAGGGCTTGTTTGCCAGGAGTGTGAGGAAGGAAGTCTGAAAACACAAGCTAGCGTGAGGTTTGGGACCGATGGCACGGCAGGCCCACTCTGAGAGGCTGAATCGAGATCTCCTGCACTGAGGTCATTTCAACTCTGAGACGTGCCTCAGGCTAGAGTTTTTGTCCAGCATGGCCTCTTCCGGAATGGTGTGGGGGCCTCATGAGGTCAGGAAGATTTGCCTACGATGGGATTTGTGAACTACTCCAAACCTCAAGGTTTCCTTCTGCACGAAAGTCGAGTGCTATTGGATGGTTCCAGGAGGCCCCATACGGAAAGACTCGAGAGCAGGTGTGTAAGCATGGATGCCTGGGAACGCCACCTCATATTCCCACTCTTTAGTCAGGACAAGGCAGGCTCAATCTGCGGGCTCCTGGGTGAGCTACCCAGAGGGGAGAGTTGAAATGGACTCTCCTGAAGATGAGTCCTACTGTGGCTTGGTGGCCTGGGAGACCTTGGAATGTGGAGGTGGCTCAGGGACTCTGCAGGATTCTCCAACCTGAGGTGTTTGACACTGCTCCAACAAGGAAGCTTCCCATGTGGAGACGAGAGAAGTTCTGTTCAGTGCCTCAGGAAAGCCCCATATCCTGTTCTTCGAACCAAAGCCTCTGAGGAGTGACACCTGGAAAACAAAGCAAGAGTTGAGATTAGGGCCTAAGGGCCAGTACGGCTCAACCTTCTATCTCTGTTGACATCTGTGTGCATGCCTTCATGGAGGTAGCAGCTCAGCTTGTGTCCGAAGGCCCCTGTGTGTGCAGGGAGGCTCCCGGTAATGGTATGTCCTCGGGGGCCTTGAGGTTTCTCATATTCTGGAGGTGTGTGGCCAAAGGAATGGACAGAGTTTCCCAGGAGAGAGCAGGCATGGTCCTGTGGTATGGCTCCAGAGGACCCAGCCTAGAGGCTGTGTTTGCCAGGGCTGTGGGGACAGATGTCTGAAAAAGCAAACTTGGCTCAGGTAGGGGCCAAGGTAATGGCAGGCCTGATCTCCAGTCCGAGAGGGGAGATCCTCTGGATATCAAAGGAGGGCAAGTGGGAGGCAGTCGCTCAGGCTTTTGTCTCTGGGTGTTGCGTTCACAGTGGCCGTTCAGGGTAGGGGTTGCTTCAGGGGCCGAGGAAGAGCCTTCCTCTCGGGGGATTGTCCAACCTCCCAAGTGTTTGTGTTCATTCTGTGGGAAGGGAAGAGTACTGTTTTCTGCCACAGGGGACCCCCCAGGAGAGGGACTCTAGAGCACAGCAGTGGGTTCCCTCAACTGGAACACACACCATCTAGTTAGTCCTGCGTGCCTATGGGCATGGCAAGCCACATATGCGGGCTCTTGGTCCAATCACTGAGAGGCGTTACTTGAATAAGGTACTCACGCTGAGGGTCACAATGTGTGTTTGTGCCCAAGGCGGCCCTCACACATGGGCGTGGCCTCATGGGCCATGCCGTTTTCTCCTACACTGAAGGTTTGACTCACTGCCAGCAGCAAGGTTTCTTGCCATGGGGAAGGAGGGGTTCTGACTTGTGCATCAGGTTCCCCCCTGTGCAGGGATTGGAGATAAGGTCTAGGTTCTGATGACTGAAAACCCAGGTTGGGAATGGATGGTGGCCTAAGGCAGTGGCGGGTCCAATGTGCTGGGTGTGCAGCCAGCTGTGTCGGTGTCTGTTGGAAGGTCTGGGCTCAGGCTATTTGCGACAGAGCATCAGTGTTTAAGGTAGCCTATGCAATTGGGGTGTTGCCGAGGGCCAAGCAGTTTGATCCACATTTGGGGTTTCTGGGCAGCACCATAGACAAAGTTTTTCTCCTGGGAGGCAGGCGGAGTGCTTCATTGTGGCCCCAGAATTCCCAGTAGGGAGGGTTTGCGGGCCAGGAGTGTGAGGACGGAAGTCTAGGAACACAAGCTAAAGTGAGGATTGGAGCCAAGGGCAGAGCAGGCCCACTAGGCAGAGGCTGAATCAAAATCTCCTGCATCTGAAGTCAGGCTGAGGATCAGACGTTGGCTGAGGCTGGAGTATGTGTCCATGATGGCACCTAAATGAAGCGGGGGCCTCATGAGGCCAAGGAAGTTTTCCCACGCTGAGTTTGGAGGTTGCCCCAAACCACCAGGTTTCCTTCTGTGGGACATTCGAGTCCTGTTGCATGGCTCCAGGACATACCATACGGAAGGACTGGAGAGCACGGTTCGAAGGATGGATCCCTGTACAGCATGCCTCGCATTCCCATTGGCCATTAGCCACAAGATATGTTTGATCTGCTGCCTCTGGGGCACGCTAACCAGGGGGCTGAGTTGAAATGGCCTCTCCTGAGGATGCGTCATAATGTGCGTTTGGGTCCATGGAAACCTTGGAATGTGCTGGTTGTTCAGTGGCCCTGCGGAACTCTCCTACCTGAAGGGTTTGATACATCCCCAGTAAGTAAGCTCCCCATGTGGAGACGAGAGAGGTTTGGTTTGGAGCCACAGAAAAGCCCCGTGTACTGGTCTACGAAAACAGACCTCTGAGGACGGACACATGGAAACCAAAGCTAAGGTTCAGATTAGGGCCTGGGGGCCTGTCCATTTCAACCTTCTGTCTCTGGGGACACTGTCTGAGAGTCTAAGTGGAGATAGTGCTCCGCTGGTGTCAGAGAGCCCCTCTTAGTCCAGGGTGGCCTACACTATTGATGGCCTCAGGGGCCTTGGAGCTTTTCCCTAACCTGTAGGGTTGTGGTCAATGGATTGGGCACAATTTTTTTGGAGAGGGCAGGCACAATCTTTCGCTGTGGCTCCAGAGGCCCTAGCCTGGCGGTTGTGTGGGTCCAGGCTGAGGGCACAGAAGTCTGAAAACACAAACTCAGCTTATGAGTGGCGCCTAGGGTATGGCAGGCCGGATGTACAGCCCGAGAGGGAGCTCCTCGGCCTCTGAAACAAGGGCGAGTGGGAGGCGTTCCTTCAGGCTTTTGTCTCTGGATGTTGTGTCCGAGATAGCCGTGGATTGGAGGGGTGGCCTCAGGGACTGTGGACGAGTATCCCTCTCTGGGGATTTGTCCCAGCTCCCAAGAGATTGGGGTCATTTTGTGGAAGGGTGGAAAAGTGTTGTCTGGCTCACGTGTCTCTCCAAGAAAGGGATTCCAGAGCAGAGCCCCAGGTACGGGCGGGGCGACTGGAAAACTCAAACACTGGTGAGGATTGGGTGCATAGGGGCTTGGCAAGCCCCATATGCGGGCTCTTGGCCCAGGCCCTGACAGGCCTTTCTTTGACATGGGGCTCATGCTGAGGGTCAGAGTGTGAATTTGTGCCCAAGCAGCACTCAAGTTTGGGCGTGGCATCAGGGACCAGGAAGGTTTCTCCCACCCTGAAGGTGTGACTCCATGCCAAGAGCAAGCTTTACAGCCACGGGGAAGGAGGAGTTCAGTGTTGTGCTTGCGATACCCAGCTGTGTGGAGAATTGATATAATGTCTAGGTTCAGATATCTGAAAACCAAGGTTAGGAAGAGGTGACGGCATAAGACCATGGCGTGTCCGAAGTGCTGGGTGTGCGGCCAGCTGTCTCCTTGTCTGTCTGGACGTCTGGCTTCAGGCTGTGTCAGACAGAGCATGAGTGCCCAGAGCAGCCTATCCAGTTCGGGTACCGTCGAGGCCCGAGCAGGTTGATCCTCATCTGGGTTTTCTGGAGAGAGCCCCACAGGGAAACGTTTTTCTTCCCTTGGGCAGACCCTGGGCTGGGTTGTGGTTCTGGAGTTCCTAGTCCGGAGGGCTTGTTTGCCAGGAGTGTGAGGAAGGAAGTCTGAAAACACAAGCTAGCGTGAGGTTTGGGACCGATGGCACGGCAGGCCCACTCTGAGAGGCTGAATCGAGATCTCCTGCAACGAGGTCATTTCAACTATGAGACGTGCCTCAGGCTAGAGTTTTTGTCCAGCATGGCCTCTTCCTGAATGCTGGGGGCCTCATGAGGCCAGGAAGGTTTGCCTACGATGGGATTTGTGAACTACTCCAAACCTCAAGATTTCCTTCTGCACGAAAGTCGAGTGCTATTGGATGGTTCCAGGAGGCCCCATACGGAAAGACTCGAGAGCAGGTGTGTAAGCATGGATGCCTGGGAACGCCACCTCATATTCCCACTCTTTAGTCAGGACAAGGCAGGCTCAATCTGCGGGCTCCTGGGTGAGCTACCCAGAGGGGAGAGTTGAAATGGACTCTCCTGAAGATGAGTCCTACTGTGGCTTGGTGGCCTGGGAGACCTTGGAATGTGGAGGTGGCTCAGGGACTCTGCAGGATTCTCCAACCTGAGGTGTTTGACACGGCTCCAACAAGGAAGCTTCCCATGTGGAGACGAGAGAAGTTCTGTTCAGTGCCTCAGGAAAGCCCCATATCCTGTTCTTCGAACCAAAGCCTCTGAGGAGTGACACCTGGAAAACAAAGCAAGAGTTGAGATTAGGGCCTAAGGGCCTGTCGGGCTCAACCTTCTATCTCTGTTGACATCTGTGTGCATGCCTTCATGGAGGTAGCAGCTCAGCTTGTGTCCGAAGGCCCCTGTGTGTGCAGGGAGGCTCCCGGTAATGGTATGTCCTCGGGGGCCTTGAGGTTTCTCATATTCTGGAGGTGTGTGGCCAAAGGAATGGACAGAGTTTCCCAGGAGAGAGCAGGCATGGTCCTGTGGTATGGCTCCAGAGGACCCAGCCTAGAGGCTGTGTTTGCCAGGGCTGTGGGGACAGATGTCTGAAAAAGCAAACTTGGCTCAGGTAGGGGCCAAGGTAATGGCAGGCCTGATCTCCAGTCCGAGAGGGGAGATCCTCTGGATATCAAAGGAGGGCAAGTGGGAGGCAGTCGCTCAGGCTTTTGTCTCTGGGTGTTGCGTTCACAGTGACCGTTCAGGGTAGGGGTTGCTTCAGGGGCCGAGGAAGAGCCTTCCTCTTGGGGGATTGTCCAAGCTCCCAAGTGTTTGGCTTCATTCTGTGGGAAGGAAAGAGTACTGTTTTCTGCCACATGGGACCCCCCAGGAGAGGGATTCTAGAACACAGCAGTGGGTTCCCTCAACTGGAATACACACCATCTAGTTAGTCCTGCGTGCCTATGGGCATGGCAAGCCACATATGCGGGCTCTTGGGCCAATCACTGAGAGGCGTTACTTGAATAAGGTACTCAGGCTGAGGGTCACAATGTGTGTTTGTGCCCAAGCGGCCCTCACACATGGGCGACGCCTCATGGGCCATGCCGTTTTCTCCTATACTGAAGGTTTGACTCACTGCCAGCAGCAAGGTTTCTTGCCATGGGGAAGGAGGGGTTCTGACTTGTGCATCAGGTTCCCCCCTGTGCAGGGATTGGAGATAAGGTCTAGGTTCTGATGACTGAAAACCCAGGTTGGGAATGGATGGTGGCCTAAGGCAGTGGCGGGTCCAATGTGCTGGGTGTGCAGCCAGCTGTGTCGGTGTCTGTTGGAAGGTCTGGGCTCAGGCTATTTGCGACAGAGCATCAGTGTTTAAGGTAGCCTATGCAATTGGGGTGTTGCCGAGGGCCAAGCAGTTTGATCCTCATTTGGGGTTTCTGGGCAGCACCATAGACAAAGTTTTTCTCCTGGGAGGCAGGCGGAGTGCTTCATTGTGGCCCCAGAATTCCCAGTAGGGAGGGTTTGCGGGCCAGGAGTGTGAGGACGGAAGTCTAGGAACACAAGCTAAAGTGAGGTTTGGAGCCAAGGGCAGAGCAGGCCCACTAGGCAGAGGCTGAATTAAAATCTCCTGCATCTGAAGTCAGGCTGAGGATCAGACGTTGGCTGAGGCTGGAGTATGTGTCCATGATGGCACCTTCATGAAGCGGGGGCCTCATGAGGCCAAGGAAGTTTTCCCACGCTAAGTTTGGAGGTTGCACCAAACCACCAGGTTTCCTTCTGTGGGACATTCGAGTCCTGTTGCATGGCTCCAGGACATACCATACGGAAGGACTGGAGAGCACGGTTCGAAGGATGGATCCCTGTACAGCATGCCTCGCATTCCCATTGGCCATTAGCCACAAGATATGTTTTATCTGCTGCCTCTGGGGCACGCTAACCAGGGGGCTGAGTTGAAATGGCCTCTCCTGAGGATGCGTCATAATGTGCGTTTGGGTCCATGGAAACCTTGGAATGTGCTGGTTGTTCAGTGGCCCTGCGGAACTCTCCTACCTGAAGGGTTTGATACATCCCCAGTAAGTAAGCTCCCCATGTGGAGGCGAGAGAGGTTTGGTTTGGTGCCTCAGAAAAGCCCCGTGTGCTGGTCTACGAAAACAGACCTCTGAGGACGGACACATGGAAACCAAAGCTAAGGTTCAGATTAGGGCCTGGGGGCCTGTCCATTTCAACCTTCTGTCTCTGGGGAGTTAGTTGCTCCATTTGTGTCAGAGAGCCCCTCTTAGTCCAGGGTGGCCTACACTATTGATGGCCTCAGGGGCCTTGGAGCTTTTCCCTAACCTGTAGGGTTGTGGTCAATGGATTGGGCACAATTTCCTTGGAGAGGGCAGGCACAATCTTTCGCTGTGGCTCCAGAGGCCCTAGCCTGGCGGTTTGTGGGTCCATGCTGAGGGCACAGAAGTCTGAAAACACAAACTCAGCTTATGAGTGGCGCCTAGGGTATGACAGGCCAGAAGTACAGCCCGAGATGGAGCTCCTGGGCCTCTGAAACAAGGGCGAGTGGGAGGCGTTCCTTCAGGCTTTTGTCTCTGGATGTTGTGTCCGAGATAGCCGTGGATTGGAGGGGTGGCCTCAGGGACTGTGGACGAGTATCCCTCTCTGGGGATTTGTCCCAGCTCCCAAGAGTTTGGGGTCATTTTGTGGGAAGGGTGGAAAAGTGTTGTCTGGCTCACGTGTCTCTCCAAGAAAGGGATTCCAGAGCAGAGCCCCAGGTACGGGCGGGGCGACTGGAAAACTCAAACACTGGTGAGGATTGGGTGCATAGGGGCTTGGCAAGCCCCATATGCGGGCTCTTGGCCCAGGCCCTGACAGGCCTTTCTTTGACATGGGGCTCATGCTGAGGGTCAGAGTGTGAATTTGTGCCCAAGCAGCACTCAAGTTTGGGCGTGGCATCAGGGACCAGGAAGGTTTCTCCCACCCTGAAGGTGTGACTCCATGCCAAGAGCAAGCTTTACAGCCACGGGGAAGGAGGAGTTCTGTGTTGTGCTTGCGATACCCAGCTGTGTGGAGAATTGATATAATGTCTAGGTTCAGATATCTGAAAACCAAGGTTAGGAAGAGGTGACGGCATAAGACCATGGCGTGTCCGAAGTGCTGGGTGTGCGGCCAGCTGTCTCCTTGTCTGTCTGGACGTCTGGCTTCAGGCTGTGTCAGACAGAGCATGAGTGCCCAGAGCAGCCTATCCAGTTCGGGTACCGTCGAGGCCCGAGCAGGTTGATCCTCATCTGGGTTTTCTGGAGAGAGCCCCACAGGGAAACGTTTTTCTTCCCTTGGGCAGACCCTGGGCTGGGTTGTGGTTCTGGAGTTCCTAGTCCGGAGGGCTTGTTTGCCAGGAGTGTGAGGAAGGAAGTCTGAAAACACAAGCTAGCGTGAGGTTTGGGACCGATGGCACGGCAGGCCCACTCTGAGAGGCTGAATCGAGATCTCCTGCACTGAGGTCATTTCAACTCTGAGACGTGCCTCAGGCTAGAGTTTTTGTCCAGCATGGCCTCTTCCTGAATGGTGTGGGGGCCTCATGAGGCCAGGAAGGTTTGCCTACGATGGGATTTGTGAACTACTCCAAACCTCAAGGTTTCCTTCTGCACGAAAGTCGAGTGCTATTGGATGGTTCCGGGAGGCCCCATACGGAAAGACTCGAGAGCAGGTGTGTAAGCATGGATGCCTGGGAACGCCACCTCATATTCCCACTCTTTAGTCAGGACAAGGCAGGCTCAATCTGCGGGCTCCTGGGTGAGCTACCCAGAGGGGAGAGTTGAAATGGACTCTCCTGAAGATGAGTCCTACTGTGGCTTGGTGGCCTGGGAGACCTTGGAATGTGGAGGTGGCTCAGGGACTCTGCAGGATTCTCCAACCTGAGGTGTTTGACACGGCTCCAACAAGGAAGCTTCCCATGTGGAGACGAGAGAAGTTCTGTTCAGTGCCTCAGGAAAGCCCCATATCCTGTTCTTCGAACCAAAGCCTCTGAGGAGTGACACCTGGAAAACAAAGCAAGAGTTGAGATTAGGGCCTAAGGGCCTGTCCGGCTCAACCTTCTATCTCTGTTGACATCTGTGTGCATGCCTTCATGGAGGTAGCAGCTCAGCTTGTGTCCGAAGGCCCCTGTGTGTGCAGGGAGGCTCCCGGTAATGGTATGTCCTCGGGGGCCTTGAGGTTTCTCATATTCTGGAGGTGTGTGGCCAAAGGAATGGACAGAGTTTCCCAGGAGAGAGCAGGCATGGTCCTGTGGTATGGCTCCAGAGGACCCAGCCTAGAGGCTGTGTTTGCCAGGGCTGTGGGGACAGATGTCTGAAAAAGCAAACTTGGCTCAGGTAGGGGCCAAGGTAATGGCAGGCCTGATCTCCAGTCCGAGAGGGGAGATCCTCTGGATATCAAAGGAGGGCAAGTGGGAGGCAGTCGCTCAGGCTTTTGTCTCTGGGTGTTGCGTTCACAGTGGCCGTTCAGGGTAGGGGTTGCTTCAGGGGCCGAGGAAGAGCCTTCCTCTGAGGGGATTGTCCAAGCTCCCAAGTGTTTGGGTTCATTCTGTGGGAAGGGAAGAGTACTGTTTTCTGCCACAGGGGACCCCCCAAGAGAGGGACTCTAGAGCACAGCAGTGGGTTCCCTCAACTGGAACACACACCATCTAGTTAGTCCTGCGTGCCTATGGGCATGGCAAGCCACATATGCGGGCTCTTGGTCCAATCACTGAGAGGCGTTACTTGAATAAGGTACTCACGCTGAGGGTCACAATGTGTGTTTGTGCCCAAGGCGGCCCTCACACATGGGCGTGGCCTCATGGGCCATGCCGTTTTCTCCTACACTGAAGGTTTGACTCACTGCCAGCAGCAAGGTTTCTTGCCATGGGGAAGGAGGGGTTCTGACTTGTGCATCAGGTTCCCCCCTGTGCAGGGATTGGAGATAAGGTCTAGGTTCTGATGACTGAAAACCCAGGTTGGGAATGGATGGTGGCCTAAGGCAGTGGCGGGTCCAATGTGCTGGGTGTGCAGCCAGCTGTGTCGGTGTCTGTTGGAAGGTCTGGGCTCAGGCTATTTGCGACAGAGCATCAGTGTTTAAGGTAGCCTATGCAATTGGGGTGTTGCCGAGGGCCAAGCAGTTTGATCCTCATTTGGGGTTTCTGGGCAGCACCATAGACAAAGTTTTTCTCCTGGGAGGCAGGCGGAGTGCTTCATTGTGGCCCCAGAATTCCCAGAAGGGAGGGTTTGTGGGCCAGGAGTGTGAGGACGGAAGTCTAGGAACACAAGCTAAAGTGAGGATTGGAGCCAAGGGCAGAGCAGGCCCACTAGGCAGAGGCTGAATCAAAATCTCCTGCATCTGAAGTCAGGCTGAGGATCAGACGTTGGCTGAGGCTGGAGTATGTGTCCATGATGGCACCTAAATGAAGCGGGGGCCTCATGAGGCCAAGGAAGTTTTCCCACGCTGAGTTTGGAGGTTGCCCCAAACCACCAGGTTTCCTTCTGTGGGACATTCGAGTCCTGTTGCATGGCTCCAGGACATACCATACGGAAGGACTGGAGAGCACGGTTCGAAGGATGGATCCCTGTACAGCATGCCTCGCATTCCCATTGGCCATTAGCCACAAGATATGTTTGATCTGCTGCCTCTGGGGCACGCTAACCAGGGGGCTGAGTTGAAATGGCCTCTCCTGAGGATGCGTCATAATGTGCGTTTGGGTCCATGGAAACCTTGGAATGTGCTGGTTGTTCAGTGGCCCTGCGGAACTCTCCTACCTGAAGGGTTTGATACATCCCCAGTAAGTAAGCTCCCCATGTGGAGGCGAGAGAGGTTTGGTTTGGTGCCTCAGAAAAGCCCCGTGTGCTGGTCTACGAAAACAGACCTCTGAGGACGGACTCATGGAAACCAAAGCTAAGGTTCAGATTAGGGCCTGGGGGCCTGTCCATTTCAACCTTCTGTCTCTGGGGACACTGTCTGAGAGTCTAAGTGGAGATAGTTGCTCCGCTGGTGTCAGAGAGCCCCTCTTAGTCCAGGGTGGCCTACACTATTGATGGCCTCAGGGGCCTTGGAGCTTTTCCCTAACCTGTAGGGTTGTGGTCAATGGATTGGGCACAATTACCTTGGAGAGGGCAGGCACAATCTTTCGCTGTGGCTCCAGAGGCCCTAGCCTGGCGGTTGTGTGGGTCCAGGCTGAGGGCACAGAAGTCTGAAAACACAAACTCAGCTTATGAGTGGCGCCTAGGGTATGGCAGGCCGGATGTACAGCCCGAGAAGGAGCTCCTGGGCCTCTGAAACAAGGGCGAGTGGGAGGCGTTCCTTCAGGCTTTTGTCTCTGGATGTTGTGTCCGAGATAGCCGTGGATTGGAGGGGTGGCCTCAGGGACTGTGGACGAGTATCCCTCTCTGGGGATTTGTCCCAGCTCCCAAGAGTTTGGGGTCATTTTGTGGGAAGGGTGGAAAAGTGTTGTCTGGCTCACGTGTCTCTCCAAGAAAGGGATTCCAGAGCAGAGCCCCAGGTACGGGCGGGGCGACTGGAAAACTCAAACACTGGTGAGGATTGGGTGCATAGGGGCTTGGCAAGCCCCATATGCGGGCTCTTGGCCCAGGCCCTGACAGGCCTTTCTTTGACATGGGGCTCATGCTGAGGGTCAGAGTGTGAATTTGTGCCCAAGCAGCACTCAAGTTTGGGCGTGGCATCAGGGACCAGGAAGGTTTCTCCCACCCTGAAGGTGTGACTCCATGCCAAGAGCAAGCTTTACAGCCACGGGGAAGGAGGAGTTCTGTGTTGTGCTTGCGATACCCAGCTGTGTGGAGAATTGATATAATGTCTACGTTCAGATATCTGAAAACCAAGGTTAGGAAGAGGTGACGGCATAAGACCATGGCGTGTCCGAAGTGCTGGGTGTGCGGCCAGCTGTCTCCTTGTCTGTCTGGACGTCTGGCTTCAGGCTGTGTCAGACAGAGCATGAGTGCCCAGAGCAGCCTATCCAGTTCGGGTACCGTCGAGGCCCGAGCAGGTTGATCCTCATCTGGGTTTTCTGGAGAGAGCCCCACAGGGAAACGTTTTTCTTCCCTTGGGCAGACCCTGGGCTGGGTTGTGGTTCTGGAGTTCCTAGTCCGGGGGGCTTGTTTGCCAGGAGTGTGAGGAAGGAAGTCTGAAAACACAAGCTAGCGTGAGGTTTGGGACCGATGGCACGGCAGGCCCACTCTGAGAGGCTGAATCGAGATCTCCTGCACTGAGGTCATTTCAACTCTGAGACGTGCCTCAGGCTAGAGTTTTTGTCCAGCATGGCCTCTTCCTGAATGGTGTGGGGGCCTCATGAGGCCAGGAAGGTTTGCCTACGATGGGATTTGTGAACTACTCCAAACCTCAAGGTTTCCTTCTGCACGAAAGTCGAGTGCTATTGGATGGTTCCAGGAGGCCCCACACGGAAAGACTGGAGAGCAGGTGTCTAAGCATGGATGCCTGGGAACGCCACCTCATATTCCCACTCTTTAGTCAGGACAAGGCAGGCTCAATCTGCGGGCTCCTGGGTGAGCTACCCAGAGGGGAGAGTTGAAATGGACTCTCCTGAAGATGAGTCCTACTGTGGCTTGGTGGCCTGGGAGACCTTGGAATGTGGAGGTGGCTCAGGGACTCTGCAGGATTCTCCAACCTGAGGTGTTTGACACGGCTCCAACAAGGAAGCTTCCCATGTGGAGACGAGAGAAGTTCTGTTCAGTGCCTCAGGAAAGCCCCATATCCTGTTCTTCGAACCAAAGCCTCTGAGGAGTGACACCTGGAAAACAAAGCAAGAGTTGAGATTAGGGCCTAAGGGCCTGTCGGGCTCAACCTTCTATCTCTGTTGACATCTGTGTGCATGCCTTCATGGAGGTAGCAGCTCAGCTTGTGTCCGAAGGCCCCTGTGTGTGCAGGGAGGCTCCCGGTAATGGTATGTCCTCGGGGGCCTTGAGGTTTCTCATATTCTGGAGGTGTGTGGCCAAAGGAATGGACAGAGTTTCCCAGGAGAGAGCAGGCATGGTCCTGTGGTATGGCTACAGAGGACCCAGCCTAGAGGCTGTGTTTGCCAGGGCTGTGGGGACAGATGTCTGAATAAGCAAACTTGGCTCAGGTAGGGGCCAAGGTAATGGCAGGCCTGATCTCCAGTCCGAGAGGGGAGATCCTCTGGATATCAAAGGAGGGCAAGTGGGAGGCAGTCGCTCAGGCTTTTGTCTCTGGGTGTTGCGTTCACAGTGGCCGTTCAGGGTAGGGGTTGCTTCAGGGGCCGAGGAAGAGCCTTCCTCTCGGGGGATTGTCCAAGCTCCCAAGTGTTTGGGTTCATTCTGCGGGAAGGGAAGAGTACTGTTTTCTGCCACAGGGGACCCCCCAGGAGAGGGACTCTAGAGCACAGCAGTGGGTTCCCTCAACTGGAACACACACCATCTAGTTAGTCCTGCGTGCCTATGGGCATGGCAAGCCACATATGCGGGCTCTTGGTCCAATCACTGAGAGGCGTTACTTGAATAAGGTACTCACGCTGAGGGTCACAATGTGTGTTTGTGCCCAAGGCGGCCCTCACACATGGGCGTGGCCTCATGGGCCATGCCGTTTTCTCCTACACTGAAGGTTTGACTCACTGCCAGCAGCAAGGTTTCTTGCCATGGGGAAGGAGGGGTTCTGACTTGTGCATCAGGTTCCCCCCTGTGCAGGGATTGGAGATAAGGTCTAGGTTCTGATGACTGAAAACCCAGGTTGGGAATGGATGGTGGCCTAAGGCAGTGGCGGGTCCAATGTGCTGGGTGTGCAGCCAGCTGTGTCGGTGTCTGTTGGAAGGTCTGGGCTCAGGCTATTTGCGACAGAGCATCAGTGTTTAAGGTAGCCTATGCAATTGGGGTGTTGCCGAGGGCCAAGCAGTTTGATCCTCATTTGGGGTTTCTGGGCAGCACCATAGACAAAGTTTTTCTCCTGGGAGGCAGGCGGAGTGCTTCATTGTGGCCCCAGAATTCCCAGAAGGGAGGGTTTGTGGGCCAGGAGTGTGAGGACGGAAGTCTAGGAACACAAGCTAAAGTGAGGATTGGAGCCAAGGGCAGAGCAGGCCCACTAGGCAGAGGCTGAATCAAAATCTCCTGCATCTGAAGTCAGGCTGAGGATCAGACGTTGGCTGAGGCTGGAGTATGTGTCCATGATGGCACCTAAATGAAGCGGGGGCCTCATGAGGCCAAGGAAGTTTTCCCACGCTGAGTTTGGAGGTTGCCCCAAACCACCAGGTTTCCTTCTGTGGGACATTCGAGTCCTGTTGCATGGCTCCAGGACATACCATACGGAAGGACTGGAGAGCACGGTTCGAAGGATGGATCCCTGTACAGCATGCCTCGCATTCCCATTGGCCATTAGCCACAAGATATGTTTGATCTGCTGCCTCTGGGGCACGCTAACCAGGGGGCTGAGTTGAAATGGCCTCTCCTGAGGATGCGTCATAATGTGCGTTTGGGTCCATGGAAACCTTGGAATGTGCTGGTTGTTCAGTGGCCCTGCGGAACTCTCCTACCTGAAGGGTTTGATACATCCCCAGTAAGTAAGCTCCCCATGTGGAGGCGAGAGAGGTTTGGTTTGGTGCCTCAGAAAAGCCCCGTGTGCTGGTCTACGAAAACAGACCTCTGAGGACGGACACATGGAAACCAAAGCTAAGGTTCAGATTAGGGCCTGGGGGCCTGTCCATTTCAACCTTCTGTCTCTGGGGACACTGTCTGAGAGTCTAAGTGGAGATAGTTGCTTCGCTGGTGTCAGAGAGCCCCTCTTAGTCCAGGGTGGCCTACACTATTGATGGCCTCAGGGGCCTTGGAGCTTTTCCCTAACCTGTAGGGTTGTGGTCAATGGATTGGGCACAATTTCCTTGGAGAGGGCAGGCACAATCTTTCGCTGTGGCTCCAGAGGCCCTAGCCTGACGGTTGTGTGGGTCCAGGCTGAGGGCACAGAAGTCTGAAAACACAAACTCAGCTTATGAGTGGCGCCTAGGGTATGGCAGGCCGGATGTACAGCCCGAGAGGGAGCTCCTGGGCCTCTGAAACAAGGGCGAGTGGGAGGCGTTCCTTCAGGCTTTTGTCTCTGGATGTTGTGTCCGAGATAGCCGTGGATTGGAGGGGTGGCCTCAGGGACTGTGGACGAGTATCCCTCTCTGCGGATTTGTCCCAGCTCCCAAGAGTTTGGGGTCATTTTGTGGGAAGGGTGGAAAAGTGTTGTCTGGCTCACGTGTCTCTCCAAGAAAGGGATTCCAGAGCAGAGCCCCAGGTACGGGCGGGGCGACTGGAAAACTCAAACACTGGTGAGGATTGGGTGCATAGGGGCTTGGCAAGCCCCATATGCGGGCTCTTGGCCCAGGCCCTGACAGGCCTTTCTTTGACATGGGGCTCATGCTGAGGGTCAGAGTGTGAATTTGTGCCCAAGCAGCACTCAAGTTTGGGCGTGGCATCAGGGACCAGGAAGGTTTCTCCCACCCTGAAGGTGTGACTCCATGCCAAGAGCAAGCTTTACAGCCACGGGGAAGGAGGAGTTCTGTGTTGTGCTTGCGATACCCAGCTGTGTGGAGAATTGATATAATGTCTAGGTTCAGATATCTGAAAACCAAGGTTAGGAAGAGGTGACGGCATAAGACCATGGCGTGTCCGAAGTGCTGGGTGTGCGGCCAGCTGTCTCCTTGTCTGTCTGGACGTCTGGCTTCAGGCTGTGTCAGACAGAGCATGAGTGCCCAGAGCAGCCTATCCAGTTCGGGTACCGTCGAGGCCTGAGCAGGTTGATCCTCCTCTGGGTTTTCTGGAGAGAGCCCCACAGGGAAACGTTTTTCTTCCCTTGGGCAGACCCTGGGCTGGGTTGTGGTTCTGGAGTTCCTAGTCCGGAGGGCTTGTTTGCCAGGAGTGTGAGGAAGGAAGTCTGAAAACACAAGCTAGCGTGAGGTTTGGGACCGATGGCACGGCAGGCCCACTCTGAGAGGCTGAATCGAGATCTCCTGCACTGAGGTCATTTCAACTCTGAGACGTGCCTCAGGCTAGAGTTTTTGTCCAGCATGGCCTCTTCCTGAATGGTGTGGGGGCCTCATGAGGCCAGGAAGGTTTGCCTACGATGGGATTTGTGAACTACTCCAAACCTCAAGGTTTCCTTCTGCACGAAAGTCGAGTGCTATTGGATGGTTCCAGGAGGCCCCACACGGAAAGACTGGAGAGCAGGTGTCTAAGCATGGATGCCTGGGAACGCCACCTCATATTCCCACTCTTTAGTCAGGACAAGGCAGGCTCAATCTGCGGGCTCCTGGGTGAGCTACCCAGAGGGGAGAGTTGAAATGGACTCTCCTGAAGATGAGTCCTACTGTGGCTTGGTGGCCTGGGAGACCTTGGAATGTGGAGGTGGCTCAGGGACTCTGCAGGATTCTCCAACCTGAGGTGTTTGACACGGCTCCAACAAGGAAGCTTCCCATGTGGAGACGAGAGAAGTTCTGTTCAGTGCCTCAGGAAAGCCCCATATCCTGTTCTTCGAACCAAAGCCTCTGAGGAGTGACACCTGGAAAACAAAGCAAGAGTTGAGATTAGGGCCTAAGGGCCTGTCCGGCTCAACCTTCTATCTCTGTTGACATCTGTGTGCATGCCTTCATGGAGGTAGCAGCTCAGCTTGTGTCCGAAGGCCCCTGTGTGTGCAGGGAGGCTCCCGGTAATGGTATGTCCTCGGGGGCCTTGAGGTTTCTCATATTCTGGAGGTGTGTGGCCAAAGGAATGGACAGAGTTTCCCAGGAGAGAGCAGGCATGGTCCTGTGGTATGGCTCCAGAGGACCCAGCCTAGAGGCTGTGTTTGCCAGGGCTGTGGGGACAGATGTCTGAAAAAGCAAACTTGGCTCAGGTAGGGGCCAAGGTAATGGCAGGCCTGATCTCCAGTCCGAGAGGGGAGATCCTCTGGATATCCAAGGAGGGCAAGTGGGAGGCAGTCGCTCAGGCTTTTGTCTCTGGGTGTTGCGTTCACAGTGGCCGTTCAGGGTAGGGGTTGCTTCAGGGGCCGAGGAAGAGCCTTCCTCTCGGGGGATTGTCCAAGCTCCCAAGTGTTTGGGTTCATTCTGTGGGAAGGGAAGAGTACTGTTTTCTGCCACAGGGGACCCCCCAGGAGAGGGACTCTAGAGCACAGCAGTGGGTTCCCTCAACTGGAACACACACCATCTAGTTAGTCCTGCGTGCCTATGGGCATGGCAAGCCACATATGCGGGCTCTTGGTCCAATCACTGAGAGGCGTTACTTGAATAAGGTACTCACGCTGAGGGTCACAATGTGTGTTTGTGCCCAAGGCGGCCCTCACACATGGGCGTGGCCTCATGGGCCATGCCGTTTTCTCCTACACTGAAGGTTTGACTCACTGCCAGCAGCAAGGTTTCTTGCCATGGGGAAGGAGGGGTTCTGACTTGTGCATCAGGTTCCCCCCTGTGCAGGGATTGGAGATAAGGTCTAGGTTCTGATGACTGAAAACCCAGGTTGGGAATGGATGGTGGCCTAAGGCAGTGGCGGGTCCAATGTGCTGGGTGTGCAGCCAGCTGTGTCGGTGTCTGTTGGAAGGTCTGGGCTCAGGCTATTTGCGACAGAGCATCAGTGTTTAGGGTAGCCTATGCAATTGGGGTGTTGCCGAGGGCCAAGCAGTTTGATCCTCATTTGGGGTTTCTGGGCAGCACCATAGACAAAGTTTTTCTCCTGGGAGGCAGGCGGAGTGCTTCATTGTGGCCCCAGAATTCCCAGAAGGGAGGGTTTGTGGGCCAGGAGTGTGAGGACGGAAGTCTAGGAACACAAGCTAAAGTGAGGATTGGAGCCAAGGGCAGAGCAGGCCCACTAGGCAGAGGCTGAATCAAAATCTCCTGCATCTGAAGTCAGGCTGAGGATCAGAAGTTGGCTGAGGCTGGAGTATGTGTCCATGATGGCACCTTCATGAAGCGGGGGCCTCATGAGGCCAAGGAAGTTTTCCCACGCTGAGTTTGGAGGTTGCCCCAAACCACCAGGTTTCCTTCTGTGGGACATTCGAGTCCTGTTGCATGGCTCCAGGACATACCATACGGAAGGACTGGAGAGCACGGTTCGAAGGATGGATCCCTGTACAGCATGCCTCGCATTCCCATTGGCCATTAGCCACAAGATATGTTTGATCTGCTGCCTCTGGGGCACGCTAACCAGGGGGCTGAGTTGAAATGGCCTCTCCTGAGGATGCGTCATAATGTGCGTTTGGGTCCATGGAAACCTTGGAATGTGCTGGTTGTTCAGTGGCCCTGCGGAACTCTCCTACCTGAAGGGTTTGATACATCCCCAGTAAGTAAGCTCCCCATGTGGAGGCGAGAGAGGTTTGGTTTGGTGCCTCAGAAAAGCCCCGTGTGCTGGTCTACGAAAACAGACCTCTGAGGACGGACACATGGAAACCAAAGCTAAGGTTCAGATTAGGGCCTGGGGGCCTGTCCATTTCAACCTTCTGTCTCTGGGGACACTGTCTGAGAGTCTAAGTGGAGATAGTTGCTTCGCTGGTGTCAGAGAGCCCCTCTTAGTCCAGGGTGGCCTACACTATTGATGGCCTCAGGGGCCTTGGAGCTTTTCCCTAACCTGTAGGGTTGTGGTCAATGGATTGGGCACAATTTCCTTGGAGAGGGCAGGCACAATCTTTCGCTGTGGCTCCAGAGGCCCTAGCCTGACGGTTGTGTGGGTCCAGGCTGAGGGCACAGAAGTCTGAAAACACAAACTCAGCTTATGAGTGGCGCCTAGGGTATGGCAGGCCGGATGTACAGCCCGAGAGGGAGCTCCTGGGCCTCTGAAACAAGGGCGAGTGGGAGGCGTTCCTTCAGGCTTTTGTCTCTGGATGTTGTGTCCGAGATAGCCGTGGATTGGAGGGGTGGCCTCAGGGACTGTGGACGAGTATCCCTCTCTGCGGATTTGTCCCAGCTCCCAAGAGTTTGGGGTCATTTTGTGGGAAGGGTGGAAAAGTGTTGTCTGGCTCACGTGTCTCTCCAAGAAAGGGATTCCAGAGCAGAGCCCCAGGTACGGGCGGGGCGACTGGAAAACTCAAACACTGGTGAGGATTGGGTGCATAGGGGCTTGGCAAGCCCCATATGCGGGCTCTTGGCCCAGGCCCTGACAGGCCTTTCTTTGACATGGGGCTCATGCTGAGGGTCAGAGTGTGAATTTGTGCCCAAGCAGCACTCAAGTTTGGGCGTGGCATCAGGGACCAGGAAGGTTTCTCCCACCCTGAAGGTGTGACTCCATGCCAAGAGCAAGCTTTACAGCCATGGGGAAGGAGGAGTTCTGTGTTGTGCTTGCGATACCCAGCTGTGTGGAGAATTGATATAATGTCTAGGTTCAGATATCTGAAAACCAAGGTTAGGAAGAGGTGACGGCATAAGACCATGGCGTGTCCGAAGTGCTGGGTGTGCGGCCAGCTGTCTCCTTGTCTGTCTGGACGTCTGGCTTCAGGCTGTGTCAGACAGAGCATGAGTGCCCAGAGCAGCCTATCCAGTTCGGGTACCGTCGAGGCCTGAGCAGGTTGATCCTCATCTGGGTTTTCTGGAGAGAGCCCCACAGGGAAACGTTTTTCTTCCCTTGGGCAGACCCTGGGCTGGGTTGTGGTTCTGGAGTTCCTAGTCCGGAGGGCTTGTTTGCCAGGAGTGTGAGGAAGGAAGTCTGAAAACACAAGCTAGCGTGAGGTTTGGGACCGATGGCACGGCAGGCCCACTCTGAGAGGCTGAATCGAGATCTCCTGCACTGAGGTCATTTCAACTCTGAGACGTGCCTCAGGCTAGAGTTTTTGTCCAGCATGGCCTCTTCCTGAATGGTGTGGGGGCCTCATGAGGCCAGGAAGGTTTGCCTACGATGGGATTTGTGAACTACTCCAAACCTCAAGGTTTCCTTCTGCACGAAAGTCGAGTGCTATTGGATGGTTCCAGGAGGCCCCACACGGAAAGACTGGAGAGCAGGTGTCTAAGCATGGATGCCTGGGAACGCCACCTCATATTCCCACTCTTTAGTCAGGACAAGGCAGGCTCAATCTGCGGGCTCCTGGGTGAGCTACCCAGAGGGGAGAGTTGAAATGGACTCTCCTGAAGATGAGTCCTACTGTGGCTTGGTGGCCTGGGAGACCTTGGAATGTGGAGGTGGCTCAGGGACTCTGCAGGATTCTCCAACCTGAGGTGTTTGACACGGCTCCAACAAGGAAGCTTCCCATGTGGAGACGAGAGAAGTTCTGTTCAGTGCCTCAGGAAAGCCCCATATCCTGTTCTTCGAACCAAAGCCTCTGAGGAGTGACACCTGGAAAACAAAGCAAGAGTTGAGATTAGGGCCTAAGGGCCTGTCCGGCTCAACCTTCTATCTCTGTTGACATCTGTGTGCATGCCTTCATGGAGGTAGCAGCTCAGCTTGTGTCCGAAGGCCCCTGTGTGTGCAGGGAGGCTCCCGGTAATGGTATGTCCTCGGGGGCCTTGAGGTTTCTCATATTCTGGAGGTGTGTGGCCAAAGGAATGGACAGAGTTTCCCAGGAGAGAGCAGGCATGGTCCTGTGGTATGGCTCCAGAGGACCCAGCCTAGAGGCTGTGTTTGCCAGGGCTGTGGGGACAGATGTCTGAAAAAGCAAACTTGGCTCAGGTAGGGGCCAAGGTAATGGCAGGCCTGATCTCCAGTCCGAGAGGGGAGATCCTCTGGATATCCAAGGAGGGCAAGTGGGAGGCAGTCGCTCAGGCTTTTGTCTCTGGGTGTTGCGTTCACAGTGGCCGTTCAGGGTAGGGGTTGCTTCAGGGGCCGAGGAAGAGCCTTCCTCTCGGGGGATTGTCCAAGCTCCCAAGTGTTTGGGTTCATTCTGTGGGAAGGGAAGAGTACTGTTTTCTGCCACAGGGGACCCCCCAGGAGAGGGACTCTAGAGCACAGCAGTGGGTTCCCTCAACTGGAACACACACCATCTAGTTAGTCCTGCGTGCCTATGGGCATGGCAAGCCACATATGCGGGCTCTTGGTCCAATCACTGAGAGGCGTTACTTGAATAAGGTACTCACGCTGAGGGTCACAATGTGTGTTTGTGCCCAAGGCGGCCCTCACACATGGGCGTGGCCTCATGGGCCATGCCGTTTTCTCCTACACTGAAGGTTTGACTCACTGCCAGCAGCAAGGTTTCTTGCCATGGGGAAGGAGGGGTTCTGACTTGTGCATCAGGTTCCCCCCTGTGCAGGGATTGGAGATAAGGTCTAGGTTCTGATGACTGAAAACCCAGGTTGGGAATGGATGGTGGCCTAAGGCAGTGGCGGGTCCAATGTGCTGGGTGTGCAGCCAGCTGTGTCGGTGTCTGTTGGAAGGTCTGGGCTCAGGCTATTTGCGACAGAGCATCAGTGTTTAGGGTAGCCTATGCAATTGGGGTGTTGCCGAGGGCCAAGCAGTTTGATCCTCATTTGGGGTTTCTGGGCAGCACCATAGACAAAGTTTTTCTCCTGGGAGGCAGGCGGAGTGCTTCATTGTGGCCCCAGAATTCCCAGAAGGGAGGGTTTGTGGGCCAGGAGTGTGAGGACGGAAGTCTAGGAACACAAGCTAAAGTGAGGATTGGAGCCAAGGGCAGAGCAGGCCCACTAGGCAGAGGCTGAATCAAAATCTCCTGCATCTGAAGTCAGGCTGAGGATCAGAAGTTGGCTGAGGCTGGAGTATGTGTCCATGATGGCACCTTCATGAAGCGGGGGCCTCATGAGGCCAAGGAAGTTTTCCCACGCTGAGTTTGGAGGTTGCCCCAAACCACCAGGTTTCCTTCTGTGGGACATTCGAGTCCTGTTGCATGGCTCCAGGACATACCATACGGAAGGACTGGAGAGCACGGTTCGAAGGATGGATCCCTGTACAGCATGCCTTGCATTCCCATTGGCCATTAGCCACAAGATATGTTTGATCTGCTGCCTCTGGGGCACGCTAACCAGGGGGCTGAGTTGAAATGGCCTCTCCTGAGGATGCGTCATAATGTGCGTTTGGGTCCATGGAAACCTTGGAATGTGCTGGTTGTTCAGTGGCCCTGCGGAACTCTCCTACCTGAAGGGTTTGATACATCCCCAGTAAGTAAGCTCCCCATGTGGAGGCGAGAGAGGTTTGGTTTGGTGCCTCAGAAAAGCCCCGTGTGCTGGTCTACGAAAACAGACCTCTGAGGACGGACACATGGAAACCAAAGCTAAGGTTCAGATTAGGGCCTGGGGGCCTGTCCATTTCAACCTTCTGTCTCTGGGGACACGGTCTGAGAGTCTAAGTGGAGATAGTTGCTTCGCTGGTGTCAGAGAGCCCCTCTTAGTCCAGGGTGGCCTACACTATTGATGGCCTCAGGGGCCTTGGAGCTTTTCCCTAACCTGTAGGGTTGTGGTCAATGGATTGGGCACAATTTCCTTGGAGAGGGCAGGCACAATCTTTCGCTGTGGCTCCAGAGGCCCTAGCCTGGCGGTTGTGTGGGTCCAGGCTGAGGGCACAGAAGTCTGAAAACACAAACTCAGCTTATGAGTGGCGCCTAGGGTATGGCAGGCCGGATGTACAGCCCGAGAGGGAGCTCCTGGGCCTCTGAAACAAGGGCGAGTGGGAGGCGTTCCTTCAGGCTTTTGTCTCTGGATGTTGTGTCCGAGATAGCCGTGGATTGGAGGGGTGGCCTCAGGGACTGTGGACGAGTATCCCTCTCTGGGGATTTGTCCCAGCTCCCAAGAGATTGGGGTCATTTTGTGGGAAGGGTGGAAAAGTGTTGTCTGGCTCACGTGTCTCTCCAAGAAAGGGATTCCAGAGCAGAGCCCCAGGTACGGGCGGGGCGACTGGAAAACTCAAACACTGGTGAGGATTGGGTGCATAGGGGCTTGGCAAGCCCCATATGCGGGCTCTTGGCCCAGGCCCTGACAGGCCTTTCTTTGACATGGGGCTCATGCTGAGGGTCAGAGTGTGAATTTGTGCCCAAGCAGCACTCAAGTTTGGGCGTGGCATCAGGGACCAGGAAGGTTTCTCCCACCCTGAAGGTGTGACTCCATGCCAAGAGCAAGCTTTACAGCCACGGGGAAGGAGGAGTTCTGTGTTGTGCTTGCGATACCCAGCTGTGTGGAGAATTGATATAATGTCTAGGTTCAGATATCTGAAAACCAAGGTTAGGAAGAGGTGACGGCATAAGACCATGGCGTGTCCGAAGTGCTGGGTGTGCGGCCAGCTGTCTCCTTGTCTGTCTGGACGTCTGGCTTCAGGCTGTGTCAGACAGAGCATGAGTGCCCAGAGCAGCCTATCCAGTTCGGGTACCGTCGAGGCCCGAGCAGGTTGATCCTCATCTGGGTTTTCTGGAGAGAGCCCCACAGGGAAACGTTTTTCTTCCCTTGGGCAGACCCTGGGCTGGGTTGTGGTTCTGGAGTTCCTAGTCCGGAGGGCTTGTATGCCAGGAGTGTGAGGAAGGAAGTCTGAAAACACAAGCTAGCGTGAGGTTTGGGACCGATGGCACGGCAGGCCCACTCTGAGAGGCTGAATCGAGATCTCCTGCACTGAGGTCATTTCAACTCTGAGACGTGCCTCAGGCTAGAGTTTTTGTCCAGCATGGCCTCTTCCTGAATGGTGTGGGGGCCTCATGAGGCCAGGAAGGTTTGCCTACGATGGGATTTGTGAACTACTCCAAACCTCAAGGTTTCCTTCTGCACGAAAGTCGAGTGCTATTGGATGGTTCCAGGAGGCCCCACACGGAAAGACTGGAGAGCAGGTGTCTAAGCATGGATGCCTGGGAACGCCACCTCATATTCCCACTCTTTAGTCAGGACAAGGCAGGCTCAATCTGCGGGCTCCTGGGTGAGCTACCCAGAGGGGAGAGTTGAAATGGACTCTCCTGAAGATGAGTCCTACTGTGGCTTGGTGGCCTGGGAGACCTTGGAATGTGGAGGTGGCTCAGGGACTCTGCAGGATTCTCCAACCTGAGGTGTTTGACACGGCTCCAACAAGGAAGCTTCCCATGTGGAGACGAGAGAAGTTCTGTTCAGTGCCTCAGGAAAGCCCCATATCCTGTTCTTCGAACCAAAGCCTCTGAGGAGTGACACCTGGAAAACAAAGCAAGAGTTGAGATTAGGGCCTAAGGGCCTGTCCGGCTCAACCTTCTATCTCTGTTGACATCTGTGTGCATGCCTTCATGGAGGTAGCAGCTCAGCTTGTGTCCGAAGGCCCCTGTGTGTGCAGGGAGGCTCCCGGTAATGGTATGTCCTCGGGGGCCTTGAGGTTTCTCATATTCTGGAGGTGTGTGGCCAAAGGAATGGACAGAGTTTCCCAGGAGAGAGCAGGCATGGTCCTGTGGTATGGCTCCAGAGGACCCAGCCTAGAGGCTGTGTTTGCCAGGGCTGTGGGGACAGATGTCTGAAAAAGCAAACTTGGCTCAGGTAGGGGCCAAGGTAATGGCAGGCCTGATCTCCAGTCCGAGAGGGGAGATCCTCTGGATATCAAAGGAGGGCAAGTGGGAGGCAGTCGCTCAGGCTTTTGTCTCTGGGTGTTGCGTTCACAGTGGCCGTTCAGGGTAGGGGTTGCTTCAGGGGCCGAGGAAGAGCCTTCCTCTCGGGGGATTGTCCAAGCTCCCAAGTGTTTGGGTTCATTCTGTGGGAAGGGAAGAGTACTGTTTTCTGCCACAGGGGACCCCCCAGGAGAGGGACTCTAGAGCACAGCAGTGGGTTCCCTCAACTGGAACACACACCATCTAGTTAGTCCTGCGTGCCTATGGGCATGGCAAGCCACATATGCGGGCTCTTGGTCCAATCACTGAGAGGCGTTACTTGAATAAGGTACTCACGCTGAGGGTCACAATGTGTGTTTGTGCCCAAGGCGGCCCTCACACATGGGCGTGGCCTCATGGGCCATGCCGTTTTCTCCTACACTGAAGGTTTGACTCACTGCCAGCAGCAAGGTTTCTTGCCATGGGGAAGGAGGGGTTCTGACTTGTGCATCAGGTTCCCCCCTGTGCAGGGATTGGAGATAAGGTCTAGGTTCTGATGACTGAAAACCCAGGTTGGGAATGGATGGTGGCCTAAGGCAGTGGCGGGTCCAATGTGCTGGGTGTGCAGCCAGCTGTGTCGGTGTCTGTTGGAAGGTCTGGGCTCAGGCTATTTGCGACAGAGCATCAGTGTTTAGGGTAGCCTATGCAATTGGGGTGTTGCCGAGGGCCAAGCAGTTTGATCCTCATTTGGGGTTTCTGGGCAGCACCATAGACAAAGTTTTTCTCCTGGGAGGCAGGCGGAGTGCTTCATTGTGGCCCCAGAATTCCCAGAAGGGAGGGTTTGTGGGCCAGGAGTGTGAGGACGGAAGTCTAGGAACACAAGCTAAAGTGAGGATTGGAGCCAAGGGCAGAGCAGGCCCACTAGGCAGAGGCTGAATCAAAATCTCCTGCATCTGAAGTCAGGCTGAGGATCAGAAGTTGGCTGAGGCTGGAGTATGTGTCCATGATGGCACCTTCATGAAGCGGGGGCCTCATGAGGCCAAGGAAGTTTTCCCACGCTGAGTTTGGAGGTTGCACCAAACCACCAGGTTTCCTTCTGTGGGACATTCGAGTCCTGTTGCATGGCTCCAGGACATACCATACGGAAGGACTGGAGAGCACGGTTCGAAGGATGGATCCCTGTACAGCATGCCTCGCATTCCCATTGGCCATTAGCCACAAGATATGTTTGATCTGCTGCCTCTGGGGCACGCTAACCAGGGGGCTGAGTTGAAATGGCCTCTCCTGAGGATGCGTCATAATGTGCGTTTGGGTCCATGGAAACCTTGGAATGTGCTGGTTGTTCAGTGGCCCTGCGGAACTCTCCTACCTGAAGGGTTTGATACATCCCCAGTAAGTAAGCTCCCCATGTGGAGGCGAGAGAGGTTTGGTTTGGTGCCTCAGAAAAGCCCCGTGTGCTGGTCTACGAAAACAGACCTCTGAGGACGGACACATGGAAACCAAAGCTAAGGTTCAGATTAGGGCCTGGGGGCCTGTCCATTTCAACCTTCTGTCTCTGGGGACACTGTCTGAGAGTCTAAGTGGAGATAGTTGCTTCGCTGGTGTCAGAGAGCCCCTCTTAGTCCAGGGTGGCCTACACTATTGATGGCCTCAGGGGCCTTGGAGCTTTTCCCTAACCTGTAGGGTTGTGGTCAATGGATTGGGCACAATTTCCTTGGAGAGGGCAGGCACAATCTTTCGCTGTGGCTCCAGAGGCCCTAGCCTGGCGGTTGTGTGGGTCCAGGCTGAGGGCACAGAAGTCTGAAAACACAAACTCAGCTTATGAGTGGCGCCTAGGGTATGGCAGGCCGGATGTACAGCCCGAGAGGGAGCTCCTGGGCCTCTGAAACAAGGGCGAGTGGGAGGCGTTCCTTCAGGCTTTTGTCTCTGGATGTTGTGTCCGAGATAGCCGTGGATTGGAGGGGTGGCCTCAGGGACTGTGGACGAGTATCCCTCTCTGGGGATTTGTCCCAGGTCCCAAGAGTTTGGGGTCATTTTGTGGGAAGGGTGGAAAAGTGTTGTCTGGCTCACGTGTCTCTCCAAGAAAGGGATTCCAGAGCAGAGCCCCAGGTACGGGCGGGGCGACTGGAAAACTCAAACACTGGTGAGGATTGGGTGGATAGGGGCTTGGCAAGCCCCATATGCGGGCTCTTGGCCCAGGCCCTGACAGGCCTTTCTTTGACATGGGGCTCATGCTGAGGGTCAGAGTGTGAATTTGTGCCCAAGCAGCACTCAAGTTTGGGCGTGGCATCAGGGACCAGGAAGGTTTCTCCCACCCTGAAGGTGTGACTCCATGCCAAGAGCAAGCTTTACAGCCACGGGGAAGGAGGAGTTCTGTGTTGTGCTTGCGATACCCAGCTGTGTGGAGAATTGATATAATGTCTAGGTTCAGATATCTGAAAACCAAGGTTAGGAAGAGGTGACGGCATAAGACCATGGCGTGTCCGAAGTGCTGGGTGTGCGGCCAGCTGTCTCCTTGTCTGTCTGGACGTCTGGCTTCAGGCTGTGTCAGACAGAGCATGAGTGCCCAGAGCAGCCTATCCAGTTCGGGTACCGTCGAGGCCCGAGCAGGTTGATCCTCATCTGGGTTTTCTGGAGAGAGCCCCACAGGGAAACGTTTTTCTTCCCTTGGGCAGACCCTGGGCTGGGTTGTGGTTCTGGAGTTCCTAGTCCGGAGGGCTTGTTTGCCAGGAGTGTGAGGAAGGAAGTCTGAAAACACAAGCTAGCGTGAGGTTTGGGACCGATGGCACGGCAGGCCCACTCTGAGAGGCTGAATCGAGATCTCCTGCACTGAGGTCATTTCAACTCTGAGACGTGCCTCAGGCTAGATTTTTTGTCCAGCATGGCCTCTTCCTGAATGGTGTGGGGGCCTCATGAGGCCAGGAAGGTTTGCCTACGATGGGATTTGTGAACTACTCCAAACCTCAAGGTTTCCTTCTGCACGAAAGTCGAGTGCTATTGGATGGTTCCAGGAGGCTCCACATGGAAAGACTCGAGAGCAGGTGTCTAAGCATGGATGCCAGGGAACGCCACCTCATATTCCCACTCTTTAGTCAGGACAAGGCAGGCTCAATCTGCGGGCTCCTGGGTGAGCTACCCAGAGGGGAGAGTTGAAATGGACTCTCCTGAAGATGAGTCCTACTGTGGCTTGGTGGCCTGGGAGACCTTGGAATGTGGAGGTGGCTCAGGGACTCTGCAGGATTCTCCAACCTGAGGTGTTTGACACGGCTCCAACAAGGAAGCTTCCCATGTGGAGACGAGAGAAGTTTTGTTCAGTGCCTCAGAAAAGCCCCATATCCTATTCTTCGAACCAAACCTCTGAGGAGTGACACCTGGAAAACAAAGCAAGAGTTGAGATTAGGGCCTAAGGGCCTGTCCGGCTCAACCTTCTATCTCTGTTGACATCTGTGTGCATGCCTTCATGGAGGTAGCAGCTCAGCTTGTGTCCGAAGGCCCCTGTGTGTGCAGGGAGGCTCCCGGTAATGGTATGTCCTCGGGGGCCTTGAGGTTTCTCATATTCTGGAGGTGTGTGGCCAAAGGAATGGACAGAGTTTCCCAGGAGAGAGCAGGCATGGTCCTGTGGTATGGCTCCAGAGGACCCAGCCTAGAGGCTGTGTTTGCCAGGGCTGTGGGGACAGATGTCTGAAAAAGCAAACTTGGCTCAGGTAGGGGCCAAGGTAATGGCAGGCCTGATCTCCAGTCCGAGAGGGGAGATCCTCTGGATATCCAAGGAGGGCAAGTGGGAGGCAGTCGCTCAGGCTTTTGTCTCTGGGTGTTGCGTTCACAGTGGCCGTTCAGGGTAGGGGTTGCTTCAGGGGCCGAGGAAGAGCCTTCCTCTCGGGGGATTGTCCAAGCTCCCAAGTGTTTGGGTTCATTCTGTGGGAAGGGAAGAGTACTGTTTTCTGCCACAGGGGACCCCCCAGGAGAGGGACTCTAGAGCACAGCAGTGGGTTCCCTCAACTGGAATACACACCATCTAGTTAGTCCTGCGTGCCTATGGGCATGGCAAGCCACATATGCGGGCTCTTGGTCCAATCACTGAGAGGCGTTACTTGAATAAGGTACTCACGCTGAGGGTCACAATGTGTGTTTGTGCCCAAGGCGGCCCTCACACATGGGCGTGGCCTCATGGGCCATGCCGTTTTCTCCTACACTGAAGGTTTGACTCACTGCCAGCAGCAAGGTTTCTTGCCATGGGGAAGGAGGGGTTCTGACTTGTGCATCAGGTTCCCCCCTGTGCAGGGATTGGAGATAAGGTCTAGGTTCTGATGACTGAAAACCCAGGTTGGGAATGGATGGTGGCCTAAGGCAGTGGCGGGTCCAATGTGCTGGGTGTGCAGCCAGCTGTGTCGGTGTCTGTTGGAAGGTCTGGGCTCAGGCTATTTGCGACAGAGCATCAGTGTTTAGGGTAGCCTATGCAATTGGGGTGTTGCCGAGGGCCAAGCAGTTTGATCCTCATTTGGGGTTTCTGGGCAGCACCATAGACAAAGTTTTTCTCCTGGGAGGCAGGCGGAGTGCTTCATTGTGGCCCCAGAATTCCCAGTAGGGAGGGTTTGTGGGCCAGGAGTGTGAGGACGGAAGTCTAGGAACACAAGCTAAAGTGAGGATTGGAGCCAAGGGCAGAGCAGGCCCACTAGGCAGAGGCTGAATCAAAATCTCCTGCATCTGAAGTCAGGCTGAGGATCAGACGTTGGCTGAGGCTGGAGTATGTGTCCATGATGACACCTTCATGAAGCGGGGGCCTCATGAGGCCAAGGAAGTTTTCCCACGCTGAGTTTGGAGGTTGCACCAAACCACCAGGTTTCCTTCTGTGGGACATTCGAGTCCTGTTGCATGGCTCCAGGACATACCATACGGAAGGACTGGAGAGCACGGTTCGAAGGATGGATCCCTGTACAGCATGCCTCGCATTCCCATTGGCCATTAGCCACAAGATATGTTTGATCTGCTGCCTCTGGGGCACGCTAACCAGGGGGCTGAGTTGAAATGGCCTCTCCTGAGGATGCGTCATAATGTGCGTTTGGGTCCATGGAAACCTTGGAATGTGCTGGTTGTTCAGTGGCCCTGCGGAACTCTCCTACCTGAAGGGTTTGATACATCCCCAGTAAGTAAGCTCCCCATGTGGAGGCGAGAGAGGTTTGGTTTGGTGCCTCAGAAAAGCCCCGTGTGCTGGTCTACGAAAACAGACCTCTGAGGACGGACACATGGAAACCAAAGCTAAGGTTCAGATTAGGGCCTGGGGGCCTGTCCATTTCAACCTTCTGTCTCTGGGGACACTGTCTGAGAGTCTAAGTGGAGATAGTTGCTCCGCTGGTGTCAGAGAGCCCCTCTTAGTCCAGGGTGGCCTACACTATTGATGGCCTCAGGGGCCTTGGAGCTTTTCCCTAACCTGTAGGGTTGTGGTCAATGGATTGGGCACAATTTCCTTGGAGAGGGCAGGCACAATCTTTCGCTGTGGCTCCAGAGGCCCTAGCCTGGCGGTTGTGTGGGTCCAGGCTGAGGGCACAGAAGTCTGAAAACACAAACTCAGCTTATGAGTGGCGCCTAGGGTATGGCAGGCCGGATGTACAGCCCGAGAGGGAGCTCCTGGGCCTCTGAAACAAGGGCGAGTGGGAGGCGTTCCTTCAGGCTTTTGTCTCTGGATGTTGTGTCCGAGATAGCCGTGGATTGGAGGGGTGGCCTCAGGGACTGTGGACGAGTATCCCTCTCTGGGGATTTGTCCCAGCTCCCAAGAGTTTGGGGTCATTTTGTGGGAAGGGTGGAAAAGTGTTGTCTGGCTCACGTGTCTCTCCAAGAAAGGGATTCCAGAGCAGAGCCCCAGGTACGGGCGGGGCGACTGGAAAACTCAAACACTGGTGAGGATTGGGTGCATAGGGGCTTGGCAAGCCCCATATGCGGGCTCTTGGCCCAGGCCCTGACAGGCCTTTCTTTGACATGGGGCTCATGCTGAGGGTCAGAGTGTGAATTTGTGCCCAAGCAGCACTCAAGTTTGGGCGTGGCATCAGGGACCAGGAAGGTTTCTCCCACCCTGAAGGTGTGACTCCATGCCAAGAGCAAGCTTTACAGCCACGGGGAAGGAGGAGTTCTGTGTTGTGCTTGCGATACCCAGCTGTGTGGAGAATTGATATAATGTCTAGGTTCAGATATCTGAAAACCAAGGTTAGGAAGAGGTGACGGCATAAGACCATGGCGTGTCCGAAGTGCTGGGTGTGCGGCCAGCTGTCTCCTTGTCTGTCTGGACGTCTGGCTTCAGGCTGTGTCAGACAGAGCATGAGTGCCCAGAGCAGCCTATCCAGTTCGGGTACCGTCGAGGCCCGAGCAGGTTGATCCTCATCTGGGTTTTCTGGAGAGAGCCCCACAGGGAAACGTTTTTCTTCCCTTGGGCAGACCCTGGGCTGGGTTGTGGTTCTGGAGTTCCTAGTCCGGAGGGCTTGTTTGCCAGGAGTGTGAGGAAGGAAGTCTGAAAACACAAGCTAGCGTGAGGTTTGGGACCGATGGCACGGCAGGCCCACTCTGAGAGGCTGAATCGAGATCTCCTGCACTGAGGTCATTTCAACTCTGAGACGTGCCTCAGGCTAGAGTTTTTGTCCAGCATGGCCTCTTCCTGAATGGTGTGGGGGCCTCATGAGGCCAGGAAGGTTTGCCTACGATGGGATTTGTGAACTACTCCAAACCTCAAGGTTTCCTTCTGCACGAAAGTCGAGTGCTATTGGATGGTTCCAGGAGGCCCCACACGGAAAGACTCGAGAGCAGGTGTCTAAGCATGGATGCCTGGGAACGCCACCTCATATTCCCACTCTTTAGTCAGGACAAGGCAGGCTCATTCTGCGGGCTCCTGGGTGAGCTACCCAGAGGGGAGAGTTGAAATGGACTCTCCTGAAGATGAGTCCTACTGTGGCTTGGTGGCCTGGGAGACCTTGGAATGTGGAGGTGGCTCAGGGACTCTGCAGGATTCTCCAACCTGAGGTGTTTGACACGGCTCCAACAAGGAAGCTTCCCATGTGGAGACGAGAGAAGTTCTGTTCAGTGCCTCAGGAAAGCCCCATATCCTGTTCTTCGAACCAAAGCCTCTGAGGAGTGACACCTGGAAAACAAAGCAAGAGTTGAGATTAGGGCCTAAGGGCCTGTCCGGCTCAACCTTCTATCTCTGTTGACATCTGTGTGCATGCCTTCATGGAGGTAGCAGCTCAGCTTGTGTCCGAAGGCCCCTGTGTGTGCAGGGAGGCTCCCGGTAATGGTATGTCCTCGGGGGCCTTGAGGTTTCTCATATTCTGGAGGTGTGTGGCCAAAGGAATGGACAGAGTTTCCCAGGAGAGAGCAGGCATGGTCCTGTGGTATGGCTCCAGAGGACCCAGCCTAGAGGCTGTGTTTGCCAGGGCTGTGGGGACAGATGTCTGAAAAAGCAAACTTGGCTCAGGTAGGGGCCAAGGTAATGGCAGGCCTGATCTCCAGTCCGAGAGGGGAGATCCTCTGGATATCCAAGGAGGGCAAGTGGGAGGCAGTCGCTCAGGCTTTTGTCTCTGGGTGTTGCGTTCACAGTGGCCGTTCAGGGTAGGGGTTGCTTCAGGGGCCGAGGAAGAGCCTTCCTCTCGGGGGATTGTCCAAGCTCCCAAGTGTTTGGGTTCATTCTGTGGGAAGGGAAGAGTACTGTTTTCTGCCACAGGGGACCCCCCAGGAGAGGGACTCTAGAGCACAGCAGTGGGTTCCCTCAACTGGAACACACACCATCTAGTTAGTCCTGCGTGCCTATGGGCATGGCAAGCCACATATGCGGGCTCTTGGTCCAATCACTGAGAGGCGTTACTTGAATAAGGTACTCACGCTGAGGGTCACAATGTGTGTTTGTGCCCAAGGCGGCCCTCACACATGGGCGTGGCCTCATGGGCCATGCCGTTTTCTCCTACACTGAAGGTTTGACTCACTGCCAGCAGCAAGGTTTCTTGCCATGGGGAAGGAGGGGTTCTGACTTGTGCATCAGGTTCCCCCCTGTGCAGGGATTGGAGATAAGGTCTAGGTTCTGATGACTGAAAACCCAGGTTGGGAATGGATGGTGGCCTAAGGCAGTGGCGGGTCCAATGTGCTGGGTGTGCAGCCAGCTGTGTCGGTGTCTGTTGGAAGGTCTGGGCTCAGGCTATTTGCGACAGAGCATCAGTGTTTAAGGTAGCCTATGCAATTGGGGTGTTGCCGAGGGCCAAGCAGTTTGATCCTCATTTGGGGTTTCTGGGCAGCACCATAGACAAAGTTTTTCTCCTGGGAGGCAGGCGGAGTGCTTCATTGTGGCCCCAGAATTCCCAGAAGGGAGGGTTTGTGGGCCAGGAGTGTGAGGACGGAAGTCTAGGAACACAAGCTAAAGTGAGGATTGGAGCCAAGGGCAGAGCAGGCCCACTAGGCAGAGGCTGAATCAAAATCTCCTGCATCTGAAGTCAGGCTGAGGATCAGACGTTGGCTGAGGCTGGAGTATGTGTCCATGATGGCACCTTCATGAAGCGGGGGCCTCATGAGGCCAAGGAAGTTTTCCCACGCTGAGTTTGGAGGTTGCCCCAAACCACCAGGTTTCCTTCTGTGGGACATTCGAGTCCTGTTGCATGGCTCCAGGACATACCATACGGAAGGAATGGAGAGCACGGTTCGAAGGATGGATCCCTGTACAGCATGCCTCGCATTCCCATTGGCCATTAGCCACAAGATATGTTTGATCTGCTGCCTCTGGGGCACGCTAACTAGGGGGCTGAGTTGAAATGGCCTCTCCTGAGGATGCGTCATAATGTGCGTTTGGGTCCATGGAAACCTTGGAATGTGCTGGTTGTTCAGTGGCCCTGCGGAACTCTCCTACCTGAAGGGTTTGATACATCCCCAGTAAGTAAGCTCCCCATGTGGAGGCGAGAGAGGTTTGGTTTGGTGCCTCAGAAAAGCCCCGTGTGCTGGTCTACGAAAACAGACCTCTGAGGACGGACACATGGAAACCAAAGCTAAGGTTCAGATTAGGGCCTGGGGGCCTGTCCATTTCAACCTTCTGTCTCTGGGGACACTGTCTGAGAGTCTAAGTGGAGATAGTTGCTTCGCTGGTGTCAGAGAGCCCCTCTTAGTCCAGGGTGGCCTACACTATTGATGGCCTCAGGGGCCTTGGAGCTTTTCCCTAACCTGTAGGGTTGTGGTCAATGGATTGGGCACAATTTCCTTGGAGAGGGCAGGCACAATCTTTCGCTGTGGCTCCAGAGGCCCTAGCCTGACGGTTGTGTGGGTCCAGGCTGAGGGCACAGAAGTCTGAAAACACAAACTCAGCTTATGAGTGGCGCCTAGGGTATGGCAGGCCGGATGTACAGCCCGAGAGGGAGCTCCTGGGCCTCTGAAACAAGGGCGAGTGGGAGGCGTTCCTTCAGGCTTTTGTCTCTGGATGTTGTGTCCGAGATAGCCGTGGATTGGAGGGGTGGCCTCAGGGACTGTGGACGAGTATCCCTCTCTGGGGATTTGTCCCAGCTCCCAAGAGTTTGGGGTCATTTTGTGGGAAGGGTGGAAAAGTGTTGTCTGGCTCACGTGTCTCTCCAAGAAAGGGATTCCAGAGCAGAGCCCCAGGTACGGGCGGGGCGACTGGAAAACTCAAACACTGGTGAGGATTGGGTGCATAGGGGCTTGGCAAGCCCCATATGCGGGCTCTTGGCCCAGGCCCTGACAGGCCTTTCTTTGACATGGGGCTCATGCTGAGGGTCAGAGTGTGAATTTGTGCCCAAGCAGCACTCAAGTTTGGGCGTGGCATCAGGGACCAGGAAGGTTTCTCCCACCCTGAAGGTGTGACTCCATGCCAAGAGCAAGCTTTACAGCCACGGGGAAGGAGGAGTTCTGTGTTGTGCTTGCGATACCCAGCTGTGTGGAGAATTGATATAATGTCTAGGTTCAGATATCTGAAAACCAAGGTTAGGAAGAGGTGACGGCATAAGACCATGGCGTGTCCGAAGTGCTGGGTGTGCGGCCAGCTGTCTCCTTGTCTGTCTGGACGTCTGGCTTCAGGCTGTGTCAGACAGAGCATGAGTGCCCAGAGCAGCCTATCCAGTTCGGGTACCGTCGAGGCCCGAGCAGGTTGATCCTCATCTGGGTTTTCTGGAGAGAGCCCCACAGGGAAACGTTTTTCTTCCCTTGGGCAGACCCTGGGCTGGGTTGTGGTTCTGGAGTTCCTAGTCCGGAGGGCTTGTTTGCCAGGAGTGTGAGGAAGGAAGTCTGAAAACACAAGCTAGCGTGAGGTTTGGGACCGATGGCACGGCAGGCCCACTCTGAGAGGCTGAATCGAGATCTCCTGCACTGAGGTCATTTCAACTCTGAGACGTGCCTCAGGCTAGAGTTTTTGTCCAGCATGGCCTCTTCCTGAATGGTGTGGGGGCCTCATGAGGCCAGGAAGGTTTGCCTACGATGGGATTTGTGAACTACTCCAAACCTCAAGGTTTCCTTCTGCACGAAAGTCGAGTGCTATTGGATGGTTCCAGGAGGCCCCATACGGAAAGACTGGAGAGCAGGTGTCTAAGCATGGATGCCTGGGAACGCCACCTCATATTCCCACTCTTTAGTCAGGACAAGGCAGGCTCAATCTGCGGGCTCCTGGGTGAGCTACCCAGAGGGGAGAGTTGAAATGGACTCTCCTGAAGATGAGTCCTACTGTGGCTTGGTGGCCTGGGAGACCTTGGAATGTGGAGGTGGCTCAGGGACTCTGCAGGATTCTCCAACCTGAGGTGTTTGACACGGCTCCAACAAGGAAGCTTCCCATGTGGAGACGAGAGAAGTTCTGTTCAGTGCCTCAGGAAAGCCCCATATCCTGTTCTTCGAACCAAAGCCTCTGAGGAGTGACACCTGGAAAACAAAGCAAGAGTTGAGATTAGGGCCTAAGGGCCTGTCGGGCTCAACCTTCTATCTCTGTTGACATCGGTGTGCATGCCTTCATGGAGGTAGCATCTCAGCTTGTGTCCGAAGGCCCCTGTGTGTGCAGGGAGGCTCCCGGTAATGGTATGTCCTCGGGGGCCTTGAGGTTTCTCATATTCTGGAGGTGTGTGGCCAAAGGAATGGACAGAGTTTCCCAGGAGAGAGCAGGCATGGTCCTGTGGTATGGCTCCAGAGGACCCAGCCTAGAGGCTGTGTTTGCCAGGGCTGTGGGGACAGATGTCTGAAAAAGCAAACTTGGCTCAGGTAGGGGCCAAGGTAATGGCAGGCCTGATCTCCAGTCCGAGAGGGGAGATCCTCTGGATATCAAAGGAGGGCAAGTGGGAGGCAGTCGCTCAGGCTTTTGTCTCTGGGTGTTGCGTTCACAGTGGCCGTTCAGGGTAGGGGTTGCTTCAGGGGCCGAGGAAGAGCCTTCCTCTCGGGGGATTGTCCAAGCTCCCAAGTGTTTGGGTTCATTCTGTGGGAAGGGAAGAGTACTGTTTTCTGCCACAGGGGACCCCCCAGGAGAGGGACTCTAGAGCACAGCAGTGGGTTCCCTCAACTGGAATACACACCATCTAGTTAGTCCTGCGTGCCTATGGGCATGGCAAGCCACATATGCGGGCTCTTGGTCCAATCACTGAGAGGCGTTACTTGAATAAGGTACTCACGCTGAGGGTCACAATGTGTGTTTGTGCCCAAGGCGGCCCTCACACATGGGCGTGGCCTCATGGGCCATGCCGTTTTCTCCTACACTGAAGGTTTGACTCACTGCCAGCAGCAAGGTTTCTTGCCATGGGGAAGGAGGGGTTCTGACTTGTGCATCAGGTTCCCCCCTGTGCAGGGATTGGAGATAAGGTCTAGGTTCTGATGACTGAAAACCCAGGTTGGGAATGGATGGTGGCCTAAGGCAGTGGCGGGTCCAATGTGCTGGGTGTGCAGCCAGCTGTGTCGGTGTCTGTTGGAAGGTCTGGGCTCAGGCTATTTGCGACAGAGCATCACTGTTTAAGGTAGCCTATGCAATTGGGGTGTTGCCGAGGGCCAAGCAGTTTGATCCTCATTTGGGGTTTCTGGGCAGCACCATAGACAAAGTTTTTCTCCTGGGAGGCAGGCGGAGTGCTTCATTGTGGCCCCAGAATTCCCAGAAGGGAGGGTTTGTGGGCCAGGAGTGTGAGGACGGAAGTCTAGGAACACAAGCTAAAGTGAGGATTGGAGCCAAGGGCAGAGCAGGCCCACTAGGCAGAGGCTGAATCAAAATCTCCTGCATCTGAAGTCAGGCTGAGGATCAGACGTTGGCTGAGGCTGGAGTATGTGTCCATGATGGCACCTTCATGAAGCGGGGGCCTCATGAGGCCAAGGAAGTTTTCCCACGCTGAGTTTGGAGGTTGCCCCAAACCACCAGATTTCCTTCTGTGGGACATTCGAGTCCTGTTGCATGGCTCCAGGACATACCATACGGAAGGACTGGAGAGCACGGTTCGAAGGATGGATCCCTGTACAGCATGCCTCGCATTCCCATTGGCCATTAGCCACAAGATATGTTTGATCTGCTGCCTCTGGGGCACGCTAACCAGGGGGCTGAGTTGAAATGGCCTCTCCTGAGGATGTGTCATAATGTGCGTTTGGGTCCATGGAAACCTTGGAATGTGCTGGTTGTTCAGTGGCCCTGCGGAACTCTCCTACCTGAAGGGTTTGATACATCCCCAGTAAGTAAGCCTGGGGGCCTGTCCATTTCAACCTTCTGTTTCTGGGACACTGTCTGAGAGTCTAAGTGGAGATAGTTGCTCCACTGGTGTCAGAGAGCCCCTCTTAGTCCAGGGTGGCCTACACTATTGATGGCCTCAGGGGCCTTGGAGCTTTTCCCTAACCTGTAGTGTTGTGGTCAATGGATTGGGCACAATTTCCTCGGAGAGGGTAGGCACAATCTTTCGCTGTGGCTCCAGAGGCCCTAGCCTGGCGGTTGTGTGGGTCCAGGCAGAGGGCACAGAAGTCTGAAAACACAAACTCAGCTTATGAGTGGCGCCTAGGGTATGGCAGGCCGGATGTACAGCCCGAGAGGGAGCTCCTGGGCCTCTGAAACAAGGGCGAGTGGGAGGCGTTCCTTCAGGCTTTTGTCTCTGGATGTTGTGTCCGAGATAGCCGTGGATTGGAGGGGTGGCCTCAGGGACTGTGGACGAGTATCCCTCTCTGGGGATTTGTCCCAGCTCCCAAGAGTTTGGGGTCATTTTGTGGGAAGGGTGGAAAAGTGTTGTCTGGCTCACGTGTCTCTCCAAGAAAGGGATTCCAGAGCAGAGCCCCAGGTACGGGCGGGGCGACTGGAAAACTCAAACACTGGTGAGGATTGGGTGCATAGGGGCTTGGCAAGCCCCATATGCGGGCTCTTGGCCCAGGCCCTGACAGGCCTTTCTTTGACATGGGGCTCATGCTGAGGGTCAGAGTGTGAATTTGTGCCCAAGCAGCACTCAAGTTTGGGCGTGGCATCAGGGACCAGGAAGGTTTCTCCCACCCTGAAGGTGTGACCCCATGCCAAGAGCAAGCTTTACAGCCACGGGGAAGGAGGAGTTCTGTGTTGTGCTTGGGATACCCAGCTGTGTGGGGAATTGATATAATGTCTACGTTCAGATATCTGAAAACCAAGGTTAGGAAGAGGTGACGGCATAAGACCATGGCGTGTCCGAAGTGCTGGGTGTGTGGCCAGCTGTCTCCTTGTCTGTCTGGACGTCTGGCTTCAGGCTGTGTCAGACAGAGCATGAGTGCCCAGAGCAGCCTATCCAGTTCGGGTACCGTCGAGGCCCGAGCAGGTTGATCCTCATCTGGGTTTTCTGGAGAGAGCCCCACAGGGAAACGTTTTTCTTCCCTTGGGCAGACCCTGGGCTGGGTTGTGGTTCTGGAGTTCCTAGTCCGGAGGGCTTGTTTGCCAGAAGTGTGAGGAAGGAAGTCTGAAAACACAAGCTAGCGTGAGGTTTGGGACCGATGGCACGGCAGGCCCACTCTGAGAGGCTGAATCGAGATCTCCTGCACTGAGGTCATTTCAACTCTGAGACGTGCCTCAGGCTAGAGTTTTTGTCCAGCATGGCCTCTTCCTGAATGGTGTGGGGGCCTCATGAGGCCAGGAAGGTTTGCCTACGATGGGATTTGTGAACTACTCCAAACCTCAAGGTTTCCTTCTGCACGAAAGTCGAGTGCTATTGGATGGTTCCAGGAGGCCCCATACGGAAAGACTGGAGAGCAGGTGTCTAAGCATGGATGCCTGGGAACGCCACCTCATATTCCCACTCTTTAGTCAGGACAAGGCAGGCTCAATCTGCGGGCTCCTGGGTGAGCTACCCAGAGGGGAGAGTTGAAATGGACTCTCCTGAAGATGAGTCCTACTGTGGCTTGGTGGCCTGGGAGACCTTGGAATGTGGAGGTGGCTCAGGGACTCTGCAGGATTCTCCAACCTGAGGTGTTTGACACGGCTCCAACAAGGAAGCTTCCCATGTGGAGACGAGAGAAGTTCTGTTCAGTGCCTCAGGAAAGCCCCATATCCTGTTCTTCGAACCAAAGCCTCTGAGGAGTGACACCTGGAAAACAAAGCAAGAGTTGAGATTAGGGCCTAAGGGCCTGTCCGGCTCAACCTTCTATCTCTGTTGACATCTGTGTGCATGCCTTCATGGAGGTAGCAGCTCAGCTTGTGTCCGAAGGCCCCTGTGTGTGCAGGGAGGCTCCCGGTAATGGTATGTCCTCGGGGGCCTTGAGGTTTCTCATATTCTGGAGGTGTGTGGCCAAAGGAATGGACAGAGTTTCCCAGGAGAGAGCAGGCATGGTCCTGTGGTATGGCTCCAGAGGACCCAGCCTAGAGGCTGTGTTTGCCAGGGCTGTGGGGACAGATGTCTGAAAAAGCAAACTTGGCTCAGGTAGGGGCCAAGGTAATGGCAGGCCTGATCTCCAGTCCGAGAGGGGAGATCCTCTGGATATCAAAGGAGGGCAAGTGGGAGTCAGTCGCTCAGGCTTTTGTCTCTGGGTGTTGCGTTCACAGTGGCCGTTCAGGGTAGGGGTTGCTTCAGGGGCCGAGGAAGAGCCTTCCTCTCGGGGGATTGTCCAAGCTCCCAAGTGTTTGGGTTCATTCTGTGGGAAGGGAAGAGTACTGTTTTCTGCCACAGGGGACCCCCCAGGAGAGGGACTCTAGAGCACAGCAGTGGGTTCCCTCAACTGGAATACACACCATCTAGTTAGTCCTGCGTGCCTATGGGCATGGCAAGCCACATATGCGGGCTCTTGGTCCAATCACTGAGAGGCGTTACTTGAATAAGGTACTCACGCTGAGGGTCACAATGTGTGTTTGTGCCCAAGGCGGCCCTCACACATGGGCGTGGCCTCATGGGCCATGCCGTTTTCTCCTACACTGAAGGTTTGACTCACTGCCAGCAGCAAGGTTTCTTGCCATGGGGAAGGAGGGGTTCTGACTTGTGCATCAGGTTCCCCCCTGTGCAGGGATTGGAGATAAGGTCTAGGTTCTGATGACTGAAAACCCAGGTTGGGAATGGATGGTGGCCTAAGGCAGTGGCGGGTCCAATGTGCTGGGTGTGCAGCCAGCTGTGTCGGTGTCTGTTGGAAGGTCTGGGCTCAGGCTATTTGCGACAGAGCATCAGTGTTTAAGGTAGCCTATGCAATTGGGGTGTTGCCGAGGGCCAAGCAGTTTGATCCTCATTTGGGGTTTCTGGGCAGCACCATAGACAAAGTTTTTCTCCTGGGAGGCAGGCGGAGTGCTTCATTGTGGCCCCAGAATTCCCAGAAGGGAGGGTTTGTGGGCCAGGAGTGTGAGGACGGAAGTCTAGGAACACAAGCTAAAGTGAGGATTGGAGCCAAGGGCAGAGCAGGCCCACTAGGCAGAGGCTGAATCAAAATCTCCTGCATCTGAAGTCAGGCTGAGGATCAGACGTTGGCTGAGGCTGGAGTATGTGTCCATGATGGCACCTTCATGAAGCGGGGGCCTCATGAGGCCAAGGAAGTTTTCCCACGCTGAGTTTGGAGGTTGCCCCAAACCACCAGGTTTCCTTCTGTGGGACATTCGAGTCCTGTTGCATGGCTCCAGGACATACCATACGGAAGGAATGGAGAGCACGGTTCGAAGGATGGATCCCTGTACAGCATGCCTCGCATTCCCATTGGCCATTAGCCACAAGATATGTTTGATCTGCTGCCTCTGGGGCACGCTAACTAGGGGGCTGAGTTGAAATGGCCTCTCCTGAGGATGCGTCATAATGTGCGTTTGGGTCCATGGAAACCTTGGAATGTGCTGGTTGTTCAGTGGCCCTGCGGAACTCTCCTACCTGAAGGGTTTGATACATCCCCAGTAAGTAAGCTCCCCATGTGGAGGCGAGAGAGGTTTGGTTTGGTGCCTCAGAAAAGCCCCGTGTGCTGGTCTACGAAAACAGACCTCTGAGGACGGACACATGGAAACCAAAGCTAAGGTTCAGATTAGGGCCTGGGGGCCTGTCCATTTCAACCTTCTGTCTCTGGGGACACTGTCTGAGAGTCTAAGTGGAGATAGTTGCTTCGCTGGTGTCAGAGAGCCCCTCTTAGTCCAGGGTGGCCTACACTATTGATGGCCTCAGGGGCCTTGGAGCTTTTCCCTAACCTGTAGGGTTGTGGTCAATGGATTGGGCACAATTTCCTTGGAGAGGGCAGGCACAATCTTTCGCTGTGGCTCCAGAGGCCCTAGCCTGACGGTTGTGTGGGTCCAGGCTGAGGGCACAGAAGTCTGAAAACACAAACTCAGCTTATGAGTGGCGCCTAGGGTATGGCAGGCCGGATGTACAGCCCGAGAGGGAGCTCCTGGGCCTCTGAAACAAGGGCGAGTGGGAGGCGTTCCTTCAGGCTTTTGTCTCTGGATGTTGTGTCCGAGATAGCCGTGGATTGGAGGGGTGGCCTCAGGGACTGTGGACGAGTATCCCTCTCTGGGGATTTGTCCCAGCTCCCAAGAGTTTGGGGTCATTTTGTGGGAAGGGTGGAAAAGTGTTGTCTGGCTCACGTGTCTCTCCAAGAAAGGGATTCCAGAGCAGAGCCCCAGGTACGGGCGGGGCGACTGGAAAACTCAAACACTGGTGAGGATTGGGTGGATAGGGGCTTGGCAAGCCCCATATGCGGGCTCTTGGCCCAGGCCCTGACAGGCCTTTCTTTGACATGGGGCTCATGCTGAGGGTCAGAGTGTGAATTTGTGCCCAAGCAGCACTCAAGTTTGGGCGTGGCATCAGGGACCAGGAAGGTTTCTCCCACCCTGAAGGTGTGACTCCATGCCAAGAGCAAGCTTTACAGCCACGGGGAAGGAGGAGTTCTGTGTTGTGCTTGCGATACCCAGCTGTGTGGAGAATTGATATAATGTCTAGGTTCAGATATCTGAAAACCAAGGTTAGGAAGAGGTGACGGCATAAGACCATGGCGTGTCCGAAGTGCTGGGTGTGCGGCCAGCTGTCTCCTTGTCTGTCTGGACGTCTGGCTTCAGGCTGTGTCAGACAGAGCATGAGTGCCCAGAGCAGCCTATCCAGTTCGGGTACCGTCGAGGCCCGAGCAGGTTGATCCTCATCTGGGTTTTCTGGAGAGAGCCCCACAGGGAAACGTTTTTCTTCCCTTGGGCAGACCCTGGGCTGGGTTGTGGTTCTGGAGTTCCTAGTCCGGAGGGCTTGTTTGCCAGGAGTGTGAGGAAGGAAGTCTGAAAACACAAGCTAGCGTGAGGTTTGGGACCGATGGCACGGCAGGCCCACTCTGAGAGGCTGAATCGAGATCTCCTGCACTGAGGTCATTTCAACTCTGAGACGTGCCTCAGGCTAGAGTTTTTGTCCAGCATGGCCTCTTCCTGAATGGTGTGGGGGCCTCATGAGGCCAGGAAGGTTTGCCTACGATGGGATTTGTGAACTACTCCAAACCTCAAGGTTTCCTTCTGCACGAAAGTCGAGTGCTATTGGATGGTTCCAGGAGGCTCCACACGGAAAGACTGGAGAGCAGGTGTCTAAGCATGGATGCCTGGGAACGCCACCTCATATTCCCACTCTTTAGTCAGGACAAGGCAGGCTCAATCTGTGGGCTCCTGGGTGAGCTACCCAGAGGGGAGAGTTGAAATGGACTCTCCTGAAGATGAGTCCTACTGTGGCTTGGTGGCCTGGGAGACCTTGGAATGTGGAGGTGGCTCAGGGACTCTGCAGGATTCTCCAACCTGAGGTGTTTGACACGGCTCCAACAAGGAAGCTTCCCATGTGGAGACGAGAGAAGTTCTGTTCCGTGCCTCAGGAAAGCCCCATATCCTGTTCTTCAAACCAAAGCCTCTGAGGAGTGACACCTGGAAAACAAAGCAAGAGTTGAGATTAGGGCCTAAGGGCCTGTCCGGCTCAACCTTCTATCTCTGTTGACATCTGTGTGCATGCCTTCATGGAGGTAGCAGCTCAGCTTGTGTCCGAAGGCCCCTGTGTGTGCAGGGAGGCTCCCGGTAATGGTATGTCCTCGGGGGCCTTGAGGTTTCTCATATTCTGGAGGTGTGTGGCCAAAGGAATGGACAGAGTTTCCCCGGAGAGAGCAGGCATGGTCCTGTGGTATGGCTCCAGAGGACCCAGCCTAGAGGCTGTGTTTGCCAGGGCTGTGGGGACAGATGTCTGAAAAAGCAAACTTGGCTCAGGTAGGGGCCAAGGTAATGGCAGGCCTGATCTCCAGTCCGAGAGGGGAGATCCTCTGGATATCCAAGGAGGGCAAGTGGGAGGCAGTCGCTCAGGCTTTTGTCTCTGGGTGTTGCGTTCACAGTGGCCGTTCAGGGTAGGGGTTGCTTCAGGGGCCGAGGAAGAGCCTTCCTCTCGGGGGATTGTCCAAGCTCCCAAGTGTTTGGGTTCATTCTGTGGGAAGGGAAGAGTACTGTTTTCTGCCACAGGGGACCCCCCAGGAGAGGGACTCTAGAGCACAGCAGTGGGTTCCCTCAACTGGAACACACACCATCTAGTTAGTCCTGCGTGCCTATGGGCATGGCAAGCCACATATGCGGGCTCTTGGTCCAATCACTGAGAGGCGTTACTTGAATAAGGTACTCACGCTGAGGGTCACAATGTGTGTTTGTGCCCAAGGCGGCCCTCACACATGGGCGTGGCCTCATGGGCCATGCCGTTTTCTCCTACACTGAAGGTTTGACTCACTGCCAGCAGCAAGGTTTCTTGCCATGGGGAAGGAGGGGTTCTGACTTGTGCATCAGGTTCCCCCCTGTGCAGGGATTGGAGATAAGGTCTAGGTTCTGATGACTGAAAACCCAGGTTGGGAATGGATGGTGGCCTAAGGCAGTGGCGGGTCCAATGTGCTGGGTGTGCAGCCAGCTGTGTCGGTGTCTGTTGGAAGGTCTGGGCTCAGGCTATTTGCGACAGAGCATCACTGTTTAAGGTAGCCTATGCAATTGGGGTGTTGCCGAGGGCCAAGCAGTTTGATCCTCATTTGGGGTTTCTGGGCAGCACCATAGACAAAGTTTTTCTCCTGGGAGGCAGGCGGAGTGCTTCATTGTGGCCCCAGAATTCCCAGAAGGGAGGGTTTGTGGGCCAGGAGTGTGAGGACGGAAGTCTAGGAACACAAGCTAAAGTAAGGATTGGAGCCAAGGGCAGAGCAGGCCCACTAGGCAGAGGCTGAATCAAAATCTCCTGCATCTGAAGTCAGGCTGAGGATCAGACGTTGGCTGAGGCTGGAGTATGTGTCCATGATGGCACCTTCATGAAGCGGGGGCCTCATGAGGCCAAGGAAGTTTTCCCACGCTGAGTTTGGAGGTTGCCCCAAACCACCAGGTTTCCTTCTGTGGGACATTCGAGTCCTGTTGCATGGCTCCAGGACATACCATACGGAAGGAATGGAGAGCACGGTTCGAAGGATGGATCCCTGTACAGCATGCCTCGCATTCCCATTGGCCATTAGCCACAAGATATGTTTGATCTGCTGCCTCTGGGGCACGCTAACCAGGGGGCTGAGTTGAAATGGCCTCTCCTGAGGATGCGTCATAATGTGCGTTTGGGTCCATGGAAACCTTGGAATGTGCTGGTTGTTCAGTGGCCCTGCGGAACTCTCCTACCTGAAGGGTTTGATACATCCCCAGTAAGTAAGCTCCCCATGTGGAGGCGAGAGAGGTTTGGTTTGGTGCCTCAGAAAAGCCCCGTGTGCTGGTCTACGAAAACAGACCTCTGAGGACGGACACATGGAAACCAAAGCTAAGGTTCAGATTAGGGCCTGGGGGCCTGTCCATTTCAACCTTCTGTCTCTGGGGACACTGTCTGAGAGTCTAAGTGGAGATAGTTGCTTCGCTGGTGTCAGAGAGCCCCTCTTAGTCCAGGGTGGCCTACACTATTGATGGCCTCAGGGGCCTTGGAGCTTTTCCCTAACCTGTAGGGTTGTGGTCAATGGATTGGGCACAATTTCTTTGGAGAGGGCAGGCACAATCTTTCGCTGTGGCTCCAGAGGCCCTAGCCTGACGGTTGTGTGGGTCCAGGCTGAGGGCACAGAAGTCTGAAAACACAAACTCAGCTTATGAGTGGCGCCTAGGGTATGGCAGGCCGGATGTACAGCCCGAGAGGGAGCTCCTGGGCCTCTGAAACAAGGGCGAGTGGGAGGCGTTCCTTCAGGCTTTTGTCTCTGGATGTTGTGTCCGTGATAGCCGTGGATTGGAGGGGTGGCCTCAGGGACTGTGGACGAGTATCGCTCTCTGGGGATTTGTCCCAGCTCCCAAGAGTTTGGGGTCATTTTGTGGGAAGGGTGGAAAAGTGTTGTCTGGCTCACGTGTCTCTCCAAGAAAGGGATTCCAGAGCAGAGCCCCAGGTACGGGCGGGGCGACTGGAAAACTCAAACACTGGTGAGGATTGGGTGCATAGGGGCTTGGCAAGCCCCATATGCGGGCTCTTGGCCCAGGCCCTGACAGGCCTTTCTTTGACATGGGGCTCATGCTGAGGGTCAGAGTGTGAATTTGTGCCCAAGCAGCACTCAAGTTTGGGCGTGGCATCAGGGACCAGGAAGGTTTCTCCCACCCTGAAGGTGTGACTCCATGCCCAGAGCAAGCTTTACAGCCACGGGGAAGGAGGAGTTCTGTGTTGTGCTTGCGATACCCAGCTGTGTGGAGAATTGATATAATGTCTACGTTCAGATATCTGAAAACCAAGGTTAGGAAGAGGTGACGGCATAAGACCATGGCGTGTCCGAAGTGCTGGGTGTGCGGCCAGCTGTCTCCTTGTCTGTCTGGACGTCTGGCTTCAGGCTGTGTCAGACAGAGCATGAGTGCCCAGAGCAGCCTATCCAGTTCGGGTACCGTCGAGGCCCGAGCAGGTTGATCCTCATCTGGGTTTTCTGGAGAGAGCCCCACAGGTAAACGTTTTTCTTCCCTTGGGCAGACCCTGGGCTGGGTTGTGGTTCTGGAGTTCCTAGTCCGGAGGGCTTGTTTGCCAGGAGTGTGAGGAAGGAAGTCTGAAAACACAAGCTAGCGTGAGGTTTGGGACCGATGGCACGGCAGGCCCACTCTGAGAGGCTGAATCGAGATGCCTGCACTGAGGTCATTTCAACTCTGAGACGTGCCTCAGGCTAGAGTTTTTGTCCAGCATGGCCTCTTCCTGAATGGTGTGGGGGCCTCATGAGGCCAGGAAGGTTTGCCTACGATGGGATTTGTGAACTACTCCAAACCTCAAGGTTTCCTTCTGCACGAAAGTCGAGTGCTATTGGATGGTTCCAGGAGGCCCCATACGGAAAGACTGGAGAGCAGGTGTCTAAGCATGGATGCCTGGGAACGCCACCTCATATTCCCACTCTTTAGTCAGGACAAGGCAGGCTCAATCTGCGGGCTCCTGGGTGAGCTACCCAGAGGGGAGAGTTGAAATGGACTCTCCTGAAGATGAGTCCTACTGTGGCTTGGTGGCCTGGGAGACCTTGGAATGTGGAGGTGGCTCAGGGACTCTGCAGGATTCTCCAACCTGAGGTGTTTGACACGGCTCCAACAAGGAAGCTTCCCATGTGGAGACGAGAGAAGTTCTGTTCAGTGCCTCAGGAAAGCCCCATATCCTGTTCTTCGAACCAAAGCCTCTGAGGAGTGACACCTGGAAAACAAAGCAAGAGTTGAGATTAGGGCCTAAGGGCCTGTCCGGCTCAACCTTCTATCTCTGTTGACATCTGTGTGCATGCCTTCATGGAGGTAGCAGCTCAGCTTGTGTCCGAAGGCCCCTGTGTGTGCAGGGAGGCTCCCGGTAATGGTATGTCCTCGGGGGCCTTGAGGTTTCTCATATTCTGGAGGTGTGTGGCCAAAGGAATGGACAGAGTTTCCCAGGAGAGAGCAGGCATGGTCCTGTGGTATGGCTCCAGAGGACCCAGCCTAGAGGCTGTGTTTGCCAGGGCTGTGGGGACAGATGTCTGAAAAAGCAAACTTGGCTCAGGTAGGGGCCAAGGTAATGGCAGGCCTGATCTCCAGTCCGAGAGGGGAGATCCTCTGGATATCAAAGGAGGGCAAGTGGGAGTCAGTCGCTCAGTCTTTTGTCTCTGGGTGTTGCGTTCACAGTGGCCGTTCAGGGTAGGGGTTGCTTCAGGGGCCGAGGAAGAGCCTTCCTCTCGGGGGATTGTCCAAGCTCCCAAGTGTTTGGGTTCATTCTGTGGGAAGGGAAGAGTACTGTTTTCTGCCACAGGGGACCCCCCAGGAGAGGGACTCTAGAGCACAGCAGTGGGTTCCCTCAACTGGAATACACACCATCTAGTTAGTCCTGCGTGCCTATGGGCATGGCAAGCCACATATGCGGGCTCTTGGTCCAATCACTGAGAGGCGTTACTTGAATAAGGTACTCACGCTGAGGGTCACAATGTGTGTTTGTGCCCAAGGCGGCCCTCACACATGGGCGTGGCCTCATGGGCCATGCCGTTTTCTCCTACACTGAAGGTTTGACTCACTGCCAGCAGCAAGGTTTCTTGCCATGGGGAAGGAGGGGTTCTGACTTGTGCATCAGGTTCCCCCCTGTGCAGGGATTGGAGATAAGGTCTAGGTTCTGATGACTGAAAACCCAGGTTGGGAATGGATGGTGGCCTAAGGCAGTGGCGGGTCCAATGTGCTGGGTGTGCAGCCAGCTGTGTCGGTGTCTGTTGGAAGGTCTGGGCTCAGGCTATTTGCGACAGAGCATCAGTGTTTAAGGTAGCCTATGCAATTGGGGTGTTGCCGAGGGCCAAGCAGTTTGATCCTCATTTGGGGTTTCTGGGCAGCACCATAGACAAAGTTTTTCTCCTGGGAGGCAGGCGGAGTGCTTCATTGTGGCCCCAGAATTCCCAGAAGGGAGGGTTTGTGGGCCAGGAGTGTGAGGACGGAAGTCTAGGAACACAAGCTAAAGTGAGGATTGGAGCCAAGGGCAGAGCAGGCCCACTAGGCAGAGGCTGAATCAAAATCTCCTGCATCTGAAGTCAGGCTGAGGATCAGACGTTGGCTGAGGCTGGAGTATGTGTCCATGATGGCACCTTCATGAGCGGGGGCCTCATGAGGCCAAGGAAGTTTTCCCACGCTGAGTTTGGAGGTTGCCCCAAACCACCAGGTTTCCTTCTGTGGGACATTCGAGTCCTGTTGCATGGCTCCAGGACATACCATACGGAAGGACTGGAGAGCACGGTTCGAAGGATGGATCCCTGTACAGCATGCCTCGCATTCCCATTGGCCATTAGCCACAAGATATGTTTGATCTGCTGCCTCTGGGGCACGCTAACCAGGGGGCTGAGTTGAAATGGCCTCTCCTGAGGATGCGTCATAATGTGCGTTTGGGTCCATGGAAACCTTGGAATGTGCTGGTTGTTCAGTGGCCCTGCGGAACTCTCCTACCTGAAGGGTTTGATACATCCCCAGTAAGTAAGCTCCCCATGTGGAGGCGAGAGAGGTTTGGTTTGGTGCCTCAGAAAAACCCCGTGTGCTGGTCTACGAAAACAGACCTCTGAGGACGGACACATGGAAACCAAAGCTAAGGTTCAGATTAGGGCCTGGGGGCCTGTCCATTTCAAACTTCTGTCTCTGGGGAGTTAGTTGCTCCGCTGGTGTCAGAGAGCCCCTCTTAGTCCAGGGTGGCCTACACTATTGATGGCCTCAGGGGCCTTGGAGCTTTTCCCTAACCTGTAGGGTTGTGGTCAATGGATTGGGCACAATTTCCTTGGAGAGGGCAGGCACAATCTTTCGCTGTGGCTCCAGAGGCCCTAGCCTGACGGTTGTGTGGGTCCAGGCTGAGGGCACAGAAGTCTGAAAACACAAACTCAGCTTATGAGTGGCGCCTAGGGTATGGCAGGCCGGATGTACAGCCCGAGAGGGAGCTCCTGGGCCTCTGAAACAAGGGCGAGTGGGAGGCGTTCCTTCAGGCTTTTGTCTCTGGATGTTGTGTCCGAGATAGCCGTGGATTGGAGGGGTGGCCTCAGGGACTGTGGACGAGTATCCCTCTCTGGGGATTTGTCCCAGCTCCCAAGAGTTTGGGGTCATTTTGTGGGAAGGGTGGAAAAGTGTTGTCTGGCTCACGTGTCTCTCCAAGAAAGGGATTCCAGAGCAGAGCCCCAGGTACGGGCGGGGCGACTGGAAAACTCAAACACTGGTGAGGATTGGGTGCATAGGGGCTTGGCAAGCCCCATATGCGGGCTCTTGACCCAGGCCCTGACAGGCCTTCCTTTGACATGGAGCTCATGCTGAGGGTCAGAGTGTGAATTTGTGCCCAAGCAGCACTCAAGTTTGGGCGTGGCATCAGGGACCAGGAAGGTTTCTCCCACCCTGAAGGTGTGACTCCATGCCAAGAGCAAGCTTTACAGCCACGGGGAAGGAGGAGTTCTGTGTTGTGCTTGCGATACCCAGCTGTGTGGAGAATTGATATAATGTCTAGGTTCAGATATCTGAAAACCAAGGTTAGGAAGAGGTGACGGCATAAGACCATGGCGTGTCCGAAGTGCTGGGTGTGCGGCCAGCTGTCTCCTTGTCTGTCTGGACGTCTGGCTTCAGGCTGTGTCAGACAGAGCATGAGTGCCCAGAGCAGCCTATCCAGTTCGGGTACCGTCGAGGCCCGAGCAGGTTGATCCTCATCTGGGTTTTCTGGAGAGAGCCCCACAGGGAAACGTTTTTCTTCCCTTGGGCAGACCCTGGGCTGGGTTGTGGTTCTGGAGTTCCTAGTCCGGAGGGCTTGTTTGCCAGGAGTGTGAGGAAGGAAGTCTGAAAACACAAGCTAGCGTGAGGTTTGGGACCGATGGCACGGCAGGCCCACTCTGAGAGGCTGAATCGAGATCTCCTGCACTGAGGTCATTTCAACTCTGAGACGTGCCTCAGGCTAGAGTTTTTGTCCAGCATGGCCTCTTCCTGAATGGTGTGGGGGCCTCATGAGGCCAGGAAGGTTTGCCTACGATGGGATTTGTGAACTACTCCAAACCTCAAGGTTTCCTTCTGCACGAAAGTCGAGTGCTATTGGATGGTTCCAGGAGGCCCCATACGGAAAGACTGGAGAGCAGGTGTCTAAGCATGGATGCCTGGGAACGCCACCTCATATTCCCACTCTTTAGTCAGGACAAGGCAGGCTCAATCTGCGGGCTCCTGGGTGAGCTACCCAGAGGGGAGAGTTGAAATGGACTCTCCTGAAGATGAGTCCTACTGTGGCTTGGTGGCCTGGGAGACCTTGGAATGTGGAGGTGGCTCAGGGACTCTGCAGGATTCTCCAACCTGAGGTGTTTGACACGGCTCCAACAAGGAAGCTTCCCATGTGGAGACGAGAGAAGTTCTGTTCAGTGCCTCAGGAAAGCCCCATATCCTGTTCTTCGAACCAAAGCCTCTGAGGAGTGACACCTGGAAAACAAAGCAAGAGTTGAGATTAGGGCCTAAGGGCCTGTCGGGCTCAACCTTCTATCTCTGTTGACATCGGTGTGCATGCCTTCATGGAGGTAGCATCTCAGCTTGTGTCCGAAGGCCCCTGTGTGTGCAGGGAGGCTCCCGGTAATGGTATGTCCTCGGGGGCCTTGAGGTTTCTCATATTCTGGAGGTGTGTGGCCAAAGGAATGGACAGAGTTTCCCAGGAGAGAGCAGGCATGGTCCTGTGGTATGGCTCCAGAGGACCCAGCCTAGAGGCTGTGTTTGCCAGGGCTGTGGGGACAGATGTCTGAAAAAGCAAACTTGGCTCAGGTAGGGGCCAAGGTAATGGCAGGCCTGATCTCCAGTCCGAGAGGGGAGATCCTCTGGATATCAAAGGAGGGCAAGTGGGAGGCAGTCGCTCAGGCTTTTGTCTCTGGGTGTTGCGTTCACAGTGGCCGTTCAGGGTAGGGGTTGCTTCAGGGGCCGAGGAAGAGCCTTCCTCTCGGGGGATTGTCCAAGCTCCCAAGTGTTTGGGTTCATTCTGTGGGAAGGGAAGAGTACTGTTTTCTGCCACAGGGGACCCCCCAGGAGAGGGACTCTAGAGCACAGCAGTGGGTTCCCTCAACTGGAATACACACCATCTAGTTAGTCCTGCGTGCCTATGGGCATGGCAAGCCACATATGCGGGCTCTTGGTCCAATCACTGAGAGGCGTTACTTGAATAAGGTACTCACGCTGAGGGTCACAATGTGTGTTTGTGCCCAAGGCGGCCCTCACACATGGGCGTGGCCTCATGGGCCATGCCGTTTTCTCCTACACTGAAGGTTTGACTCACTGCCAGCAGCAAGGTTTCTTGCCATGGGGAAGGAGGGGTTCTGACTTGTGCATCAGGTTCCCCCCTGTGCAGGGATTGGAGATAAGGTCTAGGTTCTGATGACTGAAAACCCAGGTTGGGAATGGATGGTGGCCTAAGGCAGTGGCGGGTCCAATGTGCTGGGTGTGCAGCCAGCTGTGTCGGTGTCTGTTGGAAGGTCTGGGCTCAGGCTATTTGCGACAGAGCATCAGTGTTTAAGGTAGCCTATGCAATTGGGGTGTTGCCGAGGGCCAAGCAGTTTGATCCTCATTTGGGGTTTCTGGGCAGCACCATAGACAAAGTTTTTCTCCTGGGAGGCAGGTGGAGTGCTTCATTGTGGCCCCAGAATTCCCAGAAGGGTGGGTTTGTGGGCCAGGAGTGTGAGGACGGAAGTCTAGGAACACAAGCTAAAGTGAGGATTGGAGCCAAGGGCAGAGCAGGCCCACTAGGCAGAGGCTGAATCAAAATCTCCTCCATCTGAAGTCAGGCTGAGGATCAGACGTTGGCTGAGGCTGGAGTATGTGTCCATGATGGCACCTCAATGAATCGGGGGCCTCATGAGGCCAAGGAAGTTTTCCCACGCTGAGTTTGGAGGTTGCCCCAAACCACCAGATTTCCTTCTGTGGGACATTCGAGTCCTGTTGCATGGCTCCAGGACATACCATACGGAAGGACTGGAGAGCACGGTTCGAAGGATGGATCCCTGTACAGCATGCCTCGCATTCCCATTGGCCATTAGCCACAAGATATGTTTGATCTGCTGCCTCTGGGGCACGCTAACCAGGGGGCTGAGTTGAAATGGCCTCTCCTGAGGATGTGTCATAATGTGCGTTTGGGTCCATGGAAACCTTGGAATGTGCTGGTTGTTCAGTGGCCCTGCGGAACTCTCCTACCTGAAGGGTTTGATACATCCCCAGTAAGTAAGCCTGGGGGCCTGTCCATTTCAACCTTCTGTTTCTGGGACACTGTCTGAGAGTCTAAGTGGAGATAGTTGCTCCACTGGTGTCAGAGAGCCCCTCTTAGTCCAGGGTGGCCTACACTATTGATGGCCTCAGGGGCCTTGGAGCTTTTCCCTAACCTGTAGGGTTGTGGTCAATGGATTGGGCACAATTTCCTCGGAGAGGGTAGGCACAATCTTTCGCTGTGGCTCCAGAGGCCCTAGCCTGGCGGTTGTGTGGGTCCAGGCAGAGGGCACAGAAGTCTGAAAACACAAACTCAGCTTATGAGTGGCGCCTAGGGTATGGCAGGCCGGATGTACAGCCCGAGAGGGAGCTCCTGGGCCTCTGAAACAAGGGCGAGTGGGAGGCGTTCCTTCAGGCTTTTGTCTCTGGATGTTGTGTCCGAGATAGCCGTGGATTGGAGGGGTGGCCTCAGGGACTGTGGACGAGTATCCCTCTCTGGGGATTTGTCCCAGCTCCCAAGAGTTTGGGGTCATTTTGTGGGAAGGGTGGAAAAGTGTTGTCTGGCTCACGTGTCTCTCCAAGAAAGGGATTCCAGAGCAGAGCCCCAGGTACGGGCGGGGCGACTGGAAAACTCAAACACTGGTGAGGATTGGGTGCATAGGGGCTTGGCAAGCCCCATATGCGGGCTCTTGGCCCAGGCCCTGACAGGCCTTTCTTTGACATGGGGCTCATGCTGAGGGTCAGAGTGTGAATTTGTGCCCAAGCAGCACTCAAGTTTGGGCGTGGCATCAGGGACCAGGAAGGTTTCTCCCACCCTGAAGGTGTGACCCCATGCCAAGAGCAAGCTTTACAGCCACGGGGAAGGAGGAGTTCTGTGTTGTGCTTGGGATACCCAGCTGTGTGGGGAATTGATATAATGTCTACGTTCAGATATCTGAAAACCAAGGTTAGGAAGAGGTGACGGCATAAGACCATGGCGTGTCCGAAGTGCTGGGTGTGCGGCCAGCTGTCTCCTTGTCTGTCTGGACGTCTGGCTTCAGGCTGTGTCAGACAGAGCATGAGTGCCCAGAGCAGCCTATCCAGTTCGGGTACCGTCGAGGCCCGAGCAGGTTGATCCTCATCTGGGTTTTCTGGAGAGAGCCCCACAGGGAAACGTTTTTCTTCCCTTGGGCAGACCCTGGGCTGGGTTGTGGTTCTGGAGTTCCTAGTCCGGAGGGCTTGTTTGCCAGGAGTGTGAGGAAGGAAGTCTGAAAACACAAGCTAGCGTGAGGTTTGGGACCGATGGCACGGCAGGCCCACTCTGAGAGGCTGAATCGAGATCTCCTGCACTGAGGTCATTTCAACTCTGAGACGTGCCTCAGGCTAGAGTTTTTGTCCAGCATGGCCTCTTCCTGAATGGTGTGGGGGCCTCATGAGGCCAGGAAGGTTTGCCTACGATGGGATTTGTGAACTACTCCAAACCTCAAGGTTTCCTTCTGCACGAAAGTCGAGTGCTATTGGATGGTTCCAGGAGGCCCCATACGGAAAGACTGGAGAGCAGGTGTCTAAGCATGGATGCCTGGGAACGCCACCTCATATTCCCACTCTTTAGTCAGGACAAGGCAGGCTCAATCTGCGGGCTCCTGGGTGAGCTACCCAGAGGGGAGAGTTGAAATGGACTCTCCTGAAGATGAGTCCTACTGTGGCTTGGTGGCCTGGGAGACCTTGGAATGTGGAGGTGGCTCAGGGACTCTGCAGGATTCTCCAACCTGAGGTGTTTGACACGGCTCCAACAAGGAAGCTTCCCATGTGGAGACGAGAGAAGTTCTGTTCAGTGCCTCAGGAAAGCCCCATATCCTGTTCTTCGAACCAAAGCCTCTGAGGAGTGACACCTGGAAAACAAAGCAAGAGTTGAGATTAGGGCCTAAGGGCCTGTCGGGCTCAACCTTCTATCTCTGTTGACATCGGTGTGCATGCCTTCATGGAGGTAGCATCTCAGCTTGTGTCCGAAGGCCCCTGTGTGTGCAGGGAGGCTCCCGGTAATGGTATGTCCTCGGGGGCCTTGAGGTTTCTCATATTCTGGAGGTGTGTGGCCAAAGGAATGGACAGAGTTTCCCAGGAGAGAGCAGGCATGGTCCTGTGGTATGGCTCCAGAGGACCCAGCCTAGAGGCTGTGTTTGCCAGGGCTGTGGGGACAGATGTCTGAAAAAGCAAACTTGGCTCAGGTAGGGGCCAAGGTAATGGCAGGCCTGATCTCCAGTCCGAGAGGGGAGATCCTCTGGATATCAAAGGAGGGCAAGTGGGAGGCAGTCGCTCAGGCTTTTGTCTCTGGGTGTTGCGTTCACAGTGGCCGTTCAGGGTAGGGGTTGCTTCAGGGGCCGAGGAAGAGCCTTCCTCTCGGGGGATTGTCCAAGCTCCCAAGTGTTTGGGTTCATTCTGTGGGAAGGGAAGAGTACTGTTTTCTGCCACAGGGGACCCCCCAGGAGAGGGACTCTAGAGCACAGCAGTGGGTTCCCTCAACTGGAATACACACCATCTAGTTAGTCCTGCGTGCCTATGGGCATGGCAAGCCACATATGCGGGCTCTTGGTCCAATCACTGAGAGGCGTTACTTGAATAAGGTACTCACGCTGAGGGTCACAATGTGTGTTTGTGCCCAAGGCGGCCCTCACACATGGGCGTGGCCTCATGGGCCATGCCGTTTTCTCCTACACTGAAGGTTTGACTCACTGCCAGCAGCAAGGTTTCTTGCCATGGGGAAGGAGGGGTTCTGACTTGTGCATCAGGTTCCCCCCTGTGCAGGGATTGGAGATAAGGTCTAGGTTCTGATGACTGAAAACCCAGGTTGGGAATGGATGGTGGCCTAAGGCAGTGGCGGGTCCAATGTGCTGGGTGTGCAGCCAGCTGTGTCGGTGTCTGTTGGAAGGTCTGGGCTCAGGCTATTTGCGACAGAGCATCAGTGTTTAAGGTAGCCTATGCAATTGGGGTGTTGCCGAGGGCCAAGCAGTTTGATCCTCATTTGGGGTTTCTGGGCAGCACCATAGACAAAGTTTTTCTCCTGGGAGGCAGGTGGAGTGCTTCATTGTGGCCCCAGAATTCCCAGAAGGGTGGGTTTGTGGGCCAGGAGTGTGAGGACGGAAGTCTAGGAACACAAGCTAAAGTGAGGATTGGAGCCAAGGGCAGAGCAGGCCCACTAGGCAGAGGCTGAATCAAAATCTCCTCCATCTGAAGTCAGGCTGAGGATCAGACGTTGGCTGAGGCTGGAGTATGTGTCCATGATGGCACCTCAATGAATCGGGGGCCTCATGAGGCCAAGGAAGTTTTCCCACGCTGAGTTTGGAGGTTGCCCCAAACCACCAGATTTCCTTCTGTGGGACATTCGAGTCCTGTTGCATGGCTCCAGGACATACCATACGGAAGGACTGGAGAGCACGGTTCGAAGGATGGATCCCTGTACAGCATGCCTCGCATTCCCATTGGCCATTAGCCACAAGATATGTTTGATCTGCTGCCTCTGGGGCACGCTAACCAGGGGGCTGAGTTGAAATGGCCTCTCCTGAGGATGTGTCATAATGTGCGTTTGGGTCCATGGAAACCTTGGAATGTGCTGGTTGTTCAGTGGCCCTGCGGAACTCTCCTACCTGAAGGGTTTGATACATCCCCAGTAAGTAAGCCTGGGGGCCTGTCCATTTCAACCTTCTGTTTCTGGGACACTGTCTGAGAGTCTAAGTGGAGATAGTTGCTCCACTGGTGTCAGAGAGCCCCTCTTAGTCCAGGGTGGCCTACACTATTGATGGCCTCAGGGGCCTTGGAGCTTTTCCCTAACCTGTAGGGTTGTGGTCAATGGATTGGGCACAATTTCCTCGGAGAGGGTAGGCACAATCTTTCGCTGTGGCTCCAGAGGCCCTAGCCTGGCGGTTGTGTGGGTCCAGGCAGAGGGCACAGAAGTCTGAAAACACAAACTCAGCTTATGAGTGGCGCCTAGGGTATGGCAGGCCGGATGTACAGCCCGAGAGGGAGCTCCTGGGCCTCTGAAACAAGGGCGAGTGGGAGGCGTTCCTTCAGGCTTTTGTCTCTGGATGTTGTGTCCGAGATAGCCGTGGATTGGAGGGGTGGCCTCAGGGACTGTGGACGAGTATCCCTCTCTGGGGATTTGTCCCAGCTCCCAAGAGTTTGGGGTCATTTTGTGGGAAGGGTGGAAAAGTGTTGTCTGGCTCACGTGTCTCTCCAAGAAAGGGATTCCAGAGCAGAGCCCCAGGTACGGGCGGGGCGACTGGAAAACTCAAACACTGGTGAGGATTGGGTGCATAGGGGCTTGGCAAGCCCCATATGCGGGCTCTTGGCCCAGGCCCTGACAGGCCTTTCTTTGACATGGGGCTCATGCTGAGGGTCAGAGTGTGAATTTGTGCCCAAGCAGCACTCAAGTTTGGGCGTGGCATCAGGGACCAGGAAGGTTTCTCCCACCCTGAAGGTGTGACCCCATGCCAAGAGCAAGCTTTACAGCCACGGGGAAGGAGGAGTTCTGTGTTGTGCTTGGGATACCCAGCTGTGTGGGGAATTGATATAATGTCTACGTTCAGATATCTGAAAACCAAGGTTAGGAAGAGGTGACGGCATAAGACCATGGCGTGTCCGAAGTGCTGGGTGTGCGGCCAGCTGTCTCCTTGTCTGTCTGGACGTCTGGCTTCAGGCTGTGTCAGACAGAGCATGAGTGCCCAGAGCAGCCTATCCAGTTCGGGTACCGTCGAGGCCCGAGCAGGTTGATCCTCATCTGGGTTTTCTGGAGAGAGCCCCACAGGGAAACGTTTTTCTTCCCTTGGGCAGACCCTGGGCTGGGTTGTGGTTCTGGAGTTCCTAGTCCGGAGGGCTTGTTTGCCAGGAGTGTGAGGAAGGAAGTCTGAAAACACAAGCTAGCGTGAGGTTTGGGACCGATGGCACGGCAGGCCCACTCTGAGAGGCTGAATCGAGATCTCCTGCACTGAGGTCATTTCAACTCTGAGACGTGCCTCAGGCTAGAGTTTTTGTCCAGCATGGCCTCTTCCTGAATGGTGTGGGGGCCTCATGAGGCCAGGAAGGTTTGCCTACGATGGGATTTGTGAACTACTCCAAACCTCAAGGTTTCCTTCTGCACGAAAGTCGAGTGCTATTGGATGGTTCCAGGAGGCCCCATACGGAAAGACTGGAGAGCAGGTGTCTAAGCATGGATGCCTGGGAACGCCACCTCATATTCCCACTCTTTAGTCAGGACAAGGCAGGCTCAATCTGCGGGCTCCTGGGTGAGCTACCCAGAGGGGAGAGTTGAAATGGACTCTCCTGAAGATGAGTCCTACTGTGGCTTGGTGGCCTGGGAGACCTTGGAATGTGGAGGTGGCTCAGGGACTCTGCAGGATTCTCCAACCTGAGGTGTTTGACACGGCTCCAACAAGGAAGCTTCCCATGTGGAGACGAGAGAAGTTCTGTTCAGTGCCTCAGGAAAGCCCCATATCCTGTTCTTCGAACCAAAGCCTCTGAGGAGTGACACCTGGAAAACAAAGCAAGAGTTGAGATTAGGGCCTAAGGGCCTGTCGGGCTCAACCTTCTATCTCTGTTGACATCGGTGTGCATGCCTTCATGGAGGTAGCATCTCAGCTTGTGTCCGAAGGCCCCTGTGTGTGCAGGGAGGCTCCCGGTAATGGTATGTCCTCGGGGGCCTTGAGGTTTCTCATATTCTGGAGGTGTGTGGCCAAAGGAATGGACAGAGTTTCCCAGGAGAGAGCAGGCATGGTCCTGTGGTATGGCTCCAGAGGACCCAGCCTAGAGGCTGTGTTTGCCAGGGCTGTGGGGACAGATGTCTGAAAAAGCAAACTTGGCTCAGGTAGGGGCCAAGGTAATGGCAGGCCTGATCTCCAGTCCGAGAGGGGAGATCCTCTGGATATCAAAGGAGGGCAAGTGGGAGTCAGTCGCTCAGGCTTTTGTCTCTGGGTGTTGCGTTCACAGTGGCCGTTCAGGGTAGGGGTTGCTTCAGGGGCCGAGGAAGAGCCTTCCTCTCGGGGGATTGTCCAAGCTCCCAAGTGTTTGGGTTCATTCTGTGGGAAGGGAAGAGTACTGTTTTCTGCCACAGGGGACCCCCCAGGAGAGGGACTCTAGAGCACAGCAGTGGGTTCCCTCAACTGGAATACACACCATCTAGTTAGTCCTGCGTGCCTATGGGCATGGCAAGCCACATATGCGGGCTCTTGGTCCAATCACTGAGAGGCGTTACTTGAATAAGGTACTCACGCTGAGGGTCACAATGTGTGTTTGTGCCCAAGGCGGCCCTCACACATGGGCGTGGCCTCATGGGCCATGCCGTTTTCTCCTACACTGAAGGTTTGACTCACTGCCAGCAGCAAGGTTTCTTGCCATGGGGAAGGAGGGGTTCTGACTTGTGCATCAGGTTCCCCCCTGTGCAGGGATTGGAGATAAGGTCTAGGTTCTGATGACTGAAAACCCAGGTTGGGAATGGATGGTGGCCTAAGGCAGTGGCGGGTCCAATGTGCTGGGTGTGCAGCCAGCTGTGTCGGTGTCTGTTGGAAGGTCTGGGCTCAGGCTATTTGCGACAGAGCATCAGTGTTTAAGGTAGCCTATGCAATTGGGGTGTTGCCGAGGGCCAAGCAGTTTGATCCTCATTTGGGGTTTCTGGGCAGCACCATAGACAAAGTTTTTCTCCTGGGAGGCAGGCGGAGTGCTTCATTGTGGCCCCAGAATTCCCAGAAGGGAGGGTTTGTGGGCCAGGAGTGTGAGGACGGAAGTCTAGGAACACAAGCTAAAGTGAGGATTGGAGCCAAGGGCAGAGCAGGCCCACTAGGCAGAGGCTGAATCAAAATCTCCTGCATCTGAAGTCAGGCTGAGGATCAGACGTTGGCTGAGGCTGGAGTATGTGTCCATGATGGCACCTTCATGAGCGGGGGCCTCATGAGGCCAAGGAAGTTTTCCCACGCTGAGTTTGGAGGTTGCCCCAAACCACCAGGTTTCCTTCTGTGGGACATTCGAGTCCTGTTGCATGGCTCCAGGACATACCATACGGAAGGACTGGAGAGCACGGTTCGAAGGATGGATCCCTGTACAGCATGCCTCGCATTCCCATTGGCCATTAGCCACAAGATATGTTTGATCTGCTGCCTCTGGGGCACGCTAACCAGGGGGCTGAGTTGAAATGGCCTCTCCTGAGGATGCGTCATAATGTGCGTTTGGGTCCATGGAAACCTTGGAATGTGCTGGTTGTTCAGTGGCCCTGCGGAACTCTCCTACCTGAAGGGTTTGATACATCCCCAGTAAGTAAGCTCCCCATGTGGAGGCGAGAGAGGTTTGGTTTGGTGCCTCAGAAAAACCCCGTGTGCTGGTCTACGAAAACAGACCTCTGAGGATGGACACATGGAAACCAAAGCTAAGGTTCAGATTAGGGCCTGGGGGCCTGTCCATTTCAACCTTCTGTCTCTGGGGAGTTAGTTGCTCCGCTGGTGTCAGAGAGCCCCTCTTAGTCCAGGGTGGCCTACACTATTGATGGCCTCAGGGGCCTTGGAGCTTTTCCCTAACCTGTAGGGTTGTGGTCAATGGATTGGGCACAATTTCCTTGGAGAGGGCAGGCACAATCTTTCGCTGTGGCTCCAGAGGCCCTAGCCTGACGGTTGTGTGGGTCCAGGCAGAGGGCACAGAAGTCTGAAAACACAAACTCAGCTTATGAGTGGCGCCTAGGGTATGGCAGGCCGGATGTACAGCCCGAGAGGGAGCTCCTGGGCCTCTGAAACAAGGGCGAGTGGGAGGCGTTCCTTCAGGCTTTTGTCTCTGGATGTTGTGTCCGAGATAGCCGTGGATTGGAGGGGTGGCCTCAGGGACTGTGGACGAGTATCCCTCTCTGGGGATTTGTCCCAGCTCCCAAGAGTTTGGGGTCATTTTGTGGGAAGGGTGGAAAAGTGTTGTCTGGCTCACGTGTCTCTCCAAGAAAGGGATTCCAGAGCAGAGCCCCAGGTACGGGCGGGGCGACTGGAAAACTCAAACACTGGTGAGGATTGGGTGCATAGGGGCTTGGCAAGCCCCATATGAGGGCTCTTGACCCAGGCCCTGACAGGCCTTCCTTTGACATGGAGCTCATGCTGAGGGTCAGAGTGTGAATTTGTGCCCAAGCAGCACTCAAGTTTGGGCGTGGCATCAGGGACCAGGAAGGTTTCTCCCACCCTGAAGGTGTGACTCCATGCCAAGAGCAAGCTTTACAGCCACGGGGAAGGAGGAGTTCTGTGTTGTGCTTGTGATACCCAGCTGTGTGGAGAATTGATATAATGTCTAGGTTCAGATATCTGAAAACCAAGGTTAGGAAGAGGTGACGGCATAAGACCATGGCGTGTCCGAAGTGCTGGGTGTGCGGCCAGCTGTCTCCTTGTCTGTCTGGACGTCTGGCTTCAGGCTGTGTCAGACAGAGCATGAGTGCCCAGAGCAGCCTATCCAGTTCGGGTACCGTCGAGGCCCGAGCAGGTTGATCCTCATCTGGGTTTTCTGGAGAGAGCCCCACAGGGAAACGTTTTTCTTCCCTTGGGCAGACCCTGGGCTGGGTTGTGGTTCTGGAGTTCCTAGTCCGGAGGGCTTGTTTGCCAGGAGTGTGAGGAAGGAAGTCTGAAAACACAAGCTAGCGTGAGGTTTGGGACCGATGGCACGGCAGGCCCACTCTGAGAGGCTGAATCGAGATCTCCTGCACTGAGGTCATTTCAACTCTGAGACGTGCCTCAGGCTAGAGTTTTTGTCCAGCATGGCCTCTTCCTGAATGGTGTGGGGGCCTCATGAGGCCAGGAAGGTTTGCCTACGATGGGATTTGTGAACTACTCCAAACCTCAAGGTTTCCTTCTGCACGAAAGTCGAGTGCTATTGGATGGTTCCAGGAGGCCCCATACGGAAAGACTGGAGAGCAGGTGTCTAAGCATGGATGCCTGGGAACGCCACCTCATATTCCCACTCTTTAGTCAGGACAAGGCAGGCTCAATCTGCGGGCTCCTGGGTGAGCTACCCAGAGGGGAGAGTTGAAATGGACTCTCCTGAAGATGAGTCCTACTGTGGCTTGGTGGCCTGGGAGACCTTGGAATGTGGAGGTGGCTCAGGGACTCTGCAGGATTCTCCAACCTGAGGTGTTTGACACGGCTCCAACAAGGAAGCTTCCCATGTGGAGACGAGAGAAGTTCTGTTCAGTGCCTCAGGAAAGCCCCATATCCTGTTCTTCGAACCAAAGCCTCTGAGGAGTGACACCTGGAAAACAAAGCAAGAGTTGAGATTAGGGCCTAAGGGCCTGTCGGGCTCAACCTTCTATCTCTGTTGACATCGGTGTGCATGCCTTCATGGAGGTAGCATCTCAGCTTGTGTCCGAAGGCCCCTGTGTGTGCAGGGAGGCTCCCGGTAATGGTATGTCCTCGGGGGCCTTGAGGTTTCTCATATTCTGGAGGTGTGTGGCCAAAGGAATGGACAGAGTTTCCCAGGAGAGAGCAGGTATGGTCCTGTGGTATGGCTCCAGAGGACCCAGCCTAGAGGCTGTGTTTGCCAGGGCTGTGGGGACAGATGTCTGAAAAAGCAAACTTGGCTCAGGTAGGGGCCAAGGTAATGGCAGGCCTGATCTCCAGTCCGAGAGGGGAGATCCTCTGGATATCAAAGGAGGGCAAGTGGGAGGCAGTCGCTCAGGCTTTTGTCTCTGGGTGTTGCGTTCACAGTGGCCGTTCAGGGTAGGGGTTGCTTCAGGGGCCGAGGAAGAGCCTTCCTCTCGGGGGATTGTCCAAGCTCCCAAGTGTTTGGGTTCATTCTGTGGGAAGGGAAGAGTACTGTTTTCTGCCACAGGGGACCCCCCAGGAGAGGGACTCTAGAGCACAGCAGTGGGTTCCCTCAACTGGAATACACACCATCTAGTTAGTCCTGCGTGCCTATGGGCATGGCAAGCCACATATGCGGGCTCTTGGTCCAATCACTGAGAGGCGTTACTTGAATAAGGTACTCACGCTGAGGGTCACAATGTGTGTTTGTGCCCAAGGCGGCCCTCACACATGGGCGTGGCCTCATGGGCCATGCCGTTTTCTCCTACACTGAAGGTTTGACTCACTGCCAGCAGCAAGGTTTCTTGCCATGGGGAAGGAGGGGTTCTGACTTGTGCATCAGGTTCCCCCCTGTGCAGGGATTGGAGATAAGGTCTAGGTTCTGATGACTGAAAACCCAGGTTGGGAATGGATGGTGGCCTAAGGCAGTGGCGGGTCCAATGTGCTGGGTGTGCAGCCAGCTGTGTCGGTGTCTGTTGGAAGGTCTGGGCTCAGGCTATTTGCGACAGAGCATCAGTGTTTAAGGTAGCCTATGCAATTGGGGTGTTGCCGAGGGCCAAGCAGTTTGATCCTCATTTGGGGTTTCTGGGCAGCACCATAGACAAAGTTTTTCTCCTGGGAGGCATGCGGAGTGCTTCATTGTGGCCCCAGAATTCCCAGAAGGGAGGGTTTGTGGGCCAGGAGTGTGAGGACGGAAGTCTAGGAACACAAGCTAAAGTGAGGATTGGAGCCAAGGGCAGAGCAGGCCCACTAGGCAGAGGCTGAATCAAAATCTCCTCCATCTGAAGTCAGGCTGAGGATCAGACGTTGGCTGAGGCTGGGGTATGTGTCCATGATGGCACCTTCATGAAGCGGGTGCCTCATGAGGCCAAGGAAGTTTTCCCACGCTGAGTTTGGAGGTTGCCCCAAACCACCAGATTTCCTTCTGTGGGACATTCGAGTCCTGTTGCATGGCTCCAGGACATACCATACGGAAGGACTGGAGAGCACGGTTCGAAGGATGGATCCCTGTACAGCATGCCTCGCATTCCCATTGGCCATTAGCCACAAGATATGTTTGATCTGCTGCCTCTGGGGCACGCTAACCAGGGGGCTGAGTTGAAATGGCCTCTCCTGAGGATGTGTCATAATGTGCGTTTGGGTCCATGGAAACCTTGGAATGTGCTGGTTGTTCAGTGGCCCTGCGGAACTCTCCTACCTGAAGGGTTTGATACATCCCCAGTAAGTAAGCCTGGGGGCCTGTCCATTTCAACCTTCTGTTTCTGGGACACTGTCTGAGAGTCTAAGTGGAGAGAGTTGCTCCACTGGTGTCAGAGAGCCCCTCTTAGTCCAGGGTGGCCTACACTATTGATGGCCTCAGGGGCCTTGGAGCTTTTCCCTAACCTGTAGGGTTGTGGTCAATGGATTGGGCACAATTTCCTCGGAGAGGGTAGGCACAATCTTTCGCTGTGGCTCCAGAGGCCCTAGCCTGGCGGTTGTGTGGGTCCAGGCAGAGGGCACAGAAGTCTGAAAACACAAACTCAGCTTATGAGTGGCGCCTAGGGTATGGCAGGCCGGATGTACCGCCCGAGAGGGAGCTCCTGGGCCTCTGAAACAAGGGCGAGTGGGAGGCGTTCCTTCAGGCTTTTGTCTCTGGATGTTGTGTCCGAGATAGCCGTGGATTGGAGGGGTGGCCTCAGGGACTGTGGACGAGTATCCCTCTCTGGGGATTTGTCCCAGCTCCCAAGAGTTTGGGGTCATTTTGTGGGAAGGGTGGAAAAGTGTTGTCTGGCTCACGTGTCTCTCCAAGAAAGGGATTCCAGAGCAGAGCCCCAGGTACGGGCGGGGCGACTGGAAAACTCAAACACTGGTGAGGATTGGGTGCATAGGGGCTTGGCAAGCCCCATATGCGGGCTCTTGGCCCAGGCCCTGACAGGCCTTTCTTTGACATGGGGCTCATGCTGAGGGTCAGAGTGTGAATTTGTGCCCAAGCAGCACTCAAGTTTGGGCGTGGCATCAGGGACCAGGAAGGTTTCTCCCACCCTGAAGGTGTGACCCCATGCCAAGAGCAAGCTTTACAGCCACGGGGAAGGAGGAGTTCTGTGTTGTGCTTGGGATACCCAGCTGTGTGGGGAATTGATATAATGTCTACGTTCAGATATCTGAAAACCAAGGTTAGGAAGAGGTGACGGCATAAGACCATGGCGTGTCCGAAGTGCTGGGTGTGCGGCCAGCTGTCTCCTTGTCTGTCTGGACGTCTGGCTTCAGGCTGTGTCAGACAGAGCATGAGTGCCCAGAGCAGCCTATCCAGTTCGGGTACCGTCGAGGCCCGAGCAGGTTGATCCTCATCTGGGTTTTCTGGAGAGAGCCCCACAGGGAAACGTTTTTCTTCCCTTGGGCAGACCCTGGGCTGGGTTGTGGTTCTGGAGTTCCTAGTCCGGAGGGCTTGTTTGCCAGGAGTGTGAGGAAGGAAGTCTGAAAACACAAGCTAGCGTGAGGTTTGGGACCGATGGCACGGCAGGCCCACTCTGAGAGGCTGAATCGAGATCTCCTGCACTGAGGTCATTTCAACTCTGAGACGTGCCTCAGGCTAGAGTTTTTGTCCAGCATGGCCTCTTCCTGAATGGTGTGGGGGCCTCATGAGGCCAGGAAGGTTTGCCTACGATGGGATTTGTGAACTACTCCAAACCTCAAGGTTTCCTTCTGCACGAAAGTCGAGTGCTATTGGATGGTTCCAGGAGGCCCCATACGGAAAGACTCGAGAGCAGGTGTCTAAGCATGGATGCCTGGGAACGCCACCTCATATTCCCACTCTTTAGTCAGGACAAGGCAGGCTCAATCTGCGGGCTCCTGGGTGAGCTACCCAGAGGGGAGAGTTGAAATGGACTCTCCTGAAGATGAGTCCTACTGTGGCTTGGTGGCCTGGGAGACCTTGGAATGTGGAGGTGGCTCAGGGACTCTGCAAGATTCTCCAACCTGAGGTGTTTGACACGGCTCCAACAAGGAAGCTTCCCATGTGGAGACGAGAGAAGTTCTGTTCAGTGCCTCAGGAAAGCCCCATATCCTGTTCTTCGAACCAAAGCCTCTGAGGAGTGACACCTGGAAAACAAAGCAAGAGTTGAGATTAGGGCCTAAGGGCCTGTCCGGCTCAACCTTCTATCTCTGTTGACATCTGTGTGCATGCCTTCATGGAGGTAGCAGCTCAGCTTGTGTCCGAAGGCCCCTGTGTGTGCAGGGAGGCTCCCGGTAATGGTATGTCCTCGGGGGCCTTGAGGTTTCTCATATTCTGGAGGTGTGTGGCCAAAGGAATGGACAGAGTTTCCCAGGAGAGAGCAGGCATGGTCCTGTGGTATGGCTCCAGAGGACCCAGCCTAGAGGCTGTGTTTGCCAGGGCTGTGGGGACAGATGTCTGAAAAAGCAAACTTGGCTCAGGTAGGGGCCAAGGTAATGGCAGGCCTGATCTCCAGTCCGAGAGGGGAGATCCTCTGGATATCAAAGGAGGGCAAGTGGGAGGCAGTCGCTCAGGCTTTTGTCTCTGGGTGTTGCGTTCACAGTGGCCGTTCAGGGTAGGGGTTGCTTCAGGGGCCGAGGAAGAGCCTTCCTCTCGGGGGATTGTCCAAGCTCCCAAGTGTTTGGGTTCATTCTGTGGGAAGGGAAGAGTACTGTTTTCTGCCACAGGGGACCCCCCAGGAGAGGGACTCTAGAGCACAGCAGTGGGTTCCCTCAACTGGAACACACACCATCTAGTTAGTCCTGCGTGCCTATGGGCATGGCAAGCCACATATGCGGGCTCTTGGTCCAATCACTGAGAGGCGTTACTTGAATAAGGTACTCACGCTGAGGGTCACAATGTGTGTTTGTGCCCAAGGCGGCCCTCACACATGGGCGTGGCCTCATGGGCCATGCCGTTTTCTCCTACACTGAAGGTTTGACTCACTGCCAGCAGCAAGGTTTCTTGCCATGGGGAAGGAGGGGTTCTGACTTGTGCATCAGGTTCCCCCCTGTGCAGGGATTGGAGATAAGGTCTAGGTTCTGATGACTGAAAACCCAGGTTGGGAATGGATGGTGGCCTAAGGCAGTGGCGGGTCCAATGTGCTGGGTGTGCAGCCAGCTGTGTCGGTGTCTGTTGGAAGGTCTGGGCTCAGGCTATTTGCGACAGAGCATCAGTGTTTAAGGTAGCCTATGCAATTGGGGTGTTGCCGAGGGCCAAGCAGTTTGATCCTCATTTGGGGATTCTGGGCAGCACCATAGACAAAGTTTTTCTCCTGGGAGGCAGGCGGAGTGCTTCATTGTGGCCCCAGAATTCCCAGAAGGGAGGGTTTGTGGGCCAGGAGTGTGAGGACGGAAGTCTAGGAACACAAGCTAAAGTGAGGATTGGAGCCAAGGGCAGAGCAGGCACACTAGGCAGAGGCTGAATCAAAATCTCATGCATCTGAAGTCAGGCTGAGGATCAGACGTTGGCTGAGGCTGGAGTATGTGTCCATGATGGCACCTTCATGAGCGGGGGCCTCAGGAGGCCAAGGAAGTTTTCCCACGCTGAGTTTGGAGGTTGCCCCAAACCACCAGGTTTCCTTCTGTGGGACATTCGAGTCCTGTTGCATGGCTCCAGGACATACCATACGGAAGGACTGGAGAGCACGGTTCGAAGGATGGATCCCTGTACAGCATGCCTCGCATTCCCATTGGCCATTAGCCACAAGATATGTTTGATCTGCTGCCTCTGGGGCACGCTAACCAGGGGGCTGAGTTGAAATGGCCTCTCCTGAGGATGCGTCATAATGTGCGTTTGGGTCCATGGAAACCTTGGAATGTGCTGGTTGTTCAGTGGCCCTGCGGAACTCTCCTACCTGAAGGGTTTGATACATCCCCAGTAAGTAAGCTCCCCATGTGGAGACGAGAGAGGTTTGGTTTGGTGCCTCAGAAAAGCCCCGTGTGCTGGTCTACGAAAACAGACCTCTGAGGACGGACACATGGAAACCAAAGCTAAGGTTCAGATTAGGGCCTGGGGGCCTGTCCATTTCAACCTTCTGTCTCTGGGGAGTTAGTTGCTCCGCTGGTGTCAGAGAGCCCCTCTTAGTCCAGGGTGGCCTACACTATTGATGGCCTCAGGGGCCTTGGAGCTTTTCCCTAACCTGTAGGGTTGTGGTCAATGGATTGGGCACAATTTCCTTGGAGAGGGCAGGCACAATCTTTCGCTGTGGCTCCAGAGGCCCTAGCCTGACGGTTGTGTGGGTCCAGGCTGAGGGCACAGAAGTCTGAAAACACAAACTCAGCTTATGAGTGGCGCCTAGGGTATGGCAGGCCGGATGTACAGCCCGAGAGGGAGCTCCTGGGCCTCTGAAACAAGGGCGAGTGGGAGGCGTTCCTTCAGGCTTTTGTCTCTGGATGTTGTGTCCGACATAGCCGTGGATTGGAGGGGTGGCCTCAGGGACTGTGGACGAGTATCCCTCTCTGGGGATTTGTCCCAGCTCCCAAGAGTTTGGGGTCATTTTGTGGGAAGGGTGGAAAAGTGTTGTCTGGCTCACGTGTCTCTCCAAGAAAGGGATTCCAGAGCAGAGCCCCAGGTACGGGCGGGGCGACTGGAAAACTCAAACACTGGTGAGGATTGGGTGCATAGGGGCTTGGCAAGCCCCATATGAGGGCTCTTGACCCAGGCCCTGACAGGCCTTCCTTTGAGATGGAGCTCATGCTGAGGGTCAGAGTGTGAATTTGTGCCCAAGCAGCACTCAAGTTTGGGCGTGGCATCAGGGACCAGGAAGGTTTCTCCCACCCTGAAGGTGTGACTCCATGCCCAGAGCAAGCTTTACAGCCACGGGGAAGGAGGAGTTCTGTGTTGTGCTTGCGATACCCAGCTGTGTGGAGAATTGATATAATGTCTAGGTTCAGATATCTGAAAACCAAGGTTAGGAAGAGGTGACGGCATAAGACCATGGCGTGTCCGAAGTGCTGGGTGTGCGGCCAGCTGTCTCCTTGTCTGTCTGGACGTCTGGCTTCAGGCTGTGTCAGACAGAGCATGAGTGCCCAGAGCAGCCTATCCAGTTCGGGTACCGTCGAGGCCCGAGCAGGTTGATCCTCATCTGGGTTTTCTGGAGAGAGCCCCACAGGGAAACGTTTTTCTTCCCTTGGGCAGACCCTGGGCTGGGTTGTGGTTCTGGAGTTCCTAGTCCGGAGGGCTTGTTTGCCAGGAGTGTGAGGAAGGAAGTCTGAAAACACAAGCTAGCGTGAGGTTTGGGACCGATGGCACGGCAGGCCCACTCTGAGAGGCTGAATCGAGATCTCCTGCACTGAGGTCATTTCAACTCTGAGACGTGCCTCAGGCTAGAGTTTTTGTCCAGCATGGCCTCTTCCTGAATGGTGTGGGGGCCTCATGAGGCCAGGAAGGTTTGCCTACGATGGGATTTGTGAACTACTCCAAACCTCAAGGTTTCCTTCTGCACGAAAGTCGAGTGCTATTGGATGGTTCCAGGAGGCCCCATACGGAAAGACTGGAGAGCAGGTGTCTAAGCATGGATGCCTGGGAACGCCACCTCATATTCCCACTCTTTAGTCAGGACAAGGCAGGCTCAATCTGCGGGCTCCTGGGTGAGCTACCCAGAGGGGAGAGTTGAAATGGACTCTCCTGAAGATGAGTCCTACTGTGGCTTGGTGGCCTGGGAGACCTTGGAATGTGGAGGTGGCTCAGGGACTCTGCAGGATTCTCCAACCTGAGGTGTTTGACACGGCTCCAACAAGGAAGCTTCCCATGTGGAGACGAGAGAAGTTCTGTTCAGTGCCTCAGGAAAGCCCCATATCCTGTTCTTCGAACCAAAGCCTCTGAGGAGTGACACCTGGAAAACAAAGCAAGAGTTGAGATTAGGGCCTAAGGGCCTGTCCGGCTCAACCTTCTATCTCTGTTGACATCTGTGTGCATGCCTTCATGGAGGTAGCAGCTCCGCTTGTGTCCGAAGGCCCCTGTGTGTGCAGGGAGGCTCCCGGTAATGGTATGTCCTCGGGGGCCTTGAGGTTTCTCATATTCTGGAGGTGTGTGGCCAAAGGAATGGACAGAGTTTCCCAGGAGAGAGCAGGCATGGTCCTGTGGTATGGCTCCAGAGGACCCAGCCTAGAGGCTGTGTTTGCCAGGGCTGTGGGGACAGATGTCTGAAAAAGCAAACTTGGCTCAGGTAGGGGCCAAGGTAATGGCAGGCCTGATCTCCAGTCCGAGAGGGGAGATCCTCTGGATATCAAAGGAGGGCAAGTGGGAGTCAGTCGCTCAGGCTTTTGTCTCTGGGTGTTGCGTTCACAGTGGCCGTTCAGGGTAGGGGTTGCTTCAGGGGCCGAGGAAGAGCCTTCCTCTCGGGGGATTGTCCAAGCTCCCAAGTGTTTGGGTTCATTCTGTGGGAAGGGAAGAGTACTGTTTTCTGCCACAGGGGACCCCCCCAGGAGAGGGACTCTAGAGCACAGCAGTGGGTTCCCTCAACTGGAATACACACCATCTAGTTAGTCCTGCGTGCCTATGGGCATGGCAAGCCACATATGCGGGCTCTTGGTCCAATCACTGAGAGGCGTTACTTGAATAAGGTACTCACGCTGAGGGTCACAATGTGTGTTTGTGCCCAAGGCGGCCCTCACACATGGGCGTGGCCTCATGGGCCATGCCGTTTTCTCCTACACTGAAGGTTTGACTCACTGCCAGCAGCAAGGTTTCTTGCCATGGGGAAGGAGGGGTTCTGACTTGTGCATCAGGTTCCCCCCTGTGCAGGGATTGGAGATAAGGTCTAGGTTCTGATGACTGAAAACCCAGGTTGGGAATGGATGGTGGCCTAAGGCAGTGGCGGGTCCAATGTGCTGGGTGTGCAGCCAGCTGTGTCGGTGTCTGTTGGAAGGTCTGGGCTCAGGCTATTTGCGACAGAGCATCAGTGTTTAAGGTAGCCTATGCAATTGGGGTGTTGCCGAGGGCCAAGCAGTTTGATCCTCATTTGGGGTTTCTGGGCAGCACCATAGACAAAGTTTTTCTCCTGGGAGGCAGGCGGAGTGCTTCATTGTGGCCCCAGAATTCCCAGAAGGGAGGGTTTGTGGGCCAGGAGTGTGAGGACGGAAGTCTAGGAACACAAGCTAAAGTGAGGATTGGAGCCAAGGGCAGAGCAGGCCCACTAGGCAGAGGCTGAATCAAAATCTCCTCCATCTGAAGTCAGGCTGAGGATCAGACGTTGGCTGAGGCTGGAGTATGTGTCCATGATGGCACCTTCATGAAGCGGGGGCCTCATGAGGCCAAGGAAGTTTTCCCACGCTGAGTTTGGAGGTTGCCCCAAACCACCAGATTTCCTTCTGTGGGACATTCGAGTCCTGTTGCATGGCTCCAGGACATACCATACGGAAGGACTGGAGAGCACGGTTCGAAGGATGGATCCCTGTACAGCATGCCTCGCATTCCCATTGGCCATTAGCCACAAGATATGTTTGATCTGCTGCCTCTGGGGCACGCTAACCAGGGGGCTGAGTTGAAATGGCCTCTCCTGAGGATGCGTCATAATGTGCGTTTGGGTCCATGGAAACCTTGGAATGTGCTGGTTGTTCAGTGGCCCTGCGGAACTCTCCTACCTGAAGGGTTTGATACATCCCCAGTAAGTAAGCTCCCCATGTGGAGGCGAGAGAGGTTTGGTTTGGTGCCTCAGAAAAACCCCGTGTGCTGGTCTACGAAAACAGACCTCTGAGGACGGACACATTGAAACAAAGCTAAGGTTCAGATTAGGGCCTGGGGGCCTGTCCATTTCAACCTTCTGTCTCTGGGGTTTCAGTTGCTCCGCTGGTGTCAGAGAGCCCCTCTTAGTCCAGGGTGGCCTACACTATTGATGGCCTCAGGGGCCTTGGAGCTTTTCCCTAACCTGTAGGGTTGTGGTCAATGGATTGGGCACAATTTCCTTGGAGAGGGCAGGCACAATCTTTCGCTGTGGCTCCAGAGGCCCTAGCCTGACGGTTGTGTGGGTCCAGGCAGAGGGCACAGAAGTCTGAAAACACAAACTCAGCTTATGAGTGGCGCCTAGGGTATGGCAGGCCGGATGTACAGCCCGAGAGGGAGCTCCTGGGCCTCTGAAACAAGGGCGAGTGGGAGGCGTTCCTTCAGGCTTTTGTCTCTGGATGTTGTGTCCGAGATAGCCGTGGATTGGAGGGGTGGCCTCAGGGACTGTGGACGAGTATCCCTCTCTGGGGATTTGTCCCAGCTCCCAAGAGTTTGGGGTCATTTTGTGGGAAGGGTGGAAAAGTGTTGTCTGGCTCACGTGTCTCTCCAAGAAAGGGATTCCAGAGCAGAGCCCCAGGTACGGGCGGGGCGACTGGAAAACTCAAACACTGGTGAGGATTGGGTGCATAGGGGCTTGGCAAGCCCCATATGCGGGCTCTTGGCCCAGGCCCTGACAGGCCTTTCTTTGACATGGGGCTCATGCTGAGGGTCAGAGTGTGAATTTGTGCCCAAGCAGCACTCAAGTTTGGGCGTGGCATCAGGGACCAGGAAGGTTTCTCCCACCCTGAAGGTGTGACTCCATGCCAAGAGCAAGCTTTACAGCCACGGGGAAGGAGGAGTTCTGTGTTGTGCTTGCGATACCCAGCTGTGTGGAGAATTGATATAATGTCTAGGTTCAGATATCTGAAAACCAAGGTTAGGAAGAGGTGACGGCATAAGACCATGGCGTGTCCGAAGTGCTGGGTGTGCGGCCAGCTGTCTCCTTGTCTGTCTGGACGTCTGGCTTCAGGCTGTGTCAGACAGAGCATGAGTGCCCAGAGCAGCCTATCCAGTTCGGGTACCGTCGAGGCCCGAGCAGGTTGATCCTCATCTGGGTTTTCTGGAGAGAGCCCCACAGGGAAACGTTTTTCTTCCCTTGGGCAGACCCTGGGCTGGGTTGTGGTTCTGGAGTTCCTAGTCCGGAGGGCTTGTTTGCCAGGAGTGTGAGGAAGGAAGTCTGAAAACACAAGCTAGCGTGAGGTTTGGGACCGATGGCACGGCAGGCCCACTCTGAGAGGCTGAATCGAGATCTCCTGCACTGAGGTCATTTCAACTCTGAGACGTGCCTCAGGCTAGAGTTTTTGTCCAGCATGGCCTCTTCCTGAATGGTGTGGGGGCCTCATGAGGCCAGGAAGGTTTGCCTACGATGGGATTTGTGAACTACTCCAAACCTCAAGGTTTCCTTCTGCACGAAAGTCGAGTGCTATTGGATGGTTCCAGGAGGCCCCACACGGAAAGACTCGAGAGCAGGTGTCTAAGCATGGATGCCTGGGAACGCCACCTCATATTCCCACTCTTTAGTCAGGACAAGGCAGGCTCAATCTGCGGGCTCCTGGGTGAGCTACCCAGAGGGGAGAGTTGAAATGGACTCTCCTGAAGATGAGTCCTACTGTGGCTTGGTGGCCTGGGAGACCTTGGAATGTGGAGGTGGCTCAGGGACTCTGCAGGATTCTCCAACCTGAGGTGTTTGACACGGCTCCAACAAGGAAGCTTCCCATGTGGAGACGAGAGAAGTTCTGTTCAGTGCCTCAGGAAAGCCCCATATCCTGTTCTTCGAACCAAAGCCTCTGAGGAGTGACACCTGGAAAACAAAGCAAGAGTTGAGATTAGGGCCTAAGGGCCTGTCCGGCTCAACCTTCTATCTCTGTTGACATCTGTGTGCATGCCTTCATGGAGGTAGCAGCTCAGCTTGTGTCCGAAGGCCCCTGTGTGTGCAGGGAGGCTCCCGGTAATGGTATGTCCTCGGGGGCCTTGAGGTTTCTCATATTCTGGAGGTGTGTGGCCAAAGGAATGGACAGAGTTTCCCAGGAGAGAGCAGGCATGGTCCTGTGGTATGGCTCCAGAGGACCCAGCCTAGAGGCTGTGTTTGCCAGGGCTGTGGGGACAGATGTCTGAAAAAGCAAACTTGGCTCAGGTAGGGGCCAAGGTAATGGCAGGCCTGATCTCCAGTCCGAGAGGGGAGATCCTCTGGATATCCAAGGAGGGCAAGTGGGAGGCAGTCGCTCAGGCTTTTGTCTCTGGGTGTTGCGTTCACAGTGGCCGTTCAGGGTAGGGGTTGCTTCAGGGGCCGAGGAAGAGCCTTCCTCTCGGGGGATTGTCCAAGCTCCCAAGTGTTTGGGTTCATTCTGTGGGAAGGGAAGAGTACTGTTTTCTGCCACAGGGGACCCCCCAGGAGAGGGACTCTAGAGCACAGCAGTGGGTTCCCTCAACTGGAATACACACCATCTAGTTAGTCCTGCGTGCCTATGGGCATGGCAAGCCACATATGCGGGCTCTTGGTCCAATCACTGAGAGGCGTTACTTGAATAAGGTACTCACGCTGAGGGTCACAATGTGTGTTTGTGCCCAAGGCGGCCCTCACACATGGGCGTGGCCTCATGGGCCATGCCGTTTTCTCCTACACTGAAGGTTTGACTCACTGCCAGCAGCAAGGTTTCTTGCCATGGGGAAGGAGGGGTTCTGACTTGTGCATCAGGTTCCCCCCTGTGCAGGGATTGGAGATAAGGTCTAGGTTCTGATGACTGAAAACCCAGGTTGGGAATGGATGGTGGCCTAAGGCAGTGGCGGGTCCAATGTGCTGGGTGTGCAGCCAGCTGTGTCGGTGTCTGTTGGAAGGTCTGAGCTCAGGCTATTTGCGACAGAGCATCAGTGTTTAAGGTAGCCTATGCAATTGGGGTGTTGCCGAGGGCCAAGCAGTTTGATCCTCATTTGGGGTTTCTGGGCAGCACCATAGACAAAGTTTTTCTCCTGGGAGGCAGGCGGAGTGCTTCATTGTGGCCCCAGAATTCCCAGAAGGGAGGGTTTGTGGGCCAGGAGTGTGAGGACGGAAGTCTAGGAACACAAGCTAAAGTGAGGATTGGAGCCAAGGGCAGAGCAGGCCCACTAGGCAGAGGCTGAATCAAAATCTCCTGCATCTGAAGTCAGGCTGAGGATCAGACGTTGGCTGAGGCTGGAGTATGTGTCCATGATGGCACCTTCATGAGCGGGGGCCTCATGAGGCCAAGGAAGTTTCCCCACGCTGAGTTTGGAGGTTGCCCCAAACCACCAGGTTTCCTTCTGTGGGACATTCGAGTCCTGTCGCATGGCTCCAGGACATACCATACGGAAGGACTGGAGAGCACGGTTCGAAGGATGGATCCCTGTACAGCATGCCTCGCATTCCCATTGGCCATTAGCCACAAGATATGTTTGATCTGCTGCCTCTGGGGCACGCTAACCAGGGGGCTGAGTTGAAATGGCCTCTCCTGAGGATGTGTCATAATGTGCGTTTGGGTCCATGGAAACCTTGGAATGTGCTGGTTGTTCAGTGGCCCTGCGGATCTCTCCTACCTGAAGGGTTTGATACATCCCCAGTAAGTAAGCCTGGGGGCCTGTCCATTTCAACCTTCTGTTTCTGGGACACTGTCTGAGAGTCTAAGTGGAGATAGTTGCTCCACTGGTGTCAGAGAGCCCCTCTTAGTCCAGGGTGGCCTACACTATTGATGGCCTCAGGGGCCTTGGAGCTTTTCCCTAACCTGTAGGGTTGTGGTCAATGGATTGGGCACAATTTCCTTGGAGAGGGTAGGCACAATCTTTCGCTGTGGCTCCAGAGGCCCTAGCCTGGCGGTTGTGTGGGTCCAGGCAGAGGGCACAGAAGTCTGAAAACACAAACTCAGCTTATGAGTGGCGCCTAGGGTATGGCAGGCCGGATGTACAGCCCAAGAGGGAGCTCCTGGGCCTCTGAAACAAGGGCGAGTGGGAGGCGTTCCTTCAGGCTTTTGTCTCTGGATGTTGTGTCCGAGATAGCCGTGGATTGGAGGGGTGGCCTCAGGGACTGTGGACGAGTATCCCTCTCTGGGGATTTGTCCCAGCTCCCAAGAGTTTGGGGTCATTTTGTGGGAAGGGTGGAAAAGTGTTGTCTGGCTCACGTGTCTCTCCAAGAAAGGGATTCCAGAGCAGAGCCCCAGGTACGGGCGGGGCGACTGGAAAACTCAAACACTGGTGAGGATTGGGTGCATAGGGGCTTGGCAAGCCCCATATGCGGGCTCTTGGCCCAGGCCCTGACAGGCCTTTCTTTGACATGGGGCTCATGCTGAGGGTCAGAGTGTGAATTTGTGCCCAAGCAGCACTCAAGTTTGGGCGTGGCATCAGGGACCAGGAAGGTTTCTCCCACCCTGAAGGTGTGACTCCATGCCAAGAGCAAGCTTTACAGCCACGGGGAAGGAGGAGTTCTGTGTTGTGCTTGCGATACCCAGCTGTGTGGAGAATTGATATAATGTCTAGGTTCAGATATCTGAAAACCAAGGTTAGGAAGAGGTGACGGCATAAGACCATGGCGTGTCCGAAGTGCTGGGTGTGCGGCCAGCTGTCTCCTTGTCTGTCTGGACGTCTGGCTTCAGGCTGTGTCAGACAGAGCATGAGTGCCCAGAGCAGCCTATCCAGTTCGGGTACCGTCGAGGCCCGAGCAGGTTGATCCTCATCTGGGTTTTCTGGAGAGAGCCCCACAGGGAAACGTTTTTCTTCCCTTGGGCAGACCCTGGGCTGGGTTGTGGTTCTGGAGTTCCTAGTCCGGAGGGCTTGTTTGCCAGGAGTGTGAGGAAGGAAGTCTGAAAACACAAGCTAGCGTGAGGTTTGGGACCGATGGCACGGCAGGCTCACTCTGAGAGGCTGAATCGAGATCTCCTGCACTGAGGTCATTTCAACTCTGAGACGTGCCTCAGGCTAGAGTTTTTGTCCAGCATGGCCTCTTCCTGAATGGTGTGGGGGCCTCATGAGGCCAGGAAGGTTTGCCTACGATGGGATTTGTGAACTACTCCAAACCTCAAGGTTTCCTTCTGCACGAAAGTCGAGTGCTATTGGATGGTTCCAGGAGGCCCCATACGGAAAGACTGGAGAGCAGGTGTCTAAGCATGGATGCCTGGGAACGCCACCTCATATTCCCACTCTTTAGTCAGGACAAGGCAGGCTCAATCTGCGGGCTCCTGGGTGAGCTACCCAGAGGGGAGAGTTGAAATGGACTCTCCTGAAGATGAGTCCTACTGTGGCTTGGTGGCCTGGGAGACCTTGGAATGTGGAGGTGGCTCAGGGACTCTGCAGGATTCTCCAACCTGAGGTGTTTGACACGGCTCCAACAAGGAAGCTTCCCATGTGGAGACGAGAGAAGTTCTGTTCAGTGCCTCAGGAAAGCCCCATATCCTGTTCTTCGAACCAAAGCCTCTGAGGAGTGACACCTGGAAAACAAAGCAAGAGTTGAGATTAGGGCCTAAGGGCCTGTCCGGCTCAACCTTCTATCTCTGTTGACATCTGTGTGCATGCCTTCATGGAGGTAGCAGCTCAGCTTGTGTCCGAAGGCCCCTGTGTGTGCAGGGAGGCTCCCGGTAATGGTATGTCCTCGGGGGCCTTGAGGTTTCTCATATTCTGGAGGTGTGTGGCCAAAGGAATGGACAGAGTTTCCCAGGAGAGAGCAGGCATGGTCCTGTGGTATGGCTCCAGAGGACCCAGCCTAGAGGCTGTGTTTGCCAGGGCTGTGGGGACAGATGTCTGAAAAAGCAAACTTGGCTCAGGTAGGGGCCAAGGTAATGGCAGGCCTGATCTCCAGTCCGAGAAGGGAGATCCTCTGGATATCAAAGGAGGGCAAGTGGGAGTCAGTCGCTCAGTCTTTTGTCTCTGGGTGTTGCGTTCACAGTGGCCGTTCAGGGTAGGGGTTGATTCAGGGGCCGAGGAAGAGCCTTCCTCTCGGGGGATTGTCCAAGCTCCCAAGTGTTTGGGTTCATTCTGTGGGAAGGGAAGAGTACTGTTTTCTGCCACAGGGGACCCCCCAGGAGAGGGACTCTAGAGCACAGCAGTGGGTTCCCTCAACTGGAACACACACCATCTAGTTAGTCCTGCGTGCCTATGGGCATGGCAAGCCACATATGCGGGCTCTTGGTCCAATCACTGAGAGGCGTTACTTGAATAAGGTACTCACGCTGAGGGTCACAATGTGTGTTTGTGCCCAAGGCGGCCCTCACACATGGGCGTGGCCTCATGGGCCATGCCGTTTTCTCCTACACTGAAGGTTTGACTCACTGCCAGCAGCAAGGTTTCTTGCCATGGGGAAGGAGGGGTTCTGACTTGTGCATCAGGTTCCCCCCTGTGCAGGGATTGGAGATAAGGTCTAGGTTCTGATGACTGAAAACCCAGGTTGGGAATGGATGGTGGCCTAAGGCAGTGGCGGGTCCAATGTGCTGGGTGTGCAGCCAGCTGTGTCGGTGTCTGTTGGAAGGTCTGGGCTCAGGCTATTTGCGACAGAGCATCAGTGTTTAAGGTAGCCTATGCAATTGGGGTGTTGCCGAGGGCCAAGCAGTTTGATCCTCATTTGGGGTTTCTGGGCAGCACCATAGACAAAGTTTTTCTCCTGGGAGGCAGGCGGAGTGCTTCATTGTGGCCCCAGAATTCCCAGAAGGGAGGGTTTGTGGGCCAGGAGTGTGAGGACGTTAGTCTAGGAACACAAGCTAAAGTGAGGATTGGAGCCAAGGGCAGAGCAGGCCCACTAGGCAGAGGCTGAATCAAAATCTCCTGCATCTGAAGTCAGGCTGAGGATCAGACGTTGGCTGAGGCTGGAGTATGTGTCCATGATGGCACCTTCATGAGCGGGGGCCTCATGAGGCCAAGGAAGTTTTCCCACGCTGAGTTTGGAGGTTGCCCCAAACCACCAGGTTTCCTTCTGTGGGACATTCGAGTCCTGTCGCATGGCTCCAGGACATACCATACGGAAGGACTGGAGAGCACGGTTCGAAGGATGGATCCCTGTACAGCATGCCTCGCATTCCCATTGGCCATTAGCCACAAGATATGTTTGATCTGCTGCCTCTGGGGCACGCTAACCAGGGGGCTGAGTTGAAATGGCCTCTCCTGAGGATGCGTCATAATGTGCGTTTGGGTCCATGGAAACCTTGGAATGTGCTGGTTGTTCAGTGGCCCTGCGGAACTCTCCTACCTGAAGGGTTTGATACATCCCCAGTAAGTAAGCTCCCCATGTGGAGGCGAGAGAGGTTTGGTTTGGTGCCTCAGAAAAGCCCCGTGTGCTGGTCTACGAAAACAGACCTCTGAGGACGGACACATGGAAACCAAAGCTAAGGTTCAGATTAGGGCCTGGGGGCCTGTCCATTTCAACCTTCTGTCTCTGGGGAGTTAGTTGCTCCGCTGGTGTCAGAGAGCCCCTCTTAGTCCAGGGTGGCCTACACTATTGATGGCCTCAGGGGCCTTGGAGCTTTTCCCTAACCTGTAGGGTTGTGGTCAATGGATTGGGCACAATTTCCTTGGAGTGGGCAGGCACAATCTTTCGCTGTGGCTCCAGAGGCCCTAGCCTGGCGGTTGTGTGGGTCCAGGCAGAGGGCACAGAAGTCTGAAAACACAAACTCAGCTTATGAGTGGCGCCTAGGGTATGGCAGGCCGGATGTACAGCCCGAGAGGGAGCTCCTGGGCCTCTGAAACAAGGGCGAGTGGGAGGCGTTCCTTCAGGCTTTTGTCTCTGGATGTTGTGTCCGACATAGCCGTGGATTGGAGGGGTGGCCTCAGGGACTGTGGACGAGTATCCCTCTCTGGGGATTTGTCCCAGCTCCCAAGAGTTTGGGGTCATTTTGTGGGAAGGGTGGAAAAGTGTTGTCTGGCTCACGTGTCTCTCCAAGAAAGGGATTCCAGAGCAGAGCCCCAGGTACGGGCGGGGCGACTGGAAAACTCAAACACTGGTGAGGATTGGGTGCATAGGGGCTTGGCAAGCCCCATATGCGGGCTCTTGGCTCAGGCCCTGACAGGCCTTTCTTTGACATGGGGCTCATGCTGAGGGTCAGAGTGTGAATTTGTGCCCAAGCAGCACTCAAGTTTGGGCGTGGCATCAGGGACCAGGAAGGTTTCTCCCACCCTGAAGGTGTGACTCCATGCCAAGAGCAAGCTTTACAGCCACGGGGAAGGAGGAGTTCTGTGTTGTGCTTGCGATACCCAGCTGTGTGGAGAATTGATATAATGTCTAGGTTCAGATATCTGAAAACCAAGGTTAGGAAGAGGTGACGGCATAAGACCATGGCGTGTCCGAAGTGCTGGGTGTGCGGCCAGCTGTCTCCTTGTCTGTCTGGACGTCTGGCTTCAGGCTGTGTCAGACAGAGCATGAGTGCCCAGAGCAGCCTATCCAGTTCGGGTACCGTCGAGGCCCGAGCAGGTTGATCCTCATCTGGGTTTTCTGGAGAGAGCCCCACAGGGAAACGTTTTTCTTCCCTTGGGCAGACCCTGGGCTGGGTTGTGGTTCTGGAGTTCCTAGTCCGGAGGGCTTGTTTGCCAGGAGTGTGAGGAAGGAAGTCTGGAAACACAAGCTAGCGTGAGGTTTGGGACCGATGGCACGGCAGGCCCACTCTGAGAGGCTGAATCGAGATCTCCTGCACTGAGGTCATTTCAACTCTGAGACGTGCCTCAGGCTAGAGTTTTTGTCCAGCATGGCCTCTTCCTGAATGGTGTGGGGGCCTCATGAGGCCAGGAAGGTTTGCCTACGATGGGATTTGTGAACTACTCCAAACCTCAAGGTTTCCTTCTGCACGAAAGTCGAGTGCTATTGGATGGTTCCAGGAGGCCCCACACGGAAAGACTGGAGAGCAGGTGTCTAAGCATGGATGCCTGGGAACGCCACCTCATATTCCCACTCTTTAGTCAGGACAAGGCAGGCTCAATCTGCGGGCTCCTGGGTGAGCTACCCAGAGGGGAGAGTTGAAATGGACTCTCCTGAAGATGAGTCCTACTGTGGCTTGGTGGCCTGGGAGACCTTGGAATGTGGAGGTGGCTCAGGGACTCTGCAGGATTCTCCAACCTGAGGTGTTTGACACGGCTCCAACAAGGAAGCTTCCCATGTGGAGACGAGAGAAGTTCTGTTCAGTGCCTCAGGAAAGCCCCATATCCTGTTCTTCGAACCAAAGCCTCTGAGGAGTGACACCTGGAAAACAAAGCAAGAGTTGAGATTAGGGCCTAAGGGCCTGTCCGGCTCAACCTTCTATCTCTGTTGACATCTGTGTGCATGCCTTCATGGAGGTAGCAGCTCCGCTTGTGTCCGAAGGCCCCTGTGTGTGCAGGGAGGCTCCCGGTAATGGTATGTCCTCGGGGGCCTTGAGGTTTCTCATATTCTGGAGGTGTGTGGCCAAAGGAATGGACAGAGTTTCCCAGGAGAGAGCAGGCATGGTCCTGTGGTATGGCTCCAGAGGACCCAGCCTAGAGGCTGTGTTTGCCAGGGCTGTGGGGACAGATGTCTGAAAAAGCAAACTTGGCTCAGGTAGGGGCCAAGGTAATGGCAGGCCTGATCTCCAGTCCGAGAGGGGAGATCCTCTGGATATCCAAGGAGGGCAAGTGGGAGGCAGTCGCTCAGGCTTTTGTCTCTGGGTGTTGCGTTCACAGTGGCCGTTCAGGGTAGGGGTTGCTTCAGGGGCCGAGGAAGAGCCTTCCTCTCGGGGGATTGTCCAAGCTCCCAAGTGTTTGGGTTCATTCTGTGGGAAGGGAAGAGTACTGTTTTCTGCCACAGGGGACCCCCCAGGAGAGGGACTCTAGAGCACAGCAGTGGGTTCCCTCAACTGGAATACACACCATCTAGTTAGTCCTGCGTGCCTATGGGCATGGCAAGCCACATATGCGGGCTCTTGGTCCAATCACTGAGAGGCGTTACTTGAATAAGGTACTCACGCTGAGGGTCACAATGTGTGTTTGTGCCCAAGGCGGCCCTCACACATGGGCATGGCCTCATGGGCCATGCCGTTTTCTCCTACACTGAAGGTTTGACTCACTGCCAGCAGCAAGGTTTCTTGCCATGAGGAAGGAGGGGTTCTGACTTGTGCATCAGGTTTCCCCCTGTGCAGGGATTGGAGATAAGGTCTAGGTTCTGATGACTGAAAACCCAGGTTGGGAATGGATGGTGGCCTAAGGCATTGGCGGGTCCAATGTGCTGGGTGTGCAGCCAGCTGTGTCGGTGTCTGTTGGAAGGTCTGGGCTCAGGCTATTTGCGACAGAGCATCAGTGTTTAAGGTAGCCTATGCAATTGGGGTGTTGCCGAGGGCCAAGCAGTTTGATCCTCATTTGGGGATTCTGGGCAGCACCATAGACAAAGTTTTTCTCCTGGGAGGCAGGCGGAGTGCTTCATTGTGGCCCCAGTATTCCCAGTAGGGAGGGTTTGTGGGCCAGGAGTGTGAGGACGGAAGTCTAGGAACACAAGCTAAAGTGAGGATTGGAGCCAAGGGCAGAGCAGGCCCACTAGGCACAGGCTGAATCAAAATCTCCTGCATCTGAAGTCCGGCTGAGGATCAGACGTTGGCTGAGGCTGGAGTATGTGTCCATGATGGCACCTTCATGAAGCGGGGGCCTCATGAGGCCAAGGAAGTTTTCCCACGCTGAGTTTGGAGGTTGCCCCAAACCACCAGGTTTCCTTCTGTGGGACATTCGAGTCCTGTTGCATGGCTCCAGGACATACCATACGGAAGGACTGGAGAGCACGGTTCGAAGGATGGATCCCTGTACAGCATGCCTCGCATTCCCATTGGCCATTAGCCACAAGATATGTTTGATCTGCTGCCTCTGGGGCACGCTAACCAGGGGGCTGAGTTGAAATGGCCTCTCCTGAGGATGCGTCATAATGTGCGTTTGGGTCCATGGAAACCTTGGAATGTGCTGGTTGTTCAGTGGCCCTGCGGAACTCTCCTACCTGAAGGGTTTGATACATCCCCAGTAAGTAAGCTCCCCATGTGGAGGCGAGAGAGGTTTGGTTTGGTGCCTCAGAAAACCCCCGTGTGCTGGTCTACGAAAACAGACCTCTGAGGACGGACACATGGAAACCAAAGCTAAGGTTCAGATTAGGGCCTGGGGGCCTGTCCATTTCAACCTTCTGTCTCTGGGGAGTTAGTTGCTCCGCTGGTGTCAGAGAGCCCCTCTTAGTCCAGGGTGGCCTACACTATTGATGGCCTCAGGGCCCTTGGAGCTTTTCCCTAACCTGTAGGGTTGTGGTCAATGGATTGGGCACAATTTCCTTGGAGAGGGCAGGCACAATCTTTCGCTGTGGCTCCAGAGGCCCTAGCCTGGCGGTTGTGTGGGTCCAGGTTGAGGGCACAGAAGTCTGAAAACACAAACTCAGCTTATGAGTGGCGCCTAGGGTATGGCAGGCCGGATGTACAGCCCGAGAGGGAGCTCCTGGGCCTCTGAAACAAGGGCGAGTGGGAGGCGTTCCTTCAGGCTTTTGTCTCTGGATGTTGTGTCCGAGATAGCCGTGGATTGGAGGGGTGGCCTCAGGGACTGTGGACGAGTATCCCTCTCTGGGGATTTGTCCCAGCTCCCAAGAGTTTGGGGTCATTTTGTGGGAAGGGTGGAAAAGTGTTGTCTGGCTCACGTGTCTCTCCAAGAAAGGGATTCCAGAGCAGAGCCCCAGGTACAGGCGGGGCGACTGGAAAACTCAAACACTGGTGAGGATTGGGTGCATAGGGGCTTGGCAAGCCCCATATGCGGGCTCTTGGCCCAGGCCCTGACAGGCCTTTCTTTGACATGGGGCTCATGCTGAGGGTCAGAGTGTGAATTTGTGCCCAAGCAGCACTCAAGTTTGGGCGTGGCATCAGGGACCAGGAAGGTTTCTCCCACCCTGAAGGTGTGACTCCATGCCAAGAGCAAGCTTTACAGCCACGGGGAAGGAGGAGTTCTGTGTTGTGCTTGCGATACCCAGCTGTGTGGAGAATTGATATAATGTCTAGGTTCAGATATCTGAAAACCAAGGTTAGGAAGAGGTGACAGCATAAGACCATGGCGTGTCCGAAGTGCTGGGTGTGCGGCCAGCTGTCTCCTTGTCTGTCTGGACGTCTGGCTTCAGGCTGTGTCAGACAGAGCATGAGTGCCCAGAGCAGCCTATCCAGTTCGGGTACCGTCGAGGCCCGAGCAGGTTGATCCTCATCTGGGTTTTCTGGAGAGAGCCCCACAGGGAAACGATTTTCTTCCCTTGGGCAGACCCTGGGCTGGGTTGTGGTTCTGGAGTTCCTAGTCCGGAGGGCTTGTTTGCCAGAGGTGTGAGGAAGGAAGTCTGAAAACACAAGCTAGCGTGAGGTTTGGGACCGATGGCACGGCAGGCCCACTCTGAGAGGCTGAATCGAGATCTCCTGCACTGAGGTCATTTCAACTCTGAGACGTGCCTCAGGCTAGAGTTTTTGTCCAGCATGGCCTCTTCCTGAATGGTGTGGGGGCCTCATGAGGCCAGGAAGGTTGCCTACGATGGGATTTGTGAACTACTCCAAACCTCAAGGTTTCCTTCTGCACGAAAGTCGAGTGCTATTGGATGGTTCCAGGAGGCCCCATACGGAAAGACTCGAGAGCAGTGTCTAAGCATGGATGCCTGGGAACGCCACCTCATATTCCCACTCTTTAGTCAGGACAAGGCAGGCTCAATCTTCGGGCTCCTGGGTGAGCTACCCAGAGGGGAGAGTTGAAATGGACTCTCCTGAAGATGAGTCCTACTGTGGCTTGGTGGCCTGGGAGACCTTGGAATGTGGAGGTGGCTCAGGGACTCTGCAGGATTCTCCAACCTGAGGTGTTTGACACGGCTCCAACAAGGAAGCTTCCCATGTGGAGACGAGAGAAGTTCTGTTCAGTGCCTCAGGAAAGCCCCATATCCTGTTCTTCGAACCAAAGCCTCTGAGAAGTGACACCTGGAAAACAAAGCAAGAGTTGAGATTAGGGCCTAAGGGCCTGTCCGGCTCAACCTTCTATCTCTGTTGACATCTGTGTGCATGCCTTCATGGAGGTAGCAGCTCCGCTTGTGTCCGAAGGCCCCTGTGTGTGCAGGGAGGCTCCCGGTAATGGTATGTCCTCGGGGGCCTTGAGGTTTCTCATATTCTGGAGGTGTGTGGCCAAAGGAATGGACAGAGTTTCCCAGGAGAGAGCAGGCATGGTCCTGTGGTATGATTCCAGAGGACCCAGCCTAGAGTCTGTGTTTGCCAGGGCTGTGGGGACAGATGTCTGAAAAAGCAAACTTGGCTCAGGTAGGGGCCAAGGTAATGGCAGGCCTTATCTCCAGTCCGAGAGGGGAGATCCTCTGGATATCCAAGTAGGGCAAGTGGGAGGCAGTCGCTCAGGCTTTAGTCTCTGGGTGTTGCGTTCACAGTGGCCGTTCAGGGTAGGGGTTGCTTCAGGGGCCGAGGAAGAGCATTCCTCTCGGGGGATTGTCCAAGCTCCCAAGTGTTTGGGTTCATTCTGTGGGAAGGGAAGAGTACTGTTTTCTGCCACAGGGGACCCCCCAGGAGAGGGACTCTAGAGCACAGCAGTGGGTTCCCTCAACTGGAATACACACCATCTAGTTAGTCCTGCGTGCCTATGGGCATGGCAAGCCACATATTCGGGCTCTTGGTCCAATCACTGAGAGGCGTTACTTGAATAAGGTACTCACGCTGGGGGTCACAATGTGTGTTTGTGCCCAAGGCGGCCCTCACACATGGGCGTGGCCTCATGGGCCATGCCGTTTTCTCCTACACTGAAGGTTTGACTCACTGCCAGCAGCAAGGTTTCTTGCCATGGGGAAGGAGGGGTTCTGACTTGTGCATCAGGTTCCCCCCTGTGCAGGGATTGGAGATAAGGTCTAGGTTCTGATGACTGAAAACCCAGGTTGGGAATGGATGGTGGCCTAAGGCAGTGGCGGGTCCAATGTGCTGGGTGTGCAGCCAGCTGTGTCGGTGTCTGTTGGAAGGTCTGGGCTCAGGCTATTTGCGACAGAGCATCAGTGTTTAAGGTAGCCTATGCAATTGGGGTGTTGCCGAGGGCCAAGCAGTTTGATCCTCATTTGGGGTTTCTGGGCAGCACCATAGACAAAGTTTTTCTCCTGGGAGGCAGGCGGAGTGCTTCATTGTGGCCCCAGAATTCCCAGTAGGGAGGGTTTGCGGGCCAGGAGTGTGAGGACGGAAGTCTAGGAACACAAGCTAAAGTGAGGATTGGAGCCAAGGGCAGAGCAGGCCCACTAGGCACAGGCTGAATCAAAATCTCCTGCATCTGAAGTCCGGCTGAGGATCAGACGTTGGCTGAGGCTGGAGTATGTGTCCATGATGGCACCTTCATGAAGCGGGGGCCTCATGAGGCCAAGGAAGTTTTCCCACGCTGAGTTTGGAGGTTGCCCCAAACCACCAGGTTTCCTTCTGTGGGACATTCGAGTCCTGTTGCATGGCTCCAGGACATACCATACGGAAGGACTGGAGAGCACGGTTCGAAGGATGGATCCCTGTACAGCATGCCTCGCATTCCCATTGGCCATTAGCCACAAGATATGTTTGATCTGCTGCCTCTGGGGCACGCTAACCAGGGGGCTGAGTTGAAATGGCCTCTCCTGAGGATGCGTCATAATGTGCGTTTGGGTCCATGGAAACCTTGGAATGTGCTGGTTGTTCAGTGGCCCTGCGGAACTCTCCTACCTGAAGTGTTTGATACATCTCCAGTGAGTAAGCTCCCCATGTGGAGGCGAGAGAGGTTTGGTTTGGTGCCTCAGAAAAGCCCCGTGTGCTGGTCTACGAAAACAGACCTCTGAGGACGGACACATGGAAACCAAGCTAAGGTTCAGATTAGGGCCTGGGGGCCTGTCCATTTCAACCTTCTGTCTCTGGGGACACTGTCTGAGAGTCTAAGTGGAGATAGTTGCTCCGCTGGTGTCAGAGAGCCCCTCTTAGTCCAGGGTGGCCTACACTATTGATGGCCTCAGGGCCCTTGGAGCTTTTCCCTAACCTGTAGGGTTGTGGTCAATGGATTGGGCACAATTTCCTTGGAGAGGGCAGGCACAATCTTTCGCTGTGGCTCCAGAGGCCCTAGCCTGGCGGTGTGAGGGTCCAGGCTGAGGGCACAGAAGTCTGAAAACACAAACTCAGCTTATGAGTGGCGCCTAGGGTATGGCAGGCCGGATGTACAGCCCGAGAGGGAGCTCCTGGGCCTCTGAAACAAGGGCGAGTGGGAGGCGTTCCTTCAGGCTTTTGTCTCTGGATGTTGTGTCCGAGATAGCCGTGGATTGGAGGGGTGGCCTCAGGGACTGTGGACGAGTATCCCTCTCTGGGGATTTGTCCCAGCTCCCAAGAGTTTGGGGTCATTTTGTGGGAAGGGTGGAAAAGTGTTGTCTGGCTCACGTGTCTCTCCAAGAAAGGGATTCCAGAGCAGAGCCCCAGGTACGGGCGGGGCGACTGGAAAACTCAAACACTGGTGAGGATTGGGTGCATAGGGGCTTGGCAAGCCCCATATGCGGGCTCTTGGCCCAGGCCCTGACAGGCCTTTCTTTGACATGGGGCTCATGCTGAGGGTCAGAGAGTGAATTTGTGCCCAAGCAGCACTCAAGTTTGGGCGTGGCATCAGGGACCAGGAAGGTTTCTCCCACCCTGAAGGTGTGACTCCATGCCAAGAGCAAGCTTTACAGCCACGGGGAAGGAGGAGTTCTGTGTTGTGCTTGCGATACCCAGCTGTGTGGAGAATTGATATAATGTCTACGTTCAGATATCTGAAAACCAAGGTTAGGAAGAGGTGACGGCATAAGACCATGGCGTGTTCGAAGTGCTGGGTGTGCGGCCAGCTGTCTCCTTGTCTGTCTGGACGTCTGGCTTCAGGCTGTGTCAGACAGAGCATGAGTGCCCAGAGCAGCCTATCCAGTTCGGGTACCGTCGAGGCCCGAGCAGGTTGATCCTCATCTGGGTTTTCTGGAGAGAGCCCCACAGGGAAACGTTTTTCTTCCCTTGGGCAGACCCTGGGCTGGGTTGTGGTTCTGGAGTTCCTAGTCCGGAGGGCTTGTTTGCCAGGAGTGTGAGGAAGGAAGTCTGGAAACACAAGCTAGCGTGAGGTTTGGGACCGATGGCACGGCAGGCCCACTCTGAGAGGCTGAATCGAGATCTCCTGCACTGAGGTCATTTCAACTCTGAGACGTGCCTCAGGCTAGAGTTTTTGTCCAGCATGGCCTCTTCCTGAATGGTGTGGGGGCCTCATGAGGCCAGGAAGGTTTGCCTACGATGGGATTTGTGAACTACTCCAAACCTCAAGGTTTCCTTCTGCACGAAAGTCGAGTGCTATTGGATGGTTCCAGGAGGCCCCATACGGAAAGACTCGAGAGCAGGTGTCTAAGCATGGATGCCTGGGAACGCCACCTCATATTCCCACTCTTTAGTCAGGACAAGGCAGGCTCAATCTGCGGGCTCCTGGGTGAGCTACCCAGAGGGGAGAGTTGAAATGGACTCTCCTGAAGATGAGTCCTACTATGGCTTGGTGGCCTGGGAGACCTTGGAATGTGGAGGTGGCTCAGGGACTCTGCAGGATTCTCTAACCTGAGGTGTTTGACACGGCTCCAACAAGGAAGCTTCCCATGTGGAGACGAGAGAAGATCTGTTCAGTGCCTCAGGAAAGCCCCATATCCTGTTCTTCGAACCAAAGCCTCTGAGGAGTGACACCTGGAAAACAAAGCAAGAGTTGAGATTAGGGCCTAAGGGCCTGTCCGGCTCAACCTTCTATCTCTGTTGACATCTGTGTGCATGCCTTCATGGAGGTAGCAACTCCGCTTGTGTCCGAAGGCCCCTGTGTGTGCAGGGAGGCTCCCGGTAATGGTATGTCCTCGGGGGCCTTGAGGTTTCTCATATTCTGGAGGTGTGTGGCCAAAGGAATGGACAGAGTTTCCCAGGAGAGAGCAGGCATGGTCCTGTGGTATGGCTCCAGAGGACCCAGCCTAGAGGCTGTGTTTGCCAGGGCTGTGGGGACAGATGTCTGAAAAAGCAAACTTGGCTCAGGTAGGGGCCAAGGTAATGGCAGGTCTGATCTCCAGTCCGTGAGGGGAGATCCTCTGGATATCAAAGGAGGGCAAGTGGGAGTCAGTCGCTCAGGCTTTTGTCTCTGGGTGTTGCATTCACAGTGGCCGTTCAGGGTAGGGGTTGCTTCAGGGGCCGAGGAAGTGCCTTCCTCTCGGGCGATTGTCCAAGCTCCCAAGTGTTTGGGTTCATTCTGTGGGAAGGGAAGAGTACTGTTTTCTGCCACAGGGGACCCCCCAGGAGAGGGACTCTAGAGCACAGCAGTGGGTTCCCTCAACTGGAATACACACCATCTAGTTAGTCCTGCGTGCCTATGGGCATGGCAAGCCACATATTCGGGCTCTTGGTCCAATCACTGAGAGGCGTTACTTGAATAAGGTACTCACGCTGGGGGTCACAATGTGTGTTTGTGCCCAAGGCGGCCCTCACACATGGGCGTGGCCTCATGGGCCATGCCGTTTTCTCCTACACTGAAGGTTTGACTCACTGCCAGCAGCAAGGTTTCTTGCCATGGGGAAGGAGGGGTTCTGACTTGTGCATCAGGTTCCCCCCTGTGCAGGGATTGGAGATAAGGTCTAGGTTCTGATGACTGAAAACCCAGGTTGGGAATGGATGGTGGCCTAAGGCAGTGGCGGGTCCAATGTGCTGGGTGTGCAGCCAGCTGTGTCGGTGTCTGTTGGAAGGTCTGGGCTCAGGCTATTTGCGACAGAGCATCAGTGTTTAAGGTAGCCTATGCAATTGGGGTGTTGCCGAGGGCCAAGCAGTTTGATCCTCATTTGGGGTTTCTGGGCAGCACCATAGACAAAGTTTTTCTCCTGGGAGGCAGGCGGAGTGCTTCATTGTGGCCCCAGAATTCCCAGTAGGGAGGGTTTGCGGGCCAGGAGTGTGAGGACGGAAGTCTAGGAACACAAGCTAAAGTGAGGATTGGAGCCAAGGGCAGAGCAGGCCCACTAGGCACAGGCTGAATCAAAATCTCCTGCATCTGAAGTCAGGCTGAGGATCAGACGTTGGCTGAGGCTGGAGTATGTGTCCATGATGGCACCTTCATGAAGCGGGGGCCTCATGAGGCCAAGGAAGTTTTCCCACGCTGAGTTTGGAGGTTGCCCCAAACCACCAGGTTTCCTTCTGTGGGACATTCGAGTCCTGTTGCATGGCTCCAGGACATACCATACGGAAGGACTGGAGAGCACGGTTCGAAGGATGGATCCCTGTACAGCATGCCTCGCATTCCCATTGGCCATTAGCCACAAGATATGTTTGATCTGCTGCCTCTGGGGCACGCTAACCAGGGGGCTGAGTTGAAATGGTCTCTCCTGAGGATGCGTCATAATGTGCGTTTGGGTCCATGGAAACCTTGGAATGTGCTGGTTGTTCAGTGGCCCTGTGGAACTCTCCTACCTGAAGGGTTTGATACATCCCCAGTAAGTAAGCTCCCCATGTCGAGGCGAGAGAGGTTTGGTTTGGTGCCTCAGAAAAGCCCCGTGTGCTGGTCTACGAAAAAAGACCTCTGAGGACGGACACATGGAAACCAGAGCTAAGTTTCAGATTAGGGCCTGGGGGCCTGTCCATTTCAACCTTCTGTTTCTGGGGACACTGTCTGAGAGTCTAAGTGGAGATAGTTGCTCCGCTGGTGTCAGAGAGCCCCTCTTAGTCCAAAGTGGCCTACACTATTGATGGCCTCAGGGGCCTTGGAGCTTTTCCCTAACCTGTAGGGTTGTGGTCAATGGATTGGGCACAATTTCCTTGGAGAGGGCAGGCACAATCTTTCGCTGTGGCTCCAGAGGCCCTAGCCTGGCGGTTGTGTGGGTCCAGGCTGAGGGCACAGAAGCCTGAAAACACAAACTCAGCTTATGAGTGGCGCCTAGGGTATGGCAGGCCGGATGTACAGCCCGAGAGGGAGCTCCTGGGCCTCTGAAACAAGGGCGAGTGGGAGGCGTTCCTTCAGGCTTTTGTCTCTGGATCTTGTGTCCGAGATAGCCGTGGATTGGAGGGGTGGCCTCAGGGACTGTGGACGAGTATCCCTCTCTGCGGATTTGTCCCAGCTCCCAAGAGTTTGGGGTCATTTTGTGGGAAGGGTGGAGTCGTGTTGTCTGGCTCATGTGTCTCTCCAAGAAAGGGATTCCAGAGCAGAGCCCCAGGTACGGGCGGGGCGACTGGAAAACTCAAACACTGGTGAGGATTGGGTGCATAGGGGCTTGGCAAGCCCCATATGCGGGCTCTTGGCCCAGGCCCTGACAGGCCTTTCTTTGACATGGGGCTCATGCTGAGGGTCAGAGTGTGAATTTGTGCCCAAGCAGCACTCAAGTTTGGGCGTGGCATCAGGGACCAGGAAGGTTTCTCCCACCCTGAAGGTGTGACTCCATGCCAAGAGCAAGCTTTACAGCCACGGGGAAGGAGGAGTTCTGTGTTGTGCTTGCGATACCCAGCTGTGTGGAGAATTGATATAATGTCTAGGTTCAGATATCTGAAAACCAAGGTTAGGAAGAGGTGACGGCATAAGACCATGGCGTGTCCGAAGTGCTGGGTGTGCGGCCAGCTGTCTCCTTGTCTGTCTGGACGTCCGGCTTCAGGCTGTGTCAGACAGAGCATGAGTGCCCAGAGCAGCCTATCCAGTTCGGGTACCGTCGAGGCCCGAGCAGGTTGATCCTCATCTGGGTTTTCTGCAGAGAGCCCCACAGGGAAACGTCTTTCTTCCCTTGGGCAGACCCTGGGCTGGGTTGTGGTTCTGGAGTTCCTAGTCCGGAGGGCTTGTTTGCCAGGAGTGTGAGGAAGGAAGTCTGAAAACACAAGCTAGCGTGAGGTTTGGGACCGATGGCACGGCAGGCCCACTCTGAGAGGCTGAATCGAGATCTCCTGCACTGAGGTCATTTCAACTCTGAGACGTGCCTCAGGCTAGAGTTTTTGTCCAGCATGGCCTCTTCCTGAATGGTGTGGGGGCCTCATGAGGCCAGGAAGGTTTGCCTACGATGGGATTTGTGAACTACTCCAAACCTCAAGGTTTCCTTCTGCACGAAAGTCGAGTGCTATTGGATGGTTCCAGGAGGCCCCATACGGAAAGACTCGAGAGCAGGTGTCTAAGCATGGATGCCTGGGAACGCCACCTCATATTCCCACTCTTTAGTCAGGACAAGGCAGGCTCAATCTGCGGGCTCCTGGGTGAGCTACCCAGAGGGGAGAGTTGAAATGGACTCTCCTGAAGATGAGTCCTACTGTGGCTTGGTGGCCTGGGAGACCTTGGAATGTGGAGGTGGCTCAGGGACTCTGCAGGATTCTCCAACCTGAGGTGTTTGACACGGCTCCAACAAGGAAGCTTCCCATGTGGAGACGAGAGAAGTTCTGTTCAGTGCCTCAGGAAAGCCCCATATCCTGTTCTTCGAACCAAGGCCTCTGAGGAGTGACACCGGGAAAACAAAGCAAGAGTTGAGATTAGGGCCTAAGGGCCTGTCCGGCTCAACCTTCTATCTCTGTTGACATCTGTGTGCATGCCTTCATGGAGGTAGCAGCTCAGCGTGTGTCCGAAGGCCCCTGTGTGTGCAGGGAGGCTCCCGGTAATGGTATGTCCTCGGGGGCCTTGAGGTTTCTCATATTCTGGAGGTGTGTGGCCAAAGGAATGGACAGAGTTTCCCAGGAGAGAGCAGGCATGGTCCTGTGGTATGGCTCCAGAGGACCCAGCCTAGAGGCTGTGTTTGCCAGGGCTGTGGGGACAGATGTCTGAAAAAGAAAACTTGGCTCAGGTAGGGGCCAAGGTAATGGCAGGCCTGATCTCCAGTCCGAGAGGGGAGATCCTCTGGATATCCAAGGAGGGCAAGTGGGAGGCAGTCGCTCAGGCTTTTGTCTCTGGGTGTTGCGTTCACAGTGGCCGTTCAGGGTAGGGGTTGCTTCAGGGGCCGAGGAAGAGCCTTCCTCTCGGGGGATTGTCCAAGCTCCCAAGTGTTTGGGTTCATTCTGTGGGAAGGGAAGAGTACTGTTTTCTGCCACAGGGGACCCCCCAGGAGAGGGACTCTAGAGCACAGCAGTGGGTTCCCTCAACTGGAATACACACCATCTAGTTAGTCCTGCGTGCCTATGGGCATGGCAAGCCACATATGCGGGCCCTTGGTCCAATCACTGAGAGGCGTTACTTGAATAAGGTACTCATGCTGAGGGTCACAATGTGTGTTTGTGCCCAACGCGGCCCTCACACATGGGCGTGGCCTCATGGGCCATGCCGTTTTCTCCTACACTGAAGGTTTGACTCACTGCCAGCAGCAAGGTTTCTTGCCATGGGGAAGGAGGGGTTCTGACTTGTGCATCAGGTTCCCCCCTGTGCAGGGATTGGAGATAAGGTCTAGGTTCTGATGACTGAAAACCCAGGTTGGGAATGGATGGTGGCCTAAGGCAGTGGCAGGTCCAATGTGCTGGGTGTGCAGCCAGCTGTGTCGGTTTCTGTTGGAAGGTCTGGGCTCAGGCTATTTGCGACAGAGCATCAGTGTTTAAGGTAGCCTATGCAATTGGGGTGTTGCCGAGGGCCAAGCAGTTTGATCCTCATTTGGGGTTTCTGGGCAGCACCATAGACAAAGTTTTTCTCCTGGGAGGCAGGCGGAGTGCTTCATTGTGGCCCCAGAATTCCCAGAAGGGAGGGTTTGTGGGCCAGGAGTGTGAGGACGGAAGTCTAGAAACACAAGCTAAAGTGAGGATTGGAGCCAAGGGCAGAGCAGGCCCACTAGGCAGAGGCTGAATCAAAATCTCCTGCATCTGAAGTCAGGCTGAAGATCAGACGTTGGCTGAGGCTGGAGTATGTGTCCATGATGGCACCTTCATGAAGCGGGGGCCTCATGAGGCCAAGGAAGTTTTCCCACGCTGAGTTTGGAGGTTGCCCCAAAGCACCAGGTTTCCTTCTGTGGGACATTCGAGTCCTGTTGCATGGCTCCAGGATATACCATACGGAAGGACTGGAGAGCACGGTTCGAAGGATGGATCCCTGTACAGCATGCCTCGCATTCCCATTGGCCATTAGCCACAAGATTTGTTTGATCTGGTGCCTCTGGGGCACGCTAACCAGGGGGCTGAGTTGAAATGGCCTCTCCTGAGGATGCGTCATAATGTGCGTTTGGGTCCATGGAAACCTTGGAATGTGCTGGTTGTTCAGTGGCCCTGCTGAACTCTACTACCTGAAGGGTTTGATAAATCCCCAGTAAGTAAGCTCCCCATGTGGAGACGAGAGAGGTTTGGTTTGGTGCCTCAGAAAAGCCCCGTGTGCTGGTCTACGAAAAGAGACCTCTGAGGACGGACACATGGAAACCAAAGCTAAGGTTCAGATTAGGGCCTGGGGGCCTGTCCATTTCAACCTTCTGTCTCTGGGGACACTGTCTGAGAGTCTAAGTGGAGATAGTTGCTCAGCTGGTGTCAGAGAGCCCCTCTTAGTCCAGGGTGGCCTACACTATTGATGGCCTCAGGGGCCTTGGAGCTTTTCCCTAACCTGTAGGGTTGTGGTCAATGGATTGGGCACAATTTCCTTGGAGAGGGCAGGCAAAATCTTTCGCTGTGGCTCCAGAGGCCCTAGCCTGACGGTTGTGTGGGTCCAGGCTGAGGGCACAGAAGTCTGAAAACACAAACTCAGCTTATGAGTGGCGCCTAGGGTATGGCAGGCCGGATGTACAGCCCGAGAGGGAGCTCCTGGGCCTCTGAAACAAGGGCGAGTGGGAGGCGTTCCTTCAGGCTTTTGTCTCTGGATGTTGTGTCCGAGATAGCGTGGATTGGAGGGGTGGCCTCAGGGACTGTGGACGAGTAACCCTCTCTGGGGATTTGTCCCAGCTCCCAAGAGTTTGGGGTCATTTTGTGGGAAGGGTTGAAAAGTGTTGTTTGGCTCACGTGTCTCTCCAAGAAAGGGATTCCAGAGCAGAGCCCCAGGTACGGGCGGGGCGACTGGAAAACTCAAAAACTGGTGAGGATTGGGTGCATAGGGGCTTGGCAAGCCCCATATGCGGGCTCTTGGCCCAGGCCCTGACAGGCCTTTTTTTGACATGGGGCTCATGCTGAGGGTCAGAGTGTGAATTTGTGCCCAAGCAGCACTCAAGTTTGGGCGTGGCATCAGGGACCAGGAAGGTTTCTCCCACCCTGAAGGTGTGACTCCATGCCAAGAGCAAGCTTTACAGCCACGGGGAAGGAGGAGTTCTGTGTTGTGCTTGCGATACCCAGCTGTGTGGAGAATTGATATAATGTCTAGGTTCAGATATCTGAAAACCAAGGTTAGGAAGAGGTGACGGCATAAGACCATGGCGTGTCCGAAGTGCTGGGTGTGCGGCCAGCTGTCTCCTTGTCTGTCTGGACGTCCGGCTTCAGGCTGTGTCAGACAGAGCATGAGTGCCCAGAGCAGCCTATCCAGTTCGGGTACCGTCGAGGCCCGAGCAGGTTGATCCTCATCTGGGTTTTCTGGAGAGAGCCCCACAGGGAAAAGTTTTTCTTCCCTTGGGCAGACCCTGGGCTGGGTTGTGGTTCTGGAGTTCCTAGTCCGGAGAGCTTGTTTGCCAGGAGTGTGAGGAAGGAAGTCTGAAAACACAAGCTAGCGTGAGGTTTGGGACCGATGGCACGGCAGGCCCACTCTGAGAGGCTGAATCGAGATCTCCTGCACTGAGGTCATTTCAACTCTGAGACGTGCCTCAGGCTAGAGTTTTTGTCCAGCATGGCCTCTTCCTGAATGGTGTGGGGGCCTCATGAGGCCAGGAAGGTTTGCCTACGATGGGATTTGTGAACTACTCCAAACCTCAAGGTTTCCTTCTGCACGAAAGTCGAGTGCTATTGGATGGTTCCAGGAGGCCCCATACGGAAAGACTCGAGAGCAGGTGTCTAAGCATGGATGCCTGGGAACGCCACCTCATATTCCCACTCTTTAGTCAGGACAAGGCTGGCTCAATCCGCGGGCTCCTGGGTGAGCTACCCAGAGGGGAGAGTTGAAATGGACTCTCCTGAAGATGAGTCCTACTGTGGCTTGGTGGCCTGGGAGACCTTGGAATGTGGAGGTGGCTCAGGGATTCTGCAGGATTCTCCAACCTGAGGTGTTTGACACGGCTCCAACAAGGAAGCTTCCCATGTGGAGACGAGAGAAGTTCTTCAGTGCCTCAGGAAAGCCCCATATCCTGTTCTTCGAACCAAAGCCTCTGAGGAGTGACACCTGGAAAACAAAGCAAGAGTTGTGATTAGGGCCTAAGGGCCTGTCCGGCTCAACCTTCTATCTCTGTTGACATCTGTGTGCATGCCTTCATGGAGGTAGCAGCTCAGCTTGTGTCCGAAGGCCCCTGTGTGTGCAGGGAGGCTCCCGGTAATGGTATGTCCTCGGGGCCTTGAGGTTTCTCATATTCTGGAGGTGTGTGGCCAAAGGAATGGACAGAGTTTCCCAGGAGAGAGCAGGCATGGTCCTGTGGTATGGCTCCAGAGGACCCAGCCTAGAGGCTGTGTTTGCCAGGGCTGTGGGGACAGAGGTCTGAAAAAGCAAACTTGGCTCAGCTAGGGGCCAATGTAATGGCAGGCCTGATCTCCAGTCCGAGAGGGGAGATCCTCTGGATATCAAAGGAGGGCAAGTGGGAGGCAGTCGCTCAGTCTTTTGTCTCTGGGTGTTGCGTTCACAGTGGCCGTTCAGGGTAGGGGTTGCTTCAGGGGCCGAGGAAGAGCCTTCCTCTCGGGGGATTGTCCAAGCTCCCAAGTGTTTGGGTTCATTCTGTGGGAAGGGAAGAGTACTGTTTTCTGCCACAGGGGACCCCCCAGGAGAGGGACTCTAGAGCACAGCAGTGTGTTCCCTCAACTGGAATACACACCATCTAGTTAGTCCTGCGTGCCTATGGGCATGGCAAGCCACATATGCGGGCTCTTGGTCCAATCACTGAGAGGCGTTACTTGAATAAGGTACTCACGCTGAGGGTCACAATGTGTGTTTGTGCCCAAGGCGGCCCTCACACATGGGCGTGGCCTCATGGGCCATGCCGTTTTCTCCTACACTGAAGGTTTGACTCACTGCCAGCAGCAAGGTTTCTTGCCATGGGGAAGGAGGGGTTCTGACTTGTGCATCAGGTTCCCCCCTGTGCAGGGATTGGAGATAAGGTCTAGGTTCTGATGACTGAAAACCCAGGTTGGGAATGGATGGTGGCCTAAGGCAGTGGCGGGTCCAATGTGCTGGGTGTGCAGCCAGCTGTGTCGGTGTCTGTTGGAAGGTCTGGGCTCAGGCTATTTGCGACAGAGCATCATTGGTTAAGGTAACCTATGCAATTGGGGTGTTGCCGAGGGCCAAGCAGTTTGATCCTCATTTGGGGATTCTGGGCAGCACCATAGACAAAGTTTTTCTCCTGGGAGGCAGGCGGAGTGCTTCATTGTGGCCCCAGAATTCCCAGTAGGGAGGGTTTGTGGGCCAGGAGTGTGAGGACGGAAGTCTCGGAACACAAGCTAAATTGAGGATTGGAGCCAAGGGCAGAGCAGGCCCAGTAGGCAGAGGCTGAATCAAAATCTCCTGCATCTGAAGTCAGGCTGAGGATCAGACGTTGGCTGAGGCTGGAGTATGTGTCCATGATGGCACCTTCATGAAGCGGGGGCCTCATGAGGCCAAGGAAGTTTTCCCACGCTGAGTTTGGAGGTTGCCCCAAACCACCAGGTTTCCTTCTGTGGGACATTCGAGTCCTGTTGCATGGCTCCAGGACATACCATACTGAAGGACTGGAGAGCATGGTTCGAAGGATGGATCCCTGTACAGCATGCCTCGCATTCCCATTGGCCATTAGCCACAAGATATGTTTGATCTGCTGCCTCTGGGGCACGCTAATCAGGGGGCTGAGTTGAAATGGCCTCTCCTGAGGATGCGTCATAATGTGCGTTTGGGTCCATGGAAACCTTGGAATGTGCTGGTTGTTCAGTGGCCCTGCGGAACTCTCCTACCTGAAGGGTTTGATACATCCCCAGTAAGTAAGCTCCCCATGTGGAGACGAGAGAGGTTTGGTTTGGTGCCTCAGAAAAGCCCCGTGTGCTGGTCTACTTAAACAGACCTCTGAGGACGGACACATGGAAACCAAAGCTAAGGTTCAGATTAGGGCCTGGGGGCCTGTCCATTTCAACCTTCTGTCTCTGGGGACACTGTCTGAGAGTCTAAGTGGAGATAATTGCTCCGCTGGTGTCAGAGAGCCCCTCTTAGTCCAGGGTGGCCTACACTATTGATGGCCTCAGGGGCCTTGGAGCTTTTCCCTAACCTGTAGGGTTGTGGTCAATGGATTGGGCACAATTTCCTTGGAGAGGGCAGGCACAATCTTTCGCTGTGGCTCCAGAGGCCCTAGCCTGGCGGTTGTGTGGGTCCAGGCTGAGGGCACAGAAGTCTGAAAACACAAACTCAGCTTATGAGTGGCGCCTAGGGTATGGCAGGCCGGATGTACAGCCCGAGAGGGAGCTCCTGGGCCTCTGAAACAAGGGCGAGTGGGAGGCGTTCCTTCAGGCTTTTGTCTCTAGATGTTGTGTCCGAGATAGCCGTGGATTGGAGGGGTGGCCTCAGGGACTGTGGACGAGTATCACTCTCTGGGGATTTGTCCCAGCTCCCAAGAGTTTGGGGTCATTTTGTGGGAAGGGTGGTGTCGTGTTGTCTGGCTCATGTGTCTCTCCAAGAAAGGGATTCCAGAGCAGAGCCCCAGGTACGGGCGGGGCGACTGGAAAACTCAAACACTGGTGAGGATTGGGTGCATAGGGGCTTGGCAAGCCCCATATGCGGGCTCTTGGCCCAGGCCCTGACAGGCCTTTCTTTGACATGGGGCTCATGCTGAGGGTCAGAGTGTGAATTTGTGCCCAAGCAGCTCTCAAGTTTGGGCGTGGCATCAGGGACCAGGAAGGTTTCTCCCACCCTGAAGGTGTGACTCCATGCCAAGAGCAAGCTTTACAGCCACGGGGAAGGAGGAGTTCTGTGTTGTGCTTGCGATACCCAGCTGTGTGGAGAATTGATATAATGTCTAGGTTCAGATATCTGAAAACCAAGGTTAGGAAGAGGTGACGGCATAAGACCATGGCGTGTCCGAAGTGCTGGGTGTGCGGCCAGCTGTCTCCTTGTCTGTCTGGACGTCTGGCTTCAGGCTGTGTCAGACAGAGCATGAGTGCCCAGAGCAGCCTATCCAGTTCGGGTACCGTCGAGGCCCGAGCAGGTTGATCCTCATCTGGGTTTTCTGGAGAGAGCCCCACAGGGAAACGTTTTTCTTCCCTTGGGCAGACCCTGGGCTGGGTTGTGGTTCTGGAGTTCCTAGTCCGGAGGGCTTGTTTGCCAGGAGTGTGAGGAAGGAAGTCTGAAAACACAAGCTAGCGTGAGGTTTGGGACCGATGGCACGGCAGGCCCACTCTGAGAGGCTGAATCGAGATCTCCTGCACTGAGGTCATTTCAACTCTGAGACGTGCCTCAGGCTAGAGTTTTTGTCCAGCATGGCCTCTTCCTGAATGGTGTGGGGGCCTCATGAGGCCAGGAAGGTTTGCCTACGATGGGATTTGTGAACTACTCCAAACCTCAAGGTTTCCTTCTGCACGAAAGTCGAGTGCTATTGGATGGTTCCAGGAGGCCCCATACGGAAAGACTCGAGAGCAGGTGTCTAAGCATGGATGCCTGGGAACGCCACCTCATATTCCCACTCTTTAGTCAGGACAAGGCAGGCTCAATCTGCGGGCTCCTGGGTGAGCTACCCAGAGGGGAGAGTTGAAATGGACTCTCCTGAAGATGAGTCCTACTGTGGCTTGGTGGCCTGGGAGACCTTGGAATGTGGAGGTGGCTCAGGGACTCTGCAGGATTCTCCAACCTGAGGTGTTTGACACGGCTCCAACAAGGAAGCTTCCCATGTGGAGACGAGAGAAGTTCTGTTCAGTGCCTCAGGAAAGCCCCATATCCTGTTCTTCGAACCAAAGCCTCTGAGGACTGACACCTGGAAAACAAAGCAAGAGTGAGATTAGGGCCTAAGGGCCTGTCCGGCTCAACCTTCTATCTCTGTTGACATCTGTGTGCATGCCTTCATGGAGGTAGCAGCTCAGCTTGTGTCCGAAGGCCCCTGTGTGTGCAGGGATGCTCCCAGTAATGGTATGTCCTCGGGGGCCTTGAGGTTTCTCATATTCTGGAGGTGTGTGGCCAAAGGAATGGACAGAGTTTCCCAGGAGAGAGCAGGCATGGTCCTGTGGTATGGCTCCAGAGGACCCAGCCTAGAGGCTGTGTTTGCCAGGGCTGTGGGGACAGATGTCTGAAAAAGAAAACTTGGCTCAGGTAGGGGCCAAGGTAATGGCAGGCCTGATCTCCAGTCCGAGAGGGGAGATCCTCTGGATATCCAAGGAGGGCAAGTGGGAGGCAGTCGCTCAGGCTTTTGTCTCTGGGTGTTGCGTTCACAGTGGCCGTTCAGGGTAGGGGTTGCTTCAGGGGCCGAGGAAGAGCCTTCCTCTCGGGGGATTGTCCAAGCTCCCAAGTGTTTGGGTTCATTCTGTGGGAAGGGAAGAGTACTGTTTTCTGCCACAGGGGACCCCCCAGGAGAGGGACTCTAGAGCACAGCAGTGGGTTCCCTCTACTGGAATACACACCATCTAGTTAGTCCTCCGTGGCTATGGGCATGGCATGCCCCATATGTGGGCTCTTGGTCGAGGCCCTGACAGGCCTTTCTTTGACATGGGGCTCATGCTGAGGGTCACAGTGTGAATTTGTGCCCAAGCAGCACTCAAGTTTGGGCGTGACATCAGGGACCAGGAAGGTTTCTCCCTCCCTAAAGGAGTGACACCATGCCAAGAGCAAGCTTTACAGCCACGGGGAAGGAGGAGTTCTGTGTTGTGCTTGCGATACCCAACTGTGTGGAGAATTGATATAATGTCTAGGTTCAGATATCTGAAAACCAAGGTTAGGAAGAGGTGACGGCATAAGACCATGGCGTGTCCGAAGTGTTGGGTGTGCGGCCAGCTGTCTCCTTGACTGTCTGGACGTCTGGCTTCAGGCTGTGTCAGACAGAGCATGAGTGCCCAGAGCAGCCTATCCAGTTCAGGTACCATCGAGGCCCGAGCAGGTTGATCCTCTTCTGGGTTTTCTGGAGAGGGCCCCACAGGGAAACGTTTTTCTTCCCTTGGGCAGACCCTGGGCTGGGTTGTGGTTCTGGAGTTCCTAGTCCGGAGGGCTTGTTTGCCAGGAGTGTGAGGAAGGAAGTCTGAAAACACAAGCTAGCGTGAGGTTTGGGACCGATGGCACGGCAGGCCCACTCTGAGAGGCTGAATCGAGATCTCCTGCACTGAGGTCATGTCAACTATGAGACGTGCCTCAGGCTAGAGTTTTTGTCCAGCATGGCCTCTTCCTGAAGGGTGTGGGGGCTTCATGAGGCCAGGAAGGTTTGCCTACGATGGGATTTGTGAACTACTCCAAACCTCAAGGTTTCCTTCTGCACGAAAGTCGAGTGCTATTGGATGGTTCCAGGAGGCCCCATACGGAAAGACACGAGAGCAGGTGTCTAAGCATGGATGCCTGGGAACGCCACCTCATATTCCCACTCTTTAGTCAGGACAAGGCAGGCTAAATCTGCGGGCTCCTGGGTGAGCTACCCAGAGGGGAGAGTTGAAATGGACTCTCCTGAAGATGAGTCCTACTGTGGCTTGGTGGCCTGGGAGACCTTGGAATGTGGAGGTGGCTCAGGGACTCTGCAGGATTCTCCAACCGGAGGTGTTTGACACGGCTCTAACAAGAAAGCTTCCCATGTGGAGACGAGAGAAGTTCTGTTCAGTGCCTCAGGAAAGCCCCATATCCTCTTCTTCGAACCAAAGCCTCTGAGGAGTGTGACACCTGGAAAACAAAGCAAGAGTTGAGATTAGGGCCTAAGGGCCTGTCCGTCTCAACCTTCAGTCATGCACAGAAACTACAACCTGAGCCAACGTCTGATCCTCGCCGTGACTTCAGATGCATGAGATATTGGTTCAGATGTGTAAGTTGTACCTGCCTTGCCCTCGGCTGAAGCCCAAGTCTAGCTTGTGGTCTCAGACATCTGTCCTCACACTACTGGCCCAGAAGCCCTCAAGTTTGGCAAATCCGGACCCACAATGCAGCACTCTGCCTGCCCTCGAGAAAAAATATCTTGCCTAATGAGCTGCCCAGGCACCTCAAATGAGGATCAACCTACACGGCACTCGACTGTACCCAAATTACATAGTCTAATCTGGGCATTAATGCACTGTCTGACACAACCTGAGCACGAACCTCCTGACCTACAACCAGGCAGCTGACCGCACACTGAGCACTTCAGACCCACCATGGCCTTAGGTCATCATCTCTTACAAACTGCGATTTTCAGGCTTCCGAACCTAGACCTTATCTCCAACCACTGCCCAGGGTTGAAAATGATGCAGAAATCAGAACTCCTTCCCCATGGCAAGAGACCTTGTGATTGGCATGTTGTCCAAAGTTCAGTGAAGTTGAAACCAGTGTGGCCCATGAGGCCCCGCCCATGCTCCCGAGCCACATTGGTCACAAACACACATTGTGACTCTCAGCATGAGCCCAGTCCTCAAGGAATGCCTCTCAGTGGCTGGATGAAGAGACAGCATATGGGGCCTGCCATGCCCCTAGGCCCCAAATTTTAACCATAGTTTGGGTTGTCCCTTCACTCTTCCCCAGGGCTCTGCTTTGGAATTCCTCTTTGGTTGGGACACCTGAGGTAACAAACCTGAAAGGAGACCTCCCATCCCACAGATTGACGAAAAACAATTGGGACCGGGCCAAATCCACAGAGAGGAAGATTCGTCCATGGCCCATGAGGCCTCCCCACATTCCACGACCATCGTTGACACAAAATCCAGAGACCAAAGCCTGAGCATGAGCCTCAGACTCGCTCTTTCTAAATATCCTGAAGAGTTCTTCTCATGGTTTGTAGATTGGGCCTGCCATACCTACGACCCCAAACTTAAGCTGAGTTTGTGTTTTCAGACTTCTGTCCTCAAATTCCTGGGCAACACACACTCCAGGCTAGCGCCCCTGGAGCCACACATTAGGACTGTGCCTACCCCATGCATGGGAATTCTGCCCATTCCATTGTCCAAAATTTTACAAATTAGGAGAACCCTCCAAAGTCCCCGAGGCCATCCCAATATCTAGGTCTCAGTGGACAACAAGGGCGTTCTGACACCAGCTGAGCATCTACGTCCACTCATACCATAGATGGATGTCCCCAGTGAAGGATATAGTACCAGACAGGACCCTAGGCCATAATCGGATCCATTGCTTTGGTTTACAGGCATGTCTCCTCAAAATCCTGGATTCCAATACCAGCATAGGGGCTTTCCTGAGGCACTCATCAGAAAAAATCTCGTCTCCACGAGAAAACTTGTGCATGGAACCTATGTCAAAATCTTAGGAGCATACTTCAGAGTCCCGGTGCCACCGCCCCATTCCAAGGTACTCATGGACACAAACACACATTAGGCCCCATGCTCAGGAAAGTCCATTTCAACTCAGCCAACCCGGTTGCTCCTGCAGAGCCCTCCGATCTCAACTGTCTTGTTGCTAGGAGACAATTGGAATGTGAGGCGGGCTACCCTGGCATCCATCCTCGAATGGTGCTCTGGAGTCATTCCATATGGGATGTGTTGGAGCTGCCCAACAGGTCTCAATTATCCCGCAGAAGGAATCCTTGAAGGGGTTATCCCACAACTCCCAAAGTGGGAAAACCTCCATGGCCTTGAGATTCCACTCCGTTCATGAAGGGCAGTCATGCACAGAAACTACAACCTGAGCCAACGTCTGATCCTCGCCGTGACTTCAGATGCATGAGATATTGGTTCAGATGTGCAGGGGGTACCTGCCTTGTCCTCGGCCTGAAGCCCAAGTCTAGCTTGTGGTCTCAGACTTCCGTCCTCATGCTACTGGCCCAGAAGCCCTCAAGTTTGGCAATTCCGGACCCACAATGCAGCTCTCTGCCTGCCCTCGAGAAAAAATATCTTGCCTATGAGCTGCCCAGGCACCTCAAATGAGGATCAACCTACACGGCACTCGACTGTACCCAAATTACATAGTCTAACCTGGGCACTAATGCACTGTCTGACACAACCTGAGTCCGAACCTCCCGACCAAAAACCAGGCAGCTGACTGCACACTGAGCACATCAGACCTACCATGGCCTTAGGTCATCATCTCTTCCCAACTGCGGTTTTCAGGCTTCCGAACCTAGACCTTATCTGCAACCACTGCCCAGGGTTGAAAATGATGCAGAAATCAGAACTCCTTCCCCATGGCAAGAAACCTTGTGGTTGGCATGTTGTCCAAAGTTCAGTGTAGTTGAAACCAATGTGGCCCATGAGGCCCCGCCCATGCTCGCGAGCCACATTGGTCACAAACACACATTGTGACACTCAGCCTAACCCAGTCCTTAAGTAAGGCCTCTCAGTGGTTGGATGAAGAGACAGCATATGGGGCCTGCCATGCCCCTAGGCCCCAAATTTTAACCATAGTTTGGGTTGTCACTTCACTATTCCCCAAGGCTCTGCTTTGGAATTCCTCTTTGGTTGGGACACCTGAGGTAACATTCCTGAAAGGAGACCTCCCATCCCACAGATTGACGAAAAACAATGGGGACCAGCAAAATCCACAGAGAGGAAGATTCGTCCATGGCCCATGAGGCCTCCCCACATTCCACGGCCATCGTTGACACAAAATAAAGAGACCAAAGCCTGAGCAAGTGCCTCAGACTCGCTCTTTCTTCATGTCTTGAAGAGTTCTTCTCATGGTTTGTAGATTGGGCCTGCCATACCTGCGTCCCCAAACCTAAGCTGAGTTTGTGTTTTCAGACTTCTGTCCTCAAAGTCCTGGGCCACACACCCTCTAGCTGGGGTCCCTGGAGCCACACATTAGGACAATGCCTCCACAATGCATGGGAATTCTGCCCATTCCATTGTCCAAAGTCCCCGAGGCCGTCCAATATGTAGTTCTCAGTGGACAAACAAGGGCGGTCTGACACCAGCTGAGCATCTACCTCCACTCATACCATAGATGGATGTCCTCAGAGAAGGAGATGGAACCAGACAGGACCCTAGGCCGTAATCGGATCCATTGCTTTGGTTTACAGGCATGTCTCCTCAAAATCCTGAATTCCAATGCCAGCATAGGGGGTTTCATGAGGCACCCATCAGAAAAAATCTCGTCTCCACTAGGAAACTTATGCATGGGAACTATGTCAAAATATTATGAGAATACTTCAGAGTCCCGGTGCCACCGCCCCATTTCAAGGTCCTCATGGACACACACATATTAGGCCCCATACTCAGGAAAGTCCATTTCAACTCAGCCACCCCGGTTGCTCCCGCAGAGCCATCCGATCTCAACTGTCTTGTAGCTAGGAGACTATTGGAATGCGAGGCGATCTTTCCTGGCATCCAGACTCGAACGGTGCTCTGGAGTCATTCCATATGGGATGTGTTGGAGCTGCCCAACAGGTCTCAATTGTCCCGCAGAAGGAATCCTTGAAGGGGGCATCCCACAACTCCCAACGTGGGAAAACCTCCATGGCCTTGAGATTCCTCTCCGTTCATGAAGGGGCAGTCATGCACAGAAACTACAACCTGAGCCAACGTCTGATCCTCGTCGTGACTTCAGATGCATGAGATATTGGTTCAGATGTGCAGGGCGTACCTGCCTTGCCCTCGGCCTGAAGCCCAAGTCTAGCTTTTGTTCTCAGACTTTTGTCCTCACACTACTGGCCCAGATGCCCTCACGTTTGGCAATTCCGGACCCACAATGCAGCACTCTGCCTGCCCTCTAGAAAAAATATCTTGCCTAATGAACTGCTCGGGCACCTCAAATAAAGATCAACCTAACGGCACTCGACTGTAACCAAATTATATAGTCTAACCTGGGCACTAATGCACTGTCTGACACAACCTGAGCCTGAGTCTCCTGACCAACAACCAGGCAGCTGACCGCACACTGAGCACATCAGAACCACCATGGCCTTAGGTCATCATCTCTTCCCAACTGTCGTTTTCAGGATTCACAACTTAGACCTTATATCCAACCACAGCCCAGGGTTAAAAATGATGCAGAAATCAGAACTCCTTCCCCATGGCAAGTGACCTTGTGACTGGCATGTTGTCCAAAGTTCTGTGTAGATGAAACCAGTGTGGCCCATGAGGCCTCGCACATGCTCGCGGGCCACATTGGTCACAAACACACATTGTGACCCTCAGCCTGAGCCCAGTCCCCAAGTAAGGCCTCTCAGTGGCTGGATGACGAGACAGCATATGAGCCTGCCATGCCCCTAGGCCCCAAATTTTAACCATAGTTTGGGTTGTCCCTTCACTCTTCCCCAGGGCTCTGCTTTGGAATTCCTCTTTGGTTGGGACACCTGAGGTAACAAACCTGAAAGGAGACCTCCCATCCCACAGATTGACGAAAAACAATTGGGACCAGGCCAAATCCACAGAGAGGAAAGTTCGTCCATGGCCCATAAGCTTCACCACATTCCACGCCCATGGTTGACACAAAATCCAGAGACAAAAGCCAGAGCAAGAGCCTCAGACTCGCTCTTTCTTCGTATCCTGAAGAGTTCTTTTCATGGTTTGTAGATTGGGACTGCCACACCTACGTCCCCAAACCTCAGCAGAGTTTGTGTTTTCAGACTTCTGTCCTCAAAGTCCTGGGCCACACACCCTCCAGGCTGGGGCCCCTGGAGCCACACATTAGGACTGTTCCTACCCCATGCATGGTAATTCTGCCGATTCCATTGTCCAAAATTGTACAAATTAGGAGAACCCTTCAAAGTCCCCGAGGCCATCCCAATATGTAGGTCTCTGTGGACAAACAAGGGCGGTCTGACACCAGCTGAGCATCTACCTCCGCTCATACCATACATGGATGTCCCCAGAGAAGGAGATGGTACCAGACAGGAACCTAGGCCATAATCGGATCCATGGCTTTGGTTTACAGGCATGTCTCCTCAAAAGCATGGATTCCAATACCAGCAGAGGGGGTTTCCTGAGGCACCCATCAGAAAACATCTCGTCTCCACGAAGAAACTTGTTTATGGGACTTATGTCAAAATCTTAGGAGAATACTTCAGAGTCCTGGTGCCACCGCCCCATTCCAAGGTCTTCATGGACACAAACAAACATTAGGCCCCATGCTCAGGAAAGTCCATTTCAACTCAGCCATCCCGGTTGCTCCCGCAGAGCCATCCGATCTCAACTGTCTTGTTGCTAGGAGACATTTGGAATGCGAGGCGGGCTTCCCTGGCATACATCCTCGAACTTTGCTCTGGAGTCATTCCATATGGGATGTGTTGGAGCTGCCCAACAGGTCTCAATTGTCCCGCAGAAGGAATCCTTGAAGGGGGCATCCCAGAACTCCCAACGTGGGAAAACCTCCATGGCCTTGAGATTCCTCTCCGTTCATGAAGGGGCAGTCATGCACAGAAACTACAAACTGAGCCAACGTCTGATCCTCGCCGTGACTTCAGATGCATGAGATATTGGTCAGATGTGCAGGGGGTACCTGCCTTGCCCTCGGCCTGAAGCCCAAGTCTAGCTTGTGGTCTCAGACTTCTTTCCTCACACTACTGGCCCAGAAGCCCTCAAGTTTGGCAATTCCGGACCCACAATGCAGCACTCTGCCTGCCCTCGAGAAAAAATATCTTGCCTAACGACCTGCCCAGGAACCTCAAATGAGGATCAACCTACACGGCACTCGACCGTACCCAAATTACATAGTCTAACCTGGGCACTAATGCACTGTCTGACACAACCTGAGCCCGAACTTCCTGACCAACAACTAGGCAGCTGACCGCACACTGAGCACATCAGACCCACCATGGTCTTAGGTCATCATCTCTTCCCAACTGCGTCTTTCAGCCTTCCGAACCTAAACCTTATCTCCAACCCCTGCCCAGGGTTGAAAATGATGCAGAAATCAGAACTCCTTCCCCATGGCAAGAGACCTTGTGATTGGCATGTTGTCCAAAGTTCAGTGTAGTTTAAACCAGTGTGGCTCATGAGGCCCCGCCCATGCTCGCGGGCCACATTGGTCACAAACACACATTGTGACCCTCAGCCTGAGCCCTGTCCACAAGTAAAGCCTCTCAGGGGCTTGATGAAGAGACAGCATATGGGGCCTGCCATGCCCCTAGGCCCCAAATTTTAACCATAGTTTTGGTTGTCCCCTCACTCTTCCCCAGGGCTCTGCTTTGGAATTCCTCTTTGGTTGGGACACCTGAGGTAACAAACCTGAAAGGAGACCTCCAATCCCACAGATTGACGAAAAACAATTGGGACCGGGCCAAATGCCAAGAGATGAAGATTCGTCCATGTCCCTTTAGACCTCCCCTCATTCCACGGCCATCGTTGACAAAAAATCCAGAGATCAAAGCCTGAGCAAGCGCCTCAGACTCGCTCTTTCTTCATATCCCGAAGACTTCTTCTCATGGTTTGTAGATTGGGCCTGCCATACCTACGTCCCCAAACCTAAGCTGAGTTTGTGTTTTCAGACTTCTGTCCTCAAAGTCCTGGGACACACCCTCCAGGCTGGGGCTCCTGGAGCCACACATTAGGACTATGCCTACCCCATACATGGGAATTCTGCCCATTCCATTGTCCAAAATTGTACAAATTAGGATAACCCTACAAATTCCCCGAGGCCATCGCAATATATAGGTCTCTGTGGACAAAGAAGGGCGGTCTGACACCATCTGAGCATCTACCACCACTCATACCATAGATGGATGTCCCCAGAGAATGAGATGGAACCAGACAGGACCCGAGGCCATAATCCGATCCATTGCTTTGGTTTACAGGCATGTCTCCTCAAAATCCTGGATTCCAATACCAGCATAGGGGGTTTCCTGAGGAACCCATCAGAAAAAATCTCGTCTCCACGAGGAAACTTGTGCATGGGACCTATGTCAAAATCATAGGAGAATAATTTAGAGTCCCGGTGCCACCGCTCCATTCCAAGGTCCTCATGGACACAAACACACATTAGGCCCCATGCTCAGGAAAGTCCATTTCAACTCAGCCACCCCGGTTGCTCCAATCGCCATCCGATCTCAACTGTCTTGTTGCTAGGAGACAATTGGAATGCGAGGCGGGCTTCCTTGGCATCCATCCTCGATCCTTGCTCTGGAGTAATTCCATATGGGATGTGTTGGAGCTGCCCAACAGGTCTCAATTGTCCCGCAGAAGGTATCCTTGAAGGGGGCATCCCACAACTCCCAACGTGGGAAAACCTCCATGGCCTTGAGATACCTCTCCGTTCATGAAGGGGCAGTCATGCACAGAAACTACAACCTGAGCCAACGCCTGATCCTCGCCGTGACTTCAGATGCATGAGATATTGGTTCAGATGTGCAGGGGGTACCTGCCTTGCCCTCGGCCTGAAGCCCAAGTCTAGCTTGTGTTCTCAGACTTCTGTCCTCACACTACTGGCCCAGAAGCCCTCAAGTTTGGCAATTCCGGACCCACAATGCAGCACTGTGCCTGCCCTCTAGAAAAAATATCATGCCTAATGAGCTGCGCAGGCACCTCAAATGAGGATCAACCTACACGGCACTCGACTGTACCCAAATTATAGAGTCTAACCTGGGCACTAGCACTGTCTAACAAAACCTGAGCCCGAACCTCCCGACCAACAACCAGGCAGCTGACCGCACACTGAGCACATCAGACCCACCATGGCCTTAGGTCATCATCTCTTCCAAACTGCGGTTTTCAGGCTTCCGAACCTAGACCTTATCTCCAACCACTGCCCAGGGTTGAAAATGATGAAGAAATAAGAACTCCTTCCCCATGGCAAGAGACCTTGTGATTGGCATGTTGTCCAAAGTTCAGTGTAGTTGAAACCAATGTGGCCCATGAGGCCCCGCCCATGCTCGCGAGCCACATTGGTCACAAACACACATTGTGACACTCAGCCTGAGCCCAGTCCCCAAGTAGGCCTCTCAGTGGTTGGATGAAGAGACAGCATATGGGGCCTGCCATGCCCCTAGGCCCCAAATTTTAACCATAGTTTGGGTTGTCACTTCACTATTCCCCAAGGGTCTGCTTTGGAATTCCTCTTTGTTTGGGACACCTGAGGTAACAAACCTGAAAGGAGACCTCCCATCCCACAGATTGAGGAAAAACAATGGGGACCGGGCCAAATCCACAGAGAGGAAGATTCGTCCATGGCCCATGATGCCTCCCCACATTCCACGACCCTCGTTGACACAAAATCCAGAGACCAAAGCCTGAGCAAGAGCTTCAGACTCGCTCTTTCTAAATATCCTGAAGAGTTCTTCTCATGGTTTGTAGATTGGGCCTGCCATACCTACGTCCCCAAACCTAAGCTGAGTTTGTTTTTTCAGATTTCTGTCCTCAAATTCCTGGGCAACTCACACTCCAGGCTGGCACCCCTGGAGCCACACATTAGGACTGTGCCTACCCCATGCATGGGAATTCTGCCCATTCCATTGTCCAAAATTGTACAAATTAGGAGAACCCTCTAAAGTCCCCGAGGCCATCCCAATATGTAGGTCTCTGTGGACAAACAAGGGCGGTCTGACACCAGCTGAGCATCTACCTCCGCTCATACCATACATGGATGTCCCCAGAGAAGGAGATGGTACCAGACAGGAACCTAGGCCATAATCGGATCCATGGCTTTGGTTTACAGGCATGTCTCCTCAAAAGCATGGATTCCAATACCAGCAGAGGGGGTTTCCTGAGGCACCCATCAGAAAACATCTCGTCTCCACGAGGAAACTTGTGCATGGGACCTATGTCAAAATCTTAGGAGAATAATTCAGAGTCCCGGTGCCACCGCTCCATACCAAGGTCCTCATGGACACAAACACACATTAGGCCCCATGCTCAGGAAAGTCCATTTCAACTCAGCCATCCCGGTTGCTCCCGCAGAGCCATCCGATCTCAACTGTCTTGTTGCTAGGAGACATTTGGAATGCGAGGCGGGCTTCCCTGGCATATATCCTCGAACGTTGCTCTGGAGTCATTCCATATGGGATGTGTTGGAGCTGCCCAACAGGTCTCAATTGTCCCGCAGAAGGAATCCTTGAAGGGGGCATCCCAGAACTCCCAACGTGGGAAAACCTCCATGGCCTTGAGATTCCTCTCCGTTCATGAAGGGGCAGTCATGCACAGAAACTACAAACTGAGCCAACGTCTGATCCTCGCCGTGACTTCAGATGCATGAGATATTGGTCAGATGTGCAGGGGGTACCTGCCTTGCCCTCGGCCTGAAGCCCAAGTCTAGCTTGTGGTCTCAGACTTCTTTCCTCACACTACTGGCCCAGAAGCCCTCAAGTTTGCAATTCCGGACCCACAATGCAGCTCTCTGCCTGCCCTCGAGAAAAAATATCTTGCCTAACGACCTGCCCAGGAACCTCAAATGAGGATCAACCTACACGGCACTCGACCGTACCCAAATTACATAGTCTAACCTGGGCACTAATGCACTGTCTGACACAACCTGAGCCCGAACCTCCTGACCAACAACCAGGCAGCTGACCGCACACTGAGCACATCAGACCCACCATGGCCTTAGGTCATCATCTCTTCCCAACTGCGGCTTTCAGGCTTCCGAACCTAAACCTTATCTCCAACCCCTGCCCAGGGTTGAAAATGATGCAGAAATCAGAACTCCTTCCCCATGGCAAGAGACCTTGTGATTGGCATGTTGTCCTAAGTTCAGTGTAGTTTAAACCAGAGTGGCCCATGAGGCCCCGCCCATGCTCGCGGGCCACATTGGTCACAAACACACATTGTGACCCTCAGCCTGAGCCCTGTCCTCAAGTAAGGCCTCTCAGGGGCTGGATGAAGAGACAGCATATGGGGTCTGCCATGCCCCTAGGCCCCAAATTTTAACCATAGTTTTGGTTGTCCCCTCACATTTCCCCAGGGCTCTGCTTTGGAATTCCTCTTTGGTTGGGACACCTGAGGTAACAAACCTGAAAGGAGACCTCCAATCCCACAGATTGACGAAAAATAATTGGGACCGGGCCAAATGCCAAGAGATGAAGATTCGTCCATGTCCCATTAGTCCTCCCCTCATTCCACGGCCATCGTTGACAAAAGATCCAGAGACCAAAGCCTGAGCAAGCGCCTCAGACTCGCTCTTTCTTCATATCCCAAAGACTTCTTCTCATGGTTTGTAGATTGGGCATGCCATACCTACGTCCCCAAACCTAAGCTGAGTTTGTGTTTTCAGACTTCTGTCCTCAAAGTCCTGGGACACACCCTCCAGGCTGGGGCCCCTGGAGCCACACATTAGGACTATGCCTACCCCATACATGGGAATTCTGCCCATTCCATTGTCCAAAATTGTACAAATTAGGATAACCCTCCAAATTCCCCGAGGCCATCGCAATATGTAGGTCTCTGTGGACAAACAAGGGCGGTCTGACACCTGCTGAGCATCTACCTCCACTCATACCATACATGGATGTCCCCAGAGAAGGAGATGGAACCAGACAGGACCCGAGGCCATAATCCGATCCATTGCTTTGGTTTACAGGCATGTCTCTTCAAAATCCTGGATTCCAATACCAGCATAGGGGGTTTCCTGAGGCACCCATCAGAAAAAGTCTCGTCTCCACGAGGAAACTTGTGCATGGGACCTATGTCAAAATCTTAGAAAAATAATTCAGAGTCCCGGTGTCACCGCCCCATTCCAAGGTCCTCATGGACACAAACACACATTAGGCCCCATGCTCATAAAAGTCCATTTCAACTCAGCCACCCCGGTTGCTCCCAATAGCCATCCGATCTCAACTGTCTTGTTGCTAGGAGACAATTGGAATGCCAGGCGGGCTTCCTTGGCATCCATCCTCGATCGGTGCTCTGGAGTAATTCCATATGGGATGTGTTGGAGCTGTCCAACAGGTCTCAATTGTCCCGCAGAAGGTATCCTTGAAAGGGGCATCCCACAACTCCCAACGTGGGAAAACCTCCATGGCCTTGAGATACCTCTCCGTTCATGAAGGGGCAGTCATGCACAGAAACTACAACCTGAGCCAACGCCTGATCCTCGCCGTGACTTCAGATGCATGAGATATTGGTTCAGATGTGCAGGGGGTACCTGCCTTGCCCTCGGCCTGAAGCCCAAGTCTAGCTTGTGTTCTCAGACTTCTGTCCTCACACTACTGGCCCAGAAGCCCTCAAGTTTGGCAATTCCGGACCCACAATGCAGCACTGTGCCTGCCCTCTAGAAAAAATATCATGCCTAATGAGCTGCGCAGGCACCTCAAATGAGGATCAACCTACACGGGACTCGACTGTACCCAAATTATAGAGTCTAACCTGGGCACTAGCACTGTCTAACAAAACCTGAGCCCGAACCTCCCGACCAACAACCAGGCAGCTGACCGCACACTGAGCACATCAGACCCACCATGGCCTTAGGTCATCATCTCTTCCAAACTGCGGTTTTCAGGCTTCCGAACCTAGACCTTATCTCCAACCACTGCCCAGGGTTGAAAATGATGCAGAAATCAGAACTCCTTCCCCATGGCAAGAGACCTTGTGATTGGCATGTTGTCCAAAGTTCAGTGTAGTTGAAACCAATGTGGCCCATGAGGCCCCGCCCATGCTCGCGAGCCACATTGGTCACAAACACACATTGTGACACTCAGCCTGAGCCCAGTTCTCAAGTAAGGCCTCTCAGTGGTTGGATGAAGAGACAGCATATGGGGCCTGCCATGCCCCTAGGCCCCAAATTTTAACCATAGTTTGGGTTGTCACTTCACTATTCCCCAAGGGTCTGCTTTGGAATTCCTCTTTGTTTGGGACACCTGAGGTAACAAACCTGAAAGGAGACCTCCCATCCCACAGATTGAGGAAAAACAATGGGGACCGGGCCAAATCCACAGAGAGGAAGATTCGTCCATGGCCCATGAGGCCTCCCCACATTCCACGACCATCGTTGACACAAAATCCAGAGACCAAAGCCTGAGCAAGAGCCTCAGACTCGCTCTTTCTGAATATCCTGAAGAGTTCTTCTCATGGTTTGTAGATTGGGCCTGCCATACCTACGTCCCCAAACCTAAGCTGAGTTTGTTTTTTCAGACTTCTGTCCTCAAAGTCCTGGGCCACACACCCTCCAGGCTGGGGCCCCTGGAGCCACACATTAGGACTGTTCCTACCCCATGCATGGTAATTCTGCCGATTCCATTGTCCAAAATTGTACAAATTAGGAGAACCCTTCAAAGTCCCCGAGGCCATCCCAATATGTAGGTCTCTGTGGACAAACAAGGGCAGTCTGACACCAGCTGAGCATCTACCTCCGCTCATACCATACATGGATGTCCCCAGAGAAGGAGATGGAACCAGACAGGACCCGAGGCCATAATCCGATCCATTGCTTTGGTTTACAGGCATGTCTCCTCAAAATCCTGGATTCCAATACCAGCATAGGGGGTTTCCTGAGGCACCCAAAAGAAAAGTCTCGTCTCCACGAGGAAACTTGTGCATGGGACCTATATCAAAATCTTAGAAAAATAATTCAGAGTCCCGGTGTCACCGCCCCATTCCAAGGTCCTCATGGACACAAACACACATTAGGCCCCATGCTCATAAAAGTCCATTTCAACTCAGCCACCCCGGTTGCTCCCAATAGCCATCCGATCTCAACTGTCTTGTTGCTAGGAGACAATTGGAATGCGAGGCGGGCTTCCTTGGCATCCATCCTCGATCGGTGCTCTGGAGTAATTCCATATGGGATGTGTTGGAGCTGCCCAACAGGTCTCAATTGTCCCGCAGAAGGTATCCTTGAAGGGGGCATCCCACAACTCCCAACGTGGGAAAACCTCCATGGCCTTGAGATACCTCTCCGTTCATGAAGGGGCAGTCATGCACAGAAACTACAACCTGAGCCAACGCCTGATCCTCGCCGTGACTTCAGATGCATGAGATATTGGTTCAGATGTGCAGGGGGTACCTGCCTTGCCCTCGGCCTGAAGCCCAAGTCTAGCTTGTGTTCTCAGACTTCTGTCCTCACACTACTGGCCCAGAAGCCCTCAAGTTTGGCAATTCCGGACCCACAATGCAGCACTGTGCCTGCCCTCTAGAAAAAATATCATGCCTAATGAGCTGCGCAGGCACCTCAAATGAGGATCAACCTACACGGTACTCGACTGTACCCAAATTATAGAGTCTAACTTGGGCACTAGCACTGTCTAACAAAACCTGAGCCCGAACCTCCTGACCAACAACCAGGCAGCTGACCGCACACTGAGCACAGCAGACCCACCATGGCCTTAGGTCATCATCTCTTCCAAACTGCGGTTTTCAGGCTTCCGAACCTAGACCTTATCTCCAACCACTGCCCAGGGTTGAAAATGATGCAGAAATAAGAACTCCTTCCCCATGGCAAGAGACCTTGTGATTGGCATGTTGTCCAAAGTTCAGTGTAGTGGAAACCAATGTGGCCCATGAGGCCCCGCCCATGCTCGCGAGCCACATTGGTCAAAAACACACATTGTGACACTCAGCCTGAGCCCAGTTCTCAAGTAAGGCCTCTCAGTGGTTGGATGAAGAGACAGCATATGGGGCCTGCCATGCCCCTAGGACCCAAATTTTAACCATAGTTTGGGTTGTCACTTCACTATTCCCCAAGGCTCTGCTTTGGAATTCCTCTTTGTTTGGGACACCTGAGGTAACAAACCTGAAAGGAGACCTCCCATCCCACAGATTGAGGAAAAACAATGGGGACCGGGCCAAATCCACAGAGAGGAAGATTCGTCCATGGCCCATGAGGCCTCCCCACATTCCACGACCCTCGTTGACACAAAATCCAGAGACCAAAGCCTGAGCAAGAGCCTCAGACTCGCTCTTTCTAAATATCCTGAAGAGTTCTTCTCATGGTTTGTAGATTGGGCCTGCCATACCTACGTCCCCAAACCTAAGCTGAGTTTGTTTTTTCAGATTTCTGTCCTCAAATTCCTGGGCAACTCACACTCCAGGCTGGCACCCCTGGAGCCACACATTAGGACTGTGCCTACCCCATGCATGGGAATTCTGCCCATTCCATTGTCCATAATTGTACAAATTAGGAGAACCCTCTAAAGTCCCCGAGGCCATCCCAATATGTAGGTCTCTGTGGACAAACAAGGGCGGTCTGACACCAGCTGAGCATCTACCTCCGCTCATACCATACATGGATGTCCCCAGAGAAGGAGATGGTACCAGACAGGAACCTAGGCCATAATCGGATCCATGGCTTTGGTTTACAGGCATGTCTCCTCAAAAGCATGGATTCCAATACCAGCAGAGGGAGGTTCCTGAGTCACCCATCAGAAAACATCTCGTCTCCACGAGGAAACTTGTGCATGGGACCTATGTCAAAATCTTAGGAGAATAATTCAGAGTCCCGGTGCCACCGCTCCATACCAAGGTCCTCATGGACACAAACACACATTAGGCCCCATGCTCAGGAAAGTCCAATTCAACTCAGCCATCCCGGTTGCTCCCGCAGAGCCATCCGATCTCAACTGTCTTGTTGCTAGGAGACATTTGGAATGCGAGGCGGGCTTCCCTGGCATATATCCTCGAACGTTGCTCTGGAGTCATTCCATATGGGATGTGTTGGAGCTGCCCAACAGGTCTCAATTGTCCCGCAGAGGGAATCCTTGAAGGGGGCATCCCAGAACTCCCAACGTGGGAAAACCTCCATGGCCTTGAGATTCCTCTCCGTTCATGAAGGGGCAGTCATGCACAGAAACTACAAACTGAGCCAACGTCTGATCCTCGCCGTGACTTCAGATGCATGAGATATTGGTCAGATGTGCAGGGGGTACCTGCCTTGCCCTCGGCCTTAAGCTCAAGTCTAGCTTGTGGTCTCAGACTTCTTTCCTCACACTACTGGCCCAGAAGCCCTCAAGTTTGCAATTCCGGACCCACAATGCAGCTCTCTGCCTGCCCTCGAGAAAAAATATCTTGCCTAACGACCTGCCCAGGAACCTCAAATGAGGATCAACCTACACGGCACTCGACCGTACCCAAATTACATAGTCTAACCTGGGCACTAATGCACTGTCTGACACAACCTGAGCCCGAACCTCCTGACCAACAACCAGGCAGCTGACCGCACACTGAGCACATCAGACCCACCATGGCCTTAGGTCATCATCTCTTCCCAACTGCGGCTTTCAGGCTTCCGAACCTAAACCTTATCTCCAACCCCTGCCCAGGGTTGAAAATGATGCAGAAATCAGAACTCCTTCCCCATGGCAAGAGACCTTGTGATTGGCATGTTGTCCTAAGTTCAGTGTAGTTTAAACCAGAGTGGCCCATGAGGCCCCTACCATGCTCGCGGGCCACATTGGTCACAAACACACATTGTGACCCTCAGCCTGAGCCCTGTCCTCAAGTAAGGCCTCTCAGGGGCTGGATGAAGAGACAGCATATGGGGCCTGCCATGCCCCTAGGCCCCAAATTTTAACCATAGTTTTGGTTGTCCCCTCACATTTCCCCAGGGCTCTGCTTTGGAATTCCTCTTTGGTTGGGACACCTGAGGTAACAAACCTGAAAGGAGACCTCCAATCCCACAGATTGACGAAAAACAATTGGGACCGGGCCAAATGCCAAGAGATGAAGATTCGTCCATGTCCCATTAGTCCTCCCCTCATTCCACGGCCATCGTTGATAAAAGATCCAGAGACCAAAGCCTGAGCAAGCGCCTCAGACTCGCTCTTTCTTCATATCCCGAAGACTTCTTCTCATGGTTTGTAGATTGGGCATGCCATACCTACGTCCCCAAACCTAAGCTGAGTTTGTGTTTTCAGACTTCTGTCCTCAAAGTCCTGGGACACACCCTCCAGGCTGGGGCCCCTGGAGCCACACATTAGGACTATGCCTACCCCATACATGGGAATTCTGCCCATTCCATTGTCCAAAATTGTACAAATTAGGATAACCCTCCAAATTCCCCGAGGCCATCGCAATATGTAGGTCTCTGTGGACAAACAAGGGCGGTCTGACACCAGCTGAGCATCTACCTCCACTCATACCATAGATGGATGTCCCCAGAGAATGAGATGGAACCAGACAGGACCCGAGGCCATAATCCGATCCATTGCTTTGGTTTACAGGCATGTCTCCTCAAAATCCTGGATTCCAATACCAGCATAGGGGGTTTCCTGAGGCACCCATCAGAAAAAGTCTCGTCTCCACGAGGAAACTTGTGCATGGGACCTATGTCAAAATCTTAGAAAAATAATTCAGAGTCCCGGTGTCACCGCCCCATTCCAAGGTCCTCATGGACACAAACACACATTAGGCCCCATGCTCATAAAAGTCCATTTCAACTCAGCCACCCCGGTTGCTCCCAATAGCCATCCGATCTCAACTGTCTTGTTGCTAGGAGACAATTGGAATGCGAGGCGGGCTTCCTTGGCATCCATCCTCGATCGGTGCTCTGGAGTAATTCCATATGGGATGTGTTGGAGCTGCCCAACAGGTCTCAATTGTCCCGCAGAAGGTATCCTTGAAGGGGGCATCCCACAACTCCCAACGTGGGAAAACCTCCATGGCCTTGAGATACCTCTCCGTTCATGAAGGGGCAGTCATGCACAGAACCTACAACCTGAGCCAACGCCTGATCCTCGCCGTGACTTCAGATGCATGAGATATTGGTTCAGATGTGCAGGGGGTACCTGCCTTGCCCTCGGCCTGAAGCCCAAGTCTAGCTTGTGTTTTCAGACTTCTGTCTTCACACTACTGGCCCAGAAGCCCTCAAGTTTGGCAATTCCGGACCCACAATGCAGCACTGTGCCTGCCCTCTAGAAAAAATATCATGCCTAATGAGCTGCGCAGGCACCTCAAATGAGGATCAACCTACACGGTACTCGACTGTACCCAAATTATAGAGTCTAACCTGGGCACTAGCACTGTCTAACAAAACCTGAGCCCGAACCTCCCGACCAACAACCAGGCAGCTGACCGCACACTGAGCACATCAGACCCACCATGGCCTTAGGTCATCATCTCTTCCAAACTGCGGTTTTCAGGCTTCCGAACCTAGACCTTATCTCCAACCACTGCCCAGGGTTGAAAATGATGCAGAAATAAGAACTCCTTCCCCATGGCAAGAGACCTTGTGATTGGCATGTTGTCCAAAGTTCAGTGTAGTTGAAACCAATGTGGCCCATGAGGCCCCGCCCATGCTCGCGAGCCACATTGGTCAAAAACACACATTGTGACACTCAGCCTGAGCCCAGTCCTCAAGTAGGCCTCTCAGTGGTTGGATGAAGAGACAGCATATGGGGCCTGCCATGCCCCTAGGCCCCAAATTTTAACCATAGTTTGGGTTGTCACTTCACTATTCCCCTAATCTCTGCTTTGGAATTCCTCTTTGTTTGGGACACCTGAGGTAACAAACCTGAAAGGAGACCTCCCATCCCACAGATTGAGGAAAAACAATGGGGACCGGGCCAAATCCACAGAGAGGAAGATTCGTCCATGGCCCATGAGGCCTCCCCACATTCCACGACCATCGTTGACACAAAATCCAGAGACCAAAGCCTGAGCAAGAGCCTCAGACTCGCTCTTTCTGAATATCCTGAAGAGTTCTTCTCATGGTTTGTAGATTGGGCCTGCCATACCTACGTCCCCAAACCTAAGCTGAGTTTGTTTTTTCAGATTTCTGTCCTCAAATTCCTGGGCAACTCACACTCCAGGCTGGCACCCCTGGAGCCACACATTAGGACTGTGCCTACCCCATGCATGGGAATTCTGCCCATTCCATTGTCCAAAATTGTACAAATTAGGAGAACCCTCTAAAGTCCCCGAGGCCATCCCAATATGTAGGTCTCTGTGGACAAACAAGGGCGGTCTGACACCAGCTGAGCATCTACCTCCGCTCATACCATACATGGATGTCCCCAGAGAAGGAGATGGTACCAGACAGGAACCTAGGCCATAATCGGATCCATGGCTTTGGTTTACAGGCATGTCTCCTCAAAAGCATGGATTCCAATACCAGCAGAGGGGGGTTCCTGAGTCACCCATCAGAAAACATCTCGTCTCCACGAGGAAACTTGTGCATGGGACCTATGTCAAAATCTTAGGAGAATAATTCAGAGTCCCGGTGCCACCGCTCCATACCAAGGTCCTCATGGACACAAACACACATTAGGCCCCATGCTCAGGAAAGTCCATTTCAACTCAGCCATCCCGGTTGCTCCCGCAGAGCCATCCGATCTCAACTGTCTTGTTGCTAGGAGACATTTGGAATGCGAGGCGGGCTTCCCTGGCATATATCCTCGAACGTTGCTCTGGAGTCATTCCATATGGGATGTGTTGGAGCTGCCCAACAGGTCTCAATTGTCCCACAGAAGGAATCCTTGAAGGGGGCATCCTAGAACTCCCAACGTGGGAAAACCTCCATGGCCTTGAGATTCCTCTCCGTTCATGAAGGGGCAGTCATGCACAGAAACTACAAAATGAGCCAACGTCTGATCCTCGCCGTGACTTCAGATGCATGAGATATTGGTCAGATGTGCAGGGGGTACCTGCCTTGCCCTCGGCCTGAAGCCCAAGTCTAGCTTGTGGTCTCAGACTTCTTTCCTCACACTACTGGCCCAGAAGCCCTCAAGTTTGCAATTCCGGACCCACAATGCAGCTCTCTGCCTGCCCTCGAGAAAAAATATCTTGCCTAACGACCTGCCCAGGAACCTCAAATGAGGATCAACCTACACGGCACTCGACCGTACCCAAATTACATAGTCTAACCTGGGCACTAATGCACTGTCTGACACAACCTGAGCCCGAACCTCCTGACCAACAACCAGGCAGCTGACCGCACACTGAGCACATCAGACCCACCATGGCCTTAGGTCATCATCTCTTCCCAACTGCGGCTTTCAGGCTTCCGAACCTAAACCTTATCTCCAACCCCTGCCCAGGGTTGAAAATGATGCAGAAATCAGAACTCCTTCCCCATGGCAAGAGACCTTGTGATTGGCATGTTGTCCTAAGTTCAGTGTAGTTTAAACCAGAGTGGCCCATGAGGCCCCGCCCATGCTCGCGGGCCACATTGGTCACAAACACACATTGTGACCCTCAGCCTGAGCCCTGTCCTCAAGTAAGGCCTCTCAGGGGCTGGATGAAGAGACAGCATATGGGGCCTGCCATGCCCTTAGGCCCCAAATTTTAACCATAGTTTTGGTTGTCCCCTCACATTTCCCCAGGGCTCTGCTTTGGAATTCCTCTTTGGTTGGGACACCTGAGGTAACAAACCTGAAAGGAGACCTCCAATCCCACAGATTGACGAAAAACAATTGGGACCGGGCCAAATGCCAAGAGATGAAGATTCGTCCATGTCCCATTAGTCCTCCCCTCATTCCACGGCCATCGTTGACAAAAGATCCAGAAACCAAAGCCTGAGCAAGCGCCTCAGACTCGCTCTTTCTTCATATCCCGAAGACTTCTTCTCATGGTTTGTAGATTGGGCATGCCATACCTACGTCCCCAAACCTAAGCTGAGTTTGTGTTTTCAGACTTCTGTCCTCAAAGTCCTGGGACACACCCTCCAGGCTGGGGCCCCTGGAGCCACACATTAGGACTATGCCTACCCCATACATGGGAATTCTGCCCATTCCATTGTCCAAAATTGTACAAATTAGGATAACCCTCCAAATTCACCGAGGCCATCGCAATATGTAGGTCTCTGTGGACAAACAAGGGCGGTCTGACACCAGCTGAGCATCTACCTCCACTCATACCATAGATGGATGTCCCCAGAGAATGAGATGGAACCAGACAGGACCCGAGGCCATAATCCGATCCATTGCTTTGGTTTACAGGCATGTCTCCTCAAAATCCTGGATTCCAATACCAGCATAGGGGGTTTCCTGAGGCACCCATCAGAAAAAGTCTCGTCTCCACGAGGAAACTTGTGCATGGGACCTATGTCAAAATCTTAGAAAAATAATTCAGAGTCCCGGTGTCACCGCCCCATTCCAAGGTCCTCATGGACACAAACACACATTAGGCCCCATGCTCATAAAAGTCCATTTCAACTCAGCCACCCCGGTTGCTCCCAATAGCCATCCGATCTCAACTGTCTTGTTGCTAGGAGACAATTGGAATGCGAGGCGGGCTTCCTTGGCATCCATCCTCGATCGGTGCTCTGGAGTAATTCCATATGGGATGTGTTGGAGCTGCCCAACAGGTCTCAATTGTCCCGCAGAAGGTATCCTTGAAGGGGGCATCCCACAACTCCCAACGTGGGAAAACCTCCATGGCCTTGAGATACCTTTCCGTTCATGAAGGGGCAGTCATGCACAGAAACTACAACCTGAGCCAACGCCTGATCCTCGCCGTGAATTCAGATGCATGAGATATTGGTTCAGATGTGCAGGGGGTACCTGCCTTGCCCTCGGCCTGAAGCCCAAGTCTAGCTTGTGTTCTCAGACTTCTGTCCTCACACTACTGTCCCAGAAGCCCTCAAGTTTGGCAATTCCGGACCCACAATGCAGCACTGTGCCTGCCCTCTAGAAAAAATATCATGCCTAATGAGCTGCGCAGGCACCTCAAATGAGGATCAACCTACACGGTACTCGACTGTACCCAAATTATAGAGTCTAACCTGGGCACTAGCACTGTCTAACAAAACCTGAGCCCGAACCTCCCGACCAACAACCAGGCAGCTGACCGCACACTGAGCACATCAGACCCACCATGGCCTTAGGTCATCACCTCTTCCAAACTGCGGTTTTCAGGCTTCCGAACCTAGACCTTATCTCCAACCACTGCCCAGGGTTGAAAATGATGCAGAAATAAGAACTCCTTCCCCATGGCAAGAGACCTTGTGATTGGCATGTTGTCCAAAGTTCAGTGTAGTTGAAACCAATGTGGCCCATGAGGCCCCGCCCATGCTCGCGAGCCACATTGGTCAAAAACACACATTGTGACACTCAGCCTGAGCCCAGTCCTCACGTAGGCCTCTCAGTGGTTGGATGAAGAGACAGCATATGGGGCCTGCCATGCCCCTAGGCCCCAAATTTTAACCATAGTTTGGGTTGTCACTTCACTATTCCCCAAGGCTCTGCTTTGGAATTCCTCTTTGTTTGGGACACCTGAGGTAACAAACCTGAAAGGAGACCTCCCATCCCACAGATTGAGGAAAAACAATGGGGACCGGGCCAAATCCACAGAGAGGAAGATTCGTCCATGGCCCATGAGGCCTCCCCACATTCCACGACCATCGTTGACACAAAATCCAGAGACCAAAGCCTGAGCAAGAGCCTCAGACTCGCTCTTTCTAAATATCCTGAAGAGTTCTTCTCATGGTTTGTAGATTGGGCCTGCCATACCTACGTCCCCAAACCTAAGCTGAGTTTGTTTTTTCAGATTTCTGTCCTCAAATTCCTGGGCAACTCACACTCCAGGCTGGCACCCCTGGAGCCACACATTAGGACTGTGCCTACCCCATGCATGGGAATTCTGCCCATTCCATTGTCCAAAATTGTACAAATTAGGAGAACCCTCTAAAGTCCCCGAGGCCATCCCAATATGTAGGTCTCTGTGGACAAACAAGGGCGGTCTGACACCAGCTGAGCATCTACCTCCGCTCATACCATACATGGATGTCCCCAGAGAAGGAGATGGTACCAGACAGGAACCTAGGCCATAATCGGATCCATGGCTTTGGTTTACAGGCATGTCTCCGCAAAAGCATGGATTCCAATACCAGCAGAGGGGGTTTCCTGAGGCACCCATCAGACAACATCTCGTCTCCACGAGGAAACTTGTGCATGGGACCTATGTCAAAATCTTAGGAGAATAATTCAGAGTCCCGGTGCCACCGCTCCATACCAAGATCCTCATGGACACAAACACACATTAGGCCCCATGCTCAGGAAAGTCCATTTCAACTCAGCCATCCCGGTTGCTCCCGCAGAGCCATCCGATCTCAACTGTCTTGTTGCTAGGAGACATTTGGAATGCGAGGCGGGCTTCCCTGGCATATATCCTCGAACGTTGCTCTGGAGTCATTCCATATGGGATGTGTTGGAGCTGCCCAACAGGTCTCAATTGTCCCGCAGAAGGAATCCTTGAAGGGGGCATCCCAGAACTCCCAACGTGGGAAAACCTCCATGGCCTAGAGATTCCTCTCCGTTCATGAAGGGGCAGTCATGCACAGAAACTTCAAACTGAGCCAACGTCTGATCCTCGCCGTGACTTCAGATGCATGAGATATTGGTCAGATGTGCAGGGGGTACCTGCCTTGCCCTCGGCCTGAAGCCCAAGTCTAGCTTGTGGTCTCAAACTTCTGTCCTCACACTACTGGCCCAGAAGCCCTCAAGTTTGCAATTCCGGACCCACAATGCAGGACTCTGCCTGCCCTCGAGAAAAAATATCTTGCCTAACGACCTGCCCAGGAACCTCAAATGAGGATCAACCTACACGGCACTCGACCGTACCCAAATTACATAGTCTAACCTGGGCACTAATGCACTGTCTGACACAACCTGAGCCCGAACCTCCTGACCAACAACCAGGCAGCTGACCGCACACTGAGCACATCAGACCCACCATGGCCTTAGGTCATCATCTCTTCCCAACTGTGGCTTTCAGGCTTCCGAACCTAAACCTTATCTCCAACCCCTGCCCAGGGTTGAAAATGATGCAGAAATCAGAACCTCTTCCCCATGGCAAGAGACCTTGTGATTGGCATGTTGTCCTAAGTTCAGTGTAGTTTAAACCAGTGTGGCCCATGAGGCCCCGCCCATGCTCGCGGGCCACATTGGTCACAAACACACATTGTGACCCTCAGCCTGAGCCCTGTCCTCAAGTAAGGCCTCTGAGGGGCTGGATGAAGAGACAGCATATGGGGCCTGCCATGCCCCTAGGCCCCAAATTTTAACCATAGTTTTGGTTGTCCCCTCACTCTTCCCCAGGGCTCTGCTTTGGAATTCCTCTTTGGTTGGGACACCTGAGGTAACAAACCTGAAAGGAGACCTCCCATCCCACAGATTGAGGAAAAACAATGGGGACCGGGCCAAATCCACAGAGAGGAAGATTCGTCCATGGCCCATGAGGCCTCCCCACATTCCACGACCATCGTTGACACAAAATCCAGAGACCAAAGCCTGAGCAAGAGCCTCAGACTCGCTCTTTCTGAATATCCTGAAGAGTTCTTCTCATGGTTTGTAGATTGGGCCTGCCATACCTACGTCCCCAAACCTAAGCTGAGTTTGTTTTTTCAGATTTCTGTCCTCAAATTCCTGGGCAACTCACACTCCAGGCTGGCACCCCTGGAGCCACACATTAGGACTGTGCCTACCCCATGCATGGGAATTCTGCCCATTCCATTGTCCAAAATTGTACAAATTAGGAGAACCCTCTAAAGTCCCCGAGGCCATCCCAATATGTAGGTCTCTGTGGACAAACAAGGGCGGTCTGACACCAGCTGAGCATCTACCTCCGCTCATACCATACATGGATGTCCCCAGAGAAGGAGATGGAACCAGACAGGACCCGAGGCCATAATCCGATCCATTGCTTTGGTTTACAGGCATGTCTCCTCAAAATCCTGGATTCCAATACCAGCATAGGGGGTTTCCTGAGGCACCCATCAGAAAAATCTCGTCTCCACGAGGAAACTTGTGCATGGGTCCTATGTCAAAATCTTAGAAAAATAATTCAGAGTCCCGGTGTCACCGCCCCATTCCAAGGTCCTCATGGACACAAACACACATTAGGCCCCATGCTCATAAAAGTCCATTTCAACTCAGCCACCCCGGTTGCTCCCAATAGCCATCCGATCTCAACTGTCTTGTTGCTAGGATGGATATCCCCAGAGAAGAAGATTGAACCAGACAGGACCCTAGGCCATAATAGGATCCTTTGCTTTGGGTTACAGGCATGTGTCCTCACAAGCCTGATTCCAATATGAGCATAGAGGTCTTCCTGAGGCACCCATCAGAACTCATCTCGTCTCCACAAGGAAACCTGTGCATGGGAGCCATGTCCAAAGCTTAGGAGAGTACTTCAGGGTCCCGGTGCCACCGCCCCATTCCAAGGCCCTCATGGACACAAAAACACACTAGGGCCCATCCTCAGGAATGTCGATTTCAACTCAGCCACCCCGGTTGCTCCGGCAGAGCCATCAGATCTAAACTGTCTTGTTGCTAGGAGACAATTGGAATGCGAGGCGGGCTTCCCAGGCATCCATCCGCGAACGGTGCTCTGGAGTCATTCTATATGGGATGTCCAGGAGCTGTCCAACAGGTCTCAATTGTCCAGCAGACGGAATCCTTAAAGGGGGCATCCCACAACTCCCAAAGTGGGAAAAACTCAATGGCCTCGAGATTCCGCTCCCTTCATGAAGCGGCCGTCATGCACAGAAAATCCAACCTGAGCCAACGTCTGATCCTCGCCCTGACATCAGATGCATGAGATATTGGTTCAGATCTGCAGGGGGTACCTGCCGTGCCCTCGCCCTGAAACCCAAGTCTAGCTTGTCTTCTCAGACTTCCGTCCTCACACTCCTGGCCCCGAAGCCCTCAAGTTTGGCAATTCCGGACCCACAAGCAGCACTCTGCCTGCCCTCTAGAAAAAAAATTATTGCCTCATGAGCTGCCCAGGCAACTTAAATGAGGATAAACCTACACAGCACTCGACTTTACCCAAATTATATAGTCTAACCTGGGCAATAATGCACTGTCCAACACAACCTGAGCCCGGACCTCCTGACCAACACAAAGAAAGCTGACCACACACTGAGCACATAAATCCCGATATGGCCTTAGGACATCATCTCTTCGCTACCTCAGTTTTCAGGTTTCAGAACCGAGACCTTATCTCCAATCAATGCCCAGGGGTGAGTGTGATGCAGAAATCAGAACTCCTTCTTACCCATGGCAAGAACCCTTGTGGTTGGCACGTTGTCCAACGTTCAGTGTAGGAGAAACCAGCATTCACCCTGAGGCCCCGCCCATTCTTGAGTGCGACGAGGGCATACACACGCATTGTGACCCTCAGCATGAGTCCTGTGCTCTAGTAAGTCCTCTCAGTGGCTGGACCATTAGATGTCATAATGGGCTTGACATGTCCCTAGGCCCCAATTTTTAACGAGATTTCTGATTGTCCAGTCGCCACTCCCCAGGGCTTTAGTCTGGAGTTCCTCATTTGGTGGGACACCGGAGGTTAAAAAAGAAAACAATAACAACAAAAAAAAAAAATACGGGCTTCTTCCAGCCCACAGAATGACCCCAAACTCTTTGGACGGGGCCAAAACACCAGAGAGTTAGACTCGTTCATTTCCCATGAAGTCACCCAGAAATTACACGACCATGAGTGACACGATATCCAGAGACAAAAACTTGAGCAGGAGCCTCACACTCGCCCTTCTTTCAAATCCCGAAGAGTTCTCCTCATGGTCTGTAGTTCAGTCCTGCCATACTTATGACCCGAAACATAAGCCGAGTTTGTGTTTTCAGACAACTGTCCAAACAGCCCTGGCCTACACAACCTACCGGCTCAGGCCCCTGGAGCCAAACCTGAGGACTGTACTTGCCCTCTCCAAGGGAATAGTGTGTGCTCATTCCAATGGCCAAAACCCTTCTAATAGGATAAACCTCCAAAGTCCCTGATCCATCTCAATAGTGGTGGCTTCCCAGGAAAAACAGGGGCAATCTGAGCCCAACTGAGCACCTACCTGCACTCAGACCCATAGACAGATGTCCCCTGAGGTATAAAGGAAAGAACAGGCCCCTAGGCACTAATCAGATCCATTGCTTTGGTTTCCAGGCATCTCTCCTCAGAGGCCTGGATTTCAAAAGCAGCATATAGCTGTTTCTTGACTCACCCATCAGAAAACATCTCATCTACACATGGGAAACTTGCACGTTGGAGCTGTGTCAAAGCCTCTGTTTAGGAGAACCCTTTAGGGCCCCAGGGCCACAGCTTCATTCCAAGGTCTCCATAGACACAAAAGCACATTAGGAAACATCCCCAGGGGTGTCCATTTCAACTCAGCGTCCTCGGTTGCTCCCCACAGATCCAGGAGATCTAACCTGTCTTGTTGCTAGGAGACAATTGGAATGCGAGGTGGGCTACCCAGCCATCCATCCTTAGAAGCCTGCTCAGAATCATTGGCCTGGAGCCAAACAACAGGTCTCAATTGTCCTGCAGAAGACCCTCTGCAGTTTGGAGCTTCTCAAAACTCCAATCGTGGGAAAACCCCCATTGCCTCGTGATGCCCCCCCATTCATGAAGGGGCCATCAGGGACAGAAACTCAACCTGAGCGATCGTCCGATCCTCGCCCTGACTACAGATGGACTAGATCTCGATTCAGGTCTGTAGATTGTGCCTGCCATTGCCTCACCCAGAAACCTAAGCCTAGCCTGTGTTCTCAGACTTTTGTCGTCAGACTACTGGCCCACAATTCCTCCAGTTTGGCAATCCAGATTTACAATGCAGCACCCTGCCCGCCCTCCAGAAGAAAAACATTGTCCTCTGGGGCTACCCAGTAACCCCAAATGAGGATCAACCTGAACCGACCTTGGCTGTACCCCAAATACATAGGCTGACCAGGGCACTAATGCCCTTTCTGCCACAGCCTGAGCCTGGATCTCCTGGCCCATCCCTGACAGCTGGCCGCACACTGAGCACAAAGAGCCGCCATGGCCTTAGGTCGTCATCTCTTCCCAACCTCGGTTTTCAGGTTTCAGAACCTAGACCTTATCTCCAATCACTGCCCAGGGTTGAAGGTGATGCAGAAATCAGAACTCCTTCCCCATGGCAAGAAACCTTGTGGTTGGCATGTTGTCCAACGTTCAAAGTAGTTGAAACAATGTGGCCCATGAGCCCCCGCCCATGCTCCCGGGCAACATTGGTCACAAAGACACATTGTGACCCTCAGGCTGAGCCCAGTCCTCAAGTTAGGCCACTCAGTGGCTGGATGAAGAGATAGCATATTGGGCTTGCCATGCCCCTAGGCCCCAATTTTTAACCATAGTTCAAGTTTTCCCTTAGGTCTTCGCCACGGCTTGGCTTTGGAATTCCTCTTTTGGTGGGACACCTGAGGTAACAAAACTGAAATGAGTCCTCCCATCCCACAGACTGACGAAAAGCAATTGGGAATCGGGCCAAATCCTCAAAGAGGAAGATTCGTCCATGGCCCATGAGGCCTCCCCGACATTCCACGGCCATCGCTGATACAAAATCCAGAGACAAAAGCCTGAGCAAGCGCCTCAGACTCGCACTTTCTTCATATCCAGAAGAGATCTTCTCATGGCTTGTAGATCGGGCCTGCCATACCTACGTCCCCAAACCTAAGCTGAGTTTGTGTTTTCAGACTTCTGTTCTCAAAGTTTTGGGCCACACACACTCCAGGCTGGGCCCCTGGAGCCACACATTAGGACCGTGCCTACCAATCCATGGGAATTCTGCCCATTCCATGGTCCAAAATCGCACAAATTTGGAGAAACTTCCAACGTCCCTGAGGCCATCCCAATAGTGTAGGTCGCCCGGAACAAACAAGGGCTGTCTGACACCAGCTGATAATCGACCTCCACTCATACCATAGATGGATGTCCCCAGAGAAGAAGATTGAACCAGACAGGACCCTAGGCCATAATAGGATCCATTGCTTTGGGTTACAGGCATGTGTCCTCACAAGCCTGATTCCAATATGAGCATAGGGGTCTTCCTGAAGCACCCATCAGAACTCATCTCGTCTCCACAAGGAAACCTGTGCATGGGAGCCATGTCCAAAGCTTAGGAGAGTACTTCAGGGTCCCGGTGCCACCGCCCCATTCCAAGGCCCTCATGGACACAAAAACACACGAGGGCCCATCCTCAGGAAAGTCGATTTCAACTCAGCCACCCCGGTTGCTCCGGCAGAGCCATCAGATCTAAACTGTCTTGTTGCTAGGAGACAATTGGAATGCGAGGCGGGCTTCCCAGGCATCCATCCGCGAACGGTGCTCTGGAGTCATTCTATATGGGATGTCCAGGAGCTGTCCAACAGGTCTCAATTGTCCAGCAGACGGAATCCTTAAAGGGGGCATCCCACAACTCCCAAAGTGGGAAAAACTCAATGGCCTCGAGATTCCGCTCCCTTCATGAAGCGGCCGTCATGCACAGAAAATCCAACCTGAGCCAACGTCTGATCCTCGCCCTGACATCAGATGCATGAGATATTGGTTCAGATCTGCAGGGGGTACCTGCCGTGCCCTCGCCCTGAAACCCAAGTCTAGCTTGTCTTCTCAGACTTCCGTCCTCAACACTCCTGGCCCCGAAGCCCTCAAGTTTGGCAATTCCGGACCCACAATGCAGCACTCTGCCTGCTCTCTAGAAAAAAAATTATTGCCTCATGAGCTGCCCAGGCACCTTAAATGAGGGTAAACCTACACAGCACTCGACTTTACCCAAATTATATAGTCTAACCTGGGCATTAATGCACTGTCCAACACAACCTGAGCCCGGACCTCCTGACCAACACAAAGAAAGCTGACCGCACACTGAGCACATAAATCCCGCCATGGCCTTAGGTCATCATCTCTTCGCTACCTCAGTTTTCAGGTTTCAGAACCGAGACCTTATCTCCAATCACTGCCCAGGGGTGAGTGTGATGCAGAAATCAGAACTCCTCCTTACCCATGGCAAGAACCCTTGTGGTTGGCACGTTGTCCAACGTTCAGTGTAGGAGAAACATGAATTCACCCTGAGGCCCCGCCATTTTTGAGTGCGACGAGGGCATACACACGCATTGTGACCCTCAGCATGAGTCCTGTGCTCTAGTAAGTCCTCTCAGTGGCTGGACCATTATATGTCATAATGGGCTTGACCTGTCCCTAGGCCCCAATTTTTAACCAGATTTCTGATTGTCCAGTCGCCCCTCCCCAGGGCTTTACTCTGGAGTTCCTCATTTGTGGGACACCTGAGGTTAAAAAAGAAAACAACAACAACAAAAAAAAATACGGGCTTCTTCCAGCCCACAGAATGACCCCAAACTCTTTGGACGGGGCCAAAACACCAGAGAGTTAGACTCGTTCATTTCCCATGAAGTCACCCAGAAATTACACGACCATGAGTGACACGATATCCAGAGACAAAAACTTGAGCAGGAGCCTCACACTCGCCCTTCTTTCAAATCCCGAAGAGTTCTCCTCATGGTCTGTAGTTCAGTCCTGCCATACTTATGACCCGAAACATAAGCCGAGTTTGTGTTTTCAGACAACTGTCCAAACAGCCCTGGCCTACACAACCTACCGGCTCAGGCCCCTGGAGCCAAACCTGAGGACTGTACTTGCCCTCTCCAAGGGAATTGTGTGTGCCCATTCCAATGGCCAAAACCCTTCTAATAGGATAAACCTCCAAAGTCCCTGATCCATCTCAATAATGGTGGCTTCCCAGGAAAAACAGGGGCAATCTGAGCCCAACTGAGCACCTACCTGCACTCAGACCCATAGACAGATGTCCCCTGAGGTATAAAGGAAAGAACAGGCCCCTAGGCACTAATCAGATCCATTGCTTTGGTTTCCAGGCATCTCTCCTCAGAGGCCTGGATTTCAAAAGCAGCATATAGCTGTTTCTTGACTCACCCATCAGAAAACATCTCATCTACACATGGGAAACTTGCACGTTGGAGCTGTGTCAAAGCCTCTGTTTAGGAGAACCCTTTAGGGCCCCAGGGCCACCGCTTCATTCCAAGGTCTCCATAGACACAAAAGCACATTAGGACCCATCCCCAGGGGTGTCCATTTCAACTCAGCGTCCTCGGTTGCTCCCCACAGATCCAGGAGATCTAACCTGTCTTGTTGCTAGGAGACAATTGGAATGCGAGGTGGGCTACCCAGCCATCCATCCTTAGAAGCCTGCTCAGAATCATTGGCCTGGAGCCAAACAACAGGTCTCAATTGTCCTGCAGAAGACCCTCTGCAGTTTGGAGCTTCTCAAAACTCCCATCGTGGGAAAACCCCCATTGCCTCGTGATGCGCCCCCATTCATGAAGGGGCCATCAGGGACAGAAACTCAAGCTGAGCGATCGTCTGATCCTTGCCCTGACTACAGATGCACGAGATCTCGATTCAGGTCTGTAGATTGTGCCTGCCATGGCCTCACCCAGAAAACTTAGCCTAGCCTGTGTTCTCAGACTTTTGTCGTCAGACTACTGGCCCACAAGCCCTCCAGTTTGGCAATCCAGAACTACAATGCAGCACTCTGCCTGCCCCCCAGAAGAAAAAACATTGTCCTCTGGGGCTACCCAGTAACCCCAAATGAGAATCAACCTGCACCGTCCTTGGCTGTACCCCAAATACAAAGGCAGACCAGGGCACTAATGTCCTTTCTGACACACCCTCAGCCTGGACCCCCTGGCCCCTCCCAGACAGCTGGACGCACACTGAGCACATCGAGCCGCCGTGGCCTTAGGTCGTCATCTCTTCCCAACCTCGGTTTTCAGGTTTCAGAACCTAGACCTTATCTCCAATCACTGCCCAGGGTTGAAGGTGATGCAGAAATCAGAACTCCTTCCCCATGGCAAGAAACCTTGTGGTTGGCATGTTGTCCAACGTTCAAAGTAGTTGAAACCAGTGTGGCCCATGAGGCCCCGCCCATGCTCGCGGGCCACATTGGTCAGAAACACACATTGTGACCCTCAGGCTGAGCCCAGTCCTCAAGTAAGGCCACTCAGTGGCTGGATGAAGAGATAGCATATTGGGCTTGCCATGCCCCTAGGCCCCAATTTTTAACCATAGTTCGGGTTGTCCCTTCAGTCTTCCCCACGGCTTTGCTTTGGAATTCCTCCTTTGGTGAGACACCTGAGGTAACAAAACTGAAATGAGTCCTCCCATCCCACAGATTGACGAAAAGCAATTGGAATCGGGCCAAATCCTCAAAGAGGAGGATTCGTCCATGGCCCATGAGGCCTCCCCGACATTCCACGGCCATCGCTGATACAATATCCAGAGACAAAAGCCTGAGCAACACCTCAAACTCGCACTTTCTTCATATCCTGAAGAGTTCTTCTCATGGTTTGTAGATCGGGCCTGCCATACCTACGTCCCCAAACCTAAGCTGAGTTTGTGTTTTCAGACTTCTGTCCTCAAAGCCTTGGGCCACGCACCCTCCAGGCTGGGCTTTTGGAGCCACACATTAGGACTGTGGCTACCAATCCATGGGAATTCTGCCCATTCCATGGTCCAAAATCGTACATATTAGGAGAAACCTCCAAAGTCCCTGAGGCCATCCCAATAGTGTAGGTCGCCCGGAACAAACAAGGGCTGTCTGACACCAGCTGATAATCGACCTCCACTCATACCATAGATGGATGTCCCCAGAGAAGAAGATTGAACCAGACAGGACCCTAGGCCATAATAGGAACCATGGCTTTGGGTTACAGGCATGTGTTCTCAAAAGCCTGATTCCAATACGAGCATAGGGGTCTTCCTGAGGCACCCATCAGAACTCGTCTCGTCTCCACAAGGAAACCTGTGCATGGGAGCCATGTCCAAACTTTAGGAGAGTACTTCAGGTTCCCGGTGCCACCGCCCCATTCCAAGGCTCTCATGGACACAAAAACACATTAGGACCCATCCTCAGGAAAGTCCATTTCAACTCAGCCACCCCGGTTGCTCTGGCAGAGCCATCAGATCTAAACTGTCTTGATGCTAGGAGACAATTGGAATGCGAGGCGGGCTTCCCAGGCATCCATCCGCGAAGGGTGCTCTGGAGTCATTCCATATGGGATGACCTGGAGCTGTCCAACAGGTCTCAATTGTCCCGCAGACGGAATCCTTGAAGGGGGCATCCCACAACTCCCAACGTGGGAAAACCTCAATGGCCTCGAGATTCCGATCCCTTCATGAAGCGGCCGTCATGCACAGAAAATCCAACCTGAGCCAACGTCTGATCCTCACCCTGACATCAGATGCATGAGATATTGGTTCAGATCTGCAGGGCGTACCTGCCGTGCCCTAGCCCTGAAACCCAAGTCTAGCTTGTCTTCTCAGACTTCCGTCCTCACACTCCTGGCCCCGAAGCCCTCAAGTTTGGCAATTCCGGACCCACAATGCAGCACTCTGCCTGCCCTGTAGAAAAAAAATTATTGCCTCATGAGCTGCTCAGGAAACTTAAATGAGGATAAACCTACACAGCACTCGACTTTACCCAAATTATATAGTCTAACCTGGGCACTAATGCACTGTCGAACACAACCTGAGCCCGGACCTCCTGACCAACACAAAGAAAGATGACCGCACACCTAGCACATAAATCCCGCCATGGCCTTAGGTCATCATCTCTTCGCTACCTCAGTTTTCAGGCTTCAGAACCGAGACCTTATCTCCAATCACTGCCCAGGGGTGAGTGTGATGCAGAAATCAGAACTCCACCTTAATCATGGCAAGAACCCTTGTGGTTGGCACGTTGTCCAACGTTCAGTGTAGGAGAATCCAGCATTCACCCTGAGGACCCGCCCATTCTTGAGTGCGACGAGGGCATACACACGCATTGTGACCCTCAGCATGAGTCCTGTCCTCTAGTAAGTCCTCTCAGTGGCTGGACCATTAGATGTCATAATGGGCTTGACATGTCCCTAGGACCAATTTTACCCAGATTTCTGATTGTCCAGTCGCCCCTCCGAGGGCTCTACTCTGGAATCCCTCATTTGGTGGGACACCTGAGGTTAAAAAAGAAAACAAGAACAACAAGAAAAAAACGGACTTCTTCCAGCCCACAGAATGACCCCAAACTCTTTGGGCGGGGCCAAACCACCAGAGAGTAAGACTCGTCCATTTCCCATGAAGTCACCCAGAAATTCCACGACCACGAGTGACACGATATCCAGAGATAAAAACTTGAGCAGGAGCCTCACACTCGCCCTTCTTTCAAATCCCGAAGAGTTCTCCTCATGGTCTGTATGTCAGTCCTGCCATACCTATGACCCGAAACATAAGCCGAGTTTGTGTTTTCAGAAAACTGTCCAAACAGCCCTGGCCTACACAACCTACAGGCTCAGGCCCCTGGAGCCAAACCTGAGGACTGTACTTGCCCTCTCCAAGGGAATTGTGTGTGCCCATTCCAATGGCCACAACCCTTTTAATAGGATAAATCTCCAAATTCCCTGATCCATCTCAATAGTGGTGGCTTCCCAGGAAAAACAGGGGCAATCTGAGCCCAATTGAGCACCTACCTGCACTCAGACCCATAGACAGATGTCCCCAGAGGTAAAAAGGAAAGAACAGGCCCCTAGGCACTAATCAGATCCATTGCTTTCGTTTCCAGGCATCTTTCCTCAGAGGCCTGGATTTCAAAAGCAGCATATAGCTGTTTCTTGACTCACATATCAGAAAACATCTCATCTACACATGGGAAACTTGCACGTTGGAGCTGTGTCAAAGCCTCTGTTTAGGAGAACCCTTTAGGGCCCCAGGGCCACCGCTTCATTCCAAGGTCTCCATAGACACAAAAGCACATTAGGACCCATCCCCAGGGGTGTCCATTTCAACTCAGCGTCCTCGGTTGCTCCCCACAGATCCAGGAGATCTAACCTGTCTTGTTGCGAGGAGACAATTGGAATGCGAGGTGGGCTACCCAGCCAACCATCCTTAGAACCCTGCTCAGAATCATTGGCCTGGAGCCAAACAACAGGTCTCAATTGTCCTGCAGAAGACTCTCTGCACTTTGGAGCTTCTCACAACGCCCATCGTGGGAAAACCCCCGTGGCCTCGTGATGCCCCCCCATTCATGAAGGGGCCATCAGGGACAGAAACTCCAACCTGAGCGATCGTCTGATCCTCGCCCTGACTTCAGAAGCACGAGATCTCGATTCAGGTCTGTAGATTGTGCCTGCCATGGCCTCACCCAGAGGCCTAAGCCTAGCCTGTGTTCTCAGACTTTTGTCGTCAGACTACTGGCCCACAAGCCCTCCAGTTTGGCAATCCAGAACTACAATTCAGCACTCTGCCTGCCCTCCAGAAGAAAAAACATTGTCCTCTGGGGCTACCCAGTAACCCCAAATGAGGATCAACCTGCACCGACCTTGGCTGTACCCCAAATACAAAGGCAGACCAGGGCACTTATGTCCTTTCTGACACAGCCTGAGCCTGGACACCCTGGCCCCTCCCAGACAGCTGGACGCACACTGAGCACATCGAGCCGCCGTGGCCTTAGGTCGTCATCTCTTCACAACCTCGGTTTCAGGTTTCAGAACCTAGACATTATCTCCAATCCCTGCCCAGGGTTGAAGGTGATGCAGAAATCAGAACTCCTTCCCCAAAGCAAAAAACCTTGTGGTTGGCATGTTGTCCAACGTTCAAAGTAGTTGAAACCAGTGTGGCCCTTGAGGCCCCGCCCATGCTCACGGGCCGCATTGGTCACAAACACACATTGTGACCCTCAGGCTGAGCCCAGTCCTCAAGTAAGGCCACTCAGTGGCTGGATGAAGAGATAGCATATTGGGCTTGCCATGCCCCTAGGCCCCAATTTTTAACCATAGTTCGGGTTGTCCCTTCAGTCTTCCCCACGGCTTTGCTTTGGAATTCCTCCTTTGGTGAGACACCTGAGGTAACAAAACTGAAATGAGTCCTCCCATCCCACAGACTGACGAAAAGCAATTGGGAATCGGGCCAAATCCTCAAAGAGGAAGATTCGTCCATGGCCCATGAGGCCTCCCCGACATTCCACGGCCATCGCTGATACAAAATCCAGAGACAAAAGCCTGAGCAAGCGCCTCAGACTCGCACTTTCTTCATATCCTGAAGAGATCTTCTCATGGCTTGTAGATCGGGCCTGCCATACCTACGTCCCCAAACCTAAGCTGAGTTTGTGTTTTCAGACTTCTGTTCTCAAAGTTTTGGGCCACACACACTCCAGGCTGGGCCCCTGGAGCCACACATTAGGACCGTGCCTACCAATCCATGGGAATTCTGCCCATTCCATGGTCCAAAATCGCACAAATTTGGAGAAACTTCCAACGTCCCTGAGGCCATCCCAATAGTGTAGGTCGCCCGGAACAAACAAGGGCTGTCTGACACCAGCTGATAATCGACCTCCACTCATACCATAGATGGATGTCCCCAGAGAAGAAGATTGAACCAGACAGGACCCTAGGCCATAATAGGATCCATTGCTTTGGGTTACAGGCATGTGTCCTCACAAGCCTGATTCCAATATGAGCATAGGGGTCTTCCTGAAGCACCCATCAGAACTCATCTCGTCTCCACAAGGAAACCTGTGCATGGGAGCCATGTCCAAAGCTTAGGAGAGTACTTCAGGGTCCCGGTGCCACCGCCCCATTCCAAGGCCCTCATGGACACAAAAACACACGAGGGCCCATCCTCAGGAAAGTCGATTTCAACTCAGCCACCCCGGTTGCTCCGGCAGAGCCATCAGATCTAAACTGTCTTGTTGCTAGGAGACAATTGGAATGCGAGGCGGGCTTCCCAGGCATCCATCCGCGAACGGTGCTCTGGAGTCATTCTATATGGGATGTCCAGGAGCTGTCCAACAGGTCTCAATTGTCCAGCAGACGGAATCCTTAAAGGGGGCATCCCACAACTCCCAAAGTGGGAAAAACTCAATGGCCTCGAGATTCCGCTCCCTTCATGAAGCGGCCGTCATGCACAGAAAATCCAACCTGAGCCAACGTCTGATCCTCGCCCTGACATCAGATGCATGAGATATTGGTTCAGATCTGCAGGGGGTACCTGCCGTGCCCTCGCCCTGAAACCCAAGTCTAGCTTGTCTTCTCAGACTTCCGTCCTCACACTCCTGGCCCCGAAGCCCTCAAGTTTGGCAATTCCGGACCCACAATGCAGCACTCTGCCTGCTCTCTAGAAAAAAAATTATTGCCTCATGAGCTGCCCAGGCAAGTTAAATGAGGATAAACCTACACAGCACTCGACTTTACCCAAATTATATAGTCTAACCTGGGCATTAATGCACTGTCCAACACAACCTGAGCCCGGACCTCCTGACCAACACAAAGAAAGCTGACCGCACACTGAGCACATAAATCCCGCCATGGCCTTAGGTCATCATCTCTTCGCTACCTCAGTTTTCAGGTTTCAGAACCGAGACCTTATCTCCAATCACTGCCCAGGGGTGAGTGTGATGCAGAAATCAGAACTCCTCCTTACCCATGGCAAGAACCCTTGTGGTTGGCACGTTGTCCAACGTTCAGTGTAGGAGAAACATGAATTCACCCTGAGGCCCCGCCATTTTTGAGTGCGACGAGGGCATACACACGCATTGTGACCCTCAGCATGAGTCCTGTGCTCTAGTAAGTCCTCTCAGTGGCTGGACCATTATATGTCATAATGGGCTTGACCTGTCCCTAGGCCCCAATTTTTAACCAGATTTCTGATTGTCCAGTCGCCCCTCCCCAGGGCTTTACTCTGGAGTTCCTCATTTGTGGGACACCTGAGGTTAAAAAAGAAAACAACAACAACAAAAAAAAATACGGGCTTCTTCCAGCCCACAGAATGACCCCAAACTCTTTGGACGGGGCCAAAACACCAGAGAGTTAGACTCGTTCATTTCCCATGAAGTCACCCAGAAATTACACGACCATGAGTGACACGATATCCAGAGACAAAAACTTGAGCAGGAGCCTCACACTCGCCCTTCTTTCAAATCCCGAAGAGTTCTCCTCATGGTCTGTAGTTCAGTCCTGCCATACTTATGACCCGAAACATAAGCCGAGTTTGTGTTTTCAGACAACTGTCCAAACAGCCCTGGCCTACACAACCTACCGGCTCAGGCCCCTGGAGCCAAACCTGAGGACTGTACTTGCCCTCTCCAAGGGAATTGTGTGTGCCCATTCCAATGGCCAAAACCCTTCTAATAGGATAAACCTCCAAAGTCCCTGATCCATCTCAATAATGGTGGCTTCCCAGGAAAAACAGGGGCAATCTGAGCCCAACTGAGCACCTACCTGCACTCAGACCCATAGACAGATGTCCCCTGAGGTATAAAGGAAAGAACAGGCCCCTAGGCACTAATCAGATCCATTGCTTTGGTTTCCAGGCATCTCTCCTCAGAGGCCTGGATTTCAAAAGCAGCATATAGCTGTTTCTTGACTCACCCATCAGAAAACATCTCATCTACACATGGGAAACTTGCACGTTGGAGCTGTGTCAAAGCCTCTGTTTAGGAGAACCCTTTAGGGCCCCAGGGCCACCGCTTCATTCCAAGGTCTCCATAGACACAAAAGCACATTAGGACCCATCCCCAGGGGTGTCCATTTCAACTCAGCGTCCTCGGTTGCTCCCCACAGATCCAGGAGATCTAACCTGTCTTGTTGCTAGGAGACAATTGGAATGCGAGGTGGGCTACCCAGCCATCCATCCTTAGAAGCCTGCTCAGAATCATTGGCCTGGAGCCAAACAACAGGTCTCAATTGTCCTGCAGAGGACCCTCTGCAGTTTGGAGCTTCTCAAAACTCCCATCGTGGGAAAACCCCCATTGCCTCGTGATGCGCCCCCATTCATGAAGGGGCCATCAGGGACAGAAACTCAAGCTGAGCGATCGTCTGATCCTTGCCCTGACTACAGATGCACGAGATCTCGATTCAGGTCTGTAGATTGTGCCTGCCATGGCCTCACCCAGAAACCTTAGCCTAGCCTGTGTTCTCAGACTTTTGTCGTCAGACTACTGGCCCACAAGCCCTCCAGTTTGGCAATCCAGAACTACAATGCAGCACTCTGCCTGCCCCCCAGAAGAAAAAACATTGTCCTCTGGGGCTACCCAGTAACCCCAAATGAGAATCAACCTGCACCGTCCTTGGCTGTACCCCAAATACAAAGGCAGACCAGGGCACTAATGTCCTTTCTGACACACCCTCAGCCTGGACCCCCTGGCCCCTCCCAGACAGCTGGACGCACACTGAGCACATCGAGCCGCCGTGGCCTTAGGTCGTCATCTCTTCCCAACCTCGGTTTTCAGGTTTCAGAACCTAGACCTTATCTCCAATCACTGCCCAGGGTTGAAGGTGATGCAGAAATCAGAACTCCTTCCCCATGGCAAGAAACCTTGTGGTTGGCATGTTGTCCAACGTTCAAAGTAGTTGAAACCAGTGTGGCCCATGAGGCCCCGCCCATGCTCGCGGGCCACATTGGTCAGAAACACACATTGTGACCCTCAGGCTGAGCCCAGTCCTCAAGTAAGGCCACTCAGTGGCTGGATGAAGAGATAGCATATTGGGCTTGCCATGCCCCTAGGCCCCAATTTTTAACCATAGTTCGGGTTGTCCCTTCAGTCTTCCCCACGGCTTTGCTTTGGAATTCCTCCTTTGGTGAGACACCTGAGGTAACAAAACTGAAATGAGTCCTCCCATCCCACAGATTGACGAAAAGCAATTGGAATCGGGCCAAATCCTCAGAGAGGAGGATTCGTCCATGGCCCATGAGGCCTCCCCGACATTCCACGGCCATCGCTGATATAATATCCAGAGACAAAAGCCTGAGCAACACCTCAAACTCGCACTTTCTTCATATCCTGAAGAGTTCTTCTCATGGTTTGTAGATCGGGCCTGCCATACCTACGTCCCCAAACCTAAGCTGAGTTTGTGTTTTCAGACTTCTGTCCTCAAAGCCTTGGGCCACGCACCCTCCAGGCTGGGCTTTTGGAGCCACACATTAGGACTGTGGCTACCAATCCATGGGAATTCTGCCCATTCCATGGTCCAAAATCGTACATATTAGGAGAAACCTCCAAAGTCCCTGAGGCCATCCCAATAGTGTAGGTCGCCCGGAACAAACAAGGGCTGTCTGACACCAGCTGATAATCGACCTCCACTCATACCATAGATGGATGTCCCCAGAGAAGAAGATTGAACCAGACAGGACCCTAGGCCATAATAGGAACCATGGCTTTGGGTTACAGGCATGTGTTCTCAAAAGCCTGATTCCAATACGAGCATAGGGGTCTTCCTGAGGCACCCATCAGAACTCGTCTCGTCTCCACAAGGAAACCTGTGCATGGGAGCCATGTCCAAACTTTAGGAGAGTACTTCAGGTTCCCGGTGCCACCGCCCCATTCCAAGGCTCTCATGGACACAAAAACACATTAGGACCCATCCTCAGGAAAGTCCATTTCAACTCAGCCACCCCGGTTGCTCTGGCAGAGCCATCAGATCTAAACTGTCTTGATGCTAGGAGACAATTGGAATGCGAGGCGGGCTTCCCAGGCATCCATCCGCGAAGGGTGCTCTGGAGTCATTCCATATGGGATGACCTGGAGCTGTCCAACAGGTCTCAATTGTCCCGCAGACGGAATCCTTGAAGGGGGCATCCCACAACTCCCAACGTGGGAAAACCTCAATGGCCTCGAGATTCCGATCCCTTCATGAAGCGGCCGTCATGCACAGAAAATCCAACCTGAGCCAACGTCTGATCCTCACCCTGACATCAGATGCATGAGATATTGGTTCAGATCTGCAGGGCGTACCTGCCGTGCCCTAGCCCTGAAACCCAAGTCTAGCTTGTCTTCTCAGACTTCCGTCCTCACACTCCTGGCCCCGAAGCCCTCAAGTTTGGCAATTCCGGACCCACAATGCAGCACTCTGCCTGCCCTCTAGAAAAAAAATTATTGCCTCATGAGCTGCTCAGGAAACTTAAATGAGGATAAACCTACACAGCACTCGACTTTACCCAAATTATATAGTCTAACCTGGGCACTAATGCACTGTCGAACACAACCTGAGCCCGGACCTCCTGACCAACACAAAGAAAGATGACCGCACACCTAGCACATAAATCCCGCCATGGCCTTAGGTCATCATCTCTTCGCTACCTCAGTTTTCAGGCTTCAGAACCGAGACCTTATCTCCAATCACTGCCCAGGGGTGAGTGTGATGCAGAAATCAGAACTCCACCTTAATCATGGCAAGAACCCTTGTGGTTGGCACGTTGTCCAACGTTCAGTGTAGGAGAATCCAGCATTCACCCTGAGGACCCACCCATTCTTGAGTGCGACAAGGGCATACACACGCATTGTGACCCTCAGCATGAGTCCTGTCCTCTAGTAAGTCCTCTCAGTGGCTGGACCATTAGATGTCATAATGGGCTTGACATGTCCCTAGGACCAATTTTACCCAGATTTCTGATTGTCCAGTCGCCCCTCCGAGGGCTCTACTCTGGAATCCCTCATTTGGTGGGACACCTGAGGTTAAAAAAGAAAACAAGAACAACAAGAAAAAAACGGACTTCTTCCAGCCCACAGAATGACCCCAAACTCTTTGGGCGGGGCCAAACCACCAGAGAGTAAGACTCGTCCATTTCCCATGAAGTCACCCAGAAATTCCACGACCACGAGTGACACGATATCCAGAGATAAAAACTTGAGCAGGAGCCTCACACTCGCCCTTCTTTCAAATCCCGAAGAGTTCTCCTCATGGTCTGTATGTCAGTCCTGCCATACCTATGACCCGAAACATAAGCCGAGTTTGTGTTTTCAGAAAACTGTCCAAACAGCCCTGGCCTACACAACCTACAGGCTCAGGCCCCTGGAGCCAAACCTGAGGACTGTACTTGCCCTCTCCAAGGGAATTGTGTGTGCCCATTCCAATGGCCACAACCCTTTTAATAGGATAAATCTCCAAAGTCCCTGATCCATCTCAATAGTGGTGGCTTCCCAGGAAAAACAGGGGCAATCTGAGCCCAACTGAGCACCTACCTGCACTCAGACCCATAGACAGATGTCCCCAGAGGTAAAAAGGAAAGAACAGGCCCCTAGGCACTAATCAGATCCATTGCTTTCGTTTCCAGGCATCTTTCCTCAGAGGCCTGGATTTCAAAAGCAGCATATAGCTGTTTCTTGACTCACATATCAGAAAACATCTCATCTACACATGGGAAACTTGCACGTTGGAGCTGTGTCAAAGCCTCTGTTTAGGAGAACCCTTTAGGGCCCCAGGGCCACCGCTTCATTCCAAGGTCTCCATAGACACAAAAGCACATTAGGACCCATCCCCAGGGGTGTCCATTTCAACTCAGCGTCCTCGGTTGCTCCCCACAGATCCAGGAGATCTAACCTGTCTTGTTGCGAGGAGACAATTGGAATGCGAGGTGGGCTACCCAGCCAACCATCCTTAGAACCCTGCTCAGAATCATTGGCCTGGACCCAAACAACAGGTCTCAATTGTCCTGCAGAAGACTCTCTGCAGTTTGGAGCTTCTCACAACTCCCATCGTGGGAAAACCCCCATGGCCTCGTGATGCCCCCCCATTCATGAAGGGGCCATCAGGGACAGAAACTCCAACCTGAGCGATCGTCTGATCCTCGCCCTGACTTCAGATGCACGAGATGTCGATTCAGGTCCGTAGATTGTGCCTGCCATGGCCTCACCAAGAAACCTAAGCCTAGCTTGTGTTCTCAGACTTTGGTCGTCAGACTACTGGCCCACAAGCCCTCCAGTTTGGCAATCCAGATCTACAATGCAGCACCCTGTCCGCCCTCCAGAAGAAAAACATTGTCCTCTGGGGCTAACCAGTAACCCCAAATGAGGATCAACCTGCACCGAACTTGGCTGTACCCCAAATACATAGGCTGACCAGGGCACTAATGCCCTTTCTGACACAGCCTGAGCCTGGACCCCCTGGCCCCTCCCAGACAGCTGGCCGCACACTGAGCACATCGAGCCGCCGTGGCCTTAGGTCGTCATCTTTTCCAAACCTCGGTTTTCAGGTTTCAGAACCTAGACCTTATCTACAATCACTGCCCAGGGTTGAAGGTGATGCAGAAATCAGAACTCCTTCCCCATGGCAAGAAACCTTGTGGTTGGCCTGTTGTCCAACGTTCAGTGTAGTTGAAACCAGTGTGGCCCATGAGGCCCCGCCCATGCTCGCCGGCCACATTGGTCACAAACGCACATTGTGACCCTCAGGCTGAGCCCAGTCCTCAAGTAAGGCCACTCAGTGGCTGGATGAAGAGATAGCATATTGGGCTTGCCATGCCCCTAGGACCCAATTTTTAACCATGGTTCGGGTTGTCCCTTCAGTCTTCCCCACGGCTTTGCTTTGGAATTCCTCTTTTGGTGGGACACCTGAGGTAACAAAACTGAAATGAGTCCTCCCATCCCACAGATTGACGAAAAGCAATTGGGAATCGGGCCAAATCCTCAGAGAGGAAGATTCGTCCATGGCCCATGAGGCATCCCCGACATTCCACGGCCATCGCTGATACAAAATCCAGAGACAAAAGCCTGAGCAAGCGCCTCAGACTCGCACTTTCTTCATATCCTGAAGAGTTCTTCTCATGGTTTGTAGATCGGGCCTGCCATACCTACGTCCCCAAACCTAAGCTGAGTTTGTGTTTTCAGACTTCTGTCCTCAAAGTCTTGGGCCACACACCCTCCAGGCTGGGCCCCTGGAGCCACACATTAGGACTGTGTCTACCAATCCATGGGAATTCTGCCAATTCCATGGTCCAAAATCATACAAATTAGGAGAAACCTCCAAAGTCCCTGAGGCCATCCCAATAGTGTAGGTCGCCCGGAACAAACAAGGGCTGTCTGACACCAGCTGATAATCGAACTCCACTCATACCATAGATGGATGTCCCCAGAGAAGAAGATTGAACCAGACAGGACCCTAGGCCATAATAGGATACATTGCTTTGGGTTACAGGCATGTGTCCTCAAAAGCCTGATTCCAATACGAGCATAGGGGTTTTCCTGTGGCACCCATCAGAACTCATCTCATCTCCACAAGGAAACCTGTGCATGGGAGCCATGTCCAAAGCTTAGGAGAGTACTTCAGGGTCCCGGTGCAACCGCCCCATTCCAAGGCCCTCATGGACACAAAAACACATTAGGACCCATCCTCAGGAAATTCCATTTCAACTCAGCCACCCCGGTTGCTCCGGCAGAGCCATCAGATCTAAACTGTCTTGTTGCTAGGAGACAATTGGAATGTGAGGCGGGCTTCCCAGGCATCCATCCGCGAACGGTGCTCTGGAGTCATTCCATATGGGATGTCCTGGAGCTGTCCATCAGGTCTCAATTGTCCCGCAGAAGGAATCCTTGAAGGGGGCTTCCCACAACTCCCAAAGTGGGAAAACCTCAATGGTCCCGAGATTCCGCTCCCTTCACGAAGCGGCCGTCATGCACAGAAACTCCAACCTGAGCCAACATCTGATCCTCGCCCTGAATTCAGATGCATGAGATATTGGTTCAGATCTGCAGGGGGTACCTGCCGTGCCCTCAACCTGAAACCCAAGTCCAGCTTGTCTTCTCAGACTTCCGTCCTCACACTCCTGGCCCCGAAGCCCTCAAGGTTGGCAATTCCGGACCCACAATGCAGCACTCTGCCTGCCCTCTAGAAAAAAAATTTTTGCCTCAGGAGCTGCCCAGGCACCTTAAATGAGGATAAACCTACACAGCACTCGACGTTACCCAAATTATATAGTCTAACCTGGGCACTAATGCACTGTCGAACACAACCTGAGCCCGGATCTCCTGACCAACACCCAGAGAGCTGACCGCACACTGAGCACATGAAACCCGCCATGGCCTTAGGTCATCATCTCTTCCCTACCTCCGTTTTCAGGCTTCAGAACCGAGACCTTATCTCCAATCACTGCCCAGGGGTGAGTGTGATGCAGAAATCAGATCTCCTCCTTACCCATGGAAAGAACCCTTGTGGTTGGCACGTTGTCCAACGTTCAGTGTAGGAGAAACCAGCATTCACCCTGAGGCCCCGCCCATTCTTGCGTGCGAAGAGGGTATACATATGCATTGTGACTCTCAGCATGAGTCCTGTCCTCTAGTAAGTCCTCTCAGTGGCTGGACCATTAGATGTCATAATTGGCTTGACATGTCCCTAGGCCCCAATTTTTAACCAGATTTCTGATTGTCCAGTCGCCCCTCCCCAGGGCTCTACTATGGAATACCTCATTTGGTGGGACACCTGAGGTTAAAAAAGAAAACAACAACAACAAGAACAAAAAAAAAACGGACTTCTTCCAGCCCACAGATTGACCCCAAACTCTTTGGACGGGGCCAAACCACCAGAGAGTAAGACTCGTCCATTTCCCATGAAGTCACCCAGAAATTCCACGACCATGAGTGACACGATATTCAGAGACAAAAACTTGAGCAGGAGCCTCACACACGCCCTTTTTTCAAATCCCGAAGAGTTCTCCTCATGGTCTGTAGGTCAGTCCTGCCATACCTATGACCCGAAACATAAGCCGAGTTTGTGTTTTCAGACAACTGTCCAAACAGCCCTGGCCTACACAACCTACAGGCTCAGGCCCCTGGAGCCAAACCTGAGGACTGTACTTGCCCTCTCCAAGGGTATTGTGTGTGCCCATTCCAATGGCCACAACCCTTCTAATAGGATAAACCTCCAACGTCCCTGATCCATCTCAATAGTGGTGGCTTCCCAGGAAAAACAGGGGCAATCTGAGCCCAACTGAGCACCTACCTACACTCAGACCCATAAACAGATGTCTCCAGAGGTAAAAAGGAAAGAACAGGCCCCTAGGCACTAATCAGATCCACTGCTTAGTTTTCCAGGCATCTCTCCTCAGAGGCCTGGATATCAAAACAGCATATAGCTGTTTCTTGACTCACCCATCAGAAAACATCTCATCTACACATGGGAAACTTGCACGTTGGAGCTGTGTCAAAGCCTCTGTTTAGGAGAACCCTTTAGGGCCCCAGGGCCACCGCTTCATTCCAAGGTCTCCATAGACACAAAAGCACATTAGGACCCAACCCCAGGGGTGTCCATTTCAACTCAGCGTCCTCGGTTGCTCCCCACAGATCCAGGAGATCTAACCTGTCTTGTTGCTAGGAGACAATTGGAATGCGAGGTGGGCTCCCCAGCCATCCATCCTTAGAACCCTGCTCAGAATCATTGGCCTGGACCCAAGCAACAGGTCTCAATTGTCCTGCAGAAGACTCTCTGCAGTTTGAAGCTTCTCACAACTCCCATCGTGGGAAAATCCCCATGGCCTCGTGATGACCCCCCCATTCATGAAGGGGCCATCAGGGACAGAAACTCCAACCTGAGCGATCATCTGAACCTCGCCCTGACTTCAGATGCACGAGATCTCGATTCAGGTCTGTAGATTATGCCTGCCATGGCCGCACCCAGAAACCTAAGCCTAGCTTGTGTTCTCAGACTTTGGTCGTCAGACTACTGGCCCACAATCCCTCCAGTTTGGCAATCCAGAATTACAATGCAGCACCCTGCCCGCCCTCCAGAGAAAAACATTGTCCTCTGGGGCTACACAGTAACCCCAAATAAGGATCAACCTGCACCGAACTTGGCTGTACCCCAAATACATAGGCTGACCAGGGCACTAATGCCCTTTCTGACACAGCCTGTACCTGGACCCCCTGGCCCCTCCCAGACAGCTGGCCGCACACTGAGCACATCGAGCCGCCGTGGCCTTAGGTCGTCATCTTTTCCAAACCTCGGTTTTCAGGTTTCAGAACCTAGACCTTATCTCCAATCACAGCCCAGGGTTGAAGGTGATGCAGAAATCAGAACTCCTTCCCCATGGCAAGAAACCTTGTGGTTGGCATGTTGTCCAACGTTCAGTTTAGTTGAAACCAGTGTGGCCCATGAGGCCCCGCCCATGCTCGCCGGCCACATTGGTCACAAACGCACATTGTGACCCTCAGGCTGAGCCCAGTCCTCAAGTAAGGCCACTCAGTGGCTGGATGAAGAGATAGCATATTGGGCTTGCCATGCCCCTAGGACCCAATTTTTAACCATAGTTCGGGTTGTCCCTTCAGTCTTCCCCACGGCTTTGCTTTGGAATTCCTCTTTTGGTGGGACACCTGAGGTAACAAAACTAAAATGAGTCCTCCCATCCCACAGATTGACGAAAAGCAATTGGGAATCGAGCCAAATCCTCAGAGAGGAAGATTCGTCCATGGCCCATGAGGCCTCCCCGACATTCCACGGCCATCGCTGATACAAAATCCAGAGACAAAAGCCTGAGCAAGCGCCTCATACTCGCACTTTCTTCATATCCTGAAGAATTCTTCTCATGGTTTGTAGATCGTGCCTGCCATACCTACGTCCCCAAACCGAAGCTGAGTTTGTGTTTTCAGACTTCTGTCCTCCAAGTCTTGGGCCACACACCCTCAAGGCTGGGCCCCTGGAGACACACATTAGGACTGTGCCTACCAATCCATGGGAATTCTGCCCATTCCATGGTCCAAAATCCTACAAATTAGGAGAAACCTCCAAAGTCCCTGAGGCCATCCCAATAGTGTAGGTCGCCCGGAACAAACAAGGGCTGTCTGACACCAGCTGATAATCGACCTCCACTCATACCATAGATGGATGTCCCCAGAGAAGAAGATTGAACCAGACAGGACCCTAGGCCATAATAGGATCCATTGCTTTGGGTTACAGGCATGTGTCCTCAAAAGCCTGATTCCAATACGAGCATAGGGGTTTTCCTGAGGCACCCATCAGAACTCATCTCGTCTCCACAAGGAAACCTTTGCATGGGAGCCATGTCCAAAGCTTAGGAGAGTACTTCAGGGTCCCGGTGCCACCGCCCCATTCCAAGGCCCTCATGGACACAAAAATACATTAGGACCCATCCTCAGGAAAGTCAATTTCAACTCAGCCACCCCGGTTGCTCCGGCAGAGCCATCAGATCCAAACTCTCTTGTTGCTAGGAGACAATTGGAATGCGAGGCGGGCTTCCCAGGCATCCATCCGCGAACGGTGCTCTGGAGTTATTCCATATGGGATGTCTTGGAGCTGTCCAACAGGTCTCAATTGTCCCGCAGAGGGAATCCTTGAAGGGGGCATCCCACACCTCCCAACGTGGGAAAACCTCAATGGCCCCGATATTCCGCTCCCTTCATGAAGCTGCCGTCATGCACAGAAAATCCAACCTGAGCCAACGTCTGATCCTCGCCCTGACTTCAGATGCATGAGATATTGGTACAGATCTGCAGGGGGTACCTGCCGTGCCCTCGCCCTGAATCCCAAGTCTAGCTTGTCTTCTCAGACTTCCGTCCTCACACTCCTGGCCCCGAAGCCCTCAAGGTTGGCAATTCCGGACCCACAATGCAGCACTCTGCCTGCCCTCTAGAAAAAAAATTATTGCCTCATGAGCTGCCCAGGCACCTTAAATGAGGATAAACCTACACAGAACTCGACGTTACCCAAATTATATAATCTAACCTGGGCACTAATGCACTGTCGAACACAACCTGAGCCCGGATCTCCTGACCAACACCCAGAAAGCTGACCGCACACTGAGCACATAAAACCCGCCATGGCCTTAGGTCATCATCTCTTCCCTACCTCCGTTTTCAGGCTTCAGAACTGAGACCTTATCTCCAATCACTGCCCAGGGGTGAGTGTGATGCAGAAATCAGAACTCCTCCTTACCCATGGCAAGAACCCTTGTGGTTGGCACGTTGTCCAACGTTCAGTGTAGGAGAAACCAGCATACACCCTGAGGCCCCGCCCATTCTTGCGTGCGAAGAGGGCATACATACGCATTGTGACCCTCAAATGAGTCCGGTCCTCTAGTAAGTACTTTCAGTGGTTGGATATTTAGATGTCATAATGGGCTTGACATGTCCCTATGCCCCAATTTTTAACCAGATTTCTGATTGTCCAGTCGCCCCACCCCAGGGCTCTACTCTGGAATCCCTCATTTGGTGGGACACCTGAGGTTAAAAAAGAAAACAACAACAACAAGAACAACAACAACAAAAAAAAAACGGACTTCTTCCAGCCCACAGACTGACCCCAAACTCTTTGGACGGGGCCAAACCACCAGAGAGTAAGACTCGTCCATTTCCCATGAAGTCACCCAGAAATTCCACGACCATGAGTGACACGAAATCCAGAGACAAAAACTTGAGCAGGAGCCTCACACTCGCCCTTTTTTCAAATCCCGAAGAGTTCTCCTCATGGTCTGTAGGTCAGTCCTGCCATAACTATGACCCGAAACATAAGCCGAGTTTGTGTTTTCAGACAACTGTCCAAACAGCACTGGCTTACACAACCTACAGGCTCAGGCCCCTGGAGCCAAACCTGAGGACTGTACTTGCCCTCTCCAAGGGAATTGTGTGTGCCCATTCCAATGGCCACTACAATTCTAATAGGATAAACCTCCAAAGTCCCTGATCCATCTCAATAGTGGTGGCTTCCCAGGAAAAACAGGGGCAATCTGAGCCCAAATGAGCACCTACCTGCACTCAGACCCATAGACAGATGTCTCCAGAGGTAAAAAGGAAAGAACAGGCCCCTAGGCACTAATCAGATCCATTGCTTTGGTTTCCAGGCATCTCTCCTCAGAGGCCTGGATATCAAAACAGCATATAGCTGTTTCTTGACTCACCCATCAGAAAACATCTCATCTACACATGGGAAACTTGCACGTTGGAGCTGTGTCAAAGCCTCTGTTTAGGAGAACCCTTTAGGTCCCCAGTGCCACCGCTTCATTCCAAGGTCTCCATAGACACAAAAGCACATTAGCGCCCTTCCCCAGGGGTGTCCATTTCAACTCAGCGTCCTCGGTTGCTCCCCACAGAACCAGGAGATCTAAACTGTCTTGTTGCTAGGAGACAATTGGAATGCGAGGTGGGCTACCCAGCAATCCATCCTTAGAACCCTGCTCAGAATCATTGGCCTGGACCCAAGCAACAGGTCTCAATTGTCCTGCAGAAGACTCTCTGCAGTTTGGAGCTTCTCACAACTCCCATCGTGGGAAAACCCCCATGGCCTCGTGATGCCCCCCCCCCCCATTCATGAAGGGGCCATAGGGACAGAAACTCCAACCTGAGCGATCGTCTGATCCTCGCCCTGACTTCAGATGCACGAGATCTCGATTCAGGTCTGTAGATTGTGTCTGCCATGGCCTCACCCAGAAACCTAAGCCTAGCTTGTGTTCTCAGACTTTGGTCGTCAGACTACTGGCCCACAAGCCCTCCAGTTTGGCAATCCAGAAATACAATGCAGCACCCTGCCCGCCCTCCAGAAGAAAAACATTGTCCTCTGGGGCTACCCAGTAACCCGAAATAAGGATCAACCTGCACCGAACTTGGCTGTACTCCAAATACATAGGCTGACCAGGGCACTAATGCCCTTTCTGACACAGCCTGAGCCTGGACCCCCTGGCACCTCCCAGACAGCTGGCCGCACACTGAGCACATCGAGCCGCTGTGGCCTTAGGTCGTCATCTTTTCCCAACCTCGGTTTTCAGGTTTCAGAACCTAGACCTTATCTACAATCACTGCCCAGGGTTGAAGGTTATGCAGAAATCAGAACTCCTTCCCCATGGCAAGAAACCTTGTGGTTGGCATGTTGTCCAACGTTCAGTGTAGTTGAAACCAGTGTGGCCCATGAGGCCTTGCCCATGCTCGCCGGCCACATTGGTCACAAACGCACATTGTGACCCTCAGGCTGAGCCCAGTCCTCAAGTAAGGCCACTCAGTGGCTGGATGAAGAGATAGCATATTGGGCTTGCCATGCCCCTAGGACCCAATTTTTAACCATAGTTCGGGTTGTCCCTTCAGTCTTCCCCACGGCTTTGCTTTGGAATTCCTCTTTCGGTGGGACACCTGAGGTAACAAAACTTAAATGAGTCCTCCCATCCCACAGATTGACGAAAAGCAATTGGGAATCGGGCCAAATCCTCAGAGAGGAAGATTCGTCCATGGCCCATGAGGCCTCCCGGACATTCCACGGCCATCGCTGATACAAAATCCAGAGACAAAAGCCTGAGCAAGCGCCTCAGACTCGCACTTTATTCATATCCTGAAGAGTTCTTCTCATGGTTTGTAGATCGGGCCTGCCATACCTATGTCCCCAAACCGAAGCTGAGTTTGTGTTTTCAGACTTCTGTCCTCCAAGTCTTGGGCCACACACCCTCTAGGCTGGGCCCCTGGAGACACATATTAGGACTGTGCCTACCAATCCATGGGAATTCTGCCCATTCCATGGTCCAAAATCCTACAAATTAGGAGAAACCTCCAAAGTCCCTGAGGCCATCCCAATAGTGTAGGTCGCCCGGAACAAACAAGGGCTGTCTGACACCAGCTGATAATCGACCTCCACTCATACCATAGATGGATGTCCCCAGAGAAGAAGATTGAACCAGACAGGACCCTAGGCCATAATAGGATCCATTGCTTTGGGTTACAGGCATGTGTCCTCAAAAGCCTGATTCCAATACGAGCATAGGGGTTTTCCTGAGGCACCCATCAGAACTCATCTCGTCTCCACAAGGAAACCTGTGCATGGGAGCCATGTCCAAAGCTTAGGAGAGTACTTCAGGGTCCCGGTGCCACTGCCCCATTCCAAGGCACTCATGGACACAAAAACACGTTAGGACCCATCCTCAGGAAAGTCCATTTCAACTCAGCCACCCCCGTTTCTCCGGCAGAGCCATCAGATCTAAACTGTCTTGTTGCTAGGAGACAATTGGAATGCGAGGCGGGCTTCCCAGGCATCCAACCGCGAACGGTGCTCTGGAGTCATTCCATATGGGATGTCCTGGAGCTGTCCAACAGGTCTCTATTGTCCCGCAGAAGGAATCCTTGAAGGGGGCATCCCACAACTCCCAACGTGGGAAAACCTCAATGGCCCCGAGATTCCGCTCCCTTCATGAAGCGGCCGTCATGCACAGAAACTCCAACCTGAGCCAACGTCTGATCCTCGCCCTGACTTCAGATGCATGAGATATTGGTTCAGATCTGCAGGGAGTACCTGCCGTGTTCTCGGCCTGAAGCCCAAGTCTAGCTCGTCTTCTCAGATTCCGTCCTCACACTCTTGGCCCCTTAGCCCTCAAGTTTGACTCTTCCGGACCCACAATGCAGCACTCTGCCTGCCTTCTAGAAAAAAAATTATTGCCTCATGAGCTGCCCAGGCACCTTTAATGAGGATAAACCTACACAGCACTCGACGTTACCCAAATTATATAGTCTAACCTGGGCACTAATGCACTGTCGAACACAACCTGAGCCCGGACCTCCTGACCAAGACCCAGAAAGCTGACCGCACCCTGAGCACATAAAACCCGCCATGGACTTAGATCGTAATCTCTCCCCAACTGCGATTTTTCAGGCTTCAGAACCGAGACCTTATCTCCAACCACTGCCCAGGGATGAAAATGATGAAGAAATCAAAACACCTTCCCCATGGCAAGAGACCTTGTTATTGGCATGTTGTCCAAGGTCCAGTGTAGTTGAAACCAGTGTGGCCCATGAGGCCCCGCCCATGCTCGAGTGCCACGTTGGTCACAAACACACACTGTGACCCTCACCCTGAGCCCAGCCCTCAAGTAAGGCCTGTCAGTGGCTGGATGAAGAGACAGCTTATTGTGCCTGCATTGCCCCTAGGCCCCAATTTTTAACCATAGTTTGGGTTTTCCCTTCACTCTTCCCCAGGGCTCTGCTTTGGAATTCCTCTTTTGTTCAGACACCTGAGGTAAAAAACCTGAAAGGAGACCTCCCATCCCTCAGATTGACGAAAAACAATTGGGATAGGGCCAAATCCACAGAGAGGAAGATTCGTCCATGGCCCATGAGTTCTCCCCACATTCCACGGCCATCGTTGATATAAAATCCAAATGCAAATGCCTGAGCAAGTTCCTCAGAATCGCTCTTTCTTCATATCTTGAAGATTTCTTCTCATGATTTGTAGATTGGGCCTGATATACCTACATCCCCAAACCTAAGCTGAGTTTGTGCTTTCAGACTTCTGTCCTCAAAGTCCTGGGCCACACACCCTCAGGCTGGGGCCCCTGAAGCCACACATTAGGACTGTGCCTACCCAATCCATGGGAATTCTGCCCATTCCATTGTCCAAAATCGTACAAATTAGGAGAACTCTCCAAAGCCCCGAGTCCATCCCAATAGTGTAGGTCTCCGGGGACAAACGAGGGAGGTAAGACACCAGGTGAGCATCTACCTCCACTCATTCCATAGATGAATATCCCCAGAGAAGAAGAATGAAGAAGACAGGACCCTAGGCCATAATCGAATACATTGCTTTGGTTTACAAACATGTCTCTTCAAAAGTCTGGATTCCAATACCAGCATAATGGGTTTCCTGAGGGACCCATCAGAACAAATCTCCTCTCCACAAGGAAACTTGTGCATGGGAGCTATGTCAAAAGCTTAGGAGAATACTTCAGGGTCCCAGTGCCACCGCCCCATTTCAAGGCCCTCATGGACACAAACACACATTAGGGCCCATCCTCAGGAAAGTCCATTTCAACTCAGCCAGCCCGGTTGCTCCCGCAGAGGGATCCGATCTCAACTGTATTGTGGCTAGTAGACAATTGGATTGCGAGGCGGGCTTCCTTGGCATCCATTCTCCAAGGGTGCTCTGGTCATTTCATATGGGATGTCCTGGAGCTGCCCAACAGGTCTCAATTGTCACACAGAAGGAATCATTGAAGGGGGCATCCAGCCACTCCCACGTCGAAAAACCTCCATGGCCTTGAGATTCCGCTCCGTTCATGAAGGGGCAGTCATGCACAGAAACTCTAACCTGAGCCAAAGTCTGATATCGCCGTGACTTCAGATGCTTGAGAATATGGTTGCGACTGCAGGGGGTACCAGCCGTGCCCTCGGCCTGAAACTCAAGTCTAGCTTGTGTTCTCTGACTTCTGTCCTCACACTCCTGGCCCAGAAGCCAAAAAGTTTGGCAATTCCGGACCCTCAATGCAGCACTCTGCCAGCCCTCTAGAAAAAATATCTTGCCTAATGAGGAGCCCAGGAACCTCAAATGAGGATAAACCTACACGGCACTCGACTGTACCCAAATTACATAGTCTAACCTGGGCACTAATGCACTGTCTGACACAACCTGAGCCAGAACCTCCTGACCAAAACCCAGGCAGCTGACCGCACACTGAGCATATCAGACGCGCCATGGCCTTAGGTCGTCATCTCTTGCCAACTGCGATTTTTCAGGCTTCAGAACCTATACCTTATGTCCAATCACTGCTCACGATTGAAAATGATGCAGAAATCAGAACACCTTCCCCATGGCAAGATACCTTGTGATTGCCATGTTGTCCAAGGTCCAGTGTAGTGGAAACCAGTTTGGCCCATGAGGCCCCGCCCATGCTCGCGGGCCACATTTGTCACAAACACACATTTGACCCTCAGCCTGAGCCCAGTCCTCAAGTAAGGCCGCTCAGTGGCTGGATGAAGAGACAGCTTATTGGGCCTGCCATGCCCCTAGGCCCCAATTTTTAACCATAGTTTGGGTTGTCCCTTCACTCTTCCCCAGGGCTCTGCTTTGGAATTCTTCTTTTGTTCGGACACCTGAGGTAATAAACCTGAAAGGAGACCTCCCATCCCACAGATTGACGAAAAATAATTGGGACCGGGCCAAATCCACAGAGAAGAAGATTCGTCCATGGCCCATGATGCCTCCCCACATTCCACGGCCATCATTGATATAAAACCCAGAGACAAAAGCCTGAGCAAGTGCCTCAGACTCGCTCTTTCTTCATATCCTGAAGATTTCTTCTCATGATTTGTAGATTGGGCCTGCCATACCTACGTCCCCAAACATAAGGTGAGTTTGTGTTTTTAGACTTCTGTCCTCAAAGTCCTGTGCCACACACCCTCCAGGCTGGGGCCCCTGGAGCCACACATTCGGACTGTGCCTACCCAATCCATGGGAATTCTGCCCATTCCATTGTCCAAAATCTTACAAATTGGGAGAACTCTCCAAGGTCCCCGAGGCCATCCCAATAGTGTAGGTCTCCAGGGACAAACAAGGGTGGTCTGACACCAGGTGAGCATCTATCTCCACTCATTCCATAGACGGATATCCCCAGAGAAGAAGATTGAACCAGACAGGATCCTAGGCAATAATCGGATCCATTGCTTTGGTTTACAGGCATGTCTCCTCAAGAGCCTGGATTCCAAGACCAGCATAATGGGTTTCCTGAGGCACCCATCAGAACAAATCTCCTCTCCACAAGGAAACTTGTGCATGGGAGCTATGTCAAAAGCGTAGGAGTATACTTCAGGGTTACGGTGCCACCGCCCCATTCCAAGGCCCTCATGGACAAAACACACTATAGGCCCCATCCTCAGGAATGTCCATTTCAACTCAGCCACCCCGGTTGCTTCCGCAGAGCCATCCGATCACAACTGTATTGTAGCTAGGAGACAATTGGAATGAGAGGCGGGCTTCCCTGGCATCCATCCTCGAACGGTGCTCTGGAGTCATTCCATATGGGATGTCCTGGAGCTGCCCAACAGGTCTCAATTGTCCCGCAGAAGGAATCCTTGAAGGGGGCATCACAAAACTCCCAATGTGGGAAAATCTCCATGGCCTTGAGATTCCGCTCCTTTCTTGAAGGGGCAGTCATGCACAGAAACTACAATCTGAGCCAACGTCTGATCCTCGCCGTGACTTCAGATGCTTAGATATTGTTTCCGATCTGCAGGGGGTAACTACCGTGCCCTCGGCCTGAAGCCCAAGTCTATCTTGTGTTGTCAGACTTCTGTCCTCAAACTCCGGGCCCAGAAATCCTCCATTTTGGCAATTCCGGACCCACAATGCAGCACTTTGCCTGCCCTCTAGAAAAAATATCTTGCCTAATGAGGTGCCCAGGCACCTCAAATGAGGATAAACCTACAGGGCACTCGACTGTACCCAAATTATATAGTCTAACTTGGGCACTAGTGCACTGTCTGACACAACCTGAGCCAGAACCTCCTGACCAACACCCAGGCAGTTGACCGCACATTGCGCATATCAGACGCGCCATCGCCTTAGATCGTCATCTATTCCCAACTGCGATTTTTCAAACTTCGGAACCTAGACCTTATCTCCAACCACTTCCCAGGGATGAAAATGATGCAGAAATCAGAAGACCTTCCCCATGGCAAGATACCTTGTGTTTGGCATGTTGTCCAAGGTCCAGTTTAGTTGAAACCAGTTTGGCCCATGAGGCCCCGCCCATGCTCGCGTGCCATGTTGGTCACAACACACACTGTGACCCTCAGCCTGAGCCCAGCCCTCAAGTAAAGCCTCTCAGTGGCTGGATGAAGAGACAGCTTATAGTGCCTGCCATACCCCTACGCCCCAATTTTTAACCATAGTTTGGGTTTTCCCTTGACTCTTCCCCAGGGCTCTGCTTTGGAATTCCTCTTTTGTTCAGACACCTGAGATAATAAACCTGAAAGGAGACCTCCCATCACACAGATTGAGGAATAACAATTGGGATCGGGCCAAATCAACAGAGAGGAAGATTCGTCCATGGCCCATGAGTCCTCCCCATATTCCACGGCCATCGTTGATATAAAATCCAAATGCAAAAGCCTGAGCAAGTGCCTCAGAATCGCTCTTTCTTCATATCCTGAAGATTTCTTCTCATGATTTGTAGATTGGGCCTGCCATACCTACATCCCCAAACCTAAGCTGAGTTTGTGTTTTCAGACTTCTGTCCTAAAAGTCCTGGGCAACACACCCTCAGGTTGGGGCCCCTGAAGCCACACATTAGGACTGCGCCTACCCAATCCATGGGAATTCTGCCCATTCCATTGTCCAAAATCGTACAAATTATGAGAACTCTCCAAAGTCCCCGAGGCAATCCCAATAGTGTAGGTCTCCGGGGACAAACAAGGACGGTCTAACACCAGGTGAGCATCTACCTCAACTCATTCCATAGATGAATATCCCCAGAGAAGAAGAATGAACAAGACAGGACCCTAGGCCATAATCGAATACATTGCTTTGGTTTACAGGCATGTCTCTTTAAAAGTCTGGATTCCAATACCAGCATAATGGGTTTCCTGAGGCACCCATCAGAACAAATCTCCTCTCCACAAGGAAACTTGTGCATGGGAGCTATGTCAAAAGCTTAGGAGAATACTTCAGTGTCCCAGTGCCACCGCCCCATTTCAAGGCCCTCATGGACACAAACACACATTAGGGCCCATCCTCAGGAAAGTCCATTTCAACTCAGCCACCCGGGTTGCTCCCGCAGAGGGATCCGATCTCAACAGTATTGTGGCTAGTAGACAATTGGATTGCGAGGCGGGCTTGCCTGGCATCCATCCTCCAACGGTGCTGTGGAGTCATTCCATATGGGATGTCCTGGAGCTGCCCAACAGTTCTCAATTGTCCCGCAGATGGAATCCTTGAAGGGGGCATCACACAACTCCCAACGTGGGAAAAGCTCCATGGCCTTGAGATTCCGCTTCTTTCATGAAGGGGCAGTCATGCACAGAAACTACAACCTGAGCCAACGTCTGATCCTCGCCATGACTTCAGATGCTTGTGATATTGTTTCCGATCTGCAGGGGGTACCTACCGTGCCCTCGGCCTGAAGCCCAAGAATAGCTAGTGTTCTCAGACTTCTATCCTCACATTCTTGGCCCAGAAGCCCAAAAGTTTGGCAATTCCGGACCCACAATGCAGCACTCAGCCTGCCCTCTAGAAAAAATATCTTGCCTAATGAGGTGCCCAGGCACCTCAAATGAGGATAAACCTACAGGGCACTCGACTGTACCCAAATTATATAGTCTAACTTGGGCACTAGTGCACTGTCTGACACATCCTGAGCCAGAACCTCCTGACCAACACCCAGGCAGTTGACCGCACACTGAGCATATCAGACGCGCCATCGCCTTAGATCGTCATCTCTTCCCAATTGCGATTTTTCAGGCTTCAGAACCTAGACCTTATCTCCAACCACTGCCCAGGGTTGAAAATGATGCAGAAATCAAAACACCTTCCCCATGGCAAGAGACCTTGTGATTGGCATGTTGTCCAAGGTCCAGTGTAGTTGAAACCAGTGTGGCCCATGAGGCCCCGCCCATGCTCGCGTGCCACGTTGGTCACAAACACACACTGTGACCCTCAGCCTGAGCCCAGCCTTCAAGTAAGGCCTCTCAGTGGCTGGATGTAGAGACAGCATATTGGGTCTGCCATGCCCCTAGGCCCCAATTTTTAACCATAGTTTGGGTTTTCCCTTCACTCTTCCCCAGGGCTCTGCTTTGGAATTCCTCTTTTGTTCAGACACCTGAGATAATAAACCTGAAAGGAGACCTCCCATCCCACAGATTGACGAAAAACAATTGGGATCGGGTCAAATCCACAGATAGGAAGATTTGTCCATGACCCATGAGTCCACCCCACATTCCACGGCCATCGTTGATATAAAATCCAAATGCAAAAGCCTGAAAAAGTGCCTCAGAATCGCTCTTTCTTCATATCCTGAAGATTTCTTCTCATGATTTGTAGATTGGGCCTGCCATACCTACATCCCCAAACCTAAGCTGAATTTGTGTTTTCAGACTTCTGTCCTCAAAGTCCTAAGCCACACACCCTCAGGCTGGGGCCCCTGAAGCCACACATTAGGACTGTGCCTACCCAATCCATGGGAATTCTGCCCATTCCATTGTCCAAAATCGTACAAATTAGGAGAACTCTCCAAAGTCCCCGAGGTCCTCCCAATAGTGTAGGTCTCCGGGGACAAACGAGGGAGGTAAGACACCAGGTGAGCATCTACCTCCACTCATTCCATAGATGAATATCCCCAGAGAAGAAGAATGAACAAGACAGGACCCTAGGCCATAATCGAATACATTGCTTTGGTTTACAGGCATGTCTCTTCAAAAGTCTGGATTCCAATACCAGCATAATGGGTTTCCTGAGGCACCCATCAGAACAAATCTCCTCTCCACAAAGAAACTTGTGCATGGGAGCTATGTCAAAAGCTTAGGAGAATACTTCAGGGTCCCAGTGCCACCGCCCCATTTCAAGGCCCTCATGGACACAAACACACATTAGGGCCCATCTTCAGGAAAGTCCATTTCAACTCAGCCACCCAGGTTGCTCCCGCAGAGGGATCCGATGTCAACTGTATTGTGGCTAGTAGACAATTGGATTGCGAGGCGGGCTTCCCTGACATCCATCCTCCAAGGGTGCTGTGGAGTCATTCCATATGGGATGTCCTGGAGCTGCCCAACAGGTCTCAATTGTCACACAGAAGGAATCATTGAAGGGGGCATCCCACCACTCCCACGTCGGAAAACCTCCATGGCCTTGAGATTCCGCTCCGTTCATGAAGGGGTAGTCATGCACAGAAACTCCAACCTGAGCCAACGTCTGATCCTCGCCGTAACTTCAGATGCTTGAGATTTTGGTTGCGACTGCAGGGGGTACCAGCCGTGCCCTCGGCCTGAAACTCAAGTCTAGATTGTGTTCTCAGACTTCTGTCCTCAAACTCCTGGCCCGGAAGTCCTCCATTTTGGCAATTCCGGACCCACAAGGCAGCACTCTGCCTGCCCTCTAGAAAAAATATCTTGCCTAATGAGGTGCCCAGGCACCTCAAATGAGGATAAACCTACACGGCACTCGACTGTACCCAAATTATATAGTCTATCCTGGGCACTAATGCACTGTCTGACACAACCTGAGCCAGAACCTACTGACCATCACCCAGGAGGCTGACCGCACACTGAGCATATCAGACGCGCCATCGCCTTAGGTCGTCATCTCTTCCCAACTACGATTATTCAGGCTTCAGAACCTATACCTTATGTCCAATCACTGCTCACGATTGAAAATGATGCAGAAATCAGAACACCTTCCCCATGGCAAGAGACCTTGTGATTGGCATGTTGTGCAAGGTCCAGTGTAGTTGAAACCAGTTTGGCCCATGAGGCCCCGCCCATGCTCGCGGGCCACATTTGTCACAAACACACATTTGACCCTCAGCCTGAGCCCAGTCCTCAAGTAAGGCCGCTCAGTGGCTGGATGAAGAAACAGCTTATTGGGCCTGCCATGCCCCTAGGCCCCAAATTTTTAACCATAGTTTGGGTTGTCCCTTCACTCTTCCCCAGGGCTCTGCTTTAGAATACTTCTTTTGTTCGGACACCTGAGGTAATAAACCTGAAAGGAGACCTCCCATCCCACAGATTGACGAAAAATAATTGGGACCGCCCCAATCCACAGAGAGGATATTCGTCCATGGCCCATGAGGCCTCCCCACATTCCACGGCCATCATTGATATAAAATCCAGAGACAAAACCCTGAGCAAGTGCCTCAGACTCGCTCTTTCTTCATATCCTGAAGAGTTCTTCTCATGGTTTGTAGATTGGGCCTGCCATACCTACGTCCCCAAACATAAGGTGAGTTTGTGTTTTCAGACTTCTGTCCTCAAAGTCCTGGGCCACACAGCCTCCAGGCTGGGGCCCCTGGAGCCACACATTCGGACTGTGCCTACCCAATCTATGGGAATTCTGCCCATTCCATTGTCCAAAATCTTACAAATTGGGAGAACTCTCCAAAGTCCCCGAGGCAATCCCAATAGTGTAGGTCTCCAGGGACAACCAAGGGTGGTCTGACACCAGGTGAGCATCTACCTCCACTCATTCCATAGACGGATATCCCCAGAGAAGAAGATTGAACCAGACAGGATCCTAGGCAATAATCGGATCCATTGCTTTGGTTTACAGGCATGTCTCCTCAAGAGCCTGGATTCCAGACCAGCATAAGGGTTTTCCTGAGGCACCCATCAGAACAAATCTCCTCTCCACAAGGAACCTTGTGCATGGGAGCTATGTCAAAAGCTTAGGAGAATACTTCAGGGTCCCGGTGCCACCACCCCATTCCAAGGCCCTCATGGGCACAAACACACTTTAGGCCCCATCCTCAGGAAAGTCCATTTCAACTCAGCCACCCCGGTTGCTCCCGCAGAGCCATCCGATCTCAACTGTATTGTTGCTAGGAGACAATTGGAATGAGAGGCGGGCTTCCATGGCATCCATCCTCGAACAGTGCTCTGGAGTCATTTCATATGGGATGTCATTGAGCTGCCCAACTGGTCTCAATTGTCCCGGAGAAGGAATCCTTGAAGGGGGCATCACACAACTCCCAACGTGGGAAAAGCTCCATGGCTTCGAGATTCCGCTCCTTTCATGAAGGGGCAGTCATGCACAGAAACTACAACCTGAGCCAACGTCTGATCCTCGCCGTGACTTCAGATGCTTGAGATATGGTTTCTGATCTACTGGGGGTAGCTACCGTGCCCTCGGCCTGAAGCCCAAGTCTATCTTGTGTTCTCAGACTTCTGTCCTCAAACTCCTGGCCCGGAAGTCCTCCATTTTGGCAATTCCGGACCCACAAGGCAGCACTCTGCCTGCCCTCTAGAAAAAATATCTTGCCTAATGAGGTGCCCAGGCACCTCAAATGAGGATAAACCTACAGGGCACTCGACTGTACCCAAATTATATAGTCTAACTTGGGCACTAGTGCACTGTCTGAAACAACCTGAGCCAGAACCTCCTGCCCAACACCCAGGTAGCTGACCGCACACTGAGCATATCAGACGCGCCATCGCCTTAGGTCGTCATCTCTTCCCAACAGCGATATTTCAGGCTTCAGAACCTATACCTTATGTCCAATCACTGCTCACGATTGAAAATGATGCAGAAATCAGAACACCTTCCCCATGGCAAGAGACCTTGTGATTGGCATGTTGTCCAAGTTCCAGTGTAGTTGAAATCAGTTTGGACCATGAGGCCCCGCCCATGCTCGCGGGCCACATTTGTTACAAACACATATTTGACCCTCAGCCTGAGCCCAGTCCTCAAGTAAGGCCGCTCAGTGGCTGGATGAAGAAACAGCTTATTTGGCCTGCCATGCCCCTATGCCCCAATTTTTAACCATAGTTTGTGTTGTCCCTTCACTCTTCCCCAGGGCTCTGCTTTGGAATTCTTCTTTTGTTCGGACACCTGAGGTAATAAACCTGAAAAGAGACCTCCCATCCCACAGATTGACGAAAAATAATTGGGACCGAGACAAATCCACAGAGAAGAAGATTCGTCCATGGCCCATGATGCCTCCCCACATTCCACGGCCATCATTGATATAAAACCCAGAGACAAAAGCCTGAGCAAGTGCCTCAGACTCGCTCTTTCTTCATATCCTGAAGAGTTCTTTTCATGATTTGTAGATTGGGCCTGCCATACCTACGTCCCCAAACATAAGGTGAGTTTGTGTTTTCAGACTTCTGTCCTCAAAGTACTGGGCCACACACCCTCCAGGCTGGGGCCCCTGGAGCCACACATTCGGACTGTGCCTACCCAATCCATGGGAATTCTGCCCATTCCATTGTCCAAAATCTTACAAATTGGGAGAACTCTCCAAGGTCCCCGAGGCCATCCCAATAGTGTACGTCTCCAGGGACAAACAAGGGTGGTCTGACACCAGGTGAGCATCTATCTCCACTCATTCCATAGACGGATATCCCCATAGAAGAAGATTGAACCAGACAGGATCCTAGGTAATAATCGGATCCATTGCTTTGGTTTACAGGCATGTCTCCTCAAGAGCCTGGATTCCAAGACCAGCATAAGGGTTTTCCTGAGGCACCCATCAGAACAAATCTCCTCTCCACAAGGAAACTTGTGCATGGGAGCTATGTCAAAAGCGTAGGAGTATACTTCAGTGTTACGGTGCCACCGCCCCATTCCAAGGCCCTCATGGACAAAACACACTTTAGGCCCCATCCTCAGGAATGTCCATTTCAACTCAGCCAACCCGGTTGCTTCCGCAGAGCCATCCGATCACAACTCTATTGTAGCTAGGAGACAATTGGAATGAGAGGCGGGCTTCCCTGGAATCCATCCTCGAACGGTGCTCTGGACTCATTTCATATGGGTTGTCCTGGAGCTGCCCAACAGGTCTCAATTGTCCCGCAGAAGGAATCCTTGAAGGGGGCATCACACAACTCTCAACGTGGGTAAATCTCCATGGCCTTGAGATTCCGCTCCTTTCTTGAAGGGGCAGTCATGCACAGAAACTACAACCTGAGCCAACGTCTGATCCTCGCCGTGACTTCAGATGCTTAGATATTGTTTCCGATCTGCAGGGGGTAACTACCGTGCCCTGGGCCTGAAGCCCAAGTCTATCTTGTGTTCTCAGACTTAGGTCCTCAAACTCCTGGCCCAGAAATCCTCCATTTTGGCAATTCCGGACCCACAATGCAGCACTCTGCCGCCCTCTAGAAAAAATATCTTGCCTAATGAGGTGCCCCGGCACCTCAAATGAGGATAAACCTACACGGCACTCGACTCTACCCAAATTATATAGTCTAACTTGGGCACTAGTGCACTGTCTGACACAACCTGAGCCAGAACCTCCTGACCAACACCAAGGCAGTTGACCGCACATTGAGCATATCAGACGCGCCATCGCCTTAGATCGTCATCTATTCCCAACTGCGATTTTTCAAGCTTCGAACCTAGACCTTATCTCCAAACACTGCCCAGGGTTGAAAATGATGCAGAAATCAGAAGACCTTCCCCATGGCAAGAGACCTTGTGTTTGGCATGTTGTCCAAGGTCCAGTTTAGTTGAAACGAGTGTGGCCCATGAGGCCCCGCCCATGCTCGCGTGTCACGTTGGTCACAAACACACACTGTGACCCTCAGCCTGAGCCCAGCCCTCAAGTAAAGCCTCTCAGTGGCTGGATGAAGAGACAGCTTATAGTGCCTGCCATACCCCTAGGCCCCAATTTTTAACATAGTTTGGGTTTTCCCTTGACTCTTCCCCAAGACTCTGCTTTGGAATTCCTCTTTTGTTCAGACACCTGAGATAATAAACCTGAAAGGAGACCTCCCATCCCACAGATTGAGGAATAACAATTGGGATCGGGCCAAATCAACAGAGAGGAAGATTCGTCCAAGGCCCATGAGTCCTCCCCACATTCCACGGCCATCGTTGATATAAAATCCAAATGCAAAAGCCTGAGAAAGTGCCTCAGAATCGCTCTTTCTTCATATCCTGAAGATTTCTTCTCATGATTTGTAGATTGGGCCTGCCATACCTACATCCCCAAACCTAAGCTGAGTTTGTGTTTTCAGACTTCTGTCCTCAAAGTCCTGGGCAACACACCCTCAGGCTGGGGCCCCTGAAGCCACACATTAGGACTCTGCCTACCCAATCCATGGGAATTCTGCCCATTCCATTGTCCAAAATCGTACAAATTAGGAGAACTCTCCAAAGTCCCCGAGGCCATGCCAATAGTGTAGGTCTCCGGGGACAAACAAGGACGGTCTAACACCAGGTGAGCATCTACCTCAACTCATTCCATAGATGAATATCCCCAGAGAAGAAGAATGAAGAAGACAGGACACTAGGCCATAATCGAATACATTGCTTTGGTTTACAGGCATGTCTCTTTAAAAGTCTGGATTCCAATATTAGCATAATGGGTTTCCTGAGGCACCCATCAGAACAAATCTCCTCTCCACAAGGAAACTTGTGCATGGGAGCTATGTCAAAAGCTTAGGAGAATACTTCAGTGTCCCAGTGCCACCGCCCCATTTCAAGGCCCTCATGGACACAAACACACATTAGGGCCCATCCTCAGGAAAGTCCATTTCAACTCAGCCACCCCGGTTGCTCCCGCAGAGGGATCCGATCTCAACTGTATTGTGGCTAGTAGACAATTGGATTGTGAGGCGGGCTTGCCTGGCATCCATCCTCCAACGGTGCTCTGGAGTCATTCCATATGGGATGTCCTGGAGCTGCCCAACAGGTCTCAATTGTCACACAGAAGGAAACATTGAAGGGGGCATCCCACCACTCCCACGTCGGAAAACCTCCATGGCCTTGAGATTCCGCTCCTTTCTAGAAGGGGCATTCATGCACAGAAACTCCAACCTGAGCCAACGTCTGATCCTCGCCGTGACCTCAGATGCTTGAGATTTTGGTTGGGACTGCAGGGAGTACCAGCCGTGCCCTCGGCCTGAAACTCAATCTAGTTTGTGTTCTCAGACTTCTGTCCTCACACTCCTGGCCCAGAAGCCCAAAAGTTTGGCAATTCTGGATCCACAATGCAGCACTCTGCCTGCCCTTTAGAAAAAATATCTTGCCTAATGAGGTGCCCAGGCACCTCAAATGAGGATAAACCTACACGGCACTCGACTTTACCCAAATTATATAGTCTAACCTGGGCACTAATACACTGTCTGACACAACTTGAGTCAGAACCTCCTGACCAACACAAGGCAGCTGACCGCACACTGAGCATATCAGACGCGCCATCGCCTTAGGTCGTCATCTCTTCCCAACTGCGGTTTTTCAGGCTTCAGAACCTATACCTTATGTCCAATCACTGCTCACGATTGAAAATGATGCAGAAATCAGAACACCTTCCCCATGGCAAGAGACCTTGTGATTGCCATGTTGTCCAAGGTCCAGTGAAGTGGAAACCAGTTTGGCCCATGAGGCCCCGCCCATGCTCGCGGGCCACATTTGTCACAAACACACATTTGACCCTCAGCCTGAGCCCAGACCTCAAGTAAGGCCGCTCAGTGGCTGCATGAAGAGACAGCATATGGGGCCTGCCATGCCCCTAGACCCCAATTTTTAACCATAGTTTGGGTTGTCCCTTCACTCTTCCCCAGGGCTCTGCTTTGGAATTCTTCTTTTGTTCGGACACCTGAGGTAATAAACCTGAAAGGAGACCTCCCATCCCACAGATTGACGAAAAATAATTGGGACCGGGCCAAATCCACAGAGAGGAAGATTCGTCCATGGCCCATGATGCCTACCCACATTCCACGGCCATCATTGATATAAAACCCAGAGACAAAAGCCTGAGCAAGTGCCTCAGATTCGCTCTTCTTCATATCCTGAAGAGTTCTTCTCATGATTTGTAGATTGGGCCTGCCATACCTACGTCCCCAAACAAGGAGTTTGTGTTTTCAGACTTCTGTCCTCAAAGTCCTGGGCCACACAACCTCCAGGCTGGAGCCCCTGGAGCCACACATTTGGACTGTGCCTACACAATCCATGGAAATTCTACCCATTCCATTGTCCAAAATCTTACAAATTGGGAGAACTCTCCAAAGTCCCCGAGGCAATCCCAATAGTGTACGTCTCCAGGGACAAACAAGGGTGGTCTGACACCAGGTGAGCATCTACCTCCACTCATTCCATAGACGGATATCCCCAGAGAAGAAGATTGAACCAGACAGGATCCTAGGCAATAATCGGATCCATTGCTTTGGTTTACAGGCATGTCTCCTCAAGAGCCTGGATTCCAAGACCAGCATAAGGGTTTTCCTGAGGCACCCATCAGAAAAAATCTCCTCTCCACAAGGAAACTTGTGCATGGGAGCTATGTCAAAAGCTTAGGAGAATACTTCAGGGTCCCGGTACCACTGCCCCATTCCAAGGCCCTCATGGACACAAACACACTTAAGGCCCCATCCTCAGGAAAGTCCATTTCAACTCAGCCACCACGGTTGCTCCCGCAGAGCCATCCGATCTCAACTGTATTGTTGCTAGGAGACAATTGGAATGCGAGGCGGGCTTCCCAGGCATCCATCCTCGAACGGTGCTCTGGAGTCATTCCATATGACATGTCCTGGAGCTGCCCAACAGGTCTCAATTGTCCCGCTGATGGAATCCTTGAAGGGGGCATCACACAACTCCCAACGTGGGAAAAGCTCCATGGCCTTGAGATTCCGCTACTTTCATGAAGGGGCAGTCATGCACAGAAACTACAACCTGAGCCAACGTCTGATCCTCGCCATGACTTCAGATGCTTGTGATATTGTTTCCGATCTGCAGGGGGTACCTACCGTGCCCTCGGCCTGAAGCCCAAGTCTAGCTTGTGTTCTCAGACTTCTGTCCTCACATTCTTGGCCGAGAAGCCCAAAAGTTTGGCAATTCCGGACCCACAATGCAGCACTCAGCCTGCCCTCTAGAAAAAATATCTTGCCTAATGAGGTCCCCAGGCACCTCAAATGAGGATAAACCTACAGGGCACTCGAGTGTACCCAAATTATATAGTCTAACTTGGGCACTAGTGCACTGTCTGACTCATCCTGAGCCAGAACCTCCTGACCAACACCCAGGCAGTTGACCGCACACTGAGCATATCAGACACGCCATCGCCTTAGATCGTCATCTCTTCCCAACTGCGATTTTTCAGGCTTCAGAACCTAGACCTTATCTCCAACCACTGCCCAGGGTTGAAAATGATGCAGAAATCAAAACACCTTCCCCATGGCAAGAGACCTTGTGATTGGCATGTTGTCCAAGGTCCAGTGTAGTTGAAACCAGTGTGGCCCATGAGGCCCCGCCCATGCTCGCGTGCCACGTTGGTCACAAACACACACTGTGACCCTCAGCCTGAGCCCAGGCCTCAAGTAAGGCCTCTCAGTGGCTGGATGTAGAGACAGCTTATTGTGCCTGCCATGCCCCTAGGCCCCAATTTTTAACCATAGTTTGGGTTTTCCCTTCACTCTTCCCCAGGGCTCTGCTTTGGAATTCCTCTTTTGTTCAGACACCTGAGGTAATAAACCTGAAAGGAGACTTCCCATCCCACAGATTGAAGAAAAACAATTGGGATCGGGCCAAATCCACAGATAGGAAGATTCGTCCATGACCCATGAGTCTACCCCACATTCCACGGCCATCGTTGATATAAAATCCAAATGCAAAAGCCTGAGAAAGTGCCTCAGAATCGCTCTTTCTTCATATCCTGAAGATTTCTTCTCATGATTTGTAGATTGGGCCTGCCATACCTTCATCCCCAAACCTAAGCTGAATTTGTGTTTTCAGACTTCTGTCCTCAAAGTCCTAAGCAACACACCCTCAGGTAGGGGCCCCTGAAGCCAGACATTAGGACTGTGCCTACCCGATCCATGGGAATTCTGCCAATTCCATTGTCCAAAATCTTACAAATTAGGAGAACTCTCCAAAGTCCCCGAGGCCATCCCAATAGTGTAGGTCTCCAGGGACAAACGAGGGAGGTAAGACACCAGGTGAGCATCTACCTCCACTCATTCCATAGATGAATATCCCCAGAGAAGAAGAATGAGCAAGATAGGACCCTAGGCCATAATCGAATACATTGCATTGGTTTACAGGCATGTCTCTTCAAAAGTCTGAATTCCAATACCAGCATAATGGGTTTCCTGAGGCACCCATCAGAACAAATCTCCTCTCCACAAGGAAACTTGTGCATGGGAGCTATGTCAAAAGCTTAGGAGAATACTTCAGGGTCCCAGTGCCACCGCCCCATTTCAAGGCCCTCACGGACACAAACACACATTAGGGCCCATCTTCAGGTAAGTCCATTTCAACTCAGCCACCCAGGTTGCTCCCGCAGAGGGATCCGATCTCAACTGTATTGTGGCTAGTAGACAAGTGGATTGCGAGGCGGGCTTGCCTGATATCCATCCTCCAAGGGTGCTCTGGAGTCATTCCATATGGGATGTCCTGGAGCTGCCCAACAGGTCTCAATTGTCACACAGAAGGAAACATTGAAGGGGGCATCCCACCACTCCCACGTCGGAAAACCTCCATGGCCTTGAGATTCCGCTCCGTTCATGAAGGGGTAGTCATGCACAGAAACTCCAACCTGAGCCAACGTCTGATCCTTGCCATGACTTCAGATGCTTGAGGTTTTGGTTGCGACTGCAGGGCGTACCAGCCGTGCCCTCGGCCTGAAACTCAAGTCTAGATTGTGTTCTCAGACTTCTGTCCTCACACTCCTGGCCCAGAAGCCCAAAAGTTTGGCAATTCCGGACCCACAATGCAGCACTCTGCCTGCCCTCTAGAAAAAATATCTTGCCTAATGAGGTGCCCAGGCACCTCAAATGAGGATAAACCTACACGGCACTCGACTGTACCCAAATTATATAGTCTAACCTGGGCACTAATGCACTGTCTGACACAACCTGAGCCAGAACCTCCTGACCATCACCCAGGAGGCTGACCGCACACTGAGCATATCAGACGCGCCATCGCCTTAGGTCGTCATCTCTTCCCAACTACGATTATTCAGGCTTCAGAACCTATACCTTATGTCCAATCACTGCTCACGATTGAAAATGATGCAGAAATCAGAACACCTTCCCCATGGCAAGAGACCTTGTGATTGGCATGTTGTGCAAGGTCCAGTGTAGTTGAAACCAGTTTGGCCCATGAGGCCCCGCCCATGCTCGCGGGCCACATTTGTCACAAACACACATTTGACCCTCAGCCTGAGCCTAGTCCTCTTGTAAGGCCGCTCAGTGGCTGGATGAAGAAACAGCTTATTGGGCCTGCCATGCCCCTAGGCCCCAAATTTTTAACCATAGTTTGGGTTGTCCCTTCACTCGTCCCCAGGGCTCTGCTTTAGAATACTTCTTTTGTTCGGACACCTGAGGTAATAAACCTGAAAGGAGACCTCCCATCCCACAGATTGACGAAAAAAATTGGGACCGCCCCAATCCACAGAAAGGAAGATTCGTCCATGGCCCATGATGCCTCCCACATTCCACGGCCATCATTGATATAAAATCCAGAGACAAAAGCCTGAGCAAGTGCCTCAGACTCGCTCTTTCTTCATATCCTGAAGAGTTCTTCTCATGGTTTGTAGATTGGGCCTGCCATACCTACGTCCCCAAACATAAGGTGAGTTTGTCTTTTCAGACTTCTGTCCTCAAAGTCCTGGGCCACACAGCCTCCAGGCTGGGGCCCCTGGAGCCACACATTCGGACTGTGCCTACCCAATCTATGGGAATTCTGCCCATTCCATTGTCCAAAATCTTACAAATTGGGAGAACTCTCCAAAGTCCCCGAGGCAATCCCAATAGTGTACGTCTCCAGGGACAAACAAGGGTGGTCTGACACCAGGTGAGCATCTACCTCCACTCATTCCATAGACGGATATCCCCAGAGAAGAAGATTGAACCAGACAGGATCCTAGGCAATAATCGGATCCATTGCTTTGGTTTACAGGCATGTCTCCTCAAGAGCCTGGATTCCAAGACCAGCATAAGGGTTTTCCTGAGGCACCCATCAGAACAAATCTCCTCTCCACAAGGAAACTTGTGCATGGGAGCTATGTCAAAAGCTTAGGAGAATACTTCAGGGTCCCGGTGCCACCACCCCATTCCAAGGCCCTCATGGACACAAACACACTTTAGGCCCCATCCTCAGGAAAGTCCATTTCAACTCAGCCACCCCGTTTGCTCCCGCAGAGCCATCCGATCTCAACTGTATTGTTGCTAGGAGACAATTGGAATGAGAGGCGGGCTTCCCAGGCATCCATCCTCGAACGGTGCTCTGGAGTCATTTCATATGGGATGTCATTGAGCTGCCCAACTGGTCTCAATTGTCCCGCAGAAGGAATCCTTGAAGGGGGCATCACACAACTCCCAACGTGGGAAAAGCTCCATGGCTTCGAGATTCCGCTCCTTTCATGAAGGGGCAGTCATGCACAGAAACTACAACCTGAGCCAACGTCTGATCCTCGCCGTGACTTCAGATGCTTGAGATATGGTTTCCGATCTGCAGGGGGTACCTACCGTGCCCTCGGCCTGAAGCCCAAGTCTATCTTGTGTTCTCAGACTTCTGTCCTCAAACTCCTGGCCCGGAAGTCCTCCATTTTGGCAATTCCGGACCCACAAGGCAGCACTCTGCCTGCCCTCTAGAAAAAATATCTTGCCTAATGAGGTGCACAGGCACCTCAAATGAGGATAAACCTACAGGGCACTCGACTGTACCCAAATTATATAGTCTAACTTGGGCACTAGTGCACTGTCTGACACAACCTCAGCCAGAACCCCCTGACCAACACCCAGGCAGCTGACCGTACACTGAGCATATCAGACGCGCCATCGCCTTAGGTCGTCATCTCTTCCCAACTACGATTATTCAGGCTTCAGAACCTATACCTTATGTCCAATCACTGCTCACGATTGAAAATGATGCAGAAATCAGAACACCTTCCCCATGGCAAGAGACCTTGTGATTGGCATGTTGTGCAAGGTCCAGTGTAGTTGAAACCAGTTTGGCCCATGAGGCCCCGCCCATGCTTGCGGGCCACATTTGTCACAAACACACATTTGACCCTCAGCCTGAGCCCAGTCCTCAAGTAAGGCCGCTCAGTGGCTGGATGAAGAAACAGCTTATTGGGCCTGCCATGCCCCTAGGCCCCAAATTTTTAACCATAGTTTGGGTTGTCCCTTCACTCTTCCCCAGGGCTCTGCTTTAGAATACTTCTTTTGTTCGGACACCTGAGGTAATAAACCTGAAAGGAGACCTCCCATCCCACAGATTGACGAAAAATAATTGGGACCGCCCCAATCCACAGAGAGGATATTCGTCCATGGACCATGATGCCTCCCCACATTCCACGGCCATCATTGATATAAAATCCAGAGACAAAACCCTGAGCAAGTGCCTCAGACTCGCTCTTTCTTCATATCCTGAAGAGTTCTTCTCATGGTTTGTAGATTGGGCCTGCCATACCTACGTCCCCAAACATAAGGTGAGTTTGTCTTTTCAGACTTCTGTCCTCAAAGTCCTGGGCCACACAGCCTCCAGGCTGGGGCCCCTGGAGCCACACATTCGGACTGTGCCTACCCAATCTATGGGAATTCTGCCCATTCCATTGTCCAAAATCTTACAAATTGGGAGAACTCTCCAAAGTCCCCGAGGCAATCCCAATAGTGTACGTCTCCAGGGACAAACAAGGGTGGTCTGACACCAGGTGAGCATCTACCTCCACTCATTCCATAGACGGATATCCCCAGAGAAGAAGATTGAACCAGACAGGATCCTAGGCAATAATCGGATCCATTGCTTTGGTTTACAGGCATGTCTCCTCAAGAGCCTGGATTCCAAGACCAGCATAAGGGTTTTCCTGAGGCACCCATCAGAACAAATCTCCTCTCCACAAGGAAACTTGTGCATGGGAGCTATGTCAAAAGCTTAGGAGAATACTTCAGGGTCCCGGTGCCACCACCCCATTCCAAGGCCCTCATGGACACAAACACACTTTAGGCCCCATCCTCAGGAAAGTCCATTTCAACTCAGCCACCCCGTTTGCTCCCGCAGAGCCATCCGATCTCAACTGTATTGTTGCTAGGAGACAATTGGAATGAGAGGCGGGCTTCCCAGGCATCCATCCTCGAACGGTGCTCTGGAGTCATTTCATATGGGATGTCATTGAGCTGCCCAACTGGTCTCAATTGTCCCGCAGAAGGAATCCTTGAAGGGGGCATCACACAACTCCCAACGTGGGAAAAGCTCCATGGCTTCGAGATTCCGCTCCTTTCATGAAGGGGCAGTCATGCACAGAAACTACAACCTGAGCCAACGTCTGATCCTCGCCGTGACTTCAGATGCTTGAGATATGGTTTCCGATCTGCAGGGGGTACCTACCGTGCCCTCGGCCTGAAGCCCAAGTCTATCTTGTGTTCTCAGACTTCTGTCCTCAAACTCCTGGCCCGGAAGTCCTCCATTTTGGCAATTCCGGACTCACAAGGCAGCACTCTGCCTGCCCGCTAGAAAAAATATCTTGCCTAATGAGGTGCCCAGGCACCTCAAATGAGGATAAACCTACAGGGCACTCGACTGTACCCAAATTATATAGTCTAACTTGGGCACTAGTGCACTGTATGACACAACCTGAGCCAGAACCTCCTGACCAACACCCAGGCAGTTGACCGCACACTGAGCATATCAGATGCGCCATCGCCTTAGATTGTCATCTCTTCCCAACTGCGATTTTTCAGGCTTCAGAACCTAGACCTTATCTCCAACCACTGCCCAGGGTTGAAAATGATGCAGAAATCAAAACACCTTCCCCATGGCAAGAGACCTTGTGATTGGCATGTTGTCCAAGGTCCAGTGTAGTTGAAACCAGTGTGGCCCATGAGGCCCCGCCCATGCTCGCGTGCCACGTTGGTCACAAACACACACTGTGACCCTCAGCCTGAGCCCAGGCCTCAAGTAAGGCCTCTCAGTGGCTGGATGAAGAGACAGCTTATTGTGCCTGCCATGCCCCTAGGCCCCAATTTTTAACCATAGTTTGGGTTTTCCCTTCACTCTTCCCCAGGGCTCTGCTTTGGAATTCCTCTTTTGTTCAGACACCTGAGGTAATAAACCTGAAAGGAGAAATCCCATCCCACAGATTGACGAAAAACAATTGGGATCGGGCCAAATCCACAGAGAGGAAGATTCGTCCATGGCCCATGAGTCCTCCCCCATTCCACGGCCATCGTTGATATAAAATCCAAATGCAAAAGCCTGAGCAAGTGCCTCAGACTCGCTCTTTCTTCATATCCTGAAGATTTCTTCTCATGATTTGTAGATTGGGCCTGCCATACCTACATCCCCAAACCTAAGCTGAGTTTGTGTTTTCAGACTTCTGTCCTCAAAGTCCTGGGCCACACAGCCTCATGCAAGGGCCTCTGAAGCCACATATTAGGACTGTGCCTACCCAATCCATGGGAATTCTGCCCATTCCATTGTCCAAAATCGTACAAATTAGGAGAACTCTCCAAAGTCCCTGAGGCCAAACCAATAGTGTAGGTCTCCGGGGACAAACAAGGGCGGTAAGACAACAGGTGAGCATCTACCTCCACTCATTCCATAGATGAATATCCCCAGACAAGAAGAATGAACAAGACAGGACCCTAGGCCATAATCGAATACATTGCATTGGTTTACAGGCATGTCTCTTCAAAAGTTTGATTTCCAATACCAGCATAATGGGTGTCCTGAGGCACCCATCAGAACAAATCTCCTCTGCACAAGGAAACTTGTGCATGGGAACTATGTCAAAAGCTTAGGAGAATACTTCAGGGTCCCAGTGCCACCGCCCCATTTCAAGTCCCTCATGGACAGAAACACACATTAGGGCTCATCCTCAGGAAAGTCCATTTCAACTCAGCCACTCCGGTTGCTCTCACAGAGGGATCCGATCTCAACTGTATTGTGGCTAGTAGACAATTGGATTGTGAGGCGGGCTTCCCTGGCATCCATTCTCCAAGGGTGCTCTGGTCATTCCATATGGGATGTCCTGGGCTGCCCAACAGGTCTCAATTGTCACACAGAAGGAATCATTGAAGGGGGCATCCCACCACTCCCACGTCGGAAAACCTCCATGGCCTTGAGATTCCGCTCCGTTCATGAAGGGGCGGTCATGCACAGAAACTGCAACCTGAGCCAACGTCTCATCCTCGCCGTGACTTCAGATGCTTGAGATATGGTTTCCGATCTGCAGGGGGTACCTACCGTGCCCTCGGCCTGAAGCCCAAGTCTATCTTGTGTTCTCAGACTTCTGTCCTCAAACTCCTGGCCCGGAAGTCCTCCATTTTGGCAATTCCGGACCCACAAGGCAGCACTCTGCCTGCCCTCTAGAAAAAATATCTTGCCTAATGAGGTGCCCAGGCATCTCAAATGAGGATAAACCTACAGGGCACTCGACTGTACCCAAATTATATAGTCTAACTTGGGCACTAGTGCACTGTCTGACACAACCTCAGCCAGAACCCCCTGACCAACACCCAGGCAGCTGACCGCACACTGAGCATATCAGACGCGCCATCGCTTTAGGTCGTCATCTCTTCCCAACTGCGATTTTTCAGGCCTCAGAACTTATACCTTATGTCCAATCACTGCTCACGATTGAAAATGGTGCAGAAATCAGAACACCTTCCCCATGGCAAGAGACCTTGTGATTGGCATGTTGTGCAAGGTCCAGTGTAGTTGAAACCAGTTTGGCCCATGAGGCCCCGCCCATGCTCACGGGCCACTATTGTCACAAACACACATTTGACCCTCAGCCTGAGCCCAGTCTCAAGGAAGGCCGCTCAGTGACTGGATGAAGAGACAGCTTATTGGGCCTGCCAAGCTCCTTGGTCCCAATTTTTAACAATAGTTTGGGTTGTCCCTTCACTCTTCTCTAGGGCTCTGCTTTGGAATTCCTCTTTTGTTCGGACACCTGAGGTAATAAACCTGAAAGTAGAGCTCCAATCCCACAGATTGACGAAAAAAATTGGGACCGCCCCAATCCACAGAAAGGAAGATTCGTCCATGGCCCATGATGCCTCCCCACATTCCACGGCCATCGTTGATATAAAATCCAGAGACAAAAGCCTGAGCAAGTGCCTCAGACTCGCTCTTTCTTCATATCCTGAAAAGTTCTGCTCATGGTGTGTAGATTGGGCCTGCCATACCTATGTCCCCAAACATAAGGTGAGTTTGTGTTTTCAGACTTCTGTCCTCAAAGTCCTGGGCCACACAGCCTCCAGGCTGGGGCCCCTGGAGCCACACATTCGGACTGTGCCTACCCAATCCATGGGAATTCTGCCCATTGCATTGTCCAAAATCTTACAAATTGGGAGAACTCTCCAATGTCCCCGAGGCAATCCCAATAGTGTAGGTCTCCAGGGACAAACAAGGGTGGTCTGACACCAGGTGAGCATCTACCTCCACTTATTCCATAGATGAATATCCCCAGAGAAGAAGAATGAACAAGACAGGACCCTAGGCCATAATCGAATACATTGCTTTAGTTTACAGGCATGTCTCTTCAAAAGTCTGGATTCCAATTCCAGCATAATCGGTTTCCTGAGGCACCCATCAGAACAAATATCCTCTCCACAAGGAAACTTGTGCATGGGAACTATCTCAAAAGCTTAGGAGAATACTTCAGGGTCCCGGGGTCACCGCCCCATTCCAAGGCCCTCATGGACAGAAACACACATTAGGGCCCATCCTCAGGAAAGTCCATTTCAACTCATCCACCCCGGTTGCTCCCGCAGAGGGATCCGATCTCAACTGTATTGTGGCTAGTAGACAATTGGATTGTGAGGCGGGCTTGCCTGGCATCCATCCTCCAACGGTGCTCGGTAGTCATTCCATATGAGATGTCCTGGAGCTGCCCAACAGGTCTTAATTGTCACACAGAAGGTATCATTGAAGGGGGCATTCCACCACTCCCAACGTCGGAAACCTCCATGGCCTTGAGATTCCGCTCCTTTCATGAAGGGGCAGTCATGCACAGAAACTCCAACCTGAGCCAACGTCTGATCCTCGCCCTGACTTCAGATGCTTGAGATTTTGGTTGCGACCGCAGGGGGTACCAGCCGTTTTCGGCCTGAAACTCAACTCTAGCTCGTGTTCTCAGACTTCTGTCCTCACACTCCTGTCCCAGAAGCCCTCAAGTTTGGCAATTCCGGACCCACAATGCAGCACTCTCCCTGCCCTCCAGAAAAAATATCTTGCCTAATGAGGTGCTCAGGCACCTCAAATGAGGATAAACCTACAGGGCACTCGACATTACCCAAAATATATAGTCTAACTTGGGCACTAGTGCACTGTCTGACACAACCTGAGCCAGAACCTCCTGACCAACACCAGGCAGTTGACCGCACACTGAGCATATCAGATGCGCCATCGCCTTAGATTGTCATGTCTTCCCAACTGCGGTTTTCAGGCTTCTGAACCTAGACCTTATCTCCACCACGGCCCAGGGTTGAAAATGATGCAGAAATCAGAACACCTTCCCCATGGCAAGAGACCTTGTGATTGGCATGTTGTCCAAGGTCCTGTGTAGTTGAAACCAGTGTGGCCCATGAGGCCCCGCCCATGCTCGCGTGCAACATTGGTCACAAACACACACTGTGACCCTCAGCCTGAGCTCATCCCTCAAGTAAGGCCTCTCAGTGGCTGGATGAAGAGACAGCTTATTGTGCCTTCCATGCCCCTAGGCCCCAATTTTTAACCATAGTTTGGGTTTTGCCTTCAATCTTCCCCAGGGCTCTGCTTTGGAATTCCTCTTTTGTTCAGACACCTGAGGTAATAAACCTGAAAGGAGACATCCCATCCCACAGATTGACGAAAAACAATTGGGATCGGGCCAAATCCACCGAGAGGAAGATTCGTCCATGGCCCATGAGTCTTCCCCCATTCCACGGCCATCGTTGATATAAAATCCAAATGCAAAAGCCTGAGCAAGTGCCTCAGACTCGCTCTTTCTTCATATCCTGAAGATTTCTTCTCATGATTTGTAGATTGGGCCTGCCATACCTACATCCCCAAACATAAGCTGAGTTTGTGCTTTCAGACTTCTGTCCTCAAAGTCCTGGACCACACACCCTCATGATGGGGCCTCTGAAGCCACACATTAGGACTGTGCCTACCCAATCCATGGGAATTCTGCTCATTCCATTGTCCAAAATCGTACAAATTAGGAGAGCTCTCCAAAGTCCCTGAGGCCAAACCAATAGTGTAGGTCTCCGGGGACAAACAAGGGCGGTAAGACACCAGGTGAGCATCTACCTCCACTCATTCCATAGATGAATATCCCCAGAGAAGAAGAATGAACAAGACAGGACCCTAGGCCATAATCGAATACATTGCTTTGGTTTACAGGCATGTCTCTTCAAAAGTCTGGATTCCTATACCAGCATAATAGGTTTCCTGAGGCACCCATCAGAACAAATCTCCTCTCCACAAGGAAACTTTTGCATGGGAGCTATGTCAAAAGCTTAGGAGAATACTTCAGGGTCCCAGTGCCACCGCCCCATTTCAAGTCCCTCATGGACAGAAACACACATTAGGGCTCATCCTCAGGAAAGTCCATTTCAACTCAACCACACCGGTTGCTCCCGCAGAGGGATCCGATCTCAACTGTATTGTGGCTAGTAGACAATTGGATTGCGAGGCGGGCTTCCCTGGCATCCATTCTCCAAGGGTGCTCTGGTCATTCCATATGGGATGTCCTGGGCTGCCCAACAGGTCTCATTTGTCACACAAAATGAATCATTGAAGGGGGCATCCCACCACTCCCACGTCGGAAAACCTCCATGGCCTTGAGATTCCGCTCCGTTCATGAAGGGGCGGTCATGCACAGAAACTCCAACCTGAGCCAACGACTGATCCTCACCGTGACTTCAGATGCTTGAGATTATGGTTGCGACTGCAGGGGTACCAGCAATGCCCTCGGGCTGAAACTCAAGTCTAGCTTGTGTTCTCAGACTTCTGTCCTCACACTCCTGGCCCAGAAGCCAAAAAGTTTAGCAATTCCGGACCCACAATGCAGCACTCTGCCTGCCCTCTTGAAAAAATATCTTGCCTAATGAGGTGCCCAGGCACCTCAAATGAGGATAAACCTACACGGCACTCGACTGTACCCAAATTATATAGTCTAACCTGGGCACTAGTGCACTGTCTGAAACAACCTGAGCCAGAACCTCCTGACCAACACCCAGGTAGCTGACCGCACACTGAGCATATCAGACGCGCCATCGCCTTAGGTCGTCATCTCTTCCCAACAGCGATGTTTCAGGCTTCAGAACCTATACCTTATGTCCAATCACTGCTCACGATTGAAAATGATGCAGAAATCAGAACACCTTCCCCATGGCAAGAGACCTTGTGATTGGCATGTGGTCCAAGTTCCAGTGTAGTTGGAACCAGTTTGGCCCATGAGGCCCCGCCCATGCTCGCGGGCCACATTTGTCACAAACACACATTTGACCCTCAGCCTGAGCCCAGTCCTCAAGTAAGGCCGCTCAGTGGCTGGATGAAGAGACAGCTTATTTGGCCTACCATGCCCCTAGGCCCCAATTTTTAACCATAGTTTGGGTTGTCCCTTCACTCTTCCCCAGGGCTCTGCTTTGGAATTCTTCTTTTGTTCGGACACCTGAGGTAATAAACATGAAAAGAGACCTCCCATCCCACAGATTGACGAAAAATAATTGGGACCGGGACAAATCCACAGAGAGGAAGATTCGTCCATGGCCCATGAGGTCTCCCCACATTCCACGGCCATCATTGATATAAAATCCAGAGACAAAAGCCTGAGCAAGTGCCTCAGACTCGCTCTTTCTTCATATCCTGAAGAGTTCTTATCATGGTTTGTAGATTGGGCCTGCCATACCTACGTCCCCAAACATAAGGTGAGTTTGTCTTTTCAGACTTCTGTCCTCAAAGTCCTGGGCCACACAGCCTCCATGCTGGGGCCCCTGGAGCCACACATTCGGACTGTGCCTACCCAATCCATGGGAATTCTGCCCATTCCATTGTCCAAAATCTTACAAATTGGGAGTACTCTCCAAAGTCCCCGAGGCAATCCCAATAGTGTAGGTCTCCAGGGACAAACAAGGGTGGTCTGACACCAGGTGAGCATCTACCTCCACTCATTCCATAGACGGATATCCCCAGAGAAGAAGATTGAACCAGACAGGATCCTAGGCAATAATCAGATCCATTGCTTTGGTTTACAGGCATGTCTTCTCAAGGGCCTGGATTCCAAGACCAGCATAAGGGTTTTCCTGAGGCACCCATCAGAACAAATCTCCTCTCCACAAGGAAACTTGTGCATGGAAGCTATGTCAAAAGCTTAGGAGAATACTTCAGGGTCCCGGTGCCACCGCCCCATTCCAAGGCCCTCATGGACACAAACACACTTTAGGCCCCATCCTCAGGAAAGTCCATTTCAACTCAGCCACCCCGGTTGCTCCCGCAGAGCCATCCGATCTCAACTGTATTGTTGCTAGGAGACAATTGGAATGAGAGGCGGTCTTCCGGGCATCCATCCTCGAACGGTGCTCTGGAGTCATTCCATATGGGATGTCCTGGAGCTGCCCAACAGGTCTCAATTGTCCCGCAGAAGGAATCCTTGAAGGGGGCATCACACAACTCCCAACGTGGGAAAAGCTCCATGGCCTTGAGTTTCCGCTCCTTTCATGAAGGGGCAGTCATGCACAGAAACTCCAACCTGAGCCAACATCTGATCCTCGCCGTGACTTCAGATGCTTGAGATATTGTTTCCGATCTGCAGGGGTTACCTACCGTGCCCTGGGCCTGAAGCCCAAGTCTATCTTGTCTTCTCAGACTTCTGTCCTCAAACTCCTGGCCCAGAAATCCTCCATTTTGGCAATTCCGGACCCACAATGCAGCACTCTGCCTGCCCTCTAAAAAAAATATCTTGCCTAATCAGGTGCCCAGGCACCTCATATGAGGATAAACCTACAGGGCACTCGACTGTACCCAAATCATATAGTCTAACTTGGGCACTAGTGCACTGTCTGACACAACCTGAGCCAGAACCTCCTGACCAACACCCAGGCAGTTGACCGTACACTGAGCATATCAGACGCGCCATCGCCTTAGATCGTCATCTCTTCCCAACTCTGATTTTTCAGGCTTCAGAACCTAGACCTTATCTCCACCACGGCCCAGGGTTGAAAATGATGCAGAAATCAGAACACCTTCCCCATGGCAAGAGACCTTGTGATTGGCATGTTGTCCAAGTTCCAGTGTAGTTGAAACCAGATTGGCCCATGAGGCACCGCCCATGCTCGAGTGCCACATTGGTCACAAACACACACTGTGACCCGCAGCCTGAGCCCAGCCCTCAAGTAAGGCCTCTCAGTGGCTGGATGAAGAGACAGCTTATTGTGCCTGCCTTGCCTCTAGGCCCCAATTTTTAACCATAGTTTGGGTTTTCCCTTCACTCTTCCCCAGGGCTCTGCTTTGGAATTCCTCTTTTGTTCAGACACCTGAGATAATAAACCTGAAAGGATACCTCCCATCCCACAGATTGACGAATAACAATTGGGATCGGGCCAAATCCACAGAGAGGAAGATTCGTGCATGGCCCATGAAACCTCCCCACATTCCACGGCCATCGTTGATATAAGCCCAAAAGTTTGGCAATTCCGGACCCACAATGCAGCACTCTGCCTGCCCTCTAGAAAAAAATGATTGCCTCAAGAGCTGCCCAGGCACATTCAATGAGGATAAACCTCCACAGCACTCGACTTTACCCAAATTATATAGTCTAACCTGGGCACTAATGCACTGTCGGACACAACCTGAGCCCGGACCTCCTGACCAGACCGCACACTGAGCACATAAGACCCGCCATGGCCTTAGGTCATCATCTCTTCCTTACCTCAGTTTTCAGGCCTCAGAACCGAGACATTATTTCCCCTCACTGCCCAGAGGTGAGTGTGATGCAGAAATCAGAACACCACCTTACCCATTGTAAGAAACCTTGTGGTTGGCAGTGTAGGAGAAACCAGCATTCACCCTGAGGCCCCGCCCATTCTTGAGTGCGACAAGGGCATAAACACGCATTGTGACCCTCAGCATGAGTCCTGTCCTCTAGTAAGTCCTCTCAGTGACTGGACCATTAGATGTCATAATGGGCTTGATATGTCCCTAAGCCCCAATTTTTAACCAGATTTCTGATTGTCCAGTCACCCCCCCCCCAGGGCTCTACTCTGGAATCCCTCATTTGGTGGGACACCTGAGGTTAAAAAGAATACAACATAAAAAAAAAAAAAACGGACTTCATCCATCCCATCCCACAGAGTGACCCCATATGATTTGGACTGGGGCAAACCACCAGGGAGTAAGACTCGTCCATTTCCAATGAAGTCACCCAGAAATTTCAGGACCATGAGTGACACGATATCCAGAGACAAAAACTTGAGCAAGAGCCTCACACTCGCCCTTTTCTCAAATCCCGAAAAGTTCTCCTCATGGTCTGTAGATAAGTCCTGCCATACCTATGACCTGAACCATAAGCCAAGTTTGTGCTTTCAGACAACTGTCCAAACAGCCCTGTCCTACACAACCTACAGGCTCAGGCCCCTGGAGCCAAACCTGAGGACTGTACTTGCACTCTCCAAGGGAACTGTGTGTGCCAATTCCAATGGCCACATCCCTTCTAATAGGATAAACCTCCAAAGTCCCTGATTCATCTCATTAGTGGTGGCTTCCCAGGTCAAACAGGGGCAATGTGAGCCCATCTGAGCACCTACCTGTACTCAGACCCATAGAAAGATGTCCCCAGAGGTAAAAAGGAAAGAACAGGCCCCTAGGCACTAATCATATCCATTGCTTTGGTTTCCAGGCATCTCTCCTCAGAGGCCTGGATTTCAAAACCAGCATATGGCTGTTTCTTGACTCACCGATCAGAAAACATCTCATCTACATAAGGGAAACCTGCACTTTGGAGCTGTGTCAAAGCCTCTGTTTAGGAGAACTCTTCAGGACCCCAGTGCCACGGCTTCATTCCAAGGTCTCCATAGACACAAAAGCACATTAGGACCCATCCATAGGAGAGTCCATTTCAACTCAGCCTCCTCAGTTGCTACCCCAGATACAGCAGATCTAACTTGTCTTGTGTCTAGGAGACAATTGGAATGCGAGGTGGGCTACCCAGCCATGCATCCTTAGAACCCTGCTCAGAATCATTGGCGGAGCCAAACAGCAGGTCGCAATTGTCCTGCAGAAGACACTTTGCAGTTCGGAGATTCTCACAAATCCCATCGTGGGAAAACCCCCATAGCCTCGTGATGCCCCCCCTTCGTGAATGGGCCATCAGGGACAGAAACACCAACTTGAGCGATCGTCTGATCCTCGCCCTGACTTCAGATGCACGAGATCTCGATTCAGGTCTGTAAATTGTGCCATCGCTGATACAAAATCCAGGGACAAAAACCTGAGCAAGAGCCTCAGACTCGCACTTTCTTCATATCCTGAAGAGTTCTTCTCATGTTTTGTAGATCGGGCCTGCCATACCTACGTCCCCAAACCTAAGCTGAGTTTGTGTTTTCAGACTTCTGTCCTCAAAGTCCTGGGCCACACACCCTCATGCTGGAGCCTCTGAAGCCACACATTAGGACTGTGCCTACAAATCCATGGGAATTCTGCCCATTCCATTGTCCAAAATCGTACAAATTAGGAGAAACCTCCAAAATCCCTGAGGCCATCCCAATTTTGTAGGTCGCCCGGAACAAACAAGGGCTGTCTGACACCAGCTGATAATCTACCTCCACTCATACCATACATGTATGTCCCCAGAGGAGAAGATTGAACCAGACAGGACCCTAGGCCATAATAGGATCCATTGCCTTGGTTTACAGGCATGTCTCCTCAAAAGCTTGATTCCAATACGAGCATAGGGGTTTTGCTGAGGCACCCAGCAGAACTCATCTCATCTCCACAAGGAAACCTGTGCATGGGAGCCATGTCCAAAGCATAGGAGAGTACTTCAGGGTCCCGGTACCACCGCCCCATTCCAGGGCCCTCATGGACACAAAAACACATTAGGACCCATCCTCAGGAAAGTCCATTTCAACACAGCCACCCCGGTTGCTCCCGCAGAGCCATCAGATCTAAACTGTCTTATTGCTAGTAGACAATTGGTGTGCAAGGCGGGCTTCCCAGGCATCCATCCTCGAACCGTGCTCTGGAGTCATTCCATAAGGGATGTCCTGGAGCTGTCCAACAGGTCTCAATTGTCCCGCAAAAGGAATCCTTGAAGGGGGCATCCCACAACTCCCAACGTGGGAAATCCTCAATGGCCTCGAGATTCCACTCCCTTCATGAAGCGGCCGTCATGCACGGAAACTCCAACCTGAGCCAACGTCTGATCCTCGCCCTGACTTCAGATTCATGAGTATTGGTGCAGATCTGCAGGGGGTACCTGCCGTGCCCTCGCCCTGAAACCCAAGTCTAGCTTGTCTTCTCAGAATTCCGTCCTCACACTCCTGGCCCCGAAGCCCTCAAGTTTGGCAATTCCGGACCCACAATGCAGCACTCTGCCTGCCCCCTAGAAAAAAATTATTGCATCTTGAGCTGTACGGGCACCTTCAATGATGATAAACCTCCACAGCACACGACTTCACACAAATTATATAGTCTAACCTGGGCACTAATGCACTGTCGGACACAACCTGAGCCCGGACCTCCTGACCAACACCCGGAAAGCACAGAGCACACTGAGCACATAAGCCCTGCCATGGCCTTAGGTCATCATCTCTTCCCTACCTCAGTTTTCAGGCCTCAGAACCGAGACATTATCTCCAATCACTGCCCAGGGGTGAGTGTGATGCAGAAATCAGAACACCTCCTTACCCATGGTAAGAAACCTTGTGGTTGGCACGTCGTCCAACGTTCAGTGTAGGAGAAACCAGCATTCACCCTGAGGCCCCGCCCAATCTTGAGTGCGACAAGGGCATAAACACGCATTGTGACCCTCAGCATGAGTCCTGTCCTCTAGTAAGTCCTCTCAGTGACTGGACCATTAGATGTCATAATGGGCTTGATATGTCCCTAGGCGCCAATTTTTAACCAGATTTCTGAATGTCCATTCACCCCCCCCCCCAAGGGCGCTACTCAGGAATCCCTCATTAGGTGAGACACCTGAGGTTAAAAAGAAAACAACATCAAAAAAAAAAAAAAAACGGACCTCTTCCATCCCACAGAGAGACCCCAAACGCTTTAGACTGGTCCAAACCACCAGGGATAAGACTCGTCCATTTCCCATGAAGTCACCCAGAAATTTCAGGACCATGAGTGACACGATATCCAGAGACAAAAACTTGAGCAAGAGCCTCACACTCGCCCTTTTCTCAAATCCCGAAAAGTTCTCCTCATGGTCTGTAGATAAGTCCTGCCATACCTATGACCTGAACCATAAGTCAAGTTTGTGTTTTCAGACAACTGTCCAAACAGCCCTGCCCTACACAACCTATAGGCTCAGGCCCCTGGAGCCAAACCTGAGGACTGTACTTGCCCTCTCCAAGGGAATTGTGTGTGCCCATTCCAATGGCCACATCCCTTCTAATACGATAAACCTCCAAAGTCCCTGATCCATCTCATTAGTGGTAACTTCCCAGGTAAAACAGGGGCAATCTGAGCCCATCTGAGCACCTACCTGTACTCAGACCCATAGACAGATGTCCCCAGAGGTAAAAAGGAAAGAACAGGCCCCTAGGCACTAATCATATCCATTGCTTTGTTTTCCAGGCATCTCTCCTCAGAGGCCTGGATTTCAAAACCAGCATATGGCTGTTTCTTGACTCACCCATCAGAAAACATCTCATCTACACATGAGAAACTTGCACGTTGGAGCTGTGTCAAAGCATCTGTTTAGGAGAACATTTCAGGGCCCCAGTGCCACCGCTTCATTCCAAGGTCTCCATCGACACAAAAGCACATTAGGACCCATCCATAGGAGAGTCCATTTCAACTCAGCCTCCTCGGTTGCTCCCCCAGATCCAGCAGATCTAACCTGTCTTGTGTCTAGGAGACAGTTGGAATGCGAGGTGGGCTACCCAGCCATGCATCCTTAGAACCCTGCTCAGAATCATTGGCCTGGAGCCAAACAGCAGGTCTCAATTGTCCTGCAGAAGACACTTTGCAGTTTGGAGCTTCTCACAAATCCCATCGTGGGAAAACCCCCATGGCCTCGTGATGCCCCCCCTTCGTGAAGGGGCCATCAGGGACAGAAACACCAACTTGAGCGATCATCTGATCCTCGCCCTGACTTCAGATGCACGAGATCTCGATTCAGGTCTATAGATTGTGCCATCGCTGATACAAAATCCAGAGACAAAAACCTGAGCAAGCGCCTCAGACTCGCACTTTCTTCATATCCTGAAGAGTTCTTCTCATGGTTTGTAGATCGGTCCTGCCATACCTACGTCCCCTTCCTAAGCTGAGTTTGTGTTTTCAGACTTCTGTCCTCAAGTCCTGGGCCACACACCCTCCAGGCTGGGGCCCCTGGAGCCACACATTAGGACTGTGCCTACCAATCCATGAGAATTCTGCCCATTCCATTGTCCAAAATCGTACAAATTAGGAGAAACCTCCAAAGTCCCTGAGGCCATCCCAATAGTGTAGGTCGCCCGGAACAAACAAGGGCTGTCTGACACCAGCTGATAATCGACCTCCACTCATACCATAAATGGATGTCCCCAGAGGAGAAGATTGAACCAGACAGGACCCTAGGCCATAATAGGATCCATTGCCTTGGTTTACAGGCATGTCTCCTCAAAAGCCTGATTCCAATACGAGCATAGGGGTTTTGCTGAGGCAATCAGCAGAACTCATCTCGTCTCCACAAGGAATCCTGTGCATGGGAGCCATGTCCAAAGCATAGAAGAGTACTTCAGGGTCGCGGTGCCACCGCCCCATTCCAAGGCCCTCATGGACACAAAAACACATTAGGACCCATCCTCAGGAAAGTCCATTTCAACTCAGCCACCCCGGTTGCTCCCGCAGAGCCATCAGATCTAAACTGTCTTGTTGCTAGGAGACAATTGGAATGTGAACCTGGCTTCCAGGCATCCATCCTCGAACGGTGCTCTGGAGTCATTCCATATGGGATGTCCTGGAGCTGCCCAACAGGTCTCAATTGTCCCGCAGAAGGAATCCTTGAAGGGGGCATCACACAACTCCCAACGTGGGAAAAGCTCCATGGCCTTGAGTTTCCGCTCCTTTCATGAAGGGGCAGTCATGCACAGAAACTCCAACCTGAGCCAACATCTGATCCTCGCCGTGACTTCAGATGCTTGAGATATTGTTTCCGATCTGCAGGGGGTACCTACCGTGCCCTGGGCCTGAAGCCCAAGTCTATCTTGTCTTCTCAGACTTCTGTCCTCAAACTCCTGGCCCAGAAATCCTCCATTTTGGCAATTCCGGACCCACAATGCAGCACTCTGCCTGCCCTCTAAAAAAAATATCTTGCCTAATCAGGTGCCCAGGCACCTCATATGAGGATAAACCTACAGGGCACTCGACTGTACCCAAATTATATAGTCTAACTTGGGCACTAGTGCACTGTCTGACACAACCTGAGCCAGAACCTCCTGACCAACACCCAGGCAGTTGACCGTACACTGAGCATATCAGACGCGCCATCGCCTTAGATCGTCATCTCTTCCCAACTCTGATTTTTCAGGCTTCAGAACCTAGACCTTATCTCCACCACGGCCCAGGGTTGAAAATGATGCAGAAATCAGAACACCTTCCCCATGGCAAGAGACCTTGTGATTGGCATGTTGTCCAAGTTCCAGTGTAGTTGAAACCAGATTGGCCCATGAGGCACCGCCCATGCTCGAGTGCCACATTGGTCACAAACACACACTGTGACCCGCAGCCTGAGCCCAGCCCTCAAGTAAGGCCTCTCAGTGGCTGGATGAAGAGACAGCTTATTGTGCCTGCCTTGCCTCTAGGCCCCAATTTTTAACCATAGTTTGGGTTTTCCCTTCACTCTTCCCCAGGGCTCTGCTTTGGAATTCCTCTTTTGTTCAGACACCTGAGATAATAAACCTGAAAGGATACCTCCCATCCCACAGATTGACGAATAACAATTGGGATCGGGCCAAATCCACAGAGAGGAAGATTCGTGCATGGCCCATGAAACCTCCCCACATTCCACGGCCATCGTTGATATAAGCCCAAAAGTTTGGCAATTCCGGACCCACAATGCAGCACTCTGCCTTCCCTCTAGAAAAAAATGATTGCCTCAAGAGCTGCCCAGGCACATTCAATGAGGATAAACCTCCACAGCACTCGACTTTACCCAAATTATATAGTCTAACCTGGGCACTAATGCACTGTCGGACACAACCTGAGCCCGGACCTCCTGACCAGACCGCACACTGAGCACATAAGACCCGCCATGGCCTTAGGTCATCATCTCTTCCTTACCTCAGTTTTCATGCCTCAGAACCGAGACATTATTTCCCCTCACTGCCCAGAGGTGAGTGTGATGCAGAAATCAGAACACCACCTTACCCATTGTAAGAAACCTTGTGGTTGGCACGTTGTCCAACGTTCAGTGTAGGAGAAACCAGCATTCACCCTGAGGCCCCGCCCATTCTTGAGTGCGACAAGGGCATAAACACGCATTGTGACCCTCAGCATGAGTCCTGTCCTCTAGTAAGTCCTCTCAGTGACTGGACCATTAGATGTCATAATGGGCTTGATATGTCCCTAAGCCCCAATTTTTAACCAGATTTCTGATTGTCCAGTCACCCCCACCCAGGGCTCTACTCTGGAATCCCTCATTTGGTGGGACACCTGAGGTTAAAAAGAAAACAACATAAAAAAAAAAAACAGACTTCATCCATCCCATCCCACAGAGTGACCCCATATGATTTGGACTGGGCCAAACCACCAGGGAGTAAGACTCGTCCATTTCCAATGAAGTCACCCAGAAATTTCAGGACCATGAGTGACACGATATCCAGAGACAAAAACTTGAGCAAGAGCCTCACACTCGCCCTTTTCTCAAATCCCGAAAAGTTCTCCTCATGGTCTGTAGATAAGTCCTGCCATACCTATGACCTGAAACATAAGCCAAGTTTGTGCTTTCAGACAACTGTCCAAACAGCCCTGGCCTACACAACCTACAGGCTCAGGCCCCTGGAGCCAAACCTGAGGACTGTACTTGCCCTCTCCAAGGGAACTGTGTGTGCCCATTCCAATGGCCACATCCCTTCTAATAGGATAAACCTCCAAAGTCCCTGATTCATCTCATTAGTGGTGGCTTCCCAGGTCAAACAGGGGCAATGTGAGCCCATCTGAGCACCTACCTGTACTCAGACCCATAGAAAGATGTCCCCAGAGGTAAAAAGGAAAGAACAGGCCCCTAGGCACTAATCATATCCATTGCTTTGGTTTCCAGGCATCTCTCCTCAGAGGCCTGGATTTCAAAACCAGCATATGGCTGTTTCTTGACTCACCGATCAGAATACATCTCATCTACATAAGGGAAACCTGCACTTTGGAGCTGTGTCAAAGCCTCTGTTTAGGAGAACTCTTCAGGACCCCAGTGCCACGGCTTCATTCCAAGGTCTCCATAGACACAAAAGCACATTAGGACCCATCCATAGGAGAGTCCATTTCAACTCAGCCTCCTCAGTTGCTACCCCAGATACAGCAGATCTAACTTGTCTTGTGTCTAGGAGACAATTGGAATGCGAGGTGGGCTACCCAGCCATGCATCCTTAGAACCCTGCTCAGAATCATTGGCGGAGCCAAACAGCAGGTCGCAATTGTCCTGCAGAAGACACTTTGCAGTTCGGAGATTCTCACAAATCCCATCGTGGGAAAACCCCCATAGCCTCGTGATGCCCCCCCTTCGTGAATGGGCCATCAGGGACAGAAACACCAACTTGAGCGATCGTCTGATCCTCGCCCTGACTTCAGATGCACGAGATCTCGATTCAGGTCTGTAAATTGTGCCATCGCTGATACAAAATCCAGAGACAAAAACCTGAGCAAGAGCCTCAGACTCGCACTTTCTTCATATCCTGAAGAGCTCTTCTCATGTTTTGTAGATCGGGCCTGCCATACCTACGTCCCCAAACCTAAGCTGAGTTTGTGTTTTCAGACTTCTGTCCTCAAAGTCCTGGGCCACACACCCTCATGCTGGAGCCTCTGAAGCCACACATTAGGACTGTGCCTACAAATCCATGGGAATTCTGCCCATTCCATTGTCCAAAATCGTACAAATTAGGAGAAACCTCCAAAATCCCTGAGGCCATCCCAATTTTGTAGGTCGCCCGGAACAAACAAGGGCTGTCTGACACCAGCTGATAATCTACCTCCACTCATACCATACATGTATGTCCCCAGAGGAGAAGATTGAACCAGACAGGACCCTAGGCCATAATAGGATCCATTGCCTTGGTTTACAGGCATGTCTCCTCAAAAGCTTGATTCCAATACGAGCATAGGGGTTTTGCTGAGGCACCCAGCAGAACTCATCTCATCTCCACAAGGAAACCTGTGCATGGGAGCCATGTCCAAAGCATAGGAGAGTACTTCAGGGTCCCGGTACCACCGCCCCATTCCAGGGCCCTCATGGACACAAAAACACATTAGGACCCATCCTCAGGAAAGTCCATTTCAACACAGCCACCCCGGTTGCTCCCGCAGAGCCATCAGATCTAAACTGTCTTATTGCTAGTAGACAATTGGTGTGCAAGGCGGGCTTCCCAGGCATCCATCCTCGAACCGTGCTCTGGAGTCATTCCATAAGGGATGTCCTGGAGCTGTCCAACAGGTCTCAATTGTCCCGCAAAAGGAATCCTTGAAGGGGGCATCCCACAACTCCCAACGTGGGAAATCCTCAATGGCCTCGAGATTCCACTCCCTTCATGAAGCGGCCGTCATGCACGGAAACTCCAACCTGAGCCAACGTCTGATCCACGCCCTGACTTCAGATTCATGAGTATTGGTTCAGATCTGCAGGGGGTACCTGCCGTGCCCTCGCCCTGAAACCCAAGTCTAGCTTGTCTTCTCAGAATTCCGTCCTCACACTCCTGGCCCCGAAGCCCTCAAGTTTGGCAATTCCGGACCCACAATGCAGCACTCTGCCTGCCCCCTAGAAAAAAATTATTGCATCTTGAGCTGTACAGGCACCTTCAATGATGATAAACCTCCACAGCACACGACTTCACACAAATTATATAGTCTAACCTGGGCACTAATGCACTGTCGGACACAACCTGAGCCCGGACCTCCTGACCAACACCCAGAAAGCACAGAGCACACTGAGCACATAAGCCCTGCCATGGCCTTAGGTCATCATCTCTTCCCTACCTCAGTTTTCAGGCCTCAGAACCGAGACATTATCTCCAATCACTGCCCAGGGGTGAGTGTGATGCAGAAATCAGAACACCTCCTTACCCATGGTAAGAAACCTTGTGGTTGGCACGTCGTCCAACGTTCAGTGTAGGAGAAACCAGCATTCACCCTGAGGCCCCGCCCAATCTTGAGTGCGACAAGGGCATAAACACGCATTGTGACCCTCAGCATGAGTACTGTACTCTAGTAAGTCCTCTCAGTGACTGGACCATTAGATGTCATAATGGGCTTGATATGTCCCTAGGCGCCATTTTTAACCAGATTTCTGAATGTCCAGTCACCCCCCCCAAGGGCGCTACTCAGGAATCCCTCATTAGGTGAGACACCTGAGGTTAAAAAGAAAACAACATCAAAAAAAACAAAAAACGGACCTCTTCCATCCCACAGAGAGACCCCAAACGCTTTAGACTGGTCCAAACCACCAGGGAGTAAGACTCGTCCATTTCCCATGAAGTCACCCAGAAATTTCAGGACCATGAGTGACACGATATCCAGAGACAAAAACTTGAGCAAGAGCCTCACACTCGCCCTTTTCTCAAATCCCGAAAAGTTCTCCTCATGGTCTGTAGATAAGTCCTGCCATACCTATGACCTGAAACATAAGCCAAGTTTGTGTTTTCAGACAACTGTCCAAACAGCCCTGCCCTACACAACCTATAGGCTCAGGCCCCTGGAGCCAAACCTGAGGACTGTACTTGCCCTCTCCAAGGGAATTGTGTGTGCCCATTCCAATGGCCACATCCCTTCTAATCCGATAAACCTCCAAAGTCCCTGATCCATCTCATTAGTGGTAACTTCCCAGGTAAAACAGGGGCAATCTGAGCCCATCTGAGCACCTACCTGTACTCAGACCCATAGACAGATGTCCCCAGAGGTAAAAAGGAAAGAACAGGCCCCTAGGCACTAATCATATCCATTGCTTTGTTTTCCAGGCATCTCTCCTCAGAGGCCTGGATTTCAAAACCAGCATATGGCTGTTTCTTGACTCACCCATCAAAAAACATCTCATCTACACATGAGAAACTTGCACGTTGGAGCTGTGTCAAAGCATTGTTTAGGAGAACATTTCAGGGCCCCAGTGCCACCGCTTCATTCCAAGGTCTCCATCGACACAAAAGCACATTAGGACCCATCCATAGGAGAGTCCATTTAAACTCAGCTACCTCGGTTGCTCCCCCAGATCCAGCAGATCTAACCTGTCTTGTGTCTAGGAGACAGTTGGAATGCGAGGTGGGCTACCCAGCCATGCATCCTTAGAACCCTGCTCAGAATCATTGGCCTGGAGCCAAACAGCAGGTCTCAATTGTCCTGCAGAAGACACTTTGCAGTTTGGAGCTTCTCACAAATCCCATCGTGGGAAAACCCCCATGGCCTCGTGATGCCCCCCCTTCGTGAAGGGGCCATCAGGGACAGAAACACCAACTTGAGCGATCATCTGATCCTCGCCCTGACTTCAGATGCACGAGTTCTCGATTCAGGTCTATAGATTGTGCCATCGCTGATACAAAATCCAGAGACAAAAACCTGAGCAAGCGCCTCAGACTCGCACTTTCTTCATATCCTGAAGAGTTCTTCTCATGGTTTGTAGATCGGTCCTGCCATACCTACGTCCCCTTCCTAAGCTGAGTTTGTGTTTTCAGACTTCTGTCCTCAAGTCCTGGGCCACACACCCTCCAGGCTGGAGCCCCTGGAGCCACACATTAGGACTGTGCCTACCAATCCATGAGAATTCTGCCCATTCCATTGTCCAAAATCGTACAAATTAGGAGAAACCTCCAAAGTCCCTGAGGCCATCCCAATAGTGTAGGTCGCCCGGAACAAACAAGGGCTGTCTGACACCAGCTGATAATCGACCTCCACTCATACCATAAATGGATGTCCCCAGAGGAGAAGATTGAACCAGACAGGACCCTAGGCCATAATAGGATCCATTGCCTTGGTTTACAGGCATGTCTCCTCAAAAGCCTGATTCCAATACGAGTATAGGGGTTTTGCTGAGGCAATCAGCAGAACTCATCTCGTCTCCACAAGGAATCCTGTGCATGGGAGCCATGTCCAAAGCATAGAAGAGTACTTCAGGGTCGCGGTGCCACCGCCCCATTCCAAGGCCCTCATGGACACAAAAACACATTAGGACCCATCCTCAGGAAAGTCCATTTCAACTCAGCCACCCCGGTTGCTCCCGCAGAGCCATCAGATCTAAACTGTCTTGTTGCTAGGAGACAATTGGAATGCGAAGCTGGCTTCCAGGCATCCATCCTCGAACGGTGCTCTGGAGTCATTCCATATGGGATGTCCTGGAGCTGTCCAACAGGTCTCAATTGTCCCGCAGAAGGAATCCTTGAAGGGGGCATCCCACAACTCCCAACGTGGGAAAACCTCAATGGCCTCGAGATTCCACTCCTTTCATGAAACGGCCATCATGCACAGAAACTCCAACCTGAGCCAACGTCTGATCCTCCCCCTGATTCAGATGCATGAGTATTGGTTCAGATCTGCAGGGGTACTTGCCGTGCCCTCGCCCTGAAACCCAAGTCTTGCTTGTCTTTTCAGACTTCCGTCCTCACACTACTGGCCCCGAAGCCCTCATGTTTGGCAATTCCGGACCCACAATGCAGCACTCTGCCTGCCCTCTAGAAAAAAAATTATTGCCTCATGAGCTGCCCAGGCACCTTCAATGAGGATAAACCTCCACAGCACTGGACTTTACCCTAAGTATATATTTTAACCTGGGCCTTAATGCACTGTCGGACACAACCTGAGCCCGGACCTCCTGACCAAGACCCGGAAAGCAGACCGCACACTGAGCACATAAGACCCGCCATGGCCTTAGGTTATCATCTCTTCCCTACCTCAGTTTACAGGCCTCAGAACCGAGACATTATCTCCAATTACTGTCCAGGGGTGAGTGTGATGCAGAAATCAGAACACCTCCTTACACACGGTAAGAAACCTTGTGGTTGGCACGTCGTCCAACGTTCAGTGTAGGAGAAACCAGCATTCACCCTGATACCCCGCCCAATCTTGAGTGCGACAAGGGCATAAACACGCATTGTGACCCTCAGCATGAGTCCTGTCCTCTAGTAAGTCCTCTCAGTGACTGGACCATTAGATGTCATAATGGGCTTGATATGTCCCTAGGCGCCAATTTTTAACAAGATTTCTGAATGTCCAGTCACCCCCCCCCCAGGGCTCTACTCAGGAATCCCTCATTAGGTGAGACACCTGAGGGTAAAAAGAAAACAACATCAAAAAAAAAAAAAAAACGGACTTCTTCCATCCCACAGAGTGACCCCAAACGCTTTGGACTGGTCCAAACCACCAGGGAGTAAGACTCGTCCATTTCCCATGAAGTCACCAAGAAATTTCACGTCCATGAGTGACACGATATCCAGAGACAAAAACTTGAGCAAGAGCCTCACACTGGCCCTTTTCTCAAATCCCGAAAAGTTCTCCTCATGGTCTGTAGATAAGTCCTGCCATACCTATGACCTGAAACATAAGCCAAGTTTGTGTTTTCAGACAACTGTCCAAACAGCCCTATCCTACACAACCTACAGGCTCAGGCCCCTGGAGCCGAACCTGAGGACTGTACTTGCCCTCTCCAAGGGAATTGTGTGTGCCCATTCCAATGGCCACATCCCTTCTAATAGGATAAACCTCAAAGGCCCTGATCCATCTCATTTGTGGTGGCTTCCCAGGTAAAACAGGGGCAATCTGAGCCCATCTGAGCACCTACCTGTACTCAGACCCATAGACAGATGTCCCCAGAGGTAAAAAGGAAAGAACAGGCCCCTAGGCACTAATCATATCCATTGCTTTGGTTTCCAGGCATCTCTCCTCAGAGGCCTGGATTTCAAAACCAGCATATGGCTGTTTCTTGACTCACCGATCAGAATACATCTCATCTACCCATGGGAAACCTGCACTTTGGAGCTGTGTCAAAGCCTCCGTTCAGGAGAACTCTTCAGGACCCCAGTGCCACGGCTTCATTCCAAGGTCTCCATAGACACAAAAGCACATTAGGACCCATCCATAGGAGAGTCCATTTCAACTCAGCCTCCTCAGTTGCTCCCCCAGATCCAGCAGATCTAATTTGTCTTGTGTCTAGGAGACAATTGGAATGCGAGGTGGGCTACCCAGCCATGCATCCTTAGAACCCTGCTCAGAATCATTGGCCTGGAGCCAAACAACAGGTCTCAATTGTCCTGCAGAAGACACTTTGCAGTTTGGAGCTTCTAACACTCATCGTAGGAAAACCCCCATGTCCTCGTGATGCCCCCCCCTTCTTGAAGGAGCCATCAGGGACAGAAACACCAACTTGAGCGATCATCTGATCCTCGCCCTGACTTCAGATGCACGAGATCTCGATTCAGGTCTGTAGATTGTGCCATTCTGATACAAAATCCAGAGACAAAAACCTGAGCAAGCGCCTCAGACTCGCACTTTCTTCATATCCTGAAGAGTTCTTCTCATGGTTTGTAGATCGGGCCTGCCATACCTACGTCCCCAAACCTAAGCTGAGTTTGTGTTTTCAGACTTCTGTCCTCAATGTCCTGGTCCTCACCCCTCCAGGCTGGGGCCCCTGGAGCCACACATTAGGACTGTGGCTACCAATCCATGAGAATTCTGCCCATTCCATTGTCCAAAATCGTACAAATTAGGAGAAACCTCTAAAGTCCCTGAGGCCATCCCAATAGTGTAGGTCGCCCGGAACAAACAAGGGCTGTCTGACACCAGCTGATAATCGACCTCCACTCATACCATAAATGGATGTCCCCAGAGGAGAAGATTGAACCAGACAGGACCCTAGGCCATAATTGGATCCATTGCCTTGGTTTACACGCATGTCTCCTCAAAAGCCTGATTCCAATATGAGCATAGGGGTGTTGCTGAGGCACCCAGCAGAACTCATCTCCTCTCCACAGGAAACCTGTGCAGGGGAGCCATGTCCAAAGCATAGGTGAGAACTTCAGGGTCCCGGTGCCACCGATCCTTTCCAAGGCCCTCATGGACACAAAAACACATTAGGACCCATCCTCAGGAAAGTCCATTTCAACTCAGCCACCCCGGTTGCTCCCGCAGAGCCATCAGATCTAAACTGTCTTGTTGCTAGGAGACAATTGGAATGCGAAGCTGGCTTCCAGGCATCCATCCTCGAACGGTGCTCTGGAGTCATTCCATATGGGATGTCCTGGAGCTGTCCAACAGGTCTCAATTGTCCCGCAGAAGGAATCCTTGAAGGGGGCATCCCACAACTCCCAACGTGGGAAAACCTCAATGGCCTCGAGATTCCACTCCTTTCATGAAACGGCCATCATGCCAGAAACTCCAACCTGAGCCAACGTCTGATCCTCCCCCTGATTCAGATGCATGAGTATTGGTTCAGATCTGCAGGGGTACTTGCCGTGCCCTCGCCCTGAAACCCAAGTCTAGCTTGTCTTTTCAGACTTCCGTCCTCACACTACTGGCCCCGAAGCCCTCATGTTTGGCAATTCCGGACCCACAATGCAGCACTCTGCCTGCCCTCTAGAAAAAAATTATTGCCTCATGAGCTGCCCAGGCACCTTCAATGAGGATAAACCTCCACAGCACTGGACTTTACCCTAAGTATATATTCTAACCTCGGCCTTAATGCACTGTCGAACACAACCTGAGCCCGGACCTCCCGACCAAGACCCGGAAAGCAGACCGCACACTGAGCACATAAGACCTGCCATGGCCTTAGGTCATCATCTCTTCCCTACCTCAGTTTTCAGGCCTCAGAACCGAGACATTATCTCCAATAACTGTCCAGGGGTGAGTGTGATAAAGAAATCAGAACACCTCCTTACACACGGTAAGAAACCTTGTGGTTGGCACGTCGTCCAACGTTCAGTGTAGGAGAAACCAGCATTCACCCTGTTACCCCGCCCAATATTGAGTGCGACAAGGGCATAAACACGCATTGTGACCCTCAGCATGAGTCCTGTCCTCTAGTAAGTCCTCTCAGTGACTGGACCATTAGATGTCATAATGGGCTTGATATGTCTCTGGCGCCAATTTTTAACCAGATTTCTGAATGTCCAGTTACCCCCCCAGGGCTCTACTCAGGAATCCCTCATTAGGTGAGACACCTGAGGTTAAAAAGAAAACAACATCAAAAAAAAAAAAAAAAACAACGGACTTCTTCCATCCCACAGAGTGACCCCAAACGCTTTGGACTGGTCCAAACCACCAGGGAGTAAGACTCGTCCATTTCCCATGAGGTCACCCAGAAATTTCACGTCCATGAGTGACACGATATCCAGAGACAAAAACTTGAGCAAGAGCCTCACACTGGCCCTTTTCTCAAATCCCGAAAAGTTCTCCTCATGGTCTGTAGATAAGTCCTGCCATATCTATGACCTGAAACATAAGCCAAGTTTGTGTTTTCAGACAACTGTCCAAACAGCCCTATCCTACACAACCTACAGGCTCAGGCCCCTGGAGCCGAACCTGAGGACTGTACTTGCCCTCTCCAAGGGAATTGTGTGTGCCCATTCCAATGGCCACATCCCTTCTAATAGGATAAACCTCAAAGGCCCTGATCCATCTCATTTGTGGTGGCTTCCCAGGTAAAACAGGGGCAATCTGAGCCCATCTGAGCACCTACCTGTACTCAGACCCATAGACAGATGTCCCCAGAGGTAAAAAGGAAAGAACAGGCCCCTAGGCACTAATCATATCTATTGCTTTGGTTTCCAGACATCTCTCCTCAGAGGCCTGGATTTCAAAACCAGCATATGGCTGTTTCTTGACTCACCCATCAGAAAACATCTCATCTACCCATGGGAAACTTGCACGTTGGAGCTGTGTCAATTCCTCCGTTCAGGAGAACCCTTCAGGACCCCAGTGCCACCGCTTCATTCCAAGGTCTCCATAGACACAAAAGCACATTAGGACCCATCCATAGGAGAGTCCATTTCAACTCAGCCTCCTCGGTTGCTCCCCCAGATCCAGCAGATCTAACCTGTCTTGTGTCTAGGAGACAGTTGGAATGCGAGGTGGGCTACCCAGCCATGCATCCTTAGAACCCTGCTCAGAATCATTGGCCTGGAGCCAAACAACAGGTCTCAATTGTCCTGCAGAAGACACTTTGCAGTTTGGAGCTTCTAACACTCATCGTGGGAAAACCCCCATGGCCTCGTGATGCCCCCCCCTTCTTGAAGGGGCCATCAGGGACAGAAACACCAACTTGAGCGATCATCTGATCCTCGCCCTGACTTCAGATGCACGAGATCTCGATTCAGGTCTGTAGATTGTGCCATCGCTGATACAAAATCCAGAGACAAAAACCTGAACAAGCGCCTCAGACTCGCACTTTCTTCATATATGAAGAGTTCTTCTCATGGTTTGTAGATCGGGCCTGCCATACCTACGTCCTCAAACCTAAGCTAAGTTTGTGTTTTCAGACTTCTGTCCTCAAAGTCCTGGTCCTCACACCCTCCGGGCTGGGGCCCCTGGAGCCACACATTAGGACTGTGGCTACCAATCCATGAGAATTCTGCCCATTCCATTGTCAAAAATCCTACAAATTAGGAGAAACCTCCAAAGTCCCTGAGGCCATCCCAATAGTGTAGGTCGCACGGAACAAACAAGGGCTGTCTGACACCAGCAGATAATCTACCTCCACTCATACCATAAATGGATGTCCCCAGAGGCGAAGATTGAACCAGACAGGACCCTAGGCCATAATAGGATGCATTGCCTTGGTTTACACGCATGTCTCCTCAAAAGCCTGTTTCCAATATGAGCATAGGGGTGTTGCTGAAGCACCCACCAGAACTCATCTCGTCTCCACAAGGAAACCTGTGCATGGGAGCCATGTCCAAAGCATAGGAGAGAACTTCAGGGTCCCGGTGCCACCGATCCATTCCAAAGCCCTCATGGACACAAAAACACATTAGGACCCATCCTCAGGAAAGTCCATTTCAACTCAGCCACCCCGGTTGCTCCCGCAGAGCCATCAGATCTAAACTGTCTTGTTGTTTGGAGACAATTGGAATGCGAAGCTGGCTTCCAGGCATCCATCCTCGAACGGTGCTCTGGAGTCATTCCATATGGGATGTCCTGGAGCTGTCCAACAGGTCTCAATTGTCCCGCAGAAGGAATCCTTGAAGGGGGCATCCCACAACTCCCAACGTGGGAAAACCTCAATGGCCCCGAGATTCCACTCCTTTCATGAAACGGCCATCATGCATGGAAACCAACCTGAGCCAACGTCTGATCCTCCCCTGATTCAGATGCATGAGTATTGTTTCAGATCTGCAGGGGGTACCTGCCGTGCCCTCGCCCTGAAACCCAAGTCTAGCTTGACTTTTCAGACTTCTGTCCTCACACTCCTGGCCCCGAAGCCCTCATGTTTGGCAATTCCGGACCCACAATGCAGCACTCTGCCTGCCTCTAGAAAAAAATTATTGCCTCATGAGCTGCCCAGGCACCTTCAATGAGGATAAACCTCCACAGCACTCGACTTTACCCAAATTAAATATTCTAACCTGGGCACTAATGCAATGTCGGACAGAACCTGAGCCCGGACCTCCTGACCAACACCCGGAAAGCTGACCGCACACTGAGCACATAAGACCCACCATGGACTTAGGTCATCATCTCTTCCCTACCTCAGTTTTCAGGCCTCAGAACCGAGACCTTATCTCCAATCACTGCCCAGGGGTGAGTTTGATGCAGAAATCAGAACACCTCCTTACCCACGGTAAGAAAGCTTGTGGTTGGCATGTCGTCCAACGTTCAGTGTAGGAGAAACCAGCATTCACCCTGAGGCCCCGCCCATTCTTGAGTGGGACAAAGGCATAAACACGCATTGTGACCCTCAGCATGAGTCCTGTCCTCTAGTAAGTCCTCTCAGTGACTGGACCATTAGATGTCATAATGGGCTTGATATGACCCTAGGCCCAATTATTAACCAGATTTCTGATTGTCCAGTCACCCCCCCCAGGGCTCTACTCTGGAATCTCTCATTTGGTGGGACACCTGAGGTTAAAAAGAAAACAACATCAAAAAAAAAAAAACGGACTCCTCCTTCCCACAGAGTGACCCCAAACTCTTTGGACTGGTCCAAACCACCAGAGAGTAAGACTCGTTCATTTCCCATGAAGTCACCCAGAAATTTCACGACCATGAGTGACACGATATCCAGAGACAAAAACTTGAGCAAGAGCCTCACACTCGCCCTTTTCTCATATCCTGAAAAGTTCTCCTCATGGTCTGTAGATAAGTCCTGCCATACATGACCTGAAACATAAGCCAAGTTTGTGTTTTCAGACAACTGTCCAAACATCCCTGGCCTACACAACCTAAAGGCTCAGGCCCCTGGAGCGAAACCAGAGGACTGTACTTGCCCTCTCCAAGGGAATTGTGTGTGCCCATTCCAATGGCCACATCCCTTCTAATAGGATAAACCTCTAAATCCCTGATCCATCTCATTAGTGGTGGCTTCCCAGGTAAAACAGGGGCAATCTGAGCCGATCTGAGCACCTACCTGTACTCAGACCCATAGACAGATGTCCCCAGAGGTAAAAAGGAAAGAACAGGCCCCTAGGCACTAATCATATCCATTGCTTTGGTTTCCAGGCATCTCTCCTCAGAGGCCTGGATTTCAAAACCAGCATATGGCTGTTTCTTGACTCACCCATCATAAAACATCTCATCTACCCATGGGAAACTTGCACGTTGGAGCTGTGTCAAAGCCTCTGTTTAGGAGAACCCTCAGGACCCCAGTGCCACCACTTCATTCCAAGGTCTCCATCGACACAAAAGCACATTAGGACCCATCCATAGGAGATTCCATTTCAACTCAGCCTCCTCGGTTGCTCCCCCAGATACAGCAGATCTAATTTGTCTTGTGTCTAGGAGACAATTGGAATGCGAAGTGGGCTACCCAGCCATGCATCCTTAGAACCCTGCTCAAAATCATTGGCCTGGAGCCAAACAACAGGTCTCAATTGTCCTGCAGAAGACACTTTGCAGTTTGGAGCTTCTCACAAATCTCATCGTGGGAAAAACCACATAGCCTCGTGATGCCCCCACTTCGTGAATGGGCCATCAGGGACAGGAACACCAACTTGAGCGATCATCTGATCCTCGCCCTGACTTCAGATGCACGAGATCTCGATTCAGGTCTGTAGATTGTGCCATCGCTGATACAAAATCCAGAGACAGAAACCTGAGCAAGCACCTCAGACTCGCACTTTCTTCATATCCTGAAGAGTTCTTCTCATGGTTTGTAGATCGGGCCTGCCATACCTACGTCCCCAAACCTAAGCTGAGTTTGTGTTTTCAGACTTCTGTCCTCAAAGTCCTGGGCCACACACCTTCCAGGATGGGGCCCCTGGAGCCACATATTAGGACTGTGCCTACCAATCCATGAGAATTCTGCCCATTCCATTGTCCAAAATCGTACAAATTAGGAGAAACCTCCAAAGTCCCTGAGGCCATCCCAATAGTGTAGGTCGCCCGGAACAAACAAGGGCTGTCTGACACCAGCTGATAATCTACCTCCACTCATACCATAAATGGATGTCCCCATAGGAGAAGATTGAACCAGACAGGACCCTAGGCCATAATAGGATCCATTGCCCTGGTTTACAGGCATGTCTCCTCAAAAGCCTGATTCAAATACGAGCATAGGGGTTTTGCTGAGGCACCCAGCAGAACTCATCTCGTCTCCACAAGGAAACCTGTGCATGGGAGCCATGTCCAAAAAATAGGAGAGTACTTCAGTGTCCCGGTGCCACCGCCCCATTCCAAGGAACTCATGGACACAAAAACACATTAGAACCCATCCTCAGGAAAGTCCATTTCAAATCAGCCACCACGGTTGCTCCCGCAGAGCCGTCAGATCTAACCTGTCTTGTGTCTAGGAGACAATTGGATTGCGAGGTGGACTACCCAGCCATAGATCCTTAGAACCCTGCGCAGAATCATTGGCCTGGAGCCAAACAACAGGTCTCAATTGTCCTGCAGAAGACACTTTGCAGTTTGGAGCTTCTCACAATCCCATCGTGGGAGAACCCCCATGGCCTCGTGATGCCCCCCCTTCGTGAAGCGGCCATCAGGGACAGAAACACCAACTTGAGCGATCGTCTGATCCTCGCCCTGACTTCAGATGCACGAGATCTCGATTCAGGTCTGTAGATTGTGCCATCGCTGATACAAAATCCAGAGACAAAAACCTGAGCAAGCACCTCAGACTCGCACTTTCTTCATATCCTGAAGAGTTCTTCTCATGGTTTGTAGATCGGGCCTGCCATACCTACGTCCCCAAAACTAAGCTGAGTTTGTGTTTTCAGTCTTCTGTCCTCAAAGTCCAAGGACACACACCCTCCAGGCTGGGGCCCCTGGAGCCACACATTAGGACTGTGCCTACAAATCCATTGGAATTCTGCCCATTCCATTGTCCAAAATCGTACAAATTAGGAGAAACCTCCAAAGTACCTGAGGCCTTTCCAATCGTGTAGGTTGCCCGGAACAAACAAGGGCTGTCTGACACCAGCTGATAATCTACCACCACTCATACCATAAATGGAAGTCCCCAGAGGAGAAGATTGAACCAGACAGGACCCTAGGCCATAATAGGATCCATTGCCTTGGTTTACAGTCATGTCTCCTCAAAAGCCTGATTCAAATACGAGCATAGGGGTTTTGCTGAGGCACCCAGCAGAACTCATCTCGTCTCCACAAGGAAACCTGTGCATGGGAGCCATGTCCAAAGCATAGGAGAGTACTTCAGGGTCCCGGTGCCACCGCCCCATTCCAGGCCCTCATGGACACAAAAACACATTAGGACCCATCCTCAGGAAAGTCCATTTCAACTCAGCCACCCCGGTTGCTCCCGCTGAGCCATCAGATCTAAATTGCCTTGTTGCTAGGATACAATTGGAATGCAAGGCGGGCTTCCAAGGCATCCATCCTCGAACAGTGCTCTGGAGTCATTCCATATGGGATGTCCTGGAGCTGTCCAACAGGTCTCTATTGTCCCGCAGAAGGAATCCTGGAAGGGGGCATCCCACAACTCCCAACGTGGGAAAACCTCATTGGCCTCGAGATTCCACTCCCTTCATGAAGCGGCCGTCATGCACGGAAACTCCAACCTGAGCCAACGTCTGATCCTCGCCCTGACTTCAGATGCATTAGTATTGTTTCAGATCTGCAGGGGGTACGTTCCGTGACCTCGCCCTGAAACCCAAGTCTTGCTTGTCTTCTCAGACTTCCGTCCTCACACTCCTGGCCCCGAAGCCCTCAAGTTTGGCAATTCCGGACCCACAATGCAGCACTCTGCCTTCCCTCTAAAAAAAAAATTATTGCCTCATGAGCTGCCCAGGCACCTTCAATGAGGATAAACCTCCACAGCACTCGACTTCACCCAAATGATATAGTCTAACCTGGGCACTAATGCACTGTCGGAAACAACCTGAGCCCGGACCTCCTGACCAACACCCGGAAAGCAGTCCGCACACTGAGCATATAAGACCACCTTGTCCTTAGGTCATCCTCTCTTCCCTACCTCAGTTTTCAGGCCTCAGAACCGAGACATTATCTCCAATCACTGCCCAGGGGTGAGTTGATGCAGAAATCAGAACACCTCCTTACCCATGGTAAGAAACCTTGTGTTTGGCACGCCGTCCAACATTCAGTGTAGGAGAAACCAGCATTCACCCTGAGGTCCCGCCCATTCTTGAGTGCGACAAAAGCATAACAACGCATTGTGACCCTCAGCATGAGTCCTGTCCTCTAGTAAGTCCTCTCAGTGACTGGACCATTAGTTGTCATAATGGGCTTGATATGTCCCTACGCCCCAATTTTTAACCAGATTTCTGAATATCCAGTCACCACCCCCCCAGGGCTCTACTCTGGAATCCCTAATTTGGTGGGACACCTGAGGTTAAATAGAAAACAACATCAAAAAAAAAAAAAACGGACTTCTTCCATCCCACAGAGTGACCCCAAACGCTTTGGACTGGTCCAAACCACCAGGGAGTAAGACGCGTCCATTCCCCATGAAGTCACCCAGAAATTTCACGACCATGAGTGACACGATATCCAGAGACAAAAACTTGAGCAGGAGCCTCACACTCGCCCTTTTCTCAAATCCCGAAAAGTTCTCCTCATGGTCTGTAGTTTAAGTCCTGCCATACCTATGACCTGAAACATAAGCCAAGTTTGTTGTTTCAGACAACTGTCCAAACAGCCCTGGCCTACACAACCTACAGGCTCAGGCCACTGGAGCCAAACCTGAGGACTGTACTTGCCCTCTCCAAGGGAATTGTGTGTGCACATTCCAATGGCCACATCCCTTCTAATAGGATAAATCTCCAAAGTCCCTGATCCATCTCAATAGTGGTGGCTTCCCAGGTAAAACAGGGGCAATCTGAGCCCATCTGAGCACCTACCTGTACTCAGACCCATAGACAGATGTCCCCAGAGGTAAAAAGGAAAGAACAGGCACCTAGGCACTAATCATATCCATTGCTTTGGTTTCCAGGCATCTCTCCTCAGAGGCCTGGATTTCAAAACCAGCATATAGCTCTTTCTTGAGTCACCCATCAGAAAACATCTCATCTACCCTAGGGAAACTTGCACGTTGGAGCTGTGTCAAAGCCTCTGTTTAGAAGAACCCTTCAGGGCCCCAGTGCCCCCGCTTCATTCCAAGGTCTCCATAGACACAAAAGCACATTAGGACCCATCCAAAGGAGAGTCCATTTCACTCAGCCTCCTCGGTTGCTCCCCCAGATCCAGCAGATAACCTGTCTTGTTTCTAGGAGACAATAGGAATGCGAGGTGGGCTACCCAGCTATGCATCCTTAGAACCCTGCTCAGAATCATTGGCCCGGAGGGAAAAAAAAGGACTCAAATGTCCTCGGAAGACACTTTGCAGTTTGGAGCTTCTCACAACTCCCATCGTGGGAAAACCCCCATGGCCTCGTGATGCCGCCCCTTCGTGAAGGGGCCGTCAGGGACAGAAACACCAAATTCAGCGATCGTCTGATCCTCGCCCTGACTTCAGATGCACGAGATCTCGATTCAGGTCTGTAGATTGTGCCGTCGCTGATACAAAATCCAGAGACAAAAACCTGAGCAAGCGCCTCAGACACGCACTTTCTTCATATCCTGAGGAGTTCTTTTCAAGGTTTGTAGCTCAGGCCTGCCATACCTACGTCCCCAAACCTAAGCTGAGTTTGTGTTTTCAGACTTCTGTCCTCAAAGTCCTGGGCCACACACCCTCCAGGCTGGGGCCCCTGGAGCCACACATTAGGACTGTGCCTAACAATCCATGGGAATTCTGCCCATTCCATTGTCCAAAATCGTACAAATTAGGAGAAACCTCCAAAGTCCCTGAGGCAAGCGCCTCAGACTCGCACTTTCTTCATATCCTGAAGAGTTCTTCTCGTGGTTTGTAGATCAGGCCTGCCATACCTGCGTCCCCAAACCTAAGCTGAGTCTGTGTATTCAGACTTCTGTCCTCAAAGTCTTGTGCCACACACTCTCCAAGCTGGGCCCCTGGAGCCACACATTAGGACTGTGCCTAACAATCCATGGGAATTCTGCCCATTCCATTGTCCAAAATCGTACAAATTAGGAGAAACCTCCAAAGTCCCTGAGGCCATCCCAATAGTGTAGGTCGCCCGGAACAAGCAAGGGCTGTCTAACACCAGCTGATAATCGACCTCCACTCATACCATAAATGGATGTCCCCAAGGAAAAGATTGAACCAGACAGGACCCTAGGCCATAATAGGATCCATTGCCTTGTTTTACAGACATGTCTCCTCAAAAGCCTGATTCCAATACGAGCATAAGGGTTTTGCTGAGGCACCCAGCAGAACTCATCTCGTCTCCACAAGGAAACCTATGCATGGGAGCCATGTCCAAAGCATAGGAGAGTACTTCATGGTCCCGGTGCCACCGCCCCATTCCAAGGCCCTCATGGACACAAAAACACATTACGACCCATCCTCAGGAAGTCCATTTCAACTCAGCCACCCCGGTTGCTCCCGCAGAGCCGTCATATCTAAACTGTCTTGTTACTAGGAGACAATTGGAATGCGAGGTGGGCTTCCCAGGCATCCATCCTCGAACGGTGCTCTGGAGTCATTCCATATGGGATGTCCTGGAGCTGTCCAAAAGGTCTCAATTGTCCCGCTAAAGGAATCCTTGAAGGGGGCATCCCAGAACTCCCAACGTGGGAAAAACTCAATGGCCTCGAGATTCCGCTCCCTTCATGAAGCGGCCTTCATGCACGGAAACTCCAACCTGAGCCAACGTCTGATCCTCGCCCTGACTTCAGATGCATGCGTATTGTTTCAGATCTGCAGGGGGTACCTGCCGTGCCCTCGCCCTGAAACTCAAGTCTAGCTTGTCTTCTCAGACTTCCGTCCTCACACTCCTGGCACGGAAGCCCTCATGTTGGCAATTCTGGACCGACAATGCAGGACTCTGCCTGCCCTCTTGAAAAAAATTATTGCCTCATTAGCTGCCCAGGCACCTTCAATGAGGATAAACCTCCACAGCACTCGACTTCACCCAAATGATATAATCTAACCTGGGCACTAATGCACTGTCGGACACTACCTGAACCCGGACCTCCTGACCAACACCCAGAAAACAGACCGCACACTGAGCACATAAGACCCGCCATGGCCTTAGGTCATCATCTCTTCCCTACCTCAGTTTTCAGGCCTCAGAACCGAGGCCTGCCCAGGGGTGAGTGTGATGCAGAAATCAGAACACCTCCTTACCCATTGTAAGAAACCTTGTGGCACGTCGTCCAACGTTCAGTGTGTAGGAGAGACCAGCATTCACCCTGAGGCCCCGCTCATTCTTGAGTGCGACTAGGGCATAAACACGCATTGTGACCCTCAGCATGAGTCCTGTCCTCTAGTAAGTCCTCTCAGTGACTGGACCATTAGATGTCATAATGGGCTTGATATGTCCCAGGGCCCAATTTTTAACCATATTTCTGATTGTCCAGTCACCCCCCCCCCCAGGGCTCTACTCTGAAATCCCTCATTTGGTGAGACACCTGAGGTTAAAGAGAAAACAACATCAAAAAAAAAAAAAAACGGACTTATTCCATCCCACAGAGTGACCCCAAACGCTTTGGACTGGGCCAAACCACGAGGGAGTAAGACTCGTCCATTTCCCATGAAGTCACCCAGAAATTTCACGACCATGAGTGACACGATATCCAGAGACAAAAACTTGAGCAAGAGCCTCACACTCGCGATTCTCTCAAATCCCGAAAAGTTCTCCTCATGGTCTGTAGATAAGTCCTGCCTTACCTATGACCTGAAACATAAGCCACGTTTGTGTTTTCAGACAACTGTCCAAACAGCCCTATCCTACACAACCTACAGGCTCAGGCCACTGGAGCCAAACCTGAGGACTGAACTTGCCCACTCCAAGGGAATTGTGTGTGCCCATTCCAATGGCCACATCCCTTCTAATAGGATAAACCTCCAAAGTCCCTGATCCATCTCATTAGTGGTGGCTTCCCAGGTAAAACAGGGGGCAATCTGAGCCCATCTGAGTACCTACCTGTACTCAGACCCATGGACAGATGTCCCCAGAGGTAAAAAGGAAAGAACAGGCCCCTAGGCACTAATCATATCCATTGCTTTGGTTTCCAGGCATCTCTCCTCAGAGGCCTGGATTTCAAAACCAGCATATGGCTGTTTCTTGACTCACCCATCAGAAAACAACTCATCTACATTGGGAAACTTGAGCCTCCCTGCACACACATGGGCCTTCTGACACAAGCGGAGCTGCTACCTCCATGAAGGCATGCACACCGATGTCAACAGAGATAGAAGGTTGAGCCCGACAGGCCCTTAGGCCCTAATCTCAACTCTTGCTTTGTTTTCCAGGTGTCACTCCTCAGAGGCTTTGGTTCGAAGAACAGGATATGGGGCTTTCCTGAGGCACTGAACAGAACATCTCTCGTCTCCACATGGGAAGCTTCCTTGTTGGAGCCGTGTCAAACACCTCAGGTTGGAGAATCCTGCAGAGTCCCTGAGCCACCTCCACATTCCAAGGTCTCCCATGCCACCAAGCCACAGTAGGACTCATCTTCAGGAGAGTCCATTTCAACTCTCCCCTCTGGGTAGCTCACCCAGGAGGCCACAGATTGAGCCGGCCTTGTCCTGACTAAAGAGGGGGAATATGAGGTGGCGTTCCCAGGCATCCATGCTTAGACACCTGCTCTCGAGTCTTTCCATATGGGGCCTCCTGGAACCATCCAATAGGACTCGACAGTCGTGCAGAAGGAAACCTTGAGGTTTGGAGTAGTTCACAAATCCCATCGTAGGCAAACCTCCCTGGCCTCATGACGCCCCCACACCCTTCAGGAAGAGGCCATGCTGGATAAAAACTCTAGCCTTAGGCTCGTCTCATAGTTGACATGACCTCAGAGCAGGAGATCTCGATTCAGCCTCTGCAGAGTGGGCCTGCCATGCCTTCGATCCCAAACCTCACGCTAGCTTGTTTTTTCAGACTTCCTTCCTCACACTCCTGGCAAACAAGCCCTCCGGACTAGGAACTCCAGAACCACAACCAGGCCCAGTGTCTACCCAACGGAAGAAAAACGTTTCCTTGTGGGGCTATCCAGAAAACCCAGATGAGGATCAACCTGCTCGGGCCTCAACGGTACCCGATCTGGATAGGCTGCACTGGGCACTCATGCTCTGTCTGACACAGCCTGAAGCCAGACGTCCAGACAGACAAGGAGACAGCTGGCCGCACACCCCGCACTCGGACACGCCATGGTCATATGCCGTCAACTCTTCCTAACCTTGGTTTTCAGATATCTGAACCTAGATATTATATCAATTCTCCATACAGCTGGGTATCGCATGCAAAAAACAGAACTCTTCCTTCCCCATGGCTATAAAGCTTGCTCTTGGCATGGAGTCACACCTTCAGGGTGGGAGAAACCTTCATGGCCCCTGATGCCACGCCCAAACGTGAGTGCTGCTTGGGCACAAATTCAAACAGTGACCCTCAGCATGAGCCCCATGTCAAAGAAAGGCCTGTCAGGGCCTGGACCAAGAGCCCGCATATTGACTTGCCAAGCACCTATGCACCCAATCCTCACCAGTGATTGATTTTACCAGTCGCCCAGCCCATACCTGGGTCTCTGGTCTGGAATCCCTTTCCTGGAGAGACACATGAGCCAGAAAACACGACTCCACCCTTTCAACAAAATGACCCCAAACTCTTGGGACCTGGGACAAATCCCCAGAGAGAGATACTCATCCACAGTCCCTGAGGCCACCCCTCCTATCCACGGCTATCCCGGACACAACATCCAGAGACAAAAGCCTGAAGGAACACCTCCCACTCGCCCTTGTTTCAGAGGCCCAGGAGCTCCCTCTCGGGCTGTACATCCGGCCTGCCATACCCTAGGCGCCACTCATGAGCTGAGTTTGTATTTTCAGACTTCTGTGTCCACAGCCTGGACCCACACAACCTACAGGCTAGGACTTCTGGTGCCACAGCGAAAGATTGTGCCTGCCCTCTCCAAGGAAAGTGTGCCCAATCCATTGACCACAACCCCACAGGTTAGGGAAAAGCCCCAAGGCCCCTGAGGCCATCAATAGTGTAGGTCACCCTGGACTAAGAGGGGCTCTCTGACACCAGCGGTGCAACTATCTCCACTTAGACTCTCAGACATTGTCCCCAGAGACAGAAGTTTGAAATGGACAGGCCCCCAGGCCCTAATATAAACCTTAGCTTTGGTTTCCATGTGTCCGTCCTCAGAGGACTGTTTTCGTAGACCAGCACTAGGGGCTTTTCTGAGGCACCAGACAAAACCTCTCTTGTCTCCACATGGGGAGCTTTCTTACTGGGGATGTATCAAACCCTTCAGGTAGGAGAGTTCCGCAGGGCCACTGAACAACCAGCACATTACAAGGTCTTCATGGACCCAAACGCACATTATGACCCATCCTCGGGAGAGGCCATTTCAACTCAGCCCACTGGGTAGCGTGCCCCAGAGGCAGGAGATCAAACATATCTTGTCGCTCATGGTCAATGGAAAACCGAGGCATGCTGTACAGGGATCCATCCTTCGAACCCTGCTCTACAGTCCTTCCGTAGGGTATGTCCTGGAGCCATGCAACAGGACACGAATATCCCGCAGAAGAAACCTTGTGGTTTGGGGCAACCTCCAAACTCAGCATGGGAAAACTTCCTTGACCTCATGAGGCCCCCGCTTCATGAAGGTGCCATCATGGACACATACTCCAGCCTCAGCCAACGTCTGATCCTCAGGCTGACTTCAGATGCATGAGATATTGGTTCAGATCTGCAGGGGGTACCTGCCGTGCCCTCACCCTGAATCCGAAGTCTAGCTTTTGTTCTCAGACTTCCGTCCTCACTCTCCTGGAACCCAAGCCCTCAAGTTTGGCAATGCCGGACCAACAATGAAGCACTCTGCCTGCCCTCTAGAACAAATATATTGCCTAATGAGCTGCCCAGGCAGCTTAAATGAGGATCAACATACACGGCACTCGAATGTACCCAAATTATATAGTCTAACCTGGGCACGAATGCACTGTCTGACACAACCTGAGCCCGGACCTCCTGACCAACACCCAGACAGCTGACCGCACACTGAGCACATCAGTCCGGCCATGGCCTTAGGTCATCATCTCTTCCCTACCTCAGTTTTCAGGCTTCGGGGCCGAGTCCTTATCTCCAATCCATGTTCAGGGGTGAGTGTGATGCAGAAATCAGAACTCCTCCTTACCCATGGCAAGAAACCTTGCGGTTGGCATGTTGTCCAACGTTCAGTGTAGGAGAAAACAGCATTCACCCTGAGGCCCCGCCCATTCTTGAGTGCGACGAGAGCATAAACACGCATTGTGACCTCAGCTGAGTCCTGTCCTCTAGTAAGTACTCTTAGTGGCTGGATCATTAGATATCATAATGGGCTTGACATTTCCCTAGGCCCCAATTTTTAACCAGATTTCTGGTTGTCCAGTCGCCACTCCCAAGGGCTCTACTCTGGAATCCCTCATTTGGTGGGACATCTGAGGTTGAAAAACAAAACAAAACAAAACAACAACAACAACAAAACGGACTTCTTTCATCCCCAGAATGACCCCAAACTCTTTCGACGGGGCCGAAATACCAGAGAGTAAGACTCGTCCCTTTCCCATTGAGTCACCCGGAAATTTCACGACCAAGAGTGACACGATATCCAGAGACAAAAACTTGAGCAAGAGCCTCACACTCGCCCTCTTTTCATATCGCGAAGGCTTCTCCTCATGGTCTGTAGATCAGTCCTGCCATACCTATGACCCGAAACATAAGCCGAGTTTGTGTTTTCAGACAACTGACCAAACAGCTCTGGCCTACACACCCTACAGGCTCAGGTCCCTGGAGCCAAACCTGAGGACTGTACTTGCCCTCTCCAAGGGAATTGTATGTGCCCATTCCAATGGCCAAAGCCCTACTAAATGTATAAACCTCCAAAGTCCCTGAGGCCATCTCAATTGTTGTGGCTTCCCAGAACAAACAGGGGCAATCTGAGCCCATCTGAGCACCTACCTGCACTCAGACCCGTAGACTGATGTCCCCAGAGGTAAAAAGGAACGAACAGGCCCCTAGGCACTAATCGGATCCATTGCTTTGGTTTCCAGGCATCTCTCCTCAGAGGCCTGGATTTCAATACCAGCATATGGCTGTTTCTTGACTCACCCATCAGAACAAATCTCATCTACACATGGGAAACATGCACGTTGGAGCTGTTTCAAAGCCTCTGTTTAGGATAATCTTTCAGGGCCCCAGTGCCCCCGCTTCATTCCAAGGTCTCCATAGACACAAAAACATATTAAAACACATCCACAGGAGATTCCATTTCAACTCAGCCTCCTCGGTTGCTCCCCCACATCCAGCAGATCTAACCTGTCTTGTTGCTTGGAGACCATTGGAATGCGAGGTGGGCTACCCAGCCATCCATCCTTAGAACCCTGCTCGGAATCGTTGGCCTGGAGCCAACCAACAGGTCTCAATTGTCCTGCAGAAGAATCTTTGCAGTTGGGAGATTCTCACAACTCCCATCATGGGAAAACACCCATGGCCTCGTGATCCAACCCCCCCTTCAAGAAGGGGCCATCAGGGACAGAAAGTCCAACAGGAGCGATCATCTGACCTTTGCCCTGACTTCAGCTGCACGAGGTCTCGATTGAGGTCTGTAGATTGTGCCTGCCATATCCTCACCCAGAAACCTAGGCCTAGCTTGGGTTCTCAGACTTCCGTCCTCAAACTACTGGCCCACAAGCCCTCCAGTTTGGCAAACCAGAACTACAATGCTGCACTCTGCCTGCCCCCCAGAAGAAAAACCTTGCCCTCTGGGGCAACTCAGAATCCCCAAATGAGGATCAACTTGCACGCCATTCGGCTGTACCCCAAATTTGTAGGCTGACCTGGGCACTATTGCCCTTTCTGACCCAGCCTGAGCCTGGACCTCCTGGCCCCACCCAGACAGCTGGCAGCACACTGAGCACATTAAAACCGCCATGGCCTTAGGTTGTCATCTCATCTCAAGCTCGGTTTCCAGGCTTCAGAACCTAGACCTGATCTCCAATCACTGCGCTGGTTTGAAAATGATGCATAAATCAGAACTCTTTTCCCATGGCAAGAAACCTTGTGGTTGGCATGTTGTCCAACGTTCAGTGTAGTTGAAACCAGTGTGGCCCATGAGGCCCCGCCCAAGCTTGCAGGCCACATTGGTCACAAACACACATTGTGACCCTCAGCCTGAGCCCAGTCCTCAGGTAAGGCCTCTCAGTGGCTGGATGCAGAGACAGCATATTGGGCTTGCCATGCCCCTAGGCCCCAATTTTTATCCATATTTCGGGTTGTCCCTTCACTCTGCCCCAGAGCTCTGCTTTAGAATTCCTCTTTTGGTGGGACACCTGAGGTAACAAACCTGAATGGAGTCCTCCCATCCCACAGATTGACGAAAAGCAATTGGGATCAGGCCAAATCCACAAAGAGGAAGATTCGTCCACGGCCCATGAGGACTCCCCAACATTCCACGGCCATCGTTGTTACAAAATCCAGAGACAATAGCCTGAGCAAGGGCCTCAGACTCGCTCATTCTTCATATCCTGAAGAGTTCTTCTCATGGTTTGTAGTTCGGGCGTGCCATACCTACGTCCCCAAACTTAAGCTGAGTTTGTGTTTTCAGTCTTCTGTCCTCAAAGTCCTGGGCCACACTCCCTCCAGGTTGGGGCCCCTGGAGCCACACATTAGGACTGCCCCCACCCAATCCATGGGAATACTGCCCATTCCATTGTCAAAAATCGTACAAATTAGGAGAACCCTCCAAAGTCCCTGAGGCCATCCCAATAGTGTAGGTCGCCCGGGACAAAAAAGGGCGGTTGATACCAGCTGAGCATCTTCCTACACTCATCTACCTCCACTCATACCAAGAAGATTGAACCAGACAGGACCCGAGGCCATTATCGGATCCATTGCTTTGGTTTACAGGCATGTCTCCTCAAAAGCCTGGATTCCAATACCAGCAGAGGGGATTTCCTGAGGCACCCATCAGAACAAATCTCGTCTCCACAAGGAAACTTGTGCATGGGAGCTATGCCAAACCTTAGGAGAATACTTCAGGGTCCCGGTGCCACCTCCCACTCCAAGGCCCTCATGGACACAAACACAGGTTAGGACCCATCCTCTGGAAAGTGCATTTCAACTCAGCCACCCCGGTTGCTCCCGCAGATCCATTAGATCTAAACTGTCTTGTTGCTAGGAGAGAATTGGAAGGCGAGGCAGACTTCCCAGGCATAATCCACGAACGGTGCTCTGGAGTCATTCCATATGGTATGTCCTGGAGCTGTCCAACAGGTCTCAATTGTCCCGCAGAACTAATCCTTGAAGGGGGCATCCCACATCTCCCAACGTGGAAAACCTCCATGGCCTCGAGATTCCGCTCCCTTCATGAAGTGGCCGTCATGCACAGAAACTACAACCTGAGCCAACGTCGGATCCTCGCCCTGACTTCAGATGCATGAGATATTGGTTCAGATCTGCAGGGGGTACCTGCCGTGCCCTCACCCTGAATCCAAAATCTAGCTTGTGTTCTCAGACTTCCGTCCTCACTCTCCTGGCCCCGAAGCCCTCATGTTTGGCAATTCCGGACCGACAATGAAGCACTCTGCCTGCCCTCTAGAAAAAATATATTGCCTAATGAGCAGCCCAGGCAGCTTAAATGAGGATAAACCTACACGGCACTCGAATGTACCCAAATTATATAGTCTAACCTGGGCACTAATGCACTGTCTGACACAACCTGAGCCCGGACCTGCTGACCAACACCCAGACAGCTGACCGCACGCTGAGCACATCAGACCGGCCATGGCCTTAGGTCATCATCTCTTCCCTACCTCAGTTTTCAGGCTTCAGAACCTAGACCTTATCTCCAATCACTGCCCACGGGTGACTGTGATGCAGAAATCAGAACTCTTCCTGACCCATGGCAAGAAACCTTGTGGTTGGCATGTTGTCCAACGTTCAGTGTAGGAGAAACCAGCATTCACCCTGAGGCCCCGCCCATTCTTGCGTGAGACGAGAGCATAAACACGCATTGTGACCTCAGCGTGAGTCCTGTCCTCTAGTAAGTCCTCTCAGTGGCTGGACCATTAGATATCATAATGGGCTTGACATGTCCCTAGTCCCCAATTTTTAACCAGATTTCTGGTTGTCCAGTCGCCCCACCCCAGGGCTCTACTCTGGAATCCCTCATTTGGTGGGACATCTGAGTTTGAAAAACAAAATGAAACAAATCGACAACAACAACAAAACAACGGACTTCTTCCATTCCCAGAATGACCCCAAACTCTTTGGACGGGACCGAACCCCCAGAGAGTAAGACTCGTCCATTTCCCATGAAGTCACCCGGCAATTTCACGACCATGAGTGACACGATATCCAGAGACAAAAACTTGAGCAAGAGCCTCACACTCGCCCTTTTTTCATATCCCGAAGTGTTCTCCTCATGGTCTGTAGATCGGTCCTGCCATACCTATGACCCAAAACATAAGCCGAGTTTGTGTATTCAGACAACTGTCCAAACAGCTCTGGAATACACACCCTACAGGCTCAGGGCCCTGGAGCCAAACCTGAGGACTGTACTTGCCCTCTCCAAGGGAATTGTATGTGCCCATTCCAATGGCCACAACCCTACTAATAGGATAACCTCCAAAGTCCCTGAGGCCATCCCAATAGTTGTGGCTTCCCAGGACAAACAAGGGCAATCTGAGCCCATCTGAGCACCTACCTGCACTCAGACCCGTAGACTGACGTCCCCAGAGGTAAAAAGGAACGAACAGGCCCCTAGGCACTAATCGAATCCATTGCTTTGGTTTCCAGGCATCTCTCCTCAGAGGCCTGGATTTCAATACCAGCATATGGCTGTTTCTTGACTCACCCATCAGAACAAATCTCATCTACACATGGGAAACATGCACGTTGGAGCTGTGTCAAAGCCTCTGTTTAGGGGAACCCTTCAGGGCCCCAGGGCCACCGCTTCATTCCAAGGTCTCCATAGACACAAAAACATATTAAAACACATCCACAGGAGAGTCCATTTCAACTCAGCCTCCTCGGTTGCCCCCCACATCCAGCAGATCTAACCTGTCTTGTTGCTTGGAGACAATTGGAATGCGAGGTGGGCTACCCAACAATCCATCCTTAGAACCCTGCTCGGAATCGTTGGCGTAGAGCCAACCAACAGGTCTCAATTGTCCTGCAGAAGAATCTTTGCAGTTTGGAGCTTCTCACAACTCCCATCGTTGGAAAACCCCCATGTCCTCGTGATCCAACCCCCTTCAAGAAAGGGTCATCAGGGCAGAAAGTCCAACCTGAGCGATCGTCTGATCCTTGCCCTGACTTCAGATGCACGAGATCTCTATTGAGGTCTGTAGATTGTGCCTGCCATATCCTCACCCAGAGACCTAGGCCTAGCTTGGGTTCTCAGACTCCGTCCTCAGACTACTGGCCCACAAGCCCTCTAGTTTGGCAATCCAGAACTACAATGCCGCACTCTGCCTGCCCTACAGAAGTAAAACATAGCCCTCAGGGCTACCCCGAAACCCCAAAAGAGGATCAACCTGCACGCCATTCGGCTGTACCCCAAACATATAGGCTGACATGGGCACTATTTCCCCTACTGACCCAGCCTGAGCCTGGACCTCCTGGTCCCACCCAGACAGCTGGCCGCACACTGAGCACATCGGACCCGCCACGGCCTTCGGTCGTCATCTATTCCCAACTGCGGTTTTCAGGCTCCAGAACCTAGACCTTATCTCCAACCACTGCCCAGGGTTGAAAATGATGCAGAAATCAGAACTCTTTCCCCATGGCAAGAAACCTTGTGCTTGGCATGTTGTCCAACGTTCAGTGTAGTTGAAACAAGCGTGGCCCATGAGGCCCAGCCCATGCTTGCGGGCCACATTGGTCACAAACACACATTGTGACCCTCAGCCTGAGCCCAGTCCTCAGGTAAGGCCTCTCAGGGCCTATATGAAGAGACAGCATATTGGGCTTGCCATGCCCCTAGGCCCCAATTTTTAACCAAAGTTCGGGTTGTCCCTTCACTCTTCCCCAGGGCTCTGCTTTGGAATTCCTCTTTTGGTGGGACACCTGAGGTAACAAACCTGAAAGGAGTCCTCCCATCCCACAGATTGACGAAAAACAATTGGGATCAGGCCAAATCCACAGAGAGGAAGATTCGTCCAATGCCCATGAGACCTCCCCAACATTCCACGGCCATCGCTGAAAAAAAATCCAGAGATAAAAGCCTGAGCAAGCGCCTCAGACTCGCTCATTCTTCATATCCTGAAGAGTTCTTCTCATGGTTTGTAGATTGGGCGTGCCATACCTACGTCCCCAAACTTAAGCTGAGTTTGTGTTTTCAGTCTTCTGTCCTCAAAGTCCTGGGCCACACTCCCTCCAGGCTGGGGCCCCTGGAGCCACACATTAGGACTGCCCCCACCCAATCCATGGGAATTCTGCCCATTCCATTGTCAAAAATCGTACAAATTAGGAGAACCCTCCAAAGTCCCTGAGGCCATCCCAATAGTGTAGGTCGCCCGGGACAAAAAAGGGCGGTTGATACCGGCTGAGCATCTACCTCCACTCATCTACCTCCACTCATACCAAGAAGATTGAACCAGACAGGACCCGAGGCCATTATCGGATCCATTGCTTTGGTTTACAGGCATGTCTCCTCAAAATCCTGGATTCCAATACCAGAAGAGGGGATTTCCTGAGGCACCCATCAGAACAAATCTCGTCTCCACAAGGAAACTTGTGCATGGGAGCTATGCCAAGGTTTAGGAGAATACTTCAGGGTCCCGGTGCCACCTCCCCATTCCAAGGCCCTCATGGACACAAACACACGTTAGGACCCAAACTCTGGAAAGTGCATTTCAACTCAGCCACCCCGGTTGCTCCCGCAGATCCATTAGATCTAAACTGTCTTGTTGCTAGGAGACAATTGGAAGGCGAGGCAGATTTCCCAGGCATCCATCCTCGAACGGTGCTCTGGAGTCATTCCATATGGGATGTCCTGGAGCTGTCCAACAGGTCTCAATTGTCCCGCAGAAGGAATCCTTGAAGGGGGCATCCCACATCTCCCAACGTGGAAAACCTCCATGGCCTCGAGATTCCGCTCCCTTCATGAAGGGGCCGTCATGCACAGAAACTCCAACCTGATCCAACGTCGGATCCTCGCCCTGACTTCAGATGCATGAGATATTGGTTCAGATCTGCAGGGGGTACCTGCCGTGCCCTCACCCTGAATCCGAAGTCTAGCTTGTGTTCTCAGACTTCCGTCCTCACTCTCCTGGCCCCGAAGCCCTCAAGTTTGGCAATTCCAGACCGACAATGAAGCACTCTGCCTGCCCTCTAGAAAAAATATGTTGCCTAATGACCTGCCCAAGCAGCTTAAATGAAGATAAACCTACACGGCACTTGAATGTACCCAAATTATATAGTCTAACCTGGGCACTAATGCACTGTCTGACACAACCTGAGCCCGGACCTGCTGACCAACACCCAGACACCTGACCGCACCCTGAGCACATCAGACCCGCCATGGCCTTAGGTCATCATCTCTTTCCTACCTCAGTTTTCAGGCTTCAGAACCTAGACCTTATCTCCAATCACTGCCCACGGGTGACTGTGATGCAGAAATCAGAACTCGTCCAGACCCATGGCAAGAAACCTTGTGGTTGGCATGTTGTCTTACGTTCAGGTTAGGAGAAACCAGCATTCACCCTGAGGCCCCTCCCATTCTTGAGTGCGACGAGAGCATAAAAACGCATTGTGACCTAAGTGTGAGTCCTGTCCTCTAGTAAGTCCTCTCAGTGGCTGGACCATTAGATGTCATAATGGGCTTGACATGTCCCTAGTCCCCAATTTTTAACCAGTTTTCTGGTTGTCCAGTCGCCCCACCCCAGGGCTCTACTCTGGAATCCCTCATTTGGTGGGACATCTGAGGTTGAAAAACAAAATGAAACAAATCGACAACAACAACAAAAAAACGGACTTCTTCCATCCCCAGAATGACCCCAAACTCTTTGGACGGGACCGAACCCCCAGAGAGTAAGACTCGTCCATTTCCCATGAAGTCACCCGGCAATTTCACGACCATGAGTGACACGATATCCAGAGACAAAAACTTGAGCAAGAGCCTCACACTCGCCCTTTTTTCATATCCCGAAGTGTTCTCCTCATGGTCTGTAGATCAGTCCTGCCATACCTGGACCCAAAATATAAGCCGAGTTTGTGTTTTCAGACATCTGTCCAAACAGCTCTGGCCTACACACCCTACAGGCTCAGGGCCCTGAAGCCAAACCTGAGGACTGTACTTGCCCTCTCTAAGGGAATTGTATGTGCCCATTCCAATGGCCACAACCCTACTAATAGGATAACCTCCAAAGTCCCTAAGGCCATACCAATAGTTGTGGCTTCCCAGGACAAACAGGGGCAATCTGAGCCCATCTCAGCACCTACCTGCACTCAGACCCGTAGACTGATGTCCCCAGAGGTAAAAACGAACGAACAGGCCCCTAGGCACTAATCGGATCCATTGCTTTGCTTTCCAGGCATCTCTCCTCAGAGGCCTGGATCTCAATACCAGCATATGGCTGTTTCTTGACTCACCCATCAGAACAAATCTCATCTACACATGGGAAACATGCACGTTGGAGCTGTGTCAAAGCCTCTGTTTAGGAGAACCCTTCAGGGCCCCAGGGCCACCGCTTCATTCCAAGGTCTCCATAGACACAAAAACATATTAGGACACATTCACAGGAGAGTCCATTTCAACTCAGCCACCTCGGTTGCCCCCCACATTCCAGCAGATCTAACCTGTCTTGTTGCTTGGAGACAATTGGAATGCGAGGTGGGCTACCCAGCCATCCATCCTTAGAACCCTGCTCGGAATCGTTGGCCTGGAGCCAACCAACAGGTCTCAATTGTCCTGCAGAAGAATCTTTGCAGTTTGGAGCTTCTCACAACTCCCATCGTGGGAAAACCCCCATGTCCTCGTGATCCAACCCCCTTCAGGAAAGAGCCATCAGGGGAGAAAGTCCAACCTGAGCGATCGTCTGATCCTTGCCCTGACTTCAGATGCACGAGATCTCTATTGAGGTCTGTAGATTGTGCCTGCCATATTCTCACCCAGAAACCTAGGCCTAGCTTGGGTTCTCAGACTCCGTCCTCAGACTACTGGCCCACAAGCCCTCCAGTTTGGCAATCCAGAACTACAATGCCGCACTCTGCCTGCCCTACAGAAGTAAAACATTGCCCTCAGGGCTACCCCGAAACCCCAAATGAGAATCCACCTGCACGCCATTCGGCTGTACCCCAAACATATAGGCTGACCTGGGCACTATTTCCCCTTCTGACCCAGCCTGAGCCTGGACCTCCTGGTCCCACCCAGACAGCTGGCCGCACACTGAGCACTTCAATCCCGCCATGGCCTTAGGTCGTCATCTCTTCCCAACTGCGGTTTTCAGGCTCCAGAACCTAGACCTTATCTCCAACCACTGCCCAGGGTTGAAAATGATGCAGAAATCAGAACTCTTTCCCCATGGCAAGAAACCTTGTGCTTGGCATGTTGTCCAACGTTCAGTGTAGTTGAAACAAGCGTGGCCCATGAGGCCCAGCCCATGCTTGCGGGCCACATTGGTCACAAACACACATTGTGACCCTCAGCCTGAGCCCAGTCCTCAGGTAAGGCCTCTCAGGGCCTATATGAAGAGACAGCATATTGGGCTTGCCATGCCCCTAGGCCCCATTTTTTAACCATAGTTCGGGGTGTCCCTTCACTCTTCCCCAGGGCTCTGCTTTGGAATTCCTCTTTTGGTGGGACACCTGAGGTAACAAAACTGAAAGGAGTCATCCCATCCCACAGATTGACGAAAAACAATTAGGATCGGGCCAAATCCACAGAGAGAAAGATTCGTCCAATGCCCATGAGACCTCCCCAACATTCCACGGCCATCGCTGAAACAAAATCCAGAGATAAAAGCCTGAGCAAGCGCCTCAGACTCGCTCATTCTTCATATCCTGAAGAGTTCTTCTCATGGTTTGTAGATCGGGCGTGCCATACCTACGTCCCCAAACTTAAGCTGAGTTTGTGTTTTCAGTCTTCTGTCCTCAAAGTCCAGGGCCACACTCCCTCCAGGCTGGGGCCCCTGGAGCCACACATTAGGACTGCCCCCACCCAATCCATGGGAATTCTGCCCATTCCATTGTCAAAAATCGTACAAATTAGGAGAACCCTCCAAAGTCCCTGAGGCCATTCCAATAGTGTAGGTCGCCCGGACAAAAAAGGGCGGTTGATACCGGCTGAGCATCTACCTCCACTCATCTACCTCCACTCATACCAAGAAGATTGAACCAGACAGAACCCGAAGCCATTATCGGATCCATTGCTTTGGTTTACAGGCATGTCTCCTCAAAATCCTGGATTCCAATACCAGCAGAGGGGATTTCCTGAGGCACCCATCAGAACAAATCTCGTCTCCACAAGGAAACTTGTGCATGGGAGCTAAGCCAAAGCTTAGGAGAATACTTCAGGTTCCCGGTGCCACCTCCCCATTCCAAGGCCCTCATGGACACAAACACACGTTAGGACCCATCCTCTGGAAAGTGCATTTCAACTCAGCCACCACGGTTGCTCCCGCAGATCCATTAGATCTAAACTGTCTTGTTGCTAGGAGACAATTGGAAGGCGAGGCGGACTTCCCAGGCATCCATCCTCGAACGGTGCTCTGGAGTCATTCCATATGGGATGTCCTGGAGCTGTCCAACAGGTCTCAATTGTCCCGCAGAAGGAATCCTTGAAGGGGGCATCCCACATCTCCCAACGTGGAAAACCTCCATGGCCTCGAGATTCTGCTCCCTTCATGAAGGGGCCGTCATGCACAGAAACTCCAACCTGAGCCAACGTCGGATCCTCGCCCTGACTTCAGATGCATGAGATATTGGTTCAGATCTGCAGGGGGTACCTACCGTGCCCTCACCCTGAATCCGAAGTCTAGCTTGTGTTCTCAGACTTCCGTCCTCACTCTCCTGGCCCCGAAGCCCTCAAGTTTGGCAATTCCGGACCGACAATGAAGCACTCTGCCTGCCCTCTAGAAAAAATATATTGCCTAATGAGCAGCCCAGGCAGCTTAAATGAGGATAAACCTACACGGCCCTCGAATGTACCCAAATTATATAGTCTAACCTGGGCACTAATGCACTGTCTGACACAACCTGAGCCCGGACCTGCTGACCAACACCCAGACAGCTGACCGCACGCTGAGCACATCAGACCCGCCATGGCCTTAGGTCATCATCTCTTCCCTACCTCAGTTTTCAGGCTTCAGAACCTAGACCTTATCTCCAATCACTGCCCACGGGTGACTGTGATGCAGAAATCAGAACTCTTCCTGACCCATGGCAAGAAACCTTGTGGTTGGCATGTTGTCCAACGTTCAGTGTAGGAGAAACCAGCATTCTCCCTGAGGCCCCGCCCATTCTTGAGTGCGAGGAGAGCATAAACACGCATTGTGACCTCAGCGTGAGTCCTGTCCTATAGTAAGTCCTCTCAGTGGCTGAACCATTAGATGTCATAATGGGCTTGACATGTCCCTTGTCCCCAATTTTTAACCAGATTTCTGGTTGTCCAGTCGCCCCACCCCAGGGCTCTACTCTGGAATCCCTCATTTGGTGGGACATCTGAGGTTGAAAAACAAAATGAAACAAATCGACAACAACAACAAAAAAACGGACTTCTTCCATCCCCAGAATGACCCCAAACTCTTTGGACGGGACCGAACCCCCAGAGAGTAAGACTCGTCCATTTCCCATGAAGTCACCCGGCAATTTCACGACCATGAGTGACACGATATCCAGAGACAAAAACTAGAGCAAGAGCCTCACAATCGCCCTTTTTTCATATCCCGAAGTGTTCTCCTCATGGTCTGTAGATCAGTCCTCCCATACCTATGACCCAAAACATAAGCCGAGTTTGTGTTTTCAGACAACTGTCCAAACAGCTCTGGCCTACACACCCTACAGGCTCTGGGCCCTGGAGCCAAACCTGAGGACTGTACTTGCCCTCTCCAAGGGAATTGTATGTGCCCATTTCAATGGCCACAACCCTACTAATAGGATAACCTCCAAAGTCCCTGAGGCCATCCCAATAGTTGTGGCTTCCCAGGACAAACAGGGGCAATCTGAGCCCATCTGAGCACCTACCTGCACTCAGTCCCGTAGACTGATGTCCCCAGAGGTAAAAACGAACAAACAGCCCCCTAGGCACTAATTGGATCCATTGCTTTGGTTTCCAGGCATCTCTCCTCAGAGGCCTGGATTTCAATACCAGCATATGGCTGTTTCTTGACTCACCCATCAGAACAAATCTCATCTACACATGGGAAACATGCACGTTGGAGCTGTGTCAAAGCCTCTGTTTAGGAGAACCCTTTAGGGCCCCAGGGCCACCGCTTCATTCCAAGGTCTCCATAGACACAAAAACATATTAGGACACATCCACAGGAGAGTCCATTTCAACTCAGCCTCCTCGGTTGCCCCCCACATCCAGCAGATCTAACCTGTCTTGTTGCTTGGAGACCATTGGAATGCGAGGTGGGCTACCCAGCCATCCATCCTTAGAACCCTGCTCAGAATCGTTGGCCTGGAGCCAACCAACAGGTCTCAATTGTCCTGCAAAAGAATCTTTGCAGTTTGGAGCTTCTCAAAACTCCCATCGTGGGAAAACCCCCATGTCCTCGTGATCCAACCCCCTTCAAGAAAGGGCCATCAGGGCAGAAAGTCCAACCTGAGCGATCGTCTGATCCTTGCCCTGACTTCGTATGCACGAGATCTCGATTGAGGTCTGTAGATTGTGCCTGCCATATCCTCACCCAGAAACCTAGGCCTAGCTTGGGTTCTCAGACTCCGTCCTCAGACTACTGGACCACAAGCCCTCCAGTTGGGCAATCCAGAACTACAATGCCGCACTCTGCCTGCACTACAGATGTAAAACATTGCCCTCAGGGCTACCCCTAAACCCTAAATGAGGATCAACCTGCACGCCATTCGGCTCTACCCGAAACATATAGGCTGACCTGGGCACTATTTCCCCTTCGGACCCAGCCTGAGCCTGGACCTCCTGGTCCCACCCAGACAGCTGGCCGCACACTGAGCACATCGGACCCGCCATGGCGTTAGGTCGTCATCTCTTCCCAACTGCGGTTTGCAGGCTCCAGAAGCTAGACCTTATCTCCAACCACTGCCCAGGGTTGAAAATGATGCAGAAATCATAACTATTTCCCCATGGCAAGAAACCTTGTGGTTGGCATGTTGTCCAACGTTCAGTGTAGTTGAAACAAGCGTGGCCCATGAGGCACAGCCCATGCTTGCGGGCCACATTGGTCAGAAACACACATTGTGACCCTCAGCCTGAGCCCAGTCCTCAGGTAAGGCCTCTCAGGGCCTATATGAAGAGACAGCATATTGGGCTTGCCATGCCCCTAGGCCCCAATTTTTAACCATAGTTCGGGTTGTCCCTTCACTCTTCCCCAGGGCTCTGCTTTGGAATTCCTCTTTTGGTGGGACACCTGAGGTAACAAACCTGAAAGGAGACCTCCCATCCCACAGATTGACGAAAAACAATTGGGATCGGGCCAAATCCACAGAGAGGAAGATTCGTCCATGGCCCATGAGACCTCCCCAACATTCCACGGCCATCGCTGAAACAAAATCCAGAGACAAAAGCCTGAGCAAGCGCCTCAGACTCGCTCATTCTTCATATCCTGAAGAGTTCTTCTCATGGTTTGTAGATCGGGCGTGCCATACCTACTTCCCCAAACTTAAGCTGAGTTTGTGTTTTCAGTCTTCTGTCCTCAAAGTCCTGGGCCACACTCCCTCCAGGCTGGGGCCCCTGGAGCCACACATTAGGACTGCCCCCACCCAATCCATGGGAATTCTGCCCATTCCATTGTCAAAAATCGTACAAATTAGGAGAACCCTCCAAAGTCCCTGAGGCCATCCCAATAGTGTAGGTCGCCCGGGACAAAAAAGGGCGGTTGATACCGGCTGAGCATCTACCTCCACTCATCTACCTCCACTCATACCAAGAAGATTGAACCAGACAGGACCCGAGGCCATTATCGGATCCATTGCTTTGGTTTACAGGCATGTCTCCTCAAAAGCCTGGATTCCAATACCAGCAGAGGTGATTTCCTGAGGCACTCATCAGAACAAATGTCGTCTCCACAAGGAAACTTGTGCATGGGAGCTATGCCAAAGCTTAGGAGAATACTTCAGGGTCCCGGTGCCACCTCCCCATTCCAAGGCCCTCATGGACACAAACACACGTTAGAACCCATCCTCTGGAAAGTGCATTTCAACTCAGCCACCACGGATGCTCCCCCACATCCATTAGATCTAAACTGTCTTGTTGCTAGGAGACAATTGGAAGGCGAGGCGGACTTCCCAGGCATCCATCCTCGAACGGTGCTCTGGAGTCATTCCATATGGGATGTTCTGGAGCTGTCCAACAGGTCTCAATTGTCCCGCAGAAGGAATCCTTGAAGGGGGCATCCCACATCTCCCAACGTGGAAAACCTCCATGGCCTCGAGATTCCGCTCCCTTCATGAAGGGGCCGTCATGCACAGAAACTCCAACCTGAGCCAACGTCGGATCCTCGCCCTGACTTCAGATGCATGAGATATTGGTTCAGATCTGCAGGGGGTACCTGCCGTGCCCTCACCCTGAATCCGAAGTCTAGCTTGTGTTCTCAGACTTCCGTCCTCACTCTCCTGGCCCCGAAGCCCTCAAGTTTGGCAATTCCGGACCGACAATGAAGCACTCTGCCTGCCCTCTAGAAAAAATATATTGCCTAATGAGCAGCCCAGGCAGCTTAAATGAGGATAAACCTACACGGCCCTCGAATGTACCCAAATTATATAGTCTAACCTGGGCACTAATGCACTGTCTGACACAACCTGAGCCCGGACCTGCTGACCAACACCCAGACAGCTGACCGCACGCTGAGCACATCAGACCCGCCATGGCCTTAGGTCATCATCTCTTCCCTACCTCAGTTTTCAGGCTTCAGAACCTAGACCTTATCTCCAATCACTGCCCACGGGTGACTGTGATGCAGAAATCAGAACTCTTCCTGACCCATGGCAAGAAACCTTGTGGTTGGCATGTTGTCCAACGTTCAGTGTAGGAGAAACCAGCATTCTCCCTGAGGCCCCGCCCATTCTTGAGTGCGAGGAGAGCATAAACACGCATTGTGACCTCAGCGTGAGTCCTGTCCTATAGTAAGTCCTCTCAGTGGCTGAACCATTAGATGTCATAATGGGCTTGACATGTCCCTTGTCCCCAATTTTTAACCAGATTTCTGGTTGTCCAGTCGCCCCACCCCAGGGCTCTACTCTGGAATCCCTCATTTGGTGGGACATCTGAGGTTGAAAAACAAAATGAAACAAATCGACAACAACAACAAAAAAACGGACTTCTTCCATCCCCAGAATGACCCCAAACTCTTTGGACGGGACCGAACCCCCAGAGAGTAAGACTCGTCCATTTCCCATGAAGTCACCCGGCAATTTCACGACCATGAGTGACACGATATCCAGAGACAAAAACTAGAGCAAGAGCCTCACAATCGCCCTTTTTTCATATCCCGAAGTGTTCTCCTCATGGTCTGTAGATCAGTCCTCCCATACCTATGACCCAAAACATAAGCCGAGTTTGTGTTTTCAGACAACTGTCCAAACAGCTCTGGCCTACACACCCTACAGGCTCTGGGCCCTGGAGCCAAACCTGAGGACTGTACTTGCCCTCTCCAAGGGAATTGTATGTGCCCATTTCAATGGCCACAACCCTACTAATAGGATAACCTCCAAAGTCCCTGAGGCCATCCCAATAGTTGTGGCTTCCCAGGACAAACAGGGGCAATCTGAGCCCATCTGAGCACCTACCTGCACTCAGTCCCGTAGACTGATGTCCCCAGAGGTAAAAACGAACAAACAGCCCCCTAGGCACTAATTGGATCCATTGCTTTGGTTTCCAGGCATCTCTCCTCAGAGGCCTGGATTTCAATACCAGCATATGGCTGTTTCTTGACTCACCCATCAGAACAAATCTCATCTACACATGGGAAACATGCACGTTGGAGCTGTGTCAAAGCCTCTGTTTAGGAGAACCCTTTAGGGCCCCAGGGCCACCGCTTCATTCCAAGGTCTCCATAGACACAAAAACATATTAGGACACATCCACAGGAGAGTCCATTTCAACTCAGCCTCCTCGGTTGCCCCCCACATCCAGCAGATCTAACCTGTCTTGTTGCTTGGAGACCATTGGAATGCGAGGTGGGCTACCCAGCCATCCATCCTTAGAACCCTGCTCAGAATCGTTGGCCTGGAGCCAACCAACAGGTCTCAATTGTCCTGCAAAAGAATCTTTGCAGTTTGGAGCTTCTCAAAACTCCCATCGTGGGAAAACCCCCATGTCCTCGTGATCCAACCCCCTTCAAGAAAGGGCCATCAGGGCAGAAAGTCCAACCTGAGCGATCGTCTGATCCTTGCCCTGACTTCGTATGCACGAGATCTCGATTGAGGTCTGTAGATTGTGCCTGCCATATCCTCACCCAGAAACCTAGGCCTAGCTTGGGTTCTCAGACTCCGTCCTCAGACTACTGGACCACAAGCCCTCCAGTTGGGCAATCCAGAACTACAATGCCGCACTCTGCCTGCACTACAGATGTAAAACATTGCCCTCAGGGCTACCCCTAAACCCTAAATGAGGATCAACCTGCACGCCATTCGGCTCTACCCGAAACATATAGGCTGACCTGGGCACTATTTCCCCTTCGGACCCAGCCTGAGCCTGGACCTCCTGGTCCCACCCAGACAGCTGGCCGCACACTGAGCACATCGGACCCGCCATGGCGTTAGGTCGTCATCTCTTCCCAACTGCGGTTTGCAGGCTCCAGAAGCTAGACCTTATCTCCAACCACTGCCCAGGGTTGAAAATGATGCAGAAATCATAACTATTTCCCCATGGCAAGAAACCTTGTGGTTGGCATGTTGTCCAACGTTCAGTGTAGTTGAAACAAGCGTGGCCCATGAGGCACAGCCCATGCTTGCGGGCCACATTGGTCAGAAACACACATTGTGACCCTCAGCCTGAGCCCAGTCCTCAGGTAAGGCCTCTCAGGGCCTATATGAAGAGACAGCATATTGGGCTTGCCATGCCCCTAGGCCCCAATTTTTAACCATAGTTCGGGTTGTCCCTTCACTCTTCCCCAGGGCTCTGCTTTGGAATTCCTCTTTTGGTGGGACACCTGAGGTAACAAACCTGAAAGGAGACCTCCCATCCCACAGATTGACGAAAAACAATTGGGATCGGGCCAAATCCACAGAGAGGAAGATTCGTCCATGGCCCATGAGACCTCCCCAACATTCCACGGCCATCGCTGAAACAAAATCCAGAGACAAAAGCCTGAGCAAGCGCCTCAGACTCGCTCATTCTTCATATCCTGAAGAGTTCTTCTCATGGTTTGTAGATCGGGCGTGCCATACCTACTTCCCCAAACTTAAGCTGAGTTTGTGTTTTCAGTCTTCTGTCCTCAAAGTCCTGGGCCACACTCCCTCCAGGCTGGGGCCCCTGGAGCCACACATTAGGACTGCCCCCACCCAATCCATGGGAATTCTGCCCATTCCATTGTCAAAAATCGTACAAATTAGGAGAACCCTCCAAAGTCCCTGAGGCCATCCCAATAGTGTAGGTCGCCCGGGACAAAAAAGGGCGGTTGATACCGGCTGAGCATCTACCTCCACTCATCTACCTCCACTCATACCAAGAAGATTGAACCAGACAGGACCCGAGGCCATTATCGGATCCATTGCTTTGGTTTACAGGCATGTCTCCTCAAAAGCCTGGATTCCAATACCAGCAGAGGTGATTTCCTGAGGCACTCATCAGAACAAATGTCGTCTCCACAAGGAAACTTGTGCATGGGAGCTATGCCAAAGCTTAGGAGAATACTTCAGAGTCCCGGTGCCACCTCCCCATTCCAAGGCCCTCATGGACACAAACACACGTTAGAACCCATCCTCTGGAAAGTGCATTTCAACTCAGCCACCACGGATGCTCCCCCACATCCATTAGATCTAAACTGTCTTGTTGCTAGGAGACAATTGGAAGGCGAGGCGGACTTCCCAGGCATCCATCCTCGAACGGTGCTCTGGAGTCATTCCATATGGGATGTTCTGGAGCTGTCCAACAGGTCTCAATTGTCCCGCAGAAGGAATCCTTGAAGGGGGCATCCCACATCTCCCAACGTGGAAAACCTCCATGGCCTCGAGATTCCGCTCCCTTCATGAAGGGGCCGTCATGCACAGAAACTCCAACCTGAGCCAACGTCGGATCCTCGCCCTGACTTCAGATGCATGAGATATTGGTTCAGATCTGCAGGGGGTACCTGCCGTGCCCTCACCCTGAATCCGAAGTCTAGCTTGTGTTCTCAGACTTCCGTCCTCACGCTCGTGGCCCCGAAGCCCTCAAGTTTGGCAATTCCGGACAGACAATGAGGCACTCTGCCTGCCCTCTAGAAAAAATATATTGCCTAATGAGCTGCCCAGGCAGCTTAAATGAGGATAAACATACACGGCACTCGAATGTACCCAAATTATATAGTCTAACCTGGGCACTAATGCACTGTCTGACACAACCTGAGCCCGGACCTGCTGACCAACACCCAGACAGCTGACCGCACGCTGAGCACATCAGACCCGCCATGGCCTTAGGTCATCATCTCTTCCCTACCTCAGTTTTCAGGCTTCAGAACCTAGACCTTATCTCCAATCACTGCCCACGGGTGACTGTGATGCAGAAATCAGAACTCTTCCTGACCCATGGCAAGAAACCTTGTGGTTGGCATGTTGTCCAACGTTCAGTGTAGGAGAAACCAGCATTCTCCCTGAGGCCCCGCCCATTCTTGAGTGCGAGGAGAGCATAAACACGCATTGTGACCTCAGCGTGAGTCCTGTCCTCTAGTAAGTCCTCTCAGTGGCTGGACCATTAGATGTCATAATGGGCTTGACATGTCCCTAGTCCCCAATTTTTAACCAGATTTCTGGTTGTCCAGTTGCCCCACCCCAGGGCTCTACTCTGGAATCCCTCATTTGGTGGGACATCTGAGGTTGTAAAACAAAATGAAACAAATCGACAACAACAAAAAAACGGACTTCTTCCATCCCCAGAATGACCCCAAACTCTTTGGACGGGACCGAACCCCCAGAGAGTAAGACTCGTCCATTTCCCATGAAGTCACCCGGCAATTTCACGACCATGAGTGACACGATATCCAGAGACAAAAACTTGAGCAAGAGCCTCACACTCGACCTTTTTTCATATCCCGAAGTGTTCTCTTCATGCTCTGTAGATCAGTCCTGCCATACCATGACCCAAAACATAAGCCGAGTTTGTGTTTTCAGACAACTGTCCAACCAGCTCTGGCCTACACACCCTACAGGCTCAGGGCCCTGGAGCCAAACCTGAGGACTGTACTTGCCCTCTCCAAGGGAATTGTATGTGCCCATTCCAATGGCCACAACCCTACTAGTAGGATAACCTCCAAAGTCCCTGAGGCCATCCCAATAGTTGTGGCTTCCCAGGACAAACAGGGGCATTCTGAGCCCATCTGAGCACCTACCTGCACTCAGACCCGTAGACTGATGTCCCCAGAGGTAAAAAGGAACGAACAGGCCCCTAGGCACTAATCGGATCCATTGCTTTGGTTTCCACGCATCTCTCCTCAGAGGCCTGGATTTCAATACCAGCATATGGCTGTTTCTTGACTCACCCATCAGAACAAATCTCATCTACACATGGGAAACATGCACGTTGGAGCTGTGTCAAAGCCTCTGTTTAGGAGAACCCTTCAGGGCCCCAGGGCTACCGCTTCATTCCAAGGTCTCCATAGACACAAAAACATATTAGGACACATCCACAGGAGAGTCCATTTCAACTCAGCCTCCTCGGTTGCCCCCCACATCCAGCAGATCTAACCTGTCTTGTTGCTTGGAGACCATTGGAATGCGAGGTGGGCTACCCAGCCATCCATCCTTAGAACCCTGCTCGGAACCGTTGGCCTCGAGCCAACCAACAGGTCTCAATTGTCCTGCAGAAGAATCTTTGCAGTTTGGAGCTTCTCACAACTCCCTTCGTGAGAAAACCCCCATGTCCTCATGATCCAACCCCCTTCAAGAAAGGGCCATCAGGGCAGAAAGTCCAACCTGAGCGATCGTCTGATCCTTGCCCTGACTTCAGATGCACGAGATTTCGATTGAGGTCTGTAGATTGTGCCTGCCATATCCTCACCCAGAAACCTAGGCCTAGCTTGGGTTCTCAGACTCCGTCCTCAGACTACTGGCCCACAAGCCCTCCAGTTGGGCAATCCAGAACTACAATGCCGCACTCTGCCTGCACTACAGAAGTATAACATTGCCCTCAGGGCTACCCCTAAACCCCAAAAGAGGATCAAGCTGCACGCCATTCGGCTGTACCCCAAACATATAGGCTGACCTGGGCATTATTTCCCCTTCTGACCCAGCCTGAGCCTGGACCTCCTGGTCCCACGCAGACAGCTGGCCGCACACTGAGCACATCGGACCCGCCATGGCCTTAGGTCGTCATCTCTTCCCAACTGCGGTTTTCAAGCTCCAGAAGCTAGACCTTATCTCCAACCACCTCCCAGGTTTGAAAATGATGCAGAAATCAGAACTCTTTCCCCATGGCAAGAAACCTTGAGGTTGGCATGTTGTCCAACGTTCAGTGTAGTTGAAACAAGCGTGGCCCATGAGGCCCAGCCCATGCTTGCGGGCCACATTGGTCACAAACACACATTGTGACCCTCAGCCTAGGCCCAGTCCTCAGGTAAGGCCTCTCAGGGCATATATGAAGAGACAGCATATTGGGCTTGCCATGCCCCTAGGCCGCAATTTTTAACCATAGTTCGGGTTGTCCCTTCACTCTTCCCCAGGGCTCTGCTTTGGAATTCCTCTTTTGGTGGGACACCTGAAATAACAAACCTGAAAGGAGACCTCCCATCCCACAGATTGACGAAAAACAATTCGGATCGGGCCAAATCCACAAAGAGGAAGATTCGTCCATGGCCCATGAGACCTCCCCAACATTCCACGGCCATCGCTGAAACAAAATCCAGAGACAAAAGACTGAGCAAGCGCCTCAGACTCGCTCATTCTTTATATCCTGAAGAGTTCTTCTCATGGTTTGTAGATCGGGCGTGCCATACCTACTTCACCAAACTTAAGCTGAGTCTGTGTTTTCAGTCTTCTGTCCTCAAAGTCCTGGGCCACACTCCCTCCAGGCTGGGGCCCCTGGAGCCACACATTAGGACTGCCCACACCCAATCCATGGGAATTCTGCCCATTCCATTGTCAAAAATCGTACAAATTAGGAGAACCTTCCAAAGTCCCTGAGGCCATCCCAATAGTGTAGGTCGCCCGGGACAAAAAAGGGCGGTTGATACCGGCTGAGCATCTACCTCCACTCATCTACCTCCACTCATACAAAGAAGATTGAACCAGACAGGACCCGAGGCCATTATCGGATCCATTGCTTTGGTTTACAGGCATGTCTCCTCAAAAGCCTGGATTCCAATACCAGCAGAGGGGATTTCCTGAGGCACTCATCAGAACAAATCTCGTCTCCACAAGGAAACTTGTGCATGGGAGCTATGCCAAAGCTTAGGAGAATACTTCAGGGTCCCGGTGCCACCTCCCCATTCCAAGGCCCTCATGGTACAAACACACGTTAGGACCCATCCTCTGGAAAGTGCATTTCAACTCAGCCACCACGGTTGCTCCCGCAGATCCATTAGATCTAAACTGTCTTGTTGATAGGGGACAATTGGAAGGCGAGGCGAACTTCCCAGGCATCCATCCTGGAACGGTGCTCTGGAGTCATTCCATATGGGATGTTCTGGAGCTGTCCAACAGGTCTCAATGGTCCCGCACAAGGAATCCTTGAAGGGGGCATCCCACATCTCCCAACGTGGAAAACCTCCATGGCCTCGAGATTCCGCTCCCTTCATGAAGGGGCCGTCATGCACAGAAACTCCAACCTGAGCCAACGTCGGATCCTCGCCCTGACTTCAGATGCATGAGATATTGGTTCAGATCTGCAGGGGGTACCTGCCGTGCCCTCACCCTGAATCCGAAGTCTAGCTTGTGTTCTCAGACTTCCGTCCTCACTCTCCTGGCCCCGAAGCCCTCAAGTTTGGCAATTCCGGACCGACAATGAAGCACTCTGCCTGCCCTCTAGAAAAAATATATTGCCTAATGAGCAGCCCAGGCAGCTTAAATGAGGATAAACCTACACGGCACTCGAATGTACCCAAATTATATAGTCTAACCTGGGCACTAATGCACTGTCTGACACAACCTGAGCCCGGACCTGCTGACCAACACCCAGACAGCTGACCGCACGCTGAGCACATCAGACCCGCCATGGCCTTAGGTCATCATCTCTTCCCTACCTCAGTTTTCAGGCTTCAGAACCTAGACCTTATCTCCAATCACTGCCCACGGGTGACTGTGATGCAGAAATCAGAACTCTTCCTGACCCATGGCAAGAAACCTTGTTGTTGGCATGTTGTCCAACGTTCAGTGTAGGAGAAACCAGCATTCACACTGAGGCCCCGCCCATTCTTGCGTGCGACGAGAGCATAAGAACGCATTGTGACCTCAGCGTGAGTCCTGTCCTCTAGTAAGTCCTCTCAGTGGCTGGACCATTAGATGTCATAATGGGCTTGACATGTCCCTAGTCCCCAATTTTTAACCAGATTTCTGGTTGTCCAGTCGCCCCACCCCAGGGCTCTACTCTGGAATCCCTCATTTGGTGGGACATCTGAGGTTGAAAAACAAAATGAAACAAATCGACAACAACAAAAAAACGGACTTCTTCCATCCCCAAAATGACCCCAAACTCTTTGGACGGGACCGAACCCCCAGAGAGTAAGACTCGTCCATTTCCCATGAAGTCACCCGGCAATTTCACGACCATGAGTGACACGATATCCAGAGACAAAAACTTGAGCAAGAGCCTCACACTCGCCCTTTTTTCATATCCCGAAGTGTTCTCCTCATGGTCTGTAGATCAGTCCTGCCATACCTATGACCCAAAACATAAGCCGAGTTTGTGTTTTCAGACAACTGTCCAAACAGCTCTGGCCTACACACCCTACAGGCTCAGGGCCCTGGAGCCAAACCTGAGGACTGTACTTGCCCTCTCCAATGGAATTGTATGTGCCCATTCCAATGGCCACAACCCTACTAGTAGGATAACCTCCAAATTCCCTGAGGCCATCCCAATAGTTGTGGCTTCCCAGGACAAACAGGGGCATTCTGAGCCCATCTGAGCACCTACCTGCACTCAGACCCGTAGACTGATGTCCCCAGTAGTAAAAAGGAACGAACAGGCCCCTAGGAACTAATCGGATCCATTGCTTTGGTTTCCAGGCATCTCTCCTCAGAGGCCTGGATTTCAATACCAGCATATGGCTGTTTCTTGACTCACCCATCAGAACAAATCTCATCTACACATGGGAAACATGCACGTTGGAGCTGTGTCAAAGCCTCTGTTTAGGAGAACCCTTCAGGGCCCCAAAGCCACGGCTTCATTCCAAGGTCTCCATAGACACAAAAACATATTAGGACACATCCACAGGAGAGTCCATTTCAACTCAGCCTCCTCGGTTGCCCCCCACATCCAGCAGATCTCACCTGTCTTGTTGCTTGGAGACAATTGGAATGCGAGGTGAACTACCCAGCCATGCATCCTTAGAACCCTGCTCGGAATCGTTGGCCTGGAGCCAACCAACAGGTCTCAATTGTCCTGCAAAAGAATCTTTGCAGTTTGGAGCTTCTCACAACTCCCATCGTGCGAAAACCCCCATGTCCTCGTGATCCAACCCCCTTCAATAAAGGGCCATCAGGGCAGAAAGTCCAACCTGAGCGATCGTCTGATGCTTGCCCTGACTTCAGATGCACGAGATCTCGATTGAGGTCTGTAGATTGTGCCTGCCATATCCTCACCCAGACATCTAGGCCTAGCTTGGGTTCTCAGACTCCGTCCTCAGACTACTGGCCCACAAGCCCTCCAGTTGGGCAATCCAGAACTACAATGCCGCACTCTGCCTGCCCTACAGAAGTAAAACATTGCCCTCAGGGCTACCCCGAAACCACAAATGAGGATCAACCTGCACGCCATTCGGCTGTACCCCAAACATATAGGCTGACCTGGGCACTATTTCCCCTTCTGACCCAGCCTGAGCCTGGACCTCCTGGTCCCACCCAGACAGCTGGCCGCACACTGAGCACATCGGACCCGCCATGGCCTTAGGTCGTCATCTCTTCCCAACTGCGGTTTGCAGGCTCCAGAAGCTAGACCTTATCTCCAACCACTGCCCAGGGTTGAAAATGATGCAGAAATCATAACTATTTCCCCATGGCAAGAAACCTTGTGGTTGGCATGTTGTCCAACGTTCAATGTAGTTGAAACAAGCGTGGCCCATGAGGCCCAGCCCATGCTTGTGGGCCACATTGGTCACAAACACACATAGTGACCCTCAGCCTGAGCCTAGTCCTCAGGTAAGGCCTCTCAGGGCCTATATGAAGAGACAGCATATTGGGCTTGCCATGCCCCTAGGCCCCATTTTTTAACCATAGTTCGGGTTGTCCCTTCACTCTTCCCCAGGGCTCTGCTTTGGAATTCCTCTTTTGGTGGGACACCTGAGGTAACAAACCTGAAAGGAGTCCTCCCATCCCACAGATTGACGAAAAACAATTGGGATCGGGCCAAATCCACAGAGAGGAAGATTCGTCCATGGCCCATGAGACCTCCCCACATTCTACGGCCATCGCTGAAACAAAATCCAGAGACAAAAGCCTGAGCAAGCGCCTCAGACTCGCTCATTCTTCATATCCTGAAGAGTTCTTCTCATGGTTTGTAGATCGGGCGTGCCATACCTACGTCCCCAAACTTAAGCTGAGTTTGTGTTTTCAGTCTTCTGTCCTCAAAGTCCTGGGCCACACTCCCTCCAGGCTGGGGCCCCTGGAGCCACACATTAGGACTGCCCCCAAACAATCCATGGGAATTCTGCCCATTCCATTGTCAAAAATCCTACAAATTAGGAGAACCCTCCAAAGTCCCTGAGGCCATCCCAATAGTGTAGGTCGCCCGGGACAAAAAAGGGAGGTTGATACCGGCTGAGCATCTACCTAGACTCATACCAAGAAGATTGAACCAGACAGGACCCGAGGCCATTATCAGATCCATTGCTTTGGTTTAGAGGCATGTCTCCTCAAAAGCCTGGATTCCAATACCAGCAGAGGGGATTTCCTGAGGCACCCATCAGAACAAATCTCGTCTCCACAAGGAAACTTGTGCATGGGAGCTAAGCCAAAGCTTAGGAGAATACTTCAGGGTCCCGGTGCCACCTCCCCATTCCAAGGCCCTCATGGACACAAACACACGTTAGGACCCATCCTCTGGAAAGTGCATTTCAACTCAGCCACCCCGGTTGCTCCCGCAGATCCATTAGATCTAAACTGTCTTGTTGCTAGGAGACAATTGGAAGGTGAGGCGGACTTCGCAGGCATCCATCCTCGAAGAGTGCTCTGGAGTCATTCCATATGGGATGTCCTGGAGCTGTCCAACAGGTCTCAATTGTCCCGCAGAAGGAATCCTTGAAGGGGGCATCCCACATCTCCCAACGTGGAAAACCTCCATGGCCTCGAGATTCCGCTCCCTTCATGAAGGGGCCGTCATGCACAGAAACTCCAACCTGAGCCAACGTCGGATCCTCGCCCTGACTTCAGATGCATGAGATATTGGTTCAGATCTGCAGGGGGTACCTGCCGTGCCCTCACCCTGAATCCGAAGTCTAGCTTGTGTTCTCAGACTTCCGTCCTCACTCTACTGGCCCCGAAGCACTCAAGTTTGGCAATTCCGGACCGACAATGAAGCACTCTGCCTGCCCTCTAGAAAAAATATATTGCCTAATGAGCAGCCCAGGCAGCTTAAATGAGGATAAACCTACACGGCACTGGAATGTACCCAAATTATATAGTCTAACCTGGGCACTAATGCACTGTCTGACACAACCTGAGCCCGGACCTGCTGACCAACACCCAGACAGCTGACCGCACGTTGAGCACATCAGACCCGCCATGGCCTTAGGTCATCATCTCTTCCCTACCTCAGATTTCAGGCTTCAGAACCTACACCTTATCTCCAATCACTGCCCACGGGTGACTGTGATGCAGAAATCAGAACTCTTCCTGAACCATGGTAAGAAACCTTGTGGTTGGCATGTTGTCCAACGTTCAGTGTAGGAGAAACCAGCATTCACCCAGAGGCCCCGCCCATTCTTGAGTGCGACGAGAGCATATACACGCATTGTGACCTCAGCGTGAGTCCTGTCCTCTAGTAAGTCCTCTCAGTGGCTGGACCATTAGATGTCATAATGGGCTTGACATGTCCCTAGTCCCCAATTTTTAACCAGATTTCTGGTTGTCCAGTCGCCCCACCCCAGGGCTCTACTCTGGAATCCCTCATTTGGTGGGACATCTGAGGTTGAAAAACAAAATGAAACAAATCGACAACAACAAAAAAACGGACTTCTTCCATCCCCAAAATGACCCCAAACTCTTTGGTCGGGACCGAACCCCCAGAGAGTAAGACTCGTCCATTTCCCATGAAGTCACCCGGCAATTTCACGACCATGAGTGACACGATATCCAGAGACAAAAACTTGAGGAAGAGCCTCACACTCGCCCTTTTTTCATATCCCGAAATGTTCTCCTCATGGTCTGTAGATCAGTCCTGCCATACCTATGACCCAAAACATAAGCCGAGTTTGTGTTTTCAGACAACTGTCCAAACAGCTCTGGCCTACACACCCTACAGGCTCAGGGCCCTGGAGCCAAACCTGAGGACTGTACTTGCCCTCTCCAAGGGAATTGTATGTGCCCATTCCAATGGCCACAACCCTACTAGTAGGATAACCTCCAAAGTCCCTGAGGCCATCCCAGTAGTTGTGGCTTCCCAGGACAAACAGGGGCAATCTGAGCCCATCTGAGCACCTACCTGCACTCAGACCCGTAGACTGATGTCCCCAGAGGTAAAAAGGAACGAACAGGACCCTAGGCACTAATCGGATCCATTGCTTTGGTTTCCAGGCATCTCTCCTCAGAGGCCTGGATTTCAATACCAGCATATGGCTGTTTCTTGACTCACCCATCAGAACAAATCTCATCTACACATGGGAAACATGCACGTTGGAGCTGTGTCAAAGCCTCTGTTTAGGAGAACCCTTCAGGGCCCCAAAGCCACGGCTTCATTCCAAGGTCTCCATAGACACAAAAACATATTAGGACACATCCACAGGAGAGTCCATTTCAACTCAGCCTCCTCGGTTGCCCCCCACATCCAGCAGATCTCACCTGTCTTGTTGCTTGGAGACAATTGGAATGCGAGGTGGGCTACCCAGCCATCCATCCTTAGAACCCTGCTCGGAATCGTTGGCCTGGAGCCAACCAACAGGTCTCAATTGTCCTGCAGAAGAATCTTTGCAGTTTGGAGCTTCTCACAACTCCCATCGTGCGAAAACCCCCATGTCCTCGTGATCCAACCCCCTTCAAGAAAGGGCCATCAGGGCAGAAAGTCCAACCTGAGCGATCGTCTGATGCTTGCCCTGACTTCAGATGCACGAGATCTCGATTGAGGTCTGTAGATTGTGCCTGCCATATCCTCACCCAGAAACCTAGGCCTAGCTTGGGTTCTCAGACTGCGTCCTCAGACTACTGGCCCACAAGCCCTCCAGTTGGGCCATCCAGAACTACAATGCCGCACTCTGCCTGCCCTACAGAAGTAAAACATTGCCCTCAGGGCTAACCCGAAACCACAAATGAGGATCAACCTGCACGCCATTCGGCTGTACCCCAAACATATAGGCTGACCTGGGCACTATTTCCCCTTCTGACCCAGCCTGAGCCTGGACCTCCTGGTCCCACCCAGACAGCTGGCCGCACACTGAGCACATTGGACCCGCCATGCCCTTAGGTCGTCATCTCTTCCCAACTGCGGTTTTCAGGCTCCAGAACCTAGACCTTATCTCCAACCACTGCCCAGGGTTGAAAATAATGCAGAAATCATAACTATTTCCCCATGGCAGAAACCTTGTGGTTGGCATGTTGTCCAACGTTCAGTGAAGTTGAAACAAGCGTGGCCCATGAGGCCCAGCCCAGGCTTGCGGGCCACATTGGTCACAAACACACATTGTGACCCTCAGCCTGAGCCCAGTCCTCAGGTAAGGCCTCTCAGGGCCTATATGAAGAGACAGCATATTGGGTGTGCCATGCCCCTAGGCCGCAATTTTTAACCATAGTTCGGGTTGTCCCTTCACTCTTCCCCAGGGCTCTGCTTTGGAATTCCTCTTTTGGTGGGACACCTGAGGTAACAAACCTGAAAGGAGTCCTCCCATCCCACAGATTGACGAAAAACAATTGGGATCGGGCCAAATCCACAGAGAGGAAGATTCGTCCATGGCCCATGAGACCTCCCCAACATTCCACGGCCATCGCTGAAACAAAATCCAGAGACAAAAGCCTGAGCAAGCGCCTCAGACTCGCTCATTCTTCATATCCTGAAGAGTTCTTCTCATGGTTTGTAGATCGGGCGTGCCATACCTACGTCCCCAAACTTAAGCTGAGTTTGTGTTTTCAGTCTTCTGTCCTCAAAGTCCTGGGCCACACTCCCTCCAGGCTGGGGCCCCTGGAGCCACACATTAGGACTGCCCCCACACAATCCATGGGAATTCTGCCCATTCCATTGTCAAAAATCCTACAAATTAGGAGAACCCTCCAAAGTCCCTGAGGCCATCCCAATAGTGTAGGTCGCCCGGGACAAAAAAGGGAGGTTGATACCGGCTGAGCATCTACCTAGACTCATACCAAGAAGATTGAACCAGACAGGACCCGAGGCCATCATCGGATCCATTGCTTTGGTTTACAGGCATGTCTCCTCAAAAGCCTGGATTCCAATACCAGCAGAGGGGATTTCCTGAGGCACCCATCAGAACAAATCTCGTCTCCACAAGGAAACTTGTGCATGGGAGCTAAGCCAAAGCTTAGGAGAATACTTCAGGGTCCCGGTGCCACCTCCCCATTCCAAGGCCCTCATGGACACAAACACACGTTAGGACCCATCCTCTGGAAAGTGCATTTCAACTCAGACACCCCGGTTGCTCCCGCAGATCCATTAGATCTAAACTGTCTTGTTGCTAGGAGACAATTGGAAGGTGAGGCGGACTTCGCAGGCATCCATCCTCGAACAGTGCTCTGGAGTCATTCCATATGGGATGTCCTTGAGCTGTCCAACAGGTCTCAATTGTCCCGCAGAAGGAATCCTTGAAGGGGGCATCCCACATCTCCCAACGTGGAAAACCTCCACGGTCTCGAGATTCCGCTCCCTTCATGAAGGGGCCGTCATGCACAGAAACTCCAACCTGAGCCAACGTCGGATCCTCGACCTGACTTCAGATGCATGAGATATTGGTTCAGATCTGCAGGGGGTACCTGCCGTGCCCTCACCCTGAATCCGAAGTCTAGCTTGTGTTCTCAGACTTCCGTCCTCACTCTCCTGGCCCCGAAGCCCTCAAGTTTGGCAATTCCGGACCGACAATGAAGCACTCTGCCTGCCCTCTAGAAAAAATATATTGCCTAATGAGCAGCCCAGGCAGCTTAAATGAGGATAAACCTACACGGCACTCGAATGTACCCAAATTATATAGTCTAACCTGGGCACTAATGCACTGTCTGACACAACCTGAGCCCGGACCTGCTGACCAACACCCAGACAGCTGACCGCACGCTGAGCACATCAGACCCGCCATGGCCTTAGGTCATCATCTCTTCCCTACCTCAGTTTTCAGGCTTCAGAACCTACACCTTATCTCCAATCACTGCCCACGGGTGACTGTGATGCAGAAATCAGAACTCTTCCTGACCCATGGTAAGAAACCTTGTGGTTGGCATGTTGTCCAACGTTCAGTGTAGGAGAAACCAGCATTCACCCAGAGGCCCCGCCCATTCTTGAGTGCGACGAGAGCATATACACGCATTGTGACCTCAGCGTGAGTCCTGTCCTCTAGTAAGTCCTCTCAGTGGCTGGACCATTAGATGTCATAATGGGCTTGACATGTCCTTAGTCCCCAATTTTTAACCAGATTTCTGGTTGTCCAGTCGCCCCACCCCAGGGCTCTACTCTGGAATCCCTCATTTAGTGGGACATCTGAGGTTGAAAAACAAAATGAAACAAATCGACAACAACAAAAAAACGGACTTCTTCCATCCCCAGAATGACCCCAAACTCTTTGGACGGGACCGAACCCCCAGAGAGTAAGACTCGTCCATTTCCCATGAAGTCACCCGGCAATTTCACGACCATGAGTGACACGATATCCAGAGACAAAAACTTGAGCAAGAGCCTCACACTCGCCCTTTTTTCATATCCCGAAGTGTTCTCCTCATGGTCTGTAGATCAGTCCTGCCATACCTATGACCCAAAACATAAGCCGAGTTTGTGTTTTCAGACAACTGTCCAAACAGCTCTGGCCTACACACCCTACAGGCTCAGGGCCCTGGAGCCAAACCTGAGGACTGTACTTGCCCTCTCCAAGGGAATTGTATGTGCCCATTCCAATGGCCACAACCCTACTAGTAGGATAACCTCCAAAGTCCCTGAGGCCATCCCAATAATTGTGACTTCCCAGGACAAACAGGGGCAATCTGAGCCCATCTGACACCTACCTGCACTCAGACCCGTAGACTGATGTCCCCAGAGGTAAAAAGGAACGAACAGGACCCTAGGAACTAATCGGATCCATTGCTTTGGTTTCCAGGCATCTCTCCTCAGAGGCCTGGATTTCAATACCAGCATATGGCTGTTTCTTGACTCACCCATCAGAACAAATCTCATCTACACATGGGAAACATGCACGTTGGAGCTGTGTCAAAGCCTCTGTTTAGGAGAACCCTTCAGGGCCCCAAAGCCACGGCGTCATGCCAAGGTCTCCATAGACACAAAAACATATTAGGACACATCCACAGGAGAGTCCATTTCAAATCAGCCTCCTCGGTTGCCCCCCACATCCAGCAGATCTAACCTGTCTTGTTGCTTGGAGACAATTGGAATGCGAGGTGGGCTACCCATCCATCCATCCTTAGAACCCTGCTCGGAATCGTTGGCCTGGAGCCAACCAATAGGTCTCAATTGTCCTGCAGAAGAATCTTTGCAGTTTGGAGCTTCTCACAACTCCCATCGTGGGAAAACCCCCATGTCCTCGTGATCCAACCCCCTTCAAGAAAGGGCCATCAGGGCAGAAAGTCCAACCTGAGCGATCGTCTGATGCTTGCCCTGACTTCAGATGCACGAGATCTCGATTGAGGTCTGTAGATTGTGCCTGCCATATCCTCACCCAGAAACCTAGGCCTAGCTTGGGTTCTCAGACTGCGTCCTCAGACTACTGGCCCACAAGCCCTCCAGTTGGGCCATCCAGAACTACAATGCCGCACTCTGCCTGCCCTACAGAAGTAAAACATTGCCCTCAGGGCTAACCCGAAACCACAAATGAGGATCAACCTGCACGCCATTCGGCTGTACCCCAAACATATAGGCTGACCTGGGCACTATTTCCCCTTCTGACCCAGCCTGAGCCTGGACCTCCTGGTCCCACCCAGACAGCTGGCCGCACACTGAGCACATCGGACCCGCCATGGCCTTAGGTCGTCATCTCTTCCCAACTGCGGTTTTCAGGCTCCAGAACCTAGACCTTATCTCCAACCACTGCCCAGGGTTGAAAATGATGCAGAAATCATAACTATTTCCCCATGGCAAGAAACCTTGTGGTTGGCATGTTGTCCAACGTTCAGTGTAGTTGAAACAAGCGTGGCCCATGAGGCCCAGCCCATGCTTGCGGGCCACATTGGTCACAAACACACATTGTGACCCTCAGCCTGAGCCCAGTCCTCAGGTAAGGCCTCTCAGGGCCTATATGAAGAGACAGCATATTGGGCTTGCCATGCCCCTAGGCCGCAATTTTTAACCATAGTTCGGGTTGTCCCTTCACTCTTCCCCAGGGCTCTGCTTTGGAATTCCTCTTTTGGTGGGACACCTGAGGTAACAAACCTGAAAGGAGTCCTCCCATCCCACAGATTGACGAAAAACAATTGGGATCGGGCCAAATCCACAGAGAGGAAGATTCGTCCATGGCCCATGAGACCTCCCCAACATTCCACGGCCATCGCTGAAACAAAATCCAGAGACAAAAGCCTGAGCAAGCGCCTCAGACTCGCTCATTCTTCATATCCTGAAGAGTTCTTCTCATGGTTTGTAGATCGGGCGTGCCATACCTACGTCCCCAAACTTAAGCTGAGTTTGTGTTTTCAGTCTTCTGTCCTCAAAGTCCTGGGCCACACTCCCTCCAGGCTGGGGCCCCTGGAGCCACACATTAGGACTGCCCCCACACAATCCATGGGAATTCTGCCCATTCCATTGTCAAAAATCCTACAAATTAGGAGAACCCTCCAAAGTCCCTGAGGCCATCCCAATAGTGTAGGTCGCCCGGGACAAAAAAGGGAGGTTGATACCGGCTGAGCATCTACCTAGACTCATACCAAGAAGATTGAACCAGACAGGACCCGAGGCCATCATCGGATCCATTGCTTTGGTTTACAGGCATGTCTCCTCAAAAGCCTGGATTCCAATACCAGCAGAGGGGATTTCCTGAGGCACCCATCAGAACAAATCTCGTCTCCACAAGGAAACTTGTGCATGGGAGCTAAGCCAAAGCTTAGGAGAATACTTCAGGGTCCCGGTGCCACCTCCCCATTCCAAGGCCCTCATGGACACAAACACACGTTAGGACCCATCCTCTGGAAAGTGCATTTCAACTCAGACACCCCGGTTGCTCCCGCAGATCCATTAGATCTAAACTGTCTTGTTGCTAGGAGACAATTGGAAGGTGAGGCGGACTTCGCAGGCATCCATCCTCGAACAGTGCTCTGGAGTCATTCCATATGGGATGTCCTTGAGCTGTCCAACAGGTCTCAATTGTCCCGCAGAAGGAATCCTTGAAGGGGGCATCCCACATCTCCCAACGTGGAAAACCTCCACGGTCTCGAGATTCCGCTCCCTTCATGAAGGGGCCGTCATGCACAGAAACTCCAACCTGAGCCAACGTCGGATCCTCGACCTGACTTCAGATGCATGAGATATTGGTTCAGATCTGCAGGGGGTACCTGCCGTGCCCTCACCCTGAATCCGAAGTCTAGCTTGTGTTCTCAGACTTCCGTCCTCACTCTCCTGGCCCCGAAGCCCTCAAGTTTGGCAATTCCGGACCGACAATGAAGCACTCTGCCTGCCCTCTAGAAAAAATATATTGCCTAATGAGCAGCCCAGGCAGCTTAAATGAGGATAAACCTACACGGCACTCGAATGTACCCAAATTATATAGTCTAACCTGGGCACTAATGCACTGTCTGACACAACCTGAGCCCGGACCTGCTGACCAACACCCAGACAGCTGACCGCACGCTGAGCACATCAGACCCGCCATGGCCTTAGGTCATCATCTCTTCCCTACCTCAGTTTTCAGGCTTCAGAACCTACACCTTATCTCCAATCACTGCCCACGGGTGACTGTGATGCAGAAATCAGAACTCTTCCTGACCCATGGTAAGAAACCTTGTGGTTGGCATGTTGTCCAACGTTCAGTGTAGGAGAAACCAGCATTCAGCCAGAGGCCCCGCCCATTCTTGAGTGCGACGAGAGCATATACACGCATTGTGACCTCAGCGTGAGTCCTGTCCTCTAGTAAGTCCTCTCAGTGGCTGGACCATTAGATGTCATAATGGGCTTGACATGTCCTTAGTCCCCAATTTTTAACCAGATTTCTGGTTGTCCAGTCGCCCCACCCCAGGGCTCTACTCTGGAATCCCTCATTTAGTGGGACATCTGAGGTTGAAAAACAAAATGAAACAAATCGACAACAACAAAAAAACGGACTTCTTCCATCCCCAGAATGACCCCAAACTCTTTGGACGGGACCGAACCCCCAGAGAGTAAGACACGTCCATTTCCCATGAAGTCACCCGGCAATTTCACGACCATGAGTGACACGATATCCAGAGACAAAAACTTGAGCAAGAGCCTCACACTCGCCCTTTTTTCATATCCCGAAGTGTTCTCCTCATGGTCTGTAGATCAGTCCTGCCATACCTATGACCCAAAACATAAGCCGAGTTTGTGTTTTCAGACAACTGTCCAAACAGCTCTGGCCTACACACCCTACAGGCTCAGGGCCCTGGAGCCAAACCTGAGGACTGTACTTGCCCTCTCCAAGGGAATTGTATGTGCCCATTCCAATGGCCACAACCCTACTAGTAGGATAACCTCCAAAGTCCCTGAGGCCATCCCAATAATTGTGACTTCCCAGGACAAACAGGGGCAATCTGAGCCCATCTGACACCTACCTGCACTCAGACCCGTAGACTGATGTCCCCAGAGGTAAAAAGGAACGAACAGGACCCTAGGAACTAATCGGATCCATTGCTTTGGTTTCCAGGCATCTCTCCTCAGAGGCCTGGATTTCAATACCAGCATATGGCTGTTTCTTGACTCACCCATCAGAACAAATCTCATCTACACATGGGAAACATGCACGTTGGAGCTGTGTCAAAGCCTCTGTTTAGGAGAACCCTTCAGGGCCCCAAAGCCACGGCGTCATGCCAAGGTCTCCATAGACACAAAAACATATTAGGACACATCCACAGGAGAGTCCATTTCAAATCAGCCTCCTCGGTTGCCCCCCACATCCAGCAGATCTAACCTGTCTTGTTGCTTGGAGACAATTGGAATGCGAGGTGGGCTACCCATCCATCCATCCTTAGAACCCTGCTCGGAATCGTTGGCCTGGAGCCAACCAATAGGTCTCAATTGTCCTGCAGAAGAATCTTTGCAGTTTGGAGCTTCTCACAACTCCCATCGTGGGAAAACCCCCATGTCCTCGTGATCCAACCCCCTTCAAGAAAGGGCCATCAGGGCAGAAAGTCCAACCTGAGCGATCATCTGATGCTTGCCCTGACTTCAGATGCACGAGATCTCGATTGAGGTCTGTAGATTGTGCCTGCCATATCCTCACCCAGAAACCTAGGCCTAGCTTGGGTTCTCAGACTGCGTCCTCAGACTACTGGCCCACAAGCCCTCCAGTTGGGCCATCCAGAACTACAATGCCGCACTCTGCCTGCCCTACAGAAGTAAAACATTGCCCTCAGGGCTAACCCGAAACCACAAATGAGGATCAACCTGCACGCCATTCGGCTGTACCCCAAACATATAGGCTGACCTGGGCACTATTTCCCCTTCTGACCCAGCCTGAGCCTGGACCTCCTGGTCCCACCCAGACAGCTGGCCGCACACTGAGCACATCGGACCCGCCATGGCCTTAGGTCGTCATCTCTTCCCAACTGCGGTTTTCAGGCTCCAGAACCTAGACCTTATCTCCAACCACTGCCCAGGGTTGAAAATGATGCAGAAATCATAACTATTTCCCCATGGCAAGAAACCTTGTGGTTGGCATGTTGTCCAACGTTCAGTGTAGTTGAAACAAGCGTGGCCCATGAGGCCCAGCCCATGCTTGCGGGCCACATTGGTCACAAACACACATTGTGACCCTCAGCCTGAGCCCAGTCCTCAGGTAAGGCCTCTCAGGGCCTATATGAAGAGACAGCATATTGGGCTTGCCATGCCCCTAGGCCGCAATTTTTAACCATAGTTCGGGTTGTCCCTTCACTCTTCCCCAGGGCTCTGCTTTGGAATTCCTCTTTTGGTGGGACACCTGAGGTAACAAACCTGAAAGGAGTCCTCCCATCCCACAGATTGACGAAAAACAATTGGGATCGGGCCAAATCCACAGAGAGGAAGATTCGTCCATGGCCCATGAGACCTCCCCAACATTCCACGGCCATCGCTGAAACAAAATCCAGAGACAAAAGCCTGAGCAAGCGCCTCAGACTCGCTCATTCTTCATATCCTGAAGAGTTCTTCTCATGGTTTGTAGATCGGGCGTGCCATACCTACGTCCCCAAACTTAAGCTGAGTTTGTGTTTTCAGTCTTCTGTCCTCAAAGTCCTGGGCCACACTCCCTCCAGGCTGGGGCCCCTGGAGCCACACATTAGGACTGCCCCCACACAATCCATGGGAATTCTGCCCATTCCATTGTCAAAAATCCTACAAATTAGGAGAACCCTCCAAAGTCCCTGAGGCCATCCCAATAGTGTAGGTCGCCCGGGACAAAAAAGGGAGGTTGATACCGGCTGAGCATCTACCTAGACTCATACCAAGAAGATTGAACCAGACAGGACCCGAGGCCATTATCGGATCCATTGCTTTGGTTTACAGGCATGTCTCCTCAAAAGCCTGGATTCCAATACCAGCAGAGGGGATTTCCTGAGGCACCCATCAGAACAAATCTCGTCTCCACAAGGAAACTTGTGCATGGGAGCTAAGCCAAAGCTTAGGAGAATACTTCAGGGTCCCGGTGCCACCTCCCCATTCCAAGGCCCTCATGGACACAAACACACGTTAGGACCCATCCTCTGGAAAGTGCATTTCAACTCAGACACCCCGGTTGCTCCCGCAGATCCATTAGATCTAAACTGTCTTGTTGCTAGGAGACAATTGGAAGGTGAGGCGGACTTCGCAGGCATCCATCCTCGAACAGTGCTCTGGAGTCATTCCATATGGGATGTCCTTGAGCTGTCCAACAGGTCTCAATTGTCCCGCAGAAGGAATCCTTGAAGGGGGCATCCCACATCTCCCAACGTGGAAAACCTCCACGGTCTCGAGATTCCGCTCCCTTCATGAAGGGGCCGTCATGCACAGAAACTCCAACCTGAGCCAACGTCGGATCCTCGCCCTGACTTCAGATGCATGAGATATTGGTTCAGATCTGCAGGGGGTACCTGCCGTGCCCTCACCCTGAATCCGAAGTCTAGCTTGTGTTCTCAGACTTCCGTCCTCACTCTCCTGGCCCCGAAGCCCTCAAGTTTGGCAATTCCGGACCGACAATGAAGCACTCTGCCTGCCCCTAGAAAAAATATATTGCCTAATGAGCAGCCCAGGCAGCTTAAATGAGGATAAACCTACACGGCACTCGAATGTACCCAAATTATATAGTCTAACCTGGGCACTAATGCACTGTCTGACACAACCTGAGCCCGGACCTGCTGACCAACACCCAGACAGCTGACCGCACGCTGAGCACATCAGACCCGCCATGGCCTTAGGTCATCATCTCTTCCCTACCTCAGTTTTCAGGCTTCAGAACCTACACCTTATCTCCAATCACTGCCCACGGGTGACTGTGATGCAGAAATCAGAACTCTTCCTGACCCATGGTAAGAAACCTTGTGGTTGGCATGTTGTCCAACGTTCAGTGTAGGAGAAACCAGCATTCACCCAGAGGCCCCGCCCATTCTTGAGTGCGACGAGAGCATATACACGCATTGTGACCTCAGCGTGAGTCCTGTCCTCTAGTAAGTCCTCTCAGTGGCTGGACCATTAGATGTCATAATGGGCTTGACATGTCCTTAGTCCCCAATTTTTAACCAGATTTCTGGTTGTCCAGTCGCCCCACCCCAGGGCTCTACTCTGGAATCCCTCATTTAGTGGGACATCTGAGGTTGAAAAACAAAATGAAACAAATCGACAACAACAAAAAAACGGACTTCTTCCATCCCCAGAATGACCCCAAACTCTTTGGACGGGACCGAACCCCCAGAGAGTAAGACTCGTCCATTTCCCATGAAGTCACCCGGCAATTTCACGACCATGAGTGACACGATATCCAGAGACAAAAACTTGAGCAAGAGCCTCACACTCGCCCTTTTTTCATATCCCGAAGTGTTCTCCTCATGGTCTGTAGATCAGTCCTGCCATACCTATGACCCAAAACATAAGCCGAGTTTGTGTTTTCAGACAACTGTCCAAACAGCTCTGGCCTACACACCCTACAGGCTCAGGGCCCTGGAGCCAAACCTGAGGACTGTACTTGCCCTCTCCAAGGGAATTGTATGTGCCCATTCCAATGGCCACAACCCTACTAGTAGGATAACCTCCAAAGTCCCTGAGGCCATCCCAATAATTGTGACTTCCCAGGAAAAACAGGGGCAATCTGAGCCCATCTGACACCTACCTGCACTCAGACCCGTAGACTGATGTCCCCAGAGGTAAAAAGGAACGAACAGGACCCTAGGCACTAATCGGATCCATTGCTTTGGTTTCCAGGCATCTCTCCTCAGAGGCCTGGATTTCAATACCAGCATATGGCTGTTTCTTGACTCACCCATCAGAACAAATCTCATCTACACATGGGAAACATGCACGTTGGAGCTGTGTCAAAGCCTCTGTTTAGGAGAACCCTTCAGGGCCCCAAAGCCACGGCTTCATTCCAAGGTCTCCATAGACACAAAAACATATTAGGACACATCCACAGGAGAGTCCATTTCAAATCAGCCTCCTCGGTTGCCCCCCACATCCAGCAGATCTAACCTGTCTTGTTGCTTGGAGACAATTGGAATGCGAGGTGGGCTACCCATCCATCCATCCTTAGAACCCTGCTCGGAATCGTTGGCCTGGAGCCAACCAATAGGTCTCAATTGTCCTGCAGAAGAATCTTTGCAGTTTGGAGCTTCTCACAACTCCCATCGTGGGAAAACCCCCATGTCCTCGTGATCCAACCCCCTTCAAGAAAGGGCCATCAGGGCAGAAAGTCCAACCTGAGCGATCGTCTGATGCTTGCCCTGACTTCAGATGCACGAGATCTCGATTGAGGTCTGTAGATTGTGCCTGCCATATCCTCACCCAGAAACCTAGGCCTAGCTTGGGTTCTCAGACTCCGTCCTCAGACTACTGGCCCACAAGCCCTCCAGTTGGGCCATCCAGAACTACAATGCCGCACTCTGCCTGCCCTACAGAAGTAAAACATTGCCCTCAGGGCTACCCCGAAACCGCAAATGAGGATCAACCTGCACGCCATTCGGCTGTACCCCAAACATATAGGCTGACCTGGGCACTATTTCCCCTTCTGACCCAGCCTGAGCCTGGACCTCCTGGTCCCACCCAGACAGCTGGCCGCACAGTGAGCACATAGGACCCGCCATGGCCTTAGGTCGTCATCTCTTCCCAACTGCGGTTTTCAGGCTCCAGAACCTAGACCTTATCTCCAACCACTGCCCAGGGATGAAAATGATGCAGAAATCAGAACTCTTTCCTCATGGCAAGAAACATTGTGGTTGGCATGTTGTCCAACGTTCAGTGTAGTTGAAACAGCGTGAACCATGAGGCCCAGCCCATGCTTGCGGGCCACATTGGTCACAAACACACATTGTGACCCTCAGCCTGAGCCCAGTCCTCAGGTAAGGCCTCTCAGGGCCTATATGAAGAGACAGCATATTGGGCTTGCCATGCCCCTAGGCCGCAATTTTTAACCATAGTTCGGGTTGTCCCTTCACTCTTCCCCAGGGCTCTGCTTTGGAATTCCTCTTTTGGTGGGACACCTGAGGTAACAAACCTGAAAGGAGTCCTCCCATCCCACAAATTGACGAAAAACAATTGGGATCGGGCCAAATCCACAGAGAGGAAGATTCGTCCATGGCCCATGAGACCTCCCCAACATTCCACGGCCATCGCTGAAACAAAATCCAGAGACAAAAGCCTGAGCAAGCGCCTCAGACTCGCTCATTCTTCATATCCTGAAGAGTTCTTCTCATGGTTTGTAGATCGGGCGTGCCATACCTACGTCCCCAAACTTAAGCTGAGTTTGTGTTTTCAGTCTTCTGTCCTCAAAGTCCTGGGCCACACTCCCTCCAGGCTGGGGCCCCTGGAGCCACACATTAGGACTTCCCCCACCCAATCCATGGGAATACTGCCCATTCCATTGTCAAAAATCCTACAAATTAGGAGAACCCTCCAAAGTCCCTGAGGCCATCCCAATAGTGTAGGTCGCCCGGGACAAAAAATGGGCGGTTGATACCAGCTGAGCATCTACCTAGACTCATACCAAGAAGATTGAACCAGACAGGACCCGAGGCCATTATCGGATCCATTGCTTTGGTTTACAGGCATGTCTCCTCAAAAGCCTGGATTCCAATACCAGCAGAGGGGATTTCCTGAGGCACCCGTCAGAACAAATCTCGTTCCAAAAGGAAACTTGTGCATGGGAGCTAAGCCAAAGCTTAGGAGAATACTTCAGGGTCCCGGTGCCACCTCCCCATTCCAAGGCCCTCATGGACACAAACACACGTTAGGACCCATCCTCTGGAAAGTGCATTTCAACTCAGCCACCACGGTTGCTCCCGCAGATCCATTAGATCTAAACTGTCTTGTTGCTTGGAGACAATTGGAAGGTGAGGCGGACTTCGCAGGCATCCATCCTCGAACAGTGCTCTGGAGTCATTCCATATGGGATGTCCTGGAGCTGTCCAACAGGTCTCAATTGTCCCGCAGAAGGAATCCTTGAAGGGGGCATCCCACATCTCCCAACGTGGAAAACCTCCATGGTCTCGAGATTCCGCTCCCTTCATGAAGGGGCCGTCATGCACAGAAACTCCAACCTGAGCCAACGTCGGATCCTCGCCCTGACTTCAGATGCATGAGATATTGGTTCAGATCTGCAGGGGGTACCTGCCGTGCCCTCACCCTGAATCCGAAGTCTAGCTTGTGTTCTCAGACTTCCGTCCTCACTCTCCTGGCAGCGAAGCCCTCAAGTTTGGCAATTCCGGACCGACAATGAAGCACTCTGCCTGCCCTCTAGAAAAAATATATTGCCTAATGAGCAGCCCAGGCAGCTTAAATGAGGATAAACCTACACGGCACTGGAATGTACCCAAATTATATAGTCTAACCTGGGCACAAATGCACTGTCTGACACAACCTGAGCCCGGACCTGCTGACCAACACCCAGACAGCTGACCGCACGCTGAGCACATCAGACCCGCCATGGCCTTAGGTCATCATCTCTTCCCTACCTCAGTTTTCAGGCTTCAGAACCTACACCTTATCTCCAATCACTGCCCACGGGTGACTGTGATGCAGAAATCAGAACTCTTCCTGACCCATGGTAAGAAACCTTGTGGTTGGCATGTTGTCCAACGTTCAGTGTAGGAGAAACCAGCATTCACCAAGAGGCCCCGCCCATTATTGAGTGCGACGAGAGCATAAACACGCATTGTGACCTCAGCGTGAGTCCTGTCCTCTAGTAAGTCCTCTCAGTGGCTGGACCATTAGATGTCATAATGGGCTTGACATGTCCCTAGTCCCCAATTTTTAACCAGATTTCTGGTTGTCCAGTCGCCCCACCCCAGGGCTCTACTCTGGAATCCCTCATTTGGTGGGACATCTGAGGTTGAAAAACAAAATGAAACAAATCGACAACAACAAAAAAACGGACTTCTTCCATCCCCAGAATGACCCCAAACTCTTTGGACGGGACCGAACCCCCAGAGAGTAAGACTCGTCCATTTCCCATGAAGTCACCCGGAAATTTCACGACCATGAGTGACACTTTATCCAGAGACAAAAACTTGAGCAAGAGCCTCACACTCGCCCTTTTTTCATATCCCGAAGTGTTCTCCTCATGGTCTGTAGATCAGTCCTGCCATACCTATGACCCAAAACATAAGCCGAGTTTGTGTTTTCAGACAACTGTCCAAACAGCTCTGGCCTACACACCCTACAGGCTCAGGGCCCTGGAGCCAAACCTGAGGACTGTACTTGCCCTCTCCAAGGGAATTGTATGTGCCCATTCCAATGGCCACAACCCTACTAGTAGGATAACCTCCAAAGTCCCTGAGGCCATCCCAATAGTTGTGGCTTCCCAGGACAAACAGGGGCAATCTGAGCCCATCTGAGCACCTACCTGCACTCAAACCCGTAGACTGATGTCCCCAGAGGTAAAAAGGAACGAACAGGCCCCTAGGCACTAATCGGATCCATTGCTTTGGTTTCCAGGCATCTCTCCTCAGAGGCCTGGATTGCAATACAAGCATATGGCTGTATCTTGACTCACCCATCAGAACAAATCTCATCTACACATGGGAAACATGCACGTTGGAGCTGTGCCAAAGCCTCTGTTTAGGAGAACCCTTCAGGGCCCCAGGGCCACCGCTTCATTCCAAGGTCTCCATAGACACAAAAACATATTAGGACACATCCACAGGAGAGTCCATTTCAACTCAGCCTCCTCGGTTGCCCCCCACATCCAGCAGATCTAACCTGTCTTGTTGCTTGGAGACAATTGGAATGCGAGGTAGGTTACCCAGCCATCCATCCTTAGAACCCTGCTCGGAATCGTTGGCCTGGAGCCAACCAACAGGTCTCAATTGTCCTGCAGAAGAATCTTTGCTGTTTGGAGCTTCTCACAACTCCCATCGTGGGAAAACCCCATGTCCTCGTGATCCAACCCCCTTCAAGAAAAGGCCATCAGGGCAGAAAGTGCAACCTGAGCGATCGTCTGATCCTTGCCCTGACTTCAGATGCACGAGATCTCGATTGAGGTCTGTAGATTGTGCCTGCCATATCCTCACCCAGAAACCTAGGCCTAGCTTGGGTTCTCAGACTCCGTCCTCAGACTAGTGGCCCACAAGCCCTCCAGTTGTGCAATCCAGAACTACAATGCCGCACTCTGCCTGCCCTACAGAAGTAAAACATTGCCCTCAGGGCTACCCCGAAACCGCAAATGAGGATCAACCTGCACGCCATTCGGCTGTACCCCAAACATATAGGCTGACCTGGGCACTATTTCCCCTTCTGACCCAGCCTGAGCCTGGACCACCTGGTCCCACCCAGACAGCTGGCCGCACACTGAGCACAACGGACCCGCCATGGCCTTAGGTCGTCATCTCTTCCCAACTGCGGTTTTCAGGCTCCAGAACCTAGACCTTATCTCCAACCACTGCCCAGGGTTGAAAATGATGCAGAAATCAGAACTCTTTCCCCATGGCAAGAAACCTTGTGGTTGGCATGTGGTTCAACGTTCAGTGTAGTTGAAACAAGCGTGGCCCATGAGGCCCAGCCCATGCTTGCGGGCCACATTGGTCACAAACACACATTGTGACCCTCAGCCTGAGCCCAGTCCTCAGGTAAGGCCTCTCAGGGCCTATATGAAGAGACAGCATATTGGGCTTGCCATGCCCCTAGGCCCCAATTTTTAACCATAGTTCGGGTTGTCCCTTCACTCTTCCCCAGGGCTCTGCTTTGGAATTCCTCTTTTGGTGGGACACCTGAGGTAACAAACCTGAAAGGAGTCCTCCCATCCCACAGATTGACGAAAAACAATTGGGATCGGGCCAAATCCACAGAGAGGAACATTCGTCCATGGCCCATGAGACCTCCCCAACATTCCACGGCCATCGCTGAAACAAAATCCATAGAAAAAATCCTGAGCAAGTGCCTCAGACTCGCTCATTCTTCATATCCTGAAGATTTCTTCTCATGGTTTGTAGATCGGGCGTGCCATACCTACGTCCCCAAACTTAAGCTGAGTTTGTGTTTTTAGTCTTCTGTCCTCAAAGTCCTTGGCCACACTCCCTCCAGGCTGGGGCCCCTGGAGCCACACATTAGGACTGCCCCCACCCAATCCATGGGAATTCTTCCCATTCCATTGTCAAACATCGTACAAATTAGGAGAACCCTCCAAAGTCCCTGAGGCCATCCCAATAGTGTTGGTCGCCCGGGACAAAAAAGGGCGGTTGATACCGGCTGAGCATCTACCTCCACTCATCTACCTCCACTCATACCAAGAAGATTGAACCAGACAGGACCCGAGGCCATTATCGGATCCATTGCTTTGGTTTACAGGCATGTCTCCTCAAAAGCCTGGATTCCAATACCAGCAGAGGGGATTTCCTGAGGCACCCATCAGAACAAATGTCGTCTCCACAAGGAAACTTGTGCATGGGAGCTAAGCCAAAGCTTAGGAGAATACTTCAGGGTCCCGGTGCCACCTCCCCATTCCAAGGCCCTCATGGACACAAACACAGGTTAGGACCCATCCTCTGGAAAGTGCATTTCAACTCAGCCACCCCGGGTGCTCCCGCAGATCCATTAGATCTAAACTGTCTTGTTGCTAGGAGACAATTGAAAGGTGAGGCGGACTTCCCAGGCATCCATCCTCGAACGGTGCTCTGGAGTCATTCCATATGGGATGTCCTGGAGCTGTCCAACAGGTCTCAATTGTCCCGCAGAAGGAATCCTTGAAGGGGGCATCCCACATCTCCCAACGTGGAAAACCTCCATGGCCTCGAGATTCCGCTCCCGTCATGAAGGGGCCGTCATGCACAGAAACTCCAACCTGAGCCAACGTCGGATCCTCGACCTGACTTCAGATGCATGAGATATTGGTTCAGATCTGCAGGGGGTACCTGCCGTGCCCTCACCCTGAATCCGAAGTCTAGCTTGTGTTCTCAGACTTCCGTCCTCACTCTCCTGGCCCCGAAGCCCTCAAGTTTGGCAATTCCGGACCGACAATGAAGCACTCTGCCTGCCCTCTAGAAAAAATATATTGCCTAATGAGCAGGCCAGGCAGCTTAAATGAGGATAAACCTACACGGCACTCGAATGTACCCAAATTATATAGTCTAACCTGGGCACTAATGCACTGTCTGACACAACCTGAGCCCGGACCTGCTGACCAACACCCAGACAGCTGACCGCACGCTGAGCACATCAGACCCGCCATGGCCTTAGGTCATCATCTCTTCCCTACCTCAGTTTTCAGGCTTCAGAACCTAGACCTTATCTCCAATCACTGCCCACGGGTGACTGTGATGCAGAAATCAGAACTCTTCCTGACCCATGGTAAGAAACCTTGTGGTTGGCATGTTGTCCAACGTTCAGTGTAGGAGAAACCAGCATTCACACTGAGGCCCCGCCCATTCTTACGTGCGACGAGAGCATAAACACGCATTGTGACCTCAGCGTGAGTCCTGTCCTCTAGTAAGTCCTCTCAGTGGCTGGACCATTAGATGTCATAATGGGCTTGACATGTCCCTAGTCCCCAATTTTTAACCAGATTTCTGGTTGTCCAGTCGCCCCACCCCAGGGCTCTACTCTGGAATCCCTCTTTTGGTGGGACCTCTGAGGTTGAAAAACAAAATGAAACAAATCGACAACAACAAAAAAACGGACTTCTTCCATCCCCAGAATGACCCCGAACTCTTTGGACGGGACCGAACCCCCAGAGAGTAAGACTCGTCCATTTCCCATGAAGTCACCCGGTAATTTCACGACCATGAGTGACACGATATCCAGAGACAAAAATTGAGCAAGAGCCTCACACTCGACCTTTTTTCATATCCCGAAGTGTTCTCCTCATGGTCTGTAGATCAGTCCTGCCATACCTATGACCCAAAACATAAGCCGAGTTTGTGTTTTCAGACAACTGTCCAAACAGCTCTGGCCTACACACCCTACAGGCTCAGGGCCCTGGAGCCAAACCTTAGGACTGTACTTGCCCTCTCCAATGGAATTGTATGTGCCCATTCCTATGGCCACAACCCTACTAGTAGGATAACCTCCAAATTCCCTGAGGCCATCCCAATAGTTGTGGCTTCCCAGGACAAACAGGGGCAATCTGAGCCCATCTGAGCACCTACCTGCACTCAGACCCGTAGACTGATGTCCCCAGAGGTAAAAAGGAACGAACAGGCCCCTAGGCACTAATCGGATCCATTGCTTTGGTTTCCAGGCATCTCTCCTCAGAGGCCTGGATTTCAATACCAGCATATGGCTGTTTCTTGACTCACCCATCTGAACAAATCTCATACACATGGGAAACATGCTTGTTGGAGCTGTGTCAAAGCCTCTGTTTAGGAGAACCCTTCAGGGCCCCAGGGCCACCGCTTCATTCCAAGGTCTCCATAGACACAAAAACATATTAGGACACATCCACAGGAGAGTCCATTTCAACTCAGGCTCCTCGGTTGCCCCCCACATCCATCAGATCTAACCTGTCTTGTTGCTTGGAGACCATTGGAATGCGAGGTGGGCTACCCATCCATCCATCCTTAGAACCCTGCTCGGAATCGTTGGCCTGGAGCCAACCAATAGGTCTCAATTGTCCTGCAGAAGAATCTTTGCAGTTTGGAGCTTCTCACAACTCCCATCGTGGGAAAACCCCCATGTCCTCGTGATCCAACCCCCTTCAAAAAGGGCCATCAGGGCAGAAAGTCCAACCTGAGCGATCTTCTGATTCTTGCCCTGACTTCAGATGCACGAGATCTCTATTGAGGTCTGTAGATTGTGCCTGCCATATCCTCACCCAGAAACCGAGGCCTAGCTTGGGTTCTCAGACTGCGTCCTCAGACTACTGGCCCACAAGCCCTCCTGTTGGACAATCCAGAACTACAATGCCGCAATCTGCCTGCCCTACAGAAGTAAAACATTGCCCTCAGGGCTACCCAGATACTCCAAATGAGGATCAACCTGCACGCCATTCAGCTGTACCCCAAACATATAGGCTGACCTGGGCACTATTTCCCCTTCTGACCCAGCCTGAGCCTGGACCTCCTGGTCCCACCCAGACAGCTGGCCGCACACTGAGCACATCGGACCCGCCATGGCCTTAGGTCGTCATCTCTTCCCAACTGCGGTTTTCAGGCTCCAGAACCTAGACCTTATCTCCAACCACTGCCCAGGGTTGAAAATGATGCAGAAATCAGAACTCTTTCCCCATGGCAAGAAACCTTGTGGTTGGCATGTTGTCCAACGTTCAGTGTAGTTGAAACAAGCGTGGCCCATGAGGCCCAGCCCATGCATGCGGGCCACATTGGTCACAAACACACATTGTGACCCTCAGCCTGAGCCCAGTCCTCAGGTCAGGCCTCTCAGGGCCTATATGAAGAGACAGCATATTGGGCTTGCCATGCCCCTAGGCCCCAATTTTTAACCATAGTTCGGGTTGTCCCTTCACTCTTCCCCAGGGCTCTGCTTTGGAATTCCTCTTTTGGTGGGACACCTGAGGTAACAAACCTGAAAGGAGTCCTCCCATCCCACAGATTGACGAAAAACAATTGGGATCGGGCCAAATCCACAGAGAGGAAGATTCGTCCATGGCCCATGAGACCTCCCCAACATTCCACGGCCATCGCTGAAACAAAATCCAGAGACAAAAACCTGAGCAAGCGCCTCAGACTCGCTCATTCTTCATATCCTGAAGAGTTCTTCTCAGGGTTTGTAGATCGGGCGTGCCATACCTACGTCCCCAAACTTAAGCTGAGTTTGTGTTTTCAGTCTTCTGTCCTCAAAGTCCTGGGCCACACTCCCTCCAGGCTGGGGCCCCTGGAGCCACACATTAGGACTGCCCCCACCCAATCCATGGGAATTCTGCCCATTCCATTGTCAAACATCGTACAAATTAGGAGAACCCTCCAAAGTCCCTTAGGCCATCCCAATAGTGTAGGTCGCCCGGGACAAAAAAGGGCGGTTGATACCGGCTGAGCATCTACCTCCACTCATCTACCTCCACTCATACCAAGAAGATTGAACCAGACAGGACCCGAGGCCATTATCGGATCCATTGCTTTGGTTTACAGGCATGTCTCCTCAAAAACCTGGATTCCAATACCAGCAGAGGGGATTTCCTGAGGCACCCATCAGAACAAATCTCGTCTCCACAAGGAAACTTGTGCATGGGAGCTAAGCCAAAGCTTAGTAGAATACTTCAGGGTCCCGGTGCCACCTCCCCATTCCAAGGCCCTCATGGACACAAACACACGTTAGGACCCATCCTCTGGAAAGTGCATTTCAACTCAGCCACCCCGGTTGCTCCCGCAGATCCATTAGATCTAAACTGTCTTGTTGCTAGGAGACAATTGGAAGGCGAGGCGGGCTTCCCAGGCATCCATCCTCGAACGGTGCTCTGGAGTCATTCCATATAGGATGTCCTGGAGCTGTCCAACAGGTCTCAATTGTCCCACAGAAGGAATCCTTGAAGGGGGCATCCCACATCTCCCAACGTGGAAAACTTCCATGGCCTCGAGATTCCGCTCCCGTCATGAAGGGGCCGTCATGCACAGAAACTCCAACCTGAGCCAACGTCGGATCCTCGCCCCGACTTCAGATGCATGAGATATTGGTTCAGATCTGCAGGGGGTACCTGCCGTGCCCTCACCCTGAATCCGAAGTCTAGCTTGTGTTCTCAGACTTCCGTCCTCACTCTCCTGGCCCCGAAGCCCTCAAGTTTGGCAATTCCGGACCGACAATGAAGCACTCTGCCTGCCCTCTAGAAAAAATATATTGCCTAATGAGCAGGCCAGGCAGCTTAAATGAGGATAAACCTACACGGCACTCGAATGTACCCAAATTATATAGTCTAACCTGGGCACTAATGCACTGTCTGACACAACCTGAGCCCGGACCTGCTGACCAACACCCAGACAGCTGACCGCACGCTGAGCACATCAGACCCGCCATGGCCTTAGGTCATCATCTCTTCCCTACCTCAGTTTTCAGGCTTCAGAACCTAGACCTTATCTCCAATCACTGCCCACGGGTGACTCTGATGCAGAAATCAGAACTCTTCCTGACCCATGGCAAGAAACCTTGTGGTTGGCATGTTGTCCAACGTTCAGTGTAGGAGAATCCAGCATTCACCCTGAGGCCACGCCCATTCTTGCGTGCGACGAGAGCATAAACACACATTGTGACCTCAGTGTGAGTCCTGTCCTCTAGTAAGTCCTCTCAGTGGCTGGACCATTAGATGTCATAATGGGCTTGACATGTCCCTAGTCCCCAATTTTTAACCAGATTTCTGGTTGTCCAGTCGCCCCACCCCAGGGCTCTACTCTGGAATCCCTCATTTGGTGGGACATCTGAGGTTGAAAAACAAAATGAAACAAATCGACAACAACAACAAAAAAACGGACTTCTTCCATCCCCAGAATGACCCCAAACTCTTTGGACGGGACCGAACCACCAGAAAGTAAGACTCGTCCATTTCCCATGAAGTCACCCGGCAATTTCACGACCATGAGTGACACGATATCCAGAGACAAAAACTTGAGCAAGAGCCTCACACTCGCCCTTTTTTCATATCCCGAAGTGTTCTCCTCATGGTCTGTAGATCAGTCCTACCATACCTATGACTCAAAACATAAGCCGAGTTTGTGTTTTCAGACAACTGTCCAAACAGCTCTGGCCTACACACCCTACAGGCTCAAGGCCCTGGAGCCAAACATGAGGACTGTACTTGCCCTCTCCAAGGGAATTGTATGTGCCCATTCCAATGGCCACAAACCTACTAGTAGGATAACCTCCAAAGTCCCTGAGGCCACCCCAATAGTTGTGGCTTCCCAGGACAAACAGGGGCAATCTGATCCCATCTGAGCACCTACCTGCACTCAGACCCGTAGACAGTTGTCCGCAGAGGTAAAAAGGAACGAACAGGCCCCTAGGCACTAATCGGATCCATTGCTTTGGTTTCCAGGCATCTCTCATCGGAGGCCTGGATTTCAATACCAGCATATGGCTGTTTCTTGACTCACCCATCAGAACAAATCTCATCTACACATGGGAAACATGCACGTTGGAGCTGTGTCAAAGCCTCTGTTTAGGAGAACCCTTCAGGGCCCCAGGGCCACCGCTTCATTCCAAGGTCTCCATAGACACAAAAACATATTAGGACACATCCACAGGAGAGTCCATTTCAAATCAGCCTCCTCGGTTGCGCCCCACATCCATCAGATCTAACCTGTCTTGTTGCTTTGAGACCATTGGAATGCGAGGTGGTCTACCCAGCCATCCATCCTTAAACCCTACTCGGAATCGTTGGCCTGGAGCCAACCAACAGGTCTCAATTGTCCTGCAGAAGAATCTTTGCAGTTTGGAGCTTCTCACAACTCCCATCGTGGGAAAACCCCCATGTCCTCGTGATCCAACCCCCTTCAAGAAAGGGCCATCAGGGCAGAAAGTCCAACCTGAGCGATCGTCTGATCCTTGCCCTGACTTCAGATGCACTAGATATCGATTGAGGTCTGTAGATTGTGCCTGCCATATCCTCACCCAGAAACCTAGGCCTAGCTTGGGTTCTCAGACTCCGTCCTCAGACTACTGGCCCACAAGCCCTCCAGTTGGGCAATCCAGAACTACAATGCCGCAATCTGCCTGCCCTACAGAAGTAAAATATTGCCCTCATGGCTACCCCGAATCCCCAAATGAGGATCAACCTGCACGCCATTCGGCTGTACCCCAAACATATAGGCTGACCTGGGTACTATTTCCCCTTCTGACCCAGCCTGAGCCTGGACCTCCTGGTCCCACCCAGACAGCTGGCCGCACACTGAGCACATCGGACCCGCCATGGCCTTAGGTCGTCATCTCTTCCCAACTGCGGTTTTCAGGCACCAGAACCTAGACCTTATCTCTAAACACTGCCCAGGGTTGAAAATGATGCAGGAATCAGAACTCTTTCCCCATTGCAAGAAACCTTGTATTTGGCAAGTTGTCCAACGTTCAGTGTAGTTGAAACAAGCGTGGCCCATGAGGCCCAGCCCAGGCTTGCGGGCCACATTGGTCACAAACACACATTGTGACCCTCAGCCTGAGCCCAGTCCTCAGGTAAGGCCTCTCAGGGCCTATATGAAGAGACAGCATATTGGGCTTGCCATGCCCCTAGGCCGCAATTTTTAACCATAGTACGGGTTGTCCCTTCAGTCTTCCCCAGGGCTCTGCTTTGGAATTCCTCTTTTGGTGGGACACCTGAGGTAACAAACCTGAAAGGAGTCCTCCCATCCCACAGATTGACGAAAAACAATTGGGATCGGGTCAAATCCACCGAGAGGAAGATTCGTCCATGGCCCATGAGACCTCCCCAACATTCCACGGCCATCGCTGAAACAAAATCCAGAGACAATAGCCTGAGAAAGCGCCTCAGTCTCGCTCATTCTTCATATCCTGAAGAGTTCCTCTCATGGTTTGTAGATCGGGCGTGCCATACCTACATCCCCACACTTAAGCTGAGTTTGTGTTTTCAGTGTTCTGTCTTCAAAGTCCTGAGCCACACTCCCTCCAGGTTGGGGCCCCTGGAGCCACACATTAGGACTGCCCCACCCAATCCATGGGAATTCTGCGCATTCCATTGTCAAAAATCGTACAAATTAGGAGAACCCTCCAAAGTCCCTGAGGCCATCCCAATAATGTAGGTCGCCCGGGACAAAAAAGGGCAGTTGATACCGGCTGAGCATCTACCTCCACTCATCTACCTCCACTCATACCAAGAAGATTGAACCAGACAGGACCCGAGGCCATTATCGGATCCATTGCTTTGGTTTACAGGCATGTCTCCTCAAAAGCCTGGATTCCAATACCAGCAGAGGGGATTTCCTGAGCACCCATCAGAACAAATCTCGTCTCCACAAGGAAACTTGTGCATGGGAGCTAAGCCAAAGCTTAGGAGAATACTTCAGGGCCACGGTGCCACCTCCCCATTCCAAGGCCCTCATGGACACAAACACAAGTTAGGACCCATCCTCTGGAAAGTGCATTTCAACTTAGCCAGCCCGGGTGCTTCCGCAGATCCATTAGATCTAAACTGTCTTGGTGCTAGGAGACAATTGGACGGCGAGGCTGACTTCCCAGGCATCCATCCTCGAACGGTGCTGTGGAGTCATTCCATATGGGATGTCCTGGAGCTGTCCAACAGGTCTCAATTGTCCCGCAGAAGGAATCCTTGAAAGGGGCATCCCACATCTCCCACGTGGAAAACCTCCATGGCCTCGAGATTCCGCTCTCTTCATGAAGGGGCCGTCATGCACAGAAACTCCAACCTGAGCCAACGTCGGATCCTCGCCCTGACTTCAGATGCATGAGATATTGGTTCAGATCTGCAGGGGGTACCTGCCGTGCCCTCACCCTGAATCCGAAGTCTAGCTTGTGTTCTCAGACTTCCGTCCTCACTCTCCTGGCCCCGAAGCCCTCAAGTTTGGCAATTCCGGACCGACAATGAAGCACTCTGCCTGCCCTCTAGAAAAAATATATTGCCTAATGAGCAGCCCAGGCAGCTTAAATGAGGATAACCCTACACGGCACTCGAATGTACCCAAATTATATAGTCTAACCTGGGCACTAATGCACTGTCTGACACAACCTGAGCCCGGACCTGCTGAACAACACCCAGACAGCTGACCGCACGCTGAGCACATCAGACCCGCCATGGCCTTAGGTCATCATCTCTTCCCTACCTCAGTTTTTAGGCTTCAGAACCTAGACCTTATCTCCAATCACTGCCCACGGGTGACTGTGATGCAGAAATCAGAACTCTTCCTGACCCATGGCAAGAAACCTTGTGGTTGGCATGTTGTCCAACGTTCAGTGTAGGAGAAACCAGCATTCACCCTGAGGCCACGCCCATTCTTGCGTGCGACGAGAGCATAAACACACATTGTGACCTCAGCGTGAGTCCTGTCCTCTAGTAAGTCCTCTCAGTGGCTGGACCATTAGATGTCATAATGGGCTTGACATGTCCCTAGTCCCCAATTTTTAACCAGATTTCTGGTTGTCCATTCGCCCCTCCCCAGTGCTCTAATCTGGAATCCCTCATTTGGTGGGACATCTGAGGTTGAAAAACAAAATGAAACAAATCGACAACAACAACAAAAAAACGGAATTCTTCCATCCCAAGAATGACCCCAAACTCTTTGGACGGGACCGAACCCCCAGAGAGTAAGACTCGTCCATTTCCCATGAAGTCACCCGGCAATTTCACGACCATGAGTGACACGATATCCAGAGACAAAAACTTGAGCAAGAGCCTCAGACTCGCCCTTTTTTCATATCCCGAAGTGTTCTCCTCATGGTCTGTAGATCAGTCCTGCCATACCTATGACCCAAAACATAAGCCGAGTTTGTGTTTTCAGACAACTGTCCAAACAGCTCTGGCCTACACACCCTACAGGCTCAGGGCCCTGGAGCCAAACCTGAGGACTGTACTTGCCCTCTCCAAGGGAATTGTATGTGCCCATTCCAATGGCCACAACCCTACTAGTAGGATAACCTCCAAAGTCCCTGAGGCCATCCCAGTAGTTGTGGCTTCCCAGGACAAACAGGGGCAATCTGAGCCCATCTGAGCACCTACCTGCACTCAGACCCGTAGACTGATGTCCCCAGAGGTAAAAAGGAACGAACAGGCCCCTAGGCACTAATCGGATCCATTGCTTTGGTTTCCAGGCATCTCTCCTCAGAGGCCTGGATTTCAATACCAGCATATGGCTTTTTCTTGACTCACCCATCAGAACAAATCTCATCTACACTTGGGAAACATGCACGTTGGAGCTGTGTCAAAGACTCTGTTTAGGAGAACCCTTCAGGGCCCCAGGGCCACCGCTTCATTCCAAGGTCTCCATAGACACAAAAACATACTAGGACACATCCACAGGAGAGTCCATTTCAACTCAGCCTCCTCGGTTGCCCCCCACATCCAGCAGATCTAACCTGTCTTGTTGCTAGGAGACCATTGGAATGTGAGGTGGGCTACCCAGCCATCCATCCTTAGAACCCTGCTCGGAATCGTTGGCCTGGAGCCAACCAACAGGTCTCAATTGTCCTGCAGAAGAATCTTTGCAGTTTGGAGCTTCTCACAACTTCCATCATGGGAAAACCCCCATGTCCTCGTGATCCAACCCCCTTCAAGAAAGGGCCATCAGGGCAGAAAGTCCAACCTGAGCGATCGTCTGATCCATGCCCTGACTTCAGATGCACGAGATCTCGATTGAGGTCTGTTGATTGTGCCTGCCATATCCTCACCCAGAAACCTAGGCCTAGCTTGGGTTCTCAGACTCCGTCCTCAGACTTCTGGCCCACAAGCCCTCCAGTTCGGCAATCCAGAACTACAATGCTGCACTCTGCCTGCCCTACAGAAGTAAAACATTGCCCTCAGGGCTACCCCGAAACCGCAAATGAGGATCAACCTGCACGCCATTCGGCTGTACCCCAAACATATAGGCTGACCTGGGCACTATTTCCCCTTCTGACCCAGCCTGAGCCTGGACCTCCTGGTCCCACCCAGATAGCTGGCCGCACACTGAGCACATCGGACCCGCCATGGCCTTAGGTCGTCATCTCTTCCCAACTGCGGTTTTCAGGCTCCAGAACCTAGACCTTATCTCCAACCACTGCTCAGGGATGAAAATGATGCAGAAATCAGAACTCTTTCCCATGGCAAGAAACCTTGTGGTTGGCGTGTTGTCCAACGTTCAGTGTAGTTGAAACAAGCGTGGCCCATGAGGCCCAGCCCATGCTTGCGGGCCACATTGGTCACAAACACACATTGTGACCCTCAGCCTGAGCCCAGTCCTCAGGTAAGGCCTCTCAGGGCCTATTTGAAGAGACAGCATATTGGGCTTGCCATGCCCCTAGGCCCCAATTTTTAACCATAGTTCGGGTTGTCCCTTCACTCTTCCCCAGGGCTCTGCTTTGGAATTCCTCTTTTGGTGGGACACCTGAGGTAACAAACCTGAAAGGAGTCCTCCCATCCCACAGATTGACGAAAAACAATTGGGATCGGGCCAAAACCACAGAGAGGAAGATTCTTCCATGGCCCATGAGACCTCCCGAACATTCCACGGCCATCGCTGAAACAAAATCCAGAGACAAAAGCCTGAGCAAGCGCCTCAGACTCGCTCATTCTTCATATCCTGAAGAGTTCTTCTCATGGTTTGTAGATCGGGCGTGCCATACCTACGTCCCCAAACTTAAGCTGAGTTTGTGTTTTCAGTCTTCTGTCCTCAAAGTCCTGGGCCACACTCCCTCCAGGCTGGGGCCCCTGGAGCCAACATTAGGACTGCCCCCACCCAATCCATGGGAATTCTGCCCATTCCATTGTCAAACATCGTACAAATTAGGAGAACCCTCCAAAGTAACTGAGGCCATCCCAATAGGGTAGGTCGCCCGGGACAAAAAAGGGCGGTTGATACCGGATGAGCATCTACCTCCACTCATCTACCTCCACTCATACCAAGAAGATTGAACCAGACAGGACCCGAGGCCATTATCGGATCCATTGCTTTGGTTTACAGGCATGTCTCCTAAAAGCCTGGATTCCAATACCAGCAGAGGGGATTTCCTGAGGCACCCATCAGAACAAATCTCGTCTCCACAAGGAAAGTTGTGCATGGGAGCTATGCCAAAGCTTAGGAGAATACTTCAGGGTCCCGGTGCCACCTCCCCATTCCAAGGCCCTCATGGACACAAACACACGTTAGGACCCATCCTCTGGAAAGTGCATTTCAACTCAGCCACCCCGGTTGCTCCCGCAGATCCATTACATCTAAACTGTCTTGTTGCTAGGAGACAATTGGAAGGCGAGGCGGACTTCCCAGGCATCCATCCTGGAACGGTGCTCTGGAGTCATTCCATATGGGATGTCCTGGAGCTGTCCAACAGGTCTCAATTGTCCCGCAGAAGGAATCCTTGAAGGGGGCATCCCACATCTCCCAACGTGGAAAACCTCCATGGCCTCGAGATTCCGCTCTCTTCATGAAGGGGCCGTCATGCACAGAAACTCCAACCTGAGCCAACGTCGGATCCTCGCCCGGACTTCAGATGCATGAAATATTGGTTCAGATCTGCAGGGGGTACCTGCCGTGCCCTCACCCTGAATCCGAAGTCTAGCTTGTGTTCTCAGACTTCCGTCCTCACTCTCCTGGCCCCGAAGCCCTCAAGTTTGGCAATTCCGGACCGACAATGAAGCACTCTGCCTGGCCTCTAGAAAAAATATATTGCCTAATGAGCAGCCCAGGCAGCTTAAATGAGGATAAACCTACACGGCACTCGAATGTACCCGAATTATATAGTCTAACCTGGGCACTAATGCACTGTCTGACACAACCTGAGCCCGGACCTGCTGACCAACACCCAGACAGCTGACCGCACGCTGAGCACATCAGACCCGCCATGGCCTTAGGTCATCATCTCTTCCCTACCTCAGTTTTCAGGCTTCAGAACCTAGACCTTATCTCCCATCACTGCCCACGGGTGACTGTGATGCAGAAATCAGAACTCTTCCTGACCCATGGCAAGAAACCTTGTGGTTGGCATGTTGTCCAACGTTCAGTGTAGGAGAAACCAGCATTCACCCTGAGGCCACGCCCATTCTTGAGTGCGACGAGAGCATAAACACGCATTGTGACCTCAGCGTGAGTCCTGTCCTCTAGTAAGTCCTCTCAGTGGCTGGACCTTTAGTTGTCATAATGGGCTTGACATGTCCCTAGTCCCCAATTTTTAACCAGATTTCTGGTTGTCCAGTGGCCCCACCCCAGGGCTCTACTCTGGAATCCCTCTTTTGGTGGGACCTCTGAGGTTGAAAAACAAAATGAAACAAATCGACAACAACAAAAAAACGGACTTCTTCCATCCCCAGAATGACCCCAAACTCTTTGGACGGGACCGAACCCCCAGAGAGTAAGACTCGTCCATTTCCCATGAAGTCACCCGGTAATTTCACGACCATGAGTGACAGGATATCCAGAGACAGAAACTTGAGCAAGACCTCACACTCGCCCTTTTTTCATATCCCGAAGTGTTCTCCTCATGGTCTGTAGATCAGTCCTGCCATACCTATGACCCAAAACATAAGCCGAGTTTGTGTTTCAGACAACTGTCCAAACAGCTCTGGCCTACACACCCTACAGGCTCAGGGCCCTGGAGCCAAACCTGAGGACTGTACTTGCCCTCTCCAAGGGAATTGTATGTGCCCATTCCAATGGCCACAACCCTACTAGTAGGATAACCTCCAAAGTCCCTGAGGCCATCCCAATAGTTGTGGCTTCCCAGGACAAACAGGGGCAATCTGAGCCCATCTGAGCACCTACCTGCACTCAGACCCGTAGACTGATGTCCCCAGAGGTAAAAAGGAACGAACAGGCCCCTAGGCACTAATCGGATCCATTGCTTTGGTTTCCAGGCATCTCTCCTCAGAGGCCTGGATTTCAATACCAGCATATGGCTGTTTCTTGACTCACCCATCAGAACAAATCTCATCTACACATGGGAAACATGCACGTTGGAGCTGTGTCAAAGCCTCTGTTTAGGAGAACCCTTCAGGGCCCCAGGGCCACCGCTTCATTCCAAGGTCTCCCTAGACACAAAAACATATTAGGACACATCCACTGGAGAGTCCATTTCAACTCAACCTCCTCGGTTGCCCCCCACATCCAGCATATCTAACCTGTCTTGTTGCTTGGAGACCATTGGAATGCGAGGTGGGCTACCCAGCCATCCATCCTTAGAACCCTGCTCGGAATCGTTGGCCTGGAGCCAACCAACAGGTCTCAATTGTCCTGCAGAAGAATCTTTGCAGTTTGGAGCTTCTCACAACTCCCATCGTGGGAAAACCCCCATGTCCTCGTGATCCAACCCCCTTCAAGAAAGGGCCATCAGGGCAGAAAGTCCAACCTGAGCGATCGTCTGATCCTTGCCCTGACTTCAGATGCACTAGATCTCGATTGAGGTCTGTAGATTGTGCCTGCCATATCCTCACCCAGACACCTAGGCCTAGCTTGGGTTCTCAGACTCCGTCCTCAGACTACTGGCCCACAAGCCCTCCAGTTTGGCAATCCAGAACTACAATGCTGCACTCTGCCTGCCCTACAGAAGTAAAATATTGCCCTCAGGGCTACCCCGAAACCGCAAATGAGGATCAACCTGCACGCCATTCGGCTGTACCCCAAACATATAGGCTGACCTGGGCACTATTTCCCCTTCTGACCCAGCCTGAGCCTGGACCTCCTGGTCCCACCCAGACAGCTGGCCGCACACTGAGCACATCGGACCCGCCATGGCCTTAGGTCGTCATCTCTTCCCCACTGCTGTTTTCAGGCTCCAGAACCTAGACCTTATCTCCAACCACTGCCCAGGGTTGAAAATGATGCAGAAATCAGAACTCTTTCCCCATGGCAAGAAACCTTGTGGTTGGCATGTTGTCCAACGTTCAGTGTAGTTGAAACAAGCGTGGCCCATGAGGCCCAGCCCATGCTTGCGGGCCACATTGGTCACAAACACACATTGTGACCCTCAGCCTGAGCCCAGTCCTCAGGTAAGGCCTCTCAGGGCCTATATGAAGAGACAGCATATTGGGCTTGCCATGCCCCTAGGCCCCAATTTTTAACCATAGATCGGGTTGTCCCTTCACTCTTCCCCAGGGCTCTGCTTTGGAATTCCTCTTTTGGTGGGACACCTGAGGTAACAAACCTGAAAGGAGTCCTCCCATCCCACAGATTGACGAAAAACAATTGGGATCGGGCCAAATCTACAGAGAGGAAGATTCGTCCATGGCCCATGAGACCTCCCGAACATTCCACGGCCATCGCTGAAACAAAATCCAGAGACAAAAGCCTGAGCAAGCGCCTCAGACTCGCTCATTCTTCATATCCTGAAGAGTTCTTCTCATGGTTTGTAGATCGGGCGTGCCATACCTACGTCCCCAAACTTAAGCTGAGTTTGTGTTTTCAGTCTTCTGTCCTCAAAGTCCTGGGCCACACTCCCTCCAGGCTGGGGCCCCTGGAGCCACACATTAGGACTGCCCCCACCCAATCCATGGGAATTCTTCCCATTCCATTGTCAAACATCGTACAAATTAGGAGAACCCTCCAAAGTCCCTGAGGCCATCCCAATAGTGTTGGTCGCCCGGGACAAAAAAGGGCGGTTGATACCGGCTGAGCATCTACCTCCACTCATCTACCTCCACTCATACCAAGAAGATTGAACCAGACAGGACCCGAGGCCATTATCGGATCCATTGCTTTGGTTTACAGGCATGTCTCCTCAAAAGCCTGGATTCCAATACCAGCAGAGGGGATTTCCTGAGGCACCCATCAGAACAAATCTCGTCTCCACAAGGAAACTTGTGCATGGGAGCTATGCCAAAGCTTAGGAGAATACTTCAGGGTCCCGGTGCCACCTCCCCATTCCAAGGCCCTCATGGACACAAACACACGTTAGGACCCATCCTCTGGAAAGTGCATTTCAACTCAGCCACCCCGGTTGCTCCCGCAGATCCATTACATCTAAACTGTCTTGTTGCTAGGAGACAATTGGAAGGCGAGGCGGACTTCCCAGGCATCCATCCTGGAACGGTGCTCTGGAGTCATTCCATATGGGATGTCCTGGAGCTGTCCAACAGGTCTCAATTGTCCCGCAGAAGGAATCCTTGAAGGGGGCATCCCACATCTCCCAACGTGGAAAACCTCCATGGCCTCGAGATTCCGCTCCCTTCATGAAGGGGCCGTCATGCACAGAAACTCCAACCTGAGCCAACATCGGATCCTCGCCCTGACTTCAGATGCATGAGATATTGGTTCAGATCTGCAGGGAGTACCTGCCGTGCCCTCACCCTGAATCTGAAGTCTAGCTTTTGTTCTCAGACTTCCGTCCTCACTCTCCTGGCCCCGAAGCCCTCAAGTTTGGCATTTCCGGACCGACAATGAAGCACTCTGCCTGCCCTCTAGAAAAAATATATTGCCTAATGAGCAGCCCAGGCAGCTTAAATGAGGATAAACCTACACGGCACTCGAATGTACCCAAATTATATAGTCTAACCTGGGCACTAATGCACTGTCTGACACAACCTGAGCCCGGACCTGCTGAACAACACCCAGACAGCTGACCGCACGCTGAGCACATCAGACCCGCCATGGCCTTAGGTCATCATCTCTTCCCTACCTCAGTTTTCAGGCTTCAGAACCTAGACCTTATCTCCAATCACTGCCCACGGGTGACTGTGATGCAGAAATCAGAACTCTTCCTGACCCATGGCAAGAAACCTTGTGGTTGGCATGTTGTCCAACGTTCAGTGTAGGAGAAACCAGCATTCACCCTGAGGCCCCGCCCATTCTTAAGTGCGACGAAAGCATAAACACGCATTGTGACCTCAGCGTGAGTCCTGTCCTCTAGTAAGTCCTCTCAGTGGCTGGACCATTAGATGTCATAATGGGCTTGACATGTCCCTAGTCCCCAATTTTTAACCAGATTTCTGGTTGTCCAGTCGCCCCACCCCAGAGCTCTACTCTGGAATCCCTCATTTGGTGGGACATCTGAGGTTGAAAAACAAAATGAAACAAATCGACAACAACAAAAAAACGGACTTCTTCCATCCCCAGAATGACCCCAAACTCTTTGGACGGGACCGAACCCCCATAGAGTAAGACTCGTCCATTTCCCATGAAGTCACCGGCAATTTCACGACCATGAGTGACACGATATCCAGAGACGAAAACTTGAGCAAGAGCCTCACACTCGCCCTTTTTTCATATCCCGAAGTGTTCTCCTCATGGTCTATAGATCAGTCCTGCCATACCTATGACCCAAAACATAAGCCGAGTTTGTGTTTTCAGACAACTGTCCAAACAGCTCTGGCCTACACACCCTACAGGCTCAGGGCCCTGGAGCCAAACCTGAGAACTGTACTTGCCCTCTCCAAGGGAATTGTATGTGCCCATTCCAATGGCCACAACCCTACTAGTAGGATAACCTCCAAAGTCCCTGAGGCCATCCCAATAGTTGTGGCTTCCCAGGACAAACAGGGGCAATCTGAGCCCATCTGAGCACCTACCTGCTCTCAGACCCGTAGACAGTTGTCCCCAGAGGTAAAAAGGAACGAACAGGCCCCTAGGCACTAATCGGATCCATTGCTTTGGTTTCCAGGCATCTCTCCTCAGAGGCCTGGATTTCAATACCAGCATATGGCTGTTTCTTGACTCACCCATCAGAACAAATCTCATCTACACATGGGAAACATGCACGTTGGAGCTGTGTCAAAGCCTCTGTTTAGGAGAACCCTTCAGGGCCCCAGGGCCACCGCTTCATTCCAAGGTCTCCATAGACACAAAAACATATTAGGACACATCCACAGGAGAGTCCATTTCAACTCAGCCTCTTCGGTTGCCCCCCACATCCAGCAGATCTAACCTGTCTTGTTGCTTGGAGACCATTGGAATGCGAGGTGGGCTACCCAGCCATCCATCCTTAGAACCCTGCTCGGAATCGTTGGCCTGGAGCCAACCAACAGGTCTCAATTGTCCTGCAGAAGAATCTTTGCAGTTTGGAGCTTCTCACAAATCCCATCGTGGGAAAACCCCCATGTCCTCGTGATCCAACCCCCTTCAAGAAAGGGCCATCAGGGCAGAAAGTCCAACCTGAGCGATCGTCTGATCCTTGCCCTGACTTCAGATGCACGAGATCTCGATTGAGGTCTGTAGATTGTGCCTGCCATATACTCACCCAGAAACCTAGGCCTAGCTTGGGTTCTCAGACTCCGTCTTCAGACTAGTGGCCCACAAGCCCTCCAGTTTGGCAAGCCAGAACTACAATGCCGCACTCTCCCTGCCCTACAGAAGTAAAACATTGCCCTCAGGGCTACCCCGAAACCGCAAATGAGGATCAACCTGCACGCCATTCGGCTGTACCCCAAACATATAGGCTGACCTGGGCACTATTTCCCCTTCTGACCCAGCCTGAGCCTGGACCTCCTGGTCCCACCCAGACAGCTGGCCGCACACTGAGCACATCGGACCCGCCATGGCCTTAGGTCGTCATCTCTTCCCAACTGCGGTTTTCAGGCTCCAGAACCTAGACCTTATCTCCAAACACTGCCCAGTGTTGAGAATGATGCAGAAATCAGAACTCTTTCCTTATGGCAAGAAACCTTGTGGTTGGCATGTTGTCCAACGTTCAGTGTAGTTGAAACAAGCGTGGCCCATGAGGCCCAGCCCATGCTTGCGGGCCACATTGGTCACAAACACACATTGTGACCCTCAGCCTGAGCCCATTCCTCAGGTAAGGCCTCTCAGGGCCTATATGAAGAGACAGCATATTGGGCTTGCCATGCCCCTAGGCCCCAATTTTTAACCATAGATCGGGTTGTCCCTTCACTCTTCCCCAGGGCTCTGCTTTGGAATTCCTCTTTTGGTGGGACACCTGAGGTAACAAACCTGAAAGGAGTCCTCCCATCCCACAGATTGACGAAAAACAATTGGGATCAGGCGAAATCCACAGAGAGGAATATTCGTCCATGGCCCATGAGACATCCACAACATTCCACGGCCATCGCTGAAACAAAATCCAGAGACAAAAGCCTGAGCAAGCTCCTCAGACTCGCTCATTCTTCATATCCTGAAGAGTTCTTCTCAGGGTTTGTAGATCGGGCGTGCCATACCTACGTCCCCAAACTTAAGCTGAGTTTGTGTTTTCAGTCTTCTGTCCTCAAAGTCCTGGGCCACACTCCCTCCAGGCTGGGGCCCCTGGAGCCACACATTAGGACTGCCCCCACCCAATCCATGGGAATTCTGCCCATTCCATTGTCAAAAATCGTACAAATTAGGAGAACCCTCCAAAGTCCCTGAGGCCATCCCAATAGTGTAGGTCGCCCGGGACAAAAAAGGGCGGTTGATACCGGCTGATCATCTACCTCCACTCATTTACCTAAACTCATACCAAGAAGATTGAACCAGACAGGACCCGAGGCCATTATCAGATCCATTGCTTTGGTTTACAGGCATGTCTCCTCAAAAGCCTGGATTCCAATACCAGCAGAGGGGATTTCCTGAGGCACCCATCAGAACAATTCTCGTCTCCACAAGGAAACTTGTGCATGGGAGCTAAGCCAAAGCTTAGGAGAATACTTCAGGGTCCCGGTGCCACCTCCCCATTCCAAGGCCCTCATGGACACAAACACACGTTAGGACCCATCCTCTGGAAAGTGCATTTCAACTCAGCCACCCCGGTTGCTCCCGCAGATCCATTAGATCTAAACTGTCTTGTTGCTAGGAGACAATTGGAAGGCGAGGCGGACTTCCCAGGCATCCATCCTGGAACGGTGCTCTGGAGTCATTCCATATGGGATGTCCTGGAGCTGCCCAACAGGTCTCAATTGTCCCGCAGAAGGAATCCTTGAAAGGGGCATCCCACATCTATCAACGTGGAAAACCTCCATGGCCTCGAGATTCCGCTCCCTTCATGAAGGGGCCGTCATGCACAGAAACTCCAACCTGAGCCAACGTGGGATCCTCGCCCTGACTTCAGATGCATGAGATATTGGTTCAGATCTGCAGGGGGTACCTGCCGTGCCCTCACCCTGAATCCGAAGTCTAGCTTGTGTTCTCAGACTTCCGTCCTCACTCTCCTGGCCCCGAAGCCCTCAAGTTTGGCAATTCCGGACCGACAATGAAGCACTCTGCCTGCCCTCTAGAAAAATATATTGCATAATGAGCAGCCCAGGCAGCTTAAATGAGGATAAACCTACACGGCACTCGAATGTACCCAAATTATATAGTCTAACCTGGGCACTAATGCACTGTCTGACACAACCTGAGCCCGGACCTGCTGACCAACACCCAGACAGCTGACCGCACGCTGAGCACATCAGACCCGCCATGGCCTTAGGTCATCATCTCTTCCCTACCTCAGTTTTCAGGCTTCAGAACCTAGACCCTATCTCCAATCACTGCCCACGGGTGACTGTGATGCAGAAATCAGAACTCTTCCTGACCCATGGCAAGAAACCTTGTGGTTGGCATGTTGTCCAACGTTCAGTGGAGGAGAAACCAGCATTCACCCTGAGGCCACGCCCATTCTTGCGTGCGACGAGAGCATAAACACACATTGTGACCTCAGCGTGAGTCCTGTCCTCTAGTAAGTCCTCTCAGTGGCTGGACCATTAGATGTCATAATGGGCTTGACATGTCCCTAGTCCCCAATTTTTAACCAGATTTCTGGTTGTCCAGTCGCCCCACCCCAGGGCTCTACTCTGGAATCCCTCATTTGGTGGGACATCTGAGGTTGAAAAACAAAATGAAACAAATCGACAACAACAAAAAACGGACCTCTTCCATCCCCAGAATGACGCCAAACTCTTTGGACGGGACCGAACCCCCAGAGAGTAAAACTCGTCCATTTCCCATGAAGTCACCCGGCAATTTCACGACCATGAGTGACACGATATCCAGAGACGAAAACTTGAGCAAGAGCCTCACACTCGCCCTTTTTTCATATCCCGAAGTGTTCTCCTCATGGTCCGTAGATCAGTCCTGCCATACCTATGACCCAAAACATAAGCCGAGTTTGTGTTTTCAGACAACTGTCCAAACATCTCTGGCCTACACACCCTACAGGTTCAGGGCCCTGGAGCCAAACCTGAGGACTGTACTAGCCCTCTCCAAGGGAATTGTATGTGCCCATTCCAATGGCCACAACCCTACTAGTAGGATAACCTCCAAAGTCCCTGAGGCCATCCCAATAGTTGTGGCTTCCCAGGACAAACAGGGGCAATCTGAGCCCATCTGAGCACCTACCTGCACTCATACACGTAGACTGTTGTCCCCAGAGGTAAAAAGGAACGAACAGGCCCCTAGGCACTAATCGGATCCATTGCTTTGGTTTCCAGGCATGTCTCCTCAGAGGCCTGGATTTCAATACCAGCATATGGCTGTTTCTTGACTCACCCATCAGAACAAATCTCATCTACACATGGGAAACATGCACGTTGGAGCTGTGTCAAAGCCTCTGTTTAGGAGAACCCTTCAGGGCCCCAGGGCCACCGCTTCATTCCAAGGTCTCCATAGACACAAAAACATATTAGGACACATCCACAGGAGAGTCCATTTCAACTCAGCCTCCTCGGTTGCCCCCCACATCCTGCAGATCTAACCTGTCTTGTTGCTTGGAGACCATTGGAATGCGAGGTGGGCTACCCAGCCATCCATCCTTAGAACCCTGCTCGGAATCGTTGGCCTGGAGCCAACCAACAGGTCTCAATTGTCCTGCAGAAGAATCTTTGCAGTTTGGAGCTTCTCACAACTCCCATCGTGGGAAAACCCCCATGTCCTCGTGATCCAACCCCCTTCAAGAAAGGGCCATGAGGGCAGAAAGTCCAACCTGAGCGATCGTCTGATCCTTGCCCTGACTTCAGATGCACGACATCTCGATTGAGGTCTGTAGATTGTGCCTGCCATATCCTCACCCAGAAACCTAGGCCTAGCTTGGTTTCTCAGACTCCGTCCTCAGACTACTGGCCCACATGCCCTCCAGTTTGGCAATCCAGAACTACAATGCCGCAATCTGCCTGCCCTACAGAAGTAAAACATTGCCCTCAGGGCTACCCCGAATCCGCAAATGAAGATCAACCTGCACGCCATTCGGCTGTACCCCAAACATATAGGCTGACCTGGGCACTATTTCCCCTGGACCCAGCCTGAGCCTGGACCTCCTGGTCCCACCCAGACAGCTGGCCGCACACTCAGCACATCGGACCCGCCATGGCCTTAGGTCGTCATCTCTTCCCCACTGCGGTTTTCAGGCTCCAGAACCTAGACCTTATCTCCAACCACTGCCCAGGGTTGAAAATGATGCAGAAATCAGAACTCTTTCCCCATGGCAAGAAACCTTGTGGTTGGCATGTTGTCCAACGTTCAGTGTAGTTGAAACAAGCGTGGCCCATGAGGCCCAGCCCATGCTTGTGGGCCACATTGGTCACAAACACACATTGTGACCCTCAGCCTGAGCCCAGTCCTCAGGTAAGGCCTCTCAGGGCCTATATGAAGATACAGCATATTGGGCTTGCCATGCCCCTAGGCCCCAATTTTTAACCATAGTTCGGGTTGTCCCTTCACTCTTCCCCAGGGCTCTGCTTTGGAATTCCTCTTTTGGTGGGACACCTGAGGTAACAAACCTGAAAGGAGTCCTCCCATCCCACAGATTGACGAAAACCAATTGGGATCGGGCCAAATCCACAGAGAGGAAGATTCGTCCATAGCCCATGAGACCTCCACAACATTCCACGGCCATCGCTGAAACAAAATCCAGAGACAAAAGCCTGAGCAAGCTCCTCAGACTCGCTCATTCTTTATATCCTGAAGAGTTCTACTCATGGTTTGTAGATCGGGCGTGCCATACCTACGTCCCCAAACTTAAGCTGAGTTTGTGTTTTCAGTCTTCTGTCCTCAAAGTCCTGGGCCACACTCCCTCCAGGCTGGGGCCCCTGGAGCCACACATTAGGACTGCCCCCACCCAATCCATGGGAATTCTGCCCATTCCATTGTCAAAAATCGTACAAATTAGGAGAACCCTCTAAAGTCCCTGAGGCCATCCCAATAGTGTAGGTCGCCGGGACAAAAAAGGGCGGTTGATACCGGCTGAGCATCTACCTCCACTCATCTACCTCCACTCATACCAAGAAGATTGAACCAGACAGGACCCGAGGCCATTATCGGATCCATTGCTTTGGTTTACAGGCATGTCTCCTCAAAAGCCTGGATTCCAATACCATCAGTGAGGAGTTCCTGAGGCACCCATCAGAACAAATCTCGTCTCCACAAGGAAACTTGTGCATGGGAGCTATGCCAAAGCTTAGGAGAATACTTCAGGGTCCCGGTGCCACCTCCCCATTCCAAGGCCCTCATGGACACAAACACACGTTAGGACCCATCCTCTGGAAAGTGCATTTCAACTCAGCCACCCCGGTTGCTCCCGCAGATCCATTACATCTAAACTGTCTTGTTGCTAGGAGACAATTGGAAGGCGAGGCGGACTTCCCAGGCATCCATCCTGGAACGGTGCTCTGGAGTCATTTCATATGGGATGTCCTGGAGCTGTCCAACAGGTCTCAATTGTCCCGCAGAAGGAATCCTTGAAGGGGGCATCCCACATCTCCCAACGTGGAAAACCTCCATGGCTTCGAGATTCCGCTCCCTTCATGAAGGGGCCTTCATGCACAGAAACTCAACCTGAGCCAACGTGGGATCGTCGCCCTGACTTCAGATGCATGAGATATTGGTTCAGATCTGCAGGGGGTACCTGCCGTGCCCTCACCCTGAATCCGAAGTCTAGCTTTTGTTCTCAGACTTCCGTCCTCACTCTCCTGGCCCCGAAGCCCTCAAGTTTGGCAATTCCGGACCGACAATGAAGCACTCTGCCTGCCCTCTAGAAAAAATATATTGCCTAATGAGCAGCCCAGGCAGCTTAAATGAGGATAAACCTACACGGCACTCGAATGTACCCAAATTATATAGTCTAACCTGGGCACTAATGCACTGTCTGACACAACCTGAGCCCGGACCTGCTGACCAACACCCAGACAGCTGACCGCACGCTGAGCACATCAGACCCGCCATGGCCTTAGGTCATCATCTCTTCCCTACCTCAGTTTTCAGGCTTCAGAACCTAGACCCTATCTCCAATCACTGCCCACGGGTGACTGTGATACAGAAATCAGAACTCTTCCTGACCCATGGCAAGAAACCTTGTGGTTGGCATGTTGTCCAACGTTCAGTGTAGGAGAAACCAGCATTCACCATGAGGCCCCGCCCATTCTTACGTGCGACGAGAGCATAAACACGCATTGTGACCTCAGCGTGAGTCCTGTCCTCTAGTAAGTCCTCTCAGTGGCTGGACCATTAGATGTCATAATGGGCTTGACATGTCCCTAGTCCCCAATTTTTAACCAGATTTCTGGTTGTCCAGTCGCCCCACCCCAGGGCTCTACTCTGGAATCCCTCATTTGGTGCGACATCTGAGGTTGAAAAACAAAATGAAACAAATCGACAATAACAAAAAAACGGACCTCTTCCACCCCCGAATGACCCCAAACTCTTTGGACGGGACCGAACCCCCAGAGAGTAAGACTCGTCCATTTCCCATGAAGTCACCCGGCAATTTCACGACCATGAGTGACACGATATCCAGAGACAAAAACTTGAGCAAGAGCCTCACACTCGCCCTTTTTTCATATCCCGAAGTGTTCTCCTCATGGTCTATAGATCAGTCCTGCCATACCTATGACCCAAAACATAAGCCGAGTTTGTGTTTTCAGACAACTGTCCAAACAGCTCTGGCCTACACACCCTACAGGCTCAGGGCCCTGGAGCCAAACCTGAGAACTGTACTTGCCCTCTCCAAGGGAATTGTATGTGCCCATTCCAATGGCCACAACCCTACTAGTAGGATAACCTCCAAAGTCCCTGAGGCCATCCCAATAGTTGTGGCTTCCCAGGACAAACAGGGGCAATCTGAGCCCATCTGAGCACCTACCTGCTCTCAGACCCGTAGACAGTTGTCCCCAGAGGTAAAAAGGAACGAACAGGCCCCTAGGCACTAATCGGATCCATTGCTTTGGTTTCCAGGCATCTCTCCTCAGAGGCCTGGATTTCAATACCAGCATATGGCTGTTTCTTGACTCACCCATCAGAACAAATCTCATCTACACATGGGAAACATGCACGTTGGAGCTGTGTCAAAGCCTCTGTTTAGGAGAACCCTTCAGGGCCCCAGGGCCACCGCTTCATTCCAAGGTCTCCATAGACACAAAAACATATTAGGACACATCCACAGGAGAGTCCATTTCAACTCAGCCTCTTCGGTTGCCCCCCACATCCAGCAGATCTAACCTGTCTTGTTGCTTGGAGACCATTGGAATGCGAGGTGGGCTACCCAGCCATCCATCCTTAGAACCCTGCTCGGAATCGTTGGCCTGGAGCCAACCAACAGGTCTCAATTGTCCTGCAGAAGAATCTTTGCAGTTTGGAGCTTCTCACAAATCCCATCGTGGGAAAACCCCCATGTCCTCGTGATCCAACCCCCTTCAAGAAAGGGCCATCAGGGCAGAAAGTCCAACCTGAGCGATCGTCTGATCCTTGCCCTGACTTCAGATGCACGAGATCTCGATTGAGGTCTGTAGATTGTGCCTGCCATATACTCACCCAGAAACCTAGGCCTAGCTTGGGTTCTCAGACTCCGTCTTCAGACTAGTGGCCCACAAGCCCTCCAGTTTGGCAAGCCAGAACTACAATGCCGCACTCTCCCTGCCCTACAGAAGTAAAACATTGCCCTCAGGGCTACCCCGAAACCGCAAATGAGGATCAACCTGCACGCCATTCGGCTGTACCCCAAACATATAGGCTGACCTGGGCACTATTTCCCCTTCTGACCCAGCCTGAGCCTGGACCTCCTGGTCCCACCCAGACAGCTGGCCGCACACTGAGCACATCGGACCCGCCATGGCCTTAGGTCGTCATCTCTTCCCAACTGCGGTTTTCAGACTCCAGAACCTAGACCTTATCTCCAAACACTGCCCAGTGTTGAGAATGATGCAGAAATCAGAACTCTTTCCTTATGGCAAGAAACCTTGTGGTTGGCATGTTGTCCAACGTTCAGTGTAGTTGAAACAAGCGTGGCCCATGAGGCCCAGCCCATGCTTGCGGGCCACATTGGTCACAAACACACATTGTGACCCTCAGCCTGAGCCCATTCCTCAGGTAAGGCCTCTCAGGGCCTATATGAAGAGACAGCATATTGGGCTTGCCATGCCCCTAGGCCCCAATTTTTAACCATAGATCGGGTTGTCCCTTCACTCTTCCCCAGGGCTCTGCTTTGGAATTCCTCTTTTGGTGGGACACCTGAGGTAACAAACCTGAAAGGAGTCCTCCCATCCCACAGATTGACGAAAAACAATTGGGATCAGGCGAAATCCACAGAGAGGAATATTCGTCCATGGCCCATGAGACATCCACAACATTCCACGGCCATCGCTGAAACAAAATCCAGAGACAAAAGCCTGAGCAAGCTCCTCAGACTCGCTCATTCTTCATATCCTGAAGAGTTCTTCTCAGGGTTTGTAGATCGGGCGTGCCATACCTACGTCCCCAAACTTAAGCTGAGTTTGTGTTTTCAGTCTTCTGTCCTCAAAGTCCTGGGCCACACTCCCTCCAGGCTGGGGCCCCTGGAGCCACACATTAGGACTGCCCCCACCCAATCCATGGGAATTCTGCCCATTCCATTGTCAAAAATCGTACAAATTAGGAGAACCCTCCAAAGTCCCTGAGGCCATCCCAATAGTGTAGGTCGCCCGGGACAAAAAAGGGCGGTTGATACCGGCTGATCATCTACCTCCACTCATTTACCTAAACTCATACCAAGAAGATTGAACCAGACAGGACCCGAGGCCATTATCAGATCCATTGCTTTGGTTTACAGGCATGTCTCCTCAAAAGCCTGGATTCCAATACCAGCAGAGGGGATTTCCTGAGGCACCCATCAGAACAATTCTCGTCTCCACAAGGAAACTTGTGCATGGGAGCTAAGCCAAAGCTTAGGAGAATACTTCAGGGTCCCGGTGCCACCTCCCCATTCCAAGGCCCTCATGGACACAAACACACGTTAGGACCCATCCTCTGGAAAGTGCATTTCAACTCAGCCACCCCGGTTGCTCCCGCAGATCCATTAGATCTAAACTGTCTTGTTGCTAGGAGACAATTGGAAGGCGAGGCGGACTTCCCAGGCATCCATCCTGGAACGGTGCTCTGGAGTCATTCCATATGGGATGTCCTGGAGCTGCCCAACAGGTCTCAATTGTCCCGCAGAAGGAATCCTTGAAAGGGGCATCCCACATCTATCAACGTGGAAAACCTCCATGGCCTCGAGATTCCGCTCCCTTCATGAAGGGGCCGTCATGCACAGAAACTCCAACCTGAGCCAACGTGGGATCCTCGCCCTGACTTCAGATGCATGAGATATTGGTTCAGATCTGCAGGGGGTACCTGCCGTGCCCTCACCCTGAATCCGAAGTCTAGCTTGTGTTCTCAGACTTCCGTCCTCACTCTCCTGGCCCCGAAGCCCTCAAGTTTGGCAATTCCGGACCGACAATGAAGCACTCTGCCTGCCCTCTAGAAAAATATATTGCCTAATGAGCAGCCCAGGCAGCTTAAATGAGGATAAACCTACACGGCACTCGAATGTACCCAAATTATATAGTCTAACCTGGGCACTAATGCACTGTCTGACACAACCTGAGCCCGGACCTGCTGACCAACACCCAGACAGCTGACCGCACGCTGAGCACATCAGACCCGCCATGGCCTTAGGTCATCATCTCTTCCCTACCTCAGTTTTCAGGCTTCAGAACCTAGACCCTATCTCCAATCACTGCCCACGGGTGACTGTGATGCAGAAATCAGAACTCTTCCTGACCCATGGCAAGAAACCTTGTGGTTGGCATGTTGTCCAACGTTCAGTGGAGGAGAAACCAGCATTCACCCTGAGGCCACGCCCATTCTTGCGTGCGACGAGAGCATAAACACACATTGTGACCTCAGCGTGAGTCCTGTCCTCTAGTAAGTCCTCTCAGTGGCTGGACCATTAGATGTCATAATGGGCTTGACATGTCCCTAGTCCCCAATTTTTAACCAGATTTCTGGTTGTCCAGTCGCCCCACCCCAGGGCTCTACTCTGGAATCCCTCATTTGGTGGGACATCTGAGGTTGAAAAACAAAATGAAACAAATCGACAACAACAAAAAACGGACCTCTTCCATCCCCAGAATGACGCCAAACTCTTTGGACGGGACCGAACCCCCAGAGAGTAAAACTCGTCCATTTCCCATGAAGTCACCCGGCAATTTCACGACCATGAGTGACACGATATCCAGAGACGAAAACTTGAGCAAGAGCCTCACACTCGCCCTTTTTTCATATCCCGAAGTGTTCTCCTCATGGTCCGTAGATCAGTCCTGCCATACCTATGACCCAAAACATAAGCCGAGTTTGTGTTTTCAGACAACTGTCCAAACATCTCTGGCCTACACACCCTACAGGTTCAGGGCCCTGGAGCCAAACCTGAGGACTGTACTAGCCCTCTCCAAGGGAATTGTATGTGCCCATTCCAATGGCCACAACCCTACTAGTAGGATAACCTCCAAAGTCCCTGAGGCCATCCCAATAGTTGTGGCTTCCCAGGACAAACAGGGGCAATCTGAGCCCATCTGAGCACCTACCTGCACTCATACACGTAGACTGTTGTCCCCAGAGGTAAAAAGGAACGAACAGGCCCCTAGGCACTAATCGGATCCATTGCTTTGGTTTCCAGGCATGTCTCCTCAGAGGCCTGGATTTCAATACCAGCATATGGCTGTTTCTTGACTCACCCATCAGAACAAATCTCATCTACACATGGGAAACATGCACGTTGGAGCTGTGTCAAAGCCTCTGTTTAGGAGAACCCTTCAGGGCCCCAGGGCCACCGCTTCATTCCAAGGTCTCCATAGACACAAAAACATATTAGGACACATCCACAGGAGAGTCCATTTCAACTCAGCCTCCTCGGTTGCCCCCCACATCCAGCAGATCTAACCTGTCTTGTTGCTTGGAGACCATTGGAATGCGAGGTGGGCTACCCAGCCATCCATCCTTAGAACCCTGCTCGGAATCGTTGGCCTGGAGCCAACCAACAGGTCTCAATTGTCCTGCAGAAGAATCTTTGCAGTTTGGAGCTTCTCACAACTCCCATCGTGGGAAAACCCCCATGTCCTCGTGATCCAACCCCCTTCAAGAAAGGGCCATGAGGGCAGAAAGTCCAACCTGAGCGATCGTCTGATCCTTGCCCTGACTTCAGATGCACGACATCTCGATTGAGGTCTGTAGATTGTGCCTGCCATATCCTCACCCAGAAACCTAGGCCTAGCTTGGTTTCTCAGACTCCGTCCTCAGACTACTGGCCCACATGCCCTCCAGTTTGGCAATCCAGAACTACAATGCCGCAATCTGCCTGCCCTACAGAAGTAAAACATTGCCCTCAGGGCTACCCCGAATCCGCAAATGAAGATCAACCTGCACGCCATTCGGCTGTACCCCAAACATATAGGCTGACCTGGGCACTATTTCCCCTGGACCCAGCCTGAGCCTGGACCTCCTGGTCCCACCCAGACAGCTGGCCGCACACTCAGCACATCGGACCCGCCATGGCCTTAGGTCGTCATCTCTTCCCCACTGCGGTTTTCAGGCTCCAGAACCTAGACCTTATCTCCAACCACTGCCCAGGGTTGAAAATGATGCAGAAATCAGAACTCTTTCCCCATGGCAAGAAACCTTGTGGTTGGCATGTTGTCCAACGTTCAGTGTAGTTGAAACAAGCGTGGCCCATGAGGCCCAGCCCATGCTTGTGGGCCACATTGGTCACAAACACACATTGTGACCCTCAGCCTGAGCCCAGTCCTCAGGTAAGGCCTCTCAGGGCCTATATGAAGATACAGCATATTGGGCTTGCCATGCCCCTAGGCCCCAATTTTTAACCATAGTTCGGGTTGTCCCTTCACTCTTCCCCAGGGCTCTGCTTTGGAATTCCTCTTTTGGTGGGACACCTGAGGTAACAAACCTGAAAGGAGTCCTCCCATCCCACAGATTGACGAAAACCAATTGGGATCGGGCCAAATCCACAGAGAGGAAGATTCGTCCATAGCCCATGAGACCTCCACAACATTCCACGGCCATCGCTGAAACAAAATCCAGAGACAAAAGCCTGAGCAAGCTCCTCAGACTCGCTCATTCTTTATATCCTGAAGAGTTCTACTCATGGTTTGTAGATCGGGCGTGCCATACCTACGTCCCCAAACTTAAGCTGAGTTTGTGTTTTCAGTCTTCTGTCCTCAAAGTCCTGGGCCACACTCCCTCCAGGCTGGGGCCCCTGGAGCCACACATTAGGACTGCCCCCACCCAATCCATGGGAATTCTGCCCATTCCATTGTCAAAAATCGTACAAATTAGGAGAACCCTCTAAAGTCCCTGAGGCCATCCCAATAGTGTAGGTCGCCGGGACAAAAAAGGGCGGTTGATACCGGCTGAGCATCTACCTCCACTCATCTACCTCCACTCATACCAAGAAGATTGAACCAGACAGGACCCGAGGCCATTATCGGATCCATTGCTTTGGTTTACAGGCATGTCTCCTCAAAAGCCTGGATTCCAATACCATCAGTGAGGAGTTCCTGAGGCACCCATCAGAACAAATCTCGTCTCCACAAGGAAACTTGTGCATGGGAGCTATGCCAAAGCTTAGGAGAATACTTCAGGGTCCCGGTGCCACCTCCCCATTCCAAGGCCATCATGGACACAAACACACGTTAGGACCCATCCTCTGGAAAGTGCATTTCAACTCAGCCACCCCGGTTGCTCCCGCAGATCCATTACATCTAAACTGTCTTGTTGCTAGGAGACAATTGGAAGGCGAGGCGGACTTCCCAGGCATCCATCCTGGAACGGTGCTCTGGAGTCATTTCATATGGGATGTCCTGGAGCTGTCCAACAGGTCTCAATTGTCCCGCAGAAGGAATCCTTGAAGGGGGCATCCCACATCTCCCAACGTGGAAAACCTCCATGGCTTCGAGATTCCGCTCCCTTCATGAAGGGGCCTTCATGCACAGAAACTCAACCTGAGCCAACGTGGGATCGTCGCCCTGACTTCAGATGCATGAGATATTGGTTCAGATCTGCAGGGGGTACCTGCCGTGCCCTCACCCTGAATCCGAAGTCTAGCTTTTGTTCTCAGACTTCCGTCCTCACTCTCCTGGCCCCGAAGCCCTCAAGTTTGGCAATTCCGGACCGACAATGAAGCACTCTGCCTGCCCTCTAGAAAAAATATATTGCCTAATGAGCAGCCCAGGCAGCTTAAATGAGGATAAACCTACACGGCACTCGAATGTACCCAAATTATATAGTCTAACCTGGGCACTAATGCACTGTCTGACACAACCTGAGCCCGGACCTGCTGACCAACACCCAGACAGCTGACCGCACGCTGAGCACATCAGACCCGCCATGGCCTTAGGTCATCATCTCTTCCCTACCTCAGTTTTCAGGCTTCAGAACCTAGACCCTATCTCCAATCACTGCCCACGGGTGACTGTGATACAGAAATCAGAACTCTTCCTGACCCATGGCAAGAAACCTTGTGGTTGGCATGTTGTCCAACGTTCAGTGTAGGAGAAACCAGCATTCACCATGAGGCCCCGCCCATTCTTACGTGCGACGAGAGCATAAACACGCATTGTGACCTCAGCGTGAGTCCTGTCCTCTAGTAAGTCCTCTCAGTGGCTGGACCATTAGATGTCATAATGGGCTTGACATGTCCCTAGTCCCCAATTTTTAACCAGATTTCTGGTTGTCCAGTCGCCCCACCCCAGGGCTCTACTCTGGAATCCCTCATTTGGTGCGACATCTGAGGTTGAAAAACAAAATGAAACAAATCGACAATAACAAAAAAACGGACCTCTTCCACCCCCGAATGACCCCAAACTCTTTGGACGGGACCGAACCCCCAGAGAGTAAGACTCGTCCATTTCCCATGAAGTCACCCGGCAATTTCACGACCATGAGTGACACGATATCCAGAGACAAAAACTTGAGCAAGAGCCTCACACTCGCCCTTTTTTCATATCCCGAAGTGTTCTCCTCATGGTCTGTAGATCAGTCCTGCCATACCTATGACCCAAAACATAAGCCGAGTTTGTGTTTTCAGACAACTGTCCAAACATCTCTGGCCTACACACCCTACAGGCTCAGGGCCCTGGAGCCAAACCTGAGGACTGTACTAGCCCTCTCCAAGGGAATTGTATGTGCCCATTCCAATGGCCACAACCCTACTAGTAGGATAACCTCCAAAGTCCCTGAGGCCATCCCAATATTTGTGGCTTCCCAGAACAAACAGGGGCAATCTGAGCCCATCTGAGCACCTACCTGCACTCAGACCCGTAGACAGTTGTCCCCAGAGGTAAAAAGGAACGAACAGGCCCCTAGGCACTAATCGGATCCATTGCTTTGGTTTCCAGGCATCTCTCCTCAGAGGCCTGGATTTCAATACCAGCATATGGCTGTTTCTTGACTCACCCATCAGAACAAATCTCATCTACACATGGGAAACATGCACGTTGGAGCTGTGTCAAAGCCTCTGTTTAGGAGAACCCTACAGGGCCCCAGGGCCACCGCTTCATTCCAAGGTCTCCATAGACACAAAAACATATTAGGACACATCCACAGGAGAGTCCATTTCAACTCAGCCTCCTCGGTTGCCCCCCACATCCAGCAGATCTAACCTGTCTTGTTGCTTGGAGACAATTGGAATGCGAGGTGGGCTACCCAGCCATCCATCCTTAGAACCCTGCTCGGAATCGTTGGCCTGGAGCCAACCAACAGGTCTCAATTGTCCTGCAGAAGAATCTTTGCAGTTTGGAGCTTCTCACAACTCCCATCGTGGGAAAACCCCCATGTCCTCGTGATCCAACCCCCTTCAAGAAAGGGCCATCAGGGCAGAAAGTCCAACCTGAGCGATCCTCTGATCCTTGCCCTGACTTCAGATGCACGAGATCTCGATTGAGGTCTGTAGATTGTGCCTGCCATATACTCACCCAGAAACCTAGGCCTAGCTTGGGTTCTCAGACTCCGTCTTCAGACTAGTGGCCCACAAGCCCTCCAGTTTGGCAAGCCAGAACTACAATGCCGCACTCTCCCTGCCCTACAGAAGTAAAACATTGCCCTCAGGGCTACCCCGAAACCGCAAATGAGGATCAACCTGCACGCCATTCGGCTGTACCCCAAACATATAGGCTGACCTGGGCACTATTTCCCCTTCTGACCCAGCCTGAGCCTGGACCTCCTGGTCCCACCCAGACAGCTGGCCGCACACTGAGCACATCGGACCCGCCATGGCCTTAGGTCGTCATCTCTTCCCAACTGCGGTTTTCAGGCTCCAGAACCTAGACCTTATCTCCAAACACTGCCCAGTGTTGAGAATGATGCAGAAATCAGAACTCTTTCCTTATGGCAAGAAACCTTGTGGTTGGCATGTTGTCCAACGTTCAGTGTAGTTGAAACAAGCGTGGCCCATGAGGCCCAGCCCATGCTTGCGGGCCACATTGGTCACAAACACACATTGTGACCCTCAGCCTGAGCCCATTCCTCAGGTAAGGCCTCTCAGGGCCTATATGAAGAGACAGCATATTGGGCTTGCCATGCCCCTAGGCCCCAATTTTTAACCATAGATCGGGTTGTCCCTTCACTCTTCCCCAGGGCTCTGCTTTGGAATTCCTCTTTTGGTGGGACACCTGAGGTAACAAACCTGAAAGGAGTCCTCCCATCCCACAGATTGACGAAAAACAATTGGGATCAGGCGAAATCCACAGAGAGGAATATTCGTCCATGGCCCATGAGACATCCACAACATTCCACGGCCATCGCTGAAACAAAATCCAGAGACAAAAGCCTGAGCAAGCTCCTCAGACTCGCTCATTCTTCATATCCTGAAGAGTTCTTCTCAGGGTTTGTAGATCGGGCGTGCCATACCTACGTCCCCAAACTTAAGCTGAGTTTGTGTTTTCAGTCTTCTGTCCTCAAAGTCCTGGGCCACACTCCCTCCAGGCTGGGGCCCCTGGAGCCACACATTAGGACTGCCCCCACCCAATCCATGGGAATTCTGCCCATTCCATTGTCAAAAATCGTACAAATTAGGAGAACCCTCCAAAGTCCCTGAGGCCATCCCAATAGTGTAGGTCGCCCGGGACAAAAAAGGGCGGTTGATACCGGCTGATCATCTACCTCCACTCATTTACCTAAACTCATACCAAGAAGATTGAACCAGACAGGACCCGAGGCCATTATCAGATCCATTGCTTTGGTTTACAGGCATGTCTCCTCAAAAGCCTGGATTCCAATACCAGCAGAGGGGATTTCCTGAGGCACCCATCAGAACAATTCTCGTCTCCACAAGGAAACTTGTGCATGGGAGCTAAGCCAAAGCTTAGGAGAATACTTCAGGGTCCCGGTGCCACCTCCCCATTCCAAGGCCCTCATGGACACAAACACACGTTAGGACCCATCCTCTGGAAAGTGCATTTCAACTCAGCCACCCCGGTTGCTCCCGCAGATCCATTAGATCTAAACTGTCTTGTTGCTAGGAGACAATTGGAAGGCGAGGCGGACTTCCCAGGCATCCATCCTGGAACGGTGCTCTGGAGTCATTCCATATGGGATGTCCTGGAGCTGTCCAACAGGTCTCAATTGTCCCGCAGAAGGAATCCTTGAAGGGGGCATCCCACATCTCCCAACGTGGAAAACCTCCATGGCCTCGAGATTCCGCTCCCTTCATGAAGGGGCCGTCATGCACAGAAACTCCAACCTGAGCCAACATCGGATCCTCGCCCTGACTTCAGATGCATGAGATATTGGTTCAGATCTGCAGGGGGTACCTGCCGTGCCCTCACCCTGAATCCGAAGTCTAGCTTGTGTTCTCAGACTTCCGTCCTCACTCTCCTGGCCCCGAAGCCCTCAAGTTTGGCAATTCCGGACCGACAATGAAGCACTCTGCCTGCCCTCTAGAAAAATATATTGCATAATGAGCAGCCCAGGCAGCTTAAATGAGGATAAACCTACACGGCACTCGAATGTACCCAAATTATATAGTCTAACCTGGGCACTAATGCACTGTCTGACACAACCTGAGCCCGGACCTGCTGACCAACACCCAGACAGCTGACCGCACGCTGAGCACATCAGACCCGCCATGGCCTTAGGTCATCATCTCTTCCCTACCTCAGTTTTCAGGCTTCAGAACCTAGACCCTATCTCCAATCACTGCCCACGGGTGACTGTGATGCAGAAATCAGAACTCTTCCTGACCCATGGCAAGAAACCTTGTGGTTGGCATGTTGTCCAACGTTCAGTGGAGGAGAAACCAGCATTCACCCTGAGGCCACGCCCATTCTTGCGTGCGACGAGAGCATAAACACACATTGTGACCTCAGCGTGAGTCCTGTCCTCTAGTAAGTCCTCTCAGTGGCTGGACCATTAGATGTCATAATGGGCTTGACATGTCCCTAGTCCCCAATTTTTAACCAGATTTCTGGTTGTCCAGTCGCCCCACCCCAGGGCTCTACTCTGGAATCCCTCATTTGGTGGGACATCTGAGGTTGAAAAACAAAATGAAACAAATCGACAACAACAAAAAACGGACCTCTTCCATCCCCAGAATGACGCCAAACTCTTTGGACGGGACCGAACCCCCAGAGAGTAAAACTCGTCCATTTCCCATGAAGTCACCCGGCAATTTCACGACCATGAGTGACACGATATCCAGAGACGAAAACTTGAGCAAGAGCCTCACACTCGCCCTTTTTTCATATCCCGAAGTGTTCTCCTCATGGTCCGTAGATCAGTCCTGCCATACCTATGACCCAAAACATAAGCCGAGTTTGTGTTTTCAGACAACTGTCCAAACATCTCTGGCCTACACACCCTACAGGTTCAGGGCCCTGGAGCCAAACCTGAGGACTGTACTAGCCCTCTCCAAGGGAATTGTATGTGCCCATTCCAATGGCCACAACCCTACTAGTAGGATAACCTCCAAAGTCCCTGAGGCCATCCCAATAGTTGTGGCTTCCCAGGACAAACAGGGGCAATCTGAGCCCATCTGAGCACCTACCTGCACTCATACACGTAGACTGTTGTCCCCAGAGGTAAAAAGGAACGAACAGGCCCCTAGGCACTAATCGGATCCATTGCTTTGGTTTCCAGGCATGTCTCCTCAGAGGCCTGGATTTCAATACCAGCATATGGCTGTTTCTTGACTCACCCATCAGAACAAATCTCATCTACACATGGGAAACATGCACGTTGGAGCTGTGTCAAAGCCTCTGTTTAGGAGAACCCTTCAGGGCCCCAGGGCCACCGCTTCATTCCAAGGTCTCCATAGACACAAAAACATATTAGGACACATCCACAGGAGAGTCCATTTCAACTCAGCCTCCTCGGTTGCCCCCCACATCCAGCAGATCTAACCTGTCTTGTTGCTTGGAGACCATTGGAATGCGAGGTGGGCTACCCAGCCATCCATCCTTAGAACCCTGCTCGGAATCGTTGGCCTGGAGCCAACCAACAGGTCTCAATTGTCCTGCAGAAGAATCTTTGCAGTTTGGAGCTTCTCACAACTCCCATCGTGGGAAAACCCCCATGTCCTCGTGATCCAACCCCCTTCAAGAAAGGGCCATGAGGGCAGAAAGTCCAACCTGAGCGATCGTCTGATCCTTGCCCTGACTTCAGATGCACGACATCTCGATTGAGGTCTGTAGATTGTGCCTGCCAAATCCTCACCCAGAAACCTAGGCCTAGCTTGGTTTCTCAGACTCCGTCCTCAGACTACTGGCCCACATGCCCTCCAGTTTGGCAATCCAGAACTACAATGCCGCAATCTGCCTGCCCTACAGAAGTAAAACATTGCCCTCAGGGCTACCCCGAATCCGCAAATGAAGATCAACCTGCACGCCATTCGGCTGTACCCCAAACATATAGGCTGACCTGGGCACTATTTCCCCTGGACCCAGCCTGAGCCTGGACCTCCTGGTCCCACCCAGACAGCTGGCCGCACACTCAGCACATCGGACCCGCCATGGCCTTAGGTCGTCATCTCTTCCCCACTGCGGTTTTCAGGCTCCAGAACCTAGACCTTATCTCCAACCACTGCCCAGGGTTGAAAATGATGCAGAAATCAGAACTCTTTCCCCATGGCAAGAAACCTTGTGGTTGGCATGTTGTCCAACGTTCAGTGTAGTTGAAACAAGCGTGGCCCATGAGGCCCAGCCCATGCTTGTGGGCCACATTGGTCACAAACACACATTGTGACCCTCAGCCTGAGCCCAGTCCTCAGGTAAGGCCTCTCAGGGCCTATATGAAGATACAGCATATTGGGCTTGCCATGCCCCTAGGCCCCAATTTTTAACCATAGTTCGGGTTGTCCCTTCACTCTTCCCCAGGGCTCTGCTTTGGAATTCCTCTTTTGGTGGGACACCTGAGGTAACAAACCTGAAAGGAGTCCTCCCATCCCACAGATTGACGAAAACCAATTGGGATCGGGCCAAATCCACAGAGAGGAAGATTCGTCCATAGCCCATGAGACCTCCACAACATTCCACGGCCATCGCTGAAACAAAATCCAGAGACAAAAGCCTGAGCAAGCTCCTCAGACTCGCTCATTCTTTATATCCTGAAGAGTTCTACTCATGGTTTGTAGATCGGGCGTGCCATACCTACGTCCCCAAACTTAAGCTGAGTTTGTGTTTTCAGTCTTCTGTCCTCAAAGTCCTGGGCCACACTCCCTCCAGGCTGGGGCCCCTGGAGCCACACATTAGGACTGCCCCCACCCAATCCATGGGAATTCTGCCCATTCCATTGTCAAAAATCGTACAAATTAGGAGAACCCTCTAAAGTCCCTGAGGCCATCCCAATAGTGTAGGTCGCCGGGACAAAAAAGGGCGGTTGATACCGGCTGAGCATCTACCTCCACTCATCTACCTCCACTCATACCAAGAAGATTGAACCAGACAGGACCCGAGGCCATTATCGGATCCATTGCTTTGGTTTACAGGCATGTCTCCTCAAAAGCCTGGATTCCAATACCATCAGTGAGGAGTTCCTGAGGCACCCATCAGAACAAATCTCGTCTCCACAAGGAAACTTGTGCATGGGAGCTATGCCAAAGCTTAGGAGAATACTTCAGGGTCCCGGTGCCACCTCCCCATTCCAAGGCCCTCATGGACACAAACACACGTTAGGACCCATCCTCTGGAAAGTGCATTTCAACTCAGCCACCCCGGTTGCTCCCGCAGATCCATTACATCTAAACTGTCTTGTTGCTAGGAGACAATTGGAAGGCGAGGCGGACTTCCCAGGCATCCATCCTGGAACGGTGCTCTGGAGTCATTTCATATGGGATGTCCTGGAGCTGTCCAACAGGTCTCAATTGTCCCGCAGAAGGAATCCTTGAAGGGGGCATCCCACATCTCCCAACGTGGAAAACCTCCATGGCTTCGAGATTCCGCTCCCTTCATGAAGGGGCCTTCATGCACAGAAACTCAACCTGAGCCAACGTGGGATCGTCGCCCTGACTTCAGATGCATGAGATATTGGTTCAGATCTGCAGGGGGTACCTGCCGTGCCCTCACCCTGAATCCGAAGTCTAGCTTTTGTTCTCAGACTTCCGTCCTCACTCTCCTGGCCCCGAAGCCCTCAAGTTTGGCAATTCCGGACCGACAATGAAGCACTCTGCCTGCCCTCTAGAAAAAATATATTGCCTAATGAGCAGCCCAGGCAGCTTAAATGAGGATAAACCTACACGGCACTCGAATGTACCCAAATTATATAGTCTAACCTGGGCACTAATGCACTGTCTGACACAACCTGAGCCCGGACCTGCTGACCAACACCCAGACAGCTGACCGCACGCTGAGCACATCAGACCCGCCATGGCCTTAGGTCATCATCTCTTCCCTACCTCAGTTTTCAGGCTTCAGAACCTAGACCCTATCTCCAATCACTGCCCACGGGTGACTGTGATACAGAAATCAGAACTCTTCCTGACCCATGGCAAGAAACCTTGTGGTTGGCATGTTGTCCAACGTTCAGTGTAGGAGAAACCAGCATTCACCATGAGGCCCCGCCCATTCTTACGTGCGACGAGAGCATAAACACGCATTGTGACCTCAGCGTGAGTCCTGTCCTCTAGTAAGTCCTCTCAGTGGCTGGACCATTAGATGTCATAATGGGCTTGACATGTCCCTAGTCCCCAATTTTTAACCAGATTTCTGGTTGTCCAGTCGCCCCACCCCAGGGCTCTACTCTGGAATCCCTCATTTGGTGCGACATCTGAGGTTGAAAAACAAAATGAAACAAATCGACAATAACAAAAAAACGGACCTCTTCCACCCCCGAATGACCCCAAACTCTTTGGACGGGACCGAACCCCCAGAGAGTAAGACTCGTCCATTTCCCATGAAGTCACCCGGCAATTTCACGACCATGAGTGACACGATATCCAGAGACAAAAACTTGAGCAAGAGCCTCACACTCGCCCTTTTTTCATATCCCGAAGTGTTCTCCTCATGGTCTGTAGATCAGTCCTGCCATACCTATGACCCAAAACATAAGCCGAGTTTGTGTTTTCAGACAACTGTCCAAACATCTCTGGCCTACACACCCTACAGGCTCAGGGCCCTGGAGCCAAACCTGAGGACTGTACTAGCCCTCTCCAAGGGAATTGTATGTGCCCATTCCAATGGCCACAACCCTACTAGTAGGATAACCTCCAAAGTCCCTGAGGCCATCCCAATATTTGTGGCTTCCCAGAACAAACAGGGGCAATCTGAGCCCATCTGAGCACCTACCTGCACTCAGACCCGTAGACAGTTGTCCCCAGAGGTAAAAAGGAACGAACAGGCCCCTAGGCACTAATCGGATCCATTGCTTTGGTTTCCAGGCATCTCTCCTCAGAGGCCTGGATTTCAATACCAGCATATGGCTGTTTCTTGACTCACCCATCAGAACAAATCTCATCTACACATGGGAAACATGCACGTTGGAGCTGTGTCAAAGCCTCTGTTTAGGAGAACCCTACAGGGCCCCAGGGCCACCGCTTCATTCCAAGGTCTCCATAGACACAAAAACATATTAGGACACATCCACAGGAGAGTCCATTTCAACTCAGCCTCCTCGGTTGCCCCCCACATCCAGCAGATCTAACCTGTCTTGTTGCTTGGAGACAATTGGAATGCGAGGTGGGCTACCCAGCCATCCATCCTTAGAACCCTGCTCGGAATCGTTGGCCTGGAGCCAACCAACAGGTCTCAATTGTCCTGCAGAAGAATCTTTGCAGTTTGGAGCTTCTCACAACTCCCATCGTGGGAAAACCCCCATGTCCTCGTGATCCAACCCCCTTCAAGAAAGGGCCATCAGGGCAGAAAGTCCAACCTGAGCGATCCTCTGATCCTTGCCCTGAATTCAGATGCACGAGATCTCGATTGAGGTCTGTAGATTGTGCCTGCCATATCCTCACCCAGAAACCTAGGCCTAGCTTGGGTTCTCAGACTCCGTCCTCAGACTACTGGCCCACAAGCCCTCCAGTTGGGCAATCCAGAACTACAATGCCGCACTCTGCCTGCCCTACAGAAGTAAAACATTGCCCTCAGGGCTACCCCGAAACCGCAATTGAGGATCAACCTGCACGCCATTTGGCTGTACCCCAAACATATAGGCTGACCTGGGCACTATTTCCCCTTCTGACCCAGCCTGAGCCTGGACCTCCTGGTCCCACCCAGACAGCTGGCCGCACACTCAGCACATCGGACCCGCCATGGCCTTAGGTCGTCATCTCTTCCCAACTGCGGTTTTCAGGCTCCAGAACCTAGACCTTATCTCCAACCACTGCCCAGGGTTGAAAATGATGCAGAAATCAGAACTCTTTCCCCATGGCAAGAAACCTTGTGGTTGGCATGTTGTCCAACGTTCAGTGTAGTTGAAACAAGCGTGGCCCATGAGGCCCAGCCCATGCTTGCGGGCCACATTGGTCACAAACACACATTGTGACCCTCAGCCTGAGCCCAGTCCTCAGGTAAGGCCTCTCAGGGCCTATATGAAGAGACAGCATATTGGGCTTGCCATGCCCCTAGGCCCCAATTTTTAACCATAGTTCGGGTTGTCCCTTCACTCTTCCCCAGGGCTCTGCTTTGGAATTCCTCTTTTGGTGGGACACCTGAGGTAACAAACCTGAAAGGAGTCCTCCCATCCCACAGATTGACGAAAAACAATTGGGATCGGGCCAAATCCACAGAGAGGAAGATTCGTCATGGCCCATGAGACCTCCACAACATTCCACGGCCATCGCTGAAACAAAATCCAGAGACAAAAGCCTGAGCAAGCTCCTCAGACTCGCTCATTCTTCATATCCTGAAGAGTTCTTCTCATGGTTTGTAGATCGGGCGTGCCATACCTACGTCCCCAAACTTAAGCTGAGTTTGTGTTTTCAGTCTTCTGTCCTCAAAGTCCTGGGCCACACTCCCTTCAAACTGGGGCCCCTGGAGCCACACATTAGGACTGCCCCCACCCAATCCATGGGAATTCTGCCCATTCCATTGTTCAAAAATCGTACAAATTAGGAGAACCCTCCAAAGTCCTTGAGGCCATCCCAATAGTGTAGGTCGCCCGGGACAAAAAAGGGCGGTTGATACCGGCTGAGCATCTACCTCCACTCATCTACCTCCACTCATACCAAGAAGATTGAACCAGACAGGACCCGAGGCCATTATCGGATCCATTGCTTTGGTTTACAGGCATGTCTCCTCGAAAGCCTGGATTCCAATACCAGCAGAGGGGAGTTCCTGAGGCACCCATCAGAACAAATCTCGTCTCCACAAGGAAACTTCTGCATGGGAGCTATGCCAAAGCTTAGGAGAATACTTCAGGGTCCCGGTGCCACCTCCCCATTCCAAGGCCCTCATGGACACAAACACACGTTAGGAACCATCCTCTGGAAAGTGCATTTCAGCTCAGCCACCCCGGTAGCTCCCGCAGATCCATTAGATCTAAACTGTCTTGTTGCTAGGCGAAAATTGGAAGGCGAGGCGGACTTCCCAGGCATCCATCCTGGAACGGTGCTCTGGAGTCATTCCATATGGGATGTCCTGGAGCTGTCCAACAGGTCTCAATTGTCCCGCAGAAGGAATCCTTGAAGGGGGCATCCCACATCTCCCAACGTGGAAAACCTCCATGGCCTCGAGATTCCGCTCCCTTCATGAAGGGGCCGTCATGCACAGAAACTCCAACCTGAGCCAACGTGGGATCGTCGCCCTGACTTCAGATGCATGAGATATTGGTTCAGATCTGCAGGGGGTACCTGCCATGCCCTCACCCTGAATCCGAAGTCTAGCTTTTGTTCTCAGACTTCCGTCCTCACTCTCCTGGCCCCGAAGCCCTCAAGTAGGCAATTCCGGACCGACAATGAAGCACTCTGCCTGCCCTCTAGAAAAAATATATTGCCTAATGAGCAGCCCAGGCAGCTTAAATGAGGATAAATCTACACGGCACTCGAATGTATCCAAATTATATAGTCTAACCTGGGCACTAATGCACTGCCTGACACAACCTGAGCCCGGACCTGCTGACCAACACCCAGACAGCTGACCGCACGCTGAGCACATCAGACCCGCCATGGCCTTAGGTCATCATCTCTTCCCTACCTCAGTTTTCAGGCTTCAGAACCTAGACCTTATCTCCAATCACTGCCCACGGGTGACTGTGATGCAGAAATCAGAACTCTTCCTGACCCATGGCAAGAAACCTTGTGGTTGGCATGTTGTCCAACATTCAGTGTAGGAGAAAGCAGCATTCACCCTGAGGCCCCGCCCATTCTTGAGTGCGACGAGAGCATAAACACGCATTGTGACCTCAGCGTGAGTCCTGTCCTCTAGTAAGTCCTCTCAGTGGCTGGACCATTAGATGTCATAATGGGCTTGACATGTCCCTAGTCCCCAATTTTTAACCAGATTTCTGGTTGTCCAGTCGCCCCACCCCAGGGCTCTACTCTGGAATCCCTCATTTGGTGGGACATCTGAGGTTGAAAAACAAAATGAAACAAATCGACAATAACAAAAAAACGGACCTCTTCCATCCCCAGAATGACCCCAAACTCTTTGGACGGGACCGAACCCCCAGATAGTAAGACTCGTCCATTTCCCAGGAAGTCACCTGGCAATTTCACGACCATGAGTGACACGATATCCAGAGACAAAAACTTGAGCAAGAGCCTCACACTCGCCCTTTTTTCATATCCCGAAGTGTTCTCCTCATGGTCTGTAGAACAGTCCTTCCATACCTATGACCCAAAACATAAGCCGAGTTTGTGTTTTCAGACAACTGTCCAAACAGCTCTGGCCTACACACCCTACAGGCTCAGGGCCCTGGAGCCTAACCTGAGGACTGTACTAGCCCTCTCCAAGGGAATTGTATGTGCCCATTCCAATGGCCACAACCCTACTAGTAGGATAACCTCCAAAGTCCCTGAGGCCATCCCAATAGTTGTGGCTTCCCAGGACAAACAGGGGCAATCTGAGCCCATCTGAGCACCTACCTGCACTCAGACCCGTAGACAGTTGTCCCCAGAGGTAAAAAGGAACGAACAGGCCCCTAGGCACTAATCGGATCCATTGCTTTGGTTTCCAGGCATCTCTCCTCAGAGGCCTGGATTTCAATACCAGCATATGGCTGTTTCTTGACTCACCCATCAGAACAAATCTCATCTACACATGGGAAACATGCACGTTGGAGCTGTGTCAAAGCCTCTGTTTAGGAGAACCCTTCAGGGCCCCAGGGCCACCGCTTCATTCCAAGGTCTCCATAGACACAAAAACATATTAGGACACATCCACAGGAGAGTCCATTTCAACTCAGCCTCCTCGGTTGCCCCCCACATCCAGCAGATCTCACCTGTCTTGTTGCTTGGAGACAATTGGAATGCGAGGTGGGCTACCCAGCCATCCATCCTTAGAACCCTGCTCGGAATCGTTGGCCTGGAGCCAACCAACAGGTCTCAATTGTCCTGCAGAAGAATCTTTGCAGTTTGGAGCTTCTCACAACTCCCATCGTGGGAAAACGCCCATGTCTTCGTGATCCAAGCCCCTTCAAGAAAGGGCCATGAGGGCAGAAAGTCCAACCTGAGCGATCCTCTGATCCTTGCCCTGACTTCAGATGCACGAGATCTCGATTGAGGTCTGTAGATTGTGCCTGCCATATCCTCACCCAGAAACCTAGGCCTAGCTTGCGTTCTCAGACTCCGTCCTCAGACTACTGGCCCACAAGCCCTCCAGTTGGGCAATCCAGAACTACAATGCCGCACTCTGCCTGCCCTACAGAAGTAAAACATTGCCCTCAGGGCTACCCCGAAACCGCAAATGAGGATCAACCTGCACGCCATTCGGCTGTACCCCAAACATATAGGCTGACATGGGCACTATTTCCCCTTCTGACCCAGCCTGAGCCTGGACCTCCTGGTCCCACCCAGACAGCTGGCCGCACACTGAGCACATCGGACCCGCCATGGCCTTAGGTCGTCATCTCTTCCCAACTGCGGTTTTCAGGCTCCAGAACCTAGACCTTATCTCCAACCACTGCCCAGGGTTGAAAATGATGCAGAAATCAGAACTCTTTCCCCATGGCAAGAAACCTTGTGGTTGGCATGTTGTCCAACATTCAGTGTAGTTGAAACAAGCGTGGCCCATGAGGCCCAGCCCATGCTTGCTGGCCACATTGGTCACAAACACACATTGTGACCCTAAGCCTGAGCCCAGTCCTCAGGTAAGGCCTCTCAGGGCCTATATGAAGAGACAGCATATTGGGCTTGCCATGCCCCTAGGCCCCAATTTTTAACCATAGTTCGGGTTGTCCCTTCACTCTTCCCCAGGGCTCTGCTTTGGAATTCCTCTTTTGGTGGGACACCTGAGGTAACAAACCTGAAAGGAGACCTCCCATCCCACAGATTGACGAAAAACAATTGGGATCGGGCCAAATCCACAGAGAGGAAGATTCGTCCATGGCCCATGAGACCTCCCCAACATTCCACGGCCATCGCTGAAACAAAATCCAGAGACAAAAGCCTGAGCAAGCGCCTCAGACTCGCTCATTCTTCATATCCTGAAGAGTTCTTCTCATGGTTTGTAGATCGGGCGTGCCATACCTACTTCCCCAAACTTAAGCTGAGTTTGTGTTTTCAGTCTTCTGTCCTCAAAGTCCTGGGCCACACTCCCTCCAGGCTGGGGCCCCTGGAGCCACACATTAGGACTGCCCCCACCCAATCCATGGGAATTCTGCCCATTCCATTGTCAAAAATCGTACAAATTAGGAGAACCCTCCAAAGTCCCTGAGGCCATCCCAATAGTGTAGGTCGCCCGGGACAAAAAAGGGCGGTTGATACCGGCTGAGCATCTACCTCCACTCATCTACCTCCACTCATACCAAGAAGATTGAACCAGACAGGACCCGAGGCCATTATCGGATCCATTGCTTTGGTTTACAGGCATGTCTCCTCAAAAGCCTGGATTCCAATACCAGCAGAGGTGATTTCCTGAGGCACTCATCAGAACAAATGTCGTCTCCACAAGGAAACTTGTGCATGGGAGCTATGCCAAAGCTTAGGAGAATACTTCAGGGTCCCGGTGCCACCTCCCCATTCCAAGGCCCTCATGGACACAAACACACGTTAGAACCCATCCTCTGGAAAGTGCATTTCAACTCAGCCACCACGGATGCTCCCCCACATCCATTAGATCTAAACTGTCTTGTTGCTAGGAGACAATTGGAAGGCGAGGCGGACTTCCCAGGCATCCATCCTCGAACGGTGCTCTGGAGTCATTCCATATGGGATGTTCTGGAGCTGTCCAACAGGTCTCAATTGTCCCGCAGAAGGAATCCTTGAAGGGGGCATCCCACATCTCCCAACGTGGAAAACCTCCATGGCCTCGAGATTCCGCTCCCTTCATGAAGGGGCCGTCATGCACAGAAACTCCAACCTGAGCCAACGTCGGATCCTCGCCCTGACTTCAGATGCATGAGATATTGGTTCAGATCTGCAGGGGGTACCTGCCGTGCCCTCACCCTGAATCCGAAGTCTAGCTTGTGTTCTCAGACTTCCGTCCTCACTCTCCTGGCCCCGAAGCCCTCAAGTTTGGCAATTCCGGACCGACAATGAAGCACTCTGCCTGCCCTCTAGAAAAAATATATTGCCTAATGAGCAGCCCAGGCAGCTTAAATGAGGATAAACCTACACGGCCCTCGAATGTACCCAAATTATATAGTCTAACCTGGGCACTAATGCACTGTCTGACACAACCTGAGCCCGGACCTGCTGACCAACACCCAGACAGCTGACCGCACGCTGAGCACATCAGACCCGCCATGGCCTTAGGTCATCATCTCTTCCCTACCTCAGTTTTCAGGCTTCAGAACCTAGACCTTATCTCCAATCACTGCCCACGGGTGACTGTGATGCAGAAATCAGAACTCTTCCTGACCCATGGCAAGAAACCTTGTGGTTGGCATGTTGTCCAACGTTCAGTGTAGGAGAAACCAGCATTCTCCCTGAGGCCCCGCCCATTCTTGAGTGCGAGGAGAGCATAAACACGCATTGTGACCTCAGCGTGAGTCCTGTCCTATAGTAAGTCCTCTCAGTGGCTGAACCATTAGATGTCATAATGGGCTTGACATGTCCCTTGTCCCCAATTTTTAACCAGATTTCTGGTTGTCCAGTCGCCCCACCCCAGGGCTCTACTCTGGAATCCCTCATTTGGTGGGACATCTGAGGTTGAAAAACAAAATGAAACAAATCGACAACAACAACAAAAAAACGGACTTCTTCCATCCCCAGAATGACCCCAAACTCTTTGGACGGGACCGAACCCCCAGAGAGTAAGACTCGTCCATTTCCCATGAAGTCACCCGGCAATTTCACGACCATGAGTGACACGATATCCAGAGACAAAAACTAGAGCAAGAGCCTCACAATCGCCCTTTTTTCATATCCCGAAGTGTTCTCCTCATGGTCTGTAGATCAGTCCTCCCATACCTATGACCCAAAACATAAGCCGAGTTTGTGTTTTCAGACAACTGTCCAAACAGCTCTGGCCTACACACCCTACAGGCTCTGGGCCCTGGAGCCAAACCTGAGGACTGTACTTGCCCTCTCCAAGGGAATTGTATGTGCCCATTTCAATGGCCACAACCCTACTAATAGGATAACCTCCAAAGTCCCTGAGGCCATCCCAATAGTTGTGGCTTCCCAGGACAAACAGGGGCAATCTGAGCCCATCTGAGCACCTACCTGCACTCAGTCCCGTAGACTGATGTCCCCAGAGGTAAAAACGAACAAACAGCCCCCTAGGCACTAATTGGATCCATTGCTTTGGTTTCCAGGCATCTCTCCTCAGAGGCCTGGATTTCAATACCAGCATATGGCTGTTTCTTGACTCACCCATCAGAACAAATCTCATCTACACATGGGAAACATGCACGTTGGAGCTGTGTCAAAGCCTCTGTTTAGGAGAACCCTTTAGGGCCCCAGGGCCACCGCTTCATTCCAAGGTCTCCATAGACACAAAAACATATTAGGACACATCCACAGGAGAGTCCATTTCAACTCAGCCTCCTCGGTTGCCCCCCACATCCAGCAGATCTAACCTGTCTTGTTGCTTGGAGACCATTGGAATGCGAGGTGGGCTACCCAGCCATCCATCCTTAGAACCCTGCTCAGAATCGTTGGCCTGGAGCCAACCAACAGGTCTCAATTGTCCTGCAAAAGAATCTTTGCAGTTTGGAGCTTCTCAAAACTCCCATCGTGGGAAAACCCCCATGTCCTCGTGATCCAACCCCCTTCAAGAAAGGGCCATCAGGGCAGAAAGTCCAACCTGAGCGATCGTCTGATCCTTGCCCTGACTTCGTATGCACGAGATCTCGATTGAGGTCTGTAGATTGTGCCTGCCATATCCTCACCCAGAAACCTAGGCCTAGCTTGGGTTCTCAGACTCCGTCCTCAGACTACTGGACCACAAGCCCTCCAGTTGGGCAATCCAGAACTACAATGCCGCACTCTGCCTGCACTACAGATGTAAAACATTGCCCTCAGGGCTACCCCTAAACCCTAAATGAGGATCAACCTGCACGCCATTCGGCTCTACCCGAAACATATAGGCTGACCTGGGCACTATTTCCCCTTCGGACCCAGCCTGAGCCTGGACCTCCTGGTCCCACCCAGACAGCTGGCCGCACACTGAGCACATCGGACCCGCCATGGCGTTAGGTCGTCATCTCTTCCCAACTGCGGTTTGCAGGCTCCAGAAGCTAGACCTTATCTCCAACCACTGCCCAGGGTTGAAAATGATGCAGAAATCATAACTATTTCCCCATGGCAAGAAACCTTGTGGTTGGCATGTTGTCCAACGTTCAGTGTAGTTGAAACAAGCGTGGCCCATGAGGCACAGCCCATGCTTGCGGGCCACATTGGTCAGAAACACACATTGTGACCCTCAGCCTGAGCCCAGTCCTCAGGTAAGGCCTCTCAGGGCCTATATGAAGAGACAGCATATTGGGCTTGCCATGCCCCTAGGCCCCAATTTTTAACCATAGTTCGGGTTGTCCCTTCACTCTTCCCCAGGGCTCTGCTTTGGAATTCCTCTTTTGGTGGGACACCTGAGGTAACAAACCTGAAAGGAGACCTCCCATCCCACAGATTGACGAAAAACAATTGGGATCGGGCCAAATCCACAGAGAGGAAGATTCGTCCATGGCCCATGAGACCTCCCCAACATTCCACGGCCATCGCTGAAACAAAATCCAGAGACAAAAGCCTGAGCAAGCGCCTCAGACTCGCTCATTCTTCATATCCTGAAGAGTTCTTCTCATGGTTTGTAGATCGGGCGTGCCATACCTACTTCCCCAAACTTAAGCTGAGTTTGTGTTTTCAGTCTTCTGTCCTCAAAGTCCTGGGCCACACTCCCTCCAGGCTGGGGCCCCTGGAGCCACACATTAGGACTGCCCCCACCCAATCCATGGGAATTCTGCCCATTCCATTGTCAAAAATCGTACAAATTAGGAGAACCCTCCAAAGTCCCTGAGGCCATCCCAATAGTGTAGGTCGCCCGGGACAAAAAAGGGCGGTTGATACCGGCTGAGCATCTACCTCCACTCATCTACCTCCACTCATACCAAGAAGATTGAACCAGACAGGACCCGAGGCCATTATCGGATCCATTGCTTTGGTTTACAGGCATGTCTCCTCAAAAGCCTGGATTCCAATACCAGCAGAGGTGATTTCCTGAGGCACTCATCAGAACAAATGTCGTCTCCACAAGGAAACTTGTGCATGGGAGCTATGCCAAAGCTTAGGAGAATACTTCAGGGTCCCGGTGCCACCTCCCCATTCCAAGGCCCTCATGGACACAAACACACGTTAGAACCCATCCTCTGGAAAGTGCATTTCAACTCAGCCACCACGGATGCTCCCCCACATCCATTAGATCTAAACTGTCTTGTTGCTAGGAGACAATTGGAAGGCGAGGCGGACTTCCCAGGCATCCATCCTCGAACGGTGCTCTGGAGTCATTCCATATGGGATGTTCTGGAGCTGTCCAACAGGTCTCAATTGTCCCGCAGAAGGAATCCTTGAAGGGGGCATCCCACATCTCCCAACGTGGAAAACCTCCATGGCCTCGAGATTCCGCTCCCTTCATGAAGGGGCCGTCATGCACAGAAACTCCAACCTGAGCCAACGTCGGATCCTCGCCCTGACTTCAGATGCATGAGATATTGGTTCAGATCTGCAGGGGGTACCTGCCGTGCCCTCACCCTGAATCCGAAGTCTAGCTTGTGTTCTCAGACTTCCGTCCTCACTCTCCTGGCCCCGAAGCCCTCAAGTTTGGCAATTCCGGACCGACAATGAAGCACTCTGCCTGCCCTCTAGAAAAAATATATTGCCTAATGAGCAGCCCAGGCAGCTTAAATGAGGATAAACCTACACGGCCCTCGAATGTACCCAAATTATATAGTCTAACCTGGGCACTAATGCACTGTCTGACACAACCTGAGCCCGGACCTGCTGACCAACACCCAGACAGCTGACCGCACGCTGAGCACATCAGACCCGCCATGGCCTTAGGTCATCATCTCTTCCCTACCTCAGTTTTCAGGCTTCAGAACCTAGACCTTATCTCCAATCACTGCCCACGGGTGACTGTGATGCAGAAATCAGAACTCTTCCTGACCCATGGCAAGAAACCTTGTGGTTGGCATGTTGTCCAACGTTCAGTGTAGGAGAAACCAGCATTCTCCCTGAGGCCCCGCCCATTCTTGAGTGCGAGGAGAGCATAAACACGCATTGTGACCTCAGCGTGAGTCCTGTCCTATAGTAAGTCCTCTCAGTGGCTGAACCATTAGATGTCATAATGGGCTTGACATGTCCCTTGTCCCCAATTTTTAACCAGATTTCTGGTTGTCCAGTCGCCCCACCCCAGGGCTCTACTCTGGAATCCCTCATTTGGTGGGACATCTGAGGTTGAAAAACAAAATGAAACAAATCGACAACAACAACAAAAAAACGGACTTCTTCCATCCCCAGAATGACCCCAAACTCTTTGGACGGGACCGAACCCCCAGAGAGTAAGACTCGTCCATTTCCCATGAAGTCACCCGGCAATTTCACGACCATGAGTGACACGATATCCAGAGACAAAAACTAGAGCAAGAGCCTCACAATCGCCCTTTTTTCATATCCCGAAGTGTTCTCCTCATGGTCTGTAGATCAGTCCTCCCATACCTATGACCCAAAACATAAGCCGAGTTTGTGTTTTCAGACAACTGTCCAAACAGCTCTGGCCTACACACCCTACAGGCTCTGGGCCCTGGAGCCAAACCTGAGGACTGTACTTGCCCTCTCCAAGGGAATTGTATGTGCCCATTTCAATGGCCACAACCCTACTAATAGGATAACCTCCAAAGTCCCTGAGGCCATCCCAATAGTTGTGGCTTCCCAGGACAAACAGGGGCAATCTGAGCCCATCTGAGCACCTACCTGCACTCAGTCCCGTAGACTGATGTCCCCAGAGGTAAAAACGAACAAACAGCCCCCTAGGCACTAATTGGATCCATTGCTTTGGTTTCCAGGCATCTCTCCTCAGAGGCCTGGATTTCAATACCAGCATATGGCTGTTTCTTGACTCACCCATCAGAACAAATCTCATCTACACATGGGAAACATGCACGTTGGAGCTGTGTCAAAGCCTCTGTTTAGGAGAACCCTTTAGGGCCCCAGGGCCACCGCTTCATTCCAAGGTCTCCATAGACACAAAAACATATTAGGACACATCCACAGGAGAGTCCATTTCAACTCAGCCTCCTCGGTTGCCCCCCACATCCAGCAGATCTAACCTGTCTTGTTGCTTGGAGACCATTGGAATGCGAGGTGGGCTACCCAGCCATCCATCCTTAGAACCCTGCTCAGAATCGTTGGCCTGGAGCCAACCAACAGGTCTCAATTGTCCTGCAAAAGAATCTTTGCAGTTTGGAGCTTCTCAAAACTCCCATCGTGGGAAAACCCCCATGTCCTCGTGATCCAACCCCCTTCAAGAAAGGGCCATCAGGGCAGAAAGTCCAACCTGAGCGATCGTCTGATCCTTGCCCTGACTTCGTATGCACGAGATCTCGATTGAGGTCTGTAGATTGTGCCTGCCATATCCTCACCCAGAAACCTAGGCCTAGCTTGGGTTCTCAGACTCCGTCCTCAGACTACTGGACCACAAGCCCTCCAGTTGGGCAATCCAGAACTACAATGCCGCACTCTGCCTGCACTACAGATGTAAAACATTGCCCTCAGGGCTACCCCTAAACCCTAAATGAGGATCAACCTGCACGCCATTCGGCTCTACCCGAAACATATAGGCTGACCTGGGCACTATTTCCCCTTCGGACCCAGCCTGAGCCTGGACCTCCTGGTCCCACCCAGACAGCTGGCCGCACACTGAGCACATCGGACCCGCCATGGCGTTAGGTCGTCATCTCTTCCCAACTGCGGTTTGCAGGCTCCAGAAGCTAGACCTTATCTCCAACCACTGCCCAGGGTTGAAAATGATGCAGAAATCATAACTATTTCCCCATGGCAAGAAACCTTGTGGTTGGCATGTTGTCCAACGTTCAGTGTAGTTGAAACAAGCGTGGCCCATGAGGCACAGCCCATGCTTGCGGGCCACATTGGTCAGAAACACACATTGTGACCCTCAGCCTGAGCCCAGTCCTCAGGTAAGGCCTCTCAGGGCCTATATGAAGAGACAGCATATTGGGCTTGCCATGCCCCTAGGCCCCAATTTTTAACCATAGTTCGGGTTGTCCCTTCACTCTTCCCCAGGGCTCTGCTTTGGAATTCCTCTTTTGGTGGGACACCTGAGGTAACAAACCTGAAAGGAGACCTCCCATCCCACAGATTGACGAAAAACAATTGGGATCGGGCCAAATCCACAGAGAGGAAGATTCGTCCATGGCCCATGAGACCTCCCCAACATTCCACGGCCATCGCTGAAACAAAATCCAGAGACAAAAGCCTGAGCAAGCGCCTCAGACTCGCTCATTCTTCATATCCTGAAGAGTTCTTCTCATGGTTTGTAGATCGGGCGTGCCATACCTACTTCCCCAAACTTAAGCTGAGTTTGTGTTTTCAGTCTTCTGTCCTCAAAGTCCTGGGCCACACTCCCTCCAGGCTGGGGCCCCTGGAGCCACACATTAGGACTGCCCCCACCCAATCCATGGGAATTCTGCCCATTCCATTGTCAAAAATCGTACAAATTAGGAGAACCCTCCAAAGTCCCTGAGGCCATCCCAATAGTGTAGGTCGCCCGGGACAAAAAAGGGCGGTTGATACCGGCTGAGCATCTACCTCCACTCATCTACCTCCACTCATACCAAGAAGATTGAACCAGACAGGACCCGAGGCCATTATCGGATCCATTGCTTTGGTTTACAGGCATGTCTCCTCAAAAGCCTGGATTCCAATACCAGCAGAGGTGATTTCCTGAGGCACTCATCAGAACAAATGTCGTCTCCACAAGGAAACTTGTGCATGGGAGCTATGCCAAAGCTTAGGAGAATACTTCAGGGTCCCGGTGCCACCTCCCCATTCCAAGGCCCTCATGGACACAAACACACGTTAGAACCCATCCTCTGGAAAGTGCATTTCAACTCAGCCACCACGGATGCTCCCCCACATCCATTAGATCTAAACTGTCTTGTTGCTAGGAGACAATTGGAAGGCGAGGCGGACTTCCCAGGCATCCATCCTCGAACGGTGCTCTGGAGTCATTCCATATGGGATGTTCTGGAGCTGTCCAACAGGTCTCAATTGTCCCGCAGAAGGAATCCTTGAAGGGGGCATCCCACATCTCCCAACGTGGAAAACCTCCATGGCCTCGAGATTCCGCTCCCTTCATGAAGGGGCCGTCATGCACAGAAACTCCAACCTGAGCCAACGTCGGATCCTCGCCCTGACTTCAGATGCATGAGATATTGGTTCAGATCTGCAGGGGGTACCTGCCGTGCCCTCACCCTGAATCCGAAGTCTAGCTTGTGTTCTCAGACTTCCGTCCTCACTCTCCTGGCCCCGAAGCCCTCAAGTTTGGCAATTCCGGACCGACAATGAAGCACTCTGCCTGCCCTCTAGAAAAAATATATTGCCTAATGAGCAGCCCAGGCAGCTTAAATGAGGATAAACCTACACGGCCCTCGAATGTACCCAAATTATATAGTCTAACCTGGGCACTAATGCACTGTCTGACACAACCTGAGCCCGGACCTGCTGACCAACACCCAGACAGCTGACCGCACGCTGAGCACATCAGACCCGCCATGGCCTTAGGTCATCATCTCTTCCCTACCTCAGTTTTCAGGCTTCAGAACCTAGACCCTATCTCCAATCACTGCCCACGGGTGACTGTGATGCAGAAATCAGAACTCTTCCTGACCCATGGCAAGAAACCTTGTGGTTGGCATGTTGTCCAACGTTCAGTGTAGGAGAAACCAGCATTCTCCCTGAGGCCCCGCCCATTCTTGAGTGCGAGGAGAGCATAAACACGCATTGTGACCTCAGCGTGAGTCCTGTCCTATAGTAAGTCCTCTCAGTGGCTGAACCATTAGATGTCATAATGGGCTTGACATGTCCCTTGTCCCCAATTTTTAACCAGATTTCTGGTTGTCCAGTCGCCCCACCCCAGGGCTCTACTCTGGAATCCCTCATTTGGTGGGACATCTGAGGTTGAAAAACAAAATGAAACAAATCGACAACAACAACAAAAAAACGGACTTCTTCCATCCCCAGAATGACCCCAAACTCTTTGGACGGGACCGAACCCCCAGAGAGTAAGACTCGTCCATTTCCCATGAAGTCACCCGGCAATTTCACGACCATGAGTGACACGATATCCAGAGACAAAAACTAGAGCAAGAGCCTCACAATCGCCCTTTTTTCATATCCCGAAGTGTTCTCCTCATGGTCTGTAGATCAGTCCTCCCATACCTATGACCCAAAACATAAGCCGAGTTTGTGTTTTCAGACAACTGTCCAAACAGCTCTGGCCTACACACCCTACAGGCTCTGGGCCCTGGAGCCAAACCTGAGGACTGTACTTGCCCTCTCCAAGGGAATTGTATGTGCCCATTTCAATGGCCACAACCCTACTAATAGGATAACCTCCAAAGTCCCTGAGGCCATCCCAATAGTTGTGGCTTCCCAGGACAAACAGGGGCAATCTGAGCCCATCTGAGCACCTACCTGCACTCAGTCCCGTAGACTGATGTCCCCAGAGGTAAAAACGAACAAACAGCCCCCTAGGCACTAATTGGATCCATTGCTTTGGTTTCCAGGCATCTCTCCTCAGAGGCCTGGATTTCAATACCAGCATATGGCTGTTTCTTGACTCACCCATCAGAACAAATCTCATCTACACATGGGAAACATGCACGTTGGAGCTGTGTCAAAGCCTCTGTTTAGGAGAACCCTTTAGGGCCCCAGGGCCACCGCTTCATTCCAAGGTCTCCATAGACACAAAAACATATTAGGACTCATCCACAGGAGAGTCCATTTCAACTCAGCCTCCTCGGTTGCCCCCCACATCCAGCAGATCTAACCTGTCTTGTTGCTTGGAGACCATTGGAATGCGAGGTGGGCTACCCAGCCATCCATCCTTAGAACCCTGCTCAGAATCGTTGGCCTGGAGCCAACCAACAGGTCTCAATTGTCCTGCAAAAGAATCTTTGCAGTTTGGAGCTTCTCAAAACTCCCATCGTGGGAAAACCCCCATGTCCTCGTGATCCAACCCCCTTCAAGAAAGGGCCATCAGGGCAGAAAGTCCAACCTGAGCGATCGTCTGATCCTTGCCCTGACTTCGTATGCACGAGATCTCGATTGAGGTCTGTAGATTGTGCCTGCCATATCCTCACCCAGAAACCTAGGCCTAGCTTGGGTTCTCAGACTCCGTCCTCAGACTACTGGACCACAAGCCCTCCAGTTGGGCAATCCAGAACTACAATGCCGCACTCTGCCTGCACTACAGATGTAAAACATTGCCCTCAGGGCTACCCCTAAACCCTAAATGAGGATCAACCTGCACGCCATTCGGCTCTACCCGAAACATATAGGCTGACCTGGGCACTATTTCCCCTTCGGACCCAGCCTGAGCCTGGACCTCCTGGTCCCACCCAGACAGCTGGCCGCACACTGAGCACATCGGACCCGCCATGGCGTTAGGTCGTCATCTCTTCCCAACTGCGGTTTGCAGGCTCCAGAAGCTAGACCTTATCTCCAACCACTGCCCAGGGTTGAAAATGATGCAGAAATCATAACTATTTCCCCATGGCAAGAAACCTTGTGGTTGGCATGTTGTCCAACGTTCAGTGTAGTTGAAACAAGCGTGGCCCATGAGGCACAGCCCATGCTTGCGGGCCACATTGGTCAGAAACACACATTGTGACCCTCAGCCTGAGCCCAGTCCTCAGGTAAGGCCTCTCAGGGCCTATATGAAGAGACAGCATATTGGGCTTGCCATGCCCCTAGGCCCCAATTTTTAACCATAGTTCGGGTTGTCCCTTCACTCTTCCCCAGGGCTCTGCTTTGGAATTCCTCTTTTGGTGGGACACCTGAGGTAACAAACCTGAAAGGAGACCTCCCATCCCACAGATTGACGAAAAACAATTGGGATCGGGCCAAATCCACAGAGAGGAAGATTCGTCCATGGCCCATGAGACCTCCCCAACATTCCACGGCCATCGCTGAAACAAAATCCAGAGACAAAAGCCTGAGCAAGCGCCTCAGACTCGCTCATTCTTCATATCCTGAAGAGTTCTTCTCATGGTTTGTAGATCGGGCGTGCCATACCTACGTCCCCAAACTTAAGCTGAGTTTGTGTTTTCAGTCTTCTGTCCTCAAAGTCCTGGGCCACACTCCCTCCAGGCTGGGGCCCCTGGAGCCACACATTAGGACTGCCCCCACCCAATCCATGGGAATTCTGCCCATTCCATTGTCAAAAATCGTACAAATTAGGAGAACCCTCCAAAGTCCCTGAGGCCATCCCAATAGTGTAGGTCGCCCGGGACAAAAAAGGGCGGTTGATACCGGCTGAGCATCTACCTCCACTCATCTACCTCCACTCATACCAAGAAGATTGAACCAGACAGGACCCGAGGCCATTATCGGATCCATTGCTTTGGTTTACAGGCATGTCTCCTCAAAAGCCTGGATTCCAATACCAGCAGAGGTGATTTCCTGAGGCACTCATCAGAACAAATGTCGTCTCCACAAGGAAACTTGTGCATGGGAGCTATGCCAAAGCTTAGGAGAATACTTCAGGGTCCCGGTGCCACCTCCCCATTCCAAGGCCCTCATGGACACAAACACACGTTAGAACCCATCCTCTGGAAAGTGCATTTCAACTCAGCCACCACGGATGCTCCCCCACATCCATTAGATCTAAACTGTCTTGTTGCTAGGAGACAATTGGAAGGCGAGGCGGACTTCCCAGGCATCCATCCTCGAACGGTGCTCTGGAGTCATTCCATATGGGATGTTCTGGAGCTGTCCAACAGGTCTCAATTGTCCCGCAGAAGGAATCCTTGAAGGGGGCATCCCACATCTCCCAACGTGGAAAACGTCCATGGCCTCGAGATTCCGCTCCCTTCATGAAGGGGCCGTCATGCACAGAAACTCCAACCTGAGCCAACGTCGGATCCTCGCCCTGACTTCAGATGCATGAGATATTGGTTCAGATCTGCAGGGGGTACCTGCCGTGCCCTCACCCTGAATCCGAAGTCTAGCTTGTGTTCTCAGACTTCCGTCCTCACTCTCGTGGCCCCGAAGCCCTCAAGTTTGGCAATTCCGGACAGACAATGAGGCACTCTGCCTGCCCTCTAGAAAAAATATATTGCCTAATGAGCTGCCCAGGCAGCTTAAATGAGGATAAACATACACGGCACTCGAATGTACCCAAAATATATAGTCTAACCTGGGCACTAATGCACTGTCTGACACAACCTGAGCCCGGACCTGCTGACCAACACCCAGACAGCTGACCGCACCCTGAGCATATCAGACCCGCCATGGCCTTAGGTCATCATCTCTTCCCTACCTCAGTTTTCAGGCTTCAGAACCTAGACCTTATCTCCAATCACTGCCCACGGGTGACTGTGATGCAGAAATCAGAACGCTTCCTGACCCATGGCAAGAAACCTTGTGGTTGGCATGTTGTCCAACGTTCAGTGTAGGAGAAACCAGCATTCACCCTGAGGCCCCACCCATTCTTGAGTGCGACGAGAGCATAAACACGGATTGTGACCTCAGCGTGAGTCCTGTCCTCTAGTAAGTCCTCTCAGTGGCTGGACCATTAGATGTCATAATGGGCTTGACATGTCCCTAGTCCCCAATTTTTAACCAGATTTCTGGTTGTCCAGTTGCCCCACCCCAGGGCTCTACTCTGGAATCCCTCATTTGGTGGGACATCTGAGGTTGTAAAACAAAATGAAACAAATCGACAACAACAAAAAAACGGACTTCTTCCATCCCCAGAATGACCCCAAACTCTTTGGACGGGACCGAACCCCCAGAGAGTAAGACTCGTCCATTTCCCATGAAGTCACCCGGCAATTTCACGACCATGAGTGACACGATATCCAGAGACAAAAACTTGAGCAAGAGCCTCACACTCGACCTTTTTTCATATCCCGAAGTGTTCTCTTCATGCTCTGTAGATCAGTCCTGCCATACCATGACCCAAAACATAAGCCGAGTTTGTGTTTTCAGACAACTGTCCAACCAGCTCTGGCCTACACACCCTACAGGCTCAGGGCCCTGGAGCCAAACCTGAGGACTGTACTTGCCCTCTCCAAGGGAATTGTATGTGCCCATTCCAATGGCCACAACCCTACTAGTAGGATAACCTCCAAAGTCCCTGATGCCATCCCAATAGTTGTGGCTTCCCAGGACAACCAGGGGCATTCTGAGCCCATCTGAGCACCTACCTGCACTCAGACCCGTAGACTGATGTCCCCAGAGGTAAAAAGGAACGAACAGGCCCCTAGGCAATAATCGGATCCATTGCTTTGGTTTCCACGCATCTCTCCTCAGAGGCCTGGATTTCAATACCAGCATATGGCTGTTTCTTGACTCACCCATCAGAACAAATCTCATCTACACATGGGAAACATGCACGTTGGAGCTGTGTCAAAGCCTCTGTTTAGGAGAACCCTTCAGGGCCCCAGGGCTACCGCTTCATTCCAAGGTCTCCAGGACACAAAAACATATTAGGACACATCCACAGGAGAGTCCATTTCAACTCAGCCTCCTCGGTTGCCCCCCACATCCAGCAGATCTAACCTGTCTTGTTGCTTGGAGACCATTGGAATGCGAGGTGGGCTACCCAGCCATCCATCCTTAGAACCCTGCTCGGAACCGTTGGCCTGGAGCCAACCAACAGGTCTCAATTGTCCTGCAGAAGAATCTTTGCAGTTTGGAGCTTCTCACAACTCCCATCGTGAGAAAACCCCCATGTCCTCATGATCCAACCCCCTTCAAGAAAGGGCCATCAGGGCAGAAAGTCCAACCTGAGCGATCGTCTGATCCTTGCCCTGACTTCAGATGCACGAGATTTCGATTGAGGTCTGTAGATTGTGCCTGCCATATCCTCACCCAGAAACCTAGGCCTAGCTTGGGTTCTCAGACTCCGTCCTCAGACTACTGGCCCACAAGCCCTCCAGTTGGGCAATCCAGAACTACAATGCCGCACTCTGCCTGCACTACAGAAGTATAACATTGCCCTCAGGGCTACCCATAAACCCCAAAAGAGGATCAAGCTGCACGCCATTCGGCTGTACCCCAAACATATAGGCTGACCTGGGCATTATTTCCCCTTCTGACCCAGCCTGAGCCTGGACCTCCTGGTCCCACGCAGACAGCTGGCCGCACACTGAGCACATCGGACCCGCCATGGCCTTAGGTCGTCATCTCTTCCCAACTGCGGTTTTCAAGCTCCAGAAGCTAGACCTTATCTCCAACCACCTCCCAGGTTTGAAAATGATGCAGAAATCAGAACTCTTTCCCCATGGCAAGAAACCTTGAGGTTGGCATGTTGTCCAACGTTCAGTGTAGTTGAAACAAGCGTGGCCCATGAGGCCCAGCCCATGCTTGCGGGCCACATTGGTCACAAACACACATTGTGACCCTCAGCCTGAGCCCAGTCCTCAGGTAAGGCCTCTCAGGGCATATATGAAGAGACAGCATATTGGGCTTGCCATGCCCCTAGGCCGCAATTTTTAACCATAGTTCGGGTTGTCCCTTCACTCTTCCCCAGGGCTCTGCTTTGGAATTCCTCTTTTGGTGGGACACCTGAAATAACAAACCTGAAAGGAGACCTCCCATCCCACAGATTGACGAAAAACAATTCGGATCGGGCCAAATCCACAAAGAGGAAGATTCGTCCATGGCCCATGAGACCTCCCCAACATTCCACGGCCATCGCTGAAACAAAATCCAGAGACAAAAGACTGAGCAAGCGCCTCAGACTCGCTCATTCTTTATATCCTGAAGAGTTCTTCTCATGGTTTGTAGATCGGGCGTGCCATACCTACTTCACCAAACTTAAGCTGAGTTTGTGTTTTCAGTCTTCTGTCCTCAAAGTCCTGGGCCACACTCCCTCCAGGCTGGGGCCCCTGGAGCCACACATTAGGACTGCCCACACCCAATCCATGGGAATTCTGCCCATTCCATTGTCAAAAATCGTACAAATTAGGAGAACCTTCCAAAGTCCCTGAGGCCATCCCAATAGTGTAGGTCGCCCGGGACAAAAAAGGGCGGTTGATACCGGCTGAGCATCTACCTCCACTCATCTACCTCCACTCATACAAAGAAGATTGAACCAGACAGGACCCGAGGCCATTATCGGATCCATTGCTTTGGTTTACAGGCATGTCTCCTCAAAAGCCTGGATTCCAATACCAGCAGAGGGGATTTCCTGAGGCACTCATCAGAACAAATCTCGTCTCCACAAGGAAACTTGTGCATGGGAGCTATGCCAAAGCTTAGGAGAATACTTCAGGGTCCCGGTGCCACCTCCCCATTCCAAGGCCCTCATGGTACAAACACACGTTAGGACCCATCCTCTGGAAAGTGCATTTCAACTCAGCCACCACGGTTGCTCCCGCAGATCCATTAGATCTAAACTGTCTTGTTGATAGGGGACAATTGGAAGGCGAGGCGGACTTCCCAGGCATCCATCCTGCAACGGTGCTCTGGAGTCATTCCATATGGGATGTTCTGGAGCTGTCCAACAGGTCTCAATTGTCCCGCAGAAGGAATCCTTGAAGGGGGCATCCCACATCTCCCAACGTGGAAAACCTCCATGGCCTCGAGATTCCGCTCCCTTCATGAAGGGGCCGTCATGCACAGAAACTCCAACCTGAGCCAACGTCGGATCCTCGCCCTGACTTCAGATGCATGAGATATTGGTTCAGATCTGCAGGGGGTACCTGCCGTGCCCTCACCCTGAATCCGAAGTCTAGCTTGTGTTCTCAGACTTCCGTCCTCACTCTCGTGGCCCCGAAGCCCTCAAGTTTGGCAATTCCGGACAGACAATGAAGCACTCTGCCTGCCCTCTAGAAAAAATATATTGCCTAATGAGCAGCCCAGGCAGCTTAAATGAGGATAAACCTACACGGCACTCGAATGTACCCAAATTATATAGTCTAACCTGGGCACTAATGCACTGTCTGACACAACCTGAGCCCGGACCTGCTGACCAACACCCAGACAGCTGACCGCACGCTGAGCACATCAGACCCGCCATGGCCTTAGGTCATCATCTCTTCCCTACCTCAGTTTTCAGGCTTCAGAACCTAGACCTTATCTCCAATCACTGCCCACGGGTGACTGTGATGCAGAAATCAGAACTCTTCCTGACCCATGGCAAGAAACCTTGTTGTTGGCATGTTGTCCAACGTTCAGTGTAGGAGAAACCAGCATTCACCCTGAGGCCCCGCCCATTCTTGCGTGCGACGAGATCATAAACACGCATTGTGACCTCAGCGTGAGTCCTGTCCTCTAGTAAGTCCTCTCAGTGGCTGGACCATTAGATGTCATAATGGGCTTGACATGTCCCTAGTCCCCAATTTTTAACCAGATTTCTGGTTGTCCAGTCGCCCCACCCCAGGGCTCTACTCTGGAATCCCTCATTTGGTGGGACATCTGAGGTTGAAAAACAAAATGAAACAAATCGACAACAACAAAAAAACGGACTTCTTCCATCCCCAAAATGACCCCAAACTCTTTGGACGGGACCGAACCCCCAGAGAGTAAGACTCGTCCATTTCCCATGAAGTCACCCGGCAATTTCACGACCATGAGTGACACGATATCCAGAGACAAAAACTTGAGCAAGAGCCTCACACTCGCCCTTTTTTCATATCCCGAAGTGTTCTCCTCATGGTCTGTAGATCAGTCCTGCCATACCTATGACCCAAAACATAAGCCGAGTTTGTGTTTTCAGACAACTGTCCAAACAGCTCTGGCCTACACACCCTACAGGCTCAGGGCCCTGGAGCCAAACCTGAGGACTGTACTTGCCCTCTCCAATGGAATTGTATGTGCCCATTCCAATGGCCACAACCCTACTAGTAGGATAACCTCCAAATTCCCTGAGGCCATCCCAATAGTTGTGGCTTCCCAGGACAAACAGGGGCATTCTGAGCCCATCTGAGCACCTACCTGCACTCAGACCCGTAGACTGATGTCCCCAGAGGTAAAAAGGAACGAACAGGCCCCTAGGAACTAATCGGATCCATTGCTTTGGTTTCCAGGCTTCTCTCCTCAGAGGCCTGGATTTCAATACCAGCATATGGCTGTTTCTTGACTCACCCATCAGAACAAATCTCATCTACACATGGGAAACATGCACGTTGGAGCTGTGTCAAAGCCTCTGTTTAGGAGAACCCTTCAGGGCCCCAAAGCCACGGCTTCATTCCAAGGTCTCCATAGACACAAAAACATATTAGGACACATCCACAGGAGAGTCCATTTCAACTCAGCCTCCTCGGTTGCCCCCCACATCCAGCAGATCTCACCTGTCTTGTTGCTTGGAGACAATTGGAATGCGAGGTGGGCTACCCAGCCATGCATCCTTAGAACCCTGCTCGGAATCGTTGGCCTGGAGCCAACCAACAGGTCTCAATTGTCCTGCAAAAGAATCTTTGCAGTTTGGAGCTTCTCACAACTCCCATCGTGCGAAAACCCCCATGTCCTCGTGATCCAACCCCCTTCAATAAAGGGCCATCAGGGCAGAAAGTCCAACCTGAGCGATCGTCTGATGCTTGCCCTGACTTCAGATGCACGAGATCTCGATTGAGGTCTGTAGATTGTGCCTGCCATATCCTCACCCAGACACCTAGGCCTAGCTTGGGTTCTCAGACTCCGTCCTCAGACTACTGGCCCACAAGCCCTCCAGTTGGGCAATCCAGAACTACAATGCCGCACTCTGCCTGCCCTACAGAAGTAAAACATTGCCCTCAGGGCTACCCCGAAACCACAAATGAGGATCAACCTGCACGCCATTCGGCTGTACCCCAAACATATAGGCTGACCTGGGCACTATTTCCCCTTCTGACCCAGCCTGAGCCTGGACCTCCTGGTCCCACCCAGACAGCTGGCCGCACACTGAGCACATCGGACCCGCCATGGCCTTAGGTCGTCATCTCTTCCCAACTGCGGTTTGCAGGCTCCAGAAGCTAGACCTTATCTCCAACCACTGCCCAGGGTTGAAAATGATGCAGAAATCATAACTATTTCCCCATGGCAAGAAACCTTGTGGTTGGCATGTTGTCCAACGTTCAGTGTAGTTGAAACAAGCGTGGCTCATGAGGCCCAGCCCATGCTTGCGGGCCACATTGGTCACAAACACACATTGTGACCCTCAGCCTGAGCCCAGTCCTCAGGTAAGGCCTCTCAGGGCATATATGAAGAGACAGCATATTGGGCTTGCCATGCCCCTAGGCCCCAATTTTTAACCATAGTTCGGGTTGTCCCTTCACTCTTCCCCAGGGCTCTGCTTTGGAATTCCTCTTTTGGTGGGACACCTGAGGTAACAAACCTGAAAGGAGTCCTCCCATCCCACAGATTGACGAAAAACAATTCGGATCGGGCCAAATCCACAGAGAGGAAGATTCGTCCATGGCCCATGAGACCTCCCCACATTCTACGGCCATCGCTGAAACAAAATCCAGAGACAAAAGCCTGAGCAAGCGCCTCAGACTCGCTCATTCTTCATATCCTGAAGAGTTCTTCTCATGGTTTGTAGATCGGGCGTGCCATACCTACGTCCCCAAACTTAAGCTGAGTTTGTGTTTTCAGTCTTCTGTCCTCAAAGTCCTGGGCCACACTCCCTCCAGGCTGGGGCCCCTGGAGCCACACATTAGGACTGCCCCCAAACAATCCATGGGAATTCTGCCCATTCCATTGTCAAAAATCCTACAAATTAGGAGAACCCTCCAAAGTCCCTGAGGCCATCCCAATAGTGTAGGTCGCCCGGGACAAAAAAGGGAGGTTGATACCGGCTGAGCATCTACCTAGACTCATACCAAGAAGATTGAACCAGACATGACCCGAGGCCATTATCAGATCCATTGCTTTGGTTTAGAGGCATGTCTCCTCAAAAGCCTGGATTCCAATACCAGCAGAGGGGATTTCCTGAGGCACCCATCAGAACAAATCTCGTCTCCACAAGGAAACTTGTGCATGGGAGCTAAGCCAAAGCTTAGGAGAATACTTCAGGGTCCCGGTGCCACCTCCCCATTCCAAGGCCCTCATGGACACAAACACACGTTAGGACCCATCCTCTGGAAAGTGCATTTCAACTCAGCCACCCCGGTTGCTCCCGCAGATCCATTAGATCTAAACTGTCTTGTTGCTAGGAGACAATTGGAAGGTGAGGCGGACTTCGCAGGCATCCATCCTCGAAGAGTGCTCTGGAGTCATTCCATATGGGATGTCCTGGAGCTGTCCAACAGGTCTCAATTGTCCCGCAGAAGGAATCCTTGAAGGGGGCATCCCACATCTCCCAACGTGGAAAACCTCCATGGTCTCGAGATTCCGCTCCCTTCATGAAGGGGCCGTCATGCACAGAAACTCCAACCTGAGCCAACGTCGGATCCTCGCCCTGACTTCAGATGCATGAGATATTGGTTCAGATCTGCAGGGGGTACCTGCCGTGCCCTCACCCTGAATCCGAAGTCTAGCTTGTGTTCTCAGACTTCCGTCCTCACTCTACTGGCCCCGAAGCACTCAAGTTTGGCAATTCCGGACCGACAATGAAGCACTCTGCCTGCCCTCTAGAAAAAATATATTGCCTAATGAGCAGCCCAGGCAGCTTAAATGAGGATAAACCTACACGGCACTGGAATGTACCCAAATTATATAGTCTAACCTGGGCACTAATGCACTGTCTGACACAACCTGAGCCCGGACCTGCTGACCAACACCCAGACAGCTGACCGCACGTTGAGCACATCAGACCCGCCATGGCCTTATGTCATCATCTCTTCCCTACCTCAGATTTCAGGCTTCAGAACCTACACCTTATCTCCAATCACTGCCCACGGGTGACTGTGATGCAGAAATCAGAACTCTTCCTGACCCATGGTAAGAAACCTTGTGGTTGGCATGTTGTCCAACGTTCAGTGTAGGAGAAACCAGCATTCACCCAGAGGCCCCGCCCATTCTTGAGTGCGACGAGAGCATATACACGCATTGTGACCTCAGCGTGAGTCCTGTCCTCTAGTAAGTCCTCTCAGTGGCTGGACCATTAGATGTCATAATGGGCTTGACATGTCCTTAGTCCCCAATTTTTACCAGATTTCTGGTTGTCCAGTCGCCCCACCCCAGGGCTCTACTCTGGAATCCCTCATTTGGTGGGACATCTGAGGTTGAAAAACAAAATGAAACAAATCGACAACAACAAAAAAACGGACTTCTTCCATCCCCAAAATGACCCCAAACTCTTTGGTCGGGACCGAACCCCCAGAGAGTAAGACTCGTCCATTTCCCATGAAGTCACCCGGCAATTTCACGACCATGAGTGACACGATATCCAGAGACAAAAACTTGAGGAAGAGCCTCACACTCGCCCTTTTTTCATATCCCGAAATGTTCTCCTCATGGTCTGTAGATCAGTCCTGCCATACCTATGACCCAAAACATAAGCCGAGTTTGTGTTTTCAGACAACTGTCCAAACAGCTCTGGCCTACACACCCTACAGGCTCAGGGCCCTGGAGCCAAACCTGAGGACTGTACTTGCCCTCTCCAAGGGAATTGTATGTGCCCATTCCAATGGCCACAACCCTACTAGTAGGATAACCTCCAAAGTCCCTGAGGCCATCCCAGTAGTTGTGGCTTCCCAGGACAAACAGGGGCAATCTGAGCCCATCTGAGCACCTACCTGCACTCAGACCCGTAGACTGATGTCCCCAGAGGTAAAAAGGAACGAACAGGACCCTAGGCACTAATCGGATCCATTGCTTTGGTTTCCAGGCATCTCTCCTCAGAGGCCTGGATTTCAATACCAGCATATGGCTGTTTCTTGACTCACCCATCAGAACAAATCTCATCTACACATGGGAAACATGCACGTTGGAGCTGTGTCAAAGCCTCTGTTTAGGAGAACCCTTCAGGGCCCCAAAGCCACGGCTTCATTCCAAGGTCTCCATAGACACAAAAACATATTAGGACACATCCACAGGAGAGTCCATTTCAACTCAGCCTCCTCGGTTGCCCCCCACATCCAGCAGATCTCACCTGTCTTGTTGCTTGGAGACAATTGGAATGCGAGGTGGGCTACCCAGCCATCCATCCTTAGAACCCTGCTCGGAATCGTTGGCCTGGAGCCAACCAACAGGTCTCAATTGTCCTGCAGAAGAATCTTTGCAGTTTGGAGCTTCTCACAACTCCCATCGTGCGAAAACCCCCATGTCCTCGTGATCCAACCCCCTTCAAGAAAGGGCCATCAGGGCAGAAAGTCCAACCTGAGCGATCGTCTGATGCTTGCCCTGACTTCAGATGCACGAGATCTCGATTGAGGTCTGTAGATTGTGCCTGCCATATCCTCACCCAGAAACCTAGGCCTAGCTTGGGTTCTCAGACTGCGTCCTCAGACTACTGGCCCACAAGCCCTCCAGTTGGGCCATCCAGAACTACAATGCCGCACTCTGCCTGCCCTACAGAAGTAAAACATTGCCCTCAGGGCTAACCCGAAACCACAAATGAGGATCAACCTGCACGCCATTCGGCTGTACCCCAAACATATAGGCTGACCTGGGCACTATTTCCCCTTCTGACCCAGCCTGAGCCTGGACCTCCTGGTCCCACCCAGACAGCTGGCCGCACACTGAGCACATCGGACCCGCCATGGCCTTAGGTCGTCATCTCTTCCCAACTGCGGTTTTCAGGCTCCAGAACCTAGACCTTATCTCCAACCACTGCCCAGGGTTGAAAATAATGCAGAAATCATAACTATTTCCCCATGGCAGAAACCTTGTGGTTGGCATGTTGTCCAACGTTCAGTGTAGTTGAAACAAGCGTGGCCCATGAGGCCCAGCCCATGCTTGCGGGCCACATTGGTCACAAACACACATTGTGACCCTCAGCCTGAGCCCAGTCCTCAGGTAAGGCCTCTCAGGGCCTATATGAAGAGACAGCATATTGGGCTTGCCATGCCCCTAGGCCGCAATTTTTAACCATAGTTCGGGTTGTCCCTTCACTCTTCCCCAGGGCTCTGCTTTGGAATTCCTCTTTTGGTGGGACACCTGAGGTAACAAACCTGAAAGGAGTCCTCCCATCCCACAGATTGACGAAAAACAATTGGGATCGGGCCAAATCCACAGAGAGGAAGATTCGTCCATGGCCCATGAGACCTCCCCAACATTCCACGGCCATCGCTGAAACAAAATCCAGAGACAAAAGCCTGAGCAAGCGCCTCAGACTCGCTCATTCTTCATATCCTGAAGAGTTCTTCTCATGGTTTGTAGATCGGGCGTGCCATACCTACGTCCCCAAACTTAAGCTGAGTTTGTGTTTTCAGTCTTCTGTCCTCAAAGTCCTGGGCCACACTCCCTCCAGGCTGGGGCCCCTGGAGCCACACATTAGGACTGCCCCCACCCAATCCATGGGAATTCTGCCCATTCCATTGTCAAAAATCGTACAAATTAGGAGAACCCTCCAAAGTCCCTGAGGCCATCCCAATAGTGTAGGTCGCCCGGGACAAAAAAGGGAGGTTGATACCGGCTGAGCATCTACCTAGACTCATACCAAGAAGATTGAACCAGACAGGACCCGAGGCCATTATCGGATCCATTGCTTTGGTTTACAGGCATGTCTCCTCAAAAGCCTGGATTCCAATACCAGCAGAGGGGATTTCCTGAGGCACCCATCAGAACAAATCTCGTCTCCACAAGGAAACTTGTGCATGGGAGCTAAGCCAAAGCTTAGGAGAATACTTCAGGGTCCCGGTGCCACCTCCCCATTCCAAGGCCCTCATGGACACAAACACACGTTAGGACCCATCCTCTGGAAAGTGCATTTCAACTCAGACACCCCGGTTGCTCCCGCAGATCCATTAGATCTAAACTGTCTTGTTGCTAGGAGACAATTGGAAGGTGAGGCGGACTTCGCAGGCATCCATCCTCGAACAGTGCTCTGGAGTCATTCCATATGGGATGTCCTTGAGCTGTCCAACAGGTCTCAATTGTCCCGCAGAAGGAATCCTTGAAGGGGGCATCCCACATCTCCCAACGTGGAAAACCTCCACGGTCTCGAGATTCCGCTCCCTTCATGAAGGGGCCGTCATGCACAGAAACTCCAACCTGAGCCAACGTCGGATCCTCGCCCTGACTTCAGATGCATGAGATATTGGTTCAGATCTGCAGGGGGTACCTGCCGTGCCCTCACCCTGAATCCGAAGTCTAGCTTGTGTTCTCAGACTTCCGTCCTCACTCTCCTGGCCCCGAAGCCCTCAAGTTTGGCAATTCCGGACCGACAATGAAGCACTCTGCCTGCCCTCTAGAAAAAATATATTGCCTAATGAGCAGCCCAGGCAGCTTAAATGAGGATAAACCTACACGGCACTCGAATGTACCCAAATTATATAGTCTAACCTGGGCACTAATGCACTGTCTGACACAACCTGAGCCCGGACCTGCTGACCAACACCCAGACAGCTGACCGCACGCTGAGCACATCAGACCCGCCATGGCCTTAGGTCATCATCTCTTCCCTACCTCAGTTTTCAGGCTTCAGAACCTACACCTTATCTCCAATCACTGCCCACGGGTGACTGTGATGCAGAAATCAGAACTCTTCCTGACCCATGGTAAGAAACCTTGTGGTTGGCATGTTGTCCAACGTTCAGTGTAGGAGAAACCAGCATTCACCCAGAGGCCCCGCCCATTCTTGAGTGCGACGAGAGCGTATACACGCATTGTGACCTCAGCGTGAGTCCTGTCCTCTAGTAAGTCCTCTCAGTGGCTGGACCATTAGATGTCATAATGGGCTTGACATGTCCTTAGTCCCCAATTTTTAACCAGATTTCTGGTTGTCCAGTCGCCCCAAACCAGGGCTCTACTCTGGAATACCTCATTTAGTGGGACATCTGAGGTTGAAAAACAAAATGAAACAAATCGACAACAACAAAAAAACGGACTTCTTCCATCCCCAGAATGACCCCAAACTCTTTGGACGGGACCGAACCCCCAGAGAGTAAGACTCGTCCATTTCCCATGAAGTCACCCGGCAATTTCACGACCATGAGTGACACGATATCCAGAGACAAAAACTTGAGGAAGAGCCTCACACTCGCCCTTTTTTCATATCCCGAAATGTTCTCCTCATGGTCTGTAGATCAGTCCTGCCATACCTATGACCCAAAACATAAGCCGAGTTTGTGTTTTCAGACAACTGTCCAAACAGCTCTGGCCTACACACCCTACAGGCTCAGGGCCCTGGAGCCAAACCTGAGGACTGTACTTGCCCTCTCCAAGGGAATTGTATGTGCCCATTCCAATGGCCACAACCCTACTAGTAGGATAACCTCCAAAGTCCCTGAGGCCATCCCAATAATTGTGACTTCCCAGGACAAACAGGGGCAATCTGAGCCCATCTGACACCTACCTGCACTCAGACCCGTAGACTGATGTCCCCAGAGGTAAAAAGGAACGAACAGGACCCTAGGCACTAATCGGATCCATTGCTTTGGTTTCCAGGCATCTCTCCTCAGAGGACTGGATTTCAATACCAGCATATGGCTGTTTCTTGACTCACCCATCAGAACAAATCTCATCTACACATGGGAAACATGCACGTTGGAGCTGTGTCAAAGCCTCTGTTTAGGAGAACCCTTCAGGGCCCCAAAGCCACGGCTTCATTCCAAGGTCTCCATAGACACAAAAACATATTAGGACACATCCACAGGAGAGTCCATTTCAAATCAGCCTCCTCGGTTGCCCCCCACATCCAGCAGATCTAACCTGTCTTGTTGCTTGGAGACAATTGGAATGCGAGGTGGGCTACCCATCCATCCATCCTTAGAACCCTGCTCGGAATCGTTGGCCTGGAGCCAACCAATAGGTCTCAATTGTCCTGCAGAAGAATCTTTGCAGTTTGGAGCTTCTCACAACTCCCATCGTGGGAAAACCCCCATGTCCTCGTGATCCAACCCCCTTCAAGAAAGGGCCATCAGGGCAGAAAGTCCAACCTGAGCGATCGTCTGATGCTTGCCCTGACTTCAGATGCACGAGATCTCGATTGAGGTCTGTAGATTGTGCCTGCCATATCCTCACCCAGAAACCTAGGCCTAGCTTGGGTTCTCAGACTGCGTCCTCAGACTACTGGCCCACAAGCCCTCCAGTTGGGCCATCCAGAACTACAATGCCGCACTCTGCCTGCCCTACAGAAGTAAAACATTGCCCTCAGGGCTAACCCGAAACCACAAATGAGGATCAACCTGCACGCCATTCGGCTGTACCCCAAACATATAGGCTGACCTGGGCACTATTTCCCCTTCTGACCCAGCCTGAGCCTGGACCTCCTGGTCCCACCCAGACAGCTGGCCGCACACTGAGCACATCGGACCCGCCATGGCCTTAGGTCGTCATCTCTTCCCAACTGCGGTTTTCAGGCTCCAGAACCTAGACCTTATCTCCAACCACTGCCCAGGGTTGAAAATGATGCAGAAATCATAACTATTTCCCCATGGCAAGAAACCTTGTGGTTGGCATGTTGTCCAACGTTCAGTGTAGTTGAAACAAGCGTGGCCCATGAGGCCCAGCCCATGCTTGCGGGCCACATTGGTCACAAACACACAATGTGACCCTCAGCCTGAGCCCAGTCCTCAGGTAAGGCCTCTCAGGGCCTATATGAAGAGACAGCATATTGGGCTTGCCATGCCCCTAGGCCGCAATTTTTAACCATAGTTCGGGTTGTCCCTTCACTCTTCCCCAGGGCTCTGCTTTGGAATTCCTCTTTTGGTGGGACACCTGAGGTAACAAACCTGAAAGGAGTCCTCCCATCCCACAGATTGACGAAAAACAATTGGGATCGGGCCAAATCCACAAAGAGGAAGATTCGTCCATGGCCCATGAGACCTCCCCAACATTCCACGGCCATCGCTGAAACAAAATCCAGAGACAAAAGACTGAGCAAGCGCCTCAGACTCGCTCATTCTTTATATCCTGAAGAGTTCTTCTCATGGTTTGTAGATCGGGCGTGCCATACCTACTTCACCAAACTTAAGCTGAGTTTGTGTTTTCAGTCTTCTGTCCTCAAAGTCCTGGGCCACACTCCCTCCAGGCTGGGGCCCCTGGAGCCACACATTAGGACTGCCCACACCCAATCCATGGGAATTCTGCCCATTCCATTGTCAAAAATCGTACAAATTAGGAGAACCTTCCAAAGTCCCTGAGGCCATCCCAATAGTGTAGGTCGCCCGGGACAAAAAAGGGCGGTTGATACCGGCTGAGCATCTACCTCCACTCATCTACCTCCACTCATACAAAGAAGATTGAACCAGACAGGACCCGAGGCCATTATCGGATCCATTGCTTTGGTTTACAGGCATGTCTCCTCAAAAGCCTGGATTCCAATACCAGCAGAGGGGATTTCCTGAGGCACTCATCAGAACAAATCTCGTCTCCACAAGGAAACTTGTGCATGGGAGCTATGCCAAAGCTTAGGAGAATACTTCAGGGTCCCGGTGCCACCTCCCCATTCCAAGGCCCTCATGGTACAAACACACGTTAGGACCCATCCTCTGGAAAGTGCATTTCAACTCAGCCACCACGGTTGCTCCCGCAGATCCATTAGATCTAAACTGTCTTGTTGATAGGGGACAATTGGAAGGCGAGGCGGACTTCCCAGGCATCCATCCTGCAACGGTGCTCTGGAGTCATTCCATATGGGATGTTCTGGAGCTGTCCAACAGGTCTCAATTGTCCCGCAGAAGGAATCCTTGAAGGGGGCATCCCACATCTCCCAACGTGGAAAACCTCCATGGCCTCGAGATTCCGCTCCCTTCATGAAGGGGCCGTCATGCACAGAAACTCCAACCTGAGCCAACGTCGGATCCTCGCCCTGACTTCAGATGCATGAGATATTGGTTCAGATCTGCAGGGGGTACCTGCCGTGCCCTCACCCTGAATCCGAAGTCTAGCTTGTGTTCTCAGACTTCCGTCCTCACTCTCGTGGCCCCGAAGCCCTCAAGTTTGGCAATTCCGGACAGACAATGAAGCACTCTGCCTGCCCTCTAGAAAAAATATATTGCCTAATGAGCAGCCCAGGCAGCTTAAATGAGGATAAACCTACACGGCACTCGAATGTACCCAAATTATATAGTCTAACCTGGGCACTAATGCACTGTCTGACACAACCTGAGCCCGGACCTGCTGACCAACACCCAGACAGCTGACCGCACGCTGAGCACATCAGACCCGCCATGGCCTTAGGTCATCATCTCTTCCCTACCTCAGTTTTCAGGCTTCAGAACCTAGACCTTATCTCCAATCACTGCCCACGGGTGACTGTGATGCAGAAATCAGAACTCTTCCTGACCCATGGCAAGAAACCTTGTTGTTGGCATGTTGTCCAACGTTCAGTGTAGGAGAAACCAGCATTCACCCTGAGGCCCCGCCCATTCTTGCGTGCGACGAGATCATAAACACGCATTGTGACCTCAGCGTGAGTCCTGTCCTCTAGTAAGTCCTCTCAGTGGCTGGACCATTAGATGTCATAATGGGCTTGACATGTCCCTAGTCCCCAATTTTTAACCAGATTTCTGGTTGTCCAGTCGCCCCACCCCAGGGCTCTACTCTGGAATCCCTCATTTGGTGGGACATCTGAGGTTGAAAAACAAAATGAAACAAATCGACAACAACAAAAAAACGGACTTCTTCCATCCCCAAAATGACCCCAAACTCTTTGGACGGGACCGAACCCCCAGAGAGTAAGACTCGTCCATTTCCCATGAAGTCACCCGGCAATTTCACGACCATGAGTGACACGATATCCAGAGACAAAAACTTGAGCAAGAGCCTCACACTCGCCCTTTTTTCATATCCCGAAGTGTTCTCCTCATGGTCTGTAGATCAGTCCTGCCATACCTATGACCCAAAACATAAGCCGAGTTTGTGTTTTCAGACAACTGTCCAAACAGCTCTGGCCTACACACCCTACAGGCTCAGGGCCCTGGAGCCAAACCTGAGGACTGTACTTGCCCTCTCCAATGGAATTGTATGTGCCCATTCCAATGGCCACAACCCTACTAGTAGGATAACCTCCAAATTCCCTGAGGCCATCCCAATAGTTGTGGCTTCCCAGGACAAACAGGGGCATTCTGAGCCCATCTGAGCACCTACCTGCACTCAGACCCGTAGACTGATGTCCCCAGAGGTAAAAAGGAACGAACAGGCCCCTAGGAACTAATCGGATCCATTGCTTTGGTTTCCAGGCATCTCTCCTCAGAGGCCTGGATTTCAATACCAGCATATGGCTGTTTCTTGACTCACCCATCAGAACAAATCTCATCTACACATGGGAAACATGCACGTTGGAGCTGTGTCAAAGCCTCTGTTTAGGAGAACCCTTCAGGGCCCCAAAGCCACGGCTTCATTCCAAGGTCTCCATAGACACAAAAACATATTAGGACACATCCACAGGAGAGTCCATTTCAACTCAGCCTCCTCGGTTGCCCCCCACATCCAGCAGATCTCACCTGTCTTGTTGCTTGGAGACAATTGGAATGCGAGGTGGGCTACCCAGCCATGCATCCTTAGAACCCTGCTCGGAATCGTTGGCCTGGAGCCAACCAACAGGTCTCAATTGTCCTGCAAAAGAATCTTTGCAGTTTGGAGCTTCTCACAACTCCCATCGTGCGAAAACCCCCATGTCCTCGTGATCCAACCCCCTTCAATAAAGGGCCATCAGGGCAGAAAGTCCAACCTGAGCGATCGTCTGATGCTTGCCCTGACTTCAGATGCACGAGATCTCGATTGAGGTCTGTAGATTGTGCCTGCCATATCCTCACCCAGACACCTAGGCCTAGCTTGGGTTCTCAGACTCCGTCCTCAGACTACTGGCCCACAAGCCCTCCAGTTGGGCAATCCAGAACTACAATGCCGCACTCTGCCTGCCCTACAGAAGTAAAACATTGCCCTCAGGGCTACCCCGAAACCACAAATGAGGATCAACCTGCACGCCATTCGGCTGTACCCCAAACATATAGGCTGACCTGGGCACTATTTCCCCTTCTGACCCAGCCTGAGCCTGGACCTCCTGGTCCCACCCAGACAGCTGGCCGCACACTGAGCACATCGGACCCGCCATGGCCTTAGGTCGTCATCTCTTCCCAACTGCGGTTTGCAGGCTCCAGAAGCTAGACCTTATCTCCAACCACTGCCCAGGGTTGAAAATGATGCAGAAATCATAATTATTTCCCCATGGCAAGAAACCTTGTGGTTGGCATGTTGTCCAACGTTCAGTGTAGTTGAAACAAGCGTGGCTCATGAGGCCCAGCCCATGCTTGCGGGCCACATTGGTCACAAACACACATTGTGACCCTCAGCCTGAGCCCAGTCCTCAGGTAAGGCCTCTCAGGGCATATATGAAGAGACAGCATATTGGGCTTGCCATGCCCCTAGGCCCCAATTTTTAACCATAGTTCGGGTTGTCCCTTCACTCTTCCCCAGGGCTCTGCTTTGGAATTCCTCTTTTGGTGGGACACCTGAGGTAACAAACCTGAAAGGAGTCCTCCCATCCCACAGATTGACGAAAAACAATTGGGATCGGGCCAAATCCACAGAGAGGAAGATTCGTCCATGGCCCATGAGACCTCCCCACATTCTACGGCCATCGCTGAAACAAAATCCAGAGACAAAAGCCTGAGCAAGCGCCTCAGACTCGCTCATTCTTCATATCCTGAAGAGTTCTTCTCATGGTTTGTAGATCGGGCGTGCCATACCTACGTCCCCAAACTTAAGCTGAGTTTGTGTTTTCAGTCTTCTGTCCTCAAAGTCCTGGGCCACACTCCCTCCAGGCTGGGGCCCCTGGAGCCACACATTAGGACTGCCCCCACCCAATCCATGGGAATTCTGCCCATTCCATTGTCAAAAATCCTACAAATTAGGAGAACCCTCCAAAGTCCCTGAGGCCATCCCAATAGTGTAGGTCGCCCGGGACAAAAAAGGGAGGTTGATACCGGCTGAGCATCTACCTAGACTCATACCAAGAAGATTGAACCAGACATGACCCGAGGCCATTATCAGATCCATTGCTTTGGTTTAGAGGCATGTCTCCTCAAAAGCCTGGATTCCAATACCAGCAGAGGGGATTTCCTGAGGCACCCATCAGAACAAATCTCGTCTCCACAAGGAAACTTGTGCATGGGAGCTAAGCCAAAGCTTAGGAGAATACTTCAGGGTCCCGGTGCCACCTCCCCATTCCAAGGCCCTCATGGACACAAACACACGTTAGGACCCATCCTCTGGAAAGTGCATTTCAACTCAGCCACCCCGGTTGCTCCCGCAGATCCATTAGATCTAAACTGTCTTGTTGCTAGGAGACAATTGGAAGGTGAGGCGGACTTCGCAGGCATCCATCCTCGAACAGTGCTCTGGAGTCATTCCATATGGGATGTCCTGGAGCTGTCCAACAGGTCTCAATTGTCCCGCAGAAGGAATCCTTGAAGGGGGCATCCCACATCTCCCAACGTGGAAAACCTCCATGGTCTCGAGATTCCGCTCCCTTCATGAAGGGGCCGTCATGCACAGAAACTCCAACCTGAGCCAACGTCGGATCCTCGCCCTGACTTCAGATGCATGAGATATTGGTTCAGATCTGCAGGGGGTACCTGCCGTGCCCTCACCCTGAATCCGAAGTCTAGCTTGTGTTCTCAGACTTCCGTCCTCACTCTACTGGCCCCGAAGCACTCAAGTTTGGCAATTCCGGACCGACAATGAAGCACTCTGCCTGCCCTCTAGAAAAAATATATTGCCTAATGAGCAGCCCAGGCAGCTTAAATGAGGATAAACCTACACGGCACTGGAATGTACCCAAATTATATAGTCTAACCTGGGCACTAATGCACTGTCTGACACAACCTGAGCCCGGACCTGCTGACCAACACCCAGACAGCTGACCGCACGTTGAGCACATCAGACCCGCCATGGCCTTAGGTCATCATCTCTTCCCTACCTCAGATTTCAGGCTTCAGAACCTACACCTTATCTCCAATCACTGCCCACGGGTGACTGTGATGCAGAAATCAGAACTCTTCCTGACCCATGGTAAGAAACCTTGTGGTTGGCATGTTGTCCAACGTTCAGTGTAGGAGAAACCAGCATTCACCCAGAGGCCCCGCCCATTCTTGAGTGCGACGAGAGCATATACACGCATTGTGACCTCAGCGTGAGTCCTGTCCTCTAGTAAGTCCTCTCAGTGGCTGGACCATTAGATGTCATAATGGGCTTGACATGTCCTTAGTCCCCAATTTTTACCAGATTTCTGGTTGTCCAGTCGCCCCACCCCAGGGCTCTACTCTGGAATCCCTCATTTGGTGGGACATCTGAGGTTGAAAAACAAAATGAAACAAATCGACAACAACAAAAAAACGGACTTCTTCCATCCCCAAAATGACCCCAAACTCTTTGGTCGGGACCGAACCCCCAGAGAGTAAGACTCGTCCATTTCCCATGAAGTCACCCGGCAATTTCACGACCATGAGTGACACGATATCCAGAGACAAAAACTTGAGGAAGAGCCTCACACTCGCCCTTTTTTCATATCCCGAAATGTTCTCCTCATGGTCTGTAGATCAGTCCTGCCATACCTATGACCCAAAACATAAGCCGAGTTTGTGTTTTCAGACAACTGTCCAAACAGCTCTGGCCTACACACCCTACAGGCTCAGGGCCCTGGAGCCAAACCTGAGGACTGTACTTGCCCTCTCCAAGGGAATTGTATGTGCCCATTCCAATGGCCACAACCCTACTAGTAGGATAACCTCCAAAGTCCCTGAGGCCATCCCAGTAGTTGTGGCTTCCCAGGACAAACAGGGGCAATCTGAGCCCATCTGAGCACCTACCTGCACTCAGACCCGTAGACTGATGTCCCCAGAGGTAAAAAGGAACGAACAGGACCCTAGGCACTAATCGGATCCATTGCTTTGGTTTCCAGGCATCTCTCCTCAGAGGCCTGGATTTCAATACCAGCATATGGCTGTTTCTTGACTCACCCATCAGAACAAATCTCATCTACACATGGGAAACATGCACGTTGGAGCTGTGTCAAAGCCTCTGTTTAGGAGAACCCTTCAGGGCCCCAAAGCCACGGCTTCATTCCAAGGTCTCCATAGACACAAAAACATATTAGGACACATCCACAGGAGAGTCCATTTCAACTCAGCCTCCTCGGTTGCCCCCCACATCCAGCAGATCTCACCTGTCTTGTTGCTTGGAGACAATTGGAATGCGAGGTGGGCTACCCAGCCATCCATCCTTAGAACCCTGCTCGGAATCGTTGGCCTGGAGCCAACCAACAGGTCTCAATTGTCCTGCAGAAGAATCTTTGCAGTTTGGAGCTTCTCACAACTCCCATCGTGCGAAAACCCCCATGTCCTCGTGATCCAACCCCCTTCAAGAAAGGGCCATCAGGGCAGAAAGTCCAACCTGAGCGATCGTCTGATGCTTTCCTGACTTCAGATGCACGAGATCTCGATTGAGGTCTGTAGATTGTGCCTGCCATATCCTCACCCAGAAACCTAGGCCTAGCTTGGGTTCTCAGACTGCGTCCTCAGACTACTGGCCCACAAGCCCTCCAGTTGGGCCATCCAGAACTACAATGCCGCACTCTGCCTGCCCTACAGAAGTAAAACATTGCCCTCAGGGCTAACCCGAAACCACAAATGAGGATCAACCTGCACGCCATTCGGCTGTACCCCAAACATATAGGCTGACCTGGGCACTATTTCCCCTTCTGACCCAGCCTGAGCCTGGACCTCCTGGTCCCACCCAGACAGCTGGCCGCACAGTGAGCACATCGGACCCGCCATGGCCTTAGGTCGTCATCTCTTCCCAACTGCGGTTTTCAGGCTCCAGAACCTAGACCTTATCTCCAACCACTGCCCAGGGTTGAAAATAATGCAGAAATCATAACTATTTCCCCATGGCAGAAACCTTGTGGTTGGCATGTTGTCCAACGTTCAGTGTAGTTGAAACAAGCGTGGCCCATGAGGCCCAGCCCATGCTTGCGGGCCACATTGGTCACAAACACACATTGTGACCCTCAGCCTGAGCCCAGTCCTCAGGTAAGGCCTCTCAGGGCCTATATGAAGAGACAGCATATTGGGCTTGCCATGCCCCTAGGCCGCAATTTTTAACCATAGTTCGGGTTGTCCCTTCACTCTTCCCCAGGGCTCTGCTTTGGAATTCCTCTTTTGGTGGGACACCTGAGGTAACAAACCTGAAAGGAGTCCTCCCATCCCACAGATTGACGAAAAACAATTGGGATCGGGCCAAATCCACAGAGAGGAAGATTCGTCCATGGCCCATGAGACCTCCCCAACATTCCACGGCCATCGCTGAAACAAAATCCAGAGACAAAAGCCTGAGCAAGCGCCTCAGACTCGCTCATTCTTCATATCCTGAAGAGTTCTTCTCATGGTTTGTAGATCGGGCGTGCCATACCTACGTCCCCAAACTTAAGCTGAGTTTGTGTTTTCAGTCTTCTGTCCTCAAAGTCCTGGGCCACACTCCCTCCAGGCTGGGGCCCCTGGAGCCACACATTAGGACTGCCCCCACCCAATCCATGGGAATTCTGCCCATTCCATTGTCAAAAATCGTACAAATTAGGAGAACCCTCCAAAGTCCCTGAGGCCATCCCAATAGTGTAGGTCGCCCGGGACAAAAAAGGGAGGTTGATACCGGCTGAGCATCTACCTAGACTCATACCAAGAAGATTGAACCAGACAGGACCCGAGGCCATTATCGGATCCATTGCTTTGGTTTACAGGCATGTCTCCTCAAAAGCCTGGATTCCAATACCAGCAGAGGGGATTTCCTGAGGCACCCATCAGAACAAATCTCGTCTCCACAAGGAAACTTGTGCATGGGAGCTAAGCCAAAGCTTAGGAGAATACTTCAGGGTCCCGGTGCCACCTCCCCATTCCAAGGCCCTCATGGACACAAACACACGTTAGGACCCATCCTCTGGAAAGTGCATTTCAACTCAGACACCCCGGTTGCTCCCGCAGATCCATTAGATCTAAACTGTCTTGTTGCTAGGAGACAATTGGAAGGTGAGGCGGACTTCGCAGGCATCCATCCTCGAACAGTGCTCTGGAGTCATTCCATATGGGATGTCCTTGAGCTGTCCAACAGGTCTCAATTGTCCCGCAGAAGGAATCCTTGAAGGGGGCATCCCACATCTCCCAACGTGGAAAACCTCCACGGTCTCGAGATTCCGCTCCCTTCATGAAGGGGCCGTCATGCACAGAAACTCCAACCTGAGCCAACGTCGGATCCTCGCCCTGACTTCAGATGCATGAGATATTGGTTCAGATCTGCAGGGGGTACCTGCCGTGCCCTCACCCTGAATCCGAAGTCTAGCTTGTGTTCTCAGACTTCCGTCCTCACTCTCCTGGCCCCGAAGCCCTCAAGTTTGGCAATTCCGGACCGACAATGAAGCACTCTGCCTGCCCTCTAGAAAAAATATATTGCCTAATGAGCAGCCCAGGCAGCTTAAATGAGGATAAACCTACACGGCACTGGAATGTACCCAAATTATATAGTCTAACCTGGGCACTAATGCACTGTCTGACACAACCTGAGCCCGGACCTGCTGACCAACACCCAGACAGCTGACCGCACGCTGAGCACATCAGACCCGCCATGGCCTTAGGTCATCATCTCTTCCCTACCTCAGTTTTCAGGCTTCAGAACCTACACCTTATCTCCAATCACTGCCCACGGGTGACTGTGATGCAGAAATCAGAACTCTTCCTGACCCATGGTAAGAAACCTTGTGGTTGGCATGTTGTCCAACGTTCAGTGTAGGAGAAACCAGCATTCACCCAGAGGCCCCGCCCATTCTTGAGTGCGACGAGAGCGTATACACGCATTGTGACCTCAGCGTGAGTCCTGTCCTCTAGTAAGTCCTCTCAGTGGCTGGACCATTAGATGTCATAATGGGCTTGACATGTCCTTAGTCCCCAATTTTTAACCAGATTTCTGGTTGTCCAGTCGCCCCACCCCAGGGCTCTACTCTGGAATCCCTCATTTAGTGGGACATCTGAGGTTGAAAAACAAAATGAAACAAATCGACAACAACAAAAAACGGACTTCTTCCATCCCCAGAATGACCCCAAACTCTTTGGACGGGACCGAACCCCCAGAGAGTAAGACTCGTCCATTTCCCATGAAGTCACCCGGCAATTTCACGACCATGAGTGACACGATATCCAGAGACAAAAACTTGAGCAAGAGCCTCACACTCGCCCTTTTTTCATATCCCGAAGTGTTCTCCTCATGGTCTGTAGATCAGTCCTGCCATACCTATGACCCAAAACATAAGCCGAGTTTGTGTTTTCAGACAACTGTCCAAACAGCTCTGGCCTACACACCCTACAGGCTCAGGGCCCTGGAGCCAAACCTGAGGACTGTACTTGCCCTCTCCAAGGGAATTGTATGTGCCCATTCCAATGGCCACAACCCTACTAGTAGGATAACCTCCAAAGTCCCTGAGGCCATCCCAATAATTGTGACTTCCCAGGACAAACAGGGGCAATCTGAGCCCATCTGACACCTACCTGCACTCAGACCCGTAGACTGATGTCCCCAGAGGTAAAAAGGAACGAACAGGACCCTAGGCACTAATCGGATCCATTGCTTTGGTTTCCAGGCATCTCTCCTCAGAGGACTGGATTTCAATACCAGCATATGGCTGTTTCTTGACTCACCCATCAGAACAAATCTCATCTACACATGGGAAACATGCACGTTGGAGCTGTGTCAAAGCCTCTGTTTAGGAGAACCCTTCAGGGCCCCAAAGCCACGGCTTCATTCCAAGGTCTCCATAGACACAAAAACATATTAGGACACATCCACAGGAGAGTCCATTTCAAATCAGCCTCCTCGGTTGCCCCCCACATCCAGCAGATCTAACCTGTCTTGTTGCTTGGAGACAATTGGAATGCGAGGTGGGCTACCCATCCATCCATCCTTAGAACCCTGCTCGGAATCGTTGGCCTGGAGCCAACCAATAGGTCTCAATTGTCCTGCAGAAGAATCTTTGCAGTTTGGAGCTTCTCACAACTCCCATCGTGGGAAAACCCCCATGTCCTCGTGATCCAACCCCCTTCAAGAAAGGGCCATCAGGGCAGAAAGTCCAACCTGAGCGATCGTCTGATCCTTGCCCTGACTTCAGATGCACGAGATCTCGATTGAGGTCTGTAGATTGTGCCTGCCATATCCTCACCCAGAAACCTAGGCCTAGCTTGGGTTCTCAGACTGCGTCCTCAGACTACTGGCCCACAAGCCCTCCAGTTGGGCCATCCAGAACTACAATGCCGCACTCTGCCTGCCCTACAGAAGTAAAACATTGCCCTCAGGGCTAACCCGAAACCACAAATGAGGATCAACCTGCACGCCATTCGGCTGTACCCCAAACATATAGGCTGACCTGGGCACTATTTCCCCTTCTGACCCAGCCTGAGCCTGGACCTCCTGGTCCCACCCAGACAGCTGGCCGCACACTGAGCACATCGGACCCGCCATGGCCTTAGGTCGTCATCTCTTCCCAACTGCGGTTTTCAGGCTCCAGAACCTAGACCTTATCTCCAACCACTGCCCAGGGTTGAAAATGATGCAGAAATCATAACTATTTCCCCATGGCAAGAAACCTTGTGGTTGGCATGTTGTCCAACGTTCAGTGTAGTTGAAACAAGCGTGGCCCATGAGGCCCAGCCCATGCTTGCGGGCCACATTGGTCACAAACACACAATGTGACCCTCAGCCTGAGCCCAGTCCTCAGGTAAGGCCTCTCAGGGCCTATATGAAGAGACAGCATATTGGGCTTGCCATGCCCCTAGGCCGCAATTTTTAACCATAGTTCGGGTTGTCCCTTCACTCTTCCCCAGGGCTCTGCTTTGGAATTCCTCTTTTGGTGGGACACCTGAGGTAACAAACCTGAAAGGAGTCCTCCCATCCCACAGATTGACGAAAAACAATTGGGATCGGGCCAAATCCACAGAGAGGAAGATTCGTCCATGGCCCATGAGACCTCCCCAACATTCCACGGCCATCGCTGAAACAAAATCCAGAGACAAAAGCCTGAGCAAGCGCCTCAGACTCGCTCATTCTTCATATCCTGAAGAGTTCTTCTCATGGTTTGTAGATCGGGCGTGCCATACCTACGTCCCCAAACTTAAGCTGAGTTTGTGTTTTCAGTCTTCTGTCCTCAAAGTCCTGGGCCACACTCCCTCCAGGCTGGGGCCCCTGGAGCCACACATTAGGACTGCCCCCACACAATCCATGGGAATTCTGCCCATTCCATTGTCAAAAATCCTACAAATTAGGAGAACCCTCCAAAGTCCCTGAGGCCATCCCAATAGTGTAGGTCGCCCGGGACAAAAAAGGGAGGTTGATACCGGCTGAGCATCTACCTAGACTCATACCAAGAAGATTGAACCAGACAGGACCCGAGGCCATTATCGGATCCATTGCTTTGGTTTACAGGCATGTCTCCTCAAAAGCCTGGATTCCAATACCAGCAGAGGGGATTTCCTGAGGCACCCATCAGAACAAATCTCGTCTCCACAAGGAAACTTGTGCATGGGAGCTAAGCCAAAGCTTAGGAGAATACTTCAGGGTCCCGGTGCCACCTCCCCATTCCAAGGCCCTCATGGACACAAACACACGTTAGGACCCATCCTCTGGAAAGTGCATTTCAACTCAGACACCCCGGTTGCTCCCGCAGATCCATTAGATCTAAACTGTCTTGTTGCTAGGAGACAATTGGAAGGTGAGGCGGACTTCGCAGGCATCCATCCTCGAACAGTGCTCTGGAGTCATTCCATATGGGATGTCCTTGAGCTGTCCAACAGGTCTCAATTGTCCCGCAGAAGGAATCCTTGAAGGGGGCATCCCACATCTCCCAACGTGGAAAACCTCCACGGTCTCGAGATTCCGCTCCCTTCATGAAGGGGCCGTCATGCACAGAAACTCCAACCTGAGCCAACGTCGGATCCTCGCCCTGACTTCAGATGCATGAGATATTGGTTCAGATCTGCAGGGGGTACCTGCCGTGCCCTCACCCTGAATCCGAAGTCTAGCTTGTGTTCTCAGACTTCCGTCCTCACTCTCCTGGCCCCGAAGCCCTCAAGTTTGGCAATTCCGGACCGACAATGAAGCACTCTGCCTGCCCTCTAGAAAAAATATATTGCCTAATGAGCAGCCCAGGCAGCTTAAATGAGGATAAACCTACACGGCACTGGAATGTACCCAAATTATATAGTCTAACCTGGGCACTAATGCACTGTCTGACACAACCTGAGCCCGGACCTGCTGACCAACACCCAGACAGCTGACCGCACGCTGAGCACATCAGACCCGCCATGGCCTTAGGTCATCATCTCTTCCCTACCTCAGTTTTCAGGCTTCAGAACCTACACCTTATCTCCAATCACTGCCCACGGGTGACTGTGATGCAGAAATCAGAACTCTTCCTGACCCATGGTAAGAAACCTTGTGGTTGGCATGTTGTCCAACGTTCAGTGTAGGAGAAACCAGCATTCACCCAGAGGCCCCGCCCATTCTTGAGTGCGACGAGAGCGTATACACGCATTGTGACCTCAGCGTGAGTCCTGTCCTCTAGTAAGTCCTCTCAGTGGCTGGACCATTAGATGTCATAATGGGCTTGACATGTCCTTAGTCCCCAATTTTTAACCAGATTTCTGGTTGTCCAGTCGCCCCACCCCAGGGCTCTACTCTGGAATCCCTCATTTAGTGGGACATCTGAGGTTGAAAAACAAAATGAAACAAATCGACAACAACAAAAAAACGGACTTCTTCCATCCCCAGAATGACCCCAAACTCTTTGGACGGGACCGAACCCCCAGAGAGTAAGACTCGTCCATTTCCCATGAAGTCACCCGGCAATTTCACGACCATGAGTGACACGATATCCAGAGACAAAAACTTGAGCAAGAGCCTCACACTCGCCCATATTTCATATCCCGAAGTGTTCTCCTCATGGTCTGTAGATCAGTCCTGCCATACCTATGACCCAAAACATAAGCCGAGTTTGTGTTTTCAGACAACTGTCCAAACAGCTCTGGCCTACACACCCTACAGGCTCAGGGCCCTGGAGCCAAACCTGAGGACTGTACTTGCCCTCTCCAAGGGAATTGTATGTGCCCATTCCAATGGCCACAACCCTACTAGTAGGATAACCTCCAAAGTCCCTGAGGCCATCCCAATAATTGTGACTTCCCAGGACAAACAGGGGCAATCTGAGCCCATCTGACACCTACCTGCACTCAGACCCGTAGACTGATGTCCCCAGAGGTAAAAAGGAACGAACAGGACCCTAGGCACTAATCGGATCCATTGCTTTGGTTTCCAGGCATCTCTCCTCAGAGGACTGGATTTCAATACCAGCATATGGCTGTTTCTTGACTCACCCATCAGAACAAATCTCATCTACACATGGGAAACATGCACGTTGGAGCTGTGTCAAAGCCTCTGTTTAGGAGAACCCTTCAGGGCCCCAAAGCCACGGCTTCATTCCAAGGTCTCCATAGACACAAAAACATATTAGGACACATCCACAGGAGAGTCCATTTCAAATCAGCCTCCTCGGTTGCCCCCCACATCCAGCAGATCTAACCTGTCTTGTTGCTTGGAGACAATTGGAATGCGAGGTGGGCTACCCATCCATCCATCCTTAGAACCCTGCTCGGAATCGTTGGCCTGGAGCCAACCAATAGGTCTCAATTGTCCTGCAGAAGAATCTTTGCAGTTTGGAGCTTCTCACAACTCCCATCGTGGGAAAACCCCCATGTCCTCGTGATCCAACCCCCTTCAAGAAAGGGCCATCAGGGCAGAAAGTCCAACCTGAGCGATCGTCTGATGCTTGCCCTGACTTCAGATGCACGAGATCTCGATTGAGGTCTGTAGATTGTGCCTGCCATATCCTCACCCAGAAACCTAGGCCTAGCTTGGGTTCTCAGACTGCGTCCTCAGACTACTGGCCCACAAGCCCTCCAGTTGGGCCATCCAGAACTACAATGCCGCACTCTGCCTGCCCTACAGAAGTAAAACATTGCCCTCAGGGCTAACCCGAAACCACAAATGAGGATCAACCTGCACGCCATTCGGCTGTACCCCAAACATATAGGCTGACCTGGGCACTATTTCCCCTTCTGACCCAGCCTGAGCCTGGACCTCCTGGTCCCACCCAGACAGCTGGCCGCACACTGAGCACATCGGACCCGCCATGGCCTTAGGTCGTCATCTCTTCCCAACTGCGGTTTTCAGGCTCCAGAACCTAGACCTTATCTCCAACCACTGCCCAGGGTTGAAAATGATGCAGAAATCATAACTATTTCCCCATGGCAAGAAACCTTGTGGTTGGCATGTTGTCCAACGTTCAGTGTAGTTGAAACAAGCGTGGCCCATGAGGCCCAGCCCATGCTTGCGGGCCACATTGGTCACAAACACACATTGTGACCCTCAGCCTGAGCCCAGTCCTCAGGTAAGGCCTCTCAGGGCCTATATGAAGAGACAGCATATTGGGCTTGCCATGCCCCTAGGCCGCAATTTTTAACCATAGTTCGGGTTGTCCCTTCACTCTTCCCCAGGGCTCTGCTTTGGAATTCCTCTTTTGGTGGGACACCTGAGGTAACAAACCTGAAAGGAGTCCTCCCATCCCACAGATTGACGAAAAACAATTGGGATCGGGCCAAATCCACAGAGAGGAAGATTCGTCCATGGCCCATGAGACCTCCCCAACATTCCACGGCCATCGCTGAAACAAAATCCAGAGACAAAAGCCTGAGCAAGCGCCTCAGACTCGCTCATTCTTCATATCCTGAAGAGTTCTTCTCATGGTTTGTAGATCGGGCGTGCCATACCTACGTCCCCAAACTTAAGCTGAGTTTGTGTTTTCAGTCTTCTGTCCTCAAAGTCCTGGGCCACACTCCCTCCAGGCTGGGGCCCCTGGAGCCACACATTAGGACTGCCCCCACACAATCCATGGGAATTCTGCCCATTCCATTGTCAAAAATCCTACAAATTAGGAGAACCCTCCAAAGTCCCTGAGGCCATCCCAATAGTGTAGGTCGCCCGGGACAAAAAAGGGAGGTTGATACCGGCTGAGCATCTACCTAGACTCATACCAAGAAGATTGAACCAGACAGGACCCGAGGCCATTATCGGATCCATTGCTTTGGTTTACAGGCATGTCTCCTCAAAAGCCTGGATTCCAATACCAGCAGAGGGGATTTCCTGAGGCACCCATCAGAACAAATCTCGTTCCAAAAGGAAACTTGTGCATGGGAGCTAAGCCAAAGCTTAGGAGAATACTTCAGGGTCCCGGTGCCACCTCCCCATTCCAAGGCCCTCATGGACACAAACACACGTTAGGACCCATCCTCTGGAAAGTGCATTTCAACTCAGACACCCCGGTTGCTCCCGCAGATCCATTAGATTTAAACTGTCTTGTTGCTAGGAGACAATTGGAAGGTGAGGCGGACTTCGCAGGCATCCATCCTCGAACAGTGCTCTGGAGTCATTCCATATGGGATGTCCTTGAGCTGTCCAACAGGTCTCAATTGTCCCGCAGAAGGAATCCTTGAAGGGGGCATCCCACATCTCCCAACGTGGAAAACCTCCACGGTCTCGAGATTCCGCTCCCTTCATGAAGGGGCCGTCATGCACAGAAACTCCAACCTGAGCCAACGTCGGATCCTCGCCCTGACTTCAGATGCATGAGATATTGGTTCAGATCTGCAGGGGGTACCTGCCGTGCCCTCACCCTGAATCCGAAGTCTAGCTTGTGTTCTCAGACTTCCGTCCTCACTCTCCTGGCCCCGAAGCCCTCAAGTTTGGCAATTCCGGACCGACAATGAAGCACTCTGCCTGCCCTCTAGAAAAAATATATTGCCTAATGAGCAGCCCAGGCAGCTTAAATGAGGATAAACCTACACGGCACTCGAATGTACCCAAATTATATAGTCTAACCTGGGCACTAATGCACTGTCTGACACAACCTGAGCCCGGACCTGCTGACCAACACCCAGACAGCTGACCGCACGCTGAGCACATCAGACCCGCCATGGCCTTAGGTCATCATCTCTTCCCTACCTCAGTTTTCAGGCTTCAGAACCTACACCTTATCTCCAATCACTGCCCACGGGTGACTGTGATGCAGAAATCAGAACTCTTCCTGACCCATGGTAAGAAACCTTGTGGTTGGCATGTTGTCCAACGTTCAGTGTAGGAGAAACCAGCATTCACCCAGAGGCCCCGCCCATTCTTGAGTGCGACGAGAGCGTATACACGCATTGTGACCTCAGCGTGAGTCCTGTCCTCTAGTAAGTCCTCTCAGTGGCTGGACCATTAGATGTCATAATGGGCTTGACATGTCCTTAGTCCCCAATTTTTAACCAGATTTCTGGTTGTCCAGTCGCCCCACCCCAGGGCTCTACTCTGGAATCCCTCATTTAGTGGGACATCTGAGGTTGAAAAACAAAATGAAACAAATCGACAACAACAAAAAAACGGACTTCTTCCATCCCCAGAATGACCCCAAACTCTTTGGACGGGACCGAACCCCCAGAGAGTAAGACTCGTCCATTTCCCATGAAGTCACCCGGCAATTTCACGACCATGAGTGACACGATATCCAGAGACAAAAACTTGAGCAAGAGCCTCACACTCGCCCTTTTTTCATATCCCGAAGTGTTCTCCTCATGGTCTGTAGATCAGTCCTGCCATACCTATGACCCAAAACATAAGCCGAGTTTGTGTTTTCAGACAACTGTCCAAACAGCTCTGGCCTACACACCCTACAGGCTCAGGGCCCTGGAGCCAAACCTGAGGACTGTACTTGCCCTCTCCAAGGGAATTGTATGTGCCCATTCCAATGGCCACAACCCTACTAGTAGGATAACCTCCAAAGTCCCTGAGGCCATCCCAATAATTGTGACTTCCCAGGACAAACAGGGGCAATCTGAGCCCATCTGACACCTACCTGCACTCAGACCCGTAGACTGATGTCCCCAGAGGTAAAAAGGAACGAACAGGACCCTAGGCACTAATCGGATCCATTGCTTTGGTTTCCAGGCATCTCTCCTCAGAGGCCTGGATTTCAATACCAGCATATGGCTGTTTCTTGACTCACCCATCAGAACAAATCTCATCTACACATGGGAAACATGCACGTTGGAGCTGTGTCAAAGCCTCTGTTTAGGAGAACCCTTCAGGGCCCCAAAGCCACGGCTTCATTCCAAGGTCTCCATAGACACAAAAACATATTAGGACACATCCACAGGAGAGTCCATTTCAAATCAGCCTCCTCGGTTGCCCCCCACATCCAGCAGATCTAACCTGTCTTGTTGCTTGGAGACAATTGGAATGCGAGGTGGGCTACCCATCCATCCATCCTTAGAACCCTGCTCGGAATCGTTGGCCTGGAGCCAACCAATAGGTCTCAATTGTCCTGTAGAAGAATCTTTGCAGTTTGGAGCTTCTCACAACTCCCATCGTGGGAAAACCCCCATGTCCTCGTGATCCAACCCCCTTCAAGAAAGGGCCATCAGGGCAGAAAGTCCAACCTGAGCGATCGTCTGATGCTTGCCCTGACTTCAGATGCACGAGATCTCGATTGAGGTCTGTAGATTGTGCCTGCCATATCCTCACCCAGAAACCTAGGCCTAGCTTGGGTTCTCAGACTCCGTCCTCAGACTACTGGCCCACAAGCCCTCCAGTTGGGCCATCCAGAACTACAATGCCGCACTCTGCCTGCCCTACAGAAGTAAAACATTGCCCTCAGGGCTACCCCGAAACCGCAAATGAGGATCAACCTGCACGCCATTCGGCTGTACCCCAAACATATAGGCTGACCTGGGCACTATTTCCCCTTCTGACCCAGCCTGAGCCTGGACCTCCTGGTCCCACCCAGACAGCTGGCCGCACAGTGAGCACATCGGACCCGCCATGGCCTTAGGTCGTCATCTCTTCCCAACTGCGGTTTTCAGGCTCCAGAACCTAGACCTTATCTCCAACCACTGCCCAGGGATGAAAATGATGCAGAAATCAGAACTCTTTCCTCATGGCAAGAAACCTTGTGGTTGGCATGTTGTCCAACGTTCAGTGTAGTTGAAACAGCGTGAACCATGAGGCCCAGCCCATGCTTGCGGGCCACATTGGTCACAAACACACATTGTGACCCTCAGCCTGAGCCCAGTCCTCAGGTAAGGCCTCTCAGGGCCTATATGAAGAGACAGCATATTGGGCTTGCCATGCTCCTAGGCCGCAATTTTTAACCATAGTTCGGGTTGTCCCTTCACTCTTCCCCAGGGCTCTGCTTTGGAATTCCTCTTTTGGTGGGACACCTGAGGTAACAAACCTGAAAGGAGTCCTCCCATCCCACAGATTGACGAAAAACAATTGGGATCGGGCCAAATCCACAGAGAGGAAGATTCGTCCATGGCCCATGAGACCTCCCCAACATTCCACGGCCATCGCTGAAACAAAATCCAGAGACAAAACCCTGAGCAAGCGCCTCAGACTCGCTCATTCTTCATATCCTGAAGAGTTCTTCTCATGGTTTGTAGATCGGGCGTGCCATACCTACGTCCCCAAACTTAAGCTGAGTTTGTGTTTTCAGTCTTCTGTCCTCAAAGTCCTGGGCCACACTCCCTCCAGGCTGGGGCCCCTGGAGCCACACATTAGGACTTCCCCCACCCAATCCATGGGAATACTGCCCATTCCATTGTCAAAAATCGTACAAATTAGGAGAACCCTCCAAAGTCCCTGAGGCCATCCCAATAGTGTAGGTCGCCCGGGACAAAAAAGGGCGGTTGATACCAGCTGAGCATCTACCTAGACTCATACCAAGAAGATTGAACCAGACAGGACCCGAGGCCATTATCGGATCCATTGCTTTGGTTTACAGGCATGTCTCCTCAAAAGCCTGGATTCCAATAACAGCAGAGGGGATTTCCTGAGGCACCCATCAGAACAAATCTCGTTCCAAAAGGAAACTTGTGCATGGGAGCTAAGCCAAAGCTTAGGAGAATACTTCAGGGTCCCGGTGCCACCTCCCCATTCCAAGGCCCTCATGGACACAAACACACGTTAGGACCCATCCTCTGGAAAGTGCATTTCAACTCAGCCACCACGGTTGCTCCCGCAGATCCATTAGATCTAAACTGTCTTGTTGCTTGGAGACAATTGGAAGGTGAGGCGGACTTCGCAGGCATCCATCCTCGAACAGTGCTCTGGAGTCATTCCATATGGGATGTCCTGGAGCTGTCCAACAGGTCTCAATTGTCCCGCAGAAGGAATCCTTGAAGGGGGCATCCCACATCTCCCAACGTGGAAAACCTCCATGGTCTCGAGATTCCGCTCCCTTCATGAAGGGGCCGTCATGCACAGAAACTCCAACCTGAGCCAACGTCGGATCCTCGCCCTGACTTCAGATGCATGAGATATTGGTTCAGATCTGCAGGGGGTACCTGCCGTGCCCTCACCCTGAATCCGAAGTCTAGCTTGTGTTCTCAGACTTCCGTCCTCACTCTCCTGGCCCCGAAGCCCTCAAGTTTGGCAATTCCGGACCGACAATGAAGCACTCTGCCTGCCCTCTAGAAAAAATATATTGCCTAATGAGCAGCCCAGGCAGCTTAAATGAGGATAAACCTACACGGCACTGGAATGTACCCAAATTATATAGTCTAACCTGGGCACTAATGCACTGTCTGACACAACCTGAGCCCGGACCTGCTGACCAACACCCAGACAGCTGACCGCACGCTGAGCACATCAGACCCGCCATGGCCTTAGGTCATCATCTCTTCCCTACCTCAGTTTTCAGGCTTCAGAACCTACACCTTATCTCCAATCACTGCCCACGGGTGACTGTGATGCAGAAATCAGAACTCTTCCTGACCCATGGTAAGAAACCTTCTGGTTGGCATGTTGTCCAACGTTCAGTGTAGGAGAAACCAGCATTCACCAAGAGGCCCCGCCCATTCTTGAGTGCGACGAGAGCATAAACACGCATTGTGACCTCAGCGTGAGTCCTGTCCTCTAGTAAGTCCTCTCAGTGGCTGGACCATTAGATGTCTTAATGGGCTTGACATGTCCCTAGTCCCCAATATTTAACCAGATTTCTGGTTGTCCAGTCGCCCCACCCCAGGGCTCTACTCTGGAATCCCTCATTTGGTGGGACATCTGAGGTTGAAAAACAAAATGAAACAAATCGACAACAACAAAAAAACGGACTTCTTCCATCCCCAGAATGACCCCAAACTCTTTGGACGGGACCGAACCCCCAGAGAGTAAGACTCGTCCATTTCCCATGAAGTCACCCGGCAATTTCACGACCATGAGTGACACTTTATCCAGAGACAAAAACTTGAGCAAGAGCCTCACACTCGCCCTTTTTTCATATCCCGAAGTGTTCTCCTCATGGTCTGTAGATCAGTCCTGCCATACCTATGACCCAAAACATAAGCCGAGTTTGTGTTTTCAGACAACTGTCCAAACAGCTCTGGCCTACACACCCTACAGGCTCAGGGCCCTGGAGCCAAACCTGAGGACTGTACTTGCCCTCTCCAAGGGAATTGTATGTGCCCATTCCAATGGCCACAACCCTACTAGTAGGATAACCTCCAAAGTCCCTGAGGCCATCCCAATAGTTGTGGCTTCCCAGGACAAACAGGGGCAATCTGAGCCCATCTGAGCACCTACCTGCACTCAAACCCGTAGACTGATGTCCCCAGAGGTAAAAAGGAACGAACAGGCCCCTAGGCACTAATCGGATCCATTGCTTTGGTTTCCAGGCATCTCTCCTCAGAGGCCTGGATTGCAATACAAGCATATGGCTGTATCTTGACTCACCCATCAGAACAAATCTCATCTACACATGGGAAACATGCACGTTGGAGCTGTGCCAAAGCCTCTGTTTAGGAGAACCCTTCAGGGCCCCAGGGCCACCGCTTCATTCCAAGGTCTCCATAGACACAAAAACATATTAGGACACATCCACAGGAGAGTCCATTTCAACTCAGCCTCCTCGGTTGCCCCCCACATCCAGCAGATCTAACCTGTCTTGTTGCTTGGAGACAATTGGAATGCGAGGTAGGTTACCCAGCCATCCATCCTTAGAACCCTGCTCGGAATCGTTGGCCTGGAGCCAACCAACAGGTTTCAATTGTCCTGCAGAAGAATCTTTGCAGTTTGGAGCTTCTCACAACTCCCATCGTGGGAAAACCCCATGTCTTGGTGATCCAACCCCCTTCAAAAAAAGGCCATCAGGGCAGAAAGTCCAACCTGAGCGATCGTCTGATCCTTGCCCTGACTTCAGATGCACGAGATCTCGATTGAGGTCTGTAGATTGTGCCTGCCATATCCTCACCCAGAAACCTAGGCCTAGCTTGGGTTCTCAGACTCCGTCCTCAGACTAGTGGCCCACAAGCCCTCCAGTTGTGCAATCCAGAACTACAATGCCGCACTCTGCCTGCCCTACAGAAGTAAAACATTGCCCTCAGGGCTACCCCGAAACCGCAAATGAGGATCAACCTGCACGCCATTCGGCTGTACCCCAAACATATAGGCTGACCTGGGCACTATTTCCCCTTCTGACCCAGCCTGAGCCTGGACCACCTGGTCCCACCCAGACAGCTGGCCGCACACTGAGCACATCGGACCCGCCATGGCCTTAGGTCGTCATCTCTTCCCAACTGCGGTTTTCAGGCTCCAGAACCTAGACCTTATCTCCAACCACTGCCCAGGGTTGAAAATGATGCAGAAATCAGAACTCTTTCCCCATGGCAAGAAACCTTGTGGTTGGCATGTGGTTCAACGTTCAGTGTAGTTGAAACAAGCGTGGCCCATGAGGCCCAGCCCATGCTTGCGGGCCACATTGGTCACAAACACACATTGTGACCCTCAGCCTGAGCCCAGTCCTCAGGTAAGGCCTCTCAGGGCCTATATGAAGAGACAGCATATTGGGCTTGCCATGCCCCTAGGCCGCAATTTTTAACCATAGTTCGGGTTGTCCCTTCACTCTTCCCCAGGGCTCTGCTTTGGAATTCCTCTTTTGGTGGGACACCTGAGGTAACAAACCTGAAAGGAGTCCTCCCATCCCACAGATTGACGAAAAACAATTGGGATCGGGCCAAATCCACAGAGAGGAAGATTCGTCCATGGCCCATGAGACCTCCCCAACATTCCACGGCCATCGCTGAAACAAAATCCATAGAAAAAATCCTGAGCAAGTGCCTCAGACTCGCTCATTCTTCATATCCTGAAGAGTTCTTCTCATGGTTTGTAGATCGGGCGTGCCATACCTACGTCCCCAAACTTAAGCTGAGTTTGTGTTTTTAGTCTTCTGTCCTCAAAGTCCTTGGCCACACTCCCTCCAGGCTGGGGCCCCTGGAGCCACACATTAGGACTGCCCCCACCCAATCCATGGGAATTCTGCCCATTCCATTGTCAAAATCGTACAAATTAGGAGAACCCTCCAAAGTCCCTGAGTCCATCCCAATAGTGGAGGTCGCCCGGGACAAAAAAGGGCGGTTGATACCGGCTGAGCATCTACCTCCACTCATCTACCTCCACTCATACCAAGAAGATTGAACCAGACAGGACCCGAGGCCATTATCGGATCCATTGCTTTGGTTTACAGGCATGTCACCTCAAAAGCCTGGATTCCAATACCAGCAGAGGGGATTTCCTGAGGCACCCATCAGAACAAATGTCGTCTCCACAAGGAAACTTGTGCATGGGAGCTAAGCCAAAGCTTAGGAGAATACTTCAGGGTCCCGGTGCCACCTCCCCATTCCAAGGCCCTCATGGACACAAACACAGGTTAGGACCCATCCTCTGGAAAGTGCATTTCAACTCAGCCACCCCGGGTGCTCCCGCAGATCCATTAGATCTAAACTGTCTTGGTGCTAGGAGACAATTGGACGGCGAGGCTGACTTCCCAGGCATCCATCCTCGAACGGTGCTCTGGAGTCATTCCATATGGGATGTCCTGGAGCTGTCCAACAGGTCTCAATTGTCCCGCAGAAGGAATCCTTGAAAGGGGCATCCCACATCTCTCACGTGGAAAACCTCCATGGCCTCGAGATTCCGCTCTCTTCATGAAGGGGCCGTCATGCACAGAAACTCCAACCTGAGCCAACGTCGGATCCTCGCCCTGACTTCAGATGCATGAGATATTGGTTCAGATCTGCAGGGGGTACCTGCCGTGCCCTCACCCTGAATCCGAAGTCTAGCTTGTGTTCTCAGACTTCCGTCCTCACTCTCCTGGCCCCGAAGCCCTCAAGTTTGGCAATTCCGGACCGACAATGAAGCACTCTGCCTGCCCTCTAGAAAAAATATATTGCCTAATGAGCAGCCCAGGCAGCTTAAATGAGGATAACCCTACACGGCACTCGAATGTACCCAAATTATATAGTCTAACCTGGGCACTAATGCACTGTCTGACACAACCTGAGCCCGGACCTGCTGAACAACACCCAGACAGCTGACCGCACGCTGAGCACATCAGACCGGCCATGGCCTTAGGTCATCATCTCTTCCCTACCTCAGTTTTTAGGCTTCAGAACCTAGACCTTATCTCCAATCACTGCCCACGGGTGACTGTGATGCAGAAATCAGAACTCTTCCTGACCCATGGCAAGAAACCTTGTGGTTGGCATGTTGTCCAACGTTCAGTGTAGGAGAAACCAGCATTCACCCTGAGGCCACGCCCATTCTTGCGTGCGACGAGAGCATAAACACACATTGTGACCTCAGCGTGAGTCCTGTCCTCTAGTAAGTCCTCTCAGTGGCTGGACCATTAGCTGTCATAATGGGCTTGACATGTCCCTAGTCCCCAATTTTTAACCAGATTTCTGGTTGTCCATTCGCCCCACCCCAGTGCTCTAATCTGGAATCCCTCATTTGGTGGGACATCTGAGGTTGAAAAACAAAATGAAACAAATCGACAACAACAACAAAAATACGGACTTCTTCCATCCCCAGAATGACCCCAAACTCTTTGGACGGGACCGAACCCCCAGAAAGTAAGACTCGTCCATTTCCCATGAAGTCTCCCGGCAATTTCACGACCATGAGTGACACGATATCCAGAGACAAAAACTTGAGCAAGAGCCTCACACTCGCCCTTTTTTCATATCCCGAAGTGTTCTCCTCATGGTCTGTAGATCAGTCCTGCCATACCTATGACTCAAAACATAAGCCGAGTTTGTGTTTTCAGACAACTGTCCAAACAGCTCTGGCCTACACACCCTACAGGCTCAGGGCCCTGGAGCCAAACATGAGGACTGTACTTGCCCTCTCCAAGGGAATTGTATGTGCCCATTCCAATGGCCACAAACCTACTAGTAGGATAACCTCCAAAGTCCCTGAGGCCACCCCAATAGTTGTGGCTTCCCAGGACAAACAGGGGCAATCTGAGCCCATCTGACCACCTACCTGCACTCAGACCCGTAGACAGTTGTCCCCAGAGGTAAAAAGGAACGAACAGGCCCCTAGGCACTAATCGGATCCATTGCTTTGGTTTCCAGGCATCTCTCATCGGAGGCCTGGATTTCAATACCAGCATATGGCTGTTTCTTGACTCACCCATCAGAACAAATCTCATCTACACATGGGAAACATGCACGTTGGAGCTGTGTTAAAGCCTCTGTTTAGGAGAACCCTTCAGGGCCCCAGGGCCACCGCTCCATTCCAAGGTCTCCATACACACAAAAATATATTAGGACACATCCACAGGAGAGTCCATTTCAAATCAGCCTCCTCGGTTGCCCCCCACATCCATCAGATCTAACCTGTCTTGTTGCTTTGAGACCATTGGAATGCGAGGTGGTCTACCCAGCCATCCATCCTTAGAACCCTACTCGGAATCGTTGGCCTGGAGCCAACCAACAGGTCTCAATTGTCCTGCAGAAGAATCTTTGCAGTTTGGAGCTTCTCACAACTCCCATCGTGGGAAAACCCCCATGTCCTCGTGATCCAACCCCCTTCAAGAAAGGGCCATCAGGGCAGAAAGTCCAACCTGAGCGATCGTCTGATCCTTGCCCTGACTTCAGATGCACTAGATCTCGATTGAGGTCTGTAGATTGTGCCTGCCATATCCTCACCCAGAAACCTAGGCCTAGCTTGGGTTCTCAGACTCCGTCCTCAGACTACTGGCCCACAAGCCCTCCAGTTGGGCAATCCAGAACTACAATGCCGCACTCTGCCTGCCCTAAAGAAGTCAAACATTGCCCTCAGGGCTACCCTGAAACCGCAAATGAGGATCAACCTGCACGCCATTCGGCTGTACCCCAAACATATAGGCTGACCTGGGCACTATTTCCCCTTCTGACCCAGCCTGAGCCTGGACCTCCTGGTCCCACCCAGACAGCTGGCCGCACACTGAGCACATCGGACCCGCCATGGCCTTAGGTCGTCATCTCTTCCCAACTGCGGTTTTCAGGCTCCAGAACCTAGACCTTATCTCCAACCACTGCCCAGGGTTGAAAATGATGCAGAAATCATAACTATTTCCCCATGGCAAGAAACCTTGTGGTTGGCATGTTGTCCAACGTTCAGTGTAGTTGAAACAAGCGTGGCCCATGAGGCCCAGCCCATGCTTGCGGGCCACATTGGTCACAAACACACATTGTGACCCTCAGCCTGAGCCCAGTCCTCAGGTAAGGCCTCTCAGGGCCTATATGAAGAGACAGCATATTGGGCTTGCCATGCCCCTAGGCCCCAATTTTTAACCATAGTTCGGGTTGTCCCTACACTCTTCCCCAGGGCTCTGCTTTGGAATTCCTCTTTTGGTGGGACACCTGAGGTAACAAACCTGAAAGGAGTCCTCCCATCCCACAGATTGACGAAAAACAATAGGGATCGGGCCAAAACCACAGAGAGGAAGATTCTTCCATGGCCCATGAGACCTCCCGAACATTCCACGGCCATCGCTGAAACAAAATCCAGAGACAAAAGCCTGAGCAAGCGCCTCAGACTCGCTCATTCTTCATATCCTGAAGAGTTCTTCTCATGGTTTGTAGATCGGGCGTGCCATACCTACGTCCCCAAACTTAAGCTGAGTTTGTGTTTTCAGTCTTCTGTCCTCAAAGTCCTGGGCCACACTCCCTCCAGGCTGGGGCCCCTGGAGCCACACATTAGGACTGCCCCCACCCAATCCATGGGAATTCTGCCCATTCCATTGTCAAACATTGTACAAATTAGGAGAACCCTCCAAAGTCCCTGAGGCCATCCCAATAGTGTAGGTCGACCGGGACAAAAAAGGGCGGTTGATACCGGATGAGCATCTACCTCCACTCATCTACCTCCACTCATACCAAGAAGATTGAACCAGACAGGACCCGAGGCCATTATCGGATCCATTGCTTTAGTTTACAGGCATGTCTCCTCAAACGCCTGGATTCCAATACCAGCAGAGGGGATTTCCTGAGGCACCCATCAGAACAAATCTCGTCTCCACAAGGAAACTTGTGCATGGTAGCTATGCCAAAGCTTAGGAGAATACTTCAGGGTCCCGGTGCCACCTCCCCATTCCAAGGCCCTCATGGACACAAACACACGTTAGGACCCATCCTCTGGAAAGTGCATTTCAACTCAGCCACCCCGGTTGCTCCCGCAGATCCATTACATCTAAACTGTCTTGTTGCTAGGAGACAATTGGAAGGCGAGGCGGACTTCCCAGGCATCCATCCTCGAACGGTGCTCTGGAGTCATTCCATATGGGATGTCCTGGAGCTGTCCAACAGGTCTCAATTGTCCCGCAGAAGGAATCCTTGAAGGGGGCATCCCACATCTCCCAACGTGGAAAACCTCCATGGCCTCGAGATTCCGCTCCCTTCATGAAGGGGCCGTCATGCACAGAAACTCCAACCTGAGCCAACGTCGGATCCTCGCCCTGACTTCAGATGCATGAGATATTGGTTCAGATCTGCAGGGGGTACCTGCCGTGCCCTCACCCTGAATCCGAAGTCTAGCTTGTGTTCTCAGACTTCCGTCCTCACTCTCCTGGCCCCGAAGCCCTCAAGTTTGGCAATTCCGGACCGACAATGAAGCACTCTGCCTGCCCTCTAGAAAAAATATATTGCCTAATGAGCAGCCCAGGCAGCTTAAATGAGGATAAACCTACACGGCACTCGAATGTACCCGAATTATATAGTCTAACCTGGGCACTAATGCACAGTCTGACACAACCTGAGCCCGGACCTGCTGACCAACACCCAGACAGCTGACCGCAAGCTGAGCACATCAGACCCGCCATGGCCTTAGGTCATCATCTCTTCCCTACCTCAGTTTTCAGGCTTCAGAACCTAGACCTTATCTCCAATCACTGCCCACGGGTGACTGTGATGCAGAAATCAGAACTCTTCCTGACCCATGGCAAGAAACCTTGTGGTTGGCATGTTGTCCAACGTTCAGTGTAGGAGAAACCAGCATTCACCCTGAGGCCACGCCCATTCTTGAGTGCGACGAGAGCATAAACACGAATTGTGACCTCAGCGTGAGTCCTGTCCTCTAGTAAGTCCTCTCAGTGGCTGGACCTTTAGATGTCATAATGGGCTTGACATGTCCCTAGTCCCCAATTTTTAACCAGATTTCTGGTTGTCCATTCGCCCCACCCCAGTGCTCTAATCTGGATTCCCTCATTTGGTGGGACATCTGAGGTTGAAAAACAAAATGAAACAAATCGACAACAACAACAAAAAAACGGAATTCTTCCATCCCAAGAATGACCCCAAACTCTTTGGACGGGACCGAACCCCCAGAGAGTAAGACTCGTCCATTTCCCATGAAGTCACCCGGCAATTTCACGACCATGAGTGACACGATATCCAGAGACAAAAACTTGAGCAAGAGCCTCAGACTCGCCCTTTTTTCATATCCCGAAGTGTTCTCCTCATGGTCTGTAGATCAGTCCTGCCATACCTATGACCCAAAACATAAGCCGAGTTTGTGTTTTCAGACAACTGTCCAAACAGCTCTGGCCTACACACCCTACAGGCTCAGGGCCCTGGAGCCAAACCTGAGGACTGTACTTGCCCTCTCCAAGGGAATTGTATGTGCCCATTCCAATGGCCACAACCCTACTAGTAGGATAACCTCCAAAGTCCCTGAGGCCATCCCAGTAGTTGTGGCTTCCCAGGACAAACAGGGGCAATCTGAGCCCATCTGAGCACCTACCTGCACTCAGACCCGTAGACTGATGTCCCCAGAGGTAAAAAGGAACGAACAGGCCCCTAGGCACTAATCGGATCCATTGCTTTGGTTTCCAGGCATCTCTCCTCAGAGGCCTGGATTTCAATACCAGCATATGGCTTTTTCTTGACTCACCCATCAGAACAAATCTCATCTACACTTGGGAAACATGCACGTTGGAGCTGTGTCAAAGACTCTGTTTAGGAGAACCCTTCAGGGCCCCAGGGCCACCGCTTCATTCCAAGGTCTCCATAGACACAAAAACATACTAGGACACATCCACAGGAGAGTCCATTTCAACTCAGCCTCCTCGGTTGCCCCCCACATCCAGCAGATCTAACCTGTCTTGTTGCTAGGAGACCATTGGAATGTGAGGTGGGCTACCCAGCCATCCATCCTTAGAACCCTGCTCGGAATCGTTGGCCTGGAGCCAACCAACAGGTCTCAATTGTCCTGCAGAAGAATCTTTGCAGTTTGGAGCTTCTCACAACTTCCATCATGGGAAAACCTCCATGTCCTCGTGATCCAACCCCCTTCAAGAAAGGGCCATCAGGGCAGAAAGTCCAACCTGAGCGATCGTCTGATCCATGCCCTGACTTCAGATGCACGAGATCTCGATTGAGGTCTGTTGATTGTGCCTGCCATATCCTCATCCAGAAACCTAGGCCTAGCTTGGGTTCTCAGACTCCGTCCTCAGACTTCTGGCCCACAAGCCCTCCAGTTCGGCAATCCAGAACTACAATGCTGCACTCTGCCTGCCCTACAGAAGTAAAACATTGCCCTCAGGGCTACCCCGAAACCGCAAATGAGGATCAACCTGCACGCCATTCGGCTGTACCCCAAACATATAGGCTGACCTGGGCACTATTTCCCCTTCTGACCCAGCCTGAGCCTGGACCTCCTGGTCCCACCCAGATAGCTGGCCGCACACTGAGCACATCGGACCCGCCATGGCCTTAGGTCGTCATCTCTTCCCAACTGCGGTTTTCAGGCTCCAGAACCTAGACCTTATCTCCAACCACTGCCCAGGGATGAAAATGATGCAGAAATCAGAACTCTTTCCCATGGCAAGAAACCTTGTGGTTGGCGTGTTGTCCAACGTTCAGTGTAGTTGAAACAAGCGTGGCCCATGAGGCCCAGCCCATGCTTGCGGGCCACATTGGTCACAAACACACATTGTGACCCTCAGCCTGAGCCCAGTCCTCAGGTAAGGCCTCTCAGGGCCTATTTGAAGAGACAGCATATTGGGCTTGCCATGCCCCTAGGCCCCAATTTTTAACCATAGTTCGGGTTGTCCCTTCACTCTTCCCCAGGGCTCTGCTTTGGAATTCCTCTTTTGGTGGGACACCTGAGGTAACAAACCTGAAAGGAGTCCTCCCATCCCACAGATTGACGAAAAACAATTGGGATCGGGCCAAAACCACAGAGAGGAAGATTCTTCCATGGCCCATGAGACCTCCCGAACATTCCACGGCCATCGCTGAAACAAAATCCAGAGACAAAAGCCTGAGCAAGCGCCTCAGACTCGCTCATTCTTCATATCCTGAAGAGTTCTTCTCATGGTTTGTAGATCGGGCGTGCCATACCTACGTCCCCAAACTTAAGCTGAGTTTGTGTTTTCAGTCTTCTGTCCTCAAAGTCCTGGGCCACACTCCCTCCAGGCTGGGGCCCCTGGAGCCAACATTAGGACTGCCCCCACCCAATCCATGGGAATTCTGCCCATTCCATTGTCAAACATCGTACAAATTAGGAGAACCCTCCAAAGTAACTGAGGCCATCCCAATAGGGTAGGTCGCCCGGGACAAAAAAGGGCGGTTGATACCGGATGAGCATCTACCTCCACTCATCTACCTCCACTCATACCAAGAAGATTGAACCAGACAGGACCCGAGGCCATTATCGGATCCATTGCTTTGGTTTACAGGCATGTCTCCTAAAAGCCTGGATTCCAATACCAGCAGAGGGGATTTCCTGAGGCACCCATCAGAACAAATCTCGTCTCCACAAGGAAACTTGTGCATGGGAGCTATGCCAAAGCTTAGGAGAATACTTCAGGGTCCCGGTGCCACCTCCCCATTCCAAGGCCCTCATGGACACAAACACACGTTAGGACCCATCCTCTGGAAAGTGCATTTCAACTCAGCCACCCCGGTTGCTCCCGCAGATCCATTACATCTAAACTGTCTTGTTGCTAGGAGACAATTGGAAGGCGAGGCGGACTTCCCAGGCATCCATCCTCGAACGGTGCTCTGGAGTCATTCCATATGGGATGTCCTGGAGCTGTCCAACAGGTCTCAATTGTCCCGCAGAAGGAATCCTTGAAGGGGGCATCCCACATCTCCCAACGTGGAAAACCTCCATGGCCTCGAGATTCCGCTCTCTTCATGAAGGGGCCGTCATGCACAGAAACTCCAACCTGAGCCAACGTCGGATCCTCGCCCGGACTTCAGATGCATGAAATATTGGTTCAGATCTGCAGGGGGTACCTGACGTGCCCTCACCCTGAATCCGAAGTCTAGCTTGTGTTCTCAGACTTCCGTCCTCACTCTCCTGGCCCCGAAGCCCTCAAGTTTGGCAATTCCGGACCGACAATGAAGCACTCTGCCTGGCCTCTAGAAAAAATATATTGCCTAATGAGCAGCCCAGGCAGCTTAAATGAGGATAAACCTACACGGCACTCGAATGTACCCGAATTATATAGTCTAACCTGGGCACTAATGCACTGTCTGACACAACCTGAGCCCGGACCTGCTGACCAACACCCAGACAGCTGACCGCACGCTGAGCACATCAGACCCGCCATGGCCTTAGGTCATCATCTCTTCCCTACCTCAGTTTTCAGGCTTCAGAACCTAGACCTTATCTCCCATCACTGCCCACGGGTGACTGTGATGCAGAAATCAGAACTCTTCCTGACCCATGGCAAGAAACCTTGTGGTTGGCATGTTGTCCAACGTTCAGTGTAGGAGAAACCAGCATTCACCCTGAGGCCACGCCCATTCTTGAGTGCGACGAGAGCATAAACACGCATTGTGACCTCAGCGTGAGTCCTGTCCTCTAGTAAGTCCTCTCAGTGGCTGGACCTTTAGTTGTCATAATGGGCTTGACATGTCCCTAGTCCCCAATTTTTAACCAGATTTCTGGTTGTCCAGTCGCCCCACCCCAGGGCTCTACTCTGGAATCCCTCTTTTGGTGGGACCTCTGAGGTTGAAAAACAAAATGAAACAAATCGACAACAACAAAAAAACGGACTTCTTCCATCCCCAGAATGACCCCAAACTCTTTGGACGGGACCGAACCCCCAGAGAGTAAGACTCGTCCATTTCCCATGAAGTCACCCGGTAATTTCACGACCATGAGTGACAGGATATCCAGAGACAGAAACTTGAGCAAGACCTCACACTCGCCCTTTTTTCATATCCCGAAGTGTTCTCCTCATGGTCTGTAGATCAGTCCTGCCATACCTATGACCCAAAACATAAGCCGAGTTTGTGTTTCAGACAACTGTCCAAACAGCTCTGGCCTACACACCCTACAGGCTCAGGGCCCTGGAGCCAAACCTGAGGACTGTACTTGCCCTCTCCAAGGGAATTGTATGTGCCCATTCCAATGGCCACAACCCTACTAGTAGGATAACCTCCAAAGTCCCTGAGGCCATCCCAATAGTTGTGGCTTCCCAGGACAAACAGGGGCAATCTGAGCCCATCTGAGCACCTACCTGCACTCAGACCCGTAGACTGATGTCCCCAGAGGTAAAAAGGAACGAACAGGCCCCTAGACACTAATCGGATCCATTGCTTTGGTTTCCAGGCATCTCTCCTCAGAGGCCTGGATTTCAATACCAGCATATGGCTGTTTCTTGACTCACCCATCAGAACAAATCTCATCTACACATGGGAAACATGCACGTTGGAGCTGTGTCAAAGCCTCTGTTTAGGAGAACCCTTCAGGGCCCCAGGGCCACCGCTTCATTCCAAGGTCTCCATAGACACAAAAACATATTAGGACACATCCACTGGAGAGTCCATTTCAACTCAGCCTCCTCGGTTGCCCCCCACATCCAGCATATCTAACCTGTCTTGTTGCTTGGAGACCATTGGAATGCGAGGTGGGCTACCCAGCCATCCATCCTTAGAACCCTGCTCGGAATCGTTGGCCTGGAGCCAACCAACAGGTCTCAATTGTCCTGCAGAAGAATCTTTGCAGTTTGGAGCTTCTCACAACTCCCATCGTGGGAAAACCCCCATGTCCTCGTGATCCAACCCCCTTCAAGAAAGGGCCATCAGGGCAGAAAGTCCAACCTGAGCGATCGTCTGATGCTTTCCTGACTTCAGATGCACGAGATCTCGATTGAGGTCTGTAGATTGTGCCTGCCATATCCTCACCCAGAAACCTAGGCCTAGCTTGGGTTCTCAGACTCCGTCCTCAGACTACTGGCCCACAAGCCCTCCAGTTTGGCAATCCAGAACTACAATGCTGCACTCTGCCTGCCCTAAAGAAGTAAAACATTGCCCTCAGGGCTACCCCGAAACCGCAAATGAGGATCAACCTGCACGCCATTCGGCTGTACCCCAAACATATAGGCTGACCTGGGCACTATTTCCCCTTCTGACCCAGCCTGAGCCTGGACCTCCTGGTCCCACCCAGACAGCTGGCCGCACACTGAGCACATCGGACCCGCCATGGCCTTAGGTAGTCATCTCTTCCCCACTGCTGTTTTCAGGCTCCAGAACCTAGACCTTATCTCCAACCACTGCCCAGGGTTGAAAATGATGCAGCAATCAGAACTCTTTCCCCATGGCAAGAAACCTTGTGGTTGGCATGTTGTCCAACGTTCAGTGTAGTTGAAACAAGCGTGGCCCATGAGGCCCAGCCCATGCTTGCGGGCCACATTGGTCACAAACACACATTGTGACCCTCAGCCTGAGCCCAGTCCTCAGGTAAGGCCTCTCAGGGCCTATATGAAGAGACAGCATATTGGGCTTGCCATGCCCCTAGGCCCCAATTTTTAACCATAGATCGGGTTGTCCCTTCACTCTTCCCCAGGGCTCTGCTTTGGAATTCCTCTTTTGGTGGGACACCTGAGGTAACAAACCTGAAAGGAGTCCTCCCATCCCACAGATTGACGAAAAACAATTGGGATCGGGCCAAATCTACAGAGAGGAAGATTCGTCCATGGCCCATGAGACCTCCCCAACATTCCACGGCCATCGCTGAAACAAAATCCAGAGACAAAAGCCTGAGCAAGCGCCTCAGACTCGCTCATTCTTCATATCCTGAAGAGTTCTTCTCATGGTTTGTAGATCGGGCGTGCCATACCTACGTCCCCAAACTTAAGCTGAGTTTGTGTTTTCAGTCTTCTGTCCTCAAAGTCCTGGGCCACACTCCCTCCAGGCTGGGGCCCCTGGAGCCACACATTAGGACTGCCCCCACCCAATCCATGGGAATTCTTCCCATTCCATTGTCAAACATCGTACAAATTAGGAGAACCCTCCAAAGTCCCTGAGGCCATCCCAATAGTGTTGGTCGCCCGGGACAAAAAAGGGCGGTTGATACCGGCTGAGCATCTACCTCCACTCATCTACCTCCACTCATACCAAGAAGATTGAACCAGACAGGACCCGAGGCCATTATCGGATCCATTGCTTTGGTTTACAGGCATGTCTCCTCAAAAGCCTGGATTCCAATACCAGAAGAGGGGATTTCCTGAGGCACCCATCAGAACAAATCTCGTCTCCACAAGGAAACTTGTGCATGGGAGCTATGCCAAAGCTTAGGAGAATACTTCAGGGTCCCGGTGCCACCTCCCCATTCCAAGGCCCTCATGGACACAAACACACGTTAGGACCCATCCTCTGGAAAGTGCATTTCAACTCAGCCACCCCGGTTGCTCCCGCAGATCCATTACATCTAAACTGTCTTGTTGCTAGGAGACAATTGGAAGGCGAGGCGGACTTCCCAGGCATCCATCCTGGAACGGTGCTCTGGAGTCATTCCATATGGGATGTCCTGGAGCTGTCCAACAGGTCTCAATTGTCCCGCAGAAGGAATCCTTGAAGGGGGCATCCCACATCTCCCAACGTGGAAAACCTCCATGGCCTCGAGATTCCGCTCCCTTCATGAAGGGGCCGTCATGCACAGAAACTCCAACCTGAGCCAACATCGGATCCTCGCCCTGACTTCAGATGCATGAGATATTGGTTCAGATCTGCAGGGAGTACCTGCCGTGCCCTCACCCTGAATCTGAAGTCTACCTTTTGTTCTCAGACTTCCGTCCTCACTCTCCTGGCCCCGAAGCCCTCAAGTTTGGCATTTCCGGACCGACAATGAAGCACTCTGCCTGCCCTCTAGAAAAAATATATTGCCTAATGAGCAGCCCAGGCAGCTTAAATGAGGATAAACCTACACGGCACTCGAATGTACCCAAATTATATAGTCTAACCTGGGCACTAATGCACTGTCTGACACAACCTGAGCCCGGACCTGCTGACCAACACCCAGACAGCTGACCGCACGCTGAGCACATCAGACCCGCCATGGCCTTAGGTCATCATCTCTTCCCTACCTCAGTTTTCAGGCTTCAGAACCTAGACCTTATCTCCAATCACTGCCCACGGGTGACTGTGATGCAGAAATCAGAACTCTTCCTGACCCATGGCAAGAAACCTTGTGGTTGGCATGTTGTCCAACGTTCAGTGTAGGAGAAACCAGCATTCACCCTGAGGCCCCGCCCATTCTTAAGTGCGACGAGAGCATAAACACGCATTGTGACCTCAGCGTGAGTCCTGTCCTCTAGTAAGTCCTCTCAGTGGCTGGACCATTAGATGTCATAATGGGCTTGACATGTCCCTAGTCCCCAATTTTTAACCAGATTTCTGGTTGTCCAGTCGCCCCACCCCAGGGCTCTACTCTGGAATCCCTCATTTGGTGGGACATCTGAGGTTGAAAAACAAAATGAAACAAATCGACAACAACAAAAAAACGGACTTCTTCCATCCCCAGAATGACCCCAAACTCTTTGGACGGGACCGAACCCCCATAGAGTAAGACTCGTCCATTTCCCATGAAGTCACCGGCAATTTCACGACCATGAGTGACACGATATCCAGAGACGAAAACTTGAGCAAGAGCCTCACACTCGCCCTTTTTTCATATCCCGAAGTGTTCTCCTCATGGTCTATAGATCAGTCCTGCCATACCTATGACCCAAAACATAAGCCGAGTTTGTGTTTTCAGACAACTGTCCAAACAGCTCTGGCCTACACACCCTACAGGCTCAGGGCCCTGGAGCCAAACCTGAGAACTGTACTTGCCCTCTCCAAGGGAATTGTATGTGCCCATTCCAATGGCCACAACCCTACTAGTAGGATAACCTCCAAAGTCCCTGAGGCCATCCCAATAGTTGTGGCTTCCCAGGACAAACAGGGGCAATTTGAGCCCATCTGAGCACCTACCTGCTCTCAGACCCGTAGACAGTTGTCCCCAGAGGTAAAAAGGAACGAAGAGGCCCCTAGGCACTAATCGGATCCATTGCTTTGGTTTCCAGGCATCTCTCCTCAGAGGCCTGGATTTCAATACCAGCATATGGCTGTTTCTTGACTCACCCATCAGAACAAATCTCATCTACACATGGGAAACATGCACGTTGGAGCTGTGTCAAAGCCTCTGTTTAGGAGAACCCTTCAGGGCCCCAGGGCCACCGCTTCATTCCAAGGTCTCCATAGACACAAAAACATATTAGGACACATCCACAGGAGAGTCCATTTCAACTCAGCCTCTTCGGTTGCCCCCCACATCCAGCAGATCTAACCTGTCTTGTTGCTTGGAGACCATTGGAATGCGAGGTGGGCTACCCAGCCATCCATCCGTAGGACCCTGCTCGGAATCGTTGGCCTGGAGCCAACCAACAGGTCTCAATTGTCCTGCAGAAGAATCTTTGCAGTTTGGAGCTTCTCACAAATCCCATCGTGGGAAAACCCCCATGTCCTCGTGATCCAACCCCCTTCAAGAAAGGGCCATCAGGGCAGAAAGTCCAACCTGAGCGATCGTCTGATCCTTGCCCTGACTTCAGATGCACGAGATCTCGATTGAGGTCTGTAGATTGTGCCTGCCATATACTCACCCAGAAACCTAGGCCTAGCTTGGGTTCTCAGACTCCGTCTTCAGACTAGTGGCCCACAAGCCCTCCAGTTTGGCAAGCCAGAACTACAATGCCGCACTCTCCCTGCCCTACAGAAGTAAAACATTGCCCTCAGGGCTACCCCGAAACCGCAAATGAGGATCAACCTGCACGCCATTCGGCTGTACCCCAAACATATAGGCTGACCTGGGCACTATTTCCCCTTCTGACCCAGCCTGAGCCTGGACCTCCTGGTCCCACCCAGACAGCTGGCCGCACACTGAGCACATCGGACCCGCCATGGCCTTAGGTCGTCATCTCTTCCCAACTGCGGTTTTCAGGCTCCAGAACCTAGACCTTATCTCCAAACACTGCCCAGTGTTGAGAATGATGCAGAAATCAGAACTCTTTCCTTATGGCAAGAAACCTTGTGGTTGGCATTTTGTCCAACGTTCAGTGTAGTTGAAACAAGCGTGGCCCATGAGGCCCAGCCCATGCTTGCGGGCCACATTGGTCACAAACACACATTGTGACCCTCAGCCTGAGCCCATTCCTCAGGTAAGGCCTCTCAGGGCCTATATGAAGAGACAGCATATTGGGCTTGCCATGCCCCTAGGCCCCAATTTTTAACCATAGTTCGGGTTGTCCCTACATTCTTCCCCAGGGCTCTGCTTTGGAATTCATCTTTTGGTGGGACACCTGAGGTAACAAACCTGAAAGGAGTCCTCCCATCCCACAGATTGACGAAAAACAATTGGGATCAGGCGAAATCCACAGAGAGGAATATTCGTCCATGGCCCATGAGACATCCACAACATTCCACGGCCATCGCTGAAACAAAATCCAGAGACAAAAGCCTGAGCAAGCTCCTCAGACTCGCTCATTCTTCATATCCTGAAGAGTTCTTCTCATGGTTTGTAGATCGGGCGTGCCATACCTACGTCCCCAAACTTAAGCTGAGTTTGTGTTTTCAGTCTTCTGTCCTCAAAGTCCTGGGCCACACTCCCTCCAGGCTGGGGCCCCTGGAGCCACACATTAGGACTGCCCCCACCGAATCCATGGGAATTCTGCCCATTCCATTGTCAAAAATCGTACAAATTAGGAGAACCCTCCAAAGTCCCTGAGGCCATCCCAATAGTGTAGGTCGCCCGGGACAAAAAAAGGGCGATTGATACCGGCTGAGCATCTACCTCCACTCATCTACCTCCACTCATACCAAGGAGATTGAACCAGACAGGACCCGAGCCCATTATCGAATCCATTGCTTTGGTTTACAGGCATGTCTCCTCAAAAGCCTGGATTCCAATACCAGCAGAGGGGATTACCTGAGGCACTCATCAGAACAAATCTCGTCTCCACAAGGAAACTTGTGCATGGTAGCTAAGCCAAAGCTTAGGAGAATACTTCAGGGTCCCGGTGCCACCTCCCCATTCCAAGGCCCTCATGGACACAAATACACGTTAGGACCCATCCTCTGGAAAGTGCATTTCAACTCAGCCACCCCGGTTGCTTTCGCAGATCCATTAGATCTAAACTGTCTTGTTGCTAGGAGACAATTGGAAGGCGAGGCGGACTTCCCAGGCATCCATCCTGGAACGGTGCTCTGGAGTCATTCCATATGGGATGTCCTGGAGCTGTCCAACAGGTCTCAATTGTCCCGCAGAAGGAATCCTTGAAGGGGGCATCCCACATCTCCCAACGTGGAAAACCTCCATGGCCTCGAGATTCCGCTCCCTTCAGGAAGCGGCCGTCTTGCACAGAAACTCTAACCTGAGCCAACGTCGGATCCTCGCCCTGACTTCAGATGCATGAGATATTGGTTCAGATCTGCAGTGGGTACCTGCCGTGTCCTCACCCTGAATCCGAAGTCTAGCTTGTGTTCTCAGACTTCCGTCCTCACTCTCCTGGCCCCGAAGCCCTCAAGTTTGGCAATTCCGGACCGACAATGAAGCACTCTGCCTGCCCTCTAGAAAAAATATATTGCCTAATGAGCAGCCCAGGCAGCTTAAATGAGGATAAACCTACACGGCACTCGAATGTACCCAAATTATATAGTCTAACCTGGGCACTAATGCACTGTCTGACACAACCTGAGCCCGGACCTGCTGACCAACACCCAGACAGCTGACCGCACGCTGAGCACATCAGACCCGCCATGGCCTTAGGTCATCATCTCTTCCCTACCTCAGTTTTCAGGCTTCAGAACCTAGACCTTATCTCCATTCACTGCCCACGGGTGACTGTGATGCAGAAATCAGAACTCTTCCTGACCCATGGCAAGAAACCTTGTGGTTGGCATGTTGTCCAACGTTCAGTGTAGGAGAAACCAGCATTCACCCTGAGGCCCCGCCCATTCTTGACTGCGACGAGAGCATAAACACGCATTGTGACCTCAGCGTGTGTCCTGTCCTCTAGTAAGTCCTCTCAGTGGCTGGACCATTAGATGTCATAATGGGCTTGACATGTACCTAGTCCCCAATTTTTAACCAGATTTCTGGTTGTCCAGTCGCCCCACCCCAGGGCTCTACTCTGGAATCCCTCATTTGGTGGGACATCTAGGTTGAAAAACAAAATGAAACAAATCGACAACAACAACAAAAAAACGGACTTCTTCCATCCCCAGAATGACCCCAAAATCTTTGGACGGGACCGAACCCCCAGAGAGTAAGACTCGTCCATTTCCCATGATGTCACCCGGCAATTTCACGACCATGAGTGACACGATATCCAGAGACAAAAACTTGAGCAAGAGCCTCACACTCGCCCTTTTTTCATATCCCGAAGTGTTCTCCTCATGGTCTGTAGATCAGTCCTGCCATACCTATGACCCAAAACATAAGCCGAGTTTGTGTTTTCAGACAACTGTCCAAACAGCTCTGGCCTACACACCCTACAGGCTCAGGGCCCTGGAGCCAAACCTTAGGACTGTACTTGCCCTCTCCAAGGGAATTGTATGTGCCCATTCCAATGGCCACAACCCTACTAGTAGGATAACCTCCAAAGTCCCTGAGGCCATCCCAATAGTTGTGGCTTCCCAGGACAAACAGGGGCAATCTGAGCCCATCTGAGCACCTACATGCACTCAGACCCGTAGACTGATGTCCCCAGAGGTAAAAAGGAACGAACAGGCCCCTAGGCACTAATCGGATCCATTGCTTTGGTTTTTAGGCATCTCTCCTCAGAGGCCTGGATTTCAATACCAGCATATGGCTGTTTCTTGACTCACCCATCAGAACAAATCTCATCTACACATGGGAAACATGCACGTTGGAGCTGTGTCAAAGCCTCTGTTTAGGAGAACCCTTCAGGGCCCCAGGGCCACCGCTTCATTCCAAGGTCTCCATAGACACAAAAACATATTAGGACACATCCCCAGGAGAGTCCATTTCAACTCAGCCTCCTCGGTTGCCCCCCACATCCAGCATATCTAACTTGTCTTGTTGCTTGGAGACAATTGGAATGCGAGGTGGGCTACCCAGCCATCCATCCTTAGAACCCTGCTCGGAATCGTTGGCCTGGAGCCAACCAACAGGTCTCAATTGTCCTGCAGAAGAATCTTTGCAGTTTGGAGCTTCTCACAACTCCCATCGTGGGAAAACCCCCATGTACTCGTGATCCAACCCCCTTCAAGAAAGGGCCATCAGGGCAGAAAGTCCAACCGAGCGATCGTCTGATCCTTGCCCTGACTTCAGATGCACGAGATCTCTATTGAGGTCTGTAGATTGTGCCTGCCATATCCTCAGCCAGAAACCTAGTCTTAGCTTGGGTTCTCAGACTCCGTCCTCAGACTACTGGCCCACATGCCCTCCAGTTTGGCAATCCAGAACTACAATGCCGCAATCTGCCTGCCCTACAGAAGTAAAATATTGCCCTCATGGCTACCCCGAATCCCCAAATGAGGATCAACCTGCACGCCATTCGGCTGTACCCCAAACATATAGGCTGACCTGGGCACTATTTCCCCTTCTGACCCAGCCTGAGCCTGGACCTCCTGGTCCCACCCAGACAGCTGGCCGCACACTGAGCACATCGGACCCGCCATGGCCTTAGATCGTCATCTCTTCCCAACTGCGGTTTTCAGGCTCCAGAACCTAGACCTTATCTCCAACCACTGCCCAAGTTTGAAAATGATGCTGAAATCAGAACTCTTTCCCTATGGCAAGAAACCTTGTGGTTGGCATGTTGTCCAACGTTCAGTGTAGTTGAAACAAGCGTGGCCCATGAGGCCCAGCCCATGCTTGCAGGCCACATTGGACACAAACACACATTGTGACCCTCAGCCTGAGCCCAGTCCTCAGGTAAGGCCTCTCAGGGCCTATATGAAGAGACAGCATATTGGGCTTGCCATGCCCCTAGGCCCCAATTTTTAACCATAGTTCGGGTTGTCCCTTCACTCTTCCCCAGGGCTCTGCTTTGGAATTCCTCTTTTGGTGGGACACCTGAGGTAACAAACCTGAAAGGAGTCCTCCCATCCCACAGATTGACGAAAACCAATTGGGATCGGGCCAAATCCACAGAGAGGAAGATTCGTCCATGGCCCATGAGACCTCCCCAACATTCCACGGCCATCGCTGAAACAAAATCCAGAGAAAAAAGCCTGAGCAAGCGCCTCAGACTCGCTCATTCTTCATATCCTGAAGAGTTCTTCTCATGGTTTGTAGATCGGGCGTGCCATACCTACGTCCCCAAACTTAAGCTGAGTTTGTGTTTTCAGTCTTCTGTCCTCAAAGTCCTGGGCCACACTCCCTCCAGGCTGGGGCCCCTGGAGCCACACATTAGGACTGCCCCCACCCAATCCATGGGAATTCTGCCCATCCATTGTCAAAAATCGTACAAATTAGGAGAACCCTCCAAAGTCCCTGAGGCCATCCCAATAGTGTAGGTCGCCCGGGACAAAAAATGGGCGGTTGATTCCGGCTGAGCATTTACCTCCACTCATCTACCTCCACTCATCTACCTCCACCCATACCAAGGAGATTGAACCAGACAGGACCCGAGGCCATTATCGAATCCATTGCTTTGGTTTACAGGCATGTCTCCTCAAAAGCCTGGTTTCCGATACCAGCAGAGGGGATTTCCTGAGGCACTCATCAGAACAAATCTCGTCTCCACAAGGAAACTTGTGCATGGTAGCTAAGCCAAAGCTTAGGAGAATACTTCAGGGTCCCGGTGCCACCTCCCCATTCCAAGGCCCTCATGGACACAAATACACGTTAGGACCCATACTCTGGAAAGTGCATTTCAACTCAGCCACCCCGGTTGCTCCCGCAGATCCATTAGATCTAAACTGTCTTGTTGCTAGGAGACAATTGGAAGGCGAGGCAGACTTCCCAGGCATCCATCCTGGAACGGTGCTCTGGAGTCATTCCATATGGGATGTCCTGGAGCTGTCCAACAGGTCTCAATTGTCCCGCAGAAGGAATCCTTGAAGGGGGCATCCCATATCTCCCAACGTGGAAAACCTCCATGGCCTCGAGATTCCGCTCCCTTCAGGAAGCGGCCGTCATGCACAGAAACTCTAACCTGAGCCAACGTCGGATCCTCGCCCTGACTTCAGATGCATGAGATATTGGTTCAGATCTGCAGTGGGTACCTGCCGTGTCCTCACCCTGAATCCGAAGTCTAGCTTGTGTTCTCAGACTTCCGTCCTCACTCTCCTGGCCCAGAAGCCCTCAAGTTTGGCAATTCCGGACCGACAATGAAGCACTCTGCCTGCCCTCTAGAAAAAATATATTGCCTAATGTCAGCCCAGGCAGCTTAAATGAGGATAAACCTACACGGCACTCGAATGTACCCGAATTATATAGTGTAACCTGGGCACTAATGCACTGTCTGACACAACCTGAGCCCGGACCTGCTGACCAACACCCAGACAGCTGACCGCACGCTGAGCACATCAGACCCGCCATGGCCTTAGGTCATCATCTCTTCCCTACCTCAGTTTTCAGGCTTCAGAACCTAGACCTTATCTCCAATCACTGCCCACGGGTGACTGTGATGCAGAAATCAGAACTCTTCCTGACCCATGGCAAGAAACCTTGTGGTTGGCATGTTGTCCAACGTTCAGTGTAGGAGAAACCAGCATTCACCCTGAGGCCCAGCCCATTCTTGCGTGCGACGAGAGCATAAACACGCATTGTGACCTCAGCGTGAGTCCTGTCCTCTAGTAAGTAATCTCAGTGGCTGGATCATTAGATGTCATAATGGGCTTGACATGTCCCTAGTCCCCAATTTTTAACCAGATTTCTGGTTGTCCAGTCGCCCCACCCCAGGGCTGTACTCTGGAATCCCTCATTTGGTGGGACATCTGAGGTTGAAAAACAAAATGAAACAAATCGACAACAACAAAAAAACGGACTTCTTCCATCCCCAGAATGACCCCAAACTCTTTGGACGGGACCGAACCCCCAGAGAGTAAGACTCGTCCATTTCCCATGAAGTCACCCGGCAATTTCACGACTATGAGTGACACGATATCCAGAGACAAAAACTTGAGCAAGAGACTCACACTCGCCCTTTTTTCATATCCCGAAGTGTTCTCCTCATGGTCTGTAGATCAGTCCTGCCATACATATGACCCAAAACATAAGCCGAGTTTGTGTTTCAGACAACTGTCCAAACAGCTCTGGCCTACACACCCTACAGGCTCAGGGCCCTGGAACCAAACCTGAGGACTGTACTTGCCCTCTCCAAGGGAATTGTATGTGCCCATTCCAATGGCCACAACCCTACTAGTTGGATAACCTCCAAAGTCCCTGAGGCCATCCCAATAGTTGTGGCTTCCCAGGACAAACAGGGGCAATCTGAGCCCATCTGAGCACCTACCTGCACTCAGACCCGTAGACAGTTGTCCCCAGAGGTAAAAAGGAACGAACAGGCCCCTAGGCACTAATCGGATCCATTGCTTTGGTTTCCAGGCATCTCTCCTCAGAGGCCTGGATTTCAATACCAGCATATGGCTGTTTCTTGACTCACCCATCAGAACAAATCTCATCTACACATGGGAAACATGCACGTTGGAGCTGTGTCAAAGCCTCTGTTTAGGAGAACCCTTCAGGGCCCCAGGGCCACCGCTTCATTCCAAGGTCTCCATAGACACAAAAACATATTAGGACACATCCACAGGAGAGTCCATTTCAACTCAGCCTCCTCGGTTGCCCCCCACATCCAGCAGATCTAACCTGTCTTGTTGCTTGGAGACCATTGGAATGCGAGGTGGGCTACCCAGCCATCCATCCTTAGAACCCTGCTCGGAATCATTGGCCTGGAGCCAACCAACAGGTCTCAATTGTCCTGCAGAAGAATCTTTGCAGTTTGGAGCTTCTCACAACTCCCATCGTGGGAAAACCCCCATGTCTTCGTGATCCAACCCCCTTCAAGAAAGGGCCATCAGGGCAGAAAGTCCAACCTGAGGGATCGTCTGATCCTTGCCCTGACTTCAGATGCACGAGATCTCGATTGAGTTCTGTAGATTGTGCCTGCCATATCCTCACCCAGAAACCTAGGCCTAGCTTGGGTTCTCAGACTCCGTCCTCAGACTACTGGCCCACAAGCCCTCCAGTTGGGCAATCCAGAACTACAATGCCGCACTCTGCCTGCCCTACAGAAGTAAAACATTGCCCTCATTGCTACCCCGAAACCCCAAATGAAAATCAACCTGCACGCCATTCGGCTGTACCCCAAACATATAGGCTGACCTGGGCACTATTTCCCATTCTGACCCAGCCTGAGCCTGGAACTCCTGGTCCCACCCAGACAGCTGGCCGCACCCTGAGCACATCGGACCCGCCATGGCCTTAGGTCGTCATCTCTTCCCAACTGCGGTTTTCAGGCTCCAGAACCTAGACCTTATCTCCAACCACTGCCCAGGGTTGAAAATGATGCAGAAATCAGAACTCTTTCCTTATGGCAAGAAACCTTGTGGTTGGCATGTTGTCCAACGTTCAGTTTAGTTGAAATAAGCGTGGCCCATGAGGCCAAGCCCATGCTTGCGGGCCACATTGGTCACAAACACACATTGTGACCCTCAGCCTGAGCCCAGTCCTCAGGTAAGGCCTCTCAGGGCCTATATGAAGAGACAGCATATTGGGCTTGCCATGCCCCTAGGCCCCAATTTTTAACCATAGTTCGGGTTGTCCCTTCACTCTTCCCCAGGGCTCTGCTTTGGAATTCCTCTTTTGGTGGGACACCTGAGGTAACAGACCTGAAAGGAGTCCTCCCATCCCACAGATTGACGAAAAACAATTGGGATCGGGCCAAATCCACAGAGAGGAAGATTCGTCCATGGCCCATGAGACCTCCGCAACATTCCAGGGCCATCGCTGAAACAAAATCCAGAGACAAAAGCCTGAGCAAGCGCCTCAGACTCGCTCATTCTTCATATCCTGAAGAGTTCTTCTCATGGTTTGTAGATCGGGCGTGCCATACCTACGTCCCCAAACTTAAGCTGAGTTTGTGTTTTCAGTCTTCTGTCGTCAAAGTCCTGGGCCACACTCCCTCCAGGATGGGGCCGCTGGAGCCACACATTAGGACTGCCCCCACCGAATCCATGGGAATTCTGCCCATTCCATTGTCAAAAATCGTACAAATTAGGAGAACCCACCAAAGTCCCTGAGGCCATCCCAATAGTGTAGGTCGCCCGGACAAAAAATGGGCGGTTGATACCGGCTGACCATCTACCTCCACTCATCTACCTCCACTCATACCAAGAAGATTGAACCAGACAGGACCCGAGGCCATTATCGGATCCATTGCTTTGTTTAACAGGCATGTCTCCTCAAAAGCCTGGATTCCAATACCAGCAGAGAGGATTTCCTGAGGCACCCATCAGAACAAATCTCGTCTCCACAAGGAAACTTGTGCATGGTAGCTAAGCCAAAGTTTAGGAGAATACTTCAGGGTCCCGGTGCCACCTCCCCATTCCAAGGCCCTCATGGATACAAACACACGTTAGGACCCATCCTCTGGAAAGTGCATTTCAACTCAGCCACCCCGGTTGCTCTTGCAGATCCATTATATCTAAACTGTCTTGTTGCTAGGAGACAAATGGAAGGCGAGGCGCACTTCCCAGGCATCCGTCCTGGAACGGTGCTCTGGAATCATTCCATATGGGATGTCCTGGAGCTGTCCAACAGGTCTCAATTGTCCCGCAGAAGGAAACCTTGAAGGGGGCATCCCACATCTCCCAACGTGGAAAACCTCCATGGCCTCGAGATTCCGCTCCCTTCATGAAGGGGCCGTCATGCACAGAAACTCCAACCTGAGCCAACGTGGGATCCTCGCCCTGACTTCAGATGCATGAGATATTGGTTCAGATCTGCAGGGGGTACCTGCCGTGCCCTCACCCTGAATCCGAAGTCTAGCTTGTGTTCTCAGACTTCCGTCCTCACTCTCCTGGCCCAGAAGCCCTCAAGTTTGGCAATTCCGGACCGACAATGAAGCACTCTGCCTGCCCTCTAGAAAAAATATATTGCCTAATGAGCAGCCCAGGCAGCTTAAATGAGGATAAACCTACACGGCACTCGAATATACCCAAATTATATAGTCTAACCTGGGCACTAATGCACTGCCTGACACAACCTGAGCCCGAACCTGCTGACCAACACCCAGACAGCTGACCGCACGCTGAGCACATCAGACCCGCCATGGCCTTAGGTCATCATCTCTTCCCTACCTCAGTTTTCAGGCTTCAGAACCTAGACCTTATCTCCAATCACTGCCCACGGGTGACTGTGATGCAGAAATCAGAACTCTTCCTGACCCATGGCAAGAAACCTTGTGGTTGGCATGTTGTCCAACGTTCAGTGTAGGAGAAACCAGCATTCACCCTGAGGCCCCGCCCATTCTTGAGTGCGACGAGAGCATAAACACGCATTGTGACCTCAGCGTGAGTCCTGTCCTCTAGTAAGTCCTCTCAGTGACTGGACCATTAGATGTCATAATGGGCTTGACATGTCCCTAGTCCCCAATTTTTAACCAGATTTCTGGTTGTCCAGTCGCCACACCCCAGGGCTGTACTCTGGAATCCCTCATTTGGTGGGACATCTGAGGTTGAAAAACAAAATGAAACAAATCGACAATAACAACAAAAAAACGGACTTCTTCCATCCCCAGAATGACCCCAAACTCTTTGGACGGGACCGAACCCCCAGAGAGTAAGACTCGTCCATTTCCCATGAAGTCACCCGGCAATTTCACGACCATGAGTGACACGATATCCAGAGACAAAAACTTGAGCAAGAGCCTCACACTCGCCCTTTTTTCATATCCCGAAGTGTTCTCCTCATGGTCTATAGATCAGTCCTGCCATACCTATGACCCAAAACATAAGCCGAGTTTGTGTTTTCAGACAACTGTCCAAACAGCTCTGGCCTACACACCCTACAGGCTCCGGGCCCTGGAGCCAAACCTGAGGACTGTACTTGCCCTCTCCAAGGGAATTGTATGTGCCCATTCCAATGGCCACAACCCTACTAGTAGGATAACCTCCAAAGTCCCTGAAGCCATCCCAATAGTTGTGGCTTCCCAGGACAAACAGGGGCAATCTGAGCCCATCTGAGCACCTACCTGCACTCAGACCCGTAGACTGATGTCCCCAGTGGCAAAAAGGAACGAACAGGCCCCTAGGCACTAATCGGATCCATTGCTTTGGTTTCCAGGCATCTCTCCTCGGAGGCCTGGATTTCACTACCAGCATATGGCTGTTTCTTGACTCACCCATCAGAACAAATCTCATCTACACATGGGAAACATGCACGTTGGAGCTGTGTCAAAGCCTCTGTTTAGGAGAACCCTTCAGGGCCCCAGGGCCACCGCTTCATTCCAAGGTCTCCATAGACACAAAAACATATAAGGACACATCCATAGGAGAGTCCATTTCAACTCAGCCTCCTCGGTTGCCCCCCACATCCAGCAGATCTAACCTGTCTTGTTGCTTGGAGACCATTGGAATGCGAGGTGGGCTACCCAGCCATCCATCCTTAGAACCCTGCTCGGAATCGTTGGCCTGGAGCCAACCAACAGGTCTCAATTGTCCTGCAGAAGAATCTTTGCAGTTTGGAGCTTCTCACAACTCCCATCGTGGGAAAACCCCCATGTCCTCGTGATCCAACCCCCTTCAAGAAAGGGCCATCAGGGCAGAAAGTCCAACCTGAGGGATCGTCTGATCCTTGCCCTGACTTCAGATGCACGAGATCTCGATTGAGTTCTGTAGATTGTGCCTGCCATATCCTCACCCAGAAACCTAGGCCTAGCTTGGGTTCTCAGACTCCGTCCTCAGACTACTGGCCCACAAGCCCTCCAGTTTGGCAATCCAGAATAACAATGCCGCACTCTGCCTGCCCTACAGAAGTAAAACATTGCCCTCAGGGCTACCCCGAAACCACAAATGAGGATCAACCTGCACGCGATTCGGCTGTACCCCAAACATATAGGCTGACCTGGACACTATTTCCCCTTCTGACCCAGCCTGAGCCTGGACCTCCTGGTCCCACCCAGACAGCTGGCCGCACACTGAGCACATGGGACCCGCCATGGCCTTAGGACGTCATCTCTTCCCAACTGCGGTTTTCAGGCTCCAGAACCTAGACCTTATCTCCAAACACTGCCCAGGGTTGAAAATGATGCAGAAATCAGAACTCTTTCCTTATGGCAAGAAACCTTGTGGTTGGCATGTTGTCCAACGTTCAATGTAGTTGAAACAAGCGTTGCCCATGAGGCCCAGCCCATGCTTGCGGGCCACATTGGTCACAAACACACATTGTGACCCTCAGCCTGAGCCCAGTCCTCTGGTAAGGCCTCTCACGGCCTATATGAAGAGACAGCATATTGGGCTTGCCATGCCCCTAGGCCCCAATTTTTAACCATATTTTGGGTTGTCCCATCACTCTTCCCCAGGGCTCTGCTTTGGAATTCCTCTTTTGGTGGGACACCTGAGGTAACAAACCTGAAAGGAGTCCTCCCATCCCACAGATTGACGAAAAACAATTGGGTTCGGGCCAAATCCACAGAGAGGAAGATTCACCCATGGCCCAAGAGACCTCCCCAACATTCCACGGCCATCGCTGAAACAAAATCCAGAGAGAAAAGCCTAAGCAAGCGCCTCAGACTCGCTCATTCTTCATATCCTGAAGAGTTCTTCTCATGGTTTGTAGATCGGGCGTGCCATACCTACGTCCCCAAACTTAAGCTGAGTTTGTGTTTTCAGTCTTCTGTCCTCAAATTCCTGGGCCACACTCCCTCCAGGCTGGGGCCCCTGGAGCCACACATTAGGACTTCCCCAACCCAATCCATGGAAATTCTGCCCATTCCATTGTCAAAAATCGTACAAATTAGGAGAACCCTCCAAAGTCCCTGAGGCCATCCCAATAGTGTAGGTCGCCCGGACAAAAAATGGGCGGTTGATACCGGCTGAGCATCTACCTCCACTCATCTACCTCCACTCATACCAAGAAGATTGAACCAGACAGGACCCAAGGCCATTATCAGATCCATTGCTTTGGTTTACAGGCATGTCTCCTCAAAAGCCTGGATTCCAATACCAGCAGAGGGGATTTCCTGAGGCACCCATCAGAACAAATCTCATCTCCACAAGGAAACTTGTGCATGGGAGCTATGCCAAAGCTTAGGAGAATATTTCAGGGTCCCGGTGCCACCTCCCCATTCCAAGGCCCTCATGGACACAAACACACGTTAGGACCCATCCTCTGGAAAGTGCATTTTAACTCAGCCACTCTGGTTGCTCCCGCAGATCCATAGATCTAAACTGTCTTGTTGCTAGGAGACAATTGGAAGGCGAGGCCGACTTCCCAGGCATCCATCCTGGAACGGTGCTCTGGAGTCATTCCATATGGGATGTCCTGGAGTTGTCCAACAGGTCTCAATTGTCCCGCAGAAGGAAACCTTGAAGGGGGCATCCCACATCTCCCAACGTGGAAAACCTCCATGGCCTCGAGATTCCGCTCCCTTCATGGAGAGGCCGTCATGCACAGAAACTCCAACCTGAGCCAACGTCGGATCCTCGCCCTGACTTCAGATGCATGAGATATTGGTTCAGATCTGCAGGGGGTACCTGCCGTGCCCTCACCCTGAATCCGAAGTCAAGCTTGTGTTCTCCGACTTCCGTCCTCACTCTCCTGGCCCCGAAGCCCTCAAGTTTGGCAATTGCGGACCGACAATGAAGCACTCTGCCTGCCCTCTAGAAAAAATATATTGCCTAATGAGCAGCCCAGGCAGCTTAAATGAGGATAAACCTGCACGGCACTCGAATGTACCCAAATTATATAGTCTAACCTGGGCATTAATGCACTGTCTGACACAACCTGAGCCCGGACCTGCTGACCAACACCCAGACAGCTGACCACACGCTGAGCACATCAGACCCGCCATGGCCTTAGGTCATCATCTCTTCCCTACCTCAGTTTTCAGGCTTCAGAACCTAGACCTTATCTCCATTCACTGCCCACGGGTGACTGTGATGCAGAAATCAGAACTCTTCCTGACCCATGGCAAGAAACCTTGTGGTTGGCATGTTGTCCAACGTTCAGTGTAGGAGAAACCAGCATTCACCCTGAGGCCCCGCCCATTCTTGAGTGCGACGAGAGCATAAACACGCATTGTGACCTCAGCGTGTGTCCTGTCCTCTAGTAAGTCCTCTCAGTGGCTGGACCATTAGATGTCATAATGGGCTTGACATGTCCCTAGTCCCCAATTTTTAACCAGATTTCTGGTTGTCCAGTCGCCCCACCCCAGGGCTCTACTCTGGAATCCCTCATTTGGTGGGACATCTAGGTTGAAAAACGAAATGAAACAAATCGACAACAACAACAAAAAAACGGACTTCTTCCATCCCCAGAATGACCCCAAACTCTTTGGACGGGACCGAACCCCCAGAGAGTAAGACTCGTCCATTTCCCATGATGTCACCCGGCAATTTCACGACCATGAGTGACACGATATCCAGAGACAAAAACTTGAGCAAGAGCCTCACACTCGCCCTTTTTTCATATCCCGAAGTGTTCTCCTCATGGTCTGTAGATCAGTCCTGCCATACCTATGACCCAAAACATAAGCCGAGTTTGTGTTTTCAGACAACTGTCCAAACAGCTCTGGCCTACACACCCTACAGGCTCAGGGCCCTGGAGCCAAACCTGAGGACTGTACTTGCCCTCTCCAAGGGAATTGTATGTGCCCATTCCAATGGCCACAACCCTACTAGTAGGATAACCTCCAAAGTCCCTGAGGCCATCCCAATAGTTGTGGCTTCCCAGGACAAACAGGGGCAATCTGAGCCCATCTGAGCACCTACCTGCACTCAGACCCGTAGACTGATGTCCCCAGAGGTAAAAAGGAACGAACAGGCCCCTAGGCACTAATCGGATCCATTGCTTTGGTTTCCAGGCATCTCTCCTCAGAGGCCTGGATTTCAATACCAGCATATGGCTGTTTCTTGACTCACCCATCAGAACAAATCTCATCTACACATGGGAAACATGCACGTTGGAGCTGTGTCAAAGCCTCTGCTTAGGAGAACCCTTCAGGGCCCCAGGGCCACCGCTTCATTCCAAGGTCTCCATAGACACAAAAACATATTAGGACACATCCCCAGGAGGGTCCATTTCAACTCAGCCTCCTCGGTTGCCCCCCACATCCAGCAGATCTAACTTGTCTTGTTGCTTGGAGACAATTGGAATGCGAGGTGGGCTACCCAGCCATCCATCCTTAGAACCCTGCTCGGAATCGTTGGCCTGGAGCCAACCAACAGGTCTCAATTGTCCTGCAGAAGAATCTTTGCAGTTTGGAGCTTCTCACAACTCCCATCGTGGGAAAACCCCCATGTCCTCGTGATCCAACCCCCATCAAGAAAGGGCCATCAGGGCACAAAGTCCAACCTGAGCGATCGTCTGATCCTTGCCCTGACTTCAGATGCACGAGATCTCTATTGAGGTCTGTAGATTGTGCCTGCCATATCCTCACCCAGAAACCTAGGCTTAGCCTGGGTTCTCAGACTCCGTCCTCAGACTACTGGCCCACATGCCCTCCAGTTTGGCAATCCAGATCTACAATGCCGCACTCTGCCTGCCCTACAGAAGTAAAATATTGCCCTCATGGCTACCCCGAATCCCCAAATGAGGATCAACCTGCACGCCATTCGGCTGTACCCCAAACATATAGGCTGACCTGGGCACTATTTCCCCTTCTGACCCAGCCTGAGCCTGGACCTCCTGGTCCCACCCAGACAGCTGGCCGCACACTGAGCACATCGGACCCGCCATGGCCTTAGATCGTCATCTCTTCCCAACTGCGGTTTTCAGGCTCCAGAACCTAGACCTTATCTCCAACCACTGCCCAGGTTTGAAAATGATGCTGAAATCAGAACTCTTTCCCCATGGCAAGAAACCTTGTGGTTGGCATGTTGTCCAATGTTCAGTGTAGTTGAAACAAGCGTGGCCCATGAGGCCCAGCCCATGCTTGCGGGCCACATTGGTCACAAACACACATTGTGACCCTCAGCCTGAGCCCAGTCCTCAGGTAAGGCCTCTCAGGGCCTATATGAAGAGACAGCATATTGGGCTTGCCATGCCCCAGGGCCCAATTTTTAACCATAGTTCGAGGTGTCCCTTCACTCTTCCCCAGGGCTCTGCTTTGGAATTCCTCTTTTGGTGGGACACCTGAGGTAACAAACCTGAAAGGAGTCCTCCCATCCCACAGATTGACGAAAAACAATTGGGATCGGGCCAAATCCACAGAGAGGAAGATTCGTCCATGGCCCATGAGACCTCCCCAACATTCCACGGCCATCGCAGAAACAAAATCCAGAGAAAAAAGCCTGAGCAAGCGCCTCAGACTCGCTCATTCTTCATATCCTGAAGATTTCTTCTCATGGTTTGTAGATCGGGCGTGCCATACCTACGTCCCCAAACTTAAGCTGAGTTTGTGTTTTCAGTCTTCTGTCCTCAAAGTCCTGGGCCACACTCCCTCCAGGCTGGGGCCCCTGGAGCCACACATTAGGACTGCCCCCACCCAATCCATGGGAATTCTGCCCATTCCATTGTCAAAAATCGTACAAATTGGGAGAACCCTCCAAAGTCCCTGAGGCCATCCCAATAGTGTAGGTTGCCCGGGACAAAAAAAGGGCGATTGATACCGGCTGAGCATCTACCTCCACTCATCTACCTCCACTCATACCAAGGAGATTGAACCAGACAGGACCCGAGCCCATTATCTAATCCATTGCTTTGGTTTACAGGCATGTCTCCTCAAAATCCTGGATTCCAATACCAGCAGAGGGGATTACCTGAGGCACTCATCAGAACAAATCTCGTCTCCACAAGGAAACTTGTGCATGGTAGCTAAGCCAAAGCTTAGGAGAATACTTCAGGGTCCCGGTGCCACCTCCCTATTCCAAGGCCCTCATGGACACAAATACACGTTAGGACCCATCCTCTGGAAAGTGCATTTCAACTCAGCCACCCCGGTTGCTTTCGCAGATCCATTAGATCTAAACTGTCTTGTTGCTAGGAGACAATTGGAAGGCGAGGCGGACTTCCCAGGCATCCATCCTGGAACGGTGCTCTGGAGTCATTCCATATGGGATGTCCTGGAGCTGTCCAACAGGTCTCAATTGTCCCGCAGAAGGAATCCTTGAAGGGGGCATCCCACATCTCCCAACGTGGAAAACCTCCATGGCCTCGAGATTCCGCTCCCTTCAGGAAGCGGCCGTCATGCACAGAAACTCTAACCTGAGCCAACGTCGGATCCTCGCCCTGACTTCAGATGCATGAGATATTGGTTCAGATCTGCAGTGGGTACCTGCCGTGTCCTCACCCTGAATCCGAAGTCTAGCTTGTGTTCTCAGACTTCCGTCCTCACTCTCCTGGCCCCGAAGCCCTCAAGTTTGGCAATTCCGGACCGACAATGAAGCACTCTGCCTGCCCTCTAGAAAAAATATATTGCCTAATGAGCAGCCCAGGCAGCTTAAATGAGGATAAACCTACACGGCACTCGAATGTACCCAAATTATATAGTCTAACCTGGGCACTAATGCACTGTCTGACACAACCTGAGCCCGGACCTGCTGACCAACACCCAGACAGCTGACCGCACGCTGAGCACATCAGACCCGCCATGGCCTTAGGTCATCATCTCTTCCCTACCTCAGTTTTCAGGCTTCAGAACCTAGACCTTATCTCCATTCACTACCCACGGGTGACTGTGATGCAGAAATCAGAACTCTTCCTGACCCATGGCAAGAAACCTTGAAGTTGGCATGTTGTCCAACGTTCAGTGTAGGAGAAACCAGCATTCACCCTGAGGCCCCGCCCATTCTTGACTGCGACGAGAGCATAAACACGCATTGTGACCTCAGCGTGAGTCCTGTCCTCTAGTAAGTCCTCTCAGTGGCTGGACCATTAGATGTCATAATGGGCTTGACATGTCCCTAGTCCCCAATTTTTAACCAGATTTCTGGTTGTCCAGTCGCCCCACCCCAGGGCTCTACTCTGGAATCCCTCATTTGGTGGGACATCTAGGTTGAAAAACAAAATGAAACAAATCGACAACAACAACAAAAAAACGGACTTCTTCCATCCCCAGAATGACCCCAAACTCTTTGGACGGGACCGAACCCCCAGAGAGTAAGACTCGTCCATTTCCCATGATGTCACCCGGCAATTTCACGACCATGAGTGACACGATATCCAGAGACAAAAACTTGAGCAAGAGCCTCACACTCGCCCTTTTTTCATATCCCGAAGTGTTCTCCTCATGGTCTGTAGATCAGTCCTGCCATACCTATGACCCAAAACATAAGCCGAGTTTGTGTTTTCAGACAACTGTCCAAACAGCTCTGGCCTACACACCCTACAGGCTCAGGGCCCTGGAGCCGAACCTGAGGACTGTACTTGCCCTCTCCAAGGGAATTGTATGTGCCCATTCCAATGGCCACAACCCTACTAGTAGGATAACCTCCAAAGTCCCTGAGGCCATCCCAATAGTTGTGGCTTCCCAGGACAAACAGGGGCAATCTGAGCCCATCTGAGCACCTACATGCACTCAGACCCGTAGACTGATGTCCCCAGAGGTAAAAAGGAACGAACAGGCCCCTAGGCACTAATCGGATCCATTGCTTTGGTTTCCAGGCATCTCTCCTCAGAGGCCTGGATTTCAATACCAGCATATGGCTGTTTCTTGACTCACCCATCAGAACAAATCTCATCTACACATGGGAAACATGCACGTTGGAGCTGTGTCAAAGCCTCTGTTTAGGAGAACCCTTCAGGGCCCCAGGGCCACCGCTTCATTCCAAGGTCTCCATAGACACAAAAACATATTAGGACACATCCCCAGGAGAGTCCATTTCAACTCAGCCTCCTCGGTTGCCCCCCACATCCAGCATATCTAACTTGTCTTGTTGCTTGGAGACAATTGGAATGCGAGGTGGGCTACCCAGCCATCCATCCTTAGAACCCTGCTCGGAATCGTTGGCCTGGAGCCAACCAACAGGTCTCAATTGTCCTGCAGAAGAATCTTTGCAGTTTGGAGCTTCTCACAACTCCCATCGTGGGAAAACCCCCATGTCCTCGTGATCCAACCCCCTTCAAGAAAGGGCTATCAGGGCAGAAAGTCCAACCGAGCGATCGTCTGATCCTTGCCCTGACTTCAGATGCACGAGTTCTCTATTGAGGTCTGTAGATTGTGCCTGCCATATCCTCACCCAGAAACCTAGGCTTAGCTTGGGTTCTCAGACTCCGTCCTCAGACTACTGGCCCACATGCCCTCCAGTTTGGCAATCCAGAACTACAATGCCGCAATCTGCCTGCCCTACAGAAGTAAAATATTGCCCTCATGGCTACCCCGAATCCCCAAATGAGGATCAACCTGCACGCCATTCGGCTGTACCCCAAACATATAGGCTGACCTGGGCACTATTTCCCCTTCTGACCCAGCCTGAGCCTGGACCTCCTGGTCCCACCCAGACAGCTGGCCGCACACTGAGCACATCGGACCCGCCATGGCCTTAGATCGTCATCTCTTCCCAACTGCGGTTTTCAGGCGCCAGAACCTAGACCTTATCTCCAACCACTGCCCAAGTTTGAAAATGATGCTGAAATCAGAACTCTTTCCCAATGGCAAGAAACCTTGTGGTTGGCATGTTGTCCAAAGTTCAGTGTAGTTGAAACAAGCGTGGCCCATGATGCCCAGCCCATGCTTGCAGGCCACATTGGACACAAACACACATTGTGACCCTCAGCCTGAGCCCAGTCCTCAGGTAAGGCCTCTCAGGGCCTATATGAAGAGACAGCATATTGGGCTTGCCATGCCCCTAGGCCCCAATTTTTAACCATAGTTCGGGTTGTCCCTTCACTCTTCCCCAGGGCTCTGCTTTGGAATTCCTCTTTTGGTGGGACACCTGAGGTAACAAACCTGAAAGGAGTCCTCCCATCCCACAGATTGACGAAAACCAATTGGGATCTGGCCAAATCCACAGAGAGGAAGATTCGTCCATGGCCCATGAGACCTCCCCAACATTCCACGGCCATCGCAGAAACAAAATCCAGAGAAAAAAGCCTGAGCAAGCGCCTCAGACTCGCTCATTCTTCATATCCTGAAGAGTTCTTCTCATGGTTTGTAGATCGGGCGTGCCATACCTACGTCCCCAAACTTAAGCTGAGTTTGTGTTTTCAGTCTTCTGTCCTCAAAGTCCTGGGCCACACTCCCTCCAGGCTGGGGCCCCTGGAGCCACACATTAGGACTGCCCCCACCCAATCCATGGGAATTCTGCCCATTCCATTGTCAAAAATCGTACAAATTAGGAGAACCCTCCAAAGTCCCTGAGGCCATCCCAATAGTGTAGGTCGCCCGGGACAAAAAATGGGCGGTTGATTCCGGCTGAGCATTTACCTCCACTCATCTACCTCCACTCATCTACCTCCACTCATACCAAGGAGATTGAACCAGACAGGACCCGAGGCCATTATCGAATCCATTGCTTTGGTTTACAGGCATGTCTCCTCAAAAGCCTGGTTTCCGATACCAGCAGAGGGGATTTCCTGAGGCACTCATCAGAACAAATCTCGTCTCCACAAGGAAACTTGTGCATGGTAGCTAAGCCAAAGCTTAGGAGAATATTCAGGGTCCCGGTGCCACCTACCCATTCCAAGGCCCTCATGGACACAAATACACGTTAGGACCCATCCTCTGGAAAGTGCATTTCAACTCAGCCACCCCGGTTGCTCCCGCAGATCCATTAGATCTAAACTGTCTTGTTGCTAGGAGACAATTGGAAGGTGAGGCAGACTTCCCAGGCATCCATCCTGGAACGGTGCTCTGGAGTCATTCCATATGGGATGTCCTGGAGCTGTCCAACAGGTCTCAATTGTCCCGCAGAAGGAATCCTTGAAGGGGGCATCCCATATCTCCCAACGTGGAAAACCTCCATGGCCTCGAGATTCCGCTCCCTTCAGGAAGCGGCCGTCATGCACAGAAACTCCAACCTGAGCCAACGTCGGATCCTCGCCCTGACTTCAGATGCATGAGATATTGGTTCAGATCTGCAGTGGGTACCTGCCGTGTCCTCACCCTGAATCCGAAGTCTAGCTTGTGTTCTCAGACTTCCGTCCTCACTCTCCTGGCCCCGAAGCCCTCAAGTTTGGCAATTCCGGACCGACAATGAAGCACTCTGCCTGCCCTCTAGAAAAAATATATTGCCTAATGAGCAGCCCAGGCAGCTTAAATGAGGATAAACCTACACGGCACTCGAATGTACCCGAATTATATAGTGTAACCTGGGCACTAATGCACTGTCTGACACAACCTGAGCCCGGACCTGCTGACCAACACCCAGACAGCTGACCGCACGCTGAGCACATCAGACCCGCCATGGCCTTAGGTCATCATCTCTTCCCTACCTCAGTTTTCAGGCTTCAGAACCTAGACCTTATCTCCAATCACTGCCCACGGGTGACTGTGATGCAGAAATCAGAACTCTTCCTGACCCATGGCAAGAAACCTTGTGGTTGGCATGTTGTCCAACGTTCAGTGTAGGAGAAACCAGCATTCACCCTGAGGCCCAGCCCATTCTTGCGTGCGACGAGAGCATAAACACGCATTGTGACCTCAGCGTGAGTCCTGTCCTCTGGTAAGTAATCTCAGTGGCTGGATCATTAGATGTCATAATGGGCTTGACATGTCCCTAGTCCCCAATTTTTAACCAGATTTCTGGTTGTCCAGTCGCCCCACCCCAGGGCTGTACTCTGGAATCCCTCATTTGGTGGGACATCTGAGGTTGAAAAACAAAATGAAACAAATCGACAACAACAAAAAAACGGACTTCTTCCATCCCCAGAATGACCTCAAACTCTTTGGACGGGACCGAACCCCCAGAGAGTAAGACTCGTCCATTTCCCATGAAGTCACCCGGCAATTTCACGACTATGAGTGACACGATATCCAGAGACAAAAACTTGAGCAAGAGACTCACACTCGCCCTTTTTTCATATCCCGAAGTGTTCTCCTCATGGTCTGTAGATCAGTCCTGCCATACATATGACCCAAAACATAAGCCGAGTTTGTGTTTTCAGACAACTGTCCAAACAGCTCTGGCCTACACACCCTACAGGCTCAGGGCCCTGGAACCAAACCTGAGGACTGTACTTGCCCTCTCCAAGGGAATTGTATGTGCCCATTCCAATGGCCACAACCCTACTAGTTGGATAACCTCCAAAGTCCCTGAGGCCATCCCAATAGTTGTGGCTTCCCAGGACAAACAGGGGCAATCTGAGCCCATCTGAGCACCTACCTGCACTCAGACCCGTAGACAGTTGTCCCCAGAGGTAAAAAGGAACGAACAGGCCCCTAGGCACTAATCGGATCCATTGCTTTGGTTTCCAGGCATCTCTCCTCAGAGGCCTGGATTTCAATACCAGCATATGGCTGTTTCTTGACTCACCCATCAGAACAAATCTCATCTACACATGGGAAACATGCACGTTGGAGCTGTGTCAAAGCCTCTGTTTAGGAGAACCCTTCAGGGCCCCAGGGCCACCGCTTCATTCCAAGGTCTCCATAGACACAAAAACATATTAGGACACATCCACAGGAGAGTCCATTTCAACTCAGCCTCCTCGGTTGCCCCCCACATCCAGCAGATCTAACCTGTCTTGTTGCTTGGAGACCATTGGAATGCGAGGTGGGCTACCCAGCCATCCATCCTTAGAACCCTGCTCGGAATCATTGGCCTGGAGCCATCCAACAGGTCTCAATTGTCCTGCAGTAGAATCTTTGCAGTTTGGAGCTTCTCACAACTCCCATCGTGGTAAAACCCCCATGTCTTCGTGATCCAACCCCCTTCAAGAAAGGGCCATCAGGGCAGAAAGTCCAACCTGAGCGATCGTCTGATCCTTGCCCTGACTTCAGATGCACGAGATCTCGATTGAGGTCTGTAGATTGTGCCTGCCATATCCTCACCCAGAAACCTAAGCCTAGCTTGGGTTCTCAGACTCCGTCCTCAGACTACTGGCCCACAAGCCCTCCAGTTGGGCAATCCAGAACTACAATGCCGCACTCTGCCTGCCCTACAGAAGTAAAACATTGCCCTCATTGCTACCCCGAAACCCCAAATGAAAATCAACCTGCACGCCATTCGGCTGTACCCCAAACATATAGGCTGACCTGGGCACTATTTCCCATTCTGACCCAGCCTGAGCCTGGAACTCCTGGTCCCACCCAGACAGCTGGCCGCACCCTGACCACATCGGACCCGCCATGGCCTTAGGTCGTCATCTCTTCCCAACTGCGGTTTTCAGGCTCCAGAACCTAGACCTTATCTCCAACCACTGCCCAGGGTTGAAAATGATGCAGAAATCAGAACTCTTTTCTTATGGCAAGAAACCTTGTGGTTGGCATGTTGTCCAACGTTCAGTTTAGTTGAAATAAGCGTGGCCCATGAGGCCAAGCCCATGCTTGCGGGCCACATTGGTCACAAACACACATTGTGACCCTCAGCCTGAGCCCAGTCCTCAGGTAAGGCCTCTCAGGGCCTATATGAAGAGAGAGCATATTGGGCTTGCCATGCCCCTAGGCCCCAATTTTTAACCATAGTTCGGGTTGTCCCTTCACTCTTCCCCAGGGCTCTGCTTTGGAATTCCTCTTTTGGTGGGACACCTGAGGTAACAAACCTGAAAGGAGTCCTCCCATCCCACAGATTGACGAAAAACAATTGGGATCGGGCCAAATCCACAGAGAGGAAGATTCGTCCATGGCCCATGAGACCTCCCCAACATTCCAGGGCCATCGCTGAAACAAAATCCAGAGACAAAAGCCTGAGCAAGCGCCTCAGACTCGCTCATTCTTCATATCCTGAAGAGTTCTTCTCATGGTTTGTAGATCGGGCATGCCATACCTACGTCCCCAAACTTAAGCTGAGTTTGTGTTTTCAGTCTTCTGTCCTCAAAGTCCTGGGCCACACTCCCTCCAGGCTGGGGCCGCTGGAGCCACACATTAGGACTGCCCCCACCGAATCCATGGGAATTCTGCCCATTCCATTGTCAAAAATCGTACAAATTAGGAGAACCCACCAAAGTCCCTGAGGCCATCCCAATAGTGTAGGTCGCCCGGACAAAAAATGGGCGGTTGATACCGGCTGACCATCTACCTCCACTCATCTACCTCCACTCATACCAAGAAGATTGAACCAGACAGGACCCGAGGCCATTATCGGATCCATTGCTTTGTTTAACAGGCATGTCTCCTCAAAAGCCTGGATTCCAATACCAGCAGAGGGGATTTCCTGAGGCACCCATCAGAACAAATCTCGTCTCCACAAGGAAACTTGTGCATGGGAGCTAAGCCAAAGCTTAGGAGAATACTTCAGGGTCCCGGTGCCACCTCCCCATTCCAAGGCCCTCATGGACACAAACACACGTTAGGACCCATCCTCTGGAAAGTGCATTTCAACTCAGCCACCCCGGTTGCTCTTGCAGATCCATTATATCTAAACTGTCTTGTTGCTAGGAGACAAATGGAAGGCGAGGCGCACTTCCCAGGCATCCATCCTGGAACGGTGCTCTGGAATCATTCCATATGGGATGTCCTGGAGCTGTCCAACAGGTCTCAATTGTCCCGCAGAAGGAATCCTTGAAGGGGGCATCCCACATCTCCCAACGTGGAAAACCTCCATGGCCTCGAGATTCCGCTCCCTTCATGAAGGGGCCGTCATGCACAGAAACTCCAACCTGAGCCAACGTGGGATCCTCGCCCTGACTTCAGATGCATGAGATATTGGTTCAGATCTGCAGGGGGTACCTGCCGTGCCCTCACCCTGAATCCGAAGTCTAGCTTGTGTTCTCAGACTTCCGTCCTCACTCTCCTGGCCCCGAAGCCCTCAAGTTTGGCAATTCCGGACCGACAATGAAGCACTCTGCCTGCCCTCTAGAAAAAATATATTGCCTAATGAGCAGCCCAGGCAGCTTAAATGAGGATAAACCTACACGGCACTCGAATGTACCCAAATTATATAGTCTAACCTGGGCACTAATGCACTGTCTGACACAACCTGAGCCCGGACCTGCTGACCAACACCCAGACAGCTGACCGCACGCTGAGCACATCAGACCCGCCATGGCCTTAGGTCATCATCTCTTCCCTACCTCAGTTTTCAGGCTTCAGAACCTAGACCTTATCTCCAATCACTGCCCACGGGTGACTGTGATGCAGAAATCAGAACTCTTCCTGTCCCATGGCAAGAAACCTTGTGGTTGGCATGTTGTCCAACGTTCAGTGTAGGAGAAACCAGCATTCACCCTGAGGCCCCGCCCATTCTTGAGTGCGACGAGAGCATAAACACGCATTGTGACCTCAGCGTGAGTCCTGTCCTCTAGTAAGTCCTCTCAGTGACTGGACCATTAGATGTCATAATGGGCTTGACATGTCCCTAGTCCCCAATTTTTAACCAGATTTCTGGTTGTCCAGTCGCCCCACCCCAGGGCTCTACTCTGGAATCCCTCATTTGGTGGGACATCTGAGGTTGAAAAACAAAATGAAACAAATCGACAATAACAACAAAAAAACGGACTTCTTCCATCCCCAGAATGATCCCAAACTCTTTGGACGGGACCGAACCCCCAGAGAGTAAGACTCGTCCATTTCCCATGAAGTCACCCGGCAATTTCACGACCATGAGTGACACGATATCCAGAGACAAAAACTTGAGCAAGAGCCTCACACTCGCCCTTTTTTCATATCCCGAAGTGTTCTCCTCATGGTCTATAGATCAGTCCTGCCATACCTATGACCCAAAACATAAGCCGAGTTTGTGTTTTCAGACAACTGTCCAAACAGCTCTGGCCTACACACCCTACAGGCTCCGGGCCCTGGAGCCAAACCTGAGGACTGTACTTGCCCTCTCCAAGGGAATTGTATGTGCCCATTCCAATGGCCACAACCCTACTAGTAGGATAACCTCCAAAGTCCCTGAAGCCATCCCAATAGTTGTGGCTTCCCAGGACAAACAGGGGCAATCTGAGCCCATCTGAGCACCTACATGCACTCAGACCCGTAGACTGATGTCCCCAGTGGCAAAAAGGAACGAACAGGCCCCTAGGCACTAATCGGATCCATTGCTTTGGTTTCCAGGCATCTCTCCTCGGAGGCCTGGATTTCAATACCAGCATATGGCTGTTTCTTGACTCACCCATCAGAACAAATCTCATCTACAAATGGGAAACATGCACGTTGGAGCTGTGTCAAAGCCTCTGTTTAGGAGAACCCTTCAGGGCCCCAGGGCCACCGCTTCATTCCAAGGTCTCCATAGACACAAAAACATATAAGGACACATCCATAGGAGAGTCCATTTCAACTCAGCCTCCTCGGTTGCCCCCCACATCCAGCATATCTAACCTGTCTCTTTGCTTGGAGACCATTGGAATGCGAGGTGGGCTACCCAGCCATCCATCCTTAGAACCCTGCTCGGAATCGTTGGCCTGGAGCCAACCAACAGGTCTCAATTGTCCTGCAGAAGAATCTTTGCAGTTTGGAGCTTCTCACAACTCCCATAGTGGGAAAACCCCCATGTCCTCGTGATCCAACCCCCTTCAAGAAAGGGCCATCAGGGCAGAAAGTCCAACCTGAGGGATCGTCTGATCCTTGCCCTGACTTCAGATGCACGAGATCTCGATTGAGGTCTGTAGATTGTGCCTGCCATATCCTCACCCAGAAACCTAGGCCAGCTTGGGTTCTCAGACTCCGTCCTCAGACTACTGGCCCACAAGCCCTCCAGTTTGGCAATCCAGAATAACAATGCCGCACTCTGCCTGCCCTACAGAAGTAAAACATTGCCCTCAGGGCTACCCCGAAACCCCAAATGAGGATCAACCTGCACGCCATTCGGCTGTACCCCAAACATATAGGCTGACCTGGACACTATTTCCCCTTCTGACCCAGCCTGAGCCTGGACCTCCTGGTCCCACCCAGACAGCTGGCCGCACACTGAGCACATGGGACCCGCCATGGCCTTAGGACGTCATCTCTTCCCAACTGCGGTTTTCAGGCTCCAGAACCTAGACCTTATCTCCAACCACTGCCCAGGGTTGAAAATGATGCAGAAATCAGAACTCTTTCCTTATGGCAAGAAACCTTGTGGTTGGCATGTTGTCCAACGTTCAATGTAGTTGAAACAAGCGTTGCCCATGAGGCCCAGCCCATGCTTGCGGGCCACATTGGTCACAAACACACATTGTGACCCTCAGCCTGAGCCCAGTCCTCAGGTAAGGCCTCTCACGGCCTATATGAAGAGACAGCATATTGGGCTTGCCATGCCCCTAGGCCCCAATTTTTAACCATATTTTGGGTTGTCCCTTCACTCTTCCCCAGGGCTCTGCTTTGGAATTCCTCTTTTGGTGGGACACCTGAGGTAACAAACCTGAAAGGAGTCCTCCCATCCCACAGATTGACGAAAAACAATTGGGATCGGGCCAAATCCACAGAGAGGAAGATTCATCCATGGCCCAAGAGACCTCCCCAACATTCCACGGCCATCGCTGAAACAAAATCCAGAGAGAAAAGCCTAAGCAAGCGCCTCAGACTCGCTCATTCTTCATATCCTGAAGAGTTCTTCTCATGGTTTGTAGATCGGGCGTGCCATACCTACGTCCCCAAACTTAAGCTGAGTTTGTGTTTTCAGTCTTCTGTCCTCAAATTCCTGGGCCACACTCCCTCCAGGCTGGGGCCCCTGGAGCCACACATTAGGACTTCCCCAACCCAATCCATGGGAATTCTGCCCATTCCATTGTCAAAAATCGTACAAATTAGGAGAACCCTCCAAAGTCCCTGAGGCCATCCCAATAGTGTAGGTCGCCCGGGACAAAAAATGGGCGGTTGATACCGGCTGAGCATCTACCTCCACTCATCTACCTCCACTCATACCAAGAAGATTGAACCAGACAGGACCCAAGGCCATTATCGGATCCATTGCTTTGGTTTACAGGCATGTCTCCTCAAAAGCCTGGATTCCAATACCAGCAGAGGGGATTTCCTGAGGCACCCATCAGAACAAATCTCATCTCCACAAGGAAACTTGTGCATGGGAGCTATGCCAAAGCTTAGGAGAATATTTCAGGGTCCCGGTGCCACCTCCCCATTCCAAGGCCCTCATGGACACAAACACACGTTAGGACCCATCCTCTGGAAAGTGCATTTTAACTCAGCCACCCCGGTTGCTCCCGCAGATCCATTAGATCTAAACTGTCTTGTTGCTAGGAGACAATTGGAAGGCGAGGCCGACTTCCCAGGCATCCATCCTGGAACGGTGCTCTGGAGTCATTCCATATGGGATGTCCTGGAGTTGTCCAACAGGTCTCAATTGTCCCGCAGAAGGAAACCTTGAAGGGGGCATCCCACATCTCTTAACGTGGAAAACCTCCATGGCCTCGAGATTCCGCTCCCTTCATGGAGGGGCCGTCATGCACAGAAACTCCAACCTGAGCCAACGTCGGATCCTCGCCCTGACTTCAGATGTATGAGATATTGGTTCAGATCTGCAGGGGGTACCTGCCGTGCCCTCACCCTGAATCCGAAGTCAAGGTTGTGTTCTCCGACTTCCGTCCTCACACTCCTGGCCCCGAAGCCCTCAAGTTTGGCAATTGCGGACCGACAATGAAGCACTCTGCCTGCCCTCTAGAAAAAATATATTGCCTAATGAGCAGCCCAGGCAGCTTAAATGAGGATAAACCTACACGGCACTCGAATGTACCCAAATTATATAGTCTAACCTGGGCATTAATGCACTGTCTGACACAACCTGAGCCCGGACCTGCTGACCAACACCCAGACAGCTGACCACACGCTGAGCACATCAGACCCGCCATGGCCTTAGGTCATCATCTCTTCCCTACCTCAGTTTTCAGGCTTCAGAACCTAGACCTTATCTCCATTCACTGCCCACGGGTGACTGTGATGCAGAAATCAGAACTCCTCCTGACCCATGGCAAGAAACCTTGTGGTTGGCATGTTGTCCAACGTTCAGTGTAGGAGAAACCAGCATTCACCCTGAGGCCCCGCCCATTCTTGACTGCGACGAGAGCATAAACACGCATTGTGACCTCAGCGTGTGTCCTGTCCTCTAGTAAGTCCTCTCAGTGGCTGGACCATTAGATGTCATAATGGGCTTGACATGTACCTAGTCCCCAATTTTTAACCAGATTTCTGGTTGTCCAGTCGCCCCACCCCAGGGCTCTACTCTGGAATCCCTCATTTGGTGGGACATCTAGGTTGAAAAACAAAATGAAACAAATCGACAACAACAACAAAAAAACGGACTTCTTCCATCCCCAGAATGACCCCAAACTCTTTGGACGGGACCGAACCCCCAGAGAGTAAGACTCGTTTATTTCCCATGATGTCACCCGGCAATTTCACGACCATGAGTGACACCATATCCAGAGACAAAAACTTGAGCAAGAGCCTCACACTCGCCCTTTTTTCATATCCCGAAGTGTTCTCCTCATGGTCTGTAGATCAGTCCTGCCATACCTATGACCCAAAACATAAGCCGAGTTTGTGTTTTCAGACAACTGTCCAAACAGCTCTGGCCTACACACCCTACAGGCTCAGGGCCCTGGAGCCAAACCTTAGGACTGTACTTGCCCTCTCCAAGGGAATTGTATGTGCCCATTCCAATGGCCACAACCCTACTAGTAGGATAACCTCCAAAGTCCCTGAGGCCATCCCAATAGTTGTGGCTTCCCAGGACAAACAGGGGCAATCTGAGCCCATCTGAGCACCTACCTGCACTCAGACCCGTAGACAGTTGTCCCCAGAGGTAAAAAGGAACGAACAGGCCCCTAGGCACTAATCGGATCCATTGCTTTGGTTTCCAGGCATCTCTCCTCAGAGGCCTGGATTTCAATACCAGCATATGGCTGTTTCTTGACTCACCCATCAGAACAAATCTCATCTACACATGGGAAACATGCACGTTGGAGCTGTGTCAAAGCCTCTGTTTAGGAGAACCCTTCAGGGCCCCAGGGCCACCGCTTCATTCCAAGGTCTCCATAGACACAAAAACATATTAGGACACATCCACAGGAGAGTCCATTTCAACTCAGCCTCCTCGGTTGCCCCCCACATCCAGCAGATCTAACCTGTCTTGTTGCTTGGAGACCATTGGAATGCGAGGTGGGCTACCCAGCCATCCATCCTTAGAACCCTGCTCGGAATCGTTGGCCTGGAGCCAACCAACAGCTCTCAATTGTCCTGCAGAAGAATCTTTGCAGTTTGGAGCTTCTCACAACTCCCATCGTGGGAAAACCCCCATGTCCTCGTGATCCAACCCCCTTCAAGAAAGGGCCATCAGGGCAGAAAGTCCAACCTGAGGGATCGTCTGATCCTTGCCCTGACTTCAGATGCACGAGATCTCGATTGAGGTCTGTAGATTGTGCCTGCCATATCCTCACCCAGAAACCTAAGCCTAGCTTGGGTTCTCAGACTCCGTCCTCAGACTACTGGCCCACAAGCCCTCCAGTTGGGCAATCCAGAACTACAATGCCGCACTCTGCCTGCCCTACAGAAGTAAAACATTGCCCTCATTGCTACCCCGAAACCCCAAATGAAAATCAACCTGCACGCCATTCGGCTGTACCCCAAACATATAGGCTGACCTGGGCACTATTTCCCATTCTGACCCAGCCTGAGCCTGGAACTCCTGGTTCCACCCAGACAGCTGGCCGCACCCTGACCACATCGGACCCGCCATGGCCTTAGGTCGTCATCTCTTCCCAACTGCGGTTTTCAGGCTCCAGAACCTAGACCTTATCTCCAACCACTGCCCAGGGTTGAAAATGATGCAGAAATCAGAACTCTTTTCTTATGGCAAGAAACCTTGTGGTTGGCATGTTGTCCAACGTTCAGTTTAGTTGAAATAAGCGTGGCCCATGAGGCCAAGCCCATGCTTGCGGGCCACATTGGTCACAAACACACATTGTGACCCTCAGCCTGAGCCCAGTCCTCAGGTAAGGCCTCTCAGGGCCTATATGAAGAGAGAGCATATTGGGCTTGCCATGCCCCTAGGCCCCAATTTTTAACCATATTTCGGGTTGTCCCTTCACTCTTCCCCAGGGCTCTGCTTTGGAATTCCTCTTTTGGTGGGACACCTGAGGTAACAGACCTGAAAGGAGTCCTCCCATCCCACAGATTGACGAAAAACAATTGGGATCGGGCCAAATCCACAGAGAGGAAGATTCGTCCATGGCCCATGAGACCTCCCCAACATTCCAGGGCCATCGCTGAAACAAAATCCAGAGACAAAAGCCTGAGCAAGCGCCTCAGACTCGCTCATTCTTCATATCCTGAAGAGTTCTTCTCATGGTTTGTAGATCGGGCGTGCCATACCTACGTCCCCAAACTTAAGCTGAGTTTGTGTTTTCAGTCTTCTGTCCTCAAAGTCCTGGGCCACACTCCCTCCAGGCTGGGGCCGCTGGAGCCACACATTAGGACTGCCCCCACCGAATCCATGGGAATTCTGCCCATTCCATTGTCAAAAATCGTACAAATTAGGAGAACCCACCAAAGTCCCTGAGGCCATCCCAATAGTGTAGGTCGCCCGGACAAAAAATGGGCGGTTGATACCGGCTGACCATCTACCTCCACTCATCTACCTCCACTCATACCAAGAAGATTGAACCAGACAGGACCCGAGGCCATTATCGGATCCATTGCTTTGTTTAACAGGCATGTCTCCTCAAAAGCCTGGATTCCAATACCAGCAGAGGGGATTTCCTGAGGCACCCATCAGAACAAATCTCGTCTCCACAAGGAAACTTGTGCATGGGAGCTAAGCCAAAGCTTAGGAGAATACTTCAGGGTCCCGGTGCCACCTCCCCATTCCAAGGCCCTCATGGACACAAACACACGTTAGGACCCATCCTCTGGAAAGTGCATTTCAACTCAGCCACCCCGGTTGCTCTTGCAGATCCATTATATCTAAACTGTCTTGTTGCTAGGAGACAAATGGAAGGCGAGGCGCACTTCCCAGGCATCCATCCTGGAACGGTGCTCTGGAATCATTCCATATGGGATGTCCTGGAGCTGTCCAACAGGTCTCAATTGTCCCGCAGAAGGAATCCTTGAAGGGGGCATCCCACATCTCCCAACGTGGAAAACCTCCATGGCCTCGAGATTCCGCTCCCTTCATGAAGGGGCCGTCATGCACAGAAACTCCAACCTGAGCCAACGTGGGATCCTCGCCCTGACTTCAGATGCATGAGATATTGGTTCAGACCTGCAGGGGGTACCTGCCGTGCCCTCACCCTGAATCCGAAGTCTAGCTTGTGTTCTCAGACTTCCGTCCTCACTCTCCTGGCCCAGAAGCCCTCAAGTTTGGCAATTCCGGACCGACAATGAAGCACTCTGCCTGCCCTCTAGAAAAAATATATTGCCTAATGAGCAGCCCAGGCAGCTTAAATGAGGATAAACCTACACGGCACTCGAATGTACCCAAATTATATAGTCTAACCTGGGCACTAATGCACTGCCTGACACAACCTGAGCCCGGACCTGCTGACCAACACCCAGACAGCTGACCGCACGCTGAGCACATCAGACCCGCCATGGCCTTAGGTCATCATCTCTTCCCTACCTCAGTTTTCAGGCTTCAGAACCTAGACCTTATCTCCAATCACTGCCCACGGGTGACTGTGATGCAGAAATCAGAACTCTTCCTGTCCCATGGCAAGAAACCTTGTGGTTGGCATGTTGTCCAACGTTCAGTGTAGGAGAAACCAGCATTCACCCTGAGGCCCCGCCCATTCTTGAGTGCGACGAGAGCATAAACACGCATTGTGACCTCAGCGTGAGTCCTGTCCTCTAGTAAGTCCTCTCAGTGACTGGACCATTAGATGTCATAATGGGCTTGACATGTCCCTAGTCCCCAATTTTTAACCAGATTTCTGGTTGTCCAGTCGCCCCACCCCAGGGCTCTACTCTGGAATCCCTCATTTGGTGGGACATCTGAGGTTGAAAAACAAAATGAAACAAATCGACAATAACAACAAAAAAACGGACTTCTTCCATCCCCAGAATGATCCCAAACTCTTTGGACGGGACCGAACCCCCAGAGAGTAAGACTCGTCCATTTCCCATGAAGTCACCCGGCAATTTCACGACCATGAGTGACACGATATCCAGAGACAAAAACTTGAGCAAGAGCCTCACACTCGCCCTTTTTTCATATCCCGAAGTGTTCTCCTCATGGTCTATAGATCAGTCCTGCCATACCTATGACCCAAAACATAAGCCGAGTTTGTGTTTTCAGACAACTGTCCAAACAGCTCTGGCCTACACACCCTACAGGCTCAGGGCCCTGGAGCCGAACCTGAGGACTGTACTTGCCCTCTCCAAGGGAATTGTATGTGCCCATTCCAATGGCCACAACCCTACTAGTAGGATAACCTCCAAAGTCCCTGAGGCCATCCCAATAGTTGTGGCTTCCCAGGACAAACAGGGGCAATCTGAGCCCATCTGAGCACCTACATGCACTCAGACCCGTAGACTGATGTCCCCAGAGGTAAAAAGGAACGAACAGGCCCCTAGGCACTAATCGGATCCATTGCTTTGGTTTCCAGGCATCTCTCCTCAGAGGCCTGGATTTCAATACCAGCATATGGCTGTTTCTTGACTCACCCATCAGAACAAATCTCATCTACACATGGGAAACATGCACGTTGGAGCTGTGTCAAAGCCTCTGTTTAGGAGAACCCTTCAGGGCCCCAGGGCCACCGCTTCATTCCAAGGTCTCCATAGACACAAAAACATATTAGGACACATCCCCAGGAGAGTCCATTTCAACTCAGCCTCCTCGGTTGCCCCCCACATCCAGCATATCTAACTTGTCTTGTTGCTTGGAGACAATTGGAATGCGAGGTGGGCTACCCAGCCATCCATCCTTAGAACCCTGCTCGGAATCGTTGGCCTGGAGCCAACCAACAGGTCTCAATTGTCCTGCAGAAGAATCTTTGCAGTTTGGAGCTTCTCACAACTCCCATCGTGGGAAAACCCCCATGTCCTCGTGATCCAACCCCCTTCAAGAAAGGGCTATCAGGGCAGAAAGTCCAACCGAGCGATCGTCTGATCCTTGCCCTGACTTCAGATGCACGAGTTCTCTATTGAGGTCTGTAGATTGTGCCTGCCATATCCTCACCCAGAAACCTAGGCTTAGCTTGGGTTCTCAGACTCCGTCCTCAGACTACTGGCCCACATGCCCTCCAGTTTGGCAATCCAGAACTACAATGCCGCAATCTGCCTGCCCTACAGAAGTAAAATATTGCCCTCATGGCTACCCCGAATCCCCAAATGAGGATCAACCTGCACGCCATTCGGCTGTACCCCAAACATATAGGCTGACCTGGGCACTATTTCCCCTTCTGACCCAGCCTGAGCCTGGACCTCCTGGTCCCACCCAGACAGCTGGCCGCACACTGAGCACATCGGACCCGCCATGGCCTTAGATCGTCATCTCTTCCCAACTGCGGTTTTCAGGCGCCAGAACCTAGACCTTATCTCCAACCACTGCCCAAGTTTGAAAATGATGCTGAAATCAGAACTCTTTCCCAATGGCAAGAAACCTTGTGGTTGGCATGTTGTCCAAAGTTCAGTGTAGTTGAAACAAGCGTGGCCCATGATGCCCAGCCCATGCTTGCAGGCCACATTGGACACAAACACACATTGTGACCCTCAGCCTGAGCCCAGTCCTCAGGTAAGGCCTCTCAGGGCCTATATGAAGAGACAGCATATTGGGCTTGCCATGCCCCTAGGCCCCAATTTTTAACCATAGTTCGGGTTGTCCCTTCACTCTTCCCCAGGGCTCTGCTTTGGAATTCCTCTTTTGGTGGGACACCTGAGGTAACAAACCTGAAAGGAGTCCTCCCATCCCACAGATTGACGAAAACCAATTGGGATCTGGCCAAATCCACAGAGAGGAAGATTCGTCCATGGCCCATGAGACCTCCCCAACATTCCACGGCCATCGCAGAAACAAAATCCAGAGAAAAAAGCCTGAGCAAGCGCCTCAGACTCGCTCATTCTTCATATCCTGAAGAGTTCTTCTCATGGTTTGTAGATCGGGCGTGCCATACCTACGTCCCCAAACTTAAGCTGAGTTTGTGTTTTCAGTCTTCTGTCCTCAAAGTCCTGGGCCACACTCCCTCCAGGCTGGGGCCCCTGGAGCCACACATTAGGACTGCCCCCACCCAATCCATGGGAATTCTGCCCATTCCATTGTCAAAAATCGTACAAATTAGGAGAACCCTCCAAAGTCCCTGAGGCCATCCCAATAGTGTAGGTCGCCCGGGACAAAAAATGGGCGGTTGATTCCGGCTGAGCATTTACCTCCACTCATCTACCTCCACTCATCTACCTCCACTCATACCAAGGAGATTGAACCAGACAGGACCCGAGGCCATTATCGAATCCATTGCTTTGGTTTACAGGCATGTCTCCTCAAAAGCCTGGTTTCCGATACCAGCAGAGGGGATTTCCTGAGGCACTCATCAGAACAAATCTCGTCTCCACAAGGAAACTTGTGCATGGTAGCTAAGCCAAAGCTTAGGAGAATATTCAGGGTCCCGGTGCCACCTACCCATTCCAAGGCCCTCATGGACACAAATACACGTTAGGACCCATCCTCTGGAAAGTGCATTTCAACTCAGCCACCCCGGTTGCTCCCGCAGATCCATTAGATCTAAACTGTCTTGTTGCTAGGAGACAATTGGAAGGTGAGGCAGACTTCCCAGGCATCCATCCTGGAACGGTGCTCTGGAGTCATTCCATATGGGATGTCCTGGAGCTGTCCAACAGGTCTCAATTGTCCCGCAGAAGGAATCCTTGAAGGGGGCATCCCATATCTCCCAACGTGGAAAACCTCCATGGCCTCGAGATTCCGCTCCCTTCAGGAAGCGGCCGTCATGCACAGAAACTCCAACCTGAGCCAACGTCGGATCCTCGCCCTGACTTCAGATGCATGAGATATTGGTTCAGATCTGCAGTGGGTACCTGCCGTGTCCTCACCCTGAATCCGAAGTCTAGCTTGTGTTCTCAGACTTCCGTCCTCACTCTCCTGGCCCCGAAGCCCTCAAGTTTGGCAATTCCGGACCGACAATGAAGCACTCTGCCTGCCCTCTAGAAAAAATATATTGCCTAATGAGCAGCCCAGGCAGCTTAAATGAGGATAAACCTACACGGCACTCGAATGTACCCGAATTATATAGTGTAACCTGGGCACTAATGCACTGTCTGACACAACCTGAGCCCGGACCTGCTGACCAACACCCAGACAGCTGACCGCACGCTGAGCACATCAGACCCGCCATGGCCTTAGGTCATCATCTCTTCCCTACCTCAGTTTTCAGGCTTCAGAACCTAGACCTTATCTCCAATCACTGCCCACGGGTGACTGTGATGCAGAAATCAGAACTCTTCCTGACCCATGGCAAGAAACCTTGTGGTTGGCATGTTGTCCAACGTTCAGTGTAGGAGAAACCAGCATTCACCCTGAGGCCCAGCCCATTCTTGCGTGCGACGAGAGCATAAACACGCATTGTGACCTCAGCGTGAGTCCTGTCCTCTGGTAAGTAATCTCAGTGGCTGGATCATTAGATGTCATAATGGGCTTGACATGTCCCTAGTCCCCAATTTTTAACCAGATTTCTGGTTGTCCAGTCGCCCCACCCCAGGGCTGTACTCTGGAATCCCTCATTTGGTGGGACATCTGAGGTTGAAAAACAAAATGAAACAAATCGACAACAACAAAAAAACGGACTTCTTCCATCCCCAGAATGACCTCAAACTCTTTGGACGGGACCGAACCCCCAGAGAGTAAGACTCGTCCATTTCCCATGAAGTCACCCGGCAATTTCACGACTATGAGTGACACGATATCCAGAGACAAAAACTTGAGCAAGAGACTCACACTCGCCCTTTTTTCATATCCCGAAGTGTTCTCCTCATGGTCTGTAGATCAGTCCTGCCATACATATGACCCAAAACATAAGCCGAGTTTGTGTTTTCAGACAACTGTCCAAACAGCTCTGGCCTACACACCCTACAGGCTCAGGGCCCTGGAACCAAACCTGAGGACTGTACTTGCCCTCTCCAAGGGAATTGTATGTGCCCATTCCAATGGCCACAACCCTACTAGTTGGATAACCTCCAAAGTCCCTGAGGCCATCCCAATAGTTGTGGCTTCCCAGGACAAACAGGGGCAATCTGAGCCCATCTGAGCACCTACCTGCACTCAGACCCGTAGACAGTTGTCCCCAGAGGTAAAAAGGAACGAACAGGCCCCTAGGCACTAATCGGATCCATTGCTTTGGTTTCCAGGCATCTCTCCTCAGAGGCCTGGATTTCAATACCAGCATATGGCTGTTTCTTGACTCACCCATCAGAACAAATCTCATCTACACATGGGAAACATGCACGTTGGAGCTGTGTCAAAGCCTCTGTTTAGGAGAACCCTTCAGGGCCCCAGGGCCACCGCTTCATTCCAAGGTCTCCATAGACACAAAAACATATTAGGACACATCCACAGGAGAGTCCATTTCAACTCAGCCTCCTCGGTTGCCCCCCACATCCAGCAGATCTAACCTGTCTTGTTGCTTGGAGACCATTGGAATGCGAGGTGGGCTACCCAGCCATCCATCCTTAGAACCCTGCTCGGAATCATTGGCCTGGAGCCATCCAACAGGTCTCAATTGTCCTGCAGTAGAATCTTTGCAGTTTGGAGCTTCTCACAACTCCCATCGTGGTAAAACCCCCATGTCTTCGTGATCCAACCCCCTTCAAGAAAGGGCCATCAGGGCAGAAAGTCCAACCTGAGCGATCGTCTGATCCTTGCCCTGACTTCAGATGCACGAGATCTCGATTGAGGTCTGTAGATTGTGCCTGCCATATCCTCACCCAGAAACCTAAGCCTAGCTTGGGTTCTCAGACTCCGTCCTCAGACTACTGGCCCACAAGCCCTCCAGTTGGGCAATCCAGAACTACAATGCCGCACTCTGCCTGCCCTACAGAAGTAAAACATTGCCCTCATTGCTACCCCGAAACCCCAAATGAAAATCAACCTGCACGCCATTCGGCTGTACCCCAAACATATAGGCTGACCTGGGCACTATTTCCCATTCTGACCCAGCCTGAGCCTGGAACTCCTGGTCCCACCCAGACAGCTGGCCGCACCCTGACCACATCGGACCCGCCATGGCCTTAGGTCGTCATCTCTTCCCAACTGCGGTTTTCAGGCTCCAGAACCTAGACCTTATCTCCAACCACTGCCCAGGGTTGAAAATGATGCAGAAATCAGAACTCTTTTCTTATGGCAAGAAACCTTGTGGTTGGCATGTTGTCCAACGTTCAGTTTAGTTGAAATAAGCGTGGCCCATGAGGCCAAGCCCATGCTTGCGGGCCACATTGGTCACAAACACACATTGTGACCCTCAGCCTGAGCCCAGTCCTCAGGTAAGGCCTCTCAGGGCCTATATGAAGAGAGAGCATATTGGGCTTGCCATGCCCCTAGGCCCCAATTTTTAACCATAGTTCGGGTTGTCCCTTCACTCTTCCCCAGGGCTCTGCTTTGGAATTCCTCTTTTGGTGGGACACCTGAGGTAACAAACCTGAAAGGAGTCCTCCCATCCCACAGATTGACGAAAAACAATTGGGATCGGGCCAAATCCACAGAGAGGAAGATTCGTCCATGGCCCATGAGACCTCCCCAACATTCCAGGGCCATCGCTGAAACAAAATCCAGAGACAAAAGCCTGAGCAAGCGCCTCAGACTCGCTCATTCTTCATATCCTGAAGAGTTCTTCTCATGGTTTGTAGATCGGGCATGCCATACCTACGTCCCCAAACTTAAGCTGAGTTTGTGTTTTCAGTCTTCTGTCCTCAAAGTCCTGGGCCACACTCCCTCCAGGCTGGGGCCGCTGGAGCCACACATTAGGACTGCCCCCACCGAATCCATGGGAATTCTGCCCATTCCATTGTCAAAAATCGTACAAATTAGGAGAACCCACCAAAGTCCCTGAGGCCATCCCAATAGTGTAGGTCGCCCGGACAAAAAATGGGCGGTTGATACCGGCTGACCATCTACCTCCACTCATCTACCTCCACTCATACCAAGAAGATTGAACCAGACAGGACCCGAGGCCATTATCGGATCCATTGCTTTGTTTAACAGGCATGTCTCCTCAAAAGCCTGGATTCCAATACCAGCAGAGGGGATTTCCTGAGGCACCCATCAGAACAAATCTCGTCTCCACAAGGAAACTTGTGCATGGGAGCTAAGCCAAAGCTTAGGAGAATACTTCAGGGTCCCGGTGCCACCTCCCCATTCCAAGGCCCTCATGGACACAAACACACGTTAGGACCCATCCTCTGGAAAGTGCATTTCAACTCAGCCACCCCGGTTGCTCTTGCAGATCCATTATATCTAAACTGTCTTGTTGCTAGGAGACAAATGGAAGGCGAGGCGCACTTCCCAGGCATCCATCCTGGAACGGTGCTCTGGAATCATTCCATATGGGATGTCCTGGAGCTGTCCAACAGGTCTCAATTGTCCCGCAGAAGGAATCCTTGAAGGGGGCATCCCACATCTCCCAACGTGGAAAACCTCCATGGCCTCGAGATTCCGCTCCCTTCATGAAGGGGCCGTCATGCACAGAAACTCCAACCTGAGCCAACGTGGGATCCTCGCCCTGACTTCAGATGCATGAGATATTGGTTCAGATCTGCAGGGGGTACCTGCCGTGCCCTCACCCTGAATCCGAAGTCTAGCTTGTGTTCTCAGACTTCCGTCCTCACTCTCCTGGCCCCGAAGCCCTCAAGTTTGGCAATTCCGGACCGACAATGAAGCACTCTGCCTGCCCTCTAGAAAAAATATATTGCCTAATGAGCAGCCCAGGCAGCTTAAATGAGGATAAACCTACACGGCACTCGAATGTACCCAAATTATATAGTCTAACCTGGGCACTAATGCACTGTCTGACACAACCTGAGCCCGGACCTGCTGACCAACACCCAGACAGCTGACCGCACGCTGAGCACATCAGACCCGCCATGGCCTTAGGTCATCATCTCTTCCCTACCTCAGTTTTCAGGCTTCAGAACCTAGACCTTATCTCCAATCACTGCCCACGGGTGACTGTGATGCAGAAATCAGAACTCTTCCTGTCCCATGGCAAGAAACCTTGTGGTTGGCATGTTGTCCAACGTTCAGTGTAGGAGAAACCAGCATTCACCCTGAGGCCCCGCCCATTCTTGAGTGCGACGAGAGCATAAACACGCATTGTGACCTCAGCGTGAGTCCTGTCCTCTAGTAAGTCCTCTCAGTGACTGGACCATTAGATGTCATAATGGGCTTGACATGTCCCTAGTCCCCAATTTTTAACCAGATTTCTGGTTGTCCAGTCGCCCCACCCCAGGGCTCTACTCTGGAATCCCTCATTTGGTGGGACATCTGAGGTTGAAAAACAAAATGAAACAAATCGACAATAACAACAAAAAAACGGACTTCTTCCATCCCCAGAATGATCCCAAACTCTTTGGACGGGACCGAACCCCCAGAGAGTAAGACTCGTCCATTTCCCATGAAGTCACCCGGCAATTTCACGACCATGAGTGACACGATATCCAGAGACAAAAACTTGAGCAAGAGCCTCACACTCGCCCTTTTTTCATATCCCGAAGTGTTCTCCTCATGGTCTATAGATCAGTCCTGCCATACCTATGACCCAAAACATAAGCCGAGTTTGTGTTTTCAGACAACTGTCCAAACAGCTCTGGCCTACACACCCTACAGGCTCCGGGCCCTGGAGCCAAACCTGAGGACTGTACTTGCCCTCTCCAAGGGAATTGTATGTGCCCATTCCAATGGCCACAACCCTACTAGTAGGATAACCTCCAAAGTCCCTGAAGCCATCCCAATAGTTGTGGCTTCCCAGGACAAACAGGGGCAATCTGAGCCCATCTGAGCACCTACATGCACTCAGACCCGTAGACTGATGTCCCCAGTGGCAAAAAGGAACGAACAGGCCCCTAGGCACTAATCGGATCCATTGCTTTGGTTTCCAGGCATCTCTCCTCGGAGGCCTGGATTTCAATACCAGCATATGGCTGTTTCTTGACTCACCCATCAGAACAAATCTCATCTACAAATGGGAAACATGCACGTTGGAGCTGTGTCAAAGCCTCTGTTTAGGAGAACCCTTCAGGGCCCCAGGGCCACCGCTTCATTCCAAGGTCTCCATAGACACAAAAACATATAAGGACACATCCATAGGAGAGTCCATTTCAACTCAGCCTCCTCGGTTGCCCCCCACATCCAGCATATCTAACCTGTCTCTTTGCTTGGAGACCATTGGAATGCGAGGTGGGCTACCCAGCCATCCATCCTTAGAACCCTGCTCGGAATCGTTGGCCTGGAGCCAACCAACAGGTCTCAATTGTCCTGCAGAAGAATCTTTGCAGTTTGGAGCTTCTCACAACTCCCATAGTGGGAAAACCCCCATGTCCTCGTGATCCAACCCCCTTCAAGAAAGGGCCATCAGGGCAGAAAGTCCAACCTGAGGGATCGTCTGATCCTTGCCCTGACTTCAGATGCACGAGATCTCGATTGAGGTCTGTAGATTGTGCCTGCCATATCCTCACCCAGAAACCTAGGCCAGCTTGGGTTCTCAGACTCCGTCCTCAGACTACTGGCCCACAAGCCCTCCAGTTTGGCAATCCAGAATAACAATGCCGCACTCTGCCTGCCCTACAGAAGTAAAACATTGCCCTCAGGGCTACCCCGAAACCCCAAATGAGGATCAACCTGCACGCCATTCGGCTGTACCCCAAACATATAGGCTGACCTGGACACTATTTCCCCTTCTGACCCAGCCTGAGCCTGGACCTCCTGGTCCCACCCAGACAGCTGGCCGCACACTGAGCACATGGGACCCGCCATGGCCTTAGGACGTCATCTCTTCCCAACTGCGGTTTTCAGGCTCCAGAACCTAGACCTTATCTCCAACCACTGCCCAGGGTTGAAAATGATGCAGAAATCAGAACTCTTTCCTTATGGCAAGAAACCTTGTGGTTGGCATGTTGTCCAACGTTCAATGTAGTTGAAACAAGCGTTGCCCATGAGGCCCAGCCCATGCTTGCGGGCCACATTGGTCACAAACACACATTGTGACCCTCAGCCTGAGCCCAGTCCTCAGGTAAGGCCTCTCACGGCCTATATGAAGAGACAGCATATTGGGCTTGCCATGCCCCTAGGCCCCAATTTTTAACCATATTTTGGGTTGTCCCTTCACTCTTCCCCAGGGCTCTGCTTTGGAATTCCTCTTTTGGTGGGACACCTGAGGTAACAAACCTGAAAGGAGTCCTCCCATCCCACAGATTGACGAAAAACAATTGGGATCGGGCCAAATCCACAGAGAGGAAGATTCATCCATGGCCCAAGAGACCTCCCCAACATTCCACGGCCATCGCTGAAACAAAATCCAGAGAGAAAAGCCTAAGCAAGCGCCTCAGACTCGCTCATTCTTCATATCCTGAAGAGTTCTTCTCATGGTTTGTAGATCGGGCGTGCCATACCTACGTCCCCAAACTTAAGCTGAGTTTGTGTTTTCAGTCTTCTGTCCTCAAATTCCTGGGCCACACTCCCTCCAGGCTGGGGCCCCTGGAGCCACACATTAGGACTTCCCCAACCCAATCCATGGGAATTCTGCCCATTCCATTGTCAAAAATCGTACAAATTAGGAGAACCCTCCAAAGTCCCTGAGGCCATCCCAATAGTGTAGGTCGCCCGGGACAAAAAATGGGCGGTTGATACCGGCTGAGCATCTACCTCCACTCATCTACCTCCACTCATACCAAGAAGATTGAACCAGACAGGACCCAAGGCCATTATCGGATCCATTGCTTTGGTTTACAGGCATGTCTCCTCAAAAGCCTGGATTCCAATACCAGCAGAGGGGATTTCCTGAGGCACCCATCAGAACAAATCTCATCTCCACAAGGAAACTTGTGCATGGGAGCTATGCCAAAGCTTAGGAGAATATTTCAGGGTCCCGGTGCCACCTCCCCATTCCAAGGCCCTCATGGACACAAACACACGTTAGGACCCATCCTCTGGAAAGTGCATTTTAACTCAGCCACCCCGGTTGCTCCCGCAGATCCATTAGATCTAAACTGTCTTGTTGCTAGGAGACAATTGGAAGGCGAGGCCGACTTCCCAGGCATCCATCCTGGAACGGTGCTCTGGAGTCATTCCATATGGGATGTCCTGGAGTTGTCCAACAGGTCTCAATTGTCCCGCAGAAGGAAACCTTGAAGGGGGCATCCCACATCTCTTAACGTGGAAAACCTCCATGGCCTCGAGATTCCGCTCCCTTCATGGAGGGGCCGTCATGCACAGAAACTCCAACCTGAGCCAACGTCGGATCCTCGCCCTGACTTCAGATGCATGAGATATTGGTTCAGATCTGCAGGGGGTACCTGCCGTGCCCTCACCCTGAATCCGAAGTCAAGGTTGTGTTCTCCGACTTCCGTCCTCACACTCCTGGCCCCGAAGCCCTCAAGTTTGGCAATTGCGGACTGACAATGAAGCACTCTGCCTGCCCTCTAGAAAAAATATATTGCCTAATGAGCAGCCCAGGCAGCTTAAATGAGGATAAACCTACACGGCACTCGAATGTACCCAAATTATATAGTCTAACCTGGGCATTAATGCACTGTCTGACACAACCTGAGCCCGGACCTGCTGACCAACACCCAGACAGCTGACCACACGCTGAGCACATCAGACCCGCCATGGCCTTAGGTCATCATCTCTTCCCTACCTCAGTTTTCAGGCTTCAGAACCTAGACCTTATCTCCATTCACTGCCCACGGGTGACTGTGATGCAGAAATCAGAACTCTTCCTGACCCATGGCAAGAAACCTTGTGGTTGGCATGTTGTCCAACGTTCAGTGTAGGAGAAACCAGCATTCACCCTGAGGCCCCGCCCATTCTTGACTGCGACGAGAGCATAAACACGCATTGTGACCTCAGCGTGTGTCCTGTCCTCTAGTAAGTCCTCTCAGTGGCTGGACCATTAGATGTCATAATGGGCTTGACATGTACCTAGTCCCCAATTTTTAACCAGATTTCTGGTTGTCCAGTCGCCCCACCCCAGGGCTCTACTCTGGAATCCCTCATTTGGTGGGACATCTAGGTTGAAAAACAAAATGAAACAAATCGACAACAACAACAAAAAAACGGACTTCTTCCATCCCCAGAATGACCCCAAACTCTTTGGACGGGACCGAACCCCCAGAGAGTAAGACTCGTCCATTTCCCATGATGTCACCCGGCAATTTCACGACCATGAGTGACACGATATCCAGAGACAAAAACTTGAGCAAGAGCCTCACACTCGCCCTTTTTTCATATCCCGAAGTGTTCTCCTCATGGTCTGTAGATCAGTCCTGCCATACCTATGACCCAAAACATAAGCCGAGTTTGTGTTTTCAGACAACTGTCCAAACAGCTCTGGCCTACACACCCTACAGGCTCAGGGCCCTGGAGCCAAACCTTAGGACTGTACTTGCCCTCTCCAAGGGAATTGTATGTGCCCATTCCAATGGCCACAACCCTACTAGTAGGATAACCTCCAAAGTCCCTGAGGCCATCCCAATAGTTGTGGCTTCCCAGGACAAACAGGGGCAATCTGAGCCCATCTGAGCACCTACATGCACTCAGACCCGTAGACTGATGTCCCCAGAGGTAAAAAGGAACGAACAGGCCCCTAGGCACTAATCGGATCCATTGCTTTGGTTTTTAGGCATCTCTCCTCAGAGGCCTGGATTTCAATACCAGCATATGGCTGTTTCTTGACTCACCCATCAGAACAAATCTCATCTACACATGGGAAACATGCACGTTGGAGCTGTGTCAAAGCCTCTGTTTAGGAGAACCCTTCAGGGCCCCAGGGCCACCGCTTCATTCCAAGGTCTCCATAGACACAAAAACATATTAGGACACATCCCCAGGAGAGTCCATTTCAACTCAGCCTCCTCGGTTGCCCCCCACATCCAGCATATCTAACTTGTCTTGTTGCTTGGAGACAATTGGAACGCGAGGTGGGCTACCCAGCCATCCATCCTTAGAACCCTGCTCGGAATCGTTGGCCTGGAGCCAACCAACAGGTGTCAATTGTCCTGCAGAAGAATCTTTGCAGTTTGGAGCTTCTCACAACTCCCATCGTGGGAAAACCCCCATGTCCTCGTGATCCAACCCCCTTCAAGAAAGGGCCATCAGGGCAGAAAGTCCAACCGAGCGATCGTCTGATCCTTGCCCTGACTTCAGATGCACGAGATCTCTATTGAGGTCTGTAGATTGTGCCTGCCATATCCTCACCCAGAAACCTAGGCTTAGCTTGGGTTCTCAGACTCCGTCCTCAGACTACTGGCCCACATGCCCTCCAGTTTGGCAATCCAGAACTACAATGCCGCAATCTGCCTGCCCTACAGAAGTAAAATATTGCCCTCATGGCTACCCCGAATCCCCAAATGAGGATCAACCTGCACGCCATTCGGCTGTACCCCAAACATATAGGCTGACCTGGGCACTATTTCCCCTTCTGACCCAGCCTGCGCCTGGACCTCCTGGTCCCACCCAGACAGCTGGCCGCACACTGAGCACATCGGACCCGCCATGGCCTTAGATCGTCATCTCTTCCCAACTGCGGTTTTCAGGCTCCAGAACCTAGACCTTATCTCCAACCACTGCCCAAGTTTGAAAATGATGCTGAAATCAGAACTCTTTCCCCATGGCAAGAAACCTTGTGGTTGGCATGTTGTCCAACGTTCAGTGTAGTTGAAACAAGCGTGGCCCATGAGGCCCAGCCCATGCTTGCAGGCCACATTGGACACAAACACACATTGTGACCCTCAGCCTGAGCCCAGTCCTCAGGTAAGGCCTCTCAGGGCCTATATGAAGAGACAGCATATTGGGCGTGCCATGCCCCTAGGCCCCAATTTTTAACCATAGTTCGGGTTGTCCCTTCACTCTTCCCCAGGGCTCTGCTTTGGAATTCCTCTTTTGGTGGGACACCTGAGGTAACAAACCTGAAAGGAGTCCTCCCATCCCACAGATTGACGAAAACCAATTGGGATCGGGCCAAATCCACAGAGAGGAAGATTCTTCCATGGCCCATGAGACCTCCCCAACATTCCACGGCCATTGCAGAAACAAAATCCAGAGAAAAAAGCCTGAGCAAGCGCCTCAGACTCGCTCATTCTTCATATCCTGAAGATTTCTTCCCATGGTTTGTAGATCGGGCGTGCCATACCTACGTCCCCAAACTTAAGCTGAGTTTGTGTTTTCAGTCTTCTGTCCTCAAAGTCCTGGGCCACACTCCCTCCAGGCTGGGGCCCCTGGAGCCACACATTAGGACTGCCCCCACCCAATCCATGGCAATTCTGCCCATTCCATTGTCAAAAATCGTACAAATTAGGAGAACCCTCCAAAGTCCCTGAGGCCATCCCAATAGTGTAGGTCGCCCGGGACAAAAAATGGGCGGTTGATTCCGGCTGAGCATTTACCTCCACTCAGCTACCTCCACTCATCTACCTCCACTCATACCAAGGAGATTGAACCAGACAGGACCCGAGGCCATTATCGAATCCATTGCTTTGGTTTACAGGCATGTCTCCTCAAAAGCCTGGTTTCCGATACCAGCAGAGGGGATTTCCTGAGGCACTCATCAGAACAAATCTCGTCTCCACAAGGAAACTTGTGCATGGTAGCTAAGCCAAAGCTTAGGAGAATACTTCAGGGTCCCGGTGCCACCTCCCCATTCCAAGGCCCTCATGGACACAAATACACGTTAGGACCCATCCTCTGGAAAGTGCATTTCAACTCAGCCACCCCGGTTGCTCCCGCAGATCCATTAGATCTAAACTGTCTTGTTGCTAGGAGACAATTGGAAGGCGAGGCAGACTTCCCAGGCATCCATCCTGGAACGGTGCTCTGGAGTCATTCCATATGGGATGTCCTGGAGCTGTCCAACAGGTCTCAATTGTCCCGCAGAAGGAATCCTTGAAGGGGGCATCCCATATCTCCCAACGTGGAAAACCTCCATGGCCTCGAGATTCCGCTCCCTTCAGGAAGCGGCCGTCATGCACAGAAACTCTAACCTGAGCCAACGTCGGATCCTCGCCCTGACTTCAGATGCATGAGATATTGGTTCAGATCTGCAGTGGGTACCTGCCGTGTCCTCACCCTGAATCCGAAGTCTAGCTTGTGTTCTCAGACTTCCGTCCTCACTCTCCTGGCCCCGAAGCCCTCAAGTTTGGCAATTCTGGACCGACAATGAAGCACTCTGCCTGCCCTCTAGAAAAAATATATTGCCTAATGAGCAGCCCAGGCAGCTTAAATGAGGATAAACCTACACGGCACTCGAATGTACCCAAATTATATAGTCTAACCTGGGCACTAATGCACTGTCTGACACAACCTGAGCCCGGACCTGCTGACCAACACCCAGACAGCTGACCGCACGCTGAGCACATCAGACCCGCCATGGCCTTAGGTCATCATCTCTTCCCTACCTCAGTTTTCAGGCTTCAGAACCTAGACCTTATCTCCAATCACTGCCCACGGGTGACTGTAATGCAGAAATCAGAACTCTTCCTGACCCATGGCAAGAAACCTTGTGGTTGGCATGTTGTCCAACGTTCAGTGTAGGAGAAACCAGCATTCACCCTGAGGCCCCGCCCATTCTTGAGTGCGACGAGAGCATAAACACGCATTGTGACCTCAGCGTGTGTCCTGTCCTCTAGTAAGTCCTCTCAGTGGCTGGACCATTAGATGTCATAATGGGCTTGACATGTCCCTAGTCCCCAATTTTTAACCAGATTTCTGGTTGTCCAGTCGCCCCACCCCAGGGCTCTACTCTGGAATCCCTCATTTGGTGGGACATCTGAGGTTGAAAAACAAAATGAAACAAATCGACAACAACAACAAAAAAACGGACTTCTTCCATCCCCAGAATGACCCCAAACTCTTTGGACGGGACCGAACCCTCAGAGAGTAAGACTCGTCCATTTCCCATGATGTCACCAGGCAATTTCACGACCATGAGTGACAAGATATCCAGAGACAAAAACTTGAGCAAGAGCCTCACACTCGCCCTTTTTTCATATCCCGAAGTGTTCTCCTCATGGTCTGTAGATCAGTCCTGCCATACCTATGACCCAAAACATAAGCCGAGTTTGTGTTTTCAGACAACTGTCCAAACAGCTCTGGCCTACACACCCTACAGGCTCAGGGCCCTGGAGCCAAACCTGAGGACTGTACTTGCCCTCTCCAAGGGAATTGTATGTGCCCATTCCAATGGCCACAACCCTACTAGTAGGATAACCTCCAAAGTCCCTGAGGCCATCCCAATAGTTGTGGCTTCCCAGGACAAACAGGGGCAATCTGAGCCCATCTGAGCACCTACCTGCACTCAGACCCGTAGACTGATGTCCCCAGAGGTAAAAAGGAACGAACAGGCCCCTAGGCACTAATCGGATCCATTGCTTTGGTTTCCAGGCATCTCTCCTCAGAGGCCTGGATTTCAATACCAGCATATGGCTGTTTCTTGACTCACCCATCAGAACAAATCTCATCTACACATGGGAAACATGCACGTTGGAGCTGTGTCAAAGCCTCGGTTTAGGAGAACCCTTCAGGGCCCCAGGGCCACCGCTTCATTCCAAGGTCTCCATAGACACAAAAACATATTAGGACACATCCCCAGGAGAGTCCATTTCAACTCAGCCTCCTCGGTTGCCCCCCACATCCAGCATATCTAACTTGTCTTGTTGCTTGGAGACAATTGGAATGCGAGGTGGGCTACCCAGCCATCCATCCTTAGAACCCTGCTCGGAATCGTTGGCCTGGAGCCAACCAACAGGTCTCAATTGTCCTGCAGAAGAATCTTTGCAGTTTGGAGCTTCTCACAACTCCCATCGTGGGAAAACCCCCATGTCCTCGTGATCCAACCCCCTTCAAGAAAGGGCCATCAGGGCAGAAAGTCCAACCGAGCGATCGTCTGATCCTTGCCCTGACTTCAGATGCACGAGATCTCTATTGAGGTCTGTAGATTGTGCCTGCCATATCCTCACCCAGAAACCTAGGCTTAGCTTGGGTTCTCAGACTCCGTCCTCAGACTACTGGCCCACATGCCCTCCAGTTTGGCAATCCAGAACTACAATGCCGCAATCTGCCTGCCCTACAGAAGTAAAATATTGCCCTCATGGCTACCCCGAATCCCCAAATGAGGATCAACCTGCACGCCATTCGGCTGTACCCCAAACATATAGGCTGACCTGGGCACTATTTCCCCTTCTGACCCAGCCTGAGCCTGGACCTCCTGGTCCCACCCAGACAGCTGGCCGCACACTGAGCACATCGGACCCGCCATGGCCTTAGATCGTCATCTCTTCCCAACTGCGGTTTTCAGGCTCCAGAACCTAGACCTTATCTCCAACCACTGCCCAAGTTTGAAAATGATGCTGAAATCAGAACTCTTTCCCCATGGCAAGAAACCTTGTGGTTGGCATGTTGTCCAACGTTCAGTGTAGTTGAAACAAGCGTGGCCCATGAGGCCCAGCCCATGCTTGCAGGCCACATTGGACACAAACACACATTGTGACCCTCAGCCTGAGCCCAGTCCTCAGGTAAGGCCTCTCAGGGCCTATATGAAGAGACAGCATATTGGGCGTGCCATGCCCCTAGGCCCCAATTTTTAACCATAGTTCGGGTTGTCCCTTCACTCTTCCCCAGGGCTCTGCTTTGGAATTCCTCTTTTGGTGGGACACCTGAGGTAACAAACCTGAAAGGAGTCCTCCCATCCCACAGATTGACGAAAACCAATTGGGATCGGGCCAAATCCACAGAGAGGAAGATTCGTCCATGGCCCATGAGACCTCCCCAACATTCCACGGCCATCGCAGAAACAAAATCCAGAGAAAAAAGCCTGAGCAAGCGCCTCAGACTCGCTCATTCTTCATATCCTGAAGAGTTCTTCTCATGGTTTGTAGATCGGGCGTGCCATACCTACGTCCCCAAACTTAAGCTGAGTTTGTGTTTTCAGTCTTCTGTCCTCAAAGTCCTGGGCCACACTCCCTCCAGGCTGGGGCCCCTGGAGCCACACATTAGGACTGCCCCCACCCAATCCATGGCAATTCTGCCCATTCCATTGTCAAAAATCGTACAAATTAGGAGAACCCTCCAAAGTCCCTGAGGCCATCCCAATAGTGTAGGTCGCCCGGGACAAAAAATGGGCGGTTGATTCCGGCTGAGCATTTACCTCCACTCAGCTACCTCCACTCATCTACCTCCACTCATACCAAGGAGATTGAACCAGACAGGACCCGAGGCCATTATCGAATCCATTGCTTTGGTTTACAGGCATGTCTCCTCAAAAGCCTGGTTTCCGATACCAGCAGAGGGGATTTCCTGAGGCACTCATCAGAACAAATCTCGTCTCCACAAGGAAACTTGTGCATGGTAGCTAAGCCAAAGCTTAGGAGAATACTTCAGGGTCCCGGTGCCACCTCCCCATTCCAAGGCCCTCATGGACACAAATACACGTTAGGACCCATCCTCTGGAAAGTGCATTTCAACTCAGCCACCCCGGTTGCTCCCGCAGATCCATTAGATCTAAACTGTCTTGTTGCTAGGAGACAATTGGAAGGCGAGGCAGACTTCCCAGGCATCCATCCTGGAACGGTGCTCTGGAGTCATTCCATATGGGATGTCCTGGAGCTGTCCAACAGGTCTCAATTGTCCCGCAGAAGGAATCCTTGAAGGGGGCATCCCATATCTCCCAACGTGGAAAACCTCCATGGCCTCGAGATTCCGCTCCCTTCAGGAAGCGGCCGTCATGCACAGAAACTCTAACCTGAGCCAACGTCGGATCCTCGCCCTGACTTCAGATGCATGAGATATTGGTTCAGATCTGCAGTGGGTACCTGCCGTGTCCTCACCCTGAATCCGAAGTCTAGCTTGTGTTCTCAGACTTCCGTCCTCACTCTCCTGGCCCAGAAGCCCTCAAGTTTGGCAATTCCGGACCGACAATGAAGCACTCTGCCTGCCCTCTAGAAAAAATATATTGCCTAATGAGCAGCCCAGGCAGCTTAAATGAGGATAAACCTACACGGCACTCGAATGTACCCAAATTATATAGTCTAACCTGGGCACTAATGCACTGTCTGACACAACCTGAGCCCGGACCTGCTGACCAACACCCAGACAGCTGACCGCACGCTGAGCACATCAGACCCGCCATGGCCTTAGGTCATCATCTCTTCCCTACCTCAGTTTTCAGGCTTCAGAACCTAGACCTTATCTCCAATCACTGCCCACGGGTGACTGTAATGCAGAAATCAGAACTCTTCCTGACCCATGGCAAGAAACCTTGTGGTTGGCATGTTGTCCAACGTTCAGTGTAGGAGAAACCAGCATTCACCCTGAGGCCCCGCCCATTCTTGAGTGCGACGAGAGCATAAACACGCATTGTGACCTCAGCGTGTGTCCTGTCCTCTAGTAAGTCCTCTCAGTGGCTGGACCATTAGATGTCATAATGGGCTTGACATGTCCCTAGTCCCCAATTTTTAACCAGATTTCTGGTTGTCCAGTCGCCCCACCCCAGGGCTCTACTCTGGAATCCCTCATTTGGTGGGACATCTGAGGTTGAAAAACAAAATGAAACAAATCGACAACAACAACAAAAAAACGGACTTCTTCCATCCCCAGAATGACCCCAAACTCTTTGGACGGGACCGAACCCCCAGAGAGTAAGACTCGTCCATTTCCCATGATGTCACCAGGCAATTTCACGACCATGAGTGACAAGATATCCAGAGACAAAAACTTGAGCAAGAGCCTCACACTCGCCCTTTTTTCATATCCCGAAGTGTTCTCCTCATGGTCTGTAGATCAGTCCTGCCATACCTATGACCCAAAACATAAGCCGAGTTTGTGTTTTCAGACAACTGTCCAAACAGCTCTGGCCTACACACCCTACAGGCTCAGGGCCCTGGAGCCAAACCTGAGGACTGTACTTGCCCTCTCCAAGGGAATTGTATGTGCCCATTCCAATGGCCACAACCCTACTAGTAGGATAACCTCCAAAGTCCCTGAGGCCATCCCAATAGTTGTGGCTTCCCAGGACAAACAGGGGCAATCTGAGCCCATCTGAGCACCTACCTGCACTCAGACCCGTAGACTGATGTCCCCAGAGGTAAAAAGGAACGAACAGGCCCCTAGGCACTAATCGGATCCATTGCTTTGGTTTCCAGGCATCTCTCCTCAGAGGCCTGGATTTCAATACCAGCATATGGCTGTTTCTTGACTCACCCATCAGAACAAATCTCATCTACACATGGGAAACATGCACGTTGGAGCTGTGTCAAAGCCTCGGTTTAGGAGAACCCTTCAGGGCCCCAGGGCCACCGCTTCATTCCAAGGTCTCCATAGACACAAAAACATATTAGGACACATCCCCAGGAGAGTCCATTTCAACTCAGCCTCCTCGGTTGCCCCCCACATCCAGCATATCTAACTTGTCTTGTTGCTTGGAGACAATTGGAATGCGAGGTGGGCTACCCAGCCATCCATCCTTAGAACCCTGCTCGGAATCGTTGGCCTGGAGCCAACCAACAGGTCTCAATTGTCCTGCAGAAGAATCTTTGCAGTTTGGAGCTTCTCACAACTCCCATCGTGGGAAAACCCCCATGTCCTCGTGATCCAACCCCCTTCAAGAAAGGGCCATCAGGGCAGAAAGTCCAACCGAGCGATCGTCTGATCCTTGCCCTGACTTCAGATGCACGAGATCTCTATTGAGGTCTGTAGATTGTGCCTGCCATATCCTCACCCAGAAACCTAGGCTTAGCTTGGGTTCTCAGACTCCGTCCTCAGACTACTGGCCCACATGCCCTCCAGTTTGGCAATCCAGAACTACAATGCCGCAATCTGCCTGCCCTACAGAAGTAAAATATTGCCCTCATGGCTACCCCGAATCCCCAAATGAGGATCAACCTGCACGCCATTCGGCTGTACCCCAAACATATAGGCTGACCTGGGCACTATTTCCCCTTCTGACCCAGCCTGAGCCTGGACCTCCTGGTCCCACCCAGACAGCTGGCCGCACACTGAGCACATCGGACCCGCCATGGCCTTAGATCGTCATCTCTTCCCAACTGCGGTTTTCAGGCTCCAGAACCTAGACCTTATCTCCAACCACTGCCCAAGTTTGAAAATGATGCTGAAATCAGAACTCTTTCCCCATGGCAAGAAACCTTGTGGTTGGCATGTTGTCCAACGTTCAGTGTAGTTGAAACAAGCGTGGCCCATGAGGCCCAGCCCATGCTTGCAGGCCACATTGGACACAAACACACATTGTGACCCTCAGCCTGAGCCCAGTCCTCAGGTAAGGCCTCTCAGGGCCTATATGAAGAGACAGCATATTGGGCGTGCCATGCCCCTAGGCCCCAATTTTTAACCATAGTTCGGGTTGTCCCTTCACTCTTCCCCAGGGCTCTGCTTTGGAATTCCTCTTTTGGTGGGACACCTGAGGTAACAAACCTGAAAGGAGTCCTCCCATCCCACAGATTGACGAAAACCAATTGGGATCGGGCCAAATCCACAGAGAGGAAGATTCGTCCATGGCCCATGAGACCTCCCCAACATTCCACGGCCATCGCAGAAACAAAATCCAGAGAAAAAAGCCTGAGCAAGCGCCTCAGACTCGCTCATTCTTCATATCCTGAAGAGTTCTTCTCATGGTTTGTAGATCGGGCGTGCCATACCTACGTCCCCAAACTTAAGCTGAGTTTGTGTTTTCAGTCTTCTGTCCTCAAAGTCCTGGGCCACACTCCCTCCAGGCTGGGGCCCCTGGAGCCACACATTAGGACTGCCCCCACCCAATCCATGGCAATTCTGCCCATTCCATTGTCAAAAATCGTACAAATTAGGAGAACCCTCCAAAGTCCCTGAGGCCATCCCAATAGTGTAGGTCGCCCGGGACAAAAAATGGGCGGTTGATTCCGGCTGAGCATTTACCTCCACTCAGCTACCTCCACTCATCTACCTCCACTCATACCAAGGAGATTGAACCAGACAGGACCCGAGGCCATTATCGAATCCATTGCTTTGGTTTACAGGCATGTCTCCTCAAAAGCCTGGTTTCCGATACCAGCAGAGGGGATTTCCTGAGGCACTCATCAGAACAAATCTCGTCTCCACAAGGAAACTTGTGCATGGTAGCTAAGCCAAAGCTTAGGAGAATACTTCAGGGTCCCGGTGCCACCTCCCCATTCCAAGGCCCTCATGGACACAAATACACGTTAGGACCCATCCTCTGGAAAGTGCATTTCAACTCAGCCACCCCGGTTGCTCCCGCAGATCCATTAGATCTAAACTGTCTTGTTGCTAGGAGACAATTGGAAGGCGAGGCAGACTTCCCAGGCATCCATCCTGGAACGGTGCTCTGGAGTCATTCCATATGGGATGTCCTGGAGCTGTCCAACAGGTCTCAATTGTCCCGCAGAAGGAATCCTTGAAGGGGGCATCCCATATCTCCCAACGTGGAAAACCTCCATGGCCTCGAGATTCCGCTCCCTTCAGGAAGCGGCCGTCATGCACAGAAACTCTAACCTGAGCCAACGTCGGATCCTCGCCCTGACTTCAGATGCATGAGATATTGGTTCAGATCTGCAGTGGGTACCTGCCGTGTCCTCACCCTGAATCCGAAGTCTAGCTTGTGTTCTCAGACTTCCGTCCTCACTCTCCTGGCCCAGAAGCCCTCAAGTTTGGCAATTCCGGACCGACAATGAAGCACTCTGCCTGCCCTCTAGAAAAAATATATTGCCTAATGAGCAGCCCAGGCAGCTTAAATGAGGATAAACCTACACGGCACTCGAATGTACCCAAATTATATAGTCTAACCTGGGCACTAATGCACTGTCTGACACAACCTGAGCCCGGACCTGCTGACCAACACCCAGACAGCTGACCGCACGCTGAGCACATCAGACCCGCCATGGCCTTAGGTCATCATCTCTTCCCTACCTCAGTTTTCAGGCTTCAGAACCTAGACCTTATCTCCAATCACTGCCCACGGGTGACTGTAATGCAGAAATCAGAACTCTTCCTGACCCATGGCAAGAAACCTTGTGGTTGGCATGTTGTCCAACGTTCAGTGTAGGAGAAACCAGCATTCACCCTGAGGCCCCGCCCATTCTTGAGTGCGACGAGAGCATAAACACGCATTGTGACCTCAGCGTGTGTCCTGTCCTCTAGTAAGTCCTCTCAGTGGCTGGACCATTAGATGTCATAATGGGCTTGACATGTCCCTAGTCCCCAATTTTTAACCAGATTTCTGGTTGTCCAGTCGCCCCACCCCAGGGCTCTACTCTGGAATCCCTCATTTGGTGGGACATCTGAGGTTGAAAAACAAAATGAAACAAATCGACAACAACAACAAAAAAACGGACTTCTTCCATCCCCAGAATGACCCCAAACTCTTTGGACGGGACCGAACCCCCAGAGAGTAAGACTCGTCCATTTCCCATGATGTCACCAGGCAATTTCACGACCATGAGTGACAAGATATCCAGAGACAAAAACTTGAGCAAGAGCCTCACACTCGCCCTTTTTTCATATCCCGAAGTGTTCTCCTCATGGTCTGTAGATCAGTCCTGCCATACCTATGACCCAAAACATAAGCCGAGTTTGTGTTTTCAGACAACTGTCCAAACAGCTCTGGCCTACACACCCTACAGGCTCAGGGCCCTGGAGCCAAACCTGAGGACTGTACTTGCCCTCTCCAAGGGAATTGTATGTGCCCATTCCAATGGCCACAACCCTACTAGTAGGATAACCTCCAAAGTCCCTGAGGCCATCCCAATAGTTGTGGCTTCCCAGGACAAACAGGGGCAATCTGAGCCCATCTGAGCACCTACCTGCACTCAGACCCGTAGACTGATGTCCCCAGAGGTAAAAAGGAACGAACAGGCCCCTAGGCACTAATCGGATCCATTGCTTTGGTTTCCAGGCATCTCTCCTCAGAGGCCTGGATTTCAATACCAGCATATGGCTGTTTCTTGACTCACCCATCAGAACAAATCTCATCTACACATGGGAAACATGCACGTTGGAGCTGTGTCAAAGCCTCGGTTTAGGAGAACCCTTCAGGGCCCCAGGGCCACCGCTTCATTCCAAGGTCTCCATAGACACAAAAACATATTAGGACACATCCCCAGGAGAGTCCATTTCAACTCAGCCTCCTCGGTTGCCCCCCACATCCAGCATATCTAACTTGTCTTGTTGCTTGGAGACAATTGGAATGCGAGGTGGGCTACCCAGCCATCCATCCTTAGAACCCTGCTCGGAATCGTTGGCCTGGAGCCAACCAACAGGTCTCAATTGTCCTGCAGAAGAATCTTTGCAGTTTGGAGCTTCTCACAACTCCCATCGTGGGAAAACCCCCATGTCCTCGTGATCCAACCCCCTTCAAGAAAGGGCCATCAGGGCAGAAAGTCCAACCGAGCGATCGTCTGATCCTTGCCCTGACTTCAGATGCACGAGATCTCTATTGAGGTCTGTAGATTGTGCCTGCCATATCCTCACCCAGAAACCTAGGCTTAGCTTGGGTTCTCAGACTCCGTCCTCAGACTACTGGCCCACATGCCCTCCAGTTTGGCAATCCAGAACTACAATGCCGCAATCTGCCTGCCCTACAGAAGTAAAATATTGCCCTCATGGCTACCCCGAATCCCCAAATGAGGATCAACCTGCACGCCATTCGGCTGTACCCCAAACATATAGGCTGACCTGGGCACTATTTCCCCTTCTGACCCAGCCTGAGCCTGGACCTCCTGGTCCCACCCAGACAGCTGGCCGCACACTGAGCACATCGGACCCGCCATGGCCTTAGATCGTCATCTCTTCCCAACTGCGGTTTTCAGGCTCCAGAACCTAGACCTTATCTCCAACCACTGCCCAAGTTTGAAAATGATGCTGAAATCAGAACTCTTTCCCCATGGCAAGAAACCTTGTGGTTGGCATGTTGTCCAACGTTCAGTGTAGTTGAAACAAGCGTGGCCCATGAGGCCCAGCCCATGCTTGCAGGCCACATTGGACACAAACACACATTGTGACCCTCAGCCTGAGCCCAGTCCTCAGGTAAGGCCTCTCAGGGCCTATATGAAGAGACAGCATATTGGGCGTGCCATGCCCCTAGGCCCCAATTTTTAACCATAGTTCGGGTTGTCCCTTCACTCTTCCCCAGGGCTCTGCTTTGGAATTCCTCTTTTGGTGGGACACCTGAGGTAACAAACCTGAAAGGAGTCCTCCCATCCCACAGATTGACGAAAACCAATTGGGATCGGGCCAAATCCACAGAGAGGAAGATTCGTCCATGGCCCATGAGACCTCCCCAACATTCCACGGCCATCGCAGAAACAAAATCCAGAGAAAAAAGCCTGAGCAAGCGCCTCAGACTCGCTCATTCTTCATATCCTGAAGAGTTCTTCTCATGGTTTGTAGATCGGGCGTGCCATACCTACGTCCCCAAACTTAAGCTGAGTTTGTGTTTTCAGTCTTCTGTCCTCAAAGTCCTGGGCCACACTCCCTCCAGGCTGGGGCCCCTGGAGCCACACATTAGGACTGCCCCCACCCAATCCATGGCAATTCTGCCCATTCCATTGTCAAAAATCGTACAAATTAGGAGAACCCTCCAAAGTCCCTGAGGCCATCCCAATAGTGTAGGTCGCCCGGGACAAAAAATGGGCGGTTGATTCCGGCTGAGCATTTACCTCCACTCAGCTACCTCCACTCATCTACCTCCACTCATACCAAGGAGATTGAACCAGACAGGACCCGAGGCCATTATCGAATCCATTGCTTTGGTTTACAGGCATGTCTCCTCAAAAGCCTGGTTTCCGATACCAGCAGAGGGGATTTCCTGAGGCACTCATCAGAACAAATCTCGTCTCCACAAGGAAACTTGTGCATGGTAGCTAAGCCAAAGCTTAGGAGAATACTTCAGGGTCCCGGTGCCACCTCCCCATTCCAAGGCCCTCATGGACACAAATACACGTTAGGACCCATCCTCTGGAAAGTGCATTTCAACTCAGCCACCCCGGGTGCTCCCGCAGATCCATTAGATCTAAACTGTCTTGTTGCTAGGAGACAATTGGAAGGCGAGGCAGACTTCCCAGGCATCCATCCTGGAACGGTGCTCTGGAGTCATTCCATATGGGATGTCCTGGAGCTGTCCAACAGGTCTCAATTGTCCCGCAGAAGGAATCCTTGAAGGGGGCATCCCATATCTCCCAACGTGGAAAACCTCCATGGCCTCGAGATTCCGCTCCCTTCAGGAAGCGGCCGTCATGCACAGAAACTCTAACCTGAGCCAACGTCGGATCCTCGCCCTGACTTCAGATGCATGAGATATTGGTTCAGATCTGCAGTGGGTACCTGCCGTGTCCTCACCCTGAATCCGAAGTCTAGCTTGTGTTCTCAGACTTCCGTCCTCACTCTCTTGACCACGAAGCCCTCAAGTTTGGCAATTCCGGACCGACAATGAAGCACTCTGCCTGCCCTCTAGAAAAAATATATTGCCTAATGAGCAGCCCAGGCAGCTTAAATGAGGATAAACCTACACGGCACTCGAATGTACCCAAATTATATAGTCTAACCTGGGCACTAATGCACTGTCTGACACAACCTGAGCCCGGACCTGCTGACCAACACCCAGACAGCTGACCGCACGCTGAGCACATCAGACCCGCCATGGCCTTAGGTCATCATCTCTTCCCTACCTCAGTTTTCAGGCTTCAGAACCTAGACCTTATCTCCAATCATTGCCCACGGGTGACTGTAATGCAGAAATCAGAACTCTTCCTGACCCATGGCAAGAAACCTTGTGGTTGGCATGTTGTCCAACGTTCAGTGTAGGAGAAACCAGCATTCACCCTGAGGCCCCACCCATTCTTGAGTGCGACGAGAGCATAAACACGCATTGTGACCTCAGCATGTGTCCTGTCCTCTAGTAAGTCCTCTCAGTGGCTGGACCATTAGATGTCATAATGGGCTTGACATGTCCCTAGTCCCCAATTTTTAACCAGATTTCTGGTTGTCCAGTCGCCCCACCCCAGGGCTCTACTCTGGAATCCCTCATTTGGTGGGACATCTGAGGTTGAATAACAAAATGAAACAAATCGACAACAACAACAAAAAAACGGACTTCTTCCATCCCCAGAATGACCCCAAACTCTTTGGACGGGACCAAACCCCCAGAGAGTAAGACTCGTCCATTTCCCATGATGTCACCAGGCAATTTCACGACCATGAGTGACACGATATCCAGAGACAAAAACTTGAGCAAGAGCCTCACACTCGCCCTTTTTTCATATCCCGAAGTGTTCTCCTCATGGTCTGTAGATCAGTCCTGCCATACCTATGACCCAAAACATAAGCCGAGTTTGTGTTTTCAGACAACTGTCCAAACAGCTCTGGCCTACACACCCTACAGGCTCAGGGCCCTGGAGCCAAACCTGAGGACTGTACTTGCCCTCTCCAAGGGAATTGTATGTGCCCATTCCAATGGCCACAAGCCTACTAGTAGGATAACCACCAAAGTCCCTGAGGCCATCCCAATAGTTGTGGCTTCCCAGGACAAACAGGGGCAATCTGAGCCCATCTGAGCACCTACCTGCACTCAGACCCGTAGACTGATGTCCCCAGAGGTAAAAAGGAACGAACAGGCCCCTAGGCACTAATCGGATCCATTGCTTTGGTTTCCAGGCATCTCTCCTCAGAGGCCTGGATTTCAATACCAGCATATGGCTGTTTCTTGACTCACCCATCAGAACAAATCTCATCTACACATGGGAAACATGCACGTTGGAGCTGTGTCAAAGCCTCGGTTTAGGAGAACCCTTCAGGGCCCCAGGGCCACCGCTTCATTCCAAGGTCTCCATAGACACAAAATCATATTAGGACACATCCCCAGGAGAGTCCATTTCAACTCAGTCTCCTCGGTTGCCCCCCACATCCAGCATATCTAACTTGTCTTGTTGCTTGGAGACCATTGGAATGCGAGGTGGGCTACCCAGGCATCCATCCTTAGAACCCTGCTCGGAATCGTTGGCCTGGAGCCAACCAACAGGTCTCAATTATCCTGCAGAAGAATCTTTGCAGTTTGGAGCTTCTCACAACTCCCATCGTGGGAAAACCCCCATGTCCTCGTGATCCAACCCCCTTCAAGAAAGGGCCATCAGGGCAGAAAGTCCAACCTGAGCGATCGTCTGATCCTTGCCCTGACTTCAGATGCACGAGATCTCTATTGAGGTCTGTAGATTGTGCCTGCCATATCCTCACCCAGAAACCTAGGCTTAGCTTGGGTTCTCAGACTCCGTCCTCAGACTACTGGCCCACATGCCCTCCAGTTTGGCAATCCAGAACTACAATGCCGCAATCTGCCTGCCCTACAGAAGTAAAATATTGCCCTCATGGCTACCCCGAATCCCCAAATGAGGATCAACCTGCACGCCATTCGGCTGTACCCCAAACATATAGGCTGACCTGGGCACTATTTCCCCTTCTGACCCAGCCTGAGCCTGGACCTCCTGGTCCCACCCAGACAGCTGGCCGCACACTGAGCACATCGGACCCGCCATGGCCTTAGGTCGTCATCTCTTCCCAACTGCGGTTTTCAGGCTCCAGAACCTAGACCTTATCACCAACCACTGCCCAGGTTTGAAAATGATGCTGAAATCAGAACTCTTTCCCCATGGCAAGAAACCTTGTGGTTGGCATGTTGTCCAACGTTCAGTGTAGTTGAAACAAACGTGGCCCATGAGGCCCAGCCCATGCTTGCAGGCCACATTGGACACAAACACACATTGTGACCCTCAGCCTGAGCCCAGTCCTCAGGTAAGGCCTCTCAGGGCCTATATGAAGAGACAGCATATTGGGCTTGCCATGCCCCTAGGCCCCAATTTTTAACCATAGTTCGGGTTGTCCCTTCACTCTTCCCCAGGGCTCTGCTTTGGAATTCCTCTTTTGGTGGGACACCTGAGGTAACAAACCTGAAAGGAGTCCTCCCATCCCACAGATTGACGAAAACCAATTGGGATCGGGCCAAATCCACAGAGAGGAAGATTCGTCCATGGCCCATGAGACCTCCCCAACATTCCACGGCCATCGCAGAAACAAAATCCAGAGAAAAAAGCCTGAGCAAGCGCCTCAGACTCGCTCATTCTTCATATCCTGAAGAGTTCTTCTCATGGTTTGTAGATCGGGCGTGCCATACCTACGTCCCCAAACTTAAGCTGAGTTTGTGTTTTCAGTCTTCTGTCCTCAAAGTCCTGGGCCACACTCCCTCCAGGCTGGGGCCCCTGGAGCCACACATTAGGACTGCCCCCACCCAATCCATGGCAATTCTGCCCATTCCATTGTCAAAAATCGTACAAATTAGGAGAACCCTCCAAAGTCCCTGAGGCCATCCCAATAGTGTAGGTCGCCCGGGACAAAAAATGGGCGGTTGATTCCGGCTGAGCATTTACCTCCACTCATCTACCTCCACTCATCTACCTCCACTCATACCAAGGAGATTGAACCAGACAGGACCCGAGGCCATTATCGAATCCATTGCTTTGGTTTACAGGCATGTCTCCTCAAAAGCCTGGTTTCCGATACCAGCAGAGGGGATTTCCTGAGGCACTCATCAGAACAAATCTCGTCTCCACAAGGAAACTTGTGCATGGTAGCTAAGCCAAAGCTTAGGAGAATACTTCAGGGTCCCGGTGCCACCTCCCCATTCCAAGGCCCTCATGGACACAAATACACGTTAGGACCCATCCTCTGGAAAGTGCATTTCAACTCAGCCACCCCGGTTGCTCCCGCAGATCCATTAGATCTAAACTGTCTTGTTGCTAGGAGACAATTGGAAGGCGAGGCAGACTTCCCAGGCATCCATCCTGGAACGGTGCTCTGGAGTCATTCCATATGGGATGTCCTGGAGCTGTCCAACAGGTCTCAATTGTCCCGCAGAAGGAATCCTTGAAGGGGGCATCCCACATCTCCCAACGTGGAAAACCTCCATGGCCTCGAGATTCCGCTCCCTTCAGGAAGCGGCCGTCATGCACAGAAACTCTAACCTGAGCCAACTTCGGATCCTCGCCCTGACTTCAGATGCATGAGATATTGGTTCATATCTGCAGTGGGTACCTGCCGTGTCCTAACCCTGAATCCGAAGTCTAGCTTGTGTTCTCAGACTTCCGTCCTCACTCTCCTGGCCCCGAAGCCCTCAAGTTTGGCAATTCCGGACCGACAATGAAGCACTCTGCCTGCCCTCTAGAAAAAATATATTGCCTATTGAGCAGCCCAGGCAGCTTAAATGAGGATAAACCTACACGGCACTCGAATGTACCCAAATTATATAGTCTAACCTGGGCACTAATGCACTGTCTGACACAACCTGAGCCCGGACCTGCTGACCACACCCAGACAGCTGACCGCACGCTGAGCACATCAGACCCGCCATGGCCTTAGGTCATCATCTCTTCCCTACCTAGACCTTATCTCCAATCACTGCCCACGGGTGACTGTGATGCAGAAATCAGAACTCTTCCTGACCCATGGCAAGAAACCTTGTGGTTGGCATGTTCTCCAACGTTCAGTGTAGGAGAAACCAGCATTCACCCTGAGGCCCCGCCCATTCTTGACTGCGACGAAAGCATAAACACGCATTGTGACCTCAGCGTGAGTCCTGTCCTCTAGTAAGTCCTCTCAGTGGCTGGACCATTAGATGTCATAATGGGCTTGACATGTCCCTAGTCCCCAATTTTTAACCAGATTTCTGGTTGTCCAGTCGCCCCACCCCAGGGCTCTACTCTGGAATCCCTCATTTGGTGGGACATCTGAGGTTGAAAAACAAAATGAAACAAATCGACAACAACAACAAAAAAACGGAATTCTTCCATCCCCAGAATGACCCCAAACTCTTTGGACGGGACCGAACCCCCAGAGAGTTAGACTCGTCCATTTCCTATGAAGTCACCCGGCAATTTCACGACCATGAGTGACACGATATTCAGAGACAAAAACTTGAGCGAGAGCCTCACACTCGCCCTTTTTTCATATCCCGAAGTGTTCTCCTCATGGTCTGTAGATCAGTCCTGCCATACCTATGACCCAAAACATAAGCCGAGTTTGTGTTTTCAGACAACTGTCCAAACAGCTCTGGCCTACACACCCTACAGGCTCAGGGCCCTGGAGCCAAACCTGAGGACTGTACTTGCCCTCTCCAAGGGAATTGTATGTGCAAATTCCAATGGCCACAACCCTACTAGTAGGATAACCTCCAAAGTCCCTGAGGCCATCCCAAGAGTTGTGGCTTCCCAGGACAAACAGGGGCAATCTGAGCCCATCTGAGCACCTACCTGCACTCAGACCCGTAGACTGATGTCCCCAGAGGTAAAAAGGAACGAACAGGCCCCTAGGCACTAATCGGATCCATTGCTTTGGTTTCCAGGCATCTCTCCTCAGAGGCCTGGATTTCAATACCAGCATATGGCTGTTTCTTGACTCACCCATCGGAACAAATCTCATCTACACATGGGAAACATGCACGTTGGAGCTGTGTCAAAGCCTCGGTTTAGGAGAACCCTTCAGGGCCCCAGGGCCACCGCTTCATTCCAAGGTCTCCATAGACACAAAAACATATTAGGACACTTCCACAGGAGAGTCCATTTCAACTCAGCCTCCTCGGTTGCCCCCCACATCCAGCAGATCTATCCTGTCTTGTTGCTTGTAGACCATTGGAATGCGAGGTGGGCTACCCAGCCATCCATCCTTAGAACCCTGCTCGGAATCGTTGGCCTGGAGCCAACCAACAGGTCTCAATTGTCCTGCAGAAGAATCTTTGCAGTTTGGAGCTTCTCACAACTCCCATCGTGGGAAAACCCCCATGTCCTCGTGATCCAACCCCCTTCAAGAAAGGGCCATCAGGGCAGAAAGTCCAACCTGAGCGATCGTCTGATCCTTGCCCTGCCTTCAGATGCACGAGATCTCTATTGAGGTCTGTAGATTGGGCCTGCCATATCCTCACCCAGAAACCTAGGCCTAGCTTGGGTTCTCAGACTCCGTCCTCAGACTACTGGCCCACAAGCCCTCCAGTTGGGTAATCCAGAACTACAATACCGACTCTGCCTGCCCTACAGAAGTAAAACATTGCCCTCAGAGCTACCCCGAAACCCCAAATGAGGATCCACCTGCACGCCATTCGGCTGTACCCCAAACATATAGGCTGACCTGGGCACTATTTCCCCTTCTGACCCAGCGAGAGCCTGGTCCTCCTGTTCCCACTCAGACAGCTGGCCGCACACTGAGCACATCGGTCCCGCCATGGCCTTAGGTCGTCATCTCTACCCAACTGCGGTTTTCTGGCTCCAGAACCTAGACCTTATCTCCAACCACTGCCCAGGGTTGAAAATGATGCAGAAATCAGAACTCTTTCCCCATGGCAAGAAACCTTATGGTTGGCATGTTGTCCAATGTTCAGTGTAGTTGAAACAAGCGTGGCCCATGAGGCCCAGCCAATGCTTGCAGGCCACATTGGTCACAAACACACATTGTGACCCTCAGCCTGAGCCCAGTCCTCAGGTAAGGCCTCTCAGGGCCTATATGAAGAGACAGCATATTGGACTTGCCATGCCCCTAGGCCCCAATTTTTAACCATCGTTCGGGGTGTCCCTTCACTCTTCCCCAGGGCTCTGCTTTGGAATTCCTCTTTTGGTGGGACACCTGAGGTAACAACCTGAAAGGAGTCCTCCCATCCCACAGATTGACGAAAAACAATTGGGATCGGGCCAACTCTACAGAGAGGGAGATTCGTCCATGGCCCATGAGACCTCCCCAACATTCCACGGCCATCGCTGAAACAAAATCCAGAGACAAAAGCCTGAGCAAGCGTCTCCGACTCGCTCATTCTTCATATCCTGAAGAGTTCTTCTCATGGTTTGTAGATCGGGCGTGCCATACCTACGTCCCCATACATAAGCTGGGTTTGTGTTTTCAGTCTTCTGTCCTCAAAGTCCTGGGCCACACTCCCTCCAGGCTGGGGCCTTGGAGCCATTCAATAGGACTGCCCCCACCCAATCCATGGGAATTCTGCCCATTCCATTGTCAAAAATCGTACAAATTAGGAGAACCCTCCAAAGTCCCTGAGGCCATCCCAATAGTGTAGGTCGCCCGGGACAAAAAATCGGCGGTTGATTCTGGCTGAGCATTTACCTCCACTCATCTACCTCCACTCATCTACCTCCACTCATACCAAGGAGATTGAACCAGACAGGACCCGAGGCCATTATCGGATACATTGCTTTGGTTTACAGGCATGTCTCCTCAAAAGCCTGGTTTCCAATACCAGCAGAGGGGATTTCCTGAGGCACTCATCAGAACAAATCTCGTCTCCACAAGGAAACTTGTGCATGGTAGCTAAGCCAAAGCTTAGGAGAATACTTCAGGATCCCGGTGCCACCTCCCCATTCCAAGGCCCTCATGGACACAAATACACGTTAGGACCCATCCTCTGGAAAGTGCATTTCAACTCAGCCACCCCGGTTGCTCCCGCAGATCCATTAGATCTAAACTGTCTTGTTGCTAGGAGACAATTGGAAGGCGAGGCAGACTTCCCAGGCATCCATCCTGGAACGGTGCTCTGGAGTCATTCCATATGGGATGTCCTGGAGCTGTCCAACAGGTCTCAATAGTCCCGCAGAAGGAATCCTTGAAGGGGGCATCCCACATCTCCCAACGTGGAAAACCTCCATGGCCTCGAGATACCGCTCCCTTCAGGAAGCGGCCGTCATGCACAGAAACTCTAACCTGAGCCAACGTCGGATCCTCGCCCTGACTTCAGATGCATTTGATATTGGTTCAGATCTGCAGGGAGTACCTGCCGTGTCCTCACCCTGAATCCGAAGTCTAGCTTTTGTTCTCAGACTTCCGTCCTCACTCTCCTGGCCCCGAAGCCCTCAAGTTTGGCAATTCCGGACCGACAATGAAGCACTCTGCCTGCCCTCTCGAAAAAATATATTCCCTAATGAGCAGGCCAGGCAGCTTAAATGAGGATAAACCTACACGGCACTCGAATGTATCCAAATTATATAATCTAAACTGGGCACTAATGCACTGTCTGACACAACCTGAGCCCGGACCTGCTGACCAACACCCAGACAGCTGACCGCACGCTGAGCACATCAGACCCGCCATGGCCTTAGGTCATCATCTCTTCCCTACCTCAGTTTTCAGGCTTCAGAACCTAGACCTTATCTCCAATCACTGCACACGGGTGACTGTGATGCAGAAATCAGAACTCTTCCTGACCCATGGCAAGAAAACTTGTGGTTGGCATGTTGTCCAACATTCAGTGTAGGAGAAACCAGCATTCTCCCTGAGGCCCCGCCCATTCTTGAGTGCGACGAGAGCATAAACACACATTGTGACCTCAGCGTGAGTCCTGTCCTCTAGTAAGTCCTCTCAGTGGCTGGACCATTAGATGTCATAATGGGCTTGACATGTCCCTAGTCCCCAATTTTTAACCAGATTTCTGGTTGTCCAGTCGCCCCACGCCAGGGCTCTACTCTGGAATCCCTCATTTGGTGGGACATCTGAGGTTGAAAAACGAAATGAAACAAATCGACAACAACAACAAAAAAACGGACTACTTCCATCCCCAGAATGACCCCAAACTCTTTGGACGGACCGAACCCCCAGAGAGTTATACTCGTCCATTTCCCATGAAGTTACCCGGCAATTTCACGACCATGAGTGACACGATATCAAGAGACAAAAACTTGAACAAGAGCCTCACACTCGCCCATTTTTCATATCCAGAAGTGTTCTCCTCATGGTCTGTAGATCAGTCCTGCCATACCTATGACCCAAAACATAAGCCGAGTTTGTGTTTTCAGACAACTGTCCAAACAGCTCTGGCCTACACACCCTACAGGCTCAGGGCCCTGGAGCCAAACCTGAGGACTGTACTTGCCCTCTCCAAGGGAATTGTATGTGCCCATTCCAATGGCCACAACCCTACTAGTACGATAACCTCCAAAGTCCCTGAGGCCATCCCAAGAGTTGTGGCTTCCCAGGACAAACAGGGGCAATCTGAGCCCATCTGAGCACCTACCTGCACTCAGACCCGTAGACTGATGTCCCCAGAGGTAAAAAGGAACGAACAGGCCCCTAGGCACTAATCGGATCCATTGCTTTGGTTTCCAGGCATCTCTCCTCAGAGGCCTGGATTTCAATACCAGCATATGGCTGTTTCTTGACTCACCCATCGGAACAAATCTCATCTACACATGGGAAACATGCACGTTGGAGCTGTGTCAAAGCCTCTGTTTAGGAGAACCCTTCAGGGCCCCAGGGCCACCGCTTCATTCCAAGGTCTCCATAGACACAAAAACATATTAGGACACATCCCCAGGAGAGTCCATTTCAACTCAGCCTCCTCGGTTGCCCCCCACATCCAGCATATCTAACTTGTCTTGTTGCTTGGAGATAATTGCAATGCGAGGTGGGCTACCCAGCCATCCATCCTTAGAACCCTGCTCGGAATCGTTGGCCTGGAGCCAACCAACAGGTCTCAATTGTCCTGCAGAAGAATCTTTGCAGTTTGGAGCTTCTCACAACTCCCATCGTGGGAAAACCCCCATGTCCTCGTGATCCAACCCCCTTCAAGAAAGGGCCATCAGGGCAGAAAGTCCAACCTGAGCGATCGTCTGATCCTTGCCCTGACTTCAAATGCACGAGATCTCTATTGAGGTCTGTAGATTGTGCCTGCCATATCCTCACCCAGAAACCTAGGCTTAGCTTGGGTTCTCAGACTCCGTCCTCAGACTACTGGCCCACAGGCCCTCCAGTTTGGTAATCCAGAACTACAATGCCGCAATCTGCCTGCCCTACAGAAGTAAAATATTGCCCTCATGGCTACCCCGAATCCCCAAATGAGGATCAACCTGCACGCCATTCGGCTGTACCCCAAACATATAGGCTCACCTGGGCACTATTTCCCCTTCTGACCCAGCCTGAGCCTGGACCTCCTGGTCCCACCCAGACAGCTGGCCGCACACTGAGCACATCGGACCCGCCATGGCCTTAGGTCGTCATCTCTTCCCAACTGCGGATTTCAGGCTCCAGAACCTAGACCTTATCACCAACCACTGCCCAGGTTTGAAAATGATGCTGAAATCAGAACTCTTTCCCCATGGCAAGAAACCTTGTGGTTGGCATGTTGTCCAACGTTCAGTGTAGTTGAAACAAGCGTGGCCCATGAGGCCCAGCCCATGCTTGCAGGCCACATTGGACACAAACACACATTGTGACCCTCAGCCTGAGCCCAGTCCTCAGGTAAGGCCTCTCAGGGCCTATATGAAGAGACAGCATATTGGGCTTGCCATGCCCCTAGGCCCCAATTTTTAACCATAGTTCGGGTTGTCCCTTCACTCTTCCCCAGGGCTCTGCTTTGGAATTCCTCTTTTGGTGGGACACCTGAGGTAACAAACCTGAAAGGAGTCCTCCCATCCCACAGATTGACGAAAACCAATTGGGATCGGGCCATATCCACAGAGAGGAAGATTCGTCCATGGCCCATGAGACCTCCCCAACATTCCACGGACATCGCAGAAAAAAAATCCAGAGAAAAAAGCCTGAGCAAGCGCCTCAGACTCGCTCATTCTTCATATCCTGAAGAGTACTTCTCATGGTTTGTAGATCGGGCGTGCCATACCTACGTCCCCAACTTAAGCTGAGTTTGTGTTACAGTCTTCTGTCATCAAAATCCTGGGCCACACTCCGTCCAGGCTGGGGCACCTGGAGCCACACATTAGGACTGCCCCCAACCAATCCATGGCAATTCTGCCCATTCCATTGTCAAAAATCGTACAAATTAGGAGAACCCTCCAAAGTCCCTGAGGCCATCCCAATAGTGTAGGTCGCCCGGGACAAAAAATGGGCGGTTGATTCCGGCTGAGCATTTACCTCCACTCATCTACCTCCACTCATCTACCTCCACTCATACCAAGGAGATTGAACCAGACAGGACCCGAGGCCATTATCGGATACATTGCTTTGGTTTACAGGCATGTCTCCTCAAAAGCCTGGTTTCCAATACCAGCAGAGGGGATTTCCTGAGGCACTCATCAGAACAAATCTCGTCTCCACAAGGAAACTTGTGCATGGTAGCTAAGCCAAAGCTTAGGAGAATACTTCAGGGTCCCGGTGCCACCTCCCCATTCCAAGGCCCTCATGGACACAAATACACGTTAGGACCCATCCTCTGGAAAGTGCATTTCAACTCAGCCACCCCGGGTGCTCCCGCAGATCCATTAGATCTAAACTGTCTTGTTGCTAGGAGACAATTGGAAGGCGAGGCAGACTTCCCAGGCATCCATCCTGGAACGGTGCTCTGGAGTCATTCCATATGGGATGTCCTGGAGCTGTCCAACAGGTCTCAATTGTTTCGCAGAAGGAATCCTTGAAGGGGGCATCCCATATCTCCCAACGTGGAAAACCTCCATGGCCTCGAGATTCCGCTCCCTCATGAAGCGGCCGTCATGCACAGAAACTCTAACCTGAGCCAACGTGGGATCCTTGCCCTGACTTCAGATGCATGAGATATTGGTTCAGATCTGCAGTGGGTACCTGCCGTGCCCTCACCCTGAATCCGAAGTCTAGCTTGTGTTCTCAGACTTCCGTCCTCACTCTCCTGGCCCCGAAGCCCTCAAGTTTGGCAATTCCGGACCGACAATGAAGCACTCTGCCTGCCCTCTAGAAAAAATATATTGCCTAATGAGCAGCCCAGGCAGCTTAAATGAGGATAAACCTACACGGCACTCGAATGTACCCAAATTATATAGTCTAACCTGGGCACTAATGCACTGTCTGACACAACCTGAGCCCGGACCTGCTGACCAACACCCAGACAGCTGACCGCACGCTGAGCACATCAGACCCGCCATGGCCTTAGGTCATCATCTCTTCCCTACCTCAGTTTTCAGGCTTCAGAACCTAGACCTTATCTCCAATCACTGCCCACGGGTGACTGTGATGCAGAAATCAGAACTCTTCCTGACCCATAGCAAGAAACCTTGTGGTTGGCATGTTGTCCAACGTTCAGTGTAGGATAAACCAGCATTCACCCTGAGGCCCCGCCCATTCTTGAGTGCGACGAGAGCATAAACACGCATTGTGACCTCAGCGTGAGTCCTGTCCTCTAGTAAGTCCTCTCAGTGGCTGGACCATTAGATGTCATAATGGGCTTGATATGTCCCTAGTCCCCAATTTTTAACCAGATTTCTGGTTGTCCAGTCGCCCCACCCCAGGGCTCTACTCTGGAATCCCTCATTTGGTGGGACATCTGAGGTTGAAAAACAAAATGAAACAAATCGACAACAACAACAAAAAAACGGACTTCTTCCATCCCCAGAATGACCCCAAACTCTTTGGACGGGACCGAACGCCCAGAGAGTAAGACTCGACCATTTCCCTTGAAGTTACCCGGCAATTTCACGACCATGAGTGACACGATATCCAGAGACAAAAACTTGAGCAAGAGCCTCACACTCGCCCTTTTTCCATATCCCGAAGTGTTCTCCTCATGGTCTGTAGATCAGTCCTGCCATACCTATGACCCAAAACATAAGCCGAGTTTGTGTTTTCAGACAACTGTCCAAACAGCTCTGGCCTACACACCCTACAGGCTCAGGGCCCTGGAGCCAAACCTGAGGACTGTACTTGCCCTCTCCAAGGGAATTGTATGTGCCCATTCCAATGGCCACAACCCTACTAGTAGGATAACCTCCAAAGTCCCTGAGGCCATCCCAATAGTTGTGGCTTCCCAGGACAAACAGGGGCAATCTGAGCCCATCTGAGCACCTACCTGCACTCAGACCCGTAGACTGATGTCCCCAGAGGTAAAAAGGAACGAACAGGCCCCTAGGCACTAATCGGATCCATTGCTTTGGTTTCCAGGCATCTCTCGTCAGAGGCCTGGATTTCAATACCAGCCTATGGCTGTTTCTTGACTCACCCATCGGAACAAATCTCATCTACACATGGGAAACATGCACGTTGGAGCTGTGTCAAAGCCTCTGTTTAGGAGAACCCTTCAGGGCCCCAGGGCCACCGCTTCATTCCAAGGTCTCCATAGACACAAAAACATATTAGGACACTTCCACAGGAGAGTCCATTTCAACTCAGCCTCCTCGGTTGCCCCCCACATCCAGCAGATCTATCCTGTCTTGTTGCTTGTAGACCATTGGAATGCGAGGTGGGCTACCCAGCCATCCATCCTTAGAACCCTGCTCGGAATCGTTGGCCTGGAGCCAACCAACAGGTCTCAATTGTCCTGCAGAAGAATCTTTGCAGTTTGGAGCTTCTCACAACTCCCATCGTGCGAAAACCCCCATGTCCTCGTGATCCAACCCCCTTCAAGAAAGGGCCATCAGGGCAGAAAGTCCAACCTGAGCGATCGTCTGATCCTTGCCCTGACTTCAGATGCACGAGATCTCTATTGAGGTCTGTAGATTGGGCCTGCCATATCCTCACCCAGAAACCTAGGCCTAGCTTGGGTTCTCAGACTCCGTCCTCAGACTACTGGCCCACAAGCCCTCCAGTTGGGTAATCCAGAACTACAATACCGCACTCTGCCTGCCCTACAGAAGTAAAACATTGCCCTCAGAGCTAACCCGAAACCCCAAATGAGGATCCACCTGCACGCCATTCGGCTGTACCCCAAACATATAGGCTGACCTGGGCACTATTTCCCCTTCTGACCCAGCGAGAGCCTGGTCCTCCTGTTCCCACTCAGACAGCTGGCCGCACACTGAGCACATCGGTCCCGCCATGGCCTTAGGTCGTCATCTCTACCCAACTGCGGTTTTCTGGCTCCAGAACCTAGACCTTATCTCCAACCACTGCCCAGGGTTGAAAATGATGCAGAAATCAGAACTCTTTCCCCATGGCAAGAAACCTTATGGTTGGCATGTTGTCCAATGTTCAGTGTAGTTGAAACAAGCGTGGCCCATGAGGCCCAGCCAATGCTTGCAGGCCACATTGGTCACAAACACACATTGTGACCCTCAGCCTGAGCCCAGTCCTCAGGTAAGGCCTCTCAGGGCCTATATGAAGAGACAGCATATTGGACTTGCCATGCCCCTAGGCCCCAATTTTTAACCATCGTTCGGGGTGTCCCTTCACTCTTCCCCAGGGCTCTGCTTTGGAATTCCTCTTTTGGTGGGACACCTGAGAAACAAACCTGAAAGGAGTCCTCCCATCCCACAGATTGACGAAAAACAATTGGGATCGGGCCAACTCTACAGAGAGGGAGATTCGTCCATGGCCCATGAGACCTCCCCAACATTCCACGGCCATCGCTGAAACAAAATCCAGAGACAAAAGCCTGAGCAAGCGTCTCCGACTCGCTCATTCTTCATATCCTGAAGAGTTCTTCTCATGGTTTGTAGATCGGGCGTGCCATACCTACGTCCCCATACATAAGCTGGGTTTGTGTTTTCAGTCTTCTGTCCTCAAAGTCCTGGGCCACACTCCATCCAGGCTAGGGCCCCTGGAGCCACACATTAGGACTGCCCCCACCCAATCCATGGGAATTCTGCCCATTCCATTGTCAAAAATCGTACAAATTAGTAGAACCCTCCAAAGTCCCTGAGGCCATCCCAATAGTGTAGGTCGCCCGGGACAAAAAAGGGCGGTTGAACTGGATGAGCATCTACCTCCACTCATCTACCTCCACTCATACCAAGAAGATTGAACCAGACAGGACCCGAGGCCATTATCGGATCCTTTGCTTTGGTTTACAAGCATGTCTTCTCAAAAGCCTGGATTCCAAAACCAGCAGAGGGGATTTCCTGAGGCACCCATCAGAACAAATCTCGTCTCCACAAGGAAACTTGTGCATGGGAGCTATGCCAAAGCTTAGGAGAATACTTCAGGGTCCCGGTGCCACCTCCCCATTCCAAGGCCCTCATGGACACAAACACACGTTAGGACCCATCGTCTGGAAAGTGCATTTCAACTCAGCCACCCCGGTTGCTCCCGCAGATCCATTATATCTAAACTGTCTTGTTTCTAGGAGACAATTGGAAGGCGAGGCAGACTTCCCAGGCATCCATCCTGGAACGGTGCTCTGGAGTCATTCCATATGGGATGTCCTGGAGCTGTCCAACAGTTCTCAATTGTCCCGCAGAAGGAATCCTTGAAGGGGGCATCCCACATCTCCCAACGTGGAAAACCTCCATGGCCTCGAGATTCCGCTCCCTTCATGAAGGGGCCGTCATGCACAGAAACTCCAACCTGAGCCAACGTCGGATCCTCGCCCTGACTTCAGATGCATGAGATATTGGTTAAGATCTGCAGGGGGTACCTGCCGTGCCCTCACCCTGAATCCGAAGTCTAGCTTTTGTTCTCAGACTTCCGTCCTCACTCTCCTGGCCCCGAAGCCCTCAAGTTTGGCAATTTCGGACCGACAATGAAGCACTCTGCCTGCCCTCTAGAAAAAATATATTGCCTAATGAGCAGCCCAGGCAGCTTAAATGAGGATAAACCTACACGGCACTCGAATGTACCCAAATTATATAGTCTAACCTGGGCACTAATGCACTGTCTGACAAAACCTGAGCCCGGACCTGCTGACCAACACCCAGACAGCTGACCGCACGCTGAGCACATCAGACCCGCCATGGCCTTAGGTCATCATCTCTTCCCTACCTCAGTTTTCAGGCTTCAGAACCTAGACCTTATCTCCAATCACTGCCCACGGGTGACTGTGATGCAGAAATCAGAACTCTTCCTGACCCATGGCAAGAAACCTTGTGGTTGGCATGTTGTTCAACGTTCAGTGTAGGAGAAAACAGCATTCACCCTGAGGCCCCGGCCATTCTTGAGTGCGACGAGAGCATAAACACGCATTGTGACCTCAGCGTGAGTCCTGTCCTCTAGTAAGTCCTCTCAGTGGCTGGACCATTAGATGTCATAATGGGCTTGACATATCCCTAGTCCCCAATTTTTAACCAGATTTCTGGTTGTCCAGTCGCCCCACCCCAGGGCTCTACTCTGGAATCTCTCATTTGGTGGGACATCTGAGGTTGAAAAACAAAATGAAACAAAACGACAACAACAAAAAAACGGACTTCTTCCATCCCCAGAATGACCCCAAACTCTTTGGACGGGACCGAACCCCCAGAGAGTAAGACTCGTCCATTTCCCATGAAGTCACGCGGCAATTTCACGACCATGAGTGACACATATCCAGAGACAAAAACTTGAGCAAGAGCCTCACACTCGCCCTTTTTTCATATCCCGAAGTGTTCTCCTCATGGTCTGTAGATCAGTCCTGCCATACCTATGACCCAAAACATAAGCCGAATTTGTGTTTTCAGACAACTGTCCAAACAGCTCTGGCCTACACACCCTACAGGCTCAGGGCCCTGGAGCCAAACCTGAGGACTGTACTTGCCCTCTCCAAGGGAATTGTATGTGCCCATTCCAATGGCCAAAACCTTACTAGTAGTATAACCTCCAAAGTCCCTGAGGCCATCCCAATAGTTGTGGCTTCCCAGGACAAACAGGGGCAATCTGAGCCCATCTGAGCACCTACCTGCACTCAGACCCGTAGACTGATGTCCCCAGAGGTAAAAAGGAACGAACAGGCCCCTAGGCACTAATCGGATCCATTGCTTTGGTTTCCAGGCATCTCTCCTCAGAGGCCTGGATTTCAATACCAGCATATGGCTGTTTCTTGACTCACCCATCAGAACAAATCTCATCTACACATGGGAAACATGCACGTTGGAGCTGTGTCAAAGCCTCTGTTTAGGCGAACCCTTCAGGGCCCCAAGGCCACCGCTTTATTCCAAGGTCTCCATAGACACAAAAACATATTAGGACACATCCACAGGAGAGTCCATTTCAACTCAGCCTCCTCGGTTGCCCCCCACATCCAGCAGATCTAACCTGTCTTGTTGCTTGGAGACCATTGAAATGCGAGGTGGGCTACCCAGCCATCCATCCTTAGGACCCTGCTCGGAATCGTTGGCCTGGAGCCAACCAACAGGTCTCAATTGTCCTGCAGAAGAATCTTTGCAGTTTGGAGCTTCTCACAACTCCCATCGTGGGAAAACCCCCATGTCCTCGTGATCCAACCCCCTTCAAGAAAGGGCCATCAGGGCAGAAAGTCCTACCTGAGCGATCGTCTGATCCTTGCCCTGACTTCAGATGCACGAGATCTCGATTGAGGTCTGTAGATTGTGCCTGCCATATCCTCACCCAGAAACCTAGGCCTAGCTTGGGTTCTCAGACTCCGTCCTCAGACTACTGGCCCACAAGCCCTCCAGTTGGGCAATCCAGAACTACAATGCCGCACTCTGCCTGCCCTACAGAAGTAAAACATTGCCCTCATGGTTACCCCGAAACCGCAAATGAGGATCAACCTGCACGCCATTCGGCTGTACCCCAAACATATAGGCTGACCTGGGCACTATTTCCCCTTCTGACCCAGCCTGAGCCTGGACCTCTTGGTCCCACCCAGACAGCTGTCCGCACACTGAGCACATCGGACCCGCCATGGCCTTAGGTCGTCATCTCTTCCCAACTGCGGTTTTCAGGCTCCAGAACCTAGACCTTATCTCCAAACATTGCCCAGGGTTGAAAATGATGCAGAAATCAGAAGTCTTTCCCCATGGCAAGAAACCTTGTGGTTGGCATATTGTCCAATGTTCAGTGTAGTTGAAACAAGCGTGGCCAATGAGGCCCAGCCCATGCTTGCGGGCCACATTGGTCACAAACACACATTGTGACCCTCAGCCTGAGCCCAGTCCTCAGGTAAGGCCTCTCAGGGCCTATATGAAGAGACAGCATATTGGGCTTGCCATGCCCCTAGGCCCCAATTTTTAACCATAGTTCGGGTTGTCCCTTCACTCTTCCCCAGGGCTCCTCTTTGGAATTCCTCTTTTGGTTGGACACCTGAGGTAACAAACCTGAAAGCAGTCCTCCCATCCCACAGATTGACGAAAAACAATTGGGATCGGGCCAAATCCACAGAGAGGAAGATTCGTCCATGGCCCATGAGACCTCCCCAACATTCCACGGCCATCGCTGAAACAAAATCCAGAGACAAAAGCCTGAGCAAGCTCCTCAGACTCGCTCATTCTTCATATCCTGAAGAGTTCTTCTCATGGTTTGTAGATCGGGCGTGCCATACCTACGTCCCCAAACTTAAGCTGAGTTTGTGTTTTCAGTCTTCTGTCCTCAAAGTCCTGGGCCACACTCCCTCCAGGCTGGGGCCCCTGGAGCCACACATTAGGACTGCCCCCACCCAAACCATGGGAATTCTGCCCATTCCATTGTCAAAAATCGTACAAATTAGGAGAACCCTCCAAAGTCCCTGAGGCCATCCCAATAGTGTAGTTCGTCCGGGACAAAAAAGGGCTGTTGATACCGGCTGAGCATCTACCTCCACCTATCTACCTCCACTCATACCAAGAAGATTGAACCAGACAGGACCCGAAGCCATTATCGGATCCATTGCTTTGGTTTACAGGCATGTCTCCTCAAAAGCCTGCATTCCAATACCAGCAGAGGGGATTTCCTGAGGCACCCATCAGAACAAATCTCGTCTCCACAAGGAAACTTGTGCATGGGAGCTATGCCAAAGCTTAGGAGAATACTTCAGGGTCCCGGTGCCACCTCCCCATTCCAAGGCCCTCATGGACACAAACACACGTTAGGACCCATCCTCTGGAAAGTGCATTTCAACTCAGCCACCCCGGTTGCTCCCGCAGATCCATTAGATCTAAACTGTCTTGTTGCTAGGAGACAATTGGAAGGCGAGGCGGACTTCCCAGGCATCCATCCTGGAACGGTGCTCTGGAGTCATTCCATATGGGATGTCCTGGAGCTGTCCAACAGGTCTCAATTGTCCCGCTGAAGGAATCCTTGAAAGGGGCATCCCACATCTCCCAACGTGGAAAACCTCCATGGCCTCGAGATTCCGCTCCCTTCATGAAGGGGCCGTCATGCACAGAAACTCCAACCTGAGCCAACGTCGGATCCTCGCCCTGACTTCAGATGCATGAGATATTGGTTCAGATCTGCAGGGGGTACCTGCCGTGCCCTCACCCTGAATCCGAAGTCTAGCTTGTGTTCTCAGACTTCCGTCCTCACTCTCCTGGCCCCGAAGCCCTCAAGTTTGGCAATTCCGGACCGACAATGAAGCACTCTGCCTGCCCTCTAGAAAAAAATGTATTGCCTAATGAGCAGCTCAGGCAGCTTAAATGAGGATAAACCTACACGGCACTCGAATGTACCCAAATTATATAGTCTAACCTGGGCACTAATGCACTGTCTGACACAACCTGAGCCCGGACCTGCTGACCAACACCCAGACAGCTGACCGCACCCTGAGCACATCAGACCCGCCATGGCCTTAGGTCATCATCTCTTCCCTACCTCAGTTTTCAGGCTTCAGAACCTAGACCTTATCTCCAATCACTGCCCACGGGTGACTGTGATGCAGAAATCAGAACTCTTCCTGACCCATGGCAAGAAACCTTGTGGTTGGCATGTTGTCCAACGTTCAGTGTAGGAGAAACCAGCATTCACCCTGAGGCCCCACCCATTCTTGAGTGCGACGAGAGCATAAACACGCATTGTGACCTCAGCGTGAGTCCTGTTCTCTAGTAAGTCCTCTCAGTGGCTGGACCATTAGATGTCATAATGGGCTTGACATATCCCTAGTCCCCAATGTTTAACCAGATTTCTGGTTGTCCAGTCGCCCCACCCCAGGGTTCTACTCTGGAATCCCTCATTTGGTGGGACATCTGAGGTTGAAAAACAAAATGAAGCAAATCGACAACAACAAAAAAACGGACTTCTTCCATCCCCAGAATGACCCCAAACTCTTTGGACGGGACCGATCCCCCAGAGAGTAAGACTCGTCCATTTCCCATGAAGTCACCCGGCAATTTCACGACCATGAGTGACACGATATCCAGAGACAAAAACTTGAGCAAGAGCCTCACACTCGCCCTTTTTTCATATCCCGAAGTGTTCTCCTCATGGTCTGTAGATCAGTCCTGCCATACCTATGACCCAAAACATATGCCGAGTTTGTGTTTTCAGACAACTGTCCAAACAGCTCTGGCCTACACACCCTACAGGCTCAGGGCCCTGGAGCCAAACCTGAGGACTGTACTTGCCCTCTCCAAGGGAATTGTATGTGCCCATTCCAATGGCCACAACCCTACTAGTAGGATAACCTCCAAAGTCCCTGAGGCCATCCCAATAGTTGTGGCTTCCCAGGACAAACAGGGGCAATCTGAGCCCATCTGAGCACCTACCTGCACTCAGACCCGAAGACTGATGTCCCCAGAGGTAAAAAGGAACGAACAGGCCCCTAGGCACTAATCGGATCCATTGCTTTGGTTTCCAGGCATCTCTCCTCAGAGGCCTGGATTTCAATACCAGCATATGGCTGTTTCTTGACTCACCCATCAAAACAAATCTCATCTACACATGGGAATCATGCACGTTGGAGCTGTGTCAAAGCCTCTGTTTAGGAGAACCCTTCAGGGCCCCAAGGCCACCGCTTCATTCCAAGGTCTCCATAGACACAAAAACATATTAGGACACATCCACAGGAGAGTCCATTTCAACTCAGCCTCCTCGGTTGCCCCCCAAATACAGCAGATCTAACCTGTCTTGTTGCTTGGAGACAATTGGAATGCGATGTGGGCTCCCCAGCCATCCATCCTTAGAACCCTGCTCGGAATCGTTGGCCTGGAGCCAACCAACAGGTCTCAATTGTCCTGCAGAAGAATCTTTGCAGTTTGGAGCTTCTCACAACTCCCATCGTGCGAAAACCCCCATGTCCTCGTGATCCAACCCCCTTCAAGAAAGGGCCATCAGGGCAGAAAGTCCAACCTGAGCGATCGTCTGATCCTTGCCCTGACTTCAGAGCATGAGATCTCGATTGAGGTCTGTAGATTGTGCCTGCCATATCCTCACCCAGAAACCTAGGCCTAGCTTGGGTTCTCAGACTCCGTCCTCAGACTACTGGCCCACCAGCCCTCCAGTTGGGCAATCCAGAACTACAATGCCGCACTCTGCCTGCCCTACAGAAGTAAAACATTGCCCTCAGGGCTACCCCGAAACCGCAAATGAGGATCAACCTGCACGCCATTCGGCTGTTCCCCAAACATATAGGCTGACCTGGGCACTATTTCCTCTTCTGACCCAGCCTGAGTTGGACCTCCTGGTCCCACCCAGACAGCTGGCCGCACACTGAGCACATCGGACCCGCCATGGCCTTAGGTCGTCATCTCTTCCCAACTGCGGTTTTCAGGCTCCAGAACCTAGACCTTATCACCAACCACTGCCCAGTTTGAAAATGATGCAGAAATCAGAACTCTTTCCCCATGGCAAGAAACCTTGTGCTTGGCATGTTGTCCAACGTTCAGTGTAGTTGAAACAAGCGCAGCCCATGAGGCCCAGCCCATGCTTGCGATCACATTGGTCACAAACACACATTGTGACCCTCAGCCTGAGCCCAGTCCTCAGGTAAGGCCTCTCAGGGCCTATATGAAGAGACAGCATATTGGGCTTTCCATGCCCCTAGGCCCCAATTTTTAACCATAGTTCGGGTTGTCTCTTCACTCTTCCCCAGGGCTCTGCTTTGGAATTCCTCTTTTGGTGGGACTCCTGAAGTAACAAACCTGAAAGGAGTCCTCCCGTCCCACAGATTGACGAAAAACAATTGGGATTGGGCCAAATCCACAGAGAGGAATATTCATCCATGGCCCATGAGACCTCCGCAACATTCCAAGGCCATCCCTGAAACAAAATCCAGAGACAAAAGCCTGAGCAAGCGCCTCAGACTCGCTCATTCTTCATATCCTGAAGAGTTCTTCTCATGGTTTGTAGATCGGGCGTGCCATAACTACGTCCCCAAACTTAAGCTGAGTTTGTGTTTTCAGTCTTCTGTCCTCAAAGTCCTGGGCCACACTCCCTCCAGGCTGGGGCCCCTGGAGCCCACATTAGGACTGCCCCAAAACAATCCATGGGAATTCTGCCCATTCCATTGTCAAAATCGTACAAATTAGGAGAACACTCCAAAGTCCCTGAGGCCATCCCAATAGTGTAGGTCGCCCGGGACAAAAAAGGGCGGTTGATACCGGCTGAGCATCTACCTCCACTCATCTACCTCCACTCATACCAAGAAGATTGAACCAGACAGGACCCGAGGCCATTAACGGATCCATTGCTTTGGTTTACAGGCATCTCTCCTCAGAGGCCTGGATTTCAATACCAGCATATGGCTGTTTCTTGACTCACCCATCGGAACAAATCTCATCTACACATGGGAAACATGCACGTTGGAGCTGTGTCAAAGCCTCTGTTTAGGAGAACCCTTCAGGGCCCCAGGGCCACCGCTTCATTCCAAGGTCTCCATCGATACAAAAACATATTAGGACACATCCACAGGAGAGTCCATTTCAACTCAGCCTCCTCGGTTGCCCCCCACATTAAGCAGATCTAACCTGTCTTGTTGCTTGGAGACAATTGGAATTCGAGGTGGGCTACCCAGCCATCCATCCTTAGAACCCTGCTCGGAATCGTTGGCCTGGAGCCAACCAACAGGTCTCAATTGTCCTGCAGAAGAATCTTTGCAGTTTGGAGCTTCTCACAACTCCCTTCGTGGGAAAACCCCCATGTCCTCGTGATCCAACCCCCTTCAAGAAAGGGCCATCAGGGCAGAAAGTCCAACCTGAGCGATCGTCTGATCCTTGCCCTGACTTCAGATGCACGAGATCTCTATTGAGGTCTGTAGATTGTGCCTGCCATATCCTCACCCAGAAACCTAGGCCTAGCTTGGGTTCTCATACTCCGTCCTCAGACTACTGGCCCACAAGCTCTCCAGTTTGGCAATCCAGAACTACAATGCCGCACTCTGCCTGCCCTACAGAAGTAAAACATTGCCCTCAGGGCTACCCCGAAACCGCAAATGAGGATCAACCTGCACGCCATTCGGCTGTACCCCAAACATATACTGACCTGGGCACTATTTCCCCTTCTGACCGAGCCTGAGCCTGGACCTCCTGGTCCCACACAGACAGCTGGCCGCACACTGAGCACATCGGACTCGCCATGGCCTTAGGTCGTCATCTCTTCCCAACTGCGGTTTTCAGGCTCCAGAACCTAGACCTTATCTCCAACCACTGCCCAGGGTGGAAAATGATGCAGAAATCAGAACTCTTTCCTTATGGCAAGAAACCTTGTGGTTGGCATGTTGTCCAACGTCCAGTGTAGTTGAAATAAGCGTGGCCCATGAGTCCCAGCCCATGCTTGCGGGCCACATTGGTCACAAACACACATTGTGACCCTCAGCCTGTGCCCAGTCCTCAGGTAAGGCCTCTCAGGGCCTATATGAAGAGACAGCATATTGGGCTTGCCATGCCCCTAGGCCCCAATTTTTAACCAAAGTTCGGGTTGTCCCTTCACTCTTCCCCAGGGCTCTGCTTTGGAATTCCTCTTTTGGTGGGACACCTGAGGTAACAAACCTGAAAAAAGTCCTCCCATCCCACAGATTGACGAAAAACAATTGGGATCGGGCCAACTCCACAGAGAGGAAGATTCGTCCATGGCCCATGAGACCTCCCCAACATTCCACGGCCATCGCTGAAACAAAATCCAGAGAGAAAAGCCTGAGCAAGCTCCTCAGACTCGCTCATTCTTCATATCCTGAAGAGTTCTGCTCAGGGTTTGTAGATCGGGCGTGCCATACCTACGTCCCCAAACTTAAGCTGAGTTTGTGTTTTCAGTCTTCTGTCCTCAAAGTCCTGGGCCACACTCCCTCCAGGCTGGGGCCCCTGGAGCCACACATTAGGACTGCCCCCACCCAATCCATGGGAATTCTGCCAATTCCATTGTCAAAAATCGTACAAAATAGGAGAACCCTCCAAATTCCTTGAGGCCATCCCAATAGTGTAGGTCGCCCGGACAAAAAATGGGCGGTTGATACCTGCTGAGCATCTACCTCCACTCATCTACCTCCACTCATACCAAGAAGATTGAACCAGACAGGACCCGAGGCCATTATCGGATTCATTGCTTTGGTTTACAGGCATGTCTCCTCAAAAGCCTGGATTCCAATACCAGCAGAGGGGATTTCCTGAGGCACCCATCAGAACAAATCTCGTCTCCACAAGGAAACTTGTGCATGGGAGCTATGCCAAAGCTTAGGAGAATACTTCAGGGTCCCGGTGCCACCTCCCCATTCCAAGGCTCTCATGGACACAAACACACGTTAGGACCCATCCTCTGGAAAGTGCATTTCAACTCAGCCACCCCGGTTGCTCCCGCAGATCCATTAGATCTAAACTGTATTGTTGCTAGGAGACAATTGGAAGGCGAGGCGGACTTCCCAGGCATCCATCCTGGAACGGTGCTCTGGAGTCATTCCATATGGGATGTCCTGGAGCTGTCCAACAGGTCTCAATTGTCCCGCAGAAGGAATCCTTGAAGGGGGCATCCCACATCTCCCAACGTGGAAAACCTCCATGGCCTCGAGATTCCGCTCCCTTCATGAAGGGGCCGTCATGCACAGCAACTCCAACCTGAGCCAACGTGGGATCCTCGCCCTGACTTAAGATGCATGAGATATTGGTTCAGATCTGCAGGGGGTACCTGCCGTGCCCTCACCCTGAATCCGAAGTCTAGCTTGTGTTCTCAGACTTCCGTCCTCACTCTCCTGGCCCCGAAGCCCTCAAGTTTGGCAATTCCGGACCGACAATGAAGCACTCTGCCTGCCCTCTAGAAAAAATATATTGCCTAATGAGCAGCCCAGGCAGCTTAAATGGGATAAACCTACACGGCACTCGAATGTACCCAAATTATATAGTCTAACCTGGGCACTAATGCACTGTCTGACACAACCTGAGCCCGGACCTGCTGACCAACACCCAGACAGCTGACCGCACGCTGAGCACATCAGACCCGCCCTGGCCTTAGGTCATCATCTCTTCCCTACCTCAGTTTTCAGGCTTCAGAACCTAGACCTTATCTCCAATCACTGCCCAGGGGTGACTGTGATGCAGAAATCAGAAATCTTCCTGACCCATGGCAAGAAACCTTGTGGTTGGCATGTTGTCCAACGTTCAGTGTAGGAGAAACCAGCATTCACCATGAGGCCCCGCCCATTCTTGAGTGCGACGAGAGCATAAACACGCATTGTGACCTCAGCGTGAGTCCTGTCCTCTAGTAAGTCCTCTCAGTGGCTGGACCATTAGATGTCATAATGGGCTTGACATGTCCCTAGTCCCCAATTTTTAACCAGATTTCTGGTTGTCCAGTCGCCCCACCCCAGGGCTCTACTCTGGAATCCCTCATTTGGTGGGACATCTGAGGTTGAAAAACAAAATGAAACAAATCGACAACAACAACAAAAAAACGGACTTCTTCCATCCCCAGAATGACCCTAATCTCTTTGGACGTTATCGAACCCCCAGAGAGTAAGACTCGTCCATTTCCCATGAAGTCACCCGGCAATTTTACGACCATGAGTGACACGATATCCAGAGACAAAAACTTGAGCAAGAGACTCACACTCGCCCTTTTTTCATATCCCGAAGTGTTCTCCTCATGGTCTGTAGATCAGTCCTGCCATACCTATGACCCAAAACATAAGCCGAGTTTGTGTTTTCAGACAAGTGTCCAAACAGCTCTGGCCTACACCCTACAGGCTCAGGGCCCTGGAGCCAAACCTGAGGACTGTACTTGCCCTCTCCAAGGGAATTGTATGTGCCCATTCCAATGGCCACAACCCTACTAGTAGGATACCTCCAAATTCCCTGAGGCCATCCCAATAGTTGTGGCTTCCCAGGACAAACAGGGGCAATCTGAGCCCATCTGAGCACCTACCTGCACTCAGACCCGTAGACTGATGTCCCCAGAGTTAAAAAGGAACGAACAGGCCCCTAGGCACTAATCGGATCCATTGCTTTGGTTTCCAGGCATCTCTCCTCAGAGGCCTGGATTTCAATACAAGCATATGGCTGTTTCTTGACTCACCCATCAGAACAAATCTCATCTACACATGGGAAACATGCACGTTGGAGCTGTGTCAAAGCCTCTGTTTAGGAGAACCCTTCAGGGCCCCAGGGCCACCGCTTCATTCCAAGGTCTCCATAGACACAAAAACATATAAGGACACATCCACAGGAGAGTCCATTTCAACTCAGCCTCCTCGGTTGCCCCCCACATCCAGCAGATCTAACCTGTCTTGTTGCTTGGAGACAATTGGAATGCGAGGTGGGCTACCCAGCCATCCATCCTTAGAACCCTGCTCGGAATCGTTGGCCTGGAGCCAACCAACAGGTCTCAATTGTCCTGCAGAAGAATCTTTGCAGTTCGGAGCTTCTCACAACTCCCTTCGTGGGAAAACCCCCATGTCCTCGTGATCCAACCGCCTTCAAGAAAGGGCCATCAGGGCAGAAAGTCCAACCTGAGTGATCGTCTGATCCTTGCCCTGACTTCAAATGCACGAGATCTCGATTGAGGTCTGTAGATTGTGCCTGCCATATCCTCACCCAGAAACCTAGGCCTAGCTTGGGTTCTCAGACTCCGTCCTCAGACTACTGGCCCACAAGCCCTCCAGTTGGGCAATCCAGAACTACAATGCCGCACTCTGCCTGCCCTACAGAAGTCAAACATTGCCCTCAGGGCTACCCCGAAACCGCAAATGAGGTTCAACCTGCACGCCATTCGGCTGTACCCCAAACATATAGGCTGACCTGGGCACTATTTCCCCTTCTGACCCAGCCTGAGCCTGGACCTCCTGGTCCCACCCAGACAGCTGGCCGCACACAGAGCACATCGGACCCGCCATGGCCTTAGGTCGTCATCTCTTCCCAACTGCGGTTTTCAGGCTCCAGAATATAGACCTTATCTCCAATCACTGCCCAGGGTTGAAAATGATGCAGAAATCAGAACTCTTTCCCCATGGCAAAAAACTTTGTGGTTGGCATGTTGTCCAACGTTCAGTGTAGTTGAAACAAGTGTGGCCCATGAGGCCCAGTCCATGCTTGCGGGCCACATTGGACACAAACACACATTGTGACCCTCAGCCTGAGCGGGGTCCTCAGGTAAGGCCTCTCAGGGCCTATATGAAGAGACAGCATATTGGGCTTGCCATGCCACTAGGCCCCAATTTTTAACCATAGTTCGGGTTGTCCCTTCACTCTTCCCCAGGGCTCTGCTTTGGAATTCCTCTTTTGTTGGGACACCTGAGGTAACAAACCTGAAAGGAGTCCTCCCATCCCACAGATTGACGAAAAACAATTGGGATCGGGCCAAATCCACAGAGAGGAAGATTCGTCCATGGCCCATGAGATCTCCCCAACATTCCACGGCCATCGCTGAAACAAAAGTCAGAGACAAAAGCCTGAGCAAGCGCCTCAGACTCGGTCATTCTTCATATCCTGAAGAGTTCTTCTCATGGTTTGTAGATCGGGCGTGCCATACCTACGTCCCCAAACTTATGCTGAGTTTGTGTTTTCAGTCTTCTGTCCTCAAAGTCCTGGGCCACACTCCCTCCAGGCTTGGGCCCTGGATCCACACATTAGGAATGCCCCCAACCAATCAATAGGAATTCTGCCCATTCCATTGTCAAAAATCGTACAAATTAGGAGAACCCTCCAAAGTCCCTGAGGCCATCCCAATAGTGTAGGTCGCCCGGGACAAAAAAGGGCGGTTGATAACGGCTGAGCATCTACCTCCACTCATCTACCTCCACTCATACCAAGAAGATTGAACCAGACAGGACCCGAGGCCATTATCGGATCCATTGCTTTGGTTTACAGGCATGTCTCCTCAAAAGCCTGCATTCCAATACCAGCAGAGGGGATTTCCTGAGGCACCCATCAGAACAAATCTCGTCTCCACAAGGAAACTTGTGCATGGGAGCTATGCCAAAGCTTAGGAGAATACTTCAGGGTCCCGGTGCCACAACCCCATTCCAAGGCCCTCATGGACACAAACACACGTTAGGACCCATCATCTGGAAAGTGCATTTCAACACAGGCACCCCGGATGCTCCCGCAGATCCATTAGATCTAAACTGTCTTGTTGCTAGGAGACAAATGGAAGGTGAGGCGGACTTCCCAGGCATCCATCCTCGAACGGTGCTCTGGATTCATTCCATATGGGATGTCCTGGAGCTGTCCAACAGGTCTCAATTGTCCCGCAGAAGGAATCCTTGAAGGGGACATCCCGCATCTCCCAACGTGGAAAACCTCCATGGACTCGAGATTCCGCTCCCTTCATGAAGGGGCCGTCATGCACAGAAACTCCAACCTGAGCCAACGTCGGATCCTCGCCCTGACTTCAGATGCATGAGATATTTGTTCAGATCTGCAGGGGGTACCTGCCGTGCCCTCACCCTGAATCCGAAGTCTAGCTTGTGTTCTCAGACTTCCGTCCACATTCTCCTGGCCCCGAAGCCCTCAAGTTTGGCAATTCCGGACCGACAATGAAGCACTCTGCCTGCCCTCTAGAAAAAATATATTGCCTAATGAGCAGCCCAGGCAGCTTAAATGAGGATAAACCTACACGGGACTCGAATGTACCCAAATTATATAGTCTAACCTGGGCACTAATGCACTGTCTGACACAACCTGAGCCCGGACCTGCTGACCAACACCCAGACAGCTGACCGCACGCTGAGCACATCAGACCCGCCATGGCCTTAGGTCATCATCACTTCCCTACCTCAGTTTTCAGGCTTCAGAACCTAGACCTTACCTCCAATCACTGCCCACGGGTGACTGTGATGCAGAAAGCAGAACTCTTCCTGACCCATGGCAAGAAACCTTGTGGTTGGCATGTTGTCCAACATTCAGAGTAGGAGAAACCAGCATTCACCCTGAGGCCCCGCCCATTCTTGAGTGCGACGAGAGCATAAACACGCATTGTGACCTCAGCGTGAGTCCTGTACTCTAGTAAGTCCTCTCAGTGGCTGGACCATTAGATGTCATAATGGGCTTGACATGTCCCTAGTCCCCAATTTTTAACCAGATTTCTGGTTGTCCAGTCGCCCCACCCCAGGGCTCTACTCTGGAATCCCTCATTTGGTGGGACATCTGAGGTTGAAAAACAAAATGAAACAAATCGACAACAACAACAAAAAAACGGACTTTTTCCATCCCCAGAATGACCCCAAACTCTTTGGACGGGACCAAACCCCCAGAGAGTAAGACTCGTCCATTTCCCATGAAGTCACCCGGCAATTTCACGACCATGAGTGACACAATATCCAGAGACAAAAACTTGAGCAAAAGCCTCACACTCGCCCTTTTTTCATATCCCGAAGTGTTCTCCTCATGGTCTGTAGATCAGTCCTGCCATACCTATGACCCAAAACATAAGCCGAGTTTGTGTTTTCAGACAACTGTCCAAACAGCTCTGGCCTACACACCCTACAGGCTCAGGGCCCTGGAGCCAAACCTGAGGACTGTACTTGCCCTCTCCAAGGGAATTGTATGTGCCCATTCCAATGGCCAAAACCCTACTAGTAGGATAACCTCCAAAGTCCCTGAGGCCATCCCAATAGTTGTGGCTTCCCAGGACAAACAGGGGCAATCTGAGCCCATCTGAGCACCTACCTGCACTCAGACCCGTAGACTGATGTCCCCAGAGGTAAAAAGGAACGAACAGGCCCCTAGGCACTAATCGGATCCATTGCTTTGGTTTCCAGGCATCTCTCCTCAGAGGCCTGGATTTCAATACCAGCATATGGCTGTTTCTTGACTCACCTTTCAGAACAAATCTCATCTACACATGGGAAACATGCACGTTGGAGCTGTGTCAAAGCCTCTGTTTAGGAGAACCCTTCAGGGCCCCAGGGCCACCGCTTCATTCCAAGGTCTCCATAGATACAAAAACATATTAGGACACATCCACAGGAGAGTCCATTTCAACTCAGCCTCCTCGGTTGCCCCCCACATCCAGCAGATCTAACCTGTCTTGTTGCTTGGAGACAATTGGAATTCGAGGTGGGCTACCCAGCCATCCATCCTTAGAACCCTGCTCGGAATCGTTGGCCTGGAGCCAACCAACAGGTCTCAATTGTCCTGCAGAAGAATCTTTGCAGTTTGGAGCTTCTCACAACTCCCTTCGTGGGAAAACCCCCATGTCCTCGTGATCCAACCCCCTTCAAGAAAGGGCCATCAGGGCAGAAAGTCCAACCTGAGCGATCGTCTGATCCTTGCCCTGACTTCAGATGCACGAGATCTCTATTGAGGTCTGTAGATTGTGCCTGCCATATCCTCACCCAGAAACCTAGGATTAGCTTGGGTTCTCATACTCCGTCCTCAGACTACTGGCCCACAAGCTCTCCAGTTTGGCAATCCAGAACTACAATGCCGCACTCTGCCTGCCCTACAGAAGTAAAACATTGCCCTCAGGGCTACCCCGAAACCGCAAATGAGGATCAACCTGCACGCCATTCGGCTGTTCCCCAAACATATACTGACCTGGGCACTATTTCCCCTTCTGACCCAGCCTGAGCCTGGACCTCCTGGTCCCACCCAGACAGCTGTCCGCACACTGAGCACATCGGACCCGCCATGGCCTTAGGTCGTCATCTCTTCCCAACTGCGGTTTTCAGGCTCCAGAACCTAGACCTTATCTCCAACCATTGCCCAGGGTTGAAAATGATGCAGAAATCAGAACTCTTTCCCCATGGCAAGAAACCTTGTGGTTGGCATGTTGTCCAATGTTCAGTGTAGTTGAAACAAGCGTGGCCAATGAGGCCCATCCCATGCTTGCGGGCCACATTGGTCACAAACACACATTGTGACCCTCAGCCTGAGCCCAGTCCTCAGGTAAGGCCTCTCAGGGCCTATATGAAGAGACAGCATATTGGGCTTGCCATGCCCCTAGGCCCCAATTTTTAACCATAGTTCGGGTTGTCCCTTCACTCTTCCCCAGGGCTCCTCTTTGGAATTCCTCTTTTGGTTGGACACCTGAGGTAACAAACCTAAAAGCAGTCCTCCCATCCCACAGATTGACGAAAAACAATTGGGATCGGGCCAAATCCACAGAGAGGAAGATTCGTCCATGGCCCATGAGACCTCCCCAACATTCCACGGCCATCGCTGAAACAAAATCCAGAGACAAAAGCCTGAGCAAGCTCCTCAGACTCGCTCATTCTTCATATCCTGAAGAGTTCTTCTCATGGTTTGTAGATCGGGCGTGCCATACCTACGTCCCCAAACTTAAGCTGAGTTTGTGTTTTCAGTCTTCTGTCCTCAAAGTCCTGGGCCACACTCCCTCCAGGCTGGGGCCCCTGGAGCCACACATTAGGACTGCCCCCACCCAATCCATGGGAATTCTGCCCATTCCATTGTCAAAAATCGTACAAATTAGGAGAACCCTCCAAAGTCCCTGAGGCCATCCCAATAGTGTAGGTCGCCCGGGACAAAAAAGGGCGGTTGATACCGGCTGAGCATCTACCTCCACTCATCTACCTCCACTCATACCAAGAAGATTGAACCAGACAGGACCCGAGGCCATTATCGGATCCATTGCTTTGGTTTACAGGCATGTCTCCTCAAAAGCCTGCATTCCAATACCAGCAGAGGGGATTTCCTGAGGCACCCATCAGAACAAATCTCGTCTCCACAAGGAAACTTCTGCATGGGAGCTAAGCCAAAGCTAAGGAGAATACTTCAGGGTCCCGGTGCCACCTCCCCATTCCAAAGCCCTCATGGACACAAACACACGTTAGGACCCATCCTCTGGAAAGTGCATTTCAACTCAGCCACCCCGGTTGCTCCCGCAGATCCATTAGATCTAAACTGTCTTGTTGCTAGGAGACAATTGGAAGGCGAGGCGGACTTCCCAGGCATCCATCCTCGAACGGTGCTCTGGAGTCATTCCATATGGGATGTCCTGGAGCTGTCCAACAGGTCTCAATTGTCCCGCTGAAGGAATCCTTGAAGGGGGCATCCCACATCTCCCAACGTGGAAAACCTCCATGGCCTCGAGATTCCGCTTCCTTCATGAAGGGGCCTTCATGCACAGAAACTCCAACCTGAGCCAACGTGGGATCGTCGCCCTGACTTCAGATGCATGAGATATTGGTTCAGATCTGCAGGGGGTACCTGCCGTGCCCTCACCCTGAATCCGAAGTCTAGCTTTTGTTCTCAGACTTCCGTCCTCACTCTCCTGGCCCCGAAGCCCTCAAGTTTGGCAATTTCGGACCGACAATAAAGCACTCTGCCTGCCCTCTAGAAAAAATATATTGCCTAATGAGCAGCCCAGACAGCTTAAATGAGGATAAACCTACACGGCACTCGAATGTACCCAAATTATATAGTCTAACCTGGGCACTAATGCACTGTCTGACACAACCTGAGCCCGGACCTGCTGACCAACACCCAGACAGCTGACCGCACGCTGAGCACATCAGACCCGCCATGGCCTTAGGTCATCATCTCTTCCCTACCTCAGTTTTCAGGCTTCAGAACCTAGACCTTACCTCCAATCACTGCCCACGGGTGACTGTGATGCAGAAATCTGAACTCTTCCTGACCCATGGCAAGAAACCTTGTGGTTGGCATGTTGTCCAACGTTCAGTGTAGGAGAAACCAGCATTCACCCTGAGGCCCCGGCCATTCTTGAGTGCGACGAGAGCATAAACACGCATTGTGACCTCAGCGTGAGTCCTGTCCTCTAGTAAGTCCTCTCAGTGGCTGGACCATTAGATGTCATAATGGGCTTGACATATCCCTAGTCCCCAATTTTTAACCAGATTTCTGGTTGTCCAGTCGCCCCACCCCAGGGCTCTACTCTGGAATCTCTCATTTGGTGGGACATCTGAGGTTGATAAACAAAATGAAACAAAACGACAACAACAAAAAAACGGACTTCTTCCATCCCCAGAATGACCCCAAACTCTTTGGACGGGACCGAACCCCCAGAGAGTAAGACTCGTCCATTTCCCATGAAGTCACGCGGCAATTTCACGACCATGAGTGACACGATATCCAGAGACAAAAACTTGAGCAAGAGCCTCACACTCGCCCTTTTTTCATATCCCGAAGTGTAATCCTCATGGTCTGTAGATCAGTCCTGCCATACCTATGACCCAAAACATAAGCCGAGTTTGTGTTTTCAGACAACTGTCCAAACAACTCTGGCCTACACACCCTACAGGCTCAGGGCCCTGGAGCAAAACCTGAGGACTCTACTTGCCATCTCCAAGGGAATTGTATGTGCCCATTCCAATGGCCAAAACCTTACTAGTAGTATAACCTCCAAAGTCCCTGAGGCCATCCCAATAGTTGTGGCTTCCCAGGACAAACAGGGGCAATCTGAGCCCATCTGAGCACCTACCTGCACTCAGACCCGTAGACTGATGTCCCCAGAGGTAAAAAGGAACGAACAGGCCCCTAGGCACTAATCGGATCCATTGCTTTGGTTTCAAGGCATCTCTCCTCAGAGGCCTGGATTTCAATACCAGCATATGGCTGTTTCTTGACTCACCCATCAGAACTAATCTCATCTACACATGGGAAACATGCACGTTGGAGCTGTGTCAAAGCCTCTGTTTAGGGGAACCCTTCAGGGCCCCAAGGCCACCGCTTTATTCCAAGGTCTCCATAGACACAAAAACATATTAGGACACATCCACAGGAGAGTCCATTTCAACTCAGCCTCCTCGGTTGCCCCCCACATCCAGCAGATCTAACCTGTCTTGTTGCTTGGAGACCATTGGAATGCGAGGTGGGCTACCCAGCCATCCATCCTTAGGACCCTGCTCGGAATCGTTGGCCTGGAGCCAACCAACAGGTCTCAATTGTCCTGCAGAAGAATCTTTGCAGTTTGGAGCTTCTCACAACTCCCATCGTGGGAAAACCCCCATGTCCTCGTGATCCAACCCCCTTCAAGAAAGGGCCATCAGGGCAGAAAGTCCTACCTGAGCGATCGTCTGATCCTTGCCCTGACTTCAGATGCACGAGATCTCGATTGAGGTCTGTAGATTGTGCCTGCCATATCCTCACCCAGAAACCTAGGCCTAGCTTGGGTTCTCAGACTCCGTCCTCAGACTACTGGCCCACAAGCCCTCCAGTTGGGCAATCCAGAACTACAATGCCGCACTCTGCCTGCCCTACAGAAGTAAAACATTGCCCTCATGGTTACCCCGAAACCGCAAATGAGGATCAACCTGCACGCCATTCGGCTCTACCCCAAACATATAGGCTGACCTGGGCACTATTTCCCCTTCTGACCCAGCCTGAGCCTGGACCTCCTGGTCCCACCCAGACAGCGGTCCGCACACTGAGCACATCGGACCCGCCATGGCCTTAGGTCGTCATCTCTTCCCAACTGCGGTTTTCAGGCTCCAGAACCTAGACCTTATCTCCAACCATTGCCCAGGGTTGAAAATGATGCAGAAATCAGAACTCTTTCCCCATGGCAAGAAACCTTGTGGTTGGCATGTTGTCCAATGTTCTGTGTAGTTGAAACAAGCGTGGCCAATGAGGCCCAGCCCATGCTTGCGGGCCACATTGGTCACAAACACACATTGTGACCCTCAGCCTGAGCCCAGTCCTCAGGTAAGGCCTCTCAGGGCCTATATGAAGAGACAGCATATTGGGCTTGCCATGCCCCTAGGCCCCAATTTTTAACCATAGTTCGGGTTGTCCCTTCACTCTTCCCCAGGGCTCCTCTTTGGAATTCCTCTTTTGGTTGGACACCTGAGGTAACAAACCTGAAAGCAGTCCTCCCATCCCACAGATTGACGAAAAACAATTGGGATCGGGCCAAATCCACAGAGAGGAAGATTCGTCCATGGCCCATGAGACCTCCCCAACATTCCACGGCCATCGCTGAAACAAAATCCAGAGACAAAAGCCTGAGCAAGCTCCTCAGACTCGCTCATTCTTCATATCCTGAAGAGTTCTTCTCATGGTTTGTAGATCGGGCGTGCCATACCTACGTCCCCAAACTTAAGCTGAGTTTGTGTTTTCAGTCTTCTGTCCTCAAAGTCCTGGGCCACACTCCCTCCAGGCTGGGGCCCCTGGAGCCACACATTAGGACTGCCCCCACCCAAACCATGGGAATTCTGCCCATTCCATTGTCAAAAATCGTACAAATTAGGAGAACCCTCCAAAGTCCCTGAGGCCATCCCAATAGTGTAGTTCGTCCGGGACAAAAAAGGGCTGTTGATACCGGCTGAGCATCTACCTCCACCTATCTACCTCCACTCATACCAAGAAGATTGAACCAGACAGGACCCGAGGCCATTATCGGATACATTGCTTTGGTTTACAGGCATGTCTCCTCAAAAGCCTGCATTCCAATACCAGCAGAGGGGATTTCCTGAGGCACCCATCAGAACAAATCTCGTCTCCACAAGGAAACTTGTGCATGGGAGCTATGCCAAAGCTTAGGAGAATACTTCAGGGTCCCGGTGCCACCTCCCCATTCCAAGGCCCTCATGGACACAAACACACGTTAGGACCCATCCTCTGGAAAGTGCATTTCAACTCAGCCACCCCGGTTGCTCCCGCAGATCCATTAGATCTAAACTGTCTTGTTGCTAGGAGACAATTGGAAGGCGAGGCGGACTTCCCAGGCATCCATCCTCGAACGGTGCTCTGGAGTCATTCCATATGGGATGTCCTGGAGCTGTCCAACAGGTCTCAATTGTCCCGCAGAAGGAATCCTTGAAGGGGGCATCCCACATCTCCCAACGTGGAAAACCTCCATGGCCTCGAGATTCCGCTCCCTTCATGAAGGGGCCGTCATGCACAGAAACTCCAACCTGAGCCAACGTCGGATCCTCGCCCTGACTTCAGATGCATGAGATATTGGTTCAGATCTGCAGGGGGTACCTGCCGTGCCCTCACCCTGAATCCGAATTCTAGCTTGTGTTCTCAGACTTCCGTCCTCACTCTCCTGGCCCCGAAGCCCTCAAGTTTGGCAATTCCGGACCGACAATGAAGCACTCTGCCTGCCCTCTAGAAAAAATGTATTGCCTAATGAGCAGCCCAGGCAGCTTAAATGAGGATAAACCTACACGGCACTCGAATGTACCCAAATTATATAGTCTAACCTGGGCACTAATGCACTGTCTGACACAACCTGAGCCCGGACCTGCTGACCAACACCCAGACAGCTGACCGCACCCTGAGCACAACAGACCCGCCATGGCCTTAGGTCATCATCTCTTCCCTACCTCAGTTTTCAGGCTTCAGAACCTAGACCTTATCTCCAATCACTGCCCACGGGTGACTGTGATGCAGAAATCAGAACTCTTCCTGACACATGGCAAGAAACCTTGTGGTTGGCATGTTGTCCAACGTTCAGTGTAGGAGAAACCAGCATTCACACTGAGGCCCCGCCCATTCTTGAGTGCGACGAGAGCATAAACACGCATTGTGACCTCAGCGTGAGTCCTGTTCTCTAGTAAGTCCTCTCAGTGGCTGGACCATTAGATGTCATAATGGGCTTGACATATCCCTAGTCCCCAATGTTTAACCAGATTTCTGGTTGTCCAGTCGCCCCACCCCAGGGCTCTACTCTGGAATCCCTCATTTGGTGGGACCTCTGAGGTTGAAAAACAAAATGAAACAAATCGACAACAACAAAAAAACGGACTTCTTCCATCCCCAGAATGACCCCAAACTCTTTGGACGGGACCGAACCCCCAGAGAGTAAGACTCGTCCATTTCCCATGAAGTCACCCGGCAATTTCACGACCATGAGTGAGACGATATCCAGAGACAAAAACTTGAGCAAGAGCCTCACACTCGCCCTTTTTTCATATCCCGAAGTGTTCTCCTCATGGTCTGTAGATCAGTCCTGCCATACCTATGACCCAAAACATAAGCCGAGTTTGTGTTTTCAGACAACTGTCCAAACAGCTCTGGCCTACACACCCTACAGGCTCAGTGCCCTGGAGCCAAACCTGAGGACTGTACTTGCCCTCTCCAAGGGAATTGTATGTGCCCATTCCAATGGCCACAACCCTACTAGTAGGATAACCTCCAAAGTCCCTGAGGCCATCCCAAGAGTTGTGGCTTCCCAGGACAAACAGGGGCAATCTGAGCCCATCTGAGCACCTACCTGCACTCAGACCCGTAGACTGATGTCCCCAGAGGTAAAAAGGAACGAACAGGCCCCTAGGCACTAATCGGATCCATTGCTTTGGTTTCCAGGCATCTCTCCTCAGAGGCCTGGATTTCAATACCAGCATATGGCTGTTTCTTGACTCACCCATCGGAACAAATCTTATCTACACATGGGAAACATGCACGTTGGAGCTGTGTCAAAGCTTCTGTTTAGGAGAACCCTTCAGGGCCCCAGGGCCACCGCTTCATTCCAAGGTCTCCATAGACAAAAAAACATATTAGGACACATCCACATGAGAGTCCATTTCAACTCAGCCTCCTCGGTTGCCCCCCACATCCAGCAGATCTAACCTGTCTTGTTGCTTGGAGACAATTGGAATGCGATGTGGGCTACCCAGCCATCCATCCTTAGAACCCTGCTCGGAATCGTTGGCCTGGAGCCAACCAACAGGTCTCAATTGTCCTGCAGAAGAATCTTTGCAGTTTGGAGCTTCTCACAACTCCCATCGTGGGAAAACCCCCATGTCCTCGTGATCCAACCCCCTTCAAGAAAGGGCCATCAGGGCAGAAAGTCCAACCTGAGTGATCGTCTGATCCTTGCCCTGACTTCAGAGCACGAGATCTCGATTGAGGTCTGTAGATTGTGCCTGCCATATCCTCACCCAGAAACCTAGGCCTAGCTTGGGTTCTCAGACTCCGTCCTCAGACTACTGGCCCACAAGCCCTCCAGTTGGGCAATCCAGAACTACAATGCCGCACTCTGCCTGCCCTACAGAAGTCAAACATTGCCCTCAGGGCTACCCCGAAACCGCAAATGAGGTTCAACCTGCACGCCATTCAACTGTACCCCAAACATATAGGCTGACCTGGGCACTATTTCCCCTTCTGACCCAGCCTGAGCCTGGACCTCCTGGTCCCACCCAGACAGCTGGCCGCACACAGAGCACATCGGACCCGCCATGGCCTTAGGTCGTCATCTCTTCCCAACTGCGGTTTTCAGGCTCCAGAATATAGACCTTATCTCCAATCACTGCCCAGGGTTGAAAATGATGCAGAAATCAGAACTCTTTCCCCATGGCAAAAAACTTTGTGGTTGGCATGTTGTCCAACGTTCAGTGTAGTTGAAACAAGTGTGGCCCATGAGGCCCAGTCCATGCTTGCGGGCCACATTGGACACAAACACACATTGTGACCCTCAGCCTGAGCGGGGTCCTCAGGTAAGGCCTCTCAGGGCCTATATGAAGAGACAGCATATTGGGCTTGCCATGCCACTAGGCCCCAATTTTTAACCATAGTTCGGGTTGTCCCTTCACTCTTCCCCAGGGCTCTGCTTTGGAATTCCTCTTTTGTTGGGACACCTGAGGTAACAAACCTGAAAGGAGTCCTCCCATCCCACAGATTGACGAAAAACAATTGGGATCGGGCCAAATCCACAGAGAGGAAGATTCGTCCATGGCCCATGAGATCTCCCCAACATTCCACGGCCATCGCTGAAACAAAAGTCAGAGACAAAAGCCTGAGCAAGCGCCTCAGACTCGGTCATTCTTCATATCCTGAAGAGTTCTTCTCATGGTTTGTAGATCGGGCGTGCCATACCTACGTCCCCAAACTTATGCTGAGTTTGTGTTTTCAGTCTTCTGTCCTCAAAGTCCTGGGCCACACTCCCTCCAGGCTGGGGCCCTGGATCCACACATTAGGACTGCCCCCAACCAATCAATAGGAATTCTGCCCATTCCATTGTCAAAAATCGTACAAATTAGGAGAACCCTCCAAAGTCCCTGAGGCCATCCCAATAGTGTAGGTCGCCCGGGACAAAAAAGGGCGGTTGATAACGGCTGAGCATCTACCTCCACTCATCTACCTCCACTCATACCAAGAAGATTGAACCAGACAGGACCCGAGGCCATTATCGGATCCATTGCTTTGGTTTACAGGCATGTCTCCTCAAAAGCCTGGATTCCAATACCAGCAGAGGGGATTTCCTGAGGCACCCATCAGAACAAATCTCGTCTCCACAAGGAAACTTGTGCATGGGAGCTATGCCAAAGCTTAGGAGAATACTTCAGGGTCCCGGTGCCACAACCCCATTCCAAGGCCCTCATGGACACAAACACACGTTAGGACCCATCCTCTGGAAAGTGCATTTCAACACAGGCACCCCGGATGCTCCCGCAGATCCATTAGATCTAAACTGTCTTGTTGCTAGGAGACAATTGGAAGGTGAGGCGGACTTCCCAGGCATCCATCCTCGAACGGTGCTCTGGATTCATTCCATATGGGATGTCCTGGAGCTGTCCAACAGGTCTCAATTGTCCCGCAGAAGGAATCCTTGAAGGGGACATCCCGCATCTCCCAACGTGGAAAACCTCCATGGACTCGAGATTCCGCTCCCTTCATGAAGGGGCCGTCATGCACAGTAACTCCAACCTGAGCCAACGTCGGATCCTCGCCCTGACTTCAGATGCATGAGATATTTGTTCAGATCTGCAGGGGGTACCTGCCGTGCCCTCACCCTGAATCCGAAGTCTAGCTTGTGTTCTCAGACTTCCGTCCACATTCTCCTGGCCCCGAAGCCCTCAAGTTTGGCAATTCCGGACCGACAATGAAGCACTCTGCCTGCCCTCTAGAAAAAATATATTGCCTAATGAGCAGCCCAGGCAGCTTAAATGAGGATAAACCTACACGGGACTCGAATGTACCCAAATTATATAGTCTAACCTGGGCACTAATGCACTGTCTGACAAAACCTGAGCCCGGACCTGCTGACCAACACCCAGACAGCTGACCGCACGCTGAGCACATCAGACCCGCCATGGCCTTAGGTCATCATCTCTTCCCTACCTCAGTTTTCAGGCTTCAGAACCTAGACCTTACCTCCAATCACTGCCCACGGGTGACTGTGATGCAGAAAGCAGAACTCTTCCTGACCCATGGCAAGAAACCTTGTGGTTGGCATGTTGTCCAACATTCAGAGTAGGAGAAACCAGCATTCACCCTGAGGCCCCGCCCATTCTTGAGTGCGACGAGAGCATAAACACGCATTGTGACCTCAGCGTGAGTCCTGTACTCTAGTAAGTCCTCTCAGTGGCTGGACCATTAGATGTCATAATGGGCTTGACATGTCCCTAGTCCCCAATTTTTAACCAGATTTCTGGTTGTCCAGTCGCCCCACCCCAGGGCTCTACTCTGGAATCCCTCATTTGGTGGGACATCTGAGGTTGAAAAACAAAATGAAACAAATCGACAACAACAACAAAAAAACGGACTTTTTCCATCCCCAGAATGACCCCAAACTCTTTGGACGGGACCAAACCCCCAGAGAGTAAGACTCGTCCATTTCCCATGAAGTCACCCGGCAATTTCACGACCATGAGTGACACAATATCCAGAGACAAAAACTTGAGCAAAAGCCTCACACTCGCCCTTTTTTCATATCCCGAAGTGTTCTCCTCATGGTCTGTAGATCAGTCCTGCCATACCTATGACCCAAAACATAAGCCGAGTTTGTGTTTTCAGACAACTGTCCAAACAGCTCTGGCCTACACACCCTACAGGCTCAGGGCCCTGGAGCCAAACCTGAGGACTGTACTTGCCCTCTCCAAGGGAATTGTATGTGCCCATTCCAATGGCCAAAACCCTACTAGTAGGATAACCTCCAAAGTCCCTGAGGCCATCCCAATAGTTGTGGCTTCCCAGGACAAACAGGGGCAATCTGAGCCCATCTGAGCACCTACCTGCACTCAGACCCGTAGACTGATGTCCCCAGAGGTAAAAAGGAACGAACAGGCCCCTAGGCACTAATCGGATCCATTGCTTTGGTTTCCAGGCATCTCTCCTCAGAGGCCTGGATTTCAATACCAGCATATGGCTGTTTCTTGACTCACCCTTCAGAACAAATCTCATCTACACATGGGAAACATGCACGTTGGAGCTGTGTCAAAGCCTCTGTTTAGGAGAACCCTTCAGGGCCCCAGGGCCACCGCTTCATTCCAAGGTCTCCATAGATACAAAAACATATTAGGACACATCCACAGGAGAGTCCATTTCAACTCAGCCTCCTCGGTTGCCCCCCACATCCAGCAGATCTAACCTGTCTTGTTGCTTGGAGACAATTGGAATTCGAGGTGGGCTACCCAGCCATCCATCCTTAGAACCCTGCTCGGAATCGTTGGCCTGGAGCCAACCAACAGGTCTCAATTGTCCTGCAGAAGAATCTTTGCAGTTTGGAGCTTCTCACAACTCCCTTCGTGGGAAAACCCCCATGTCCTCGTGATCCAACCCCCTTCAAGAAAGGGCCATCAGGGCAGAAAGTCCAACCTGAGCGATCGTCTGATCCTTGCCCTGACTTCAGATGCACGAGATCTCTATTGAGGTCTGTAGATTGTGCCTGCCATATCCTCACCCAGAAACCTAGGCCTAGCTTGGGTTCTCATACTCCGTCCTCAGACTACTGGCCCACAAGCTCTCCAGTTTGGCAATCCAGAACTACAATGCCGCACTCTGCCTGCCCTACAGAAGTAAAACATTGCCCTCAGGGCTACCCCGAAACCGCAAATGAGGATCAACCTGCACGCCATTCGGCTGTACCCCAAACATATACTGACCTGGGCACTATTTCCCCTTCTGACCGAGCCTGAGCCTGGACCTCCTGGTCCCACACAGACAGCTGGCCGCACACTGAGCACATCGGACTCGCCATGGCCTTAGGTCGTCATCTCTTCCCAACTGCGGTTTTTAGGCTCCAGAACCTAGACCTTATCTCCAACCACTGCCCAGGGTGGAAAATGATGCAGAAATCAGAACTCTTTCCTTATGGCAAGAAACCTTGTGGTTGGCATGTTGTCCAACGTTCAGTGTAGTTGAAATAAGCGTGGCCCATGAGTCCCAGCCCATGCTTGCGGGCCACATTGGTCACAAACACACATTGTGACCATCAGCCTGTGCCCAGTCCTCAGGTAAGGCCTCTCAGGGCCTATATGAAGAGACAGCATATTGGGCTTGCCATGCCCCTAGGCCCCAATTTTTAACCAAAGTTCGGGTTGTCCCTTCACTCTTCCCCAGGGCTCTGCTTTGGAATTCCTCTTTTGGTGGGACACCTGAGGTAACAAACCTGAAAAAAGTCCTCCCATCCCACAGATTGACGAAAAACAATTGGGATCGGGCCAACTCCACAGAGAGGAAGATTCGTCCATGGCCCATGAGACCTCCCCAACATTCCACGGCCATAGCTGAAACAAAATCCAGAGAGAAAAGCCTGAGCAAGCTCCTCAGACTCGCTCATTCTTCATATCCTGAAGAGTTCTTCTCAGGGTTTGTAGATCGGGCGTGCCATACCTACGTCCCCAAACTTAAGCTGAGTTTGTGTTTTCAGTCTTCTGTCCTCAAAGTCCTGGGCCACACTCCCTCCAGGCTGGGGCCCCTGGAGCCACACATTAGGACTGCCCCCACCCAATCCATGGGAATTATGCCCATTCCATTGTCAAAAATCGTACAAATTAGGAGAACCCTCCAAAGTCCCTGAGGCCATCCCAATAGTGTAGGTCGCCTGGGACAAAAAAGGGCGGTTGATACCGGCTGAGCATCTACCTCCACTCATCTACCTCCACTCATACCAAGAAGATTGAACCAGACAGGACCCGAGGCCATTATCGGATCCATTGCTTTGGTTTACAGGCATGTCTCCTCAAAAGCCTGAATTCCAATACCAGCAGAGGGGATTTCCTGAGGCACCCATCAGAACAAATCTCGTCTCCACAAGGAAACTTGTGCATGGGAGCTAAGCCAAAGCTTAGGAGAATACTTCAGTGTCCCGGTGCCACCTCCCCATTCCAAGGCCCTCATGGACACAAACACACGTTAGGACCCATCCTCTGGAAAGTGCATTTCAACTCAGCCACCCCGGTTCCTCCCGCAGATCCATTACATCTAAACTGTCTTGTTGCTAGGAGACAATTGGAAGGCGAGGCGGACTTCCCAGGCATCCATCCTCGAACGGTGCTCTGGAGTCATTCCATATGAGATGTCCTGGAGCTGTCCAACAGGTCTCAATTGTCCCGCAGAAGGAATCCTTGAAGGGGGCATCCCACATCTCCCAACGTGGAAAACCTCCATGGCCTCGAGATTCCGCTCCCTTCATGAAGGGGCCGTCATGCACAGAAACTCCAACCTGAGCCAACGTGGGATCCTCGCCCTGACTTCAGATGCATGAGATATTGGTTCAGATCTGCAGGGGGTACCTGCCGTGCCCTCACCCTGAATCCGAAGTCTAGCTTGTGTTCTCAGACTTCCGTCCTCACTCTCCTGGCCCCGAAGCCCTCAAGTTTGGCAATTCCGGACCGACAATGTAGCACTCTGCCTGCCCTCTAGAAAAAATATATTGCCTAATGAGCAGCCCAGGCAGCTTTAATGAGGATAAACCTACACGGCACTCGAATGTACCCAAATTATATAGTCTAACCTGGGCACTAATGCACTGTCTGACACAACCTGAGCCCGGACCTGCTGACCAACACCCAGACAGCTGACCGCACGCTGAGCACATCAGACCCGCCATGGCCTTAGGTCATCATCTCTTCCCTACCTCAGTTTTCAGGCTTCAGAACCTAGACCTTATCTCCAATCACTGCCCACGGGTGACTGTGATGCAGAAATCAGAACTCTTCCTGACCCATGGCAAGAAACCTTGTGGTTGGCATGTTGTCCAACGTTCAGTGTAGGAGAAACCATCATTCACCCTGAGGCCCCGACCATTCTTGAGTGCGACGAGAGCATAAACACGCATTGTGACCTCAGCGTGAGTCCTGTCCTCTAGTAAGTCCTCTCAGTGGCTGGACCATTAGTTGTTATAATGGGCTTGACATGTCCCTAGTCCCCAATTTTTAACCAGATTTCTGGTTGTCCAGTCGCCCCACCCCAGGGCTCTACTCTGGAATCCCTCATTTGGTGGGACATCTGAGGTTGAAAAACAAAATGAAACAAATCGACAACAACAACAAAAAAACGGACTTCTTCCATCCCCAGAATGACCCCAAACTTTTGGACGGGACCGAACCCCCAGAGAGTAAGACTCGTCCATTTCCCATGATGTCACCCGGCAATTTCACGACCATGAGTGACACGATATTCAGAGACAAAAACTTGAGCAAGAGCCTCACCCTCGCCCTTTTTTCATATCCCGAAGTGTTCTCCTCATGGTCTGTAGATCAGTCCTGCCATACCTATGACCCAAAACATAAGCCGAGTTTGTGTTTTCAGTCAAGTGTCCAAACAGCTCTGGCCTACACCCTACAGGCTCAGGGCCCTGGAGCCAAACCTGAGGACTGTACTTGCCCTCTCCAAGGGAATTGTATGTGCCCATTGCAATGGCCACAACCCTACTAGTAGGATAACCTCCAAAGTCCCTGAGGCCATCCCAATAGTTGTGGCTTCCCAGGACAAACAGGGGCAATCTGAGCCCATCTGAGCACCTACCTGCACTCAGACACGTAGACTGATGTCCCCAGAGGTAAAAAGGAACGAACAGGCCCCTAGGCACTAATCGGATCCATTGCTTTGGTTTCCAGGCATCTCTCCTCAGAGGCCTGGATTTCAATACCAGCATATGGCTGTTTCTTGACTCACCCATAAGAACAAATCTCATCTACACATGGGAAACATGCACGTTGGAGCTGTCTCAAAGCCTCTGTTTAGGAGAACCCTTCAGGGCCCCAGGGCCACCGCTTCATTCCAAGGTCTCCATAGACTCAAAAACATATTAGGACACATCCACAGGAGAGTCCATTTCAACTCAGCCTCCTCGGTTGCCCCCCACATCCAGCAGATCTAACCTGTCTTGTTGCTTGGAGACAATTGGAATGCGAGGTGGGCTACCCAGCCATCCATCCTTAGAACCCTGCTCGGAATCGTTGGCCTGGAGCCAACCAACAGGTCTCAATTGTCCTGCAGAAGAGTCTTTGCAGTTTGGAGCTTCTCACAACTCCCATCGTGGGAAAACCCCCATGTCCTCGTGATCCAACCCCCTTCAAGAAAGGGCCATCAGGGCAGAAAGTCCAACCTGAGCGATCGTCTGATACTTGCCCTGACTTTAGATGCACGAGATCTCGATTGAGGTCTGTAGATTGTGCCTGCCATATCCTCACCCAGAAACCTAGGACTAGCTTGGTTTCTCAGACTCCGTCCTCAGACTACTGGCCCACAAGCCCTCCAGTTTGGCAATCCAGAACTACAATGCCGCACTCTGCCTGCCCTACAGAAGTCAAACATTACCCTCAGGGCTACCCCGAAACCACAAATGATGTTCAACCTGCACGCCAATCGGCTGTACCCCAAACATATAGGCTGACCTGGACACTATTTCCCCTTCTGACCCAGCCTGAGCCTGGACCTCCTGGTCCCACCCAGACAGCTGGCCGCACACTGAGCACATCGGACACGCCATGGCCTTAGGTCGTCATCTCTTCCCAACTGCGGTTTTCAGGCTCCAGAACCTAGACCTTATCTCCAACCACTGCCCAAGGTTGAAAATGATGCAGAAATCAGAACTCTTTCCCCATGGCAAGAAACCTTGTGGTTGGCATGTTGTCCAACGTTCAGTGTCGTGGAAACCAGTGTGGCCCATGAGGCCCCGCCCATGCTCGCGGGCCACATTGGTCACAAACACACATTGTGACCCTCAGCCTGAACCCAGGCCTCAGGTAAGGCCTCTCAGGGCCTATATGAAGAGACAGCATATTGGGCTTGCCATGCCCCTAGGCCCCTATTTTTAACCATAGTTCGGGTTGTCCCTTCACTCTTCCCCAGGGCTCTGCTTTGGCATTCCTCTTTTGTTGGGACACCTGAGGTAACAAACCTGAAAGGAGTCCTCCCAACCCACAGATTGACGAAAAACAATTGGGATCGGGCCAACTCCACAGAGAGGAAGATTCGTCCATGGCCCATGAGATCTCCCCAACATTCCACGGCCATCGCTGAAACAAAAGTCAGAGACAAAAGCCTGAGCTAGCGCCTTAGACTTGCTCATTCTTCATATCCTGAAGAGTTCTTCTCATGGTTTGTAGATCGGGCGTGCCATACCTACGTCCCCAAACTTAAGCTGAGTTTGTGTTTTCAGTCTTCTGTCCTCAAAGTCCTGGGCCACACTCCCTCCAGGCTGGGGCCCCTGGAGCCACACATTAGAACTGCCCCCACCCAATCCATGGGAATTCTGCCCATTCCATTGTCAAAAATCGTACAAATTAGGAGAACCCTCCAAAGTCCCTGAGGCCATCCCAATAGTGTAGGTCGCCCGGGAAAAAAAAGGGCGGTTGATAACGGCAGAGCATCTACCTCCACTCATCTACCTCCACTCATACCAAGAAGATTGAACCAGACAGGACCCGAGGCCATTATCGGATCCATTGCTTTGGTTTACAGGCATGTCTCCTCAAAAGCCTGGATTCCAATACCAGCAGAGGGGATTTCCTGAGGCACCCATCAGAACAAATCTCGTCTCCACAAGGAAACTTGTGCATGGGAGCTATGCCAAAGCTTAGGAGAATACTTCAGTGTCCCAGTGCCACCTCCCCATTCCAAGGCGCTCATGGACACAAACACACGTTAGGACCCATCCTCTGGAAAGTGCATTTCAACTCAGCCACCCCGGATGCTCCCGCAGATCCATTAGATCTAAACTGTCTTGTTGCTAGGAGACAATTGGAAGGCGAGGCGGACTTCCCAGGCATCCATCCTGGAACGGTGCTCTGGAGTCATTCCATATGGGATGTCCTGGAGCTGTCCAACAGGTCTCAATTGTCCCGCAGAAGGAATCCTTGAAGGGGGCATCCCACATCTCCCAACGTGGAAAACCTCCATGGCCTCGAGATTCCGCTCTCTTCATGAAGGGGCCGTCATGCACAGAAACTCCAACCTGAGCCAACGTCGGATCCTCGCCCTGACTTCAGATGCATGAGATATTGGTTCAGATCTGCAGGGGGTACCTGCCATGCCCTCATTCCTAATCCGAAGTCTAGCTTGTGTTCTCAGACTTCCGTCTTCACTCCCTGGCCCCAAAGCCCTCAAGTTTGGCAATTCCGGACCGACAATGAAGCACTCTGCCTGCCCTCTAGAAAAAATATATTGCCTAATGAGCAGCCCAGGCAGCTTAAATGAGGATAAACCTACACGGCACTCGAATGTACCCAAATTATATAGTCTAACCTGGGCACTAATGCACTGTCTGACACAACCTGAGCCCGGACCTGCTGACCAACACCCAGACAGCTGACCGCACTCTGAGCACATCAGACCCGCCATGGCCTTAGGTCATCATCACTTCCCTACCTCAGTTTTCAGGCTTCTGAACCTAGACCTTACCTCCAATCACTGCCCATGGGTGACTGTGATGCAGAAATCAGAACTCTTCCTGACCCATGGCAAGAAACCTTGTGGTTGGCATGTTGTCCAACATTCAGAGTAGGAGAAACCAGCATTCACCCTGAGGCCCCGCCCATTCTTGCGTGCGACGAGAGCATAAACACGCATTGTGACCTCAGCGTGAGTCCTGTACTCTAGTAAGTCCTCTCAGTGGCTGGACCATTAGATGTCATAATGGGCTTGACATGTCCCTAGTCCCCAATTTTTAACCAGATTTCTGGTTGTCCAGTCGCCCCACCCCAGGGCTCTACTCTGGAATCCCTCATTTGGTGGGACATCTGAGGTTGAAAAACAAAATGAAACAAATAGACAACAACAACAAAAAAACGGACTTTTTCCATCCCCAGAATGACCCCAAACTCTTTGGACGGGACCGAACCCCCAGAGAGTAAGACTCGTCCATTTCCCATGAAGTCACCCGGCAATTTCACGACCATGAGTGACACAATATCCAGAGACAAAAACTTGAGCAAGAGCCTCACACTCGCCCTTTTTTCATATCCCGAAGTGTTCTCCTCATGGTCTGTAGATCAGTCCTGCCATACCTATGACCCAAAACATAAGCCGAGTTTGTGTTTTCAGACAACTGTCCAAACAGCTCTGGCCTACACACCCTACAGGCTCAGGGCCCTGGAGCCAAACCTGAGGACTGTACTTGCCCTCTCCAAGGGAATTGTATGTGCCCATTCCAATGGCCAAAACCCTACTAGTAGGATAACCTCCAAAGTCCCTGAGGCCATCCCAATAGTTGTGGCTTCCCAGGACAAACAGGGGCAATCTGATCCCATCTGAGCACCTACCTGCACTCAGACCCGTAGACTGATGTCCCCAGAGGTAAAAAGGAACGAACAGGCCCCTAGGCACTAATCGGATCCATTGCTTTGGTTTCCAGGCATCTCTCCTCAGAGGCCTGGATTTCAATACCAGCATATGGCTGTTTCTTGACTCACCCTTCAGAACAAATCTCATCTACACATGGGAAACATGCACGTTGGAGCTGTGTCAAAGCCTCTGTTTAGGAGAACCCTTCAGGGCCCCAGGGCCACCGCTTCATTCCAAGGTCTCCATAGATACAAAAACATATTAGGACACATCCACAGGAGAGTCCATTTCAACTCAGCCTCCTCGGTTGCCCCCCACATCCAGCAGATCTAACCTGTCTTGTTGCTTGGAGACAATTGGAATTCGAGGTGGGCTACCCAGCCATCCATCCTTAGAACCCTGCTCGGAATCGTTGGCCTGGAGCCAACCAACAGGTCTCAATTGTCCTGCAGAAGAATCTTTGCAGTTTGGAGCTTCTCACAACTCCCTTCGTGGGAAAACCCCCATGTCCTCGTGATCCAACCCCCTTCAAGAAAGGGCCATCAGGGCAGAAAGTCCAACCTGAGCGATCGTCTGATCCTTGCCCTGACTTCAGATGCACGAGATCTCTATTGAGGTCTGTAGATTGTGCCTGCCATATCCTCACCCAGAAACCTAGGCCTAGCTTGGGTTCTCATACTCCGTCCTCAGACTACTGGCCCACAAGCTCTCCAGTTTGGCAATCCAGAACTACAATGCCGCACTCTGCCTGCCCTACAGAAGTAAAACATTGCCCTCAGGGCTACCCCGAAACCGCAAATGAGGATCAACCTGCACGCCATTCGGCTGTACCCCAAACATATACTGACCTGGGCACTATTTCCCCTTCTGACCGAGCCTGAGCCTGGACCTCCTGGTCCCACACAGACAGCTGGCCGCACACTGAGCACATCGGACTCGCCATGGCCTTAGGTCGTCATCTCTTCCCAACTGCGGTTTTTAGGCTCCAAAACCTAGACCTTATCTCCAACCACTGCCCAGGGTGGAAAATGATGCAGAAATCAGAACTCTTTCCTTATGGCAAGAAACCTTGTGGTTGGCATGTTGTCCAACATTCAGTGTAGTTGAAATAAGCGTGGCCCATGAGTCCCAGCCCATGCTTGCGGGCCACATTGGTCACAAACACACATTGTGACCCTCAGCCTGTGCCCAGTCCTCAGGTAAGGCCTCTCAGGGCCTATATGAAGAGACAGCATATTGGGCTTGCCATGCCCCTAGGCCCCAATTTTTAACCAAAGTTCGGGTTGTCCCTTCACTCTTCCCCAGGGCTCTGCTTTGGAATTCCTCTTTTGGTGGGACACCTGAGGTAACAAACCTGAAAAAAGTCCTCCCATCCCACAGATTGACGAAAAACAATTGGGATCGGGCCAACTCCACAGAGAGGAAGATTCGTCCATGGCCCATGAGACCTCCCCAACATTCCACGGCCATAGCTGAAACAAAATCCAGAGAGAAAAGCCTGAGCAAGCTCCTCAGACTCGCTCATTCTTCATATCCTGAAGAGTTCTTCTCAGGGTTTGTAGATCGGGCGTGCCATACCTACGTCCCCAAACTTAAGCTGAGTTTGTGTTTTCAGTCTTCTGTCCTCAAAGTCCTGGGCCACACTCCCTCCAGGCTGGGGCCCCTGGAGCCACACATTAGGACTGCCCCCACCCAATCCATGGGAATTATGCCCATTCCATTGTCAAAAATCGTACAAATTAGGAGAACCCTCCAAAGTCCCTGAGGCCATCCCAATAGTGTAGGTCGCCTGGGACAAAAAAGGGCGGTTGATACCGGCTGAGCATCTACCTCCACTCATCTACCTCCACTCATACCAAGAAGATTGAACCAGACAGGACCCGAGGCCATTATCGGATCCATTGCTTTGGTTTACAGGCATGTCTCCTCAAAAGCCTGAATTCCAATACCAGCAGAGGGGATTTCCTGAGGCACCCATCAGAACAAATCTCGTCTCCACAAGGAAACTTGTGCATGGGAGCTAAGCCAAAGCTTAGGAGAATACTTCAGTGTCCCGGTGCCACCTCCCCATTCCAAGGCCCTCATGGACACAAACACACGTTAGGACCCATCCTCTGGAAAGTGCATTTCAACTCAGCCACCCCGGTTCCTCCCGCAGATCCATTACATCTAAACTGTCTTGTTGCTAGGAGACAATTGGAAGGCGAGGCGGACTTCCCAGGCATCCATCCTCGAACGGTGCTCTGGAGTCATTCCATATGAGATGTCCTGGAGCTGTCCAACAGGTCTCAATTGTCCCGCAGAAGGAATCCTTGAAGGGGGCATCCCACATCTCCCAACGTGGAAAACCTCCATGGCCTCGAGATTCCGCTCCCTTCATGAAGGGGCCGTCATGCACAGAAACTCCAACCTGAGCCAACGTGGGATCCTCGCCTTGACTTCAGATGCATGAGATATTGGTTCAGATCTGCAGGGGGTACCTGCCGTGCCCTCACCCTGAATCCGAAGTCTAGCTTGTGTTCTCAGACTTCCGTCCTCACTCTCCTGGCCCCGAAGCCCTCAAGTTTGGCAATTCCGGACCGACAATGTAGCACTCTGCCTGCCCTCTAGAAAAAATATATTGCCTAATGAGCAGCCCAGGCAGCTTAAATGAGGATAAACCTACACGGCACTCGAATGTACCCAAATTATATAGTCTAACCTGGGCACTAATGCACTGTCTGACACAACCTGAGCCCGGACCTGCTGACCAACACCCAGACAGCTGACCGCACGCTGAGCACATCAGACCCGCCATGGCCTTAGGTCATCATCTCTTCCCTACCTCAGTTTTCAGGCTTCAGAACCTAGACCTTATCTCCAATCACTGCCCACGGGTGACTGTGATGCAGAAATCAGAACTCTTCCTGACCCATGGCAAGAAACCTTGTGGTTGGCATGTTGTCCAACGTTCAGTGTAGGAGAAACCAGCATTCACCCTGAGGCCCCGCCCATTCTTGACTGCGACGAGAGCATAAACACGCATTGTGACCTCAGCGTGTGTCCTGTCCTCTAGTAAGTCCTCTCAGTGGCTGGACCATTAGATGTCATAATGGTCTTGACATGTCCCTAGTCCCCAATTTTTAACCAGATTTCTGGTTGTCCAGTCGTCCCACCCCAGGGCTCTACTCTGGAATCCCTCATTTGGTGAGACATCTGAGGTTGAAAAACAAAATGAAACAAATCGACAACAACAACAAAAAAACGGACTTCTTCCATCCCCAGAATGACCCCAAACTCTTTGGACGGGACCGAACCCCCAGAGAGTAAGACTCGTCCATTTCCCATGATGTCACCCGGCAATTTCACGACCATGAGTGACACGATATTCAGAGACAAAAACTTGAGCAAGAGCCTCACACTCGCCCTTTTTTCATATCCCGAAGTGTTCTCCTCATGGTCTGTAGATCAGTCCTGCCATACCTATGACCCAAAACATAAGCCGAGTTTGTGTTTTCAGTCAAGTGTCCAAACAGCTCTGGCCTACACCCTACAGGCTCAGGGCCCTGGAGCCAAACCTGAGGACTGTACTTGCCCTCTCCAAGGGAATTGTATGTGCCCATTGCAATGGCCACAACCCTACTAGTAGGATAACCTCCAAAGTCCCTGAGGCCATCCCAATAGTTGTGGCTTCCCAGGACAAACAGGGGCAATCTGAGCCCATCTGAGCACCTACCTGCACTTAGACCCGTAGACTGATGTCCCCAGAGGTAAAAAGGAACGAACAGGCCCCTAGGCACTAATCGGATCCATTGCTTTGGTTTCCAGGCATCTCTCCACAGAGGCCTGGATTTCAATACCAGCATATGGCTGTTTCTTGACTCACCCATAAGAACAAATCTCATCTACACATGGGAAACATGCACGTTGGAGCTGTCTCAAAGCCTCTGTTTAGGAGAACCCTTCAGGGCCCCAGGGCCACCGCTTCATTCCAAGGTCTCCATAGACTCAAAAACATATTAGGACACATCCACAGGAGAGTCCATTTCAACTCAGCCTCCTCGGTTGCCCCCCACATCCAGCAGATCTAACCTGTCTTGTTGCTTGGAGACAATTGGAATGCGAGGTGTGCTACCCAGCCATCCATCCTTAGAACCCTGCTCGGAATCGTTGGCCTGGAGCCAACCAACAGGTCTCAATTGTCCTGCAGAAGAGTCTTTGCAGTTTGGAGCTTCTCACAACTCCCATCGTGGGAAAACCCCCATGTCCTCGTGATCCAACCCCCTTCAAGAAAGGGCCATCAGGGCAGAAAGTCCAACCTGAGCGATCGTCTGATCCTTGCCCTGACTTTAGATGCACGAGATCTCGATTGAGGTCTGTAGATTGTGCCTGCCATATCCTCACCCAGAAACCTAGGACTAGCTTGGGTTCTCAGACTCCGTCCTCAGACTACTGGCCCACAAGCCCTCCAGTTTGGCAATCCAGAACTACAATGCCGCACTCTGCCTGCCCTACAGAAGTCAAACATTACCCTCAGGGCTACCCCGAAACCACAAATGATGTTCAACCTGCACGCCAATCGGCTGTACCCCAAACATATAGGCTGACCTGGACACTATTTCCCCTTCTGACCCAGCCTGAGCCTGGACCTCCTGGTCCCACCCAGACAGCTGGCCGCACACTGAGCACATCGGACACGCCATGGCCTTAGGTCGTCATCTCTTCCCAACTGCGGTTTTCAGGCTCCAGAACCTAGACCTTATCTCCAACCACTGCCCAGGGTTGAAAATGATGCAGAAATCAGAACTCTTTCCCCATGGCAAGAAACCTTGTGGTTGGCATGTTGTCCAACGTTCAGTGTAGTTGAAACAAGCGTGGCCCATGAGGCCCAGCCCATGCTTGCGGACCACATTGGTCACAAACACACATTGTGACCCTCAGCCTGAGCCCAGTCCTCAGGGAAGGCCTCTCAGGGCCTATATGAAGAGACAGCATATTGGGCTTGCCATGCCCCTAGGCCCCTATTTTTAACCATAGTTCGGGTTGTCCCTTCACTCTTCCCCAGGGCTCTGCTTTGGCATTCCTCTTTTGTTGGGACACCTGAGGTAACAAACCTGAAAGGAGTCCTCCCATCCCACAGATTGACGAAAAACAATTGGGATCGGGCCAACTCCACAGAGAGGAAGATTCGTCCATGGCCCATGAGATCTCCCCAACATTCCACGGCCATCGCTGAAACAAAAGTCAGAGACAAAAGCCTGAGCAAGCGCCTTAGACTTGCTCATTCTTCATATCCTGAAGAGTTCTTCTCATGGTTTGTAGATCGGGCATGCCATACCTACGTCCCCAAACTTAAGCTGAGTTTGTGTTTTCAGTCTTCTGTCCTCAAAGTCCTGGGCCACACTCCCTCCAGGCTGGGGCCCCTGGAGCCACACATTAGAACTGCCCCCACCCAATCCATGGGAATTCTGCCCATTCCATTGTCAAAAATCGTACAAATTAGGAGAACCCTCCAAAGTCCCTGAGGCCATCCCAATAGTGTAGGTCGCCCGGGAAAAAAAAGGGCGATTGATAACGGCAGAGCATCTACCTCCACTCATCTACCTCCACTCATACCAAGAAGATTGAACCAGACAGGACCCGAGGCCATTATCGGATCCATTGCTTTGGTTTACAGGCATGTCTCCTCAAAGCCTGGATTCCAATACCAGCAGAGGGGATTTCCTGAGGCACCCATCAGAACAAATCTCGTCTCCACAAGGAAACTTGTGCATGGGAGTTATGCCAAAGCTTAGGAGAATACTTCAGGGTCCCGGTGCCACCTCCCCATTCCAAGGCCCTCATGGACACAAACACACGTTAGGACCCATCCTCTGGAAAGTGCATTTCAACTCAGCCACCCCGGTTGCTCCCGCAGATCCATTAGATCTAAACTGTCTTGTTGCTAGGAGACAATTGGAAGGCGAGGCAGACTTCCCAGGCATCCATCCTCGAAAAGTGCTCTGGAGTCATTCCATATGGGATGTCCTGGAGCTGTCAACAGGCCTCAATTGTCCCGCAGAAGGAATCCTTGAAGGGGGCATCCCACAACTCCCAACGTGGAAAACCTCCATGGCCTCGAGATTCCGCTCCCTTCATGAAGGGGCCGTCATGCAGAAACTCCAACCTGAGCCAACGTGGGATCCTCGCCCTGACTTCAGATGCATTAGATATTGGTTCAGATCTGCAGGGGGTACCTGCCGTGCCCTCACCCTGAATCCGAAGTCTAGCTTGTGTTCTCAGACTTCCGTCCTCACTCTCCTGGCCCCGAAGCCCTCAAGTTTGGCCATTCCGGACCGACAATGAAGCACTCTGCCTGCCCTCTAGAAAAAATATATTGCCTAATGAGCAGCCCAGGCAGCTTAAATGAGGATAAACCTACACGGCACTCGAATGTACCCAAATTATATAGTCTAACCTGGGCACTAATGCACTGTCTGACACAACCTGAGCCCGGACCTGCTGACCAACACCCAGACAGCTGACCGCACGCTGAGCACATCAGACCCGCCATGGCCTTAGGTCATCATCTCTTCCCTACCTCAGTTTTCAGGCTTCAGAACCTAGACCTTATCTCCAATCACTGCCCACGGGTGACTGTGATGCAGAAATCAGAACTCTTCCTGACCCATGGCAAGAAACCTTGTGGTTGGCATGTTGTCCAACGTTCAGTTTATGAGAAACCAGCATTCACCCTGAGGCCCCACCCATTCTTGAGTGCGAAGAGAGCATAAACACGGATTGTGACCTCAGCGTGAGTCCTGTCCTCTAGTAAGTCCTTTCAGTGGCTGGACCATTAGATGTCATAATGGGCTTGACATATCCCTAGTCCCCAATTTTTAACCAGAATTCTGGTTGTCCAGTCGACCCACCCCAGGGCTCTACTCTGGAATCCCTCATTTGGTGGGACATCTGAGGTTGAAAAACAAAATGAAACAAATCGACAACAACAAAAAAAACGGACTTCTTCCAACCCATAATGACCCCAAACTCTTTGGATGGGACCGAACCCCCAGAGAGTATGACTCGTCCATTTCCCATGAAGTCACCCGGCAATTTCACGACCATGAGTGACACAATATCCAGAGACAAAAACTTGAGCAAGAGCCTCACACTCGCCCTTTTTTCATATCCCGAAGTGTTCTCCTCATGGTCTGTAGATCAGTCCTGCCATACCTATGACCCAAAACATAAGCCGAGTTTGTGTTTTCAGACAACTGTCCAAACAGCTCTGGCCTACACACCCTAGAGGCTCAGGGCCCTGGAGCCAAACCTGAGGACTGTACTTGCCCTCTCCAAGGGAATTGTATGTGCCCATTCCAATGGCCACAACCCTACTAGTAGGATAACCTCCAAAGTCCCTGAGGCCATCCCAATATTTGTGGCTTCCCAGGACAAACAGGGGCAATCTGAGCCCATCTGAGCACGTACCTGCACTCAGACCCGTAGACTGATGTCCCCAGAGGTAAAAAGGAACGAACAGGCCTGTAGGCACAAATCGGATCCATTGCTTTGGTTTCCAGGCATCTCTCCTCAGAGGCCTGGATTTCAATACCAGCATATGGCTGTTTCTTGACTCACCCATCAGAACAAATCTAATCTACACATGGGAAACATGCATGTTTGAGCTGTGTCAAAGCCTCTGTTTAGGAGAACCCTTCAGGGCCCCAGGGCCACCGCTTCATTCCAAGGTCTCCATATACACAAAAACATATTAGGACACATCCACAGGAGAGTCCATTTCAACACAGCCTCCTCGGTTGCCCCCCACATCCAGCAGATCTAACCTGTCTTGTTGCTTGGAGACAATTGGAATGCGAGGTGGGCTACCCAGCCAACCATCGTTAGAACCCTGCTCGGAATCGTTGGCCTGGAGCCAACCAACAGGTCTCAATTGTCCTGCAGAAGAATCTTTGCAGTTTGGAGCTTCTCACAACTCCCATCGTGGGAAAACGCCCATGTCCTCGTGATCCAACCCCCTTCAAGAAAGGGCCATCAGGGCAGAAAGTCCAACCTGAGCGATCGTCTGATCCTTGCCCTGACTTCAGATGCACGAGATCTCGATTGAGGTCTGTAGATTGTGCCTGCCATATCCTCACCCAGAAACCTAGGCCTAGCTTGGGTTCTCAGACTCCGTCCTCAGACTACTGGCCCACAAGCCCTCCAGTTTGGCAATCCAGAACTACAATGCCGCACATTGCCTGCCCTACAGAATTAAAACATTGCCCTCAGGGCTACCCCGAAACCGCAAATGAGGATCAACCTGCACGCCATTCGGCTGTACCCCAAACATATAGGCTGACCTGGGCACTATTTCCCCTTCTGACCCAGCCTGAGCCTGGACCTCCTGGTCCCACCCAGACAGCTGGCCGCACACTGAGCACATCGGACCTGCCATGGCCTTAAATCGTCATCTCTTCCCAACTGCGGTTTTCAGGCTCCAGAACCTAGACCTTATCTACAACCACTGCCCAGGGTTGAAAATGATGCAGAAATCAGAACTCTTTCCCCATGGCAAGAAACCTTGTGGTTGGCATGTTGTCCAACGTTCAGTGTAGTTGAAACAAGCGTGGCCCATGAGGCCCAGCCCATGCTTGCGGGCCACATTGGTCACAAACACACATTGTGACCCTCAGCCTGAGCCCAGTCCTCAGGTAAGGCCTCTCAGGGCCTATATGAAGAGACAGCATATTGGGCTTGCTATGCCCCTAGGCCCCAATTTTTAACCATAGTTCGGGTTGTCCCTTCACTCTTCCCCAGGGCTCTTCTTTGGAATTCCTCTTTTGGTGGGACACCTGAGGTAACAAACCTGAAAGGAGTCTTCCCATCCCACAGATTGACGAAAAACAATTGGGATCGGGCCAAATCCACAGAGAGGAAGATTCGTCCATGGCCCATGAGACCTCCCCAACATTCCACGGCCATCGCTGAAACAAAATCCAGAGACAAAAGCCTGAGCAAGCGCCTCAGACTCGCTCATTCTTCATATCCTGAAGAGTTCTTCTCATGGTTTGTAGATCGGGCGTGCCATACCTACGTCCCCAAACTTAAGCTGAGTTTGTGTTTTCAGTCTTCTGTCCTCAAAGTCCTGGGCCACACTCCCTCCAGGCTGGGGCCCCTGGAGCCACACATTAGGACTGCCCCCACCCAATCCATGGGAATTCTGCCCATTCCATTGTCAAAAATCGTACAAATTAGGAGAACCCTCCAAAGTCCCTGAGGCCATCCCAATAGTGTAGGTCGCCCGGGACAAAAAAGGGCGGTTGATACCGGCTGAGCATCTACCTCCACTCATCTACCTCCACTCATACCAAGAAGATTGAACCAGACAGGACCCGAGGCCATTATCGGATCCATTGCTTTGGTTTACAGGCATGTCTCCTCAAAAGCCTGGATTCCAATACCAGCAGAGGGGATTTCCTGAGGCACTCATCAGAACAAATCTCGTCTCCACAAGGAAACTCGTGCATGGGAGCTATGCCAAAGCTTAGGAGAATACTAAAGGGTCCCCGTGCCACCTCCCCATTCCAAGGCCCTCATGGACACAAACACACGTTAGGACCCATCCTCTGGAAAGTGCATTTCAACTCAGCCACCCCGGTTGCTCCCGCAGATCCATTAGATCTAAACTGTCTTGTTGCTAGGCGACAATAGGAAGGCGAGGCGGACTTCCCAGGCATCCATCCTCGAACAGTGCTCTGCAGTCATTCCATATGGGATGTCCTGGAGCTGTCAACAGGCCTCAATTGTCCCGCAGAAGGAATCCTTGAAGGGGGCATCCCACATCTCCCAACGTGGAAAACCTCCATGGCCTCGAGATTCCTCTCCCTTCATGAAGGGGCCGTCATGCACAGAAACTCCAACCTGAGCCAACGTGGGATCCTCGCCCTGACTTCAGATGCATGAGATATTGGTTCAGATCTGCAGGGGGTACCTGCCGTGCCCTCACCCTGAATCCGAAGTCTAGCTTGTGTTCTCAGACTTCCGTCCTCACTCTCCTGGCCCCGAAGCCCTCAAGTTTGGCAATTCCGGACCGACAATGAAGCACTCTGCCTGCCCTCTGGAAAAAAAATATATTGCCCTATGAGCAGCCCAGGCAGCTTAAATGAGGATAAACCTACACGGCACTCGAATGTACCCAAATTATATAGTCTAACCTGGGCACTAATGCACTGTCTGACACAACCTGAGCCCGGACCTGCTGACCAACACCCAGACAGCTGACCGCACGCTGAGCACATCAGACCCGCCATGGCCTTAGGTCATCATCTCTTCCCTACCTCAGTTTTCAGGCTTCAGAACCTAGACCTTATCTCCAATCACTGCCCACGGGTGACTGTGATGCAGAAATCAGAACTCTTCCTGACCCATGGCAAGAAACCTTGTGGTTGGCATGTTGTCCAACGTTCAGTGTAGAAGAAACCAGCATTCACCCTGAGGCCCCGCCCATTCTTGAGTGCGACGAGAGCATAAACAGGCATTGTGACCTCAGCGTGAGTCCTGTCCTCTAGTAAGTCCTCTCAGTGGCTGGACCATTAGATGTCATAATGGGCTTGACATATCCCTTGTCCCCAATTTTTAACCAGAATTCTGGTTGTCCAGTCGACCCACCCCAGGGCTCTACTCTGGAATCCCTCATTTGGTGGGACATCTGAGGTTGAAAAACAAAATGAAACAAATCGACAACAACAACAAAAAAACGGACTTCTTCCATCCCCAGAATGACCCCAAACTCTTTGGAAGGGACCGAACCCCCAGAGAGTAAGACTCGTCCATTTCACATGAAGTCACCCGGCAATTTCACGACCATGAGTGACACGATATCCAGAGACAAAATCTTGAGCAAGAGCCTCACACTCGACCTTTTTTCATATCCCGAAGTATTCTCCTCATGGTCTGTAGATCAGTCCTGCCATACCTATGACCCAAAACATAAGCCGAGTTTGTGTTTTCAGACAACTGTCCAAACAGCTCTGGCCTACACACCCTACAGGCTCAGGGCCCTGGAGCCAAACCTGAGGACTGTACTTGCCCTCTCCAAGGGAATTGTATGTGCACATTCCAATGGCCACAACCCTACTAGTAGGATAACCTCCAAAGTCCCTGAGGCCATCCCAATAGTTGTGGCTTCCCAGGACAAACAGGGGCAATCTGAGCCCATCTGAGCACCTACCTGCACTCAGACCCGTAGACTGATATCCCCATAGGTAAAAAGGAACGAACAGGCCCCTAGGCACTAATCATATCCATTGCTTTGGTTTCCAGGCATCTCTCCTCAGAGGCCTGGATTTCAATACCAGCATATGGCTGTTTCTTGACTCACCCATCAGAACAAATCTCATCTACACATGGGAAACATGCACATTGGAGCTGTGTCATAGCCTCTGTTTAGGAGAACCCTTCAGGGCCCCAGGGCAACCGCTTCATTCCAAGGTCTCCATAGACACAAAAACATATTTGTACACATCCACAGGAGAGTCCATTTCAACTCAGCCTCCTCGGTTGCCCCCCACATCCAGCAGATCTAACCTGTCTTGTTGCTTGGAGACCATTGGAATGCGAGGTGGGCTACCCAGCCATCCATCCTTAGAACCCTGCTCGGAATCGTTGGCCTGGAGCCAACCAACAGGTCTCAATTGTCCTGCAGAAGAATCTTTGCAGTTTGGAGCTTCCACAACTCCCATCGTGGGAAAACCCCCATGTCCTCGTGATCCAACCCCCTTCAAGAAAGGGCCATCAGGGCAGAAAGTCCAACCTGAGCGATCGTCTGATCCTTGCCTGACTTCAGATGCACGAGATCTCTATTGAGGTCTGTAGATTGTGCCTGCCATATCCTCACCCAGAAACCTAGGCCTAGCTTGGGTTCTCAGACTCCGTCCTCAGACTACTGGCCCACAAGCCCTCCAGTTTGGCAATCCAGAACTACAATGCCGCACTCTGCCTGCCCTACAGAAGTAAAACATTGCACACCGGGCTACCCCGAAACCGCAAATGAGGATCAACCTGCACGCCATTCGGCTGTACCCCAAACATATAGGCTGACCTGGGCACTATTTCCCCTTCTGACCCAGCCTGAGCCTGGACCTCCTGGTCCCACCCAGGCAGCTGGCCGCATACTGAGCACATCGGACCCGCCATGGTCTTAGGTCGTCATCTCTTCCCAACTGCGGTTTTCAGGCTCCAGAACCTAGACCTTATCTCCAACCACTGCCCAGGTTTGAAAATGATGCAGAAATCAGAACTCTTTCCCCATGGCAAGAAACCTTGTGGTTGGCATGTTGTCCAACGTTCAGTGTAGTTGAAACAAGCGTGGCCCATGAGGCCCAGCCCATGCTTGCGGGCCATATTGGTCACAAACACACATTGTGACCCTCAGCCTGAGCCCAGTCCTCAGGTAAGGCCTCCCAGGGCCTATATGAAGAGACAGCATATTGGGCTTGCCATGCCCCTAGGCCCCAATTTTTAACCATAGTTCGGGTTGTCCCTTCACTCTTCCCCAGGGCTCTGCTTTGAAATTCCTCTTTTGGTGGGACACCTGAGGTAACAAACCTGAAAGGAGTCCTCCCATCCCACAGATTGATGAAAACAATTGGGATAGGGCCAAATCCACAGAGAGGAAGATTCGTCCATGGCCCTTGAGACCTCCCCAACATTCCACGGCCAACGCTGAAACAAAAGTCAGAGACAAAAGCCTGAGCAAGCGCCTCAGACTCGCTCATTCTTCATATCCTGAAGAGTTCCTTCATGGTTTGTAGATCGGGCGTGCCATACCTACGTCCCCAAACTTAAGCTGAGTTTGTGTTTTCAGTCTTCTGTCCTCAAAGTCCTGGGCCACACTCCCTCCAGGCTGGGGCCCCTGGAGCCACACATTAGGACTGCCCCCACCCAATCCATGGGAATTCTGCCCATTCCATTGTCAAACATCGTACAAATTAGGAGAACCCTCCAAAGTCCCTGAGGCCATCCCAATAGTGTAGGTCGCCCGGGACAAAAAAGGTCGGTTGATATCGGCTGAGTATCTACCTCCACTCATCTACCTCCACTCATACCAAGAAGATTGAACCAGACAGGACCCGAGGCCATTATCGGATCCATTGCTTTGGTTTACAGGCATGTCTCCTCAAAAGCCTTGATTCCAATACCAGCAGAGGGGATTTCCTGAGGCACCCATCAGAACAAATCTCGTCTCCACATGGAAACTTGTGCATGGGAGCTAAGCCAAAGCTAAGGAGAATACTTCAGGGTCCCGTTGTCACCTCCCCATTCCAAGGCCCTCATGGACACAAACACACGTTAGGACCCATCCTCTGGAAAGTCCATTTCAACTCAACCACCCCGGTTGCTCCCGCAGATCCATTAGATCTAAACTGTCTTGTTACTAGGAGACAATTGGAAGGCGAGGCGGACTTCCCAGGCATCCATCCTCGAACGGTACTCTGGAGTCATTAAATATGGGATGTCCTGGAGCTGTCCAACAGGTCTCAAATGTCCCGCAAAAGGAATCCTTGAAGGGGGCATTCCACATCTCCCAACGTGGAAAACCTCCATGGCCTCGAGATTCCGCTCCCTTCATGAAGGTGCCGTCATGCAAATAAACTCCAACATGAGCCAACGTGGGATCCTCGCCCTGACTTCAGATGCATGAGATATTGGTTCAGATCTGCAGGGGGTACCTGCCGTGCCCTCACCCTGAATCCGAAGTCTAGCTTGTGTTCTCAGACTTCCGTCCTCACTCTCCTGGCCCCGAAGCCCTCAAGTTTGGCAATTCCGGACCGACAATGAAGCACTCTGCCTGCCCTCTAGAAAAAATATATTGCCTAATGAGCTGCCCAGGCAGCTTAAATGAGGATAAACCTACACAGCACTCGAATGTACCCAAATTATATAGTCTAACCTGGCACTAATGCACTGTCTGACACAACCTGAGCCCAGACCTGCTGACCAACACCCAGACAGCTGACCGCACGCTGAGCACATCAGACCCGCCATGGCCTTAGGTCATCATCTCTTCCCTACCTCAGTTTTCAGGCTTCAGAACCTAGACCTTATCTCCAATCACTGCCCACGGGTGACTGTGATGCAGAAATCAGAACTCTTCCTGACCCATGGCAAGAAACCTTGTGGTTGGCATGTTGTCCAACGTTCAGTGTAGGAGAAACCAGCATTCACCCTGAGGCCCCGCCCATTCTTGCGTGCGACGAGAGCATAAACACGCATTGTGACCTCAGCGTGATCCTTTCCTCTTGTAAGTCCTCTCAGTGGCTGGACCATTAGATGTCATAATGGGCTTGACATGTCCCTAGTCCCCAATTTTTAACCAGATTTCTGGTTGTCCAGTCGCCCCACCCCAGGGCACTACTCTGGAATCCCTCATTTGGTGGGACATCTGAGGTTGAAAAACAAAATGAAACAAATCGACAACAACAACAAAAAAACGGACTTCTTCCATCCCCAGATGACCCCAAACTCTTTGGACGGGACCGAACCCCCAGAGAGTAAGACTCGTCCATTTCCCATGAAGTCACCCGGCAATTTCACGACCATGAGTGACACGATATCCAGAGACAAAAACTTGAGCAAGAGCCTCACACTCATCCTTTTTTCATATCCCGAAGTGTTCTCCTCATGGTCTGTAGATCAGTCTTGCCATACCTATGACCCAAAACATAAGCCGAGTTTGTGCTTTCAGACAACTGTCCAAACAGCTCTGGCCTACACACCCTACAGGCTCAGGGCCCTGGAGCCAAACATGAGGACTGTACTTGCCCTCTCCAAGGGAATTGTATGTGCCCATTTAATGGCCACAACCCTACTAGTAGGATAACCTCCAAAGTCCCTGAGGCCATCCCAATAGTTGTGGCTTCCCAGGACAAACAGGAGCAATCTGAGCCCATCTGAGCACCTACCTGCACTCAGACCCATAGACTGTTGTCCCCAGAGGTAAAAAGGAACGAACAGGCCCCTAGGCACTAATCGGATCCATTGCTTTGGTTTCCAGGCATCTCTCCTCAGAGGCCTGTATTTCAATACCAGCATATGGCTGTTTCTTGACTCACCCATCAGAACAAATCTCATCTACACATGGGAAACATGCACGTTGGAGCTGTGTCAAAGCCTCTGTTTAGGAGAACCCTTCAGGGCCCCAGGGCCACCGCTTCATTCCAAGGTCTCCATAGACACAAAAACATATTAGGACACATCCACAGGAGAGTCCAATTCAACTCAGCCTCCTCGGTTGCCCCCCACATCCAGCAGATCTAACCTGTCTTGTTGCTTGGAGACCATTGGAATGCGAGGTGGGCTACCCAGCCATCCATCCTTAGAACCCTGCTCGGAATCGTTGGCCTGGAGCCAACCAACAGGTCTCAATTATCCTGCTGAAGAATCTTTGCAGTGTGGAGCTTCTCCCAACTCCCATCGTGGGAAAACCCCGAAGTCCTCGTGATCCAACCCCCTTCAAGAAAGGGCCATCAGGGCAGAAAGTCCAACCTGAGCGATCGTCTGACCCTTGCCCTGACTTCAGATGCACGAGATCTCGATTGAGGTCTGTAGATTGTGCCTGCCATATCCTCACCCAGAAACCTAGGCCTAGCTTGGGTTCTCAGACTCCGTCCTCAGACTACGGGCCCACAAGCCCTCCAGTTGGGCAATCCAGAACTACAATGCCGCACTCTGCCTGCCCTACAGAAGTAATACATTGCCCTCAGGGCTACCCCGAAACCGCAAATGAGGATCAACCTGCACACCATTCGGCTGTACCCAACATATAGGCTGACCTGGGCACTATTTCCCCTTCTGACCCAGCCTGAGCCTGGACCTCCTGGTCCCACTCTGACAGCTGGCCGCACACTGAGCACATCTTACACGCCATGGCCTTAGGTCGTCATCTCTTCCCAACTGCGGTTTTCAGGCTCCAGAACCTAGACCATATCTCCAACCACTGCCCAGGGTTGAAAATGATGCAGAAAACAGAACTCTTTCCCCATGGCAAGAAACCTTGTGGTTGGCATGTTGTCCAACGTTCAGTGTAGTTGAAACAAGTGTGGCCCATGAGGCCTAGCCCATGCTTGCGGGCCACATTGGTCACAAACACACATTGTGACCCTCAGCCTGAGCCCAGTCCTCAGGTAAGGCCTCTCAGGGCCTATATGAAGAGGCAGCATATTGGGCTTGCCATGCCCCTAGGCCCCAATTTTTAACCATAGTTCGTGTTGTCCCTTCACTCTTCCCCAGGGCTCTGCTTTGGAATTCCTCTTTTGGTGGGACACCAGAGGTAACAAACCTGAAAGGAGTCCTCCCATCCCACAGATTGACGAAAAACAATTGGGATCGGGCCAAATCCACAGAGAGGAAGATTCGTCCATGGCCCATGAGACCTCCCCAACATTCCACGGCCAAGGCTGAAACAAAATCCAGAGACAAAAGCCTGAGCAAGCTCCTCAGACTCGCTCATTCTTCATATCCTGAAGAGTTCTTCTCATGGTTTGTAGATCGGGCCTGCCATACCTACGTCCCCAAACTTAAGTTGAGTTTGTGTTTTCAGTCTTCTGTCCTCAAAGTCCTGGGCCACACTCCCTCCAGACTGGGGCCCCTGGAGCCACACATTAGGACTGCCCCCACCCAATCCATGGGAATTCTGCCCATTCCATTGTCAAAAATCGTACAAATTAGGAGAACCCTCCAAAGTCCCTGAGGCCATCCCAATAGTGTATGTCGCCCGGGACAAAAAAGGGCGGTTGATACCGGATGAGCATCTACCTCCACTCATCTACCTCCACTCATACCAAGAAGATTGAACCAGACAGGACCCGAGTCCATTATGGGATCCATTGCTTTGGTTTACAGGCATGACTCCTCAAATGCCAAGATTCCAATACCAGCAGAGGGGATTTCCTGAGGCACCCATCAGAACAAATCTCGTCTCCACAAGGAAACTTGTGCATGGGAGCTATGCCAAAGCTTAGGAGAATACTTCAGGGTCCCCGTGCCACCTCCCCATTCCAAGGCCCTCATGGACACAACCACACGTTAGGACCCATCCTCTGGAAAGTGCATGTCAACTCAGCCACCCCGGTTGCTCCCGCAGATCCATTAGATCTAAACTGTCTTGTTGCTAGGAGACAATTGGAAGGCGAGGCGGACTTCCCAGGCATCCATCCTGGAACGGTGCTCTGCAGTCATTCCATATCGGATGTCCTGGAGCTGTCCAACAGGTCTCAATTGTCCCGCAGAAGGAATCCTTAAAGGGGGCATCCCACATCTCCCAACGTGGAAAACCTCCATGGCTTCGAGATTCCGCTCCCTTCATGAAGGGGCCGTCATGCACAGAAACTCCAACCTGAGCCAACGTGGGATCCTCGCCCTGACTTCAGATGCATGAGATATTGGTTCAGATCTGCAGGGGGTACCTGCCGTGCCCTCACCCTGAATCCGAAGTCTAGCTTGTGTTCTCAGACTTCCGTCCTCACTCTCCTGGCCCCGAAGCCCTCATGTTTGGCAATTCCGGACCGACAATGAAGCACTCTGCCTGCCCTCTAGAAAAAATATATTGCCTAATGAGCAGCCCAGGCAGCTTAAATGAGGATAAACCTACACGGCACTCGAATGTACCCAAATTATATAGTCTAACCTGGGCACTAATGCACTGTCTGACACAACCTGAGCCCGGACCTGCTGACCAACACCCAGACAGCTGACCGAACGCTGCGCACATCAGACCCGCCATGGCCTTAGGTCATCATCTCTTCCCTACCTCAGTTTTCAGGCTTCAGAACCTAGACCTTATCTCCAATCACTGCCCACGGGTGACTGTGATGCAGAAATCAGAACTCTTCCTGACCCATGGCAAGAAACCTTGTGGTTGGCATGTTGTCCAACGTTCAGTGTAGGAGAAACCAGCATTCACCCTGAGGCCCCGCCCATTCTTGAGTGCGACGAGAGCATAAACACGCATTGTGACCTCAGCGTGAGTCCTGTCCTCTAGTAAGTCCTCTCAGTGGCTGGACCATTAGATGTCATAATGGGCTTGACATGTCTCTAGTCCCCAATTTTTAACCAGATTTCTGGTTGTCCAGTCGCCCCACCCCAGGGCTCTACTCTGGAATCCCTCATTTGGTGGGACATCTGAGGTTGAAAAACAAAATGAAACAAATCGACAACAACAACAAAAAAACGGACTTGTTCCATCCCCAGAATGACCCCAAACTCTTTGGACGGGACAGAACCCCCAGAGAGCAAGACTCGTCCATTTCCCATGAAGTCACCCGGCAATTTCACGACCATGAGTGACACGATATCCAGAGACAAAAACTTGAGCAAGAGCCTCACACTCGTCCTGTTTTCATATCCCGAAGTGTACTCCTCATGGTCTGTAGATCAGTCCTGCCATACCTATGACCCAAAACATAAGCCGAGTTTGTGTTTTCAGACAACTGTCCAAACAGCTCTGGCCTACACACCCTACAGGCTCAGGGCCCTGGAGCCAAACCTGAGGACTGTACTTGCCCTCTCCAAGGGAATTGTATGTGCCCATTCCAATGGCCACAACCCTACTAGTAGGATAACCTCCAAAGTCCCTGAGGCCATCCCAATAGTTGTGGCTTCCCAGGACAAACAGGGGCAATCTGAGCCCATCTGAGCACCTACCTGCACTCAGACCCGTAGACTGATGTCCCCAGAGGTAAAAAGGAACGAACAGGCCCCTAGGCACTAATCGGATCCATTGCTTTGGTTTCCAGGCATCTCTCCTCAGAGGCCTGGATTTCAATACCAGCATATGGCTGTTTCTTGACTCACCCATCAGAACAAATCTCATCTACACATGGGAAACATGCACGTTGGAGCTGTGTCAAAGCCTCTGTTTAGGAGAACCCTTCAGGGCCCCAGGGCCACCGCTTCATTCCAAGGTCTCCATAGACACAAAAACATATTAAGACACATCCACAGGAGAGTCCATTTCAACTCAGCCTCCTCGGTTGCCCCCCACATCCAGCAGATCTAACCTGTCTTGTTGCTTGGAGACAATTGGAATGCGAGGTGGGCTACCCAGCCATCCATCCTTAGAACCCTGCTCGGAATCGTTGGCCTGGAGCCAACCAACAGGTCTCAATTGTCCTGCAGAAGAATCTTTGCAGTTTGGAGCTTCTCACAACTCCCATCGTGGGAAAACCCCGTTGTCCTCGTGATCCAACCCCCTTCCTGGGGGCCAACAGGGCAGAAAGTCCAACCTGACCGATCGTCTGATCCTTGCCCTGACTTCAGATGCACGAGATCTCGATTGAGGTCTGTAGATTGTGCCTGCCATATCCTCACCCAGAAACCTAGGCCTAGCTTGGGTTCTCAGACTCCGTCCTCAGACTACTGGCCCACAAGCCCTCCAGTTTGGCAATCCAGAACTACAATGCCGCACTCTGCCTGCCCTACCGAAGTAAAACATTGCCCTCAGGGCTACCCCGAAACCCCAAATGAGGATCAACCTGCACGCCATTCGGCTGTACCCCAAACATATAGGCTGACCTGGGCACTATTTCCCCTTCTGACCCAGCCTGAGCCTGGACCTCCTGGTCCCACCCAGACAGCTGGCCGCACACTGAGCACATCGGACCCGCCATGGCCTTAGGTCGTCATCTCTTCCCAACTGCGGTTTTCAGGCTCCAGAACCTAGACCTTATCTCCAACCACTGCCCAGGTTTGAAAATGATGCAGAAATCAGAACTCTTTCCTTATGGCAAGAAACCTTGTGGTTGGCATGTTGTCCAACATTCAGTGTAGTTGAAACAAGCGTGGCCCATGAGGCCGAGCCCATGCTTGTGGTCCACATTGGTCACAAACACACATTGTGACCCACAGCCTGAGCCCAGTCCTCAGGTAAGGCCTCTCAGGGCCTATATGAAGAGACAGCATATTGGGCTTGCCATGCCCCTAGGCCCCAATTTTTAACCATAGTTCGTGTTGTCCCTTCACTCTTCCCCAGGGCTCTGCTTTGGAATTCCTCTTTTGGTGGGACACCTGAGGTAACAAACCTGAAAGGAGTCCTCCCATCCCACAGATTGACGAAAACCAATTGGGATCGGGCCAAATCCACAGAGAGGAAGATTCGTCCATGGCCCATGAGACCTCCCCAACATTCCACGGCCATCGCTGAAACAAAATCCTGAGACAAAAGCCTGAGCAAGCGCCTCAGACTCACTCATTCTTCATATCCTGAAGCGTTCTTCTCATGGTTTGTAGATCGGGCGTGCCATACCTACGTCCCCAAACTAAAGCTGAGTTTGCGTTTTCAGTCTTCTGTCCTCAAAGTCCTGGGCCACACTCCCTCCAGGCTGGGGCCCCTGGAGCCACACATTAGGACTGCCCCCACCCAATCCATGGGAATTCTGCCCATTCCATTGTCAAAAATCGTACAAATTAGGAGAACCCTCCATAGTCCCTGAGGCCATCCCAATAGTGTAGGTCGCCCGGACAAAAAATGGGCGGTTGATACCGGCTGAGCATCTACCTCCACTCATCTACCTCCACTCATACCAAGGAGATTGAACCAGACAGGACCCGAGGCCATTATCGGATCCATTGCTTTGGTTTACAGGCATCTCTCCTCAGAGGCCTGGATTTCAATACCAGCATATGGCTGTTTCTTGACTCACCCATCAGAACAAATGTCATCTACACATGGGAAACATGCACGTTGGAGCTGTGTCAAAGCCTCTGTTTAGGAGAACCCTTCAGGGCCCCAGGGCCACCGCTTCATTCCAAGGTCTCCATAGACACAAAAACATATTAAGACACATCCACAGGAGAGTCCATTTCAACTCAGCCTCCTCGGTTGCCCCCCACATCCAGCAGATCTAACCTGTCTTGTTGCTTGGAGACCATTGGAATGCGAGGTGGGCTACCCAGCCATCCATTCTTAGAACCCTGCTCGGAATCGTTGGCCTGGAGCCAACCAACAGGTCTCAATTGTCCTGCAGAAGAATCTTTGCAGTTTGGAGCTTCTCACAACTCCCATCGTGGGAAAACCCCGTTGTCCTCGTGATCCAACCCCCTTCATGGGGGCCAACAGGGCAGAAAGTCCAACCTGAGCGATCGTCTGATCCTTGCCCTGACTTCAGATGCACGAGATCTCGATTGAGGTCTGTAGATTGTGCCTGCCATATCCTCACCCAGAAACCTAGGCCTAGCTTGGGTTCTCAGACTCCGTCCTCAGACTACTGGCCCACAAGCCCTCCAGTTTGGCAATCCAGAACTACAATGCCGCACTCTGCCTGCCCTACCGAAGTAAAACATTGCCCTCAGGGCTACCCCGAAACCCCAAATGAGGATCAACCTGCACGCCATTCGGCTGTACCCCAAACATATAGGCTGACCTGGGCACTATTTCCCCTTCTGACCCAGCCTGAGCCTGGACCTCCTGGTCCCACCCAGACAGCTGGCCGCACACTGAGCACATCGGACCCGCCATGGCCTTAGGTCGTCATCTCTTCCCAACTGCGGTTTTCAGGCTCCAGAACCTAGACCTTATCTCCAACCACTGCCCAGGTTTGAAAATGATGCAGAAATCAGAACTCTTTCCTTATGGCAAGAAACCTTGTGGTTGGCATGTTGTCCAACATTCAGTGTAGTTGAAACAAGCGTGGCCCATGAGGCCGAGCCCATGCTTGTGGTCCACATTGGTCACAAACACACATTGTGACCCACAGCCTGAGCCCAGTCCTCAGGTAAGGCCTCTCAGGGCCTATATGAAGAGACAGCATATTGGGCTTGCCATGCCCCTAGGCCCCAATTTTTAACCATAGTTCGTGTTGTCCCTTCACTCTTCCCCAGGGCTCTGCTTTGGAATTCCTCTTTTGGTGGGACACCTGAGGTAACAAACCTGAAAGGAGTCCTCCCATCCCACAGATTGACGAAAACCAATTGGGATCGGGCCAAATCCACAGAGAGGAAGATTCGTCCATGGCCCATGAGACCTCCCCAACATTCCACGGCCATCGCTGAAACAAAATCCAGAGACAAAAGCCTGAGCAAGCGCCTCAGACTCACTCATTCTTCATATCCTGAAGCGTTCTTCTCATGGTTTGTAGATCGGGCGTGCCATACCTACGTCCCCAAACTAAAGCTGAGTTTGCGTTTTCAGTCTTCTGTCCTCAAAGTCCTGGGCCACACTCCCTCCAGGCTGGGGCCCCTGGAGCCACACATTAGGACTGCCCCCACCCAATCCATGGGAATTCTGCCCATTCCATTGTCAAAAATCGTACAAATTAGGAGAACCCTCCATAGTCCCTGAGGCCATCCCAATAGTGTAGGTCGCCCGGACAAAAAATGGGCGGTTGATACCGGCTGAGCATCTACCTCCACTCATCTACCTCCACTCATACCAAGGAGATTGAACCAGACAGGACCCGAGGCCATTATCGGATCCATTGCTTTGGTTTACAGGCATGTCTCCTCAAAAGCCTGGATTCCAATACCAGCAGAGGGGATTTCCTGAGGCACCCATCAGAACAAATCTCGTCTCCACAAGGAAACTTGTGCATGGGAGCTAAGCCAAAGCTAAGGAGAATACTTCAGGGTCCCGGTGCCACCTCCCCATTCCAAGGCCCTCATGGACACAAACACACGTTAGGACCCATCCTCTGGAAAGTGCATTTCAACTCAGCCACCCCGGTTGCTCCCGCAGATCCATTAGATCTAAACTGTCTTGTTGCTAGGAGACAATTGGAAGGCGAGACGGACTTCCCAGGCATCCATCCTGGAACGGTGCTCTGGAGTCATTCCATATGGGATGTCCTGGAGCTGTCCAACAGGTCTCAATTGTCCCGCAGAAGGAATCCTTGAAGGGGGCATCCCACATCTCCCAACGTGGAAAACCTCCATGGCCTCGAGATTCCGCTCCCTTCATGAAGGGGCCGTCATGCACAGAAACTCCAACCTGAGCCAACGTCGGATCCTCGCCCTGACTTCCGATGCATGAGATATTGGTTCAGATCTGCAGGGGGTACCTGCCGTGCCCTCACCCTGAATCCGAAGTCTAGCTTGTGTTCTCAGACTTCCGTCCTCACTCTCCTGGCCCCGAAGCCCTCATGTTTGGCAATTCCGGACCGACAATGAAGCACTCTGCCTGCCCTCTAGAAAAAATATATTGCCTAATGAGCAGCCCAGGCAGCTTAAATGAGGATAAACCTACACGGCACTCGAATGTACCCAAATTATATAGTCTAACCTGGGCACTAATGCACTGTCTGACACAACCTGAGCCCGGACCTGCTGACCAACACCCAGACAGCTGACCGCACGCTGCGCACATCAGACCCGCCATGGCCTTAGGTCATCATCTCTTTCCTACCTCAGTTTTCAGGCTTCAGAACCTAGACCTTATCTCCAATCACTGCCCACGGGTGACTGTGATGCAGAAATCAGAACTCTTCCTGACCCATGGCAAGAAACCTTGTGGTTGGCATGTTGTGCAACGTTCAGTGTAGGAGAAACCAGCATTCACCCTGAGGGCCCGCCCATTCTTGAGTGCGACGAGAGCATAAACACGCATTGTGACCTCAGCGTGAGTCCTGTCCTCTAGTAAGTCCTCTCAGTGGCTGGACCATTAGATGTCATAATGGGCTTGACATGTCCCTAGTCCCCAATTTTTAACCAGATTTCTGGTTGTCCAGTCGCCGCACCCCAGGGCTCTACTCTGGAATCCCTCATTTGGTGGGACATCTGAGGTTGAAAAACAAAATGAAACAAATCGACAACAACAACAAAAAAATGGACTTCTTCCATCCCCAGAATGACCCCAAACTCTTTGGACGGGACCGAACCCCAAGAGAGTAAGACTCGTCCATTTCCCATGAAGTCACCCGGCAGTTTCACGACCATGAGTGACACGATATCCAGAGACAAAAACTTGAGCAAGAGCCTCACACTCGCCCTTTTTTCATATCCCGAAGTGTTCTCCTCATGATCTGTAGATCAGTCCTGCCATACCTATGACCCAAAACATAAGCCGAGTTTGTGTTTTCAGACAACTGTCCAAACAGCTCTGGTCTACACACCCTACAGGCTCAGGGCCCTGGAGCCAAACCTGAGGACTGTACTTGCCCTCTCCAAGGGAATTGTATGTGCCCATTCCAATGGCCACAACCCTACTAGTAGGATAACCTCCAAAGTCCCTGAGGCCATCCCAATAGTTGTGGCTTCCCAGGACCCGAGGCCATAATAGGATCCATTGCTTGGGGTTACAGGCATGTGTCCTCAAAAGCCTGATTCCAATACGATCATAGGGGTTTTCCTGAGGCTCCGCCCCATTCCAAGGCCCTCATGGACACAAAAACACATTAGGACCCATCCTCAGGAAAGTCCATTTCAACTCAGCCACCCCGGTTGCTCCGGCAGAGCCATCAGATCTAAACTGTCTTGTTGCTAGGAGACAATATGAATGCGAGGCGGGCTTCCCAGGCATCCATCCGCGAACGGTGCTCTGGAGTCATTCCATATGGGATGTCCTGGAGCTGTCCAACAGGTCTCAATTTTCCCGCAGAAGGAATCCTTGAAGGGGGCATCCCACAACTCCCAACGTGGGAAAACCTCAGCACTCTGCCTGCCCTCTAGGAAAAAATTTATTGCCTCATGAGCTGCCCAGGCATCTTAAATGAGGATAAACCTACACAGCACTCGACGTTACCCAAATTATATAGTCTAACCTGGGCACTAATGCACTGTCGAACACAACCTGAGCCCGGACCTCCTGACCAACACCCAGAAAGCTGACTGCACACTGAGCACATAAAAGCCGCCATGGCCCTAGGTCATCATCTCTTCCCTACCTCCGTTTTCAGGCTTCAGAACCGAGACCTTATCTCCAATCACTGCCCAGGGGTGAGTGTGATGCAGAAATCAGAACTCCTCCTTACCCATGGCAAGAACCCTTGTGGTTGGCACATTGTCCAACGTTCAGTGTAGGAGAAACCAGCATTCACCCTGAGGCCCCGCCCATTCTTTCGTGCGACGAGGGCATACATACGCATTGTGACCCTCAGCATGAGTCCAATCCTCTAGTAAGTCCTCTCAGTGGCTTGACCATTAGATATCATAATGGGCTTGACATGTCCCTAGGCCCCAATTTTTAACCAGATTTCTGATTGTCCAGTCGCCCCTCCCCAGGGCTCTACTCTGGAATCCCTCATTTGGTGGGACACCTGAGGTTAAAAAAGAAAACAACAACAACAACAACAACAACAACAACAAAACAGACTTCTTCCAGCCCACAGATTGACCCCAAGTCTTTGGACGAGGCCAAACCACCAGAGAGTAAGACTCGTCCATTTCCCATGAAGTCACCCAGAAATTCCACGACCATGAGTGACATGATATCCAGAGACAAAAACTTGAGCAGGAGCCTCACACTCGCCCTTTTTTCAAATCCCGAAGAGTTCTCCTCATGGTCTGTAGGTCAATCCTGCCATACCTATGACCCCAAACATAAGCCGAGTTTGTGTTTTCAGACAACTGTCCAAACAGCCCTGGCCTACACAACCTACAGGCTCAGGCCCCTGGAGCCAAACCTGAGGACTGTACTTGCCCTCTCCAAGGGAATTGTGTGTGCCCATTCCAATGGCCACAACCCTTCTAATAGGGTAAACCTCCAAAGTCCCTGATCCATCTCAATAGTGGTGGCTTCCCAGGAAAAACAGGGGCAATCTGAGCCCATCTGAGCACCTACCTGCACTCAGACCCGTAGACTGATGTCCCCAGAGGTAAAAAGGAACGAACAGGCCCCTAGGCACTAATCGGATCCATTGCTTTGGTTTCCAGGCATCTCTCCTCAGAGGCCTGGATTTCAATACCAGCATATGGCTGTTTCTTGACTCACCCATCAGAACAAATCTCATCTACACATGGGAAACTTGCACGTTGGAGCTGTGACAAAGCCTCTGTTTAGGAGAACCCTTCAGGGCCCCAGGGCCACCGCTTCATTCCAAGGTCTCCATAGACACAAAACCACATTAGGACCCATCCCCAGGGGTGTCCATTTCAACTCAGCGTCCTCGGTTGCTCCCCACAGATCCAGGAGATCTAACCTGTCTTCTTGCTAGGAGACAATTGGAATGCGAGGTGGGCTACCCAGCCATCCATCCTTAGAATCCTGCTCAGAATCATTGGCCTGGACCCAAACAACAGGTCTCAATTGTCCTGCAGAAGACTCTCTGCAGTTTGGAGCTTCTCACAACTCCCATCGTGGGAAAACCCCCATGGCCTCGTGATGCCCCCCCATTCATTAAGGGGCCATCAGGGACAGAAACTCCAACCTGAGCGATCGTCTGATCCTCGCCCTGACTTCAGATGCACGAGATCTCGATTCAGGTCTGTAGATTGTGCCTGCCATGGCCTCACCCAGAAACCTAAGCTTAGCTTGTGTTCTCAGACTTTGGTCGTCACACTACTGGCCCACAAGCCCTCCAGTTTGGCAATCCAGAACTACAATGCAGCACCCTGCCCGCCCTCCAGAAGAAAAACATTGTCCTCTGGGGCTACCCAGTAACCCCAAATGAGGATCAACCTGCACCGACCTTGGCTGTACCCCAAATACATAGGCTGACCAGGGCACTAATGCCCTTTCTGACACAGCCTGAGCCTGGACCCCTGGCCCCTCCCAGACAGCTGGCCGCACGCTGAGCACATCGAGCCGCCGTGGCCTTAGGTCGTCATCTTTTCCCAAGCTCGGTTTTCAGGTTTCAGAACCTAGACATTATCTCCAATCACTGCCCAGGGTTGAAGGTGATGCAGAAATCAGAACTCCTTCCCCATGGCAAGAAACCTTGTGGTTGGCATGTTGTCCAACGTTCAGTGTAGTTGAAACCAGTGTGGCCCATGAGGCCCCGCCCATGCTCGCCAGCCACATAGGTCACAAACGCACATTGTGTCCCTCAGGCTGAGCCCAGTCCTCAAGTAAGGCCACTCAGTGGCTGGATGAAGAGATAGCATATTGGGCTTGTGATGCCCCTAGGCCCCAATTTTTAACCATAGTTCGGGTTGTCCCTTCAGTCTAACCCACGACTTTGCTTTGGAATTCCTCTTTTGGTGGGACACCTGAGGTAACAAAACTGAAATGAGTCCTCCCATCCCACAGATTGACGAAAAGCAACTGGGAATCGGGCAAAATACTCAGAGAGGCAGATTTGTCCATGGCCCATGAGGCCTCCCCGACATTCCACGGCCATCGCTGATACAAAATCCAGAGACAAAAGCCTGAGCAAGCGCCTCAGTCTCGCACTTTCTTCATATCCTGAAGAGTTCTTCTCATGGTTTGTAGATCGGGCCTGCCATACCTACGTCCCCAAACCTAAGCTGAGTTTGTGTTTTCAGACTTCTGTTCTCAAAGTCTTGGGCCACACACCCTCCAGGCTGGGCCCCTGTAGACACACATTAGGACTGTGCCTACCAATCCATGGGAATTCTGCCCATTCCATGGTCCAAAATCATACAAATTAGGAGAAACCTCCAAAGTCCCTGAGGCCATCCCAATAGTGTAGGTCGCCCGGAACAAACAAGGGCTGTCTGACACCAGCTGATAATCGACCTCCACTCATAACATAGATGGATGTCCCCAGAGAAGAAGATTGATCCAGACAGGACCCTAGGCCATAATAGGATCCATTGCTTTGGGTTACAGGCATGTGTCCTCAAAAGCCTGATTCCAATACGAGCATAGGGGATTTCCTGAGGCACCCATCAGAACTCATCTCGTCTCCACAAGGAAACCTGTGCATGGGAGCCATGTCCAAAGCTTAGGAGAGTACTTCAGTGTCCCGGTGCCACTGCCCCATTCCAAGGCCCTCATGGACACAAAAACACATTAGGACCCATCCTCAGGAAAGTCCATTTCAACTCAGCCACCCCGGTTGCTCCGGCATAGCCATCAGATCTAAACTGTCTTGTTGCTAGGAGACAATTGGAATGCGAGGCGGGCTTCCCAGGCATCCATCCGCGAACTTTGCTCTGGAGTCATTCCATATGGGATGTCCTGGAGCTGTCCAACAGGTCTCAATTGTCCCGCAGAAGGAATCCTTGAAGGGGGCATCCCACACCTCCCAACGTGGGAAAACCTCATTGGCCCCGAGATTCCGCTCCCTTCATGAAGCGGCCGTCATGCACAGAAACTCCAACCTGAACCAACGTCTGATCCTCGCCCTGACTTCAGATGCATGAGATATTTGTTCAGATCTGCAGGGGTTACCTGCCGTGCCCTCACCCTGAAACCCAAGTCTAGCTTGTCTTCTCAGACCTCCGTCCTCACACTCCTGGCCCCGAAGCCCTCTAGTTTTTAAATTCCGGACCCACAATGCAGCACTCTGCCTGCCCTCTAGAAAAAAAATTATTGCCTCATGAGCTGCCCAGGCACCTTAAATGAGGATAAACCTACACAGCACTCGACGTTACCCAAATTATATAGTCTAACCTGGGCACTAATGCACTGTCTGACACAACCTGAGCCCGGACCTCCTGACCAACACCCCGAAAGCTGACCGCACACTGAGCACATAAAACCCGCCATGGCCTTAGGTCATCATCACTTCCCTACCTCCGTTTTCAGGCTTCAGAACCGAGACCTTATCTCCAATCACTGCCCAGGGGTGAGTGTGATGCAGAAATCAGAACTCCTCCTTACCCATGGCAAGAACCCTTGTGGTTGGCACGTTGTCCAACGTTCAGTGTAGGAGAAACCAGCATTCACCCTGAGGCCCCGCCCATTCTTACATGTGACGAGGGCATACATACGCATTGTGACCCTCAGCATGAGTCCTGTTCTCTAGTTAGTCCTCTCAGTGGCTGGACCATTAGATGTCATAATGGGCTTGACATGTCCCTAGGCCCCAATTTTTAACCAGATTTCTGATTGTCCAGTCGCCCCTCAACAGGGCTCTAGTATGGAATCCCTCATTTGGTGGGACACCGGAGGTTAAAAAAGAAAACAACAACAACAACAACAACAACAACAAAAAAACGGACTACTTCCAGCCCATAGTTTGACCCCAAACTCTTTGGACGGGGCCAAACCACCAGAGAGTAAGAATCGTCCATTTCCCATGAAGTCACCCAGAAATTCCACGACCATGATTGACACGATATCCAGAGACAAAAACTTGAGCAGGAGCCTCACACTCGCCCTTTTTTCAAATCCCGAAGAGTTCTCCTCATGGTCTGTAGGTCAGTCCTGCCATACCTATGACTCGAAACATAAGCCGAGTTTGTGTTTTCAGACAACTGTCCAAACAGCCCTGGCCTACACAACCTACAGGCTCAGGCCCCTGGAGCCAAACCTGAGGACTATACTTGCCCTCTCCAAGGGAATTGTGTGTGCCCATTCCAATGGCCACAACCCTCCTAATAGGATAAAACTCCAAAGTCCCTGATCCATCTCAATAGTGTTGGCTTCCCAGGAAAAACAGGGGAAATCTGAGCCCAACTGCGCACCTACCTGCACTCAGACCCATAGACAGATGTCTCCAGAGGTAAAAAGGAAAGAACAGGCCCCTAGGCACTAATCAGATCCATTGCTTTGGTTTCCAGGCATCTCTCCTCAGAGGCCTGGATTTCAAAAGCAGCATATAGCTGTTTCTTGACTCACCCATCAGAAAACATCTCATCTACACATGGGAAACTTGCACGTTGGAGCTGTGACAAAGCCTCTGTTTAGGAGAACCCTTTAGGGCCCCAGTGCCACCGCTTCATTCCAAGGTCTCCATAGACACAAAACCACATTAGGACCCATCCCCAGGGGTGTCCATTTCAACTCAGCGTCCTCGGTTGCTCCCCACAGATCCAGGAGATCTATCCTGTCTTGTTGCTAGGAGACAATTGGAATGCGAGGTGGGCTACCCAGCCATCCATCCTTAGAACCCTGCTCAGAATCATTGGCCTGGACCCAAACAACAGGTCTCAATTGTCCTGCAGAAGACTCTCTGCAGTTTGGAGCTTCTCACATCTCCCATCGTGGGAAAACTCCCATGGCCTCGTGATGGCCCCCCATTCATGAAGGGGCCATCAGGGACAGAAACCCCAACCTGAGCGATCGTCTGATCCTCGCCCTGACTTCAGATGCACGAGATCTCGATTCAGGTCTGTAGATTGTGCCTGCCATGGCCTCACCCAGAAACCTAAGCCTAGCTTGTGTTCTCAGACTTTGGTCGTCACACTACTGGCCCACAAGCCCTCCAGTTTGGCAATCCAGAAATACAATGCAGCACCCTGTCCGCCCTCCAGAAGAAAAACATTGTCCTCTGGGGCTACCCAGTAATCCCAAATGAGGATCAACCTGCACCGACTTTGGCTGTACCCCAAATACATAGGCTGACCAGGGCGCTAATGCCCTTTCTGACACAGGCTGAGCCTGGACCCCTGGCCCCTCCCAGACAGCTGGCCGCACACTGAGCACATCGAGCCGCCGTGGACTTAGGTCCTCATCTCTACCCAACATCGGTTTTCAGGTTTCAGAACCTAGACCTTATCTCCAATCACTGCCCAGGGTTGAAGGTGATGCAGAAATCAGAACTCCTTCCCCATGGCAAGAAACTTTGTGGTTGGCATGTTGTCCAACGTTCAGTGTAGTTGAAACCAGTGTGGCCCATGAGGCCCCGCCCATGCTCGCCGGCCACATTGGTCACAAACGCACATTGTGACCCTCAGGCTCAGCCCAGTCCTCAAGTAAGGCCACTCAGTGGCTGGATGAAGAGATAGCATATTGGGCTTGCCTTGCCCCTAGGACCCAATTTTTAACCATAGTTCGGGTTGTCCCTTCAGTCTTCCCCACGGCTTTGCTTTGGAATTCCTCTTTTGGTGGGACACCTGAGGAAACAAAACTGAAATGAGTCGTCCCATCCCACAGATTGACGAAAAGCAATTGGGAATCGGGCCAAATCCTCAGAGAGGAAGATTCGTCCATGGCCCCTGAGGCCTCCCCGACATTCCACGGCCATCGCTGATACAAAATCCAGAGACAAAAGCCTGAGCAAGCGCCTCAGACTCGCACTTTCTTCATTTCCTGAAGAGTTCTTCACATGGTTTGTAGATCGGGCCTGCCATACCTACGTCCCCAAACCTAAGCTGAGTTTGTGTTTTCAGACTTCTGTCCTCAAAGTCTTGGGCCACACACCCTCCAGGCTGGACCCCGGGAGACACACATTAGGACTGGGACTACCAATCCATGGGAATTCTGCCCATTCCATGGTCCAAAATCATACAAATTAGGAGAAACCTCCAAAGTCCCTGAGGCCATCCCAATAGTGTAGGTCGCCCGGAAAAAAAAGTGCTCTCTGACACCAGCTGATAATCGACCTCCACTCATACCATAGATGGATGTCCCCAGAGAAGAAGATTGAACCAGAAAGGACCGTGGGCCATAATAGGATCCTTTGATTTGGGTTACAGCCATGTGTCCTCAAAAGCCTGATTCCAATACGAGCATAGGGGTTTTCCTGAGGCACCCATCAGAACTCATCTCGTCTCCACAAGGAAACCTGTGCATGGGAGCCATGTCCAAAGCCTAGGAGAGTACTTCAGGGTCCCGGTGCCACCGCCCCATTCCAAGGCCCTCATGGACACAAAAACACATTAGGATCCATCCTCAGGAAAGTCCATTTCAACTCAGCCATCCCGGTTGCTCCGGCAGAGCCATCAGATCTAAACTGTGTTGTTGCTAGGAGACAATTGGAATGCGAGGCGGGCTTCCCAGGCATCCATCCGCGAATGGTGCTCTGGAGTCATTCCATATGGGATGTCCTGGAGCTGTCCAACAGGTCTCAATTGTCCCGCAGAAGGAATCCTTGAAGGGGGCATCCCACAACTCCCAACGTGGGAAAACCTCATTGGCCTCGAGATTCCACTCCCTTCATGAAGCGGCCGTCATGCACGGAAACTCCAACCTGAGCCAACGTCTGATCCTCGCCCTGACTTCAGATGCATGAGATATTGGTTCAGATCTGCAGGGGGTACCTTCCGTGCCCTCACCCTGAAACCCAAGTCTAGCTTGTCTTCTCAGACTTCCGTCCTCACACTCCTGGCCCCGAAGCCCTCTAGTTTGTCAATTCCGGACCCACAATGCAGCACTCTGCCTGCCCTCTAGTAAAAAAATTATTGCCTCATGAGCTGCCCAGGCACCTTAAATGAGGATAAAGCTACACAGCACTCGACGTTACCCAAATTATATAGTCTAACCTGGGCACTAATTCACTGTCGAACACAACCTGAGCCCGGACCTCCTGACCAACACCCAGACAGCTGACCGCACGCTGAGCACATCAGACCCGCCATGGCCTTAGGTCATCATCTCTTCCCTACCTCAGTTTTCAGGCTTCAGAACCTAGACCTTATCTCCAATCACTGCCCAGGGGTGAGTGTGATGCAGAAATCAGAACTCCTCCTTACCCATGGCAAGAACCCTTGTGGTTGGCACGTTGTCCAACGTTCAGTGTAGGAGAAACCAGCATTCACACTGAGGCCCCGCCCCTTCTTGCGTGCGACGAGGGCATACATACGCATTGTGACCCTCAGCATGAGTCCTGTCCTCTAGTAAGTCCTCTCAGTGGCTGGACCATTAGCTGTCATAATGGGCTTGACATGTCCCTAGACCCCAATTTTTAACCAGATTTCTGACTGTCCAGTCGCCCCTCCCCAGGGCTCTACTCTGGAATCCCTCATTTGGTGGGACACCTGAGGTTAAAAAAGAAAACAACAACAACAACAACAACAAAAAAAAAAAACGGACTTCTTCCAGCCCATAGATTGACCCCAAACTCTTTGGACGGGGCCAAACCACCAGAGAGTAAGAATCGTCCATTTCCCATGAAGTCACCCAGGAATTCCACGACCATGAGTGACACGGTATGCAGAGACAAAAACTTGAGCAGGAGCCTCACACTCGCCCTTTTTTCAAATTCCGAAGAGTTCTCCTCATGGTCTGTAGGTCAGTCCTGCCATACCTATGACCCGAAACATAAGCCGAGTTTGTGTTTTCAGACAACTGTCCAAACAGCCCTGGCCTACACAACCTACAGGCTCAGGCCCCTGGAGCCAAACCTGAGGACTATACTTGCCCTCTCCAAGGGAATTGTGTGTGCCCATTCCAATGGCCACAACACTTCAAATAGGATAAACCTCCAAAGTCCCTGATCCATCTCAATAGTGTTGGCTTCCCAGGAAAAACAGGGGAAATCTGAGCCCAACTGCGCACCTACCTGCACTCAGAACCATAGACAGATGTCTCCAGAGGTAAAAAGGAAATAACAGGCCCCTAGGCACTAATCAGATCCATTGCTTTGTTTACCAGGCATCTCTCCTCAGAGGCCTGGATTTCAAAAGCAGCATATAGCTGTTTCTTGACTCACCCATCAGAAAACATCTCATCTACACATGGGAAACTTGCACGTTGGAGCTGTGTCAAAGCCTCTGTTTAGGAGAACCCTTTAGGGCCCCAGTGCCACCGCTTCATTCCAAGGTCTCCATAGACACAAAAGCACATTAGGACCCATCCCCAGGATTGTCCATTTCAACTCAGCGTCCTCGGTTGCTCCCCACAGATCCAGGAGATCTATCCTGTCTTGTTGCTAGGAGACAATTGGAATGCGAGGTGGGCTACCCAGCCATCCATCCTTAGAACCCTGCTCAGAATCATTGGCCAGGACCCAAACAACAGGTCTCAATTGTTCTGCAGAAGACTCTCTGCAGTTTGGAGCTTCTCCCAACTCCCATCGTGGGAAAACTCCCATGGCCTCGTGGTGGCTCCCCATTCATGAAGGCGCCATCAGGGACAGAAACTCCAACCTGAGCGATCGTCTGATCCTCGCCCTGACTTCAGATGCACGAGATCTCGATTCAGGTCTGTATATTGTGCCTGCCATGGCCTCACCCAGAAACCTAAGCCTAGCTTGTGTTCTCAGACTTTGGTCGTCAGACTACTGGCCCACAAGCCCTCCAGTTTGGCAATCCAGAAATACAATGCAGCACCCTGCCCGCCCTCCAGAAGAAAAACATTGTCCTCTGGGGCTACCCAGTAACCCCAAATGAGGATCAACCTGCACCGACTTTGGCTGTACCCCAAATACATAGGCTGACCAGGGCGCTAATGCCCTTTCTGACACAGGCTGAGCCTGGACCCCTGGACCCTCCCAGACAGCTGGCCGCACACTGAGCACATCGAGCCGCCGTGGACTTAGGTCCTCATCTCTACCCAACATCGGTTTTCAGGTTTCAGAACCTAGACCTTAACTCCAATCACTGCCCAGGGTTGAAGGTGATGCAGAAATCAGAACTCCTTCCCCATGGCAAGAAACTTTGTGGTTGGCATGTTGTCCAACGTTCAGTGTAGTTGAAACCAGTGTGGCCCATGAGGCCCCGCCCATGCTCGCCGGCCACATTGGTCACAAACGCACATTGTGACCCTCAGGCTCAGCCCAGTCCTCAAGTAAGGCCACTCAGTGGCTGGATGAAGAGATAGCATATTGGGCTTGCCTTGCCCCTAGGACCCAATTTTTAACCATAGTTCGGGTTGTCCCTTCAGTCTTCCCCACGGCTTTGCTTTGGAATTCCTCTTTTGGTGGGACACCTGAGGAAACAAAACTGAAATGAGTCGTCCCATCCCACAGATTGACGAAAAGCAATTGGGAATCGGGCCAAATCCTCAGAGAGGAAGATTCGTCCATGGCCCATGAGGCCTCCCCGACATTCCACGGCCATCGCTGATACAAAATCCAGAGACAAAAGCCTGAGCAAGCACCTCAGACTCGCACTTTCTTCATTTCCTGAAAGTTCTTCACATGGTTTGTAGATCGGGCCTGCCATACCTACGTCCCCAAACCTAAGCTGAGTTTGTGTTTTCAGACTTCTGTCCTCAAAGTCTTGGGCCACACACCCTCCAGGCTGGACCCCGGGAGGCACACATTAGGACTGGGACTACCAATCCATGGGAATTCTGCCCATTCCATGGTCCAAAATCATACAAATTAGGAGAAACCTCCAAAGTCCCTGAGGCCATCCCAATAGTGTAGGTCGCCCGGAAAAAAAAGTGCTCTCTGACACCAGCTGATAATCGACCTCCACTCATACCATAGATGGATGTCCCCAGAGAAGAAGATTGAACCAGAAAGGACCGTAGGCCATAATAGGATCCTTTGATTTGGGTTACAGCCATGTGTCCTCAAAAGCCTGATTCCAATACGAGCATAGGGGTTTTCCTGAGGCACCCATCAGAACTCATCTCGTCTCCACAAGGAAACCTGTGCATGGGAGCCATGTCCAAAGCTTAGGAGAGTACTTCAGGGTCCCGGTGCCACCGCCCCATTCCAAGGCCCTCATGGACACAAAAACACATTAGGACCCATCCTCAGGAAAGTCCATTTCAACTCAGCCATCCCGGTTGCTCCGGCAGAGCCATCAGATCTAAACTGTGTTGTTGCTAGGAGACAATTGGAATGCGAGGCGGGCTTCCCAGGCATCCATCCGCGAATGGTGCTCTGGAGTCATTCCATATGGGATGTCCTGGAGCTGTCCAACAGGTCTCAATTGTCCCGCAGAAGGAATCCTTGAAGGGGGCATCCCACAACTCCCAACGTGGGAAAACCTCACTGGCCCCGAGATTCCGCTCCCTTCATGAAGCGGCCGTCATGCACAGAAACTCCAACCTGAGCCAACGTCTGATCCTTGCCCTGACTTCAGATGCATGAGATATTGGTTCAGATCTGCAGGGGGTACCTTCCGTGCCCTCACCCTGAAACCCAAGTCTAGCTTGTCTTCTCAGACTTCCGTCCTCACACTCCTGGCCCCGAAGCCCTCTAGTTTGTCAATTCCGGACCCACAATGCAGCACTCTGCCTGCCCTCTAGTAAAAAAATTATTGCCTCATGAGCTGCCCAGGCACCTTAAATGAGGATAAAGCTACACAGCACTCGACGTTACCCAAATTATATAGTCTAACCTGGGCACTAATTCACTGTCGAACACAACCTGAGCCCGGACCTCCTGACCAACACCCAGACAGCTGACTGCACGCTGAGCACATCAGACCCGCCATGGCCTTAGGTCATCATCTCTTCCCTACCTCAGTTTTCAGGCTTCAGAACCTAGACCTTATCTCCAATCACTGCACAGGGGTGAGTGTGATGCAGAAATCAGAACTCCTCCTTACCCATGGCAAGAACCCTTGTGGTTGGCACGTTGTCCAACGTTCAGTGTAGGAGAAACCAGCATTCACACTGAGGCCCCGCCCCTTCTTGCGTGCGACGAGGGCATACATACGCATTGTGACCCTCAGCATGAGTCCTGTCCTCTAGTAAGTCCTCTCAGTGGCTGGACCATTAGCTGTCATAATGGGCTTGACATGTCCCTAGACCCCAATTTTTAACCAGATTTCTGACTGTCCAGTCGCCCCTCCCCAGGGCTCTACTCTGGAATCCCTCATTTGGTGGGACACCTGAGGTTAAAAAAGAAAACAACAACAACAACAACAAAAAAAAAAAAAAACGGACTTCTTCCAGCCCATAGATTGACCCCAAACTCTTTGGACGGGGCCAAACCACCAGAGAGTAAGAATCGTCCATTTCCCATGAAGTCACCCAGGAATTCCACGACCATGAGTGACACGGTATGCAGAGACAAAAACTTGAGCAGGAGCCTCACACTCGCCCTTTTTTCAAATTCCGAAGAGTTCTCCTCATGGTCTGTAGGTCAGTCCTGCCATACCTATGACCCGAAACATAAGCCGAGTTTGTGTTTTCAGACAACTGTCCAAACAGCCCTGGCCTACACAACCTACAGGCTCAGGCCCCTGGAGCCAAACCTGAGGACTATACTTGCCCTCTCCAAGGGAATTGTGTGTGCCCATTCCAATGGCCACAACACTTCAAATAGGATAAACCTCCAAAGTCCCTGATCCATCTCAATAGTGTTGGCTTCCCAGGAAAAACAGGGGAAATCTGAGCCCAACTGCGCACCTACCTGCACTCAGAACCATAGACAGATGTCTCCAGAGGTAAAAAGGAAATAACAGGCCCCTAGGCACTAATCAGATCCATTGCTTTGTTTACCAGGCATCTCTCCTCAGAGGCCTGGATTTCAAAAGCAGCATATAGCTGTTTCTTGACTCACCCATCAGAAAACATCTCATCTACACATGGGAAACTTGCACGTTGGAGCTGTGTCAAAGCCTCTGTTTAGGAGAACCCTTTAGGGCCCCAGTGCCACCGCTTCATTCCAAGGTCTCCATAGACACAAAAGCACATTAGGACCCATCCCCAGGAATGTCCATTTCAACTCAGCGTCCTCGGTTGCTCCCCACAGATCCAGGAGATCTATCCTGTCTTGTTGCTAGGAGACAATTGGAATGCGAGGTGGGCTACCCAGCCATCCATCCTTAGAACCCTGCTCAGAATCATTGGCCAGGACCCAAACAACAGGTCTCAATTGTTCTGCAGAAGACTCTCTGCAGTTTGGAGCTTCTCCCAACTCCCATCGTGGGAAAACTCCCATGGCCTCGTGGTGGCTCCCCATTCATGAAGGGGCCATCAGGGACAGAAACTCCAACCTGAGCGATCGTCTGATCCTCGCCCTGACTTCAGATGCACGAGATCTCGATTCAGGTCTGTATATTGTGCCTGCCATGGCCTCACCCAGAAACCTAAGCCTAGCTTGTGTTCTCAGACTTTGGTCGTCAGACTACTGGCCCACAAGCCCTCCAGTTTGGCAATCCAGAAATACAATGCAGCACCCTGCCCGCCCTCCAGAAGAAAAACATTGTCCTCTGGGGCTACCCAGTAACCCCAAATGAGGATCAACCTGCACCGACTTTGGCTGTACCCCAAATACATAGGCTGACCAGGGCGCTAATGCCCTTTCTGACACAGGCTGAGCCTGGACCCCTGGACCCTCCCAGACAGCTGGCCGCACACTGAGCACATCGAGCCGCCGTGGACTTAGGTCCTCATCTCTACCCAACATCGGTTTTCAGGTTTCAGAACCTAGACCTTAACTCCAATCACTGCCCAGGGTTGAAGGTGATGCAGAAATCAGAACTCCTTCCCCATGGCAAGAAACTTTGTGGTTGGCATGTTGTCCAACGTTCAGTGTAGTTGAAACCAGTGTGGCCCATGAGGCCCCGCCCATGCTCGCCGGCCACATTGGTCACAAACGCACATTGTGACCCTCAGGCTCAGCCCAGTCCTCAAGTAAGGCCACTCAGTGGCTGGATGAAGAGATAGCATATTGGGCTTGCCTTGCCCCTAGGACCCAATTTTTAACCATAGTTCGGGTTGTCCCTTCAGTCTTCCCCACGGCTTTGCTTTGGAATTCCTCTTTTGGTGGGACACCTGAGGAAACAAAACTGAAATGAGTCGTCCCATCCCACAGATTGACGAAAAGCAATTGGGAATCGGGCCAAATCCTCAGAGAGGAAGATTCGTCCATGGCCCCTGAGGCCTCCCCGACATTCCACGGCCATCGCTGATACAAAATCCAGAGACAAAAGCCTGAGCAAGCGCCTCAGACTCGCACTTTCTTCATTTCCTGAAGAGTTCTTCACATGGTTTGTAGATCGGGCCTGCCATACCTACGTCCCCAAACCTAAGCTGAGTTTGTGTTTTCAGACTTCTGTCCTCAAAGTCTTGGGCCACACACCCTCCAGGCTGGACCCCGGGAGGCACACATTAGGACTGGGACTACCAATCCATGGGAATTCTGCCCATTCCATGGTCCAAAATCATACAAATTAGGAGAAACCTCCAAAGTCCCTGAGGCCATCCCAATAGTGTAGGTCGCCCGGAAAAAAAAGTGCTCTCTGACACCAGCTGATAATCGACCTCCACTCATACCATAGATGGATGTCCCCAGAGAAGAAGATTGAACCAGAAAGGACCGTAGGCCATAATAGGATCCTTTGATTTGGGTTACAGCCATGTGTCCTCAAAAGCCTGATTCCAATACGAGCATAGGGGTTTTCCTGAGGCACCCATCAGAACTCATCTCGTCTCCACAAGGAAACCTGTGCATGGGAGCCATGTCCAAAGCTTAGGAGAGTACTTCAGGGTCCCGGTGCCACCGCCCCATTCCAAGGCCCTCATGGACACAAAAACACATTAGGACCCATCCTCAGGAAAGTCCATTTCAACTCAGCCATCCCGGTTGCTCCGGCAGAGCCATCAGATCTAAACTGTGTTGTTGCTAGGAGACAATTGGAATGCGAGGCGGGCTTCCCAGGCATCCATCCGCGAACTGTGCTCTGGAGTCATTCCATATGGGATGTCCTGGAGCTGTCCAACAGGTCTCAATTGTCCCGCAGAAGGAATCCTTGAAGGGGGCATCCCACAACTCCCAACGTGGGAAAACCTCACTGGCCCCGAGATTCCGCTCCCTTCATGAAGCGGCCGTCATGCACAGAAACTCCAACCTGAGCCAACGTCTGATCCTTGCCCTGACTTCAGATGCATGAGATATTGGTTCAGATCTGCAGGGGGTACCTTCCGTGCCCTCACCCTGAAACCCAAGTCTAGCTTGTCTTCTCAGACTTCCGTCCTCACACTCCTGGCCCCGAAGCCCTCTAGTTTGTCAATTCCGGACCCACAATGCAGCACTCTGCCTGCCCTCTAGAAAAAAAAATTATTGCCTCATGAGCTGCCCAGGCACCTTAAATGAGGATAAACCTACACAGCACTCGACGTTACCCAAATTATATAGTCTAACCTGGGCACTAATTCACTGTCGAACACAACCTGAGCCCGGACCTCCTGACCAACACCCCGAAAGCTGACCGCACACTGAGCACATAAAACCCACCATGGCCTTAGGTCATCATCTCTTCCCTACCTCCGTTTTCAGGCTTCAGAACCGAGAGCTTATCTCCAATCACTGCCCAGGGGTGAGTGTGATGCAGAAATCAGAACTCCTCCTTACCCATGGCAAGAACCCTTGTGGTTGGCACGTTGTCCAACGTTCAGTGTAGGAGAAACCAGCATTCACACTGAGGCCCCGCCCCTTCTTGCGTGCGAAGAGGGCATACATACGCATTGTGACCCTCAGCATGAGTCCTGTCCTCTAGTAAGTCCACTCAGTGGCTGGACCAGTAGATGTCATAATGGGCTTGACATGTCCCTAGACCCCAATTTTTAACCAGATTTCTGACTGTCCAGTCGCCCCTCCCCAGGGCTCTACTCTGGAATCCCTCATTTGGTGGGACACCTGAGGTTAAAAAAGAAAACAACAACAACAACAACAACAACAACAACAACAACAACAACAAAAACGGACTTCTTCCAGCCCAGAGATTGACCCCAAACTCTTTGGACGGGGCCAAACCACCAGAGAGTAAGACTCGTCCATTTCCCATGAAGTCACCCAGAAATTCCACGACCATGAGTGACACGATATCCAGAGACAAAAACTTGAGCAGGAGCCTCACACTCGCCCTTTTTTCAAATTCCGAAGAGTTCTCCTCATGGTCTGTAGGTCAGTCCTGCCATACCTATGACCCGAAACATAAGCCGAGTTTGTGTTTTCAGACAACTGTCCAAACAGCCCTGGCCTACACAACCTACAGGCTCAGGCCCCTGGAGCCAAACCTGAGGACTATACTTGCCCTCTCCAAGAAAATTGTGTGTGCCCATTCCAATGGCCACAACGCTTCTAATAGGATAAACCTCCAAAGTCCTTGATCCATCTCAATAGTGGTGGCTTCCCAGGAAAAATAGGGGCAATCGGAGCCCAACTGAGCACCTACCTGCACTCAGACCCATAGACAGATGTTTCCAGAGGTAAAAAGGAAAGAACAGGCCCCTAGGTACTCTTCAGATCCATTTCTTTGGTTGCCAGGCATCTCTCGTCAGAGGCCTGGATTTCAAAAGCAGCATATAGCTGTTTCTTGACTCACCCATCAGAAAACATCTCATCTACACATGGGAAACTTGTACGTTGGCGCTGTGTCAAAGCGTCTGTTTTGGAGAACCCTTTAGGGCCCCAGTGCCATCGCTTCATTCCAAGGTCTCCATAGACACAAAAGCACATTAGGACCCATCCCCAGGGGTGTCCATTTCAACTCAGCGTCCTCAGTTGCTCCCCATAGATCCAGGAGATCTAACCTGTCTTGTTGCTAGGAGACAATTGGAATGCGAGGTGAGCTTCCCAGCAATCCATCCTTAGAACCCTGCTCAGAATCATTGGCCTGGACCCAAACAAAAGGTCTCAATTGTTCTGCAGAAGACTCTCTGCAGTTTGGAGCTTCTCACAACTCCCATCGTGGGAAAACCCCCATGGCCTCGTGATGCCCCCCCATTCATGAAGGGGCCATCAGGGACAGAAACTCCAACCTGAGCGATCGTCTGATCCTCGCCCTGACTTCAGATGCACGAGATCTCGATTCAGGTCTGTAGATTGTGCCTGCCATGGCCTCACCCAGAAACCTAAGCCTAGCTTGTGTTCTCAGACTTTGATCGTCAGAGTACTGGCCACAAGCCTTCCAGTTTGACAATCCAGAACTAGAATGCAGCACCCTTCCCGCCCTCCAGAAGAAAAAACATTGTCCTCTGGGGCTACCCAGTAACCCCAAATGAGGATCAACCTGCACCGACTTTGGCTGTACCCCAAATACATAGGCTGACAAGGGCGCTAATGCCCTTTGTGACACAGGCTGAGCTTGGACCCCTTGCCCCTCCCAGACAGCTGGCCGCACACTGAGCACATCGAGCCGCCTTGGCCTTAGGTCGTCATCTCTTCCCAACCTCGGTTTTCAGGTTTCAGAACCTAGACCTTATCTCCAATCACTGCCCAGGGTTGAAGGTGATGCAGAAATCAGAACTCCTTCCCCATGGCAAGACCTTGTGGTTGGCATGTTGTCCAACGTTCAGTGTAGTTGAAACCAGTGTGGCCCATGAGGCCCCACCCATGCTCGCCGGCCACATTGGTCACAAACGCACATTGTGACCCTCAGGCTGAGCCTATTCCTCAAGTAAGGCCACTCAGTGGCTGGATGAAGAGATAGCATATTGGGCTTGCCTTGCCCCTAGGACCCAATTTTTAACCATAGTTCGGGTTGTCCCTTCAGTCTTCCCCACGGCTTTGCTTTGGAATTCCTCTTTTGGTGGGACACCTGAGGTAACAAAACTGAAATGAGTCGTCCCATTCCACAGATTGACGAAAAGCAATTGGGAATCGGGCCAAATCCTCAGAGAGGAAGATTCGTCCATGGCCCATGAGGCCTCCCCGACATTTCACGGCCATCGCTGATACAAAATCCAGAGACAAAAGCCTGAGCAAGCGCCTCAGACTCGCACTTTCTTCATATCCTGAAGAGTTCTTCTCATGGTTTGTAGATCGGGCCTGCCATACCTACTTCCCCTAACCTAAGCTGAGTTTGTGTTTTCAGATTTCTGTCCTCAAAGTCTTAAGCCACACACCCTCCAGGCTGGGCCCCAGGAGACACACATTAGGACTGGGACTACCAGTCCATGGGAATTCTGCCCATTCCATGGTCCAAAATCATACAAATTAGGAGAAACCTCCAAGGTCCCTGAGGCCATCCCAATAGTGTAGGTCGCCCGGAAAAAAAAGGGCTCTCTGAAACCAGCTGATAATCGACCTCCACTCATACCATAGATGGATGTCCCCCGAGAAGATGATTGAACCAGAAAGGACCCTAGGACATAATAGGATCCATTGCTTTGGGTTACAGGCATGTGTCCTCAAAAGCCTGATTCCAATACGAGCATAGGGGTTTTCCTGAGGCACCCTTCAGAACTCATCTCGTCTCCACAAGGAAACCTGTGCATGGGAGCCATGTCCAAAGCTTAGGAGAGTACTTCAGGGTCCCGGTGCCACCGCCCCATTCCAAGGCACTCATGGACACAAAAACACATTAGGACCCATCCTCAGGAAAGTCCATTTCAATTCAGCCACCCCGGTTGCTCCGGCAGAGCCATCAGATCTAAACTGTATTGTTGCTAGGAGACAATTGGAATGCGAGGCGGGCTTCCCAGGCATCCATCCATGAACGGTGCTCTGGAGTCATTCCATATGGGATGTCCTTGAGCTGTCCAACAGGTCTCAATTGTCCCGCAGAAGGAATCCTTGAAGGGGGCTTCTCACAACTCCCAACGTGGGAAAACCTCAATGGCCCCGAGATTCCGCTCCCTTCATGAAGCGGCCGTCATGCACAGAAACTCCAACCTGAGCCAACGTCTGATCCTCGCCCTGACTTCAGATGCATGAGATATTGTTTCAGATCTGCAGGGGGTACCTGCCGTGCCCTCACCCTGAAACCCAAGTCTAGCTTGTCTTCTCAGACTTCCGTCCTCACACTCCTGGCCCCGAAGCCCTCTAGTTTGTCAATTCCGGACCCACAATGCAGCACTCTGCCTGCCCTCTAGAAAAAAAATTATTGCCTCATGAGCTGCCCAGGCACCTTAAATGAGGATAAACCTACACAGCACTCGACGTTACCCAAATTATATAGTCTAACCTGGGCACTAATGCACTGTCGTAAACAACCTGAGCCCGGACCGCCTGACCAACACCCAGAAAGCTGACCGCACACTGAGCACATAAAACCCGCCATGGCCTTAGGTCATCATCTCTTCCCAAACTCCGTTTTCAGGCTTCAAAACCGAGACCTTATCTCCAATCACTGCCCAGGGGTGAGTGTGAAGCAGATATCAGAACTCCTTCTTACCCATGGCAAGAACCCTTGTGGTTGGCACGTTGTCCAACGTTCAGTGTAGGAGAAACCAGCATTCACCCTGAGGCCCCGCCCATTCTTGCGTGCGAAGAGGGCATACATACGCATTGTGACCCTCAGCATGAGTCCTGTCCTCTAGTAAGTCCTCTCAGTGGCTGGACAATTAGATGTTATAATGGGCTTGACATGTCCCTAGGCCCCAATTTTTAACCAGATTTCTGATTGTCCAGTCTCCCCTCCCCAGGGCTCTACTCTGGAATCCCTCATTTTGTGGGACACCTGAGGTTAAAAAAGAAAACAACAACAACAACAACAACAACAACAAAAAAAAAACGGACTTCTTCCAGCCCATATATTGACCCCAAACTCTTTGGACGGGGCCAATCCACCAGAGAGTAAGATTCGTCCATTTCCCATGAAGTCACCCAGAAATTCCACGACCATGAGTGACACGATATCCAGAGACAAAAACTTGAGCAGGAGCCTCACACTCGCCCTTTTTTCAAATTCCGAAGAGTTCTCCTCATGGTCTGTAGGTCAGTCCTGCCATACCTATGACCCGAAACATAAGCCGAGTTTGTGTTTTCAGACAACTGTCCAAACAGCCCTGGCCTACACAACCTACAGGCTCAGACCCCTGTACCCAAACCTGAGGACTATACTTGCCCTCTCCAAGGGATTTGTGTGTGCCCATTCCAATGGCCACAACCCTTCAAATAGGATAAACCTCCAAAGTGCCTGATCCATCTCAATAGTGGTGGCTTCCCAGGAAAAACAGGGGCAATCTGAGCCCAACTGAGCACCTACCTGCACTCACACCCATAGACAGATATCTCCAGAGGTAAAAAGTAAAGAACAGGCCCCTAGGAACTTATCAGATCCATTGCTTTGGTTTCCCGGCATCTCTCCTCAGAGGCCTGGATTTCAAAACAGCATATAGCTGTTTCTTGACTCACCCATCAGAAAACATCTCATCTACACATGGGAAACTTGCACGTTGGAGCTGTGTCAAAGCCTCTGTTTAGGAGATCCCTTTAGGGCCCCAGTGCCACCGCTTCATTCCAAGGTCTCCATAGACACAAAAGCACATTAGGACCCATCCCCAGGGGTGTCCATTTCAACTCAGCGTCCTCTGTTGCTCCCCACAGATCCAGGAGATCTATCCTGTTTTGTTGCTAGGAGACAATTGGAATGCAAGGTGGCCTACCCAGCCATCCATCCTTAGAACCCTACTCAGAATCATTGGCCTGGACCCATACAACAGGTCTCAATTGTTCTGCAGAAGACTCTCTGCAGTTTGGAGCTTCTCACAACTCCCATCGTGGGAAAACCCCCATGGCCTCGTGATGCCCCCCCATTTATGAAGAGGCCATCAGGGACAGAAACTCCAACCTGAGCGATCGTCTGATCCTCGCCCTGACTTCAGATGCACGAGATCTCGATTCAGGTCTGTAGATTGTGCCTGCCATGTCCTCACCGAGAAACCTAAGCCTAGCTTGTGTTCTCAGACTTTGGTCGTCAGATTACTGGCTCACAAGCCCTCCAGTTTGACAATCCAGATCTAAAATGCAGCACCCTTCCCGCTCTCCAGAAGAAAAAACATTGTCCTCTGGGGCTACCCAGTAACCCCAAATGAGGATCAACCTGCACCGACTTTGGCTGTACCCCAAATATATAGGCTGACCCGGGCGCTAATGCCCTTTCTGACACAGGCTGAGCCTGGACCCCTTGCCCCTCCCAGGCAGCTGGCCGCACACTGAGCACATCGAGCCGCCTTGGCCTTAGGTCGTAATCCCTTCCCAACCTCGGTTTTCAGGTTTCAGAACTTAGACCTTATCTCCAATCACTGCCCAGGGTTGAAGGTGATGCAGAAATCAGAACTCCTTCCCCATGGCAAGAAACCTTGTGGTTGGCATGTTGTCCAACGTTCAGTGTAGTTGAAACCAGTGTGGCCCATGAGGCCCCGCCAATGCTCGCCGGCCACATTGGTCACAAACGCACATTGTGACCCTCAGGCTGAGCCCAGTCCTCAAGTAAGGCCACTCAGTGGCTGGATGAAGAGATAGCATATTGGGCTTGCTTTGGCCCTAGGCCCCAATTTTTAACCATAGTTCGGGTTGTCCCTTCAGTCTTCCCCATGGCTTTGCTTTGGAATTCCTCTTTTGGTGGGACACCTGAGGTAACAAAACTGAAATGAGTCGTCCCATCCCACAGATTGACGAAAAGCAATTGGGAATCGTCCAAATCCTCAGAGAGGAAGATTCGTCCATGGCCCATGAGGCCTCCCCGACATTCCACGGCCATCGCTGATACAAAATCCAGAGACAAAAGCCTGAGCAAGCGCCTCAGACTCGCACTTTCTTCATATCCTGCAGAGTTCTTCTCATGGTTTGTAGATCGGGCCTGCTATACCTACGTCCCCAAACCTAAGCTGAGTTTGTGTTTTCAGACTTCTGTCCTCAAAGTCTTAGGCCACACATCCTCCCGGCTGGGCCCCTGGAGACACACATTAGGACTAGGACTACCAATCCATGGGAATTCTGCCCATTCCATGGTCCAAAATCATACAAATTAGGAGAAACCTCCAATGTCCCTGAGGCCATCCCAATAGTGTAGGTCGCCCGGAACAAACAAGGGCTGTCTGACACCAGCTGATAATCGACCTCCACTCATACCATAGATGGATGTCCCCAGAGAAGAAGATTGAACCAGAAAGTACCCTAGGCCATAATAGGATCCATTGCTTTGGGTTACAGGCATGTGTCCTCAAAAGCCTGATTCCAATACGAGCATAGGGGTTTTCCTGAGGCACCCATCAGAACTCATCTCGTCTCCACAAGGAAACCTGTGCATGGGAGCCATGTCCAAAGCTTAGGAGAGTACTTCAGTGTCCCGGTGCCACCGCCCCATTCCAAGGCCCTCATGGACACAAAAACACATTAGGACCCATCCCCAGGAAAGTCCATTTCAACTCAGCCACCCCGGATGCTCCGGCAGAGCCATCAGATCTAAACTGTCTTGTTGCTAGGAGACAATTGGAATGCGACGGGGGCTTCCCAGGCATCCATCCGCGAACGGTGCTCTGGAGTCATTCCATAAGGGATGTCCTGGAGCTGTCCAACAGTTCTCAATTGTCCCGCAGAAGGAATCCTTGAAGGGGGCATCTCACAGCTCCCAACGTGGTAAAACCTCAATGGCCCCGAGATTCCGCTCCCTTCATGAAGCGGCCGTCATGCACAGAATAGCCAACCTGAGCCAACGTCTGATCCTCGCCCTGACTTCAGATGCATGAGATATTGTTTCAGATCTGCAGGGGGTACCTTCCGTGCCCTCACCCTGAAACCCAAGTCTAGCTTGTCTTCTCAGACTTCCGTCCTCACACTCCTGGCCCAGAAGCCCTCTAGTTTTTCAATTCCGGACCCACAATGCAGCACTCTGCCTGCCCTCTAGAAAAAAAATTATTGCCTCATGAGCTGCCCAGGCACCTTAAATGAGGATAAACCTACACAGCACTCGACGTTACCCAAATTATATAGTCTAACCTGGGCACTAATGCACTGTTGAAAACAACCTGAGCCCGGACCGCCTGACCAACACCCAGAAAGCTGACCGCACACTGAGCACATAAAACCCGCCATGGCCTTAGGTCATCATCTCTTCCCTAACTCCGTTTTCAGGCTTCAGAACCGAGACCTTATCTCCAATCACTGCCCAGGGGTGAGTGTGATGCAGATATCAGAACTCCTTCTTACCCATGGCAAGAACCCTTGTGGTTGGCACGTTGTCCAACGTTCAGTGTAGGAGAAACCAGCATTCACCCTGAGGCCCCGCCCATTCATGCGTGCGAAGAGGGCATACATACGCATTGTGACCCTCAGCATGAGTCCTGTCCTCTAGTAAGTCCTCTCAGTGGCTGGACCATTAGATGTTATAATGGGCTTGACATGTCCCTAGGCCCCAATTTTTAACCAGATTTCTGATTGTCCAGTCTCCCCTCCCCAGGGCTCTACTCTGGAATCCCTCATTTTGTGGGACACCTGAGGTTAAAAAAGAAAACAACAACAACAACAACAAAAAAAAACGGACTTCTTCCAGCCCATATATTGACCCCAAACTCTTTGGACGGGGCCAAACCACCAGAGAGTAAGACTCGTCCATTTCCCTTGAAGTCACCCAGAAATTCCACGACCATGAGTGACACGATATCCAGAGACAAAAACTTGAGCAGGAGCCTCACACTCGCCCTTTTTTCAAATCGAAGAGTTCTCCTCATGGTCTGTAGGTCAGTCCTGCCATACCTATGACCCCAAACATAAGCCGAGTTTGTGTTTTCAGACAACTGTCCAAACAGCCCTGGCCTACACAACCTACAGGCTCAGGCCCCTGGAGCCAAACCTGAGGACTATACTTGCCCTCTCCAAGGGAATTGTGTGTGCCCATTCCAATGGCCACAACCCTTCTAATAGGATAAACCTCCATATCCCTGATCCATCTCAATAGTGTTGGCTTCCCAGGAAAAACAGGGGCAATCGGAGCCCAACTGAGCACCTACCTGCACTCAGAACCATAGACAGATGTCTCCAGAGGTAAAAAGGAAAGAACAGGCCCCAAGGCACTAATCAGATCCATTGCTTTGGTATCCCGGCATCTCTCCTCAGACGCCTAGATTTCAAAACAGCATATAGCTGTTTCTTGACTCACCCATCAGAAAACATCTCATCTACACATGGGAAACTTGCACGTTGGAGCTGTGTCAAAGCCTCTGTTTAGGAGATCCCTTTAGGGCCCCAGTGCCACCGCTTCATTCCAAGGTCTCCATAGACACAAAAGCACATTAGGACCCATCCCCAGGGGTGTCCATTTCAACTCAGCGTCCTCTGTTGCTCCCCACAGATCCAGGAGATCTATCCTGTCTTGTTGCTAGGAGACAATTGGAATGCAAGGTGGGCTACCCAGCCATCCATCCTTAGAACCCTGCTCAGAATCATTGGCCTGGACCCATACAACAGGTCTCAATTGTTCTGCAGAAGACTCTCTGCAGTTTGGAGCTTCTCACAACTCCCATCGTGGGAAAACCCCCATGGCCTCGTGATGCCCCCCCATTCATGAAGAGGCCATCAGGGACAGAAACTCCAACCTGAGCGATCGTCTGATCCTCGCCCTGACTTCAGATACACGAGATCTCGATTCAGGTCTGTAGATTATGCCTGCCATGGCCTCACCCAGAAAACTAAGCCTAGCTTGTGTTCTCAGACTTTGGTCGTCAGACTACTGGCCCACAAGCCCTCCAGTTTGGCAATCCAGATCTAAAATGCAGCACCCTTCCCGCCCACCAGAAGAAAAAAAATTGTCCTCTGGGGCTACCCAGTAACCCCAGATGAGGATCAACCTGCACCGACTTTGGCTGTAACCCAAATACATAGGCTGACCAGGGCGCTAATGCCCTTTCTGACACAGGCTGAGCCTGGACCCCTTGCCCCTCCCAGACAGCTGGCCGCACACTGAGCACATCGAGCCGCCTTGGCCTTAGGTCGTAATCTCTTCCCAACCTCGGTTTTCAGGTTTCAGAACTTAGACCTTATCTCCAATCACTGCCCAGGGTTGAAGGTGATGCAGAAAATAGAAATCCTTCCCCATGGCAAGAAACCTTGTGGTTGGCATGTTGTCCAACGTTCAGTCTAGTTGAAACCAGTGTGGCCCATGAAGCCTCGCCCATGCTCGCCGGCCACATTGGTCACAAACGCACATTGTGACCCTCAGGCTGAGCCAGGTCCTCAAGTAAGGCCACTCAGTGGCTGGATGAAGAGATAGCATATTGGGCTTGCCATTCCCCTAGGCCCCAATTTTTAACCATAGTTCGGGTTGTCCCTTCAGTCTTCCCCACGGCTTTACTTTGGAATTCCTCTTTTGGTGGGACAACTGAGGTAACAAAACTGAAATGAGTCGTCCCATCCCACAGATTGACGAAAAGCAATTGGGAATCGGGCCAAATCCTCAGAGAGGAAGATTCGTCCATGGCCCATGAGGCCTCCCCGACATTCCACGGCCATCGCTGATACAAAATCCAGAGACAAAAGCCTGAGCAAGCGCCTCAGACTCGCACTTTCTTCATATCCTGAAGAGTTCTTCTCATGCTTTGTAGATCGGGCCTGCCATACCTACGTCCCCAAACCTAAGCTGAGTTTGTGTTTTCAGACTTCTGTCCTCAAAGTCTTAGGCCACACACCCTCCCGGCTGGGCCCCTGGAGACACACATTAGAACTAGGACTACCAATCCATGGGAATTCTGCCCATTCTATGGTCCAAAATCATACAAATTAGGAGAAACCTCCAAAGTCCCTGAGGCCATCACAATAGTATAGGTCGCTGGAACAAACAAGGGCTGTCTGACACCAGCTGATAATCGACCTCCACTCATACCATAGATGGATGTCCCCAGAGAAGAAGATTGAACCAGAAAGGACCCTAGGCCATAATAGGATCCATTGCTTTGGGTTACAGGCATGTGTCCTCAAAAGCCTGATTCCAATACGAGCATAGGGGTTTTCCTGAGGCACCCATCAGAACTCATCTCGTCTCCACAAGGAAACCTGTGCATGGGAGCCATGTCCAAAGCTTAGGAGAGTACTTCAGGGTCCCGGTGCCACCGCCCCATTCCAAGGCCCTCATGGACACAAAAACACATTAGGACCCATCCTCAGGAAAGTCGATTTCAACTCAACCACCCCGGTTGCTCCGGCAGAGCCATCAGATCTAAACTGTCTTGTTGCTAGGAGAAAATTGGAATGCGAGGCGGGCTTCCCAGGCATCCATCCGCGAACGGTGCTCTGGAGTCATTCCATAAGGGATGTCCTGGATCTGTCCAACAGGTCTCAATTGTCCCGCAGAAGGAATCCTTGAAGGGGGCATCCCACAACTCCCAACGTGTGAAAACCTCAATGGCCCCGAGATTCCGCTCCCTTCATGAAGCGCCCGTCATGCACAGAATAGCCAACCTGAGCCAACGTCTGATCCTCGCCCTGACTTCAGATGCATGAGATATTGGTTCAGATCTGCAGGGGGTACCTGCCATGCCCTCACCCTGAAACACAAGTCTAACTTGTCTTCTCAGACTTCCGTCCTCACACTCCTAGCCCCGAAGCCCTCTAGTTTGTCAATTCCGGACCCACAATGCAGCACTCTGCCTGCCTTCTAGAAAAAAAATTATTGCCTCATGAGCTGCCCAGGCACCTTAAATGAGGATAAACCTACACAGCACTCGACGTTACCCAAATTATATAGTCTAACCTGGGCACTATTGCATTGTCGAACACAACCTGAGCCCGGACCGCCTGACCAACACCCCGAAAGCTGACCGCACACTGAGCACATAAAACCCGCCATGGCCTTAGGTCATCATCTCTTCCCTACCTCCGTTTTCAGGCTTCAGAACCGAGACCTTATCTCCAATCACTGCCCAGGGGTGAGTGTGATGCAGATATCAGAACTCCTCCTTACCCATGGCAAGAACGCTTGTGGTTGGCACGTTGTCCAACGTTCAGTGTAGGAGAAACAAGCATTCACCCTGGGGCCCCGCACATTCTTGCGTGCGACGAGGGCATACATACGCATTGTGACCCTCAGCATGAGTCCTGTCCTCTAGTAAGTCCTCTCAGTGGCTGGACCATTAGATGTTATAATGGGCTTGACATGTCCCTAGGCCCCAATTTTTAACCAGATTTCTGATTGTCCATTCGCCCCTCCCCAGGGCTCTACTCTGGAATCCCTCATTTGGTGGGACACCTGAGGTTAAAAAAGAAAACAACAACAACAAAAAAAAAAAAAAAAAAAACGGACTTCTTCCAGCCCATAATTGACCCCAAACTCTTTGGACGGGGCCAACCCCCAGAGAGTAAGACTCGTCCATTTCCCATGAATTCACCCAGAAATTCCACGACCATGAGTGACACGATATCCAGAGACAAAAACTTGAGCAGGAGCCTCACACTTGCCCATTTTTCAAATTCCGAAGAGTTCTCCTCATGGTCTGTAGGTCAGTCCTGCCATACCTATGACCCGAAACATAAGCCGAGTTTGTGTTTTCAGACAACTGTCCAAACAGCCCTGGCCTACACAACCTACAGGCTCAGGCCCCTGGAGCCAAACCTGAGGACCGTACTTACCCTCTCCAAGGGAATTGTGTGTGCCCATTCCAATGGCCACAACCCTTCAAATAGGATAAACCTCCAAAGTCCCTGATCCATCTCAATAGTGTTGGCTTCCCAGGAAAAACAGGGGAAATCTGAGCCCAACTGCGCACCTACCTGCACTCAGACCCATAGACAGATGTCTCCAGAGGTAAAAAGGAAAGAACAGGCCCCTAGGCACTAATCAGATCCATTGCTTTGGTTTCCAGGCATCTCTCCTCAGAGGCCTGGATTTCAAAAGCAGCATATAGCTGTTTCTTGACTCACCCATCAGAAAACATCTCATCTACACATGGGAAACTTGCACGTTGGAGCTGTTTCAAAGCCTCTGTTTAGGAGAACCCTTTAGGGCCCCAGTGCCACCGCTTCATTCCAAGGTCTCATTAGACACAAAAGCACATTAGGACCCATCCCCAGGGGTGTCCATTTCAACTCAGCGTCCTCGGTTGCTCCCCACAGATCCAGGAGATCTATCCTGTCTTGTTGCTAGGATACAATTGGAATGCGAGGTGGGCTACCCAGCCATCCATCCTTAGAATCCTGCTCAGAATCATTGGCCTGGACCCAAACAACAGGTCTCAATTGTTCTGCAGAAGACTCTCTGCAGTTTGGAGCTTCTCACAACTCCCATCGTGGGAAAACCCCCATGGCCTCGTGATGCCCCCCCATTCATGAAGGGGCCATCAGGGACAGAAACTCCAACCTGAGCGATCGTCTGATCCTCGCCCTGACTTCAGATGCACGAGATCTCGATTCAGGTCTGTAGATTGTGCCTGCCATGGCCTCACCCAGAAACCTAAGCCTAGCTTGTGTTCTCAGACTTTGGTCGTCCGACTACTGGCCTACAAGCCGTCCATTTTGGCAATCCAGGAATACAATGCAGCACCCTGCCCGCCCTCCAGAAGAAAATCATTGTCCTCTGGGGTTACCCAGTAACCCCAAATGAGGATCAACCTGCACCGACTTTGGCTGTACCCCAAATACATAGGCTGACCAGGGCGCTAATGCACTTTCTGACACAGGCTGAGCCTGGACCCCTGGCCCCTCCCAGACAGCTGGCCGCACACTGAGCACATCGAGCCGCCGTGGACTTAGGTCCTCATCTCTACCCAACCTCGGTTTTCAGGTTTCAGAACCTAGAACTTATCTCCAATCACTGCCCAGGGTTGAAGGTGATGCAGAAATCAGAACTCCTTCCCCATGGCAAGAAACCTTGTGGTTGGCATGTTGTCCAACGTTCAGTGTAGTTGAAACCAGTGTGGCCCATGAGGCCCCGCCCATGCTCGCCGGCCACATTGGTCACAAACGCACATTGTGACCCTCAGGCTGAGCCCAGTCCTCAAGTAAGGCCACTCAGTGGCTGGATGAAGAGATAGCATATTGGGCTTACCTTGCCCCTAGGCCCCAAGTTTTAACCAGAATTCGTGTTGTCCCTTCAGTCTTCCCCACGGCTTTGCTTTGTAATTCCTCTTTTGGTGGGACACCTGAGGAAACAAAACTGAAATGTGTCGTCCCATCCCACAGTTTGACGAAAAGCAATTGGGAATCGGGCCAAATCCTCAGAGAGGAAGATTCGTCCATGGCCCATGAGGCCTCCCCGACATTCCACAGCCATCGCTGATACAAAATCCAGAGACAAAAGCCTGAGCAAGCGCCTCAGACTCGCACTTTCTTCATATCCTGAAGAGTTCTTCAAATGGTTTGTAGATCAGGCCTGCCATACCTACGTCCCCAAACCAAAGCTGAGTTTGTGTTTTCAGACTTCTGTCCTCAAAGTCTTGGGCCACACACCCTCCAGGCTGGACCCCGGGAGACACACATTAGGACTGGGACTACCAATCCATGGGAATTCTGCCCATTCTATGGTCCAAAATCATACAAATTAGGAGAAACCTCCAAAGTCCCTGAGGCCATCGCAATAGTGTAGGTCGCCCGGAAAAAAAAGTGCTCTCTGACACCAGCTGATAATCGACCTCCACTCATACCATAGATGGATCTCCCCAGAGAAGAATATTGAACCAGAAAGGACCGTAGGCCATAATAGGATCCATTGATTTGGGTTACAGGCATGTGTCCTCAAAAGCCTGATTCCAATACGAGCATAGGCGTTTTCCTGAGGCACCCATCAGAACTCATCTCGTCTCCACAAGGAAACCTGTGCATGGGAGCCATGTCCAAAGCTTAGGAGAGTACTTCAGGTTCCCGGTGCCACCGCCCCATTCCAAGGCCCTCATGGACACAAAAACACATTAGGACCCATCCTCAGGAAAGTCCATTTCAACTCAGCCACCCCGGTTGCTCCGGCAGAGCCATCAGATCTAAACTGTCTTGTTGCTAGGAGACAATTGGAATGCGAGGCGGGCTTCCCAGGCATCCATCCGCGAACGGTGCTCTGGAGTCATTCCATATGGGATGTCCTGGAGCTGTCCAACAGGTCTCAATTGACCCGCAGAAGGAATCCTTGAAGGGGGCATCCCACACCTCCCAACGTGGGAAAACCTCAATGGCCCCGAGATCCCGCTCCCTTCATGAAGAGGCCGTCATGCACAGAATAGCCAACCTGAGCCAACGTCTGATCCTCGCCCTGACTTCAGATGCATGAGATATTGGTTCAGATCTGCAGGGGGTACCTTCCGTGCCCTCACCCTGAAACCCAAGTCTAGCTTGTCTTCTCAGACTTCCGTCCTCACACTCCTGCCCCCGAAGCCCTCTAGTTTGTCAATTCCGGACCCACAATGCAGCACTCTGCCTGCCCTCTAGAAAAAAAAAATTATTGCCTCATGAGCTGCCCAGGCACCTTAAATGAGGATAAACCTACACAGCACTCGACGTTACCCAAATTATATAGTCTAACCTGGGCACTAATGCACTGTCGAACACAACCTGAGCCCTGACCTCCTGACCAACACTAAGAAAGCTGACCGCACACTGAGCACATAAAACCCGCCATGGTCTTACGTCATCATCTCTTCCCTACCTCCGTTTTCAGGCTTCAGAACCGAGACCTTATCTCCAATCACTGCCCAGGGGTGAGTATGATGCAGAAATCAGAACTCCTCCTTACCCATGGCAAGAACCCTTGTGGTTGGCACGTTGTCCAACGTTCAGTGTAGGAGAAACCAGCATTCACACTGAGGCCCCGCCCCTTCTTGCGTGCGATGAGGGCATACATACGCATTCTGACCCTCAGCATGAGTCCTGTCCTCTAGTAAGTCCTCTCAGTGGCTGGACCATTAGATGTCATAATGGGCTTGACATGTCCCTAGGACCCAATTTTTAACCAGATTTCTGCTGTCCAGTTGCCCCTCCCCAGGGCTCTACACTGGAATCCCTCATTTGGTGGGACACCTGAGGTTAAAAAAGAAAACAACCACAACAACAACAAAAAAAAAACGGACTTCTTCCAGCCAATAGATTGACCCCAAACTCTTTGGACGGGGCTAAACCACCAGAGAGTAAGACTCGTCCATTTCCCTTGAAGTCACCCAGAAATTCCACGACCATGAGTGACACGATATCCAGAGACAAAAACTTGAGCAGGAGCCTCACACTCGCCCTTTTTTCGAATTCCGAAGAGTTCTCCTCATGGTCTGTAGGTCAGTCCTGCCATACCTATGACCCCAAACATAAGCCGAGTTTGTGTTTTCAGACAACTGTCCAAACAGCCCTGGCCTACACAACCTACAGGCTCAGGCCCCTGGAGCCAACCCTGAGGACTATACTTGCCCTCTCCAAGGGAATTGTGTGTGCCCATTCCAAAGGCCACAACGCTTCTAATAGGATAAACCTCCAAAGTCCTTGATTAATCTCAATAGTGGTGGCTTCCCAGGAAAAACAGGGGCAATCTGAGCCCAACTGAGCACCTACCTGCACTCAGATCCATAGACAGATGTCTCCAGGGGTAAAAATGAAAGAACAGGCCCCTAGGCACTAATCAGATCCATTTCTTTGGTTTCCAGCACTCTCCTCAGAGGCTTGGATTTCAAAACAGCATCTAGCTGTTCCTTGACTCACCCATCAGAAAACATCTCATCTACACATGGGAAACTTGCACGTTGGAGCTGTGTCAAAGCCTCTGTTTAGGAGAACCCTTTAGGGCCCCAGTGCCACCGCTTCATTCCAAGGTCTCCATAGACACAAAAGCACATTAGGACCCATCCCCAGGGGTGTCCATTTCAACTCAGCGTCCTCAGTTGCTTTCCACAGATCCAGGAGATCTAACCTATCTTGTTGCTAGGAGACAATTGGAATGCGAGGTGGGCTTCCCAGCCATCCATCCTTACAACCCTGATCAGAATCATTGGCCTGGACCCAAACAAAAGGTCTCAATTGTTCTGCAGAAGACTCTCTGCAGTTTGGAGCTTCTCACAACTCCCATCGTGGGAAAACCCCCATGGCCTCGTGATGCCCCCCCATTCATGAAGGGGCCATCAGGGACAGAAACTCCAACCTGAGCGATCGTCTGATTCCCGCTCTGACTTCAGATGCACGAGATCTCGATTTAGGTCTGTAGATTGTGCCTGCCATGGCCTCACCCAGAAACCTAAGCCTAGCTTGTGTTCTCAGACTTTGGTCGTCAGACTACTGGCCCACAAGCCGTCCAGTTTGGCAATCCAGAACTACAATGCAGCACCCTGCCCGCCCTCCAGAAGAAAAACATTGTCCTCTGGGGCTACCCAGTAACCCCAAATGAGCATCAACCTGCACCGACTTTGGCTGTACCCCAAATACATAGGCTGACCAGGGCGCTAATGCCCTTTCTGACACAGGCTGAGCCTGGACCCCTGGCCCCTCCCAGACAGCTGGCCACACAGTGAGCACATCGAGCCGCCGTGGTCTTAGGTCCTCATCTTTACCCAACCTCGGTTTTCAGGTCTCAGAACCTAGAACTTATCTCCAATCACTGCCCAGGGTTGAAGGTGATGCAGAAATCAGAACTCCTTCCCCATGGCAAGAAACCTTGTGGTTGGCATGTTGTCCAACGTTCAGTGTAGTTGAAACCAGTGTGGCCCATGAGGCCCCGCCCATGCTCGCCGGCCACATTGGTCACAAACGCACATTGTGACCCTCAGGCTGAGCCCAGTCCTCAAGTAAGGCCACTCAGTGGCTGGATGAAGAATTAGCATATTGGGCTTGCCTTGCCCCTAGGCACCAAGTTTTAACCATAGTTCGGGTTGTCCCTTCAGTCTTCCCCACGGCTTTGCTTTGGAATTCCTCTTTTGGTGGGACACCTGAGGTAACAAAACTGAAATGAGTCATCCCATCACACAGATTGACGAAAAGCAATTGGGAATCGGGCCAAATCCTCAGAGAGGAAGATTCGTCCATGGCCCATGAGGCCTCCCCGACATTCCACGGCCATCGCTGATACAAAATCCAGAGACAAAAGCCTGAGCAAGCGCCTCAGACTCGCACTTTCTTCATATCCTGAAGAGTTCTTCTCATGGTTTGTAGATCGGGCCTGCCATACCAACGTCCCCAAACCTAAGCTGAGTTTGTGTTTTCAGACTTCTGTCCTCAAAGTCTTGGGCCACACACCCTCCAGGCTGGACCCCGGGAGACACACATTAGGACTGGGACTACCATCCATGGGAATTCTGCCCATTCCATGGTCCAAAATCATACAAATTAGGAGAAACCTCCAAAGTCCCTGAGGCCATCCCAATAGTGTAGTTCGCCCGGAAAAAAAAGTGCTCTCTGACACCAGCTGATAATCGACCTCCACTCATACCATAGATGGATGTCCCCAGAGAAGAAGATTGAACCAGAAAGGACCGTAGGCCATAATAGGATCCATTGATTTGGGTTACAGGCATGTGTCCTCAAAAGCCTGATTCCAATACGAGCATAGGGGTTTTCCTGAGGCACCCATCAGAACTCATCTCGTCTCCACAAGGAAACCTGTGCATGGGAGCCATGTCCAAAGCTTAGGAGAGTACTTCAGGGTCCCGGTGCCACCGCCCCATTCCAAGGCCCTCATGGACACAAAAACACATTAGGACCCATCCTCAGGAAAGTCCATTTCAACTCAGCCACCCCGGTTGCTCCGGCAGAGCCATCAGATCTAAACTGTCTTGTTGCTAGGAGACAATTGGAATGCGTGGCGGGCTTCCCAGGCATCCATCCGCGAACGGTGCTCTGGAGTCATTCCATATGGGATGTCCTGGAGCTGTCCAACAGGTCTCAATTGTCCCGCAGAAGGAATCCTTGAAGGGGGCATCCCACAACTCCCAACGTGGGAAAACCTCACTGGCCCTGAGATTCCGCTCCCTTCATGAAGCGGCCGTCATTCACAGAATAGCCAACCTGAGCCAACGTCTGATCCTCGCCCTGACTTCAGATGAATGAGATATTGGTTCAGATCTGCAGGGGTTACCTTCCGTGCCCTCACCCTGAAACCCAAGTCTAGCTTGTCTTCTCAGACTTCCGTCCTCACACTCCTGGCCCCGAAGCCCTCTAGTTGTCAATTCCGGACCCACAATGCAGCACTCTGCCTGCACTCTAGAAAAAAAATTATTGCCTCATGAGCTGCCCAGGCACCTTAAATGAGGATAAACCTACACAGCACTCGACGTTACCCAAATTATATAGTCTAACCTGGGCACTAATGCACTGTCGAACACAACCTGAGCCCGGACCGCCTGACCAACACCCCGAAAGCTGACCGTACACAGAGCACATAAAACCCGCCATGGCCTTAGGTCATCATCTCTTTCCTACCTCCGTTTTCAGGCTTCAGAACCGAGACCTTATCTCCAATCACTGCCCAGGGGTGAGTGTGATGCAGAAATCAGAACTCCTCCTTACCAATGGCAAGAACCCTTGTGGTTGGCACATTGTCCAACGTTCAGTGTAGGAGAAACCAGCATTCACCCTGAGGCCCCGCCCATTCTTGTGTGCGATGAGGGCATACATACGCATTGTGACCCTCAGCATGAGTCCTGTTCTCTAGTAAGTCCTCTCAGTGGCTGGACCATTAGATGTCATAATGGGCTTGACATGTCCCTAGGCCCCAATTTTTAACCAGATTTCTGATTGTCCAGTCGCCCCTCCCCAGGGCTCTACTCTGGAATCCCTCATTTGGTGGGACACCTGAGGTTAAAAAAGAAAAAAAAAAAAAAAACGGACTTCTTCCAGCCCACAGATTGACCCTAAACTCTTTGGACGGGGCCAAACTGCCAGAGAGTAAGACTCATCCATTTCCCATGAAGTCACCCAGAAATTCCACGACCATGTGTGACACGATATCCAGAGACAAAAACTTGAGCAGGAGCCTCACACTCGCCCTTCTTTCAAATCCCGAAGAGTTCTCCTCATGGTCTGTAGGTCAGTCCTGCTATACCTATGACCCGAAACATAAGCCGAGTTTGTGTTTTCAGACAACTATCCAAACAGCCCTGGCCTACCCAACCTACAGGCTCAGGCCCCTGGAGCCAAACCTGAGAACTGTACTTGCCCTCTCTAAGGGAATTGTGTGTGCCCATTCCAATGGCCACAACCCTTCTAATAGGATAAACCTCCAAAGTCCATGATCCATCTCAATAGTGGTGTCTTCCCAGGAAAAACAGGGGCAATCTGAGCCCAACTGAGCACCTACCTGCACTCAGACCCATAGACAGTTGTCCCCAGAGGTACAAAGGAAAGAACAGGCCCCTAGGCACTAATCAGATCCATTGCTTTGGTTTCCAGGCATCTCTCCTGAGAGGCCTGGATTTCAAAACAGCATCTAGCTGTTTCTTGACTCACCCATCAGAAAACATCTCATCTACACGAAAAACTTGCACGTTGGAGCTGTGTCAAAGCTTCTGTTTAGAAGAATTCTTTAGGGCCCCAGTGCCACCGCTTCATTCCAAGGTCTCCATAGACACAAAAGCACATTACGACCCATCCCCAGTGGTTTCCATTTCAACTAGCCTCCTCGATTGCTTCCCAAAGATCAAGGAGATCTTACCTTTCTTGTTGCTAGGAGACAATTGGAATGCGAGGTGGGCTACCCAGCCATCCATCCTTAGAACCCTGCTCAGAATCATTGGAATGGAGCCAAACAACAGGTCTCAGTTGTCCTGCAGAAGACTCTCTGCAGTTTGGAAATCTCACAACTCCCATCGTGGGAAAACCCCCATGGCCTCGTGATGCCCCCCCATTCATGAGGGGCCATCAGGGACAGAAACTCCAACCTGAGCGATCGTCTGATCCTATCCCTGACTTATCCTCATGGTCTGTAGATCAGTCCTGCCATACCTATGACCCGAAACATAAGCCGAGTTTGTGTTTTCAGACAGCTGACCAAACAGCTCTGGCATACACACCCTACAGGCTCAGGGCCCTGGAGCCGAACCTGAGGACTGTACTTGCCCTCTACAAGAGAATTGTATGTGCCCATTCCAATGGCCAAAGCCCTACTAATAGTATAAACCTCCAAAGTCCCTGAGGCCATCCCAATAGTTGTGGCTTCCCAGGACAAACAGGGGCAATCTGAGCCCATCGGAGCACCTAAATGCACTCAGACCTGTAGACTCATGTCCCCAGAGGTAAGAAGGAACGAACAGGACCCTAGGCACTAATCGGAACCATTGTTTTGGTTTCCAGGCATCTCTCCTCCGAGGCCTGGATTTCAATACCAGCATATGGCTGTTTCTAGACTCACGCATCAGAACAAATCTCATCTACACATGGGAAACATGCACGTTGGAGCTGTTTCAAAGCCTCTGTTTAGGATAATGCTTCAGGGCCCCAGTGCCCCCACTTCATTCCTAGGTCTCCATAGACACAAAAACATATTAGGACACATCCCCAGGAGAGTCCATTTCAACTCAGCCTCCTCGGTTGCTCCCCCACATCCAGCAGATCTAACCTGTCTTGTTGCTTGGAGACAATTGGAATGCGAGGAGGTCTACCCAGCCATCCATCCTTAGAACCCTGCTTGGAATCGTTGGCCTGGAGGCAACCAACAGGTCTCAATTGTCCTGCAGAAAAATCTTTGCAGTTGGGATCTTCTCACAACTCCCATCGTGGGAAAACCCTTATGGCCTCGTGATCCACCCCCCCTTCAAGAAGGGACAGAAAGTCCAACAGGAGCAATCGCCTGTCTTTGCCCTGACTTCAGATGCATGAGATCTCGATTGCCATATTCTCACCCATAAACATAAGCCCTAGTTTGGGTTCTCAGACTTCCGTCCTCAGACTACTAGCCCACAAGCCCTCCAGTTTGGCAAACCGGAACTACAATGCTGCACTCTGCCTGCCCTTCAGAAGAAAAACATTGCCCTCTGGGGCTACCCAGAATCCCCAAATGAGGATCAACTTGCACGCCATTCGGCTGTACCCCAAATATGTAGGCTGACCTGGGCACTATTGCCCTTTCTGACCCAGCCAGAGCCTGGACCTCCAGGCCCCACCCAGACAGCTGGCCGCATACTAAGCACATCAGACCCGCCATGGCCTTGTGTCGTCATCTCTTCTCATCCTCGGTCCAGGCTTCAGAACCTAGACCTGATCTCCAATCACTGCCCTGGTTTGAAAATGATGCATAAAACAGAACTCTTTTCCCATGGCAAGAAACCTTGTGGTTGGCATGTTGTCCAACATTCAGTGTAGTTGAAACCAGTGTGGCCCATGAGGCCCCGCCCATGCTTGCGGGCCACATTGGTCACAAACACACATTGTGACCCTCAGCCTGAGCCCAGTCCTCAGGTAATGCCTCTGAGTGGCTGGATCCAGAGACGGCCATCGCTGATACAAAATCCAGAGACAAAAGCCTGAGAAAGCCCCTTAGACTCGCTCATTCTTCGTATCCTGAAGAGTTCTTCTCATGGTTTGTAGATCGGGCGTGCCATACCTAAGTTCCCAATCCTAAGCTGAGTTTGTGTTTTCAGATTTCTGTCCTTAAAGTCCTGGGCAACACTCCCTCCAGCTGGGGCCCCTGGAGCCACACATTTGGAATGCGCCCACCCAATCCTTGGGAATTCTGCCCATTCCATTGTCAAAAATCGTACAAATCAGGAGAACCTTCCAAAGTTCCTGAGGCCATCCCTCTAGTGTAGGTCGCCCGGGACAAAAAAAAAAAAAAAAAACGGTTTATACCAGCTGAGCATCTACCTCCACTCATACCAGAGATGGTTGTCCCCAGAGAAGAAGATTGAACCAGACAGGACCTGAGGCATTATCGGATCCATTGCTTTGGTTTACAGGCATGTCTCCTCAAAAGCCTGGATTCCAATACCAGCAGAGGGGATTTCCTGAGGCACACATCAGAACAAATCTGGTCTCCACAAGGAAACTTGTGCATGGGAGATATGTCCAAAGCTTAGGAGAATACTTCACGGCCCCGGTGCCACCGCCCCATTCCAAGGCCCTCATGGACACAAACACACGTTAGGACCCATCCTCTGGAAAGTGCATGTCAACTCAGCCACCCCGGTTGCTCCCGCAGATCCATTAGATCTAAACTGTCTTGTTGCTAGGAGACATTTGGAAGGCGAGGCGGACTTCCCAGGCATCCAACTCGAACGGTGCTCAGGAGTCATTCCATATGGGATGTCCTGGAGCTGTCCAATAGGTCTCAATGTCCCGCAAAAGGAATCCTTGAAGGGGGCATCCCACATCTCCCACCGTGGAAAAACTCCATGGCCTCGAGATTAGGCCCCCTTCATGAAGGGACGTCATGGACAAAAACTCCAACCTGAGCCAACGTCTGATCCTCGCCCTCACATCAGATGTATGAGATATTGGTTCAGATCTGCAGGGGGTACCTGCCGTGCCCTCACTCTGAATCCGAAGTCTAGCTTTTGTTCTCAGACTTAAGTCCTCACTCTCCTGGACCCCAAGCCCTCAAGTTTGGCAATTCCGGACCAACAATGAAGCACTCTGCCTGCCCTCTAGAACAAATATATTGCCTAATGAGCTGCCCAGGCAGCTTAAATGAGGATCAACATACACGGCACTCGAATGTACCCAAATTATATAGTCTAACCTGGGCACGAATGCACTGTCTGACACAACCTGAGCCCTGACCTCATGACCAACACCCAGACAGCTGACCGCACACTGAGCACATCAGTCCCGCCATGGCCTTAGGTCATCATCTCTTCCCTACCTCAGTTTTCAGGCTTCGGGGCCGAGTCCTTATCTCCAATCCATGTTCAGGGGTGAGTGTGATGCAGAAATCAGAACTCCTCCTTACCCATGGCAAGAAACCTTGTGGTTGGCATGTTGTCCAACGTTCAGTGTAGGAGAAACCAGCATTCACCCTGAGGCCCCGCCCATTCTTGAGTGCGACGAGAGCATAAACACGCATTGTGACCTCAGCGTGAGTCCTGTCCTCTAGTAAGTCCTCTCAGTGGATGGACCATTAGATGTCATAATGGGCTTGACATGTCCCTAGTCCCCAATTTTTAACCAGATTTCTGGTTGTCCAGTCGCCTTACCACAGGGCTCTACTCTGGAATCCCTCATTTGGTGGGACATCTGAGGTTGAAAAACAAAATGAAACAAATCAACCACAACAAAAGAACGGACTTCTTCCATCCCCAGAATGACCCCAAACTCTTTGGATGGGTCCGAACCCCCAGAGAGTAAGACTCGTCCATTTCCCATGAAGTCACCCGGCAATTTCACGACCATGAGTGACACGATATCCAGAGACAAAAACTTGAGCAAGAGCCTCACACTCGCCCTTTTTTCATATCCCGAAGTGTTCTCCTCATGGTCTGTAGATCAGTCCAGCCATACCTATTACCCAAAACATAAGCCGAGTTTGTGTTTTCAGACAACTGTCCAAACAGCTCTGGCCTACACACCCTACAGGCTCAGGGCCCTGGAGCCAAACCTGAGAACTGTACTTGCCCTCTCCAAGGGAATTGTATGTGCCCATTCCAATGGCCACAACCCTACTAGTAGGATAACCTCCAAAGTCCCTGAGGCCATCCCAATAGTTGTGGCTTCCCAGGACAAACAGGGGCAATCTGAGCCGATCTGAGCACCTACCTGCACTCAGACCTGTAGACTGATGTCCCCAGAGGTAAAAAGGAACGAACAGGCCCCTAGGCACTAATCGGATCCATTGCTTTGGTTTCCAGGCATCTCTCCTCAGAGGCCTGGATTTCAATACCAGCATATGGCTGTTTCTTGACTCACCCATCAGAACAAATCTCATCTACACATGGGAAACATGCACGTTGGAGCTGTGTCAAAGCCTCTGTTTAGGAGAACCCTTCAGGGCCCCAGGGCCACCGCTTCATTCAAAGGTCTCCATAGACACAAAAACAAATTAGGACACATCCACAGGAGAGTCCATTTCAACTCAGCCTCCTCGGTTGCCCCCCACATCCAGCAGATCTAACCTGTCTTGTTGCTTGGAGACAATTGGAATGCGAGGTGGTCTACCCAGCCATCCATCCTTAGAACCCTGCTCGGAATCGTTGGCCTGGAGCCAACCAACAGGTCTCAATTGTCCTGCAGAAGAATCTTTGCAGTTTGGAGCTTCTCACAACTCCCATCGTGCGAAAACCCCCATGTCCTCGTGATCAAACCCCTTCAAGAACGGGCCATCAGGGCAGAAAGTCCAACCTGAGGGATCGTCTGATCCTTGCCCTGACTTCAGATGCACGAGATCTCGATTGAGGTCTGTAGATTGTGCCTGCCATATCCTCACCCAGAAACCGAGGCCTAGCTTGGGTTCTCAGACTCCGTCCTCAGACTACTGGCCCACAAGCCCTCCAGTTGGGCAACCCAGAACTACAATGCCGCACTCTGCCTGCCCTACAGAAGTCAAACATTGCCCTCAGGGCTACCCCGAAACCCCAAATGAGGATCAACCTGCACGCCATTCAGCTGTACCCCAAACATATAGGCTGACCTGGGCACTATTTCCCCTTCTGACCCAGCCTGAGCCTGGACCTCCTGGTCCCACCCAGACAGCTGTCCGCACACTGAGCACATCGGACCCGCCATGGCCTTAGGTCGTCATCTCTTCCCAACTGCGGTTTTCAGGCTCCAGAACCTAGACCTTATCTCCAACCACTGCCGAGGGTTGAAAATGATGCAGAAATCAGAACTCTTTCCCCATGGCAAGAAACCTTGTGGTTGGCATGTTGTCTAACGTTCAGTGTAGTTGAAACAAGCGTGGACCATGAGGCCCAGCCCATGCTTGCGGGCCACATTGGTCACAAACACACATTGTGACCCTCAGCCTGAGCCCAGTCCTCAGTTAAGGCCTCTCAGGGCCTATATGAAGAGACACCATATTGGGCTTGACATGCCCCTAGGCCCCAATTTTTAACCATAGTTCGGGTTGACCCTTCACTCTTCCCCAGGGCTCTGCTTTGGAATTCCTCTTTAGGTGAGACACCTGAGGTAACAAACCTGAAAGGAGTCCTCCCATCCCACAGATGGACGAAAAACAATTGGGATCGGGCCAAATCCACAGAGAGGAAGATTCGGCCATGGCCCATGAGACATCCCCAACATTCCACGGCCATCGCTGAAACAAAATCCAGAGACAAAAGCCTGAGCAAGCGCCTCAGACTCGCTCATTCTTCATATCCTGAAGAGTTCTTCTCATGGTTTGTAGATCGGGCGTGCCATACCTACGTCCCCAAACTTAAGCTGAGTTTGTGTTTTCAGTCTTCTGTCTTCAAAGTCCTGGGCCACACTCCCTCCAGGCTGGGGCCCCTGGAGCCACACATTAGGACTGCCCCCACTCAATCCATGGGAATTCTGCCCATTCCATTGTTAAAAATCGTACAAATTAGGAGAACCCTCCAAAGTCCCTGAGGCCATCCCAATAGTGTAGATCGCCCGGGACAAAAAAGGGCGTTTGATACCGGCTGAGCATCTACCTCCACTCATCTACCTCCACTCATACCAAGAAGATTGAAGCAGACAGGACCCGAGGCCATTATGGGATCCATTGCTTTGGTTTACAGGCATGTCTCCTCAAAAGCCTGGATTCCAATACAAGCAGAGGGGATTTCCTGAGGCACCCATCAGAACAAATCTCGTCTCCACAAGGAAACTTGTGCATGGGAGCTATGCCAAAGCTTAGGAGAATACTTCAGGGTCCCGGTGCCACCTCCCCATTCCAAGGCCCTCATGGACACAAACACACGTTAGGACCCATTCTCTGGAATGTGCATTTCAACTCAGCCACCCCGGTTGCTCCCGCAGATCCATTAGATCTAAACTGTCTTGTTGCTAGGCGACAATTGGAAGGCGAGGCGGACTTCCCAGGCATCCATCCTGGAACGGTGCTCTGGAGTCATTCCATATGGGATGTCCTGGAGCTGTCCAACAGGTCTCAATTGTCCCGCAGAAGGAATCCTTGAAGGGGGCATCCCACATCTCCCAACGTGGAAAACCTCCATGGCCTCGAGATTGCGCTCCCTTCATGAAGGGGCCGTCATGCACAGAAACTCCAACCTGAGCCAACGTGGGATCCTCGCCCTGACTTCAGATGCATGAGATATTGGTTCAGATCTGCAGGGGGTACCTGCCGTGCCCTCACCCTGAATCCGAAGTCTAGCTTGTGTTCTCAGACTTCCGTCCTCACTCTCCTGGCCCCGAAGCCCTCAAGTTTGGCAATTCCGGACCGACAATGAAGCACTCTGCCTGCCCTCTAGAAAAAATATATTGCCTAATGAGCAGCCCAGGCAGCTTAAATGAAGATAAACCTACACGGCACTCGAATGTACCCAAATTATATAGTCTAACCTGGGCACTAATGCACTGTCTGACACAACCTGAGCCCGGACCTGCTGACCAACACCCAGACAGCTGACCGCACGCTGAGCACATCAGACCCGCCATGGCCTTAGGTCATCATATCTTCCCTACCTCAGTTTTCAGGCTTCAGAACCTAGACCTTATCTCCAATCACTGCTCACGGGTGACTGTGATGCAGAAATCAGAACTCTTCCTGACCCATGGCAAAAAACCTTGTGGTTGGCATGTTGTCCAACGTTCAGTGTAGGAGAAACCAGCATTCACCCTGAGGGCCCGCCCATTCTTACGTGCATCGAGAGCATAAACACGCATTGTGACCTAAGCGTGAGTCCTGTCCTCTAGTAAGTCCTCTCAGTGGCTGGACCATTAGATGTCATAATGGGCTTGACATGTCCCTAGTCCCCAATTTTTAACCAGATTTCTGGTTGTCCAGTCGCCCCACCCCAGGGCCCTACTCTGGAATCCCTCATTTGGTGGGATATCTGAGGTTGAAAAACAAAATGAAACAAATCGACAACAACAAAAAAACGGACTTCTTCCATCCCCAGAATGACCCCAAACTCTTTGGACGGGACCGAAACCCCAGAGAGTAAGACTCGTCCATTTCCCATGAAGTCACCCGGCAATTTCACGACCATGAGTGACACGATATCCAGAGACGAAAACTTGAGCAAGAGCCTCACACTCGCCCTTTTTTCATATCCCGAAGTGTTCTCCTCATGGTCTGTAGATCAGTCCTGCCATACCTATGAACCAAAACATAAGCCGAGTGTGTGTTTTCAGACAACTGTCCAAACAGCTCTGGCCTACACACCCTACAGGCTCAGGGCCCTGGAGCCAAACCTGAGGACTGTACTAGCCCTCTCCAAGGGAATTGTATGTGCCCATTCCAATGGCCACAACCCTACTAGTAGGATAACCTAACAAAGTCCCTGAGGCCATCCCAATAGTTGTGGCTTCCCAGGACAAACAGGGGCAATCTGAGCCCATCTGAGCACCTACCTGCACTCAGACCCGTAGACTGATGTCCCCAGAGGTAAAAAGGAACGAACAGGCCCCTAGGCACTAATCGGATCCATTGCTTTGGTTTCCAGGCATCGCTCCTCAGAGGCCTGGATTTCAATACCAGCATATGGCTGTTTCTTGACTCACCCATCTGAACAAATCTCATCTACACATGGGAAACATGCACGTTGGAGCTGTGTCAAAGCCTCTGTTTAGGAGAACCCTTCAGGGCCCCAGGGCCACCGCTTCATTCCAAGGTCTCCATAGACACAAAAACATATTAGGACACATCCACAGGAGAGTCCATTTCAACTCAGCCTCCTCGGTTGCCCCCCACATCCAGCAGATCTAACCTGTCTTGTTGCTTGGAGACAATTGGAATGCGAGGTGGGCTACCCAGCCATCCATCCTTAGAACCCTGCTCGGAATCGTTGGCCTGGAGCCAACCAACAGGTCTCAATTGTCCTGCAGAAGAATCTTTGCAGTTTGGAGCTTCTCACAACTCCCATCGTGGGAAAACCCCCATGTCCTCGTAATCCCACCCCCTTCAAGAAAGGGCCATCAGGGCAGAAAGTCCAACCTGAGGGATCGTCTGATCCTTGCCCTGACTTCAGATGCACGAGATCTCGATTGAGGTCTGTATATTGTGCCTGCCATATCCTCACCCAGAAACCTAGGCCTAGCTTGGGTTCTCAGACTCCGTCCTCAGACTACTGGCCCACAAGCCCTCCTGTTGGGCAATCCAGAACTACAATGCCGCACTCTGCCTGCCCTACAGAAGTAAAACATTGCCCTCAGGGCTACCCCGAAACCGCAAATGAGGATCAACCTGCACGCCATTCGGCTGTACCCCAAACATATAGGCTGACCTGGGCACTATTTCCCCTTCTGACCCAGCCTGAGCCTGGACCTCCTGGTCCCACCCAGACAGCTGGCCGCACACTGAGCACATCGGACCCGCCATGACCTTAGGTCGTCATCTCTTCCCAACTGCGGTTTTCAGGCTCCAGAACCTAGACCTTATCACCAACCACTGCCCAGGTCTGAAAAAGATGCAGAAATCAGAACTCTTTCCCCATGGCAAGAAACCTTGTGCTTGGCATGTTGTCCAACGTTCAGTGTATTTGAAACAAGCGTGGCCCATGAGGCCCAGCCCATGCTTGCGGGCCACATTGGTCACAAACACACATTGTGACCCTCAGCCTGAGCCCAGTCCTCAGGTAAGGCCTCTCAGGGCCTATATGAAGAGACAGCATATTGGGCTTGCCATGCCCCTAGGCCGCAATTTTTAACCATAGTTCGGGTTGTCCCTTCACTCTTCCCCAGGGCTATGCTTTGGAATTCCTCTTTTGGTGGGACACCTGAGGTAACAAACCTGAAAGGAGTCCTCCCATCCCACAGATGGACGAAAAACAATTGGGATCAGGCCAAATCCACAGAGAGGAAGATTCGTCCATGGCCCATGAGACCTCCCCAACATTCCACGGCCATCGCTGAAACAAAATCCAGAGACAAAAGCCTGAGCAAGCGCCTCAGACTCGCTCATTCTTCATATCCTGAAGAGTTCTTCTCATGGTTTGTAGATCGGGCGTGCCATACCTACGTCCCCAAACTTAAGCTGAGTTTGTGTTTTCAGTCTTCTGTCCTCAAAGTCCTGGGCCACACTCCATCCAGGCTGGGGCCCCTGGAGCCACACATTAGGACTGCCCCCACCCAATCCATGGGAATTCTGCCCATTCCATTGTCAAACATCGTACAAATTAGGAGAACCCTCCAAAGTCCCTGAGGCCATCCCAATAGTGTAGGTCGCCCGGGACAAAAAAGGGCGGTTGATACCGGCTGAGCATCTACCTCCACTCATTTACCTCCACTCATACCAAGAAGATTGAACCAGACAGGACCCGAGGCCATTATCGGATCCATTGCTTTGGTTTACAGGCATGTCTCCTCAAATGCCTGGATTCCAATACCAGCAGAGGGGATTTCCTGAGGCACCCATCAGAACAAATCTCGTCTCCACAAGGAAACTTGTGCATGGGAGCTAAGCCAAAGCTTAGGAGAATACTTCAGGGTCCCGGTGCCACCTCCCCATTCCAAGGCCCTCATGGACACAAACACACGTTAGGACCCATCCTCTGGAAAGTGCATTTCAACTCAGCCACCCCGGTTGCTCCCGCAGATCCATTAGATCTAAACTGTCTTGTTGCTAGGAGACAATTGGAAGGCGAGGCGGACTTCCCAGGCATCCATCCTCGAACTGTGCTCTGGAGTCATTCCATATGGGATGTCCTGGAGCTGTCCAACAGGTCTCAATTGTCCCGCAGAAGGAATCCTTGAAGGGGGCATCCCACATCTCCCAACGTGGAAAACCTCCATGGCCTCGAGATTCCGCTCCCTTCATGAAGGGGCCGTCATGCACAGAAACTCCAACCTGAGCCAACGTCGGATCCTCGCATTGACTTCAGATGCATGAGATATTGGTTCAGATCTGCAGGGGGTACCTGCCGTGCCCTCACCCTGAATCCGAAGTCTAGCTTGTGTTCTCAGACTTCCGTCCTCACTCTCCTGGCCCCGAAGCCCTCAAGTTTGGCAATTCCGGACCGACAATGAAGCACTCTGCCTGCCCTCTAGAAAAAATATATTGCCTAATGAGCAGCCCAGGCAGCTTAAATGAAGATAAACCTACACGGCACTCGAATGTACCCAAATTATATAGTCTAACCTGGGGACTAATGCACTGTCTGTCACAACCTGAGCCCGGACCTGCTGACCAACACCCAGACAGCTGACCGCACGCTGAGCACATCAGACCCGCCATGGCCTTAGGTCATCATCTCTTCCCTACCTCAGTTTTCAGGCTTCAGAAACTAGACCTTATCTCCAATCACTGCTCACGGGTGACTGTGATGCAGAAATCAGAACTCTTCCTGACCCATGGCAAGAAACCTTGTGGTTGGCATGTTGTCCAACGTTCAGTGTAGGAGAAACCAGCATTCACCCTGAGGCCCCGCCCATTCTTGCGTGCGACGAGAGCATAAACACGCATTGTGACCTCAGCGTGAGTCCTGTCCTCTAGTAAGTCCTCTCAGTGGCTGGACCATTAGATGTCATAATGGGCTTGACATGTCCCTAGTCCCCAATTTTTAACCAGATTTCTGGTTGTCTAGTCGCACCACCCCAGGGCTCTACTCTGGAATCCCTCATTTGGTGGGATATCTGAGGTTGAAAAACAAAATGATACAAATCGACAACAACAAAAAAACGGACTTCTTCCATCCCCAGAATGACCCCAAACTCTTTGGACGGGACCGAACCCCCAGAGAGTAAGACTCGTCCATTTCCCATGAAGTCACCCGGCAATTTCACGACCATGAGTGACACGATATCCAGAGACGAAAACTTGAGCAAGAGCCTCACACTCGCCCTTTTTTCATATCCCGAAGTGTTCTCCTCATGGTCTGTAGATCAGTCCTGCCATACCTATGAACCAAAACATAAGCCGAGTGTGTGTTTTCAGACAACTGTCCAAACAGCTCTGGCCTACACACCCTACAGGCTCAGGGCCCTGGAGCCAAACCTGAGGACTGTACTAGCCCTCTCCAAGGGAATTGTATGTGCCCATTCCAATGGCCACAACCCTACTAGTAGGATAACCTCCAAAGTCCCTGAGGCCATCCCAATAGTTGTGGCTTCCCAGGACAAACAGGGGCAATCTGAGCCCATCTGAGCACCTACCTGCACTCAGAACCGTAGACTGATGTCCCCAGAGGTAAAAAGGAACGAACAGGCCCCTAGGCACTAATCGGATCCATTGCTTTGGTTTCCAGGCATCTCTCCTCAGAGGCCTGGATTTCAATACCAGCATATGGCTGTTTCTTGACTCACCCATCAGAACAAATCTCATCTACACTTGGGAAAAAGGCACGTTGGAGCTGTGTCAAAGCCTCTGTTTAGGAGAACCCTTCAGGGCCCCAGGGCCACCGCTTCATTCCAAGGTCTCCATAGACACAAAAACATATTAGGACACATCCACAGGAGAGTCCATTTCAACTCAGCCTCCTCGGTTGACCCCACATCCAGCAGATCTAACCTGTCTTGTTGCTTGGAGACAATTGGAATGCGAGGTGGGCTACCCAGCCATCCATCCTTAGAACCCTGCTCGGAATCGTTGGCCTGGAGCCAACCAACAGGTCTCAATTGTCCTGCAGAAGAATCTTTGCAGTTTGGAGCTTCTCACAACTCCCATCGTGCAAAAACCCCCATGTCCTCGTGATCCAACCCCCTTCAAGAAAGGGCCATCAGGGCAGAAAGTCCAACTTGAGCGATCGTCTGATCCTTGCCCTGACTTCAGATGCACGAGATCTCGATTGAGGTCTGTAGATTGTGCCTGCCATATCCTCACCCAGAAACCTAGGCCTAGCTTGGGTTCTCAGACTCCGTCCTCAGACTACTGGCCCACAAGCCCTCCGGTTGGGCAATCCAGAACTACAGCCGCACTCTGCCTGCCCTACAGAAGTAAAATATTGCCCTCAGGGCTACCCCGAAACCGCAAATGAAAATCAACCTGCACGCCATTCGGCTGTACCCCAAACATATAGGCTGACCTGGGCACTATTTCCCCTTCTGACCCAGCCTGAGCCTGGACCTCCTGGTCCCACCCAGACAGCTGGCCGCACACTGAGCACATCGGACCCGCCATGGCCTTAGGTCGTCATCTCTTCCCAACTGCGGTTTTCAGGCTCCAGAACCTAGACTTTATCTCCAACCACTGCCCAGGGTTGAAAATGATGCAGAAATCAGAACTCTTTCCCCATGGCAAGAAACCTTGTGGTTGGCATGTTGTCCAACGTTCAGTGTAGTTGAAACAAGCGTGGCCCATGAGGCCCAGCCCATGCTTGCGGGCCACATTGGTCACAAACACACATTGTGACCCTCAGCCTGAGCCCAGTCCTCAGGTAAGGCCTCTCAGGGCCTATATGAAGAGACAGCATATTGGGCTTGCCATGCCCCTAGGCCCCAATTTTTAACCATAGTTCGGGTTGTCCCTTCACTCTTCCCCAGGGCTCTGCTTTGGAATTCCTCTTTTGGTGGGACACCTGAGGTAACAAACCTGAAAGGAGTCCTCCCATCCCACAGATTGACGAAAAACAATTGGGATCGGGCCAAATCCACAGAGAGGAAGATTCGTCCATGGCCCATGAGACCTCCCCAACATTCCACGGCCATCGCTGAAACAAAATCCAGAGACAAAAGCCTGAGCAAGCGCCTCAGAGTCGCTCATTCTTCTAATCCTGAAGAGTTCTTCTCATGGTTTGTAGATCGGGCGTGCCATACCTACGTCCCCAAACCTAAGCTGAGTTTGTGTTTTCAGTCTTCTGTCCTCAAAGTCCTGGGCCACACTCCCTCCAGGCTGGGGCCCCTGGAGCCACACATTAGGACTGCCCCCACCCAATCCATGGGAATTCTGCCCATTCCATTGTCAAACATCGTACAAATTAGGAGAACCCTCCAAAGTCCCTGAGGCCATCCCAATAGTGTAGGTCGCCCGGGACAAAAAAGGGCGGTTGATACCGGCTGAGCATCTACCTCCACTCATTTACCTCCACTCATACCAAGAAGATTGAACCAGACAGGACACGAGGCCATTATCGGATCCATTGCTTTGGTTTACAGGCATGTCTCCTCAAATGCCTGGATTCCAATACCAGCAGAGGGGATTTCCTGAGGCACCCATCAGAACAAATCTCGTCTCCACAAGGAAACTTGTGCATGGGAGCTAAGCCAAAGCTTAGGAGAATACTTCAGGGTCCCGGTGCCACCTCCCCATTCCAAGGCCCTCATGGACACAAACACACGTTAGGACCCATCCTCTGGAAAGTGCATTTCAACTCAGCCACCCCGGTTGCTCCCGCAGATCCATTAGATCTAAACTGTCTTGTTGCTAGGAGACAATTGGAAGGCGAGGCGGACTTCCCAGGCATCCATCCTCGAACTGTGCTCTGGAGTCATTCCATATGGGATGTCCTGGAGCTGTCCAACAGGTCTCAATTGTCCCGCAGAAGGAATCCTTGAAGGGGGCATCCCACATCTCCCAACGTGGAAAACCTCCATGGCCTCGAGATTCCGCTCCCTTCATGAAGGGGCCGTCATGCACAGAAACTCCAACCTGAGCCAACGTCGGATCCTCGCATTGACTTCAGATGCATGAGATATTGGTTCAGATCTGCAGGGGGTACCTGCCGTGCCCTCACCCTGAATCCGAAGTCTAGCTTGTGTTCTCAGACTTCCGTCCTCACTCTCCTGGCCCCGAAGCCCTCAAGTTTGGCAATTCCGGACCGACAATGAAGCACTCTGCCTGCCCTCTAGAAAAAATATATTGCCTAATGAGCAGCCCAGGCAGCTTAAATGAAGATAAACCTACACGGCACTCGAATGTACCCAAATTATATAGTCTAACCTGGGGACTAATGCACTGTCTGTCACAACCTGAGCCCGGACCTGCTGACCAACACCCAGACAGCTGACCGCACGCTGAGCACATCAGACCCGCCATGGCCTTAGGTCATCATCTCTTCCCTACCTCAGTTTTCAGGCTTCAGAAACTAGACCTTATCTCCAATCACTGCTCACGGGTGACTGTGATGCAGAAATCAGAACTCTTCCTGACCCATGGCAAGAAACCTTGTGGTTGGCATGTTGTCCAACGTTCAGTGTAGGAGAAACCAGCATTCACCCTGAGGCCCCGCCCATTCTTGCGTGCGACGAGAGCATAAACACGCATTGTGACCTCAGCGTGAGTCCTGTCCTCTAGTAAGTCCTCTCAGTGGCTGGACCATTAGATGTCATAATGGGCTTGACATGTCCCTAGTCCCCAAATTTTAACCAGATTTCTGGTTGTCTAGTCGCACCACCCCAGGGCTCTACTCTGGAATCCCTCATTTGGTGGGATATCTGAGGTTGAAAAACAAAATGATACAAATCGACAACAACAAAAAAACGGACTTCTTCCATCCCCAGAATGACCCCAAACTCTTTGGACGGGACCGAACCCCCAGAGAGTAAGACTCGTCCATTTCCCATGAAGTCACCCGGCAATTTCACGACCATGAGTGACACGATATCCAGAGACGAAAACTTGAGCAAGAGCCTCACACTCGCCCTTTTTTCATATCCCGAAGTGTTCTCCTCATGGTCTGTAGATCAGTCCTGCCATACCTATGAACCAAAACATAAGCCGAGTGTGTGTTTTCAGACAACTGTCCAAACAGCTCTGGCCTACACACCCTACAGGCTCAGGGCCCTGGAGCCAAACCTGAGGACTGTACTAGCCCTCTCCAAGGGAATTGTATGTGCCCATTCCAATGGCCACAACCCTACTAGTAGGATAACCTCCAAAGTCCCTGAGGCCATCCCAATAGTTGTGGCTTCCCAGGACAAACAGGGGCAATCTGAGCCCATCTGAGCACCTACCTGCACTCAGAACCGTAGACTGATGTCCCCAGAGGTAAAAAGGAACGAACAGGCCCCTAGGCACTAATCGGATCCATTGCTTTGGTTTCCAGGCATCTCTCCTCAGAGGCCTGGATTTCAATACCAGCATATGGCTGTTTCTTGACTCACCCATCAGAACAAATCTCATCTACACTTGGGAAAAAGGCACGTTGGAGCTGTGTCAAAGCCTCTGTTTAGGAGAACCCTTCAGGGCCCCAGGGCCACCGCTTCATTCCAAGGTCTCCATAGACACAAAAACATATTAGGACACATCCACAGGAGAGTCCATTTCAACTCAGCCTCCTCGGTTGACCCCACATCCAGCAGATCTAACCTGTCTTGTTGCTTGGAGACAATTGGAATGCGAGGTGGGCTACCCAGCCATCCATCCTTAGAACCCTGCTCGGAATCGTTGGCCTGGAGCCAACCAACAGGTCTCAATTGTCCTGCAGAAGAATCTTTGCAGTTTGGAGCTTCTCACAACTCCCATCGTGCAAAAACCCCCATGTCCTCGTGATCCAACCCCCTTCAAGAAAGGGCCATCAGGGCAGAAAGTCCAACTTGAGCGATCGTCTGATCCTTGCCCTGACTTCAGATGCACGAGATCTCGATTGAGGTCTGTAGATTGTGCCTGCCATATCCTCACCCAGAAACCTAGGCCTAGCTTGGGTTCTCAGACTCCGTCCTCAGACTACTGGCCCACAAGCCCTCCGGTTGGGCAATCCAGAACTACAGCCGCACTCTGCCTGCCCTACAGAAGTAAAATATTGCCCTCAGGGCTACCCCGAAACCGCAAATGAAAATCAACCTGCACGCCATTCGGCTGTACCCCAAACATATAGGCTGACCTGGGCACTATTTCCCCTTCTGACCCAGCCTGAGCCTGGACCTCCTGGTCCCACCCAGACAGCTGGCCGCACACTGAGCACATCGGACCCGCCATGGCCTTAGGTCGTCATCTCTTCCCAACTGCGGTTTTCAGGCTCCAGAACCTAGACTTTATCTCCAACCACTGCCCAGGGTTGAAAATGATGCAGAAATCAGAACTCTTTCCCCATGGCAAGAAACCTTGTGGTTGGCATGTTGTCCAACGTTCAGTGTAGTTGAAACAAGCGTGGCCCATGAGGCCCAGCCCATGCTTGCGGGCCACATTGGTCACAAACACACATTGTGACCCTCAGCCTGAGCCCAGTCCTCAGGTAAGGCCTCTCAGGGCCTATATGAAGAGACAGCATATTGGGCTTGCCATGCCCCTAGGCCCCAATTTTTAACCATAGTTCGGGTTGTCCCTTCACTCTTCCCCAGGGCTCTGCTTTGGAATTCCTCTTTTGGTGGGACACCTGAGGTAACAAACCTGAAAGGAGTCCTCCCATCCCACAGATTGACGAAAAACAATTGGGATCGGGCCAAATCCACAGAGAGGAAGATTCGTCCATGGCCCATGAGACCTCCCCAACATTCCACGGCCATCGCTGAAACAAAATCCAGAGACAAAAGCCTGAGCAAGCGCCTCAGAGTCGCTCATTCTTCTAATCCTGAAGAGTTCTTCTCATGGTTTGTAGATCGGGCGTGCCATACCTACGTCCCCAAACCTAAGCTGAGTTTGTGTTTTCAGTCTTCTGTCCTCAAAGTCCTGGGCCACACTCCCTCCAGGCTGGGGCCCCTGGAGCCACACATTAGGACTGCCCCCACCCAATCCATGGGAATTCTGCCCATTCCATTGTCAAACATCGTACAAATTAGGAGAACCCTCCAAAGTCCCTGAGGCCATCCCAATAGTGTAGGTCGCCCGGGACAAAAAAGGGCGGTTGATACCGGCTGAGCATCTACCTCCACTCATTTACCTCCACTCATACCAAGAAGATTGAACCAGACAGGACACGAGGCCATTATCGGATCCATTGCTTTGGTTTACAGGCATGTCTCCTCAAATGCCTGGATTCCAATACCAGCAGAGGGGATTTCCTGAGGCACCCATCAGAACAAATCTCGTCTCCACAAGGAAACTTGTGCATGGGAGCTAAGCCAAAGCTTAGGAGAATACTTCAGGGTCCCGGTGCCACCTCCCCATTCCAAGGCCCTCATGGACACAAACACACGTTAGGACCCATCCTCTGGAAAGTGCATTTCAACTCAGCCACCCCGGTTGCTCCCGCAGATCCATTAGATCTAAACTGTCTTGTTGCTAGGAGACAATTGGAAGGCGAGGCGGACTTCCCAGGCATCCATCCTCGAACGGTGCTCTGGAGTCATTCCATATGGGATGTCCTGGAGCTGTCCAACAGGTCTCAATTGTCCCGCAGAAGGAATCCTTGAAGGGGGCATCCCACATCTCCCAACGTGGAAAAACTCCATGGCCTCGAGATTCCGCTCCCTTCATGAAGGGGCCGTCATGCACAGAAACTCCAACCTGACCCAACGTCGGATCCTCGCATTGACTTCAGATGCATGAGATATTGGTTCAGATCTGCAGGGGGTACCTGCCGTGCCCTCACCCTGAATCCGAAGTCTAGCTTGTGTTCTCAGACTTCCGTCCTCACTCTCCTGGCCCCGAAGCCCTCAAGTTTGGCAATTCCGGACCGACAATGAAGCACTCTGCCTGCCCTCTAGAAAAAATATATTGCCTAATGAGCAGCCCAGGCAGCTTAAATGAGGATAAACCTACACGGCACTCGAATGTACCCAAATTATATAGTCTAACCTGGGCACTAATGCACTGTCTGACACAACCTGATCCCAGACCTGCTGACCAACACCCAGACAGCTGACCGCACGCTGAGCACCTCAGACCCGCCATGGCCTTAGGTCATCATCTCTTCCCTACCTCAGTTTTCAGGCTTCAGAACCTAGACCTTATCTCCAATCACTGCCCACGGGTGACTGTGATGCAGAAATCAGAACTCTTCCTGACCCATGGCAAGAAACCTTGTGGTTGGCATGTTGTCCAACGTTCAGTGTAGGAGAAAACAGCATTCACCCTGAGGCCCCGCCCATTCTTGAGTGCGACGAGAGCATAAACACGCATTGTGACCTCAGCGTGAGTCCTGTCCTCTAGTAAGTCCTCTCAGTGGCTGGACCATTAGATGTCATAATGGGCTTGACATGTCCCTAGTCCCCAATTTTTAACCAGATTTCTGGTTGTCCAGTCGCCCCACCCCAGGGCTCTACTCTGGAATCCCTCATTTGGTGGGACATCTGAGGTTGAAAAACAAAATGAAACAAATCGACAACAACAAAAAAACGGACTTCTTCCATCCCCAGAATGACCCCAAACTCTTTGGACGGGACCGAACCCCCAGAGAGTAAGACTCGTCCATTTCCCATGAAGTCACCCGGCAATTTCACGACCATGAGTGACACGATATCCAGAGACAAAAACTTGAGCAAGAGCCTCACACTCGCCCTTTTTTCATATCCCGAAGTGTTCTCCTCATGGTCTGTAGATCAGTCCTGCCATACCTATGACGCAAAACAAAAGCCGAGTTTGTGTTTTCAGACAACTGTCCAAACAGCTCTGGCCTACACACCCTACAGGCTCAGGGCCCTGGAGCCAAACCTGAGGACTGTACTTGCCCTCTCCAAGGGAATTGTATGTGCCCATTCCAATGGCCACAACCCTACTAGTAGGATACCCTCCAAAGTCCCTGAGGCCATCCCAATAGTTGTGGCTCCCCAGGACAAACAGGGGCAATCTGAGCCCATCTGAGCACCTACCTGCACTCAGACCCGTAGACTGATGTCCCCAGAGGTAAAAAGGAACGAACAGGCCCCTAGGCACTAATCGGATCCATTGCTTTGGTTTCCAGGCATCTCTCCTCAGAGGCCTGGATTTCAATACCAGCATATGGCTGTTTCTTGACTCACCCATCAGAACAAATCTCATCTACACATGGGAAACATGCACGTTGGAGCTGTGTCAAAGCCTCTGTTTAGGAGAACCCTTCAGGGCCCCAGGGCCACCGCTTCATTCCAAGGTCTCCATAGACACAAAAACATATTAGGACACATCCACAGGAGAGTCCATTTCAACTCAGCCTCCTCGGTTGCCCCCCACATCCAGCAGATCTAACCTGTCTTGTTGCTTGGAGACAATTGGAATGCGAGGTGGGCTACCCAGCCATCCATCCTTAGAACACTGCTCGGAATCGTTGGCCTGGAGCCAACCAACAGGTCTCAATTGTCCTGCAGAAGAATCTTTGCAGTTTGGAGCTTCTCACAACTCCCATCGTGGGAAAACCCCCATGTCCTCGTGATCCAACGCCCTTCAAGAAAGGGCCATCAGGGCAGAAAGTCCAACCTGAGCGATCGTCTGATCCTTGCCCTGACTTCAGATGCCGAGATCTCGATTGAGGTCTGTAGATTGTGCCTGCCATATCCTCACCCAGAAACCTAGGCCTAGCTTGGGTTCTCAGACTCCGTCCTCAGACTACTGGCCCAGAAGCCCTCCAGTTTGGCAATCCAGAACTACAATACCGGACCCTGCCTGCCCTACAGAAGTGAAACATTGCCCTCAGGGCTACCCCGAAACCGCAAATGAGGATCAACCTGCACGCCATTCGGCTGTACCCCAAACATATAGGCTGACCTGGGCACTATTTCCCCTTCTGACCCAGCCTGAGCCTGGACCTCCTGGTCCCACCCAGACAGCTGGCCGCAAACTGAGCACATCGGACCCGCCATGGCCTTAGGTCGTGTCTCTTCACAAATGCGGTTTTCAGGCTCCAGAACCTAGACCTTATCTCCAACCACTGCCCAGGGTTGAAAATGATGCAGAAATCAGAACTCTTTCCCCATGGCAAGAAACCTTGTGGTTGGCATGTTGTCCAACGTTCAGGGTAGTTGAAACAAGCGTGGCCCATGAGGCCCAGCCCATGCTTGCGGGCCACATTGGTCACAAACACACATTGTGACCCTCAGCCTGAGCCCAGTCCTCATGTAAGGCCTCTCAGGGCCTATATGAAGAGACAGCATATTGGGCTTGCCATGCCCCTAGGCCCCAATTTTTAACCATAGTTCGGGTTGTCCCTTCACTCTTCCCCAGGGCTCTGCTTTGGAATTCCTCTTTGGTGGGACACCTGAGGTAACAAACCTGAAAGGAGTCCTCCCATCCCACAGAATGACGAAAAACAATTGGGATCGGGCCAAATCCACAGAGAGGAAGATTAGTCCATGGCCCATGAGATCTCCCCAACATTCCACGGCCATCGCTGAAACAAAAGTCAGAGACAAAAGCCTGAGCAAGCGCCTCAGACTCGCTCATTCTTCATATCCTGAAGAGTTCTTCTCATGGTTTGTAGATCGGGCGTGCCATACCTACGTTCCCAAAATTAAGCTGATTTTGTGTTTTCAGTCTTCTGTCCTCAAAGTCCTGGGCCACACTCCCTCCAGGCTGGGGCCTTGGAGACACTCATTAGGACTGCCCCCACCCAATCCATGGGAATTCTGCCCATTCCATTGTCAAAAATCGTACAAATTAGGAGAACCCTCCAAAGACCCTGGGGCCATCCCAATAGTGTAGGTCGCCCGGGACAAAAAAGGGCGGTTGATACCGGCTGAGCATCTACCTCCACTCATCTACCTCCACTCATACCAAGAAGATTGAACCAGACAGGACCCGAGGCCATTATCGGATCCATTGCTTTGGTTTACAGGCATGTCTCCTCAAATGCCTGCATTACAATACCAGCAGAGGGGATTTCCTGAGGCACCCATCAGAACAAATCTCGTCTCCACAAGGAAACTTGTGCATGGGAGCTATGCCAAAGCTTAGGAGAATACTTCAGTGTCCCGGTGCCACCTCCCCATTCCAAGGCCCTCATGGACACAAACACACGTTAGGACCCATTCTCTGGAAAGTGCATTTCAACTCAGCCACCCCGGTTGCTCCCGCAGATCCATTAGATCTAAACTGTCTTGTTGCTAGGAGACAATTGGAAGGCGAGGCGGACTTCCCAGGCATCCAACCTCGAACGGTGCTCTGGAGTCATACCATATGGGATGTCCTGGAGCTGTCCAAAAGGTCTCAATTGTCCCGCAGAAGGAATCCTTGAAGGGGGCATCCCACATCTCCCAACGTGGAAAACCTCCATGGCCTCGAGATTCCACTCCCTTCATGAAGGGGCCGTCATGCACAGAAACTCCAACCTGAGCCAAAGTCGGATCCTCGCCCTGACTTCAGATGCATGAGATATTGGTTCAGATCTGCAGGGGGTACCTGCCGTGCCCTCACCCTGAATCCGAAGTCTAGCTTGTGTTCTCAGACTTCCGTCCTCGCTCTCCTGGCCCCGAAGCCCTCAAGTTTGGCAATTCCGGACTGACAATGAAGCACTCTGCCTGCCCTCTAGAAAAAATATATTGCCTAATGAGCAGCCCAGGCAGCTTAAATGAGGATAAACCTACACGGCACTCGAATGTACCCAAATTATATAATCTAACCTGGGCACTAATTCACTGTCTGACACAACCTGAGCCCGGACCTGCTGACCAACACCCAGACAGCTGACCACACGCTGAGCACATCAGACCCGCCATGGCCTTAGGTCATCATCTCTTCCTTACCTCAGTTTTCAGGCTTCAGAACCTAGACCTTATCTCCAATCACTGCCCACGGGTGACTGTGATGCAGAAATCAGAACTCTTCCTGACCCATGGCAAGAAACCTTGTGGTTGGCATGTTGTCCAACGTTCAGTGTAGGAGAAACAAGCATTCACCCTGAGGCTCCGCCCATTCTTGTGTGCGACGAGAGCATAAACACGCATTGTGACCTCAGCGTGAGTCCTGTCCTCTAGTAAGTCCTCTCAGTGGCTGGAACATTAGATGTCATAATGGGCTTGACATGTCCCTAGTCCCCAATTTTTAACCAGATTTCTGGTTGTCCAGTCGCCCCACCCCAGGGCTCTACTCTGGAATCCCTCATTTGGTGGGACATCTGAGGTTGAAAAACAAAATGAAACAAATCGACAACAACAAAAAAACGGACTTCTTCCATCCCCAGTATGACCCCAAACTCTTTGGACAGGACCGAACCCCCAGAGAGTAAGACTCGTCCATTTCCCATGAAGTCACCCGGCAATTTCACGACCATGAGTGACACGATATCCAGAGACAAAAACTTGAGCAAGAGCCTCACACTCGCCCTTTTTTCATATCCCGAAGTGTTCTCCTCATGGTCTGTAGATCAGTCCTGCCATACCTATGACCCAAAACAAAAGCCGAGTTTGTGTTTTCAGACAACTGTCCAAACAGCTCTGGCCTACACACCCTATAGGCTCAGGGCCCTGGAGCCAAACCTGAGGACTGTACTTGCCCTCTCCAAGGGAATTGTATGTGCCCATTCCAATGGCCACAACCCTACTAGTAGGATACCCTCCAAAGTCCCTGATGCCATCCCAATAGTTGTGGCTTCCCAGGACAAACAGGGGCAATCTGAGCCCATCTGAGCACCTACCTGCACTCAGACCCGTAGACTGATGTCCCCAGAGGTAAAAAGGAACGAACAGGCCCCTAGGCACTAATCGGATCCATTGCTTTGGTTTCCAGGCATCTCTCCTCAGAGGCCTGGAATTCAATACCAGCATATGGCTGTTTCTTGACTCACCCATCAGAACAAATCTCATCTACACATGGGAAACATGCACGTTGGAGCTGTGTCAAAGCCTCTGTTTAGGAGAACCCTTCAGGGCCCCAGGGCCACCGCTTCATTCCAAGGTCTCCATAGACACAAAAACATATTAGGACACATCCACAGGAGAGTCCATTTCAACTCAGCCTCCTCGGTTGCCCCCCACATCCAGCAGATCTAACCTGTCTTGTTGCTTGGATTCAATTGGAATGCGAGGTGGGCTACCCAGCCATCCATCCTTAGAACCCTGCTCGGAATCGTTGGCCTGGAGCCAACCAACAGGTCTCAATTGTCCTGCAGAAGAATCTTTGCAGTTTGGAGCTTCTCACAACTCCCATCGTGCGAAAACCCCCAGGTCCTCGTGATCCAACGCCCTTCAAGAAAGGGCCATCAGGGCAGAAAGTCCAACCTGAGCGATCGTCTGATCCTTGCCCTGACTTCAGATGAACGTGATCTCGATTGAGGTCTGTGGATTGTGCCTGCCATATTCTCACCCAGAAACCTAGGCCTAGCTTGGGTTCTCAGACTCCGTCCTCAGACTACTGGCCCACAAGCCCTCCAGTTGGGCAATCCAGAACTATAATGCCGCACTCTGCCTGCCCTACAGAAGTAAAACATTGCCCTCAGGGCTACCCAGAAACCGCAAATGAGGATCAACCTGCACGCCATTCGGCTGTACCCCAAACATATAGGCTGACTTGGGCACTATTTCCCCTTCTGACCCAGCCTGAGCCTGGACCTCCTGGTCCCACCCAGACAGCTGGCCGCACACTGAGCACATCGGACCCGCCATGGCCTTAGGTCGTCATCTCTTCCCAACTGCGGTTTTCAGGCTCCAGAACCTAGACCTTATCTCCAACCACTGCCCAGGGTTGAAAATGATGCAGAAATCAGAACTCTTTCCCCATGGCAAGAAACCTTGTGCTTGGCATGTTGTCCAACGTTCAGTGTAGTTGAAACAAGCGTGGCCCATGAGGCCCAGCCCATGCTTGCGGGCCACATTGGTCACAAACACACATTGTGACCCTCAGCCTGAGCCCAGTCCTCAGGTAAGGCCTCTCAGGGCCTATATGAAGAGACAGCATATTGGGCTTGCCATGCCCCTAGGCCCCAATTTTTAACCATAGTTCGGGTTGTCCCTTCACTCTTCCCCAGGGCTCTGCTTTGGAATTCCTCTTTTGGTGGGACGCCTGAGGTAACAAACCTGAAAGGAGTCATCCCATCCCACAGATTGACGAAAAACAATTGGGATCGGGCCAAATCCACAGAGAGGAAGATTCGTCCATGGCCCTTGAGACCTCCCCAACATTCCACGGCCATCGCTGAAACAAAAGTCAGAGACAAAAGCCTGAGCAAGCGCCTCAGACTCGCTCATTCTTCATATCCTGAAGAGTTCTTCTCATGGTTTGTAGATCGGGCGTGCCATACCTACGTCCCAAACTTAAGCTGAGTTTGTGTTTTCAGTCTTCTGTCCTCAAAGTCCTGGGCCACACTCCCTCCAGGCTGGGGCCCCTGGAGCCACACATTAGGACTGCCCCCACCCAATCCATGGGAATTCTGCCCATTCCATTGTCAAAAATCGTACAAATTAGGAGAACCCTCCAAAGTCCCTGAGGCCATCCCAATAGTGTAGATCGCCCAGGACAAAAAAGGGCGGTTGATACCGTCTGAGCATCTACCTCCACTCATCTACCTCCACTCATACCAAGAAGATTGAACCAGACAGGACCCGAGGCCATTATCGGATCCATTGCTTTGGTTTCCAGGCATGTCTCCTCAAAAGCCTGGATTCCAATACCAGCAGAAAGGATTTCCTGAGGCACCCATCAGAACAAATCTCGTCTCCACAAGGAAACTTGTGCATGGCAGCTATGCCAAAGCTTAGGAGAATACTTCAGGGTCCCGGTGCCACCTCCCCATTCCAAGACCCTCATGGACACAAACACACGTTAGGACCCATCCTCTGGAAAGTGCATTTCAACTCAGCCACCCTGGTTGCTCCCGCAGATCCATTAGATCTAAACTGTCTTGTTGCTAGGAGACAATTGGAAGGCGAGGCGGACTTCCCAGGCATCCATCCTCAAACGGTGCTCTGGAGTCATTCCATATGGGATGTCCTGGAGCTGTCCAAGAGGTCTCAATTGTCCCGCAGAAGGAATCCTTGAAGGGGGCATCCCACATCTCCCAACGTGGAAAACCTCCATGGCCTCGAGATTCCGCTCCCTTCATGAAGGGGCCGTCATGCACAGAAACTCCAACCTGAGCCAACGTCGGATCCTCGCCCAGACTTCAGATGCATGAGATGTTGGTTCAGATCTGCAGGGGGTACCTGCCGTGCCCTCACCCTGAATCCGAAGTCTAGCTTGTGTTCTCAGACTTCCGTCCTCACTCTCCTGGCCCCGAAGCCCTCAAGTTTGGCAATTCCGGACCGACAATGAAGCACTCTGCCATGTCCTCTAGAAAAAATATATTGCCTAATGAGCAGCCCAGGCAGCTTAAATGAGGATAAACCTACACGGCACTCGAATGTACCCAAATTATATAGTCTAACCTGGGCACTAATGCACTGTCTGTCACAACCTGAGCCCAGACCTGCTGACCAACACCCAGACAGCTGACCGCACGCTGAGCACATCAGACCCGCCATGGCCTTAGGTCATCATCTCTTCCCTACCTCAGTTTTCAGGCTTCAGAACCTAGACCTTATCTCCAATCACTGCCCTCGGGTGACTGTGATGCAGAAATCAGAACTCTTCCTGACCCATGGCAAGAAACCTTGTGGTTGGCATGTTGTCCAACGTTCAGTGTAGGAGAAACCAGCATTCACCCTGAGGCCCCGCCCATTCTTGATGCGACGAGAGCATAAACACGCATTGTGACCTCAGCGTGAGTCCTGTCCTCTAGTAAGTCCTCTCAGTGGCTGGAACATTAGATGTCATAATGGGCTTGACATGTTCCTAGTCCCCAATTTTTTTAACCAGATTTCTGGTTGTCCAGTCGCCCCACCCCATGGCTCTACTCTGGAATCCCTCATTTGGTGGGACATCTGAGGATGAAAAACAAAATGAAACAAATCGACAACAACAAAAAAACGGACTTCTTCCATCCCCAGAATGACCCCAAACTCTTTGGACGGGACCGAACCCCCAGAGAGTAAGACTCGTCCATTTCCCATGAAGTCACCCGGCAATTTCACGACCATGAGTGACACGATATCCAGAGACAGAAACTTGAGCAAGAGCCTCACACTCGCCCTTTTTTCATATCCCGAAGTGTTCTCCTCATGGTCTGTAGATCAGTCCTGCCATACCTATGACCCAAAACATAAGCCGAGTTTGTGTTTTCAGACAACTGTCCAAACAGCTCTGGCCTACACACCCTACAGGCTCAGGGCCCTGGAGCCAAACCTGAGGACTGTACTTGCCCTCTCCAAGGGAATTGTATGTGCCCATTCCAATGGCCACAACCCTACTAGTAGGATACCCTCCAAAGTCCCTGAGGCCATCCCAATAGTTGTGGCTTCCCAGGACAAACAGGGGCAATCTGAGCCCATCTGAGCACCTACCTGCACTCAGACCCGTAGACTGATGTCCCCAGAGGTAAAAAGGAACGAACAGGCCCCTAGGCACTAATCGGATCCATTGCTTTGGTTTCCAGGCATCTCTCCTCAGAGGCCTGGATTTCAATACCAGCATATGGCTGTTTCATGACTCACCCATCAGAACAAATCTCATCTACACATGGGAAACATGCACGTTGGAGCTGTGTCAAAGCCTCTGTTTAGGAGAACCCTTCAGGGCCCCAGGGCCACCGCTTCATTCCAAGGTCTCCATAGACACAAAAACATATTAGGACACATCCACAGGGGAGTCCATTTCAACTCAGCCTCCTCGGTTGCCCCCCACATCCAGCAGATCTAACCTGTCTTGTTGCTTGGAGACAATTGGAATGCGAGGTGGGCTACCCAGCCATCCATCCTTAGAACCCTGCTCGGAATCTTTGGCCTTGAGCCAACCAACAGGTCTCAATTGTCCTGCAGAAGAATCTTTGCAGTTTGGAGCTTCTCACAACTCCCATCGTGCGAAAACCCCCATGTCCTAAATCCAACCCCCTTCAAGAAAGGGCCATCAGGGCAGAAAGTCCAACCTGAGCGATCGTCTGATCCTTGCCCTGACTTCAGATGCACGAGATCTCTATTGAGGTCTGTAGATTGTGCCTGCCATATCCTCACCCAGACACCTAGGCCTAGCTTGGGTTCTCAGACTCCGTCCTCAGACTACTGGCCCACAAGCCCTCCAGTTGGGCAATCCAGAACTACAATGCCGCACTCTGCCTGCCCTACAGAAGTAAAACATTGCCCTCAGGGCTACCCCGAAACCGCAAATGAGGATCAACCTGCACGCCATTCGGCTGTACCCCAAACATATAGGCTGACCTGGGCACTATTTACCCTTCTGACCCAGCCTGAGCCTGGACCTCCTGGTCCCACCCAGACAGCTGGCCGCACACTGAGCACATCGGACCCCCGCCATGGCCTTAGGTCGTCATCTCTTCCCAACTGCGGTTTTCAGGCTCCAGAACCTAGACCTTATCTCCAACCACTGCCCAGCGTTGAAAATGATGCAGAAATCAGAACTCTTTCCCCATGGAAAGAAACCTTGTGCTTGGCATGTTGTCCAACGTTCAGTGTAGTTGAAACAAGCGTGGCCCATGAGGCCCAGCCCATGCTTGCGGGCCACATTGGTCACAAACACACATTGTGACCCTCAGCCTGAGCCCAGTCCTCATGTAAGGCCTCTCAGGGCCTATATGAAGAGACAGCATATTGGACTTGCCATGCCTCTAGGCCCCAATTTTTAACCATAGTTCGGGTTGTCCCTTCACTCTTCCCCAGGGCTCTGCTTTGGAATTCTTCTTTTGGTGGGACACCTGAGGTAACAAACCTGAAAGGAGTCCTCCCATCCCACAGATTGACGAAAAACAATTGGGATCGGGCCAAATCCACAGAGAGGAAGATTCGTCCATGGCCCATGAGACCTCCCCAACATTCCACGGCCATCGCTGAAACAAAAGTCAGAGACAAAAGCCTGAGCAAGCGCCTCAGACTCGCTCATTCTTCATATCCTGAAGAGTTCTTCTCATGGTTTGTAGATCGGGCGTGCCATACCTACGTCCCCAAAATTAAGCTGATTTTGTGTTTTCAGTCTTCTGTCCTCAAAGTCCTGGGCCACACTCCCTCCAGGCTGGGGCCCCTGGAGCCACACATTAGGACTGCCCCCACCCAATCCATGGGAATTCTGCCCATTCCATTGTCAAAAATCGTACAAATTAGGAGAACCCTCCAAAGTCCCTGAGGCCATCCCAATAGTGTAGGTCGCCCAGGACAAAAAAGGGCGGTTGATACCGGCTGAGCATCTACCTCCACTCATCTACCTCCACTCATACCACGAAGATTGAACCAGACAGGACCCGAGGCCATTATCGGATCCATTGCTTTGGTTTACAGGCATGTCTCCTCAAAAGGCTGGATTCCAATACCAGCAGAGGGGATTTCCTGAGGCACCCATCAGAACAAATCTCGTCTCCACAAGAAAACTTGAGCATGGGAACTAAGCCAAAGCTTAGGAGAATACTTCAGGGTCCCGGTGCCACCTCCCCATTCCAAGGCCCTCATGGACACAAACACACGTTAGGACCCATCCTCTGGAAAGTGCATTTCAACTCAGCCACCCCGGTTGCTCCCGCAGATCCATTAGATCTAAACTGTCTTGTTGGTAGGAGACAATTGGAAGGCGAGGCGGACTTCCCAGGCATCCATCCTCGAACGGTGCTCTGGAGTCATTCCATATGGGATGTCCTGGAGCTGTCCAACAGGTCTCAATTGTCCCGCAGAAGGAATCCTTGAAGGGGGCATCCCACATCTCCCAACGTGGAAAACCTCCATGGCCTCGAGATTCCGCTCCCTTCATGAAGGGGCCGTCATGCACAGAAACTCCAACCTGAGCCAACGTCGGATCCTCGCCCTGACTTCAGATGCATGAGATGTTGGTTCAGATCTGCAGGGGGTACCTGCCGTGCCCTCACCCTGAATCCGAAGTCTAGCTTGTGTTCTCAGCCTTCCGTCCTCACTCTCCTGGCCCCGAAGCCCTCAAGTTTGGCAATTCCGGACCGACAATGAACACTCTGCCATGTCCTCTAGAAAAAATATATTGCCTAATGAGCAGCCCAGGCAGCTTAAATGAGGATAAACCTAAACGGCACTCGAATGTACCCAAATTATATAGTCTAACCTGGGCACTAATGCACTGTCTGACACAACCTGATCCCAGACCTGCTGACCAACACCCAGACAGCTGACCGCACGCTGAGCACCTCAGACCCGCCATGGCCTTAGGTCATCATCTCTTCCCTACCTCAGTTTTCAGGCTTCAGAACCTAGACCTTATCTCCAATCACTGCCCACGGGTGACTGTGATGCAGAAATCAGAACTCTTCCTGACCCATGGCAAGAAACCTTGTGGTTGGCATGTTGTCCAACGTTCAGTGTAGGAGAAACCAGCATTCACCCTGAGGCCCCGCCCATTCTTGAGTGCGACGAGAGCATAAACACGCATTGTGACCTCAGCGTGAGTCCTGTCCTCTAGTAAGTCCTCTCAGTGGCTGGACCATTAGATGTCATAATGGGCTTGACATGTCCCTAGTCCCCAATTTTTTTAACCAGATTTCTGGTTGTCCAGTCGCCCCACCCCAGGGCTCTACTCTGGAATCCCTCATTTGGTGGGACATCTGAGGTTGAAAAACAAAATGAAACAAATCGACAACAACAAAAAAACGGAATTCTTCCATCCCCAGAATGACCCCAAACTCTTTGGACGGGACCGAACCCCCAGAGAGTAAGACTCGTCCATTTCCCATGAAGTCACCCGGCAATTTCACGACCATGAGTGACACGATATCCAGAGACAAAAACTTGAGCAAGAGCCTCACACTCGCCCTTTTTTCATATCCCGAAGTGTTCTCCTCATGGTCTGTAGATCAGTCCTGCCATACCTATGACCCAAAACATAAGCCGAGTTTGTGTTTTCAGACAACTGTCCAAACAGCTCTGGCCTACACACCCTACAGGCTCAGGGCCCTGGAGCCAAACCTGAGGACTGTACTTGCCCTCTCCAAGGGAATTGTATGTGCCCATTCCAATGGCCACAACCCTACTAATAGGATAACCTCCAAAGTCCCTGAGGCCATCCCAATAGTTGTGGCTTCCCAGGACAAACAGGGGCAATCTGAGCCCATCTGAGCACCTACCTGCACTCAGACCCGTAGACTGATGTCCCCAGAGGTAAAAAGGAACGAACAGGCCCCTAGGCACTAATCGGATCCATTGCTTTGGTTTCCAGGCATCTCTCCTCAGAGGCCTGGATTTCAATACCAGCATATGGCTGTTTCTTGACTCACCCATCAGAACAAATCTCATCTACACATGGGAAACATGCACGTTGGAGCTGTGTCAAAGCCTCTGTTTAGGAGAACCCTTCAGGGCCCCAGGGCCACCGCTTCATTCCAAGGTCTCCATAGACACAAAAACATATTAGGACACATCCACAGGAGAGTCCATTTCAACTCAGCCTCCTCGGTTGCCCCCCACATCCAGCAGATCTAACCTGTCTTGTTGCTTGGAGACAATTGGAATGCGAGGTGGGCTACCCAGCCATCCATCCTTAGAACACTGCTCGGAATCGTTGGCCTGGAGTCAACCAACAGGTCTCAATTGTCCTGCAGAAGAATCTTTGCAGTTTGGAGCTTCTCACAACTCCCATCGTGGGAAAACCCCCATGTCCTCGTGATCCAACGCCCTTCAAGAAAGGGCCATCAGGGCAGAAAGTCCAACCTGAGCGATCGTCTGATCCTTGCCCTGACTTCAGATGCACGAGATCTCGATTGAGGTCTGTAGATTTTGCCTGCCATATCCTCACCCAGAAACCTAGGCCTAGCTTGGGTTCTCAGACTCCGTCCTCAGACTACTGGCCCAGAAGCCCTCCAGTTTGGCAATCCAGAACTACAATACCGCACCCTGCCTGCCCTACAGAAGTGAAACATTGCCCTCAGGGCTACCCCGAAACCGCAAATGAGGATCAACCTGCACGCCATTCGGCTGTACCCCAAACATATAGGCTGACCTGGGCACTATTTCCCCTTCTGACCCAGCCTGAGCCTGGACCTCCTGGTCCCACCCAGACAGCTGGCCGCAAACTGAGCACATCGGACCCGCCATGGCCTTAGGTCGTGTCTCTTCCCAAATGCGGTTTTCAGGCTCCAGAACCTAGACCTTATCTCCAACCACTGCCCAGGGTTGAAAATGATGCAGAAATCAGAACTCTTTCCCCATGGCAAGAAACCTTGTGGTTGGCATGTTGTCCAACGTTCAGGGTAGTTGAAACAAGCGTGGCCCATGAGGCCCAGCCCATGCTTGCGGGCCACATTGGTCACAAACACACATTGTGACCCTCAGCCTGAGCCCAGTCCTCAGGTAAGGCCTCTCAGGGCCTATATGAAGAGACAGCATATTGGGCTTGCCATGCCCCTAGGCCCCAATTTTTAACCATAGTTCGGGTTGTCCCTTCATTCTTCCCCAGGGCTCTGCTTTGGAGTTCCACTTTAGTGGGACACCTGAGGTAACAAACCTGAAAGGAGTCCTCCCATCCCACAGATTGACGAAAAACAATTGGGATCGGGCCAAATCCACAGAGAGGAAGATTAGTCCATGGCCCATGAGATCTCCCCAACATTCCACGGCCATCGCTGAAACAAAAGTCAGAGAGAAAAGCCTGAGCAAGCGCCTCAGACTCGCTCATTCTTCATATCCTGAAGAGTTCTTCTCAGGGTTTGTAGATCGGGCGTGCCATACCTACGTCCCCAAACTTAAGCTGATTTTGTGTTTTCAGTCTTCTGTCCTCAAAGTCCTGGGCCACACTCCCTCCAGGCTGGGGCCTTGGAGCCACTCATTAGGACTGCCCCCACCCAATCCATGGGAATTCTGCCCATTCCATTGTCAAAAATCGTACAAATTAGGAGAACCCTCCAAAGTCCCTGAGGCCATCCCAATAGTGTAGGTCGCCCGGGACAAAAAAGGGCGGTTGATACCGGCTGAGCATCAACCTCCACTCATCTAACTCCACTCATACCAAGAAGATAGAACCAGACAGGACCCGAGGCCATTATCAGATCCATTGCTTTGGTTTACAGGCATGTCTCCTCAAAAGCCTGGATTCCAATACCAGCAGAGGGGATTTCCTGAGGCACCCATCAGAACAAATCTCGTCTCCACAAGGAAACTTGTGCATGGGAGCTATGCCAAAGCTTAGGAGAATACTTCAGTGTCCCTGTGCCACCTCCCCATTCCAAGGCCCTCATGGACACAAACACAGGTTAGGACCCATTCTCTGGAAAGTGCATTTCAACTCAGCCACCCCGGTTGCTCCCGCAGATCCATTAGATCTAAACTGTCTTGTTGCTAGGAGACAATTGGAAGGCGAGGCGGACTTCCCAGGCATCCAACCTCGAACGGTGCTCTGGAGTCATACCATATGGGATGTCCTGGAGCTGTCCAACAGGTCTCAATTGTCTCGCAGAAGGAATCCTTGAAGGGGGCATCCCACATCTCCCAACGTGGAAAACCTCCATGGCCTCGAGATTCCGCTCCCTTCATGAAGGGGCCGTCATGCACAGAAACTCCAACCTGAGCCAAAGTCGGATCCTCGCCCTGACTTCAGATGCATGAGATATTGGTTCAGATCTGCAGGGGGTACCTGCCGTGCCCTCACCCTGAATCCGAAGTCTAGCTTGTGTTCTCAGACTTCCGTCCTCACTCTCCTGGCCCCGAAGCCCTCAAGTTTGGCAATTACGGACCAACAATGAAGCACTCTGCCTGCCCTCTAGAAAAAATATATTGCCTAATGAGCAGCCCAGGCAGCTTAAATGAGGATAAACCTACACGGCACTCGAATGTACCCAAATTATATAATCTAACCTGGGCACTAATTCACTGTCTGACACAACCTGAGCCCGGACCTGCTGACCAACACCCAGACAGCTGACCACACGCTGAGCACATCAGACCCGCCATGGCCTTAGGTCATCATCTCTTCCCTACCTCAGTTTTCAGGCTTCAGAACCTAGACCTTATCTCCAATCACTGCCCACGGGTGACTGTGATGCAGAAATCAGAACTCTTCCTGACCCATGGCAAGAAACCTTGTGGTTGGCATGTTGTCCAACGTTCAGTGTAGGAGAAACAAGCATTCACCCTGAGGCTCCGCCCATTCTTGTGTGCGACGAGAGCATAAACACGCATTGTGACCTCAGCGTGAGTCCTGTCCTCTAGTAAGTCCTCTCAGTGGCTGGAACATTAGATGTCATAATGGGCTTGACATGTCCCTAGTCCCCAATTTTTAACCAGATTTCTGGTTGTCCAGTCGCCCCACCCCAGGGCTCTACTCTGGAATCCCTCATTTGGTGGGACATCTGAGGTTGAAAAACAAAATGAAACAAATCGACAACAACAAAAAAACGGACTTCTTCCATCCCCAGAATGACCCCAAACTCTTTGGACGGGACCGAACCCCCAGAGAGTAAGACTCGTCCATTTCCCATGAAGTCACCCGGCAATTTCACGACCATGAGTGACACGATATCCAGAGACAAAAACTTGAGCAAGAGCCTCACACTCGCCCTTTTTTCATATCCCGAAGTGTTCTCCTCATGGTCTGTAGATCAGTCCTGCCATACCTATGACCCAAAACATAAGCCGAGTTTGTGTTTTCAGACAACTGTCCAAACAGCTCTGGCCTACACACCCTACAGGCTCAGGGCCCTGGAGCCAAACCTGAGGACTGTACTTGCCCTCTCCAAGGGAATTGTATGTGCCCATTCCAATGGCCACAACCCTACTAATAGGATAACCTCCAAAGTCCCTGAGGCCATCCCAATAGTTGTGGCTTCCCAGGACAAACAGGGGCAATCTGAGCCCATCTGAGCACCTACCTGCACTCAGACCCGTAGACTGATGTCCCCAGAGGTAAAAAGGAACGAACAGGCCCCTAGGCACTAATCGGATCCATTGCTTTGGTTTCCAGGCATCTCTCCTCAGAGGCCTGGATTTCAATACCAGCATATGGCTGTTTCTTGACTCACCCATCAGAACAAATCTCATCTACACATGGGAAACATGCACGTTGGAGCTGTGTCAAAGCCTCTGTTTAGGAGAACCCTTCAGGGCCCCAGGGCCACCGCTTCATTCCAAGGTCTCCATAGACACAAAAACATATTAGGACACATCCACAGGAGAGTCCATTTCAACTCAGCCTCCTCGGTTGCCCCCCACATCCAGCAGATCTAACCTGTCTTGTTGCTTGGAGACAATTGGAATGCGAGGTGGGCTACCCAGCCATCCATCCTTAGAACACTGCTCGGAATCGTTGGCCTGGAGTCAACCAACAGGTCTCAATTGTCCTGCAGAAGAATCTTTGCAGTTTGGAGCTTCTCACAACTCCCATCGTGGGAAAACCCCCATGTCCTCGTGATCCAACGCCCTTCAAGAAAGGGCCATCAGGGCAGAAAGTCCAACCTGAGCGATCGTCTGATCCTTGCCCTGACTTCAGATGCACGAGATCTCGATTGAGGTCTGTAGATTTTGCCTGCCATATCCTCACCCAGAAACCTAGGCCTAGCTTGGGTTCTCAGACTCCGTCCTCAGACTACTGGCCCAGAAGCCCTCCAGTTTGGCAATCCAGAACTACAATACCGCACCCTGCCTGCCCTACAGAAGTGAAACATTGCCCTCAGGGCTACCCCGAAACCGCAAATGAGGATCAACCTGCACGCCATTCGGCTGTACCCCAAACATATAGGCTGACCTGGGCACTATTTCCCCTTCTGACCCAGCCTGAGCCTGGACCTCCTGGTCCCACCCAGACAGCTGGCCGCAAACTGAGCACATCGGACCCGCCATGGCCTTAGGTCGTGTCTCTTCCCAAATGCGGTTTTCAGGCTCCAGAACCTAGACCTTATCTCCAACCACTGCCCAGGGTTGAAAATGATGCAGAAATCAGAACTCTTTCCCCATGGCAAGAAACCTTGTGGTTGGCATGTTGTCCAACGTTCAGGGTAGTTGAAACAAGCGTGGCCCATGAGGCCCAGCCCATGCTTGCGGGCCACATTGGTCACAAACACACATTGTGACCCTCAGCCTGAGCCCAGTCCTCAGGTAAGGCCTCTCAGGGCCTATATGAAGAGACAGCATATTGGGCTTGCCATGCCCCTAGGCCCCAATTTTTAACCATAGTTCGGGTTGTCCCTTCATTCTTCCCCAGGGCTCTGCTTTGGAGTTCCACTTTAGTGGGACACCTGAGGTAACAAACCTGAAAGGAGTCCTCCCATCCCACAGATTGACGAAAAACAATTGGGATCGGGCCAAATCCACAGAGAGGAAGATTAGTCCATGGCCCATGAGATCTCCCCAACATTCCACGGCCATCGCTGAAACAAAAGTCAGAGAGAAAAGCCTGAGCAAGCGCCTCAGACTCGCTCATTCTTCATATCCTGAAGAGTTCTTCTCAGGGTTTGTAGATCGGGCGTGCCATACCTACGTCCCCAAACTTAAGCTGATTTTGTGTTTTCAGTCTTCTGTCCTCAAAGTCCTGGGCCACACTCCCTCCAGGCTGGGTCCTTGGAGCCACTCACTAGGACTGCCCCCACCCAATCCATGGGAATTCTGGCCATTCCATTGTCAAAAATCGTACAAATTAGGAGAACCCACCAAAGTCCCTGGGGCAATCCCAATAGTGTAGGTCGCCCAGGACAAAACAGGGCGGTTGATACCGTCTGAGAATCTACCTCCACTCATCTACCTCCACTCATACCAAGAAGATTGAACCAGACAGGACCCGAGGCCATTATCGGATCCATTGCTTTGGTTTACAGGCATGTCTCCTCAAAAGCCTGCATTCCAATACCAGCAGAGGGGATTTCCTGAGGCACCCATCAGAACAAATATCGTCTCCACAAGGAAACTTGTGCATGGGAGCTATGCCAAAGCTTAGGAGAATACTTCAGGGTCCCGGTGCCACCTCCCCATTCCAAGGCCCTCATGGACACAAACACACGTTAGGACCCATTCTCTGGAAAGTGCATTTCAACTCAGCCACCCCGGTTGCTCCCGCAGATCCATTAGATCTAAACTGTCTTGTTGCTAGGAGACAATTGGAAGGCGAGGCGGACTTCCCAGGCATCCATCCTGGAACGGTGCTCTGGAGTCATTCCATATGGGATGTCCTGGAGCTGTCCAACAGGTCTCAATTGTCCCGCAGAGGGAATCCTTGAATGGGACATCCCACATCTCCCAACGTGGAAAACCTCCATGGCCTCGAGATTCCCCTCCCTTCATGAAGGGGCCGTCATGCACAGAAACTCCAACCTGAGCCAACGTCGGATCCTCGCCCTGACTTCAGATGCATGAGATATTGATTCAGATCTGCAGGGGGTACCTGCCGTGCCCTCACCCTGAATCCGAAGTCTAGCTTGTGTTCTCAGACTTCCGTCCTCGCTCTCCTGGCCCCGAAGCCCTCAAGTTTGGCAATTCCGGACCGACAATGAAGCACTCTGCCTGCCCTCTAGAAAAAATATATTGCCTAATGAGCAGCCCAGGCAGCTTAAATGAGGATAAACCTACACGGCACTCGAATGTACCCAAATTATATAATCTAACCTGGGCACTAATTCACTGTCTGACACAACCTGAGCCCGGACCTGCTGACCAACACCCAGACAGCTGACCACACGCTGAGCACATCAGACCCGCCATGGCCTTAGGTCATCATCTCTTCCCTACCTCAGTTTTCAGGCTTCAGAACCTAGACCTTATCTCCAATCACTGCCCACGGGTGACTGTGATGCAGAAATCAGAACTCTTCCTGACCCATGGCAAGAAACCTTGTGGTTGGCATGTTGTCCAACGTTCAGTGTAGGAGAAACAAGCATTCACCCTGAGGCTCCGCCCATTCTTGTGTGCGACGAGAGCATAAACACGCATTGTGACCTCAGCGTGAGTCCTGTCCTCTAGTAAGTCCTCTCAGTGGCTGGAACATTAGATGTCATAATGGGCTTGACATGTCCCTAGTCCCCAATTTTTAACCAGATTTCTGGTTGTCCAGTCGCCCCACCCCAGGGCTCTACTCTGGAATCCCTCATTTGGTGGGACATCTGAGGTTGAAAATCAAAATGAAACAAATCGACAACAACAAAAAAACGGACTTCTTCCATCCCCAGTATGACCCCAAACTCTTTGGACGGGACCGAACCCCCAGAGAGTAAGACTCGTCCATTTCCCATGAAGTCACCCGGCAATTTCACGACCATGAGTGACACGATATCCAGAGACAAAAACTTGAGCAAGAGCCTCACACTCGCCCTTTTTTCATATCCCGAAGTGTTCTCCTCATGGTCTGTAGATCAGTCCTGCCATACCTATGACCCAAAACAAAAGCCGAGTTTGTGTTTTCAGACAACTGTCCAAACAGCTCTGGCCTACACACCCTACAGGCTCAGGGCCCTGGAGCCAAACCTGAGGACTGTACTTGCCCTCTCCAAGGGAATTGTATGTGCCCATTCCAATGGCCACAACCCTACTAATAGGATAACCTCCAAAGTCCCTGAGGCCATCCCAATAGTTGTGGCTTCCCAGGACAAACAGGGGCAATCTGAGCCCATCTGAGCACCTACCTGCACTCAGACCCGTAGACTGTTGTCCCCAGAGGTAAAAAGGAACGAACAGGCCCCTAGGCACTAATCGGATCCATTGCTTTGGTTTCCAGGCATCTCTCCTCAGAGGCCTGGATTTCAATACCAGCATATGGCTGTTTCTTCACTCACCCATCGGAACAAATCTCATCTACACATGGGAAACATGCACGTTGGAGCTGTGTCAAAGCCTCTGTTTAGGAGAACCCTTCAGGGCCCCAGGGCCACCGCTTCATTCCAAGGTCTCCATAGACACAAAAACATATTAGGACACATCCACAGGAGAGTCCATTTCAACTCAGCCTCCTCGGTTGCCCCCCACATCCAGCAGATCTAGCCTGTCTTGTTGCTTGGAGACAATTGGAATGCGAGGTGGGCTACCCAGCCATCCATCCTTAGAACACTGCTCGGAATCGTTGGCCTGGAGACAACCAACAGGTCTCAATTGTCCTGCAGAAGAATCTTTGCAGTTTGGAGCTTCTCACAACTCCCATCGTGGGAAAACCCCCATGTCCTCGTGATCCAACACCCTTCAAGAAAGGGCCATCAGGGCAGAAAGTCCAACCTGAGCGATCGTCTGATCCTTGCCCTGACTTCAGATGCACGAGATCTCGATTGAGGTCTGTAGATTGTGCCTGCCATATCCTCACCCAGACACCTAGGCCTAGCTTGGGTTCTCAGACTCCGTCCTCAGACTACTGGCCCAGAAGCCCGCCAGTTTGGCAATCCAGAACTACAATGCCGTACCCTGCCTGCCCTACAGAAGTAAAACATTGCCCTCAGGGCTACCCCGAAACCGCAAATGAGGATCAACCTGCACCCCATTCGGCTGTACCCCAAACATATAGGCTGACCTGGGCACTATTTCCCCTTCTGACCCAGCCTGAGCCTGGACCTTCTGGTCCCACCCAGACAGCTGGCCGCACACTGAGCACAACGGACACGCCATGGCCTTAGGTCGTCATCTCTTCCCAACTGCGGTTTTCAGGCTCCAGAACCTAGACCTTATCTCCAACCACTGCCCAGGGTTGAAAATGATGCAGAAATCAGAACTCTTTACCCATGGCAAGAAACCTTGTGGTTGGCATGCTGTCCAACGTTCAGTGTAGTTGAAACAAGCGTGGCCCATGAGGCCCAGCCCATGCTTGCGGGCCACATTGGTCACAAACACACATTGTGACCCTCAGCCTGAGCCCAGTCCTCAGGTAAGGCCTCTCAGGGCCTATATGAAGAGACAGCATATTGGGCTTGCCATGCCCCTAGGCCCCAATTTTTAACCATAGTTCGGGTTGTCCCTTCACTCTTCCCCAGGGCTCTGCTTTGGAATTCCTCTTTGGTGGGACACCTAAGGTAACAAACCTGAAAGGAGTCCTCCCATCCCACAGATTGACGAAAAACAATTGGGATCGGGCGAAATCCACAGAGAGGAAGATTCGTCCATGGCCCATGAGACCTCCCCAACATTCCGCGGCCATCGCTGAAACAAAATCCAGAGACAAAAGCCTGAGCAAGCGCCTCAGACTCGCTCATTCTTCATATCCTGAAGAGTTCTTCTCATGGTTTGTAGATCGGGCATGCCATACCTACGTCCCCACACATAACTGAGTTTGTGTTTTCAGTCTTCTGTCCTCAAAGTCCTGGGCCACACTCCCTCCAGGCTGGGGCCCCTGGAGCCACACATTAGGACTGCCCCCACCCAATCCATGGGAATTCTGCCCATTCCATTGTCAAAAATCGTACAAATTAGGAGAACCCTCCAAAGTCCCTGAGGCCATCCCAATAGTGTAGGTCGCCCGGGACAAAAAAGGGCGGTTGATACCGGCTGAGCATCTACCTCCACTCATCTACCTCCACTCATAACAAGAAGATTGAACCAGACAGGACCCGAGGCCATTATCGGATCCATTGCTTTGGTTTACAGGCATGTCTCCTCAAAAGCCTGCATGCCAATACCAGCAGAGGGGAATTCCTGAGGCACCCATAAGAACAAATCTCGTCTCCACAAGTAAACTTGTGCATGGGAGCTAAGGAAAGCTTAGGAGAATACTTCAGGGTCCCGGTGCCACCTCCCCATTCCAAGGCCCTCATGGACACAAACACACGTTAGGACCCATCCTCTGGAAAGTGCATTTCAACTCAGCCACCCCGGTTGCTCCCGCAGATCCATTTGATCTAAACTGTCTTGTTGCTAGGAGACAATTGGAAGGCGAGGCGGACTTCCCAGGCATCCATCCTGGAACGGTGCTCTGGAGTCATTCCATATGGGATGTCCTGGAGCTGTCCAAGAGGTCTCAATTGTCCCTCAGAAGGAATCCTTGAAGGGGGCATCCCACATCTCCCAACGTGGAAAACCTCCATGGCCTCGAGATTCCGCTCTCTTCATGAAGGGGCCGTCATGCACAGAAACTCCAACCTGAGCCAACGTGGGATCCTCGCCCTGACTTCAGATGCATGAGATGTTGGTTCAGATCTGCAGGGGGTACCTGCCGTGCCCTCACCCTGAATCCGAAGTCTAGCTTGTGTTCTCAGACTTCCGTCCTCACTCTCCTGGCCCCGAAGCCCTCAAGTTTGGCAATTCCGGACCGACAATGAAGCACTCTGCCATGTCCTCTAGAAAAAATATAGTGCCTAATGAGCAGCCCAGGCAGCTTAAATGAGGATATACCTACACGGCACTCGAATGTACCCAAATTATATAGTCTAACCTGGGCACTAATGCACTGTCTGACACAACCTGAGCCCGGACCTGCTGACCAACACCCAGACAGCTGACCGCACGCTGAGCACATCAGACCCGCCATGGCCTTAGGTCATCATCTCTTCCCTACCTCAGTTTTCAGGCTTCAGAACCTAGACCTTATCTCCAATCACTGCCCACGGGTGACTGTGATGCAGAAATCAGAACTCTTCCTGACCCATGGCAAGAAACCTTGTGGTTGGCATGTTGTCCAACGTTCAGTGTAGGAGAAACAAGCATTCACCCTGAGGCCCCGCCCATTCTTGCTTGCGACGAGAGCATAAACACACACTGTGACCTCAGCGTGAGTCCTGTACTCTAGTTAGTCCTCTCAGTGGCTGGACCATTAGATGTCATAATGGGCTTGACATGTCCCTAGTCCCCAATTTTTAACCAGATTTCTGGTTGTCCAGTCGCCCCACCCCAGGGCTCTACTCTGGAATCCCTCATTTGGTGGGACATCTGAGGTTGAAAAACAAAATGAAACAAATCGACAACAACAAAAAAACGGACTTCTTCCATCCCCAGAATGACCCCAAACTCTTTGGACGGGACCGAACCCTCAGAGAGTAAGACTCGTCCATTTCCCATGAAGTCACACGGCAATTTCACGACCATGAGTGACACGATATCCAGAGACAAAAACTTGAGCAAGAGCCTCACACTCGCTTTTTTTTCATATCCCGAAGTGTTCTCCTCATGGTCTGTTGATCAGTCCTGCCATACCTATGACCCAAAACATAAGCCGAGTTTGTGTTTTCAGACAACTGTCCAAACAGCTCTGGCCTACACACCCTACAGGCTCAGGGCCCTGGAGCCAAACCTGAGGACTGTACTTGCCCTCTCCAAGGGAATTTTATATGCCCATTCCAATGGCCACAACCCTACTAGTAGGATAACCTCCAAAGTCCCTGAGGCCATCCCAATAGTTGTGGCTTCCCAGGACAAACAGGGGCAATCTGAGCCCATCTGAGCACCTACCTGCACTCAGACCCGTAGACTGATGTCCCAGGAGGTAAAAAGGAACGAACAGGCCCCTAGGCACTAATCGGATCCATTGCTTTGGTTTCCAGGCATCTCTCCTCAGAGGCCTGGATTTCAATACCAGCATATGGCTGTTTCTTCACTCACCCATCGGAACAAATCTCATCTACACATGGGAAACATGCACGTTGGAGCTGTGTCAAAGCCTCTGTTTAGGAGAACCCTTCAGGGCCCCAGGGCCACCGCTTCATTCCAAGGTCTCCATAGACACAAAAACATATTAGGACACATCCACAGGAGAGTCCATTTCAACTCAGCCTCCTCGGTTGCCCCCCACATCCAGCAGATCTAACCTGTCTTGTTGCTTGGAGACAATTGGAATGCGAGGTGGGCTACCCAGCCATCCATCCTTAGAACACTGCTCGGAATCGTTGGCCTGGAGACAACCAACAGGTCTCAATTGTCCTGCAGAAGAATCTTTGCAGTTTGGAGCTTCTCACAACTCCCATCGTGGGAAAACCCCCATGTCCTCGTGATCCAACACCCTTCAAGAAAGGGCCATCAGGGCAGAAAGTCCAACCTGAGCGATCGTCTGATCCTTGCCCTGACTTCAGATGCACGAGATCTCGATTGAGGTCTGTAGATTGTGCCTGCCATATCCTCACCCAGAAACCTAGGCCTAGCTTGGGTTCTCAGACTCCGTCCTCAGACTACTGGCCCAGAAGCCCTCCAGTTTGGCAATCCAGAACTACAATACCGCACCCTGCCTGCCCTACAGAAGTGAAACATTGCCCTCAGGGCTACCCCGAAACCGCAAATGAGGATCAACCTGCACGCCATTCGGCTGTACCCCAAACATATAGGCTGACCTGGGCACTATTTCCCCTTCTGACCCAGCCTGAGCCTGGACCTCCTGGTCCCACCCAGACAGCTGGCCGCAAACTGAGCACATCGGACCCGCCATGGCCTTAGGTCGTGTCTCTTCCCAGATGCGGTTTTCAGGCTCCAGAACCTAGACCTTATCTCCAACCACTGCCCAGGGTTGAAAATGATGCAGAAATCAGAACTCTTTCCCCATGGCAAGAAACCTTGTGGTTAGCATGTTGTCCAACGTTCAGGGTAGTTGAAACAAGCGTGGCCCATGAGGCCCAGCCCATGCTTGCGGGCCACATTGGTCACAAACACACATTGTGACCCTCAGCCTGAGCCCAGTCCTCAGGTAAGGCCTCTCAGGTCCTATATGAAGAGACAGCATATTGGGCTTGCCATGCCCCTAGGCCCCAATTTTTAACCATAGTTCAGGTTGTCCCTTCACTCTTCCCCAGGGCTCTGCTTTGGAATTCCTCTTTTGGTGGGACACCTGAGGTAACAAACCTGAAAGGAGTCCTCCCATCCCACAGATTGACGAAAAACAATTGGGATCGGGCCAAATCCACAGAGAGGAAGATTAGTCCATGGCCCATGAGATCTCCCCAACATTCCACGGCCATCGCTGAAACAAAAGTCAGAGACAAAAGCCTGAGCAAGCGCCTCAGACTCGCTCATTCTTCATATCCTGAAGAGTTCTTCTCATGGTTTGTAGATCGGGCGTGCCATACCTACGTCCCCAAACTTAAGCTGAGTTTGTGTTTTCAGTCTTCTGTCCTCAAAGTCCTGGGCCACACTCCCTCCAGGCTGGGTCCTTGGAGCCACTCACTAGGACTGCCCCCACCCAATCCATGGGAATTCTGGCCATTCCATTGTCAAAAATCGTACAAATTAGGAGAACCCACCAAAGTCCCTGGGGCAATCCCAATAGTGTAGGTCGCCCAGGACAAAACAGGGCGGTTGATACCGTATGAGAATCTACCTCCACTCATCTACCTCCACTCATACCAAGAAGATTGAACCAGACAGGACCCGAGGCCATTATCGGATCCATTGCTTTGGTTTACAGGCATGTCTCCTCAAAAGCCTGGATTCCAATACCAGCAGAGGGGATTTCCTGAGGCACCCATCAGAACAAATATCGTCTCCACAAGGAAACTTGTGCATGGGAGCTATGCCAAAGCTTAGGAGAATACTTCAGGGTCCCGGTGCCACCTCCCCATTCCAAGGCCCTCATGGACACAAACACACGTTAGGACCCATTCTCTGGAAAGTGCATTTCAACTCAGCCACCCCGGTTGCTCCCGCAGATCCATTAGATCTAAACTGTCTTGTTGCTAGGAGACAATTGGAAGGCGAGGCGGACTTCCCAGGCATCCATCCTGGAACGGTGCTCTGGAGTCATTCCATATGGGATGTCCTGGAGCTGTCCAACAGGTCTCAATTGTCCCACAGAGGGAATCCTTGAATGGGACATCCCACATCTCCCAACGTGGAAAACCTCCATGGCCTCGAGATTCCCCTCCCTTCATGAAGGGGCCGTCATGCACAGAAACTCCAACCTGAGCCAACGTCGGATCCTCGCCCTGACTTCAGATGCATGAGATATTGGTTCAGATCTGCAGGGGGTACCTGCCGTGCCCTCACACTGAATCCGAAGTCTAGCTTGTGTTCTCAGACTTCCGTCCTCGCTCTCCTGGCCCCGAAGCCCTCAAGTTTGGCAATTCCGGACCGACAATGAAGCACTCTGCCTGCCCTCTAGAAAAAATATATTGCCTAATGAGCAGCCCAGGCAGCTTAAATGAGGATAAACCTACACGGCACTCGAATGTACCCAAATTATATAATCTAACCTGGGCACTAATTCACTGTCTGACACAACCTGAGCCCGGACCTGCTGACCAACACCCAGACAGCTGACCACACGCTGAGCACATCAGACCCGCCATGGCCTTAGGTCATCATCTCTTCCCTACCTCAGTTTTCAGGCTTCAGAACCTAGACCTTATCTCCAATCACTGCCCACGGGTGACTGTGATGCAGAAATCAGAACTCTTCCTGACCCATGGCAAGAAACCTTGTGGTTGGCATGTTGTCCAACGTTCAGTGTAGGAGAAACAAGCATTCACCCTGAGGCTCCGCCCATTCTTGTGTGCGACGAGAGCATAAACACGCATTGTGACCTCAGCGTGAGTCCTGTCCTCTAGTAAGTCCTCTCAGTGGCTGGAACATTAGATGTCATAATGGGCTTGACATGTCCCTAGTCCCCAATTTTTAACCAGATTTCTGGTTGTCCAGTCGCCCCACCCCAGGGCTCTACTCTGGAATCCCTCATTTGGTGGGACATCTGAGGTTGAAAATCAAAATGAAACAAATCGACAACAACAAAAAAACGGACTTCTTCCATCCCCAGTATGACCCCAAACTCTTTGGACGGGACCGAACCCCCAGAGAGTAAGACTCGTCCATTTCCCATGAAGTCACCCGGCAATTTCACGACCATGAGTGACACGATATCCAGAGACAAAAACTTGAGCAAGAGCCTCACACTCGCCCTTTTTTCATATCCCGAAGTGTTCTCCTCATGGTCTGTAGATCAGTCCTGCCATACCTATGACCCAAAACAAAAGCCGAGTTTGTGTTTTCAGACAACTGTCCAAACAGCTCTGGCCTACACACCCTACAGGCTCAGGGCCCTGGAGCCAAACCTGAGGACTGTACTTGCCCTCTCCAAGGGAATTGTATGTGCCCATTCCAATGGCCACAACCCTACTAATAGGATAACCTCCAAAGTCCCTGAGGCCATCCCAATAGTTGTGGCTTCCCAGGACAAACAGGGGCAATCTGAGCCCATCTGAGCACCTACCTGCACTCAGACCCGTAGACTGTTGTCCCCAGAGGTAAAAAGGAACGAACAGGCCCCTAGGCACTAATCGGATCCATTGCTTTGGTTTCCAGGCATCTCTCCTCAGAGGCCTGGATTTCAATACCAGCATATGGCTGTTTCTTCACTCACCCATCGGAACAAATCTCATCTACACATGGGAAACATGCACGTTGGAGCTGTGTCAAAGCCTCTGTTTAGGAGAACCCTTCAGGGCCCCAGGGCCACCGCTTCATTCCAAGGTCTCCATAGACACAAAAACATATTAGGACACATCCACAGGAGAGTCCATTTCAACTCAGCCTCCTCGGTTGCCCCCCACATCCAGCAGATCTAGCCTGTCTTGTTGCTTGGAGACAATTGGAATGCGAGGTGGGCTACCCAGCCATCCATCCTTAGAACACTGCTCGGAATCGTTGGCCTGGAGACAACCAACAGGTCTCAATTGTCCTGCAGAAGAATCTTTGCAGTTTGGAGCTTCTCACAACTCCCATCGTGCGAAAACCCCCATGTCCTCGTGATCCAACACCCTTCAAGAAAGGGCCATCAGGGCAGAAAGTCCAACCTGAGCGATCGTCTGATCCTTGCCCTGACTTCAGATGCACGAGATCTCGATTGAGGTCTGTAGATTGTGCCTGCCATATCCTCACCCAGACACCTAGGCCTAGCTTGGGTTCTCAGACTCCGTCCTCAGACTACTGGCCCAGAAGCCCGCCAGTTTGGCAATCCAGAACTACAATGCCGCACCCTGCCTGCCCTACAGAAGTAAAACATTGCCCTCAGGGCTACCCCGAAACCGCAAATGAGGATCAACCTGCACCCCATTCGGCTGTACCCCAAACATATAGGCTGACCTGGGCACTATTTCCCCTTCTGACCCAGCCTGAGCCTGGACCTTCTGGTCCCACCCAGACAGCTGGCCGCACACTGAGCACAACGGACACGCCATGGCCTTAGGTCGTCATCTCTTCCCAACTGCGGTTTTCAGGCTCCAGAACCTAGACCTTATCTCCAACCACTGCCCAGGGTTGAAAATGATGCAGAAATCAGAACTCTTTACCCATGGCAAGAAACCTTGTGGTTGGCATGCTGTCCAACGTTCAGTGTAGTTGAAACAAGCGTGGCCCATGAGGCCCAGCCCATGCTTGCGGGCCACATTGGTCACAAACACACATTGTGACCCTCAGCCTGAGCCCAGTCCTCAGGTAAGGCCTCTCAGGGCCTATATGAAGAGACAGCATATTGGGCTTGCCATGCCCCTAGGCCCCAATTTTTAACCATAGTTCGGGTTGTCCCTTCACTCTTCCCCAGGGCTCTGCTTTGGAATTCCTCTTTGGTGGGACACCTAAGGTAACAAACCTGAAAGGAGTCCTCCCATCCCACAGATTGACGAAAAACAATTGGGATCGGGCGAAATCCACAGAGAGGAAGATTCGTCCATGGCCCATGAGACCTCCCCAACATTCCGCGGCCATCGCTGAAACAAAATCCAGAGACAAAAGCCTGAGAAAGCGCCTCAGACTCGCTCATTCTTCATATCCTGAAGAGTTCTTCTCATGGTTTGTAGATCGGGCATGCCATACCTACGTCCCCACACATAACTGAGTTTGTGTTTTCAGTCTTCTGTCCTCAAAGTCCTGGGCCACACTCCCTCCAGGCTGGGGCCCCTGGAGCCACACATTAGGACTGCCCCCACCCAATCCATGGGAATTCTGCCCATTCCATTGTCAAAAATCGTACAAATTAGGAGAACCCTCCAAAGTCCCTGAGGCCATCCCAATAGTGTAGGTCGCCCGGGACAAAAAAGGGCGGTTGATACCGGCTGAGCATCTACCTCCACTCATCTACCTCCACTCATAACAAGAAGATTGAACCAGACAGGACCCGAGGCCATTATCGGATCCATTGCTTTGGTTTACAGGCATGTCTCCTCAAAAGCCTGCATGCCAATACCAGCAGAGGGGAATTCCTGAGGCACCCATAAGAACAAATCTCGTCTCCACAAGTAAACTTGTGCATGGGAGCTAAGGAAAGCTTAGGAGAATACTTCAGGGTCCCGGTGCCACCTCCCCATTCCAAGGCCCTCATGGACACAAACACACGTTAGGACCCATCCTCTGGAAAGTGCATTTCAACTCAGCCACCCCGGTTGCTCCCGCAGATCCATTTGATCTAAACTGTCTTGTTGCTAGGAGACAATTGGAAGGCGAGGCGGACTTCCCAGGCATCCATCCTGGAACGGTGCTCTGGAGTCATTCCATATGGGATGTCCTGGAGCTGTCCAAGAGGTCTCAATTGTCCCTCAGAAGGAATCCTTGAAGGGGGCATCCCACATCTCCCAACGTGGAAAACCTCCATGGCCTCGAGATTCCGCTCTCTTCATGAAGGGGCCGTCATGCACAGAAACTCCAACCTGAGCCAACGTGGGATCCTCGCCCTGACTTCAGATGCATGAGATGTTGGTTCAGATCTGCAGGGGGTACCTGCCGTGCCCTCACCCTGAATCCGAAGTCTAGCTTGTGTTCTCAGACTTCCGTCCTCACTCTCCTGGCCCCGAAGCCCTCAAGTTTGGCAATTCCGGACCGACAATGAAGCACTCTGCCATGTCCTCTAGAAAAAATATAGTGCCTAATGAGCAGCCCAGGCAGCTTAAATGAGGATATACCTACACGGCACTCGAATGTACCCAAATTATATAGTCTAACCTGGGCACTAATGCACTGTCTGACACAACCTGAGCCCGGACCTGCTGACCAACACCCAGACAGCTGACCGCACGCTGAGCACATCAGACCCGCCATGGCCTTAGGTCATCATCTCTTCCCTACCTCAGTTTTCAGGCTTCAGAACCTAGACCTTATCTCCAATCACTGCCCACGGGTGACTGTGATGCAGAAATCAGAACTCTTCCTGACCCATGGCAAGAAACCTTGTGGTTGGCATGTTGTCCAACGTTCAGTGTAGGAGAAACAAGCATTCACCCTGAGGCCCCGCCCATTCTTGCTTGCGACGAGAGCATAAACACACACTGTGACCTCAGCGTGAGTCCTGTCCTCTAGTTAGTCCTCTCAGTGGCTGGACCATTAGATGTCATAATGGGCTTGACATGTCCCTAGTCCCCAATTTTTAACCAGATTTCTGGTTGTCCAGTCGCCCCACCCCAGGGCTCTACTCTGGAATCCCTCATTTGGTGGGACATCTGAGGTTGAAAAACAAAATGAAACAAATCGACAACAACAAAAAAACGGACTTCTTCCATCCCCAGAATGACCCCAAACTCTTTGGACGGGACCGAACCCCCAGAGAGTAAGACTCGTCCATTTCCCATGAAGTCACACGGCAATTTCACGACCATGAGTGACACGATATCCAGAGACAAAAACTTGAGCAAGAGCCTCACACTCGCTTTTTTTTCATATCCCGAAGTGTTCTCCTCATGGTCTGTTGATCAGTCCTGCCATACCTATGACCCAAAACATAAGCCGAGTTTGTGTTTTCAGACAACTGTCCAAACAGCTCTGGCCTACACACCCTACAGGCTCAGGGCCCTGGAGCCAAACCTGAGGACTGTACTTGCCCTCTCCAAGGGAATTGTATATGCCCATTCCAATGGCCACAACCCTACTAGTAGGATAACCTCCAAAGTCCCTGAGGCCATCCCAATAGTTGTGGCTTCCCAGGACAAACAGGGGCAATCTGAGCCCATCTGAGCACCTACCTGCACTCAGACCCGTAGACTGATGTCCCCAGAGGTAAAAAGGAACGAACAGGCCCCTAGGCACTAATCGGATCCATTGCTTTGGTTTCCAGGCATCTCTCCTCAGAGGCCTGGATTTCAATACCAGCATATGGCTGTTTCTTGACTCACCCATCAGAACAAATCTCATCTACACATGGGAAACATGCACGTTGGAGCTGTGTCAAAGCCTCTTTTTAGGAGAACCCTTCAGGGACCCTGGGCCACCGCTTCATTCCAAGGTCTCCATAGACACAAAAACATATTAGGACACATCCACAGGAGAGTCCATTTCAACTCAGCCTCCTCGGTTGCCCCCCACATCCAGCAGATCTAACCTGTCTTGTTGCTTGGAGACAATTGGAATGCGAGGTGGGCTACCCAGCCATCCATCCTTAGAACACTGCTCGGAATCGTTGGCCTGGAGACAACCAACAGGTCTCAATTGTCCTGCAGAAGAATCTTTGCAGTTTGGAGCTTCTCACAACTCCCATCGTGCGAAAACCCCCATGTCCTCGTGATCCAACACCCTTCAAGAAAGGGCCATCAGGGCAGAAAGTCCAACCTGAGCGATCGTCTGATCCTTGCCCTGACTTCAGATGCACGAGATCTCGATTGAGGTCTGTAGATTGTGCCTGCCATATCCTCACCCAGACACCTAGGCCTAGCTTGGGTTCTCAGACTCCGTCCTCAGACTACTGGCCCAGAAGCCCGCCAGTTTGGCAATCCAGAACTACAATGCCGTACCCTGCCTGCCCTACAGAAGTAAAACATTGCCCTCAGGGCTACCCCGAAACCGCAAATGAGGATCAACCTGCACCCCATTCGGCTGTACCCCAAACATATAGGCTGACCTGGGCACTATTTCCCCTTCTGACCCAGCCTGAGCCTGGACCTTCTGGTCCCACCCAGACAGCTGGCCGCACACTGAGCACAACGGACACGCCATGGCCTTAGGTCGTCATCTCTTCCCAACTGCGGTTTTCAGGCTCCAGAACCTAGACCTTATCTCCAACCACTGCCCAGGGTTGAAAATGATGCAGAAATCAGAACTCTTTACCCATGGCAAGAAACCTTGTGGTTGGCATGCTGTCCAACGTTCAGTGTAGTTGAAACAAGCGTGGCCCATGAGGCCCAGCCCATGCTTGCGGGCCACATTGGTCACAAACACACATTGTGACCCTCAGCCTGAGCCCAGTCCTCAGGTAAGGCCTCTCAGGGCCTATATGAAGAGACAGCATATTGGGCTTGCCATGCCCCTAGGCCCCAATTTTTAACCATAGTTCGGGTTGTCCCTTCACTCTTCCCCAGGGCTCTGCTTTGGAATTCCTCTTTGGTGGGACACCTAAGGTAACAAACCTGAAAGGAGTCCTCCCATCCCACAGATTGACGAAAAACAATTGGGATCGGGCGAAATCCACAGAGAGGAAGATTCGTCCATGGCCCATGAGACCTCCCCAACATTCCGCGGCCATCGCTGAAACAAAATCCAGAGACAAAAGCCTGAGCAAGCGCCTCAGACTCGCTCATTCTTCATATCCTGAAGAGTTCTTCTCATGGTTTGTAGATCGGGCATGCCATACCTACGTCCCCACACATAACTGAGTTTGTGTTTTCAGTCTTCTGTCCTCAAAGTCCTGGGCCACACTCCCTCCAGGCTGGGGCCCCTGGAGCCACACATTAGGACTGCCCCCACCCAATCCATGGGAATTCTGCCCATTCCATTGTCAAAAATCGTACAAATTAGGAGAACCCTCCAAAGTCCCTGAGGCCATCCCAATAGTGTAGGTCGCCCGGGACAAAAAAGGGCGGTTGATACCGGCTGAGCATCTACCTCCACTCATCTACCTCCACTCATAACAAGAAGATTGAACCAGACAGGACCCGAGGCCATTATCGGATCCATTGCTTTGGTTTACAGGCATGTCTCCTCAAAAGCCTGCATGCCAATACCAGCAGAGGGGAATTCCTGAGGCACGCATAAGAACAAATCTCGTCTCCACAAGTAAACTTGTGCATGGGAGCTAAGGAAAGCTTAGGAGAATACTTCAGGGTCCCGGTGCCACCTCCCCATTCCAAGGCCCTCATGGACACAAACACACGTTAGGACCCATCCTCTGGAAAGTGCATTTCAACTCAGCCACCCCGGTTGCTCCCGCAGATCCATTTGATCTAAACTGTCTTGTTGCTAGGAGACAATTGGAAGGCGAGGCGGACTTCCCAGGCATCCATCCTGGAACGGTGCTCTGGAGTCATTCCATATGGGATGTCCTGGAGCTGTCCAAGAGGTCTCAATTGTCCCTCAGAAGGAATCCTTGAAGGGGGCATCCCACATCTCCCAACGTGGAAAACCTCCATGGCCTCGAGATTCCGCTCTCTTCATGAAGGGGCCGTCATGCACAGAAACTCCAACCTGAGCCAACGTGGGATCCTCGCCCTGACTTCAGATGCATGAGATGTTGGTTCAGATCTGCAGGGGGTACCTGCCGTGCCCTCACCCTGAATCCGAAGTCTAGCTTGTGTTCTCAGACTTCCGTCCTCACTCTCCTGGCCCCGAAGCCCTCAAGTTTGGCAATTCCGGACCGACAATGAAGCACTCTGCAATGTCCTCTAGAAAAAATATAGTGCCTAATGAGCAGCCCAGGCAGCTTAAATGAGGATATACCTACACGGCACTCGAATGTACCCAAATTATATAGTCTAACCTGGGCACTAATGCACTGTCTGACACAACCTGAGCCCGGACCTGCTGACCAACACCCAGACAGCTGACCGCACACTGAGCACATCAGACCCGCCATGGCCTTAGGTCATCATCTCTTCCCTACCTCAGTTTTCAGGCTTCAGAACCTAGACCTTATCTCCAATCACTGCCCACGGGTGACTGTGATGCAGAAATCAGAACTCTTCCTGACCCATGGCAAGAAACCTTGTGGTTGGCATGTTGTCCAACGTTCAGTGTAGAAGAAACAAGCATTCACCCTGAGGCCCCGCCCATTCTTGCTTGCGACGAGAGCATAAACACACACTGTGACCTCAGCGTGAGTCCTGTCCTCTAGTTAGTCCTCTCAGTGGCTGGACCATTAGATGTCATAATGGGCTTGACATGTCCCTAGTCCCCAATTTTTAACCAGATTTCTGGTTGTCCAGTCGCCCCACCCCAGGGCTCTACTCTGGAATCCCTCATTTGGTGGGACATCTGAGGTTGAAAAACAAAATGAAACAAATCGACAACAACAAAAAAACGGACTTCTTCCATCCCCAGAATGACCCCAAACTCTTTGGACGGGACCGAACCCCCAGAGAGTAAGACTCGTCCATTTCCCATGAAGTCACACGGCAATTTCACGACCATGAGTGACACGATATCCAGAGACAAAAACTTGAGCAAGAGCCTCACACTCGCTTTTTTTTCATATCCCGAAGTGTTCTCCTCATGGTCTGTAGATCAGTCCTGCCATACCTATGACCCAAAACATAAGCCGAGTTTGTGTTTTCAGAAAACTGTCCAAACAGCTCTGGCCTACACACCCTACAGGCTCAGGGCCCTGGAGCCAAACCTGAGGACTGTACTTGCCCTCTCCAAGGGAATTGTATATGCCCATTCCAATGGCCACAACCCTACTAGTAGGATAACCTCCAAAGTCCCTGAGGCCATCCCAATAGTTGTGGCTTCCCAGGACAAACAGGGGCAATCTGAGCCCATCTGAGCACCTACCTGCACTCAGACCCGTAGACTGTTGTCCCCAGAGGTAAAAAGGAACGAACAGGCCCCTAGGCACTAATCGGATCCATTGCTTTGGTTTCCAGGCATCTCTCCTCAGAGGCCTGGATTTCAATACCAGCATATGGCTGTTTCTTGACTCACCCATCAGAACAAATCTCATCTACACATGGGAAACATGCACGTTGGAGCTGTGTCAAAGCCTCTGTTTAGGAGAACCCTTCAGGGACCCTGGGCCACCGCTTCATTCCAAGGTCTCCATAGACACAAAAACATATTAGGACACATCCACAGGAGAGTCCATTTCAACTCAGCCTCCTCGGTTGCCCCCCACATCCAGCAGATCTAACCAGTCTTGTTGCTTGGAGACAATTGGAATGCGAGGTGGGCTACCCAGCCATCCATCCTTAGGACCCTGCTCGGAATCGTTGGCCTGGAGCCAACCAACAGGTCTCAATTGTCCTGCAGAAGAATCTTTGCAGTTTGGAGCTTCTCACAACTCCCATCGTGGGAAAACCCCCATGTCCTCGTGATCCAACCCCCTTCAAGAAAGGGCCATCAGGGCAGAGAGTCCAACCTGAGCAATCGTCTGATCCTTGCCCTGACTTCAGATGCACGAGATCTAGATTGAGGTCTGTAGATTGTGCCTGCCATATCCTCACCCAGATACCTAGGCCTACCTTGGGTTCTCAGACTCCGTCTTCAGACTACTGGCCCACAAGCCCTCCAGTTTGGCAATCCAGAACTACAATGCCGCACCCTGCCTGCCCTACAGAAGTCAATCATTGCCCTCAGGGCTACCCCGAAACCCCAAATGAGGGTCAACCTGCACGCCATTCGGCTGTACCCCAAACATATAGGCTGACCTGGGCACTATTTCCCCTTCTGACCCAGCCTGAGCCTGGACCTCCTGGTCCCACCCAGACAGCTGGCCGCACACTGAGCACATCGGACCCGCCATGGCCTTAGGTCGTCATCTCTTCCCAACTGCGGTTTTCAGGCTCCAGAACCTAGACCTTATCTCCAACCACTGCCCAGGGTTGAAAATGATGCAGAAATCAGAACTCTTTCCCCATGGCAAGAAACCTTGTGGTTGGCATGTTGTCCAACGTTCAGTGTAGTTGAAACAAGCGTGGCCCATGAGGCCCAGCCCATGCTTGCGGGCCACATTGGTCACAAACACACATTGTGACCCTCAGCCTGAGCCCAGTCCTCAGGTAAGGCCTCTCTGGGCCTATATGAAGAGACAGCATATTGGGCTTGCCATGCCCCTAGGCCCCAATTTTTAACCATAGTTCGGGTTGTCCCTTCACTCTTCCCCAGGGCTCTGCTTTGGAATTCCTCTTTGGGTGGGACACCTGAGGTAACAAACCTGAAAGGAGTCCTCCCATCCGACAGATTGACGAAAAACAATTGGGATCGGGCCAAATCCACAGAGAGGAAGATTCGTCCATGGCCCATGAGACCTCCACAACATTCCAGGGCCATCGCTGAAACAAAATCCAGAGACAAAAGCCTGAGCAAGCTACTCATACTCGCTCATCTTCATATCCTGAAGAGTTCTTCTCATGGTTTGTAGATCGGGCGTGCCATACCTAGGTCCCCAAACTTAAGCTGAGTTTGTGTTTTCAGTCTTCTGTCCTCCAATTCCTGGGCCACACTCCCTCCAGGCTGGGGCCCCTGGAGCCACACATTAGGACTGCCCCCACCCAATCCATGGGAATTCTGGCCATTCCATTGTCAAAAATCGTACAAATTAGGAGAACCCTCCAAAGTCCCTGAGGCCATCCCAATAGTGTAGGTCGCCCAGGACAAAAAAGGGCGGTTGATACTGGCTGAGCATCTACCTCCACTCCTCTACCTCCACTCATACCAAGAAGATTGAACCAGACAGGACCCGAGGCCATTATCGGATCCATTGCTTTGGTTTACAGGCATGTCTCCTCAAAAGCCTGGATTCCAATACCAGTAGAGGGGATTTCCTGAGGCACCCATCAGAACAAATCTCGTCTCCACAAGGAAACTTGTGCATGGGAGTTATGCCAAAGCTTAGGAGAATACTTCAGGGTCCCGGTGCCACCTCCCCATTCCAAGGCCCTCATGGACACAAACACACGTTAGGACCCATCCTCTGGAAAGTGCATTTCAACTCGGCCACCCCGGTTGCTCCCGCAGATCCATTAGATCTAAACTGTCTTGTTGCTAGGAGACAATTGGAAGGCGAGGCGGACTTCCCAGGCATCCATCCTGGAACGGTGCTCTGGAGTCATTCCATAAGGGATGAACTGGAGCTGTCCAACAGGTCTCAATTGTCCCGCAGAAGGAATCCTTGAAGGGGGCATCCCACATCTCCCAACGTGGAAACCTCCATGGCCTCGAGATTCCGCTCCCTTCATGAAGGGGCCGTCATGCACAGAAACTCCAACCGGAGCCAACGTCGGATCCTCGCCTTGACTTCAGATGCATGAGATATTGGTTCAGATCTGCAGGGGGTACCTGCCGTGCCCTCACCCTGAATCCGAAGTCTAGCTTGTGTTCTCAGACTTCCGTCCTCACTCTCCTGGCCCCGAAGCCCTCAAGTTTGGCAATTCCGGACCGACAATGAAGCACTCTGTCTGCCCTCTAGAAAAAATATATTGCCTAATGAGTAGCCCAGGCAGCTTAAATGAGGATATATCTACACGGCACTCGAATGTACCCAAATTATATAGTCTAACCTGGGCACTAATTCACTGTCTGACACAACCTGAGCCCGGACCTGCTGACCAACACCCAGACAGCTGACCGCACGCTGAGCATATCAGACCCGCCATGCCCTTAGGTCTACATCTCTTTCCTACCTCAGTTTTCAGGCTTCAGAACCTAGACCTTATCTCCAATCACTGCCCACGGGTGACTGTGATGCAGAAATCAGAACTCTTCCTGACCCATGGCAAGAAACCTTGTGGTTGGCATGTTGTCCAACGTTCAGTGTAGGAGAAACCAGCATTCTCCCTGAGGCCCCGCCCATTCATGAGTGCGAGGAGAGCATAAACACGCATTGTGACATCAGCGTGAGTCCTGTCCTCTAGTAAGTCCTCTCAGTGGCTGGACCATTAGATGTCATAATGGGCTTGACATGTCCCTAGTCCCCAATTTTTAACCAGTTTTCTGGTTGTCCAGTCGCCCCACCCCAGGGCTCTACTCTAGAATCCCTCATTTGGTGGGACATCTGAGGTTGAAAAACAAAATGAAACAAATCGACAACAACAACAAAAAAACGGACTTCTTCCATCCCCAGAATGACCCCAAACTCTTTGGACGGGACCGAACCCCCAGAGAGTAAGACTCGTCCATTTCCCATGAAGTCACCCGGCAATTTCACGACCATGAGTGACACGATATCCAGAGACAAAAACTTGAGCAAGAGCCTCACACTCGCTTTTTTTTCATATCCCGAAGTGTTCTCCTCATGGTCTGTAGATCAGTCCTGCCATACCTATGACCCAAAACAAAAGCCGAGTTTGTGTTTTCAGACAACTGTCCAAACAGCTCTGGCCTACACACCCTACAGGCTCAGGGCCCTGGAGCCAAACCTGAGGACTGTACTTGCCCTCTCCAAGGGAATTGTATGTGCCCATTCCAATGGCCACAACCCTACTAGTAGGATAACCTCCAAAGTCCCTGAGGCCATCCCAATAGTTGTGGCTTCCCAGGACAAACAGGGGCAATCTGAGCCCATCTGAGCACCTACCTGCACTCAGACCCGTAGACTGATGTCCCCAGAGGTAAAAAGGAACGAACAGGCCCCTAGGCACTAATCGGATCCATTGCTTTGGTTTCCAGGCATCTCTCCTCAGAGGCCTGGATTTCAATACCAGCATATGGCTGTTTCTTGACTCACCCATCAGAACAAATCTCATCTACACATGGGAAACATGCACGTTGGAGCTGTGTCAAAGCCTCTGTTTAGGAGAACTCTTCAGGGCCCCAGGGTCACCGCTTCATTCCAAGGTTTCCATAGACACAAAAACATATTAGGACACATCCACAGGAGAGTCCATTTCAACTCAGCCTCCTCGGTTGCCCCCCACATCCAGCATATCTAACTTGTCTTGTTGCTTGGAGACCATTGAAATGCGAGGTGGGCTACCCAGCCATCCATCCTTAGAACCCTGCTCGGAATCGTTGGCCTGGAGCCACCCAATAGGTCTTAATTGTCCTGCAGAAGAATCTTTGCAGTTTGGAGCTTCTCACAACTCCCATTGTGCGAAAACCCCCATGTCCTCGTGATCCAACCCCCTTCAAGAAAGGGCCATCAGGGCAGAAAGTCCAACCTGAGCAATCCTCTGATCCTTGCCCTGACTTCAGATGCATGAGATCTAGATTGAGGTCTGTAGATTGTGCCTGCCATATCCTCACCCAGAAACCTAGGCCTAGCTTGGGTTCTCAGACTCCGTCCTCAGACTACTGGCCCACAAGCCCTCCAGTTGGGCAATCCAGAGCTACAATGCCGCACTCTGCCTGCCCTACAGAAGTAAAACATTGCCCTCAGGGCTACCCCGAAACCGCAAATGAGGATCAACCTGCACGCCATTCGGCTGTACCCCAAACATATAGGCTGACCTGGGCACTATTTCCCCTTCTGACCCAGCCTGAGACTGGACCTCCTGGTCCCACCCAGACAGCTGGCCGCACACTGAGCACATCGGACCCGCCATGGCGTTAGGTCGTCATCTCTTCCCAACTGCGGTTTTCAGGCTCCCGAACCTAGACCTTATCTCCAACCACTGCCCAGGGTTGAAAATGATGCAGAAATCAGAACTCTTTCCCCATGGCAAGAAACCTTGAGGTTGGCATGTTGTCCAACGTTCAATGTAGTTGAAACAAGCGTGGCCCATGAGGCCCAGCCCATGCTTGTGGGCCACATTGGTCACAAACACACATAGTGACCCTCAGCCTGAGCCTAGTCCTCAGGTAAGGCCTCTCAGGGCCTATATGAAGAGACAGCATATTGGGCTTGCCATGCCCCTAGGCCCCAATTTTTAACCATAGTTCGGGTTGTCCCTTCACTCTTCCCCAGGGCTCTGCTTTGGAATTCCTCTTTTGGTGGGACACCTGAGGTAACAAACCTGAAAGGAGTCCTCCCATCCCACAGATGGACGAAAAACAATTGGGATCGGGTCAAATCCACAGAGAGGAAGATTCGTCCATGGCCCATGAGACCTCCCCAACATTCCACGGCCATCGCTGAAACAAAATCCAGAGACAAAAGCCTGAGCAAGCTCCTCATACTCGCTCATCTTCATATCCTGAAGAGTTCTTCTCATGGTTTGTAGATCGGGCGTGCCATACCTACATCCCCACACTTAAGCTGAGTTTGTGTTTTCAGTCTTCTGTCCTCAAAGTCCTGGGCCACACTCCCTCCAGGCTGGGGCCCCTGGAGCCACACATTAGGACTGCCCCCACCCAATCCATGGGAATTCTGCCCATTCCATTGTCAAAAATCGTACAAATTAGGAGAACCCTCCAAAATCCCTGAGGCCATCCCAATAGTGTAGTTCGCCCGGGACAAAAAAGGGCGGTTGATACCGGCTGAGCATCTACCTCCACTCATCTACCTCCACTCATACCAAGAAGATTGAACCAGACAGGACCCGAGGCCATTATCGGATCCATTGCTTTGGTTTACAGGCATGTCTCCTCAAAAGCCTGCATTCCAATACCAGCAGAGGGGATTTCCTGAGACACCCATCAGAACAAATCTCGTCTCCACAAGGAACCTTTGCATGGGAGCTATGCCAAAGCTTAGGAGAATACTTCAGGGTCCCGGTGCCACCTCCCCATTCCAAGGCCCTCATGGACACAAACACACGTTAGGACCCATCCTCTGGAAAGTGCATTTCAACTCAGCCACCCCGGTTGCTCCCGCAGATCCATTAGATCTAAACTGTCTTGTTGCTAGGAGACAATTGGAAGGCGAGGCGGACTTCCCAGGCATCCATCCTGGAACGGTGCTCTGGAGTCATTCCATATGGGATGTCCTGGAGCTGTCCAAAAGGTCTCAATTGTCCCGCAGAGGGAATCCTTGAAGGGGACATCCCACATCTCCCAACGTGGAAAACCTCCATGGCCTCGAGATTCCGCTCCCTTCATGAAGGGGCCGTCATGCACAGAAACTCCAGCCTGAGCCAACGTCGGATCCTCACCCTGACTTCAGATGCATGAGATATTGGTTCAGATCTGCAGGGGGTACCTGCCGTGCCCTCACCCTGAATCCGAAGTCTAGCTTGTGTTCTCAGACTTCCGTCCTCACTCTCCTGGCCCCGAAGCCCTCAAGTTTGGCAATTCCGGACCGACAATGAAGCACTCTGCCTGCCCTCTAGAAAACATATATTGCCTAATGAGCAGCCCAGGCAGCTTAAATGAGGATAAACCTACACGGCACTCGAATGTACCCAAATTATATAGTCTAACCTGGGCACTAATGCACTGTCTGACACAACCTGAGCCCGGACCTGCTGACCAACACCCAGACAGCTGACCGCACGCTGAGCACATCAGACCCGCCATGGCCTTAGGTCATCATCTCTTCCCTACCTCAGTTTTCAGGCTTCAGAACCTAGACCTTATCTCCAATCACTGCCCACGGGTGACTGTGATGCAGAAATCAGAACTCTTCCTGACCCATGGCAAGAAACCTTGTGGTTGGCATGTTGTCCAACGTTGAGTGTAGGAGAAACCAGCATTCACCCTGAGGCCCCGCCCATTCTTGCGTGCGACGAGAGCATAAACACGCATTGTGACCTCAGCGTGAGTCCTGTCCTCTAGTAAGTCCTCTCAGTGGCTGGACCATTAGATGTCATAATGGGCTTGACATGTCCCTAGTCCCCAATTTTTAACCAGATTTCTGGTTGTCCAGTCGCCCCACCACAGGGCTCTACTCTGGAATCCCTCATTTGGTGGAACATCTGAGGTTGAAAAACAAAATGAAACAAATCGACAACAACAACAAAAAAACGGACTTCTTCCATCCCCAGAATGACCCCAAACTCTTTGGACGGGACCGAACCCCCAGAGAGTAAGACTCGTCCATTTCCCATGATGTCACCCGGAAATTTCACGACCATGAGTGACACGATATCCAGAGACAAAAACTTGAGCAAGAGCCTCACACTCGCTTTTTTTTTATATCCCGAAGTGTTCTCCTCATGGTCTGTAGATCAGTCCTGCCATACCTATGACCCAAAACAAAAGCCGAGTTTGTGTTTTCAGACAATTGTCCAAACAGCTCTGGCCTACACACCCTACAGGCTCAGGGCCCTGGAGCCAAACCTGAGGACTGTACTTGCCCTCTCAAAGGGAATTGTATGTGCCCATTCCAATGGCCACAACCCTACTAGTAGGATAACCTCCAAAGTCCCTGAGGCCATCCCAATAGTTGTGGCTTCCCAGGACAAACAGGGGCAATCTGAGCCCATCTGAGCACCTACCTGCACTCAGACCCGTAGACTGATGTCCCCAGAGGTAAAAAGGAACGAACAGGCCCCTAGGCACTAATCGGATCCATTGCTTTGGTTTCCAGGCATCTCTCCTCAGAGGCCTGGATTTCAATACCAGCATATGGCTGTTTCTTGACTCACCCATCAGAACAAATCTCATCTACACATGGGAAACATGCACGTTGGAGCTGTGTCAAAGCCTCTGTTTAGGAGAACCCTTCAGGGCCCCAGGGCCACCGCTTCATTCCAAGGTCTCCATAGACACAAAAACATATTAGGACACATCCACAGGAGAGTCCATTTCAACTCAGCCTCCTCGGTTGCCCCCCACATCCAGCAGATCTAACCTGTCTTGTTGCTTGGAGACAATTGGAATGCGAGGTGGGCTACCCAGCCATCCATCCTTAGGACCCTGCTCGGAATCGTTGGCCTGGAGCCAACCAACAGGTCTCAATTGTCCTGCAGAAGAATCTTTGCAGTTTGGAGCTTCTCACAACTCCCATCGTGGGAAAACCCCCATGTCCTCGTGATCCAACCCCCTTCAAGAAAGGGCCATCAGGGCAGAAAGTCCAACCTGAGCGATCGTCTGATCCTTGCCCTGACTTCAGATGCACGAGATCTCGATTGAAGTCTGTAGATTGTGCCTGCCATATCCTCACCCAGAAACCTAGGCCTAGCTTGGGTTCTCAGACTCCGTCCTCAGACTACTGGCCCACAAGCCCTCCAGTTGGGCAATCCAGAACTACATTGCCGCACTCTGCCTGCCCTACAGAAGTAAAACATTGCCCTCAGGGCTACCCCGAAACCGCAAATGAGGATCAACCTGCACGCCATTCGGCTGTACCCCAAACATATAGGCTGACCTGGGCACTATTTCCCCTTCTGACCCAGCCTGAGCCTGGACCTCCTGGTCCCACCCAGACAGCTGGCCGCACACTGAGCACATCGGGCCCGCCATGGCCTTAGGTCGTCATCTCTTCCCAACTGCGGTTTTCAGGCTCCAGAACCTAGACCTTATCTCCAACCACTGCCCAGGGTTGAAAATGATGCAGAAATCAGAACCTTTCCCCATGGCAAGAAACCTTGTGGTTGGCATGTTGTCCAACGTTCAGTGTAGTTGAAACAAGCGTGGCCCATGAGGCCCAGCCCATGCTTGCTGGCCACATTGGTCACAAACACACATTGTGACCCTCAGCCTGAGCCCAGTCCTCAGGTAAGGCCTCTCTGGGCCTATATGAAGAGACAGCATATTGGGCTTGCCATGCCCCTAGGCCCCAATTTTTAACCATAGTTCGGGTTGTCCCTTCACTCTTCCCCAGGGCTCTGCTTTGGAATTCCTCTTTTGGTGGGACACCTGAGGTAACAAACCTGAAAGGAGTCCTCCCATCCCACAGATTGACGAAAAACAATTGGGATCATGCCAAATTGACAGAGGAAGATTCGTCCATGGCCCATGAGACCTCCACAACATTCCACGGCCATCGTTGTAACAAAATGTAGAGACAAAAGCCTGAGCAAGCTCCTCAGACTCGCTCATCTTCATATCCTAAAGAGTTCTTCTCATGGTTTGTAGATCGGGCGTGCCATACCTACGTCCCCAAACTTAAGCTGAGTTTGTGTTTTCAGTCTTCTGTCCTCAAAGTCCTGGGCCACACTCCCTCCAGGCTGGGGCCCCTGGAGCCACACATTAGGACTGCCCCCAACCAATCCAGGGGAATTCTGCCCATTCCATTGTCAAAAATCGTACAAAATAGGAGAACCCTCCAAAGTCCCTGAGGCCATCCCAATAGTGTAGGTCGCCCAGGACAAAAAAGGGCGGATGATACCGGCTGAGCATCTACCTCCACTCATCTACCTCCACTCATACCAAGAAGATTGAACCAGACAGGACCCGAGGCCATTATCGGATCCATTGCTTTGGTTTACAGGCATGTCTCCTCAAAAGCCTGGATTCCAATACCAGCAGAGGGGATTTCCTGAGGCACCCATCAGAACAAATCTCGTCTCCACAAGGAAACTTGTGCATGGGAGCTATGCCAAAGCTTAGGAGAATACTTCAGGGTCCCGGTGCCACCTCCCCATTCCAAGTCCCTCATGGACACAAACACACGTTAGGCCCCATCCTCTGGAAAGTGCATTACAACTCAGCCACCCCGGTTACTCCCGCAGATCCATTAGATCTAAACTGTCTTGTTGCTAGGCGACAATTGGAAGGCGAGGCGGACTTCCCAGGCATCCATCCTCGAACGGTGCTCTGGAGTCATTCCATATGGGATGTCCTGGAGCTGTCCAACAGGTCTCAATTGTCCCGCAGAGAAAATCCTTGAAAGGGGCATCCCACTTCTCCCAACGTGGAAAACCTGCATGGCCTCGAGATTCCGCTCCCTTCATGAAGGGGCCGTCATGCACAGAATCTCCAACCTGAGCCAACGTGGGATCGTCGCCCTGACTTCAGATGCATGAGATATTGGTTCAGATCTGCAGGGGGTACCTGCCGTGCCCTCACCCTGAATCCGAAGTCTAGCTTTTGTTCTCAGACTTCCGTCCTCACTCTCCTGGCCCCGAAGCCCTCAAGTTTGGCAATTCCGGACCGACAATGAAGCACTCTGCCTGCCCTCTAGAAAAAATATATTGCCTAATGAGCAGCCCAGGCAGCTTAAATGAGGATAAACCTACACGGCCCTAGAATGTACCCAAATTATATAGTCTAACCTGGGAACTAATGCAATGTCTGACACAACCTGAGCCCGGACCTGCTGACCAACACCCAGACAGCTGACCGCACGCTGAGCACATCAGACCCGCCATGGCCTTAGGTCATCATCTCTTCCCTACCTCAGTTTTCAGGCTTCAGAACCTAGACCTTATCTCCAATCACTGCCCACGGGTGACTGTGATGCAGAAATCAGAACTCTTCCTGAGCCATGGCAAGAAACCTTGTGGTTGGCATGTTGTCCAACGTTCAGTGTAGGAGAAACCAGCATTCACCCTGAGGCCCCGCCCATTCTTGAGTGCAACGAGAGCATAAACACGCATTGTGACCTCAGCGTGAGTCCTGTCCTCTAGTAAGTCCTCTCAGTGGCTGGACCATTAGATGTCATAATGGGCTTGACATGTCCCTAGTCCCCAATTTTTAACCAGATTTCTGGTTGTCCAGTCGCCCCACCTCAGGGCTCTACTCTGGAATCCCTCATTTGGTGGGACATCTGAGGTTGAAAAACAAAATGAAACAAATCGACAACAACAACAAAAAAACGGACTTCTTCCATCCCCAGAATGACCCCAAACTCTTTGGACGGGACCGAACCCCCACAGAGTAAGACTCGTCCATTTCCCATGAAGTCACCCGGCAATTTCACGACCATGAGTGACACGATATCCAGAGACAAAAACTTGAGCAAGAGCCTCACACTCGCCCTTTTTTCATATCCCGAAGTGTTCTCCTCATGGTCTGTAGATCAGTCCTGCCATACCTATGACCCAAAACATAAGCCGAGTTTGTGTTTTCAGACAACTGTCCAAACAGCTCTGGCCTACACACCCTACAGGCTCAGGGCCCTGGAGCCAAACCTGAGGACTGTACTTGCCCTCTCCAAGGGAATTGTATGTGCCCATTCGAATGGCCACAACCCTACTAGTAGGATAACCTCCAAAGTCCCTGAGGCCATCCCAATAGTTGTTGCTTCCCAGGACAAACAGGGGCAATCTGAGCATATCTGAGCACCTACCTGCACTCAGACCCGTAGACTGATGTCCCCAGAGGTAAAAAGGAACGAACAGGCCCCTAGGCACTAATCGGATCCATTGCTTTGGTTTCCAGGCATCTCTCCTCAGAGGCCTGGATATCAATACCAGCATATGGCTGTTTCTTGACTCACCCATCAGAACAAATCTCATCTACACATGGGAAACATGCACGTTGGAGCTGTGTCAAAGCCTCTGTTTAGGAGAACCCTTCAGGGCCCCAGGGCCACCGCTTCATTCCAAGGTCTCCATAGACACAAAAACATATTAGGACACATCCACAGGAGAGTCCATTTCAACTCAGCCTCCTCGGTTGCCCCCCACATCCAGCAGATCTAACCTGTCTTGTTGCTTGGAGACAATTGGAATGCGAGGTGGGCTACCAAGCCATCCATCCTTAGGACCCTGCTCGGAATCGTTGGCCTGGAGCCAACCAACAGGTCTCAATTGTCCTGCAGAAGAATCTTTGCAGTTTGGAGCTTCTCACAACTCCCATCGTGGGAAAACCCCCATGTCCTCGTGATCCAACCCCCTTCAAGAAAGGGCCATCAGGGCAGAAAGTCCAACCTGAGCGATCGTCTGATCCTTGCCCTGACTTCAGATGCACGAGATCTCTATTGAGGTCTGTAGATTGTGCCTGCCATATCCTCACCCAGGAACCTAGGCCTAGCTTGGGTTCTCAGACTCCGTCCTCAGACTACTGGCCCACAAGCCCTCCAGTTGGGCAATCCAGAACTACAATGCCGCACTCTGCCTGCCCTACAGAAGTAAAACATTGCCCTCAGGGCTACCCCGAAACCGCAAATGAGGATCAACCTGCACGCCATCCGGCTGTACCCCAAACATATAGGCTGACCTGGGCACTATTTCCCCTTCTGACCCAGCCTGAGCCTGGACCTCCTGGTCCCACCCAGACACCTGGCCGCACACTGAGCACATCGGACCCGCCATGGCCTTAGGACGTCATCTCTTCCCAACTGCGGTTTTCAGGCTCCAGAACCTAGACCTTATCTCCAACCACTGCCCAGGGTTGAAGATGATGCAGAAATCCGAACTCTTTCCCCATGGCAAGAAACCTTGTGGTTGGCATGTTGTCCAACGTTCAGTGTAGTTGAAACAAGCGTGGCTCATGAGGCCCAGCCCATGCTTGCGGGCCACATTGGTCACAAACACACATTGTGACCCTCAGCCTGATCCCAGTCCTCAGGTAAGGCCTCTCTGGGCCTATATGAAGAGACAGCATATTGGGCTTGCCATGCCCCTAGGCCCCAATTTTTAACCATAGTTCGGGTTGTCCCTTCACTCTTCCCCAGGGCTCTGCTTTGGAATTCCTCTTTTGGTGGGACACCTGAGGTAACAAACCTGAAAGGAGTCCTCCCATCCCACAGATTGACGAAAAACAATTGGGATCGGGCCAAATCCACAGAGAGGAAGATTCGTCCATGGCCCATGAGACCTCCACAATATTCCACGGCCATCGTTGTAACAAAATCCAGAGACAAAAGCCTGAGCAAGCTCCTCAGACTCGCTCATCTTCATATCCTGAAGAGTTCTTCTCATGGTTTGTAGATCGGGCGTGCCATACCTAGGTCCCCAAACTTAAGCTGAGTTTGTGTTTTCAGTCTTCTGTCCTCAAAGTCCTGGGCCACACTCCCTCCAGGCTGGGGCCCCTGGAGCCACACATTAGGACTGCCCCCAACCAATCCAGGGGAATTCTGCCCATTCCATTGTCAAAAATCGTACAAAATAGGAGAACCCTCCAAAGTCCCTGAGGCCATCCCAATAGTGTAGGTCGCCCAGGACAAAAAAGGGCGGATGATACCGGCTGAGCATCTACCTCCACTCATCTACCTCCACTCATACCAAGAAGATTGAACCAGACAGGACCCGAGGCCATTATCGGATCCATTGCTTTGGTTTACAGGCATGTCTCCTCAAAAGCCTGGATTCCAATACCAGCAGAGGGGATTTCCTGAGGCACCCATCAGAACAAATCTCGTCTCCACAAGGAAACTTGTGCATGGGAGCTATGCCAAAGCTTAGGAGAATACTTCAGGGTCCCGGTGCCACCTCCCCATTCCAAGTCCCTCATGGACACAAACACACGTTAGGCCCCATCCTCTGGAAAGTGCATTACAACTCAGCCACCCCGGTTACTCCCGCAGATCCATTAGATCTAAACTGTCTTGTTGCTAGGCGACAATTGGAAGGCGAGGCGGACTTCCCAGGCATCCATCCTCGAACGGTGCTCTGGAGTCATTCCATATGGGATGTCCTGGAGCTGTCCAACAGGTCTCAATTGTCCCGCAGAGAAAATCCTTGAAAGGGGCATCCCACTTCTCCCAACGTGGAAAACCTGCATGGCCTCGAGATTCCGCTCCCTTCATGAAGGGGCCGTCATGCACAGAATCTCCAACCTGAGCCAACGTGGGATCGTCGCCCTGACTTCAGATGCATGAGATATTGGTTCAGATCTGCAGGGGGTACCTGCCGTGCCCTCACCCTGAATCCGAAGTCTAGCTTTTGTTCTCAGACTTCCGTCCTCACTCTCCTGGCCCCGAAGCCCTCAAGTTTGGCAATTCCGGACCGACAATGAAGCACTCTGCCTGCCCTCTAGAAAAAATATATTGCCTAATGAGCAGCCCAGGCAGCTTAAATGAGGATAAACCTACACGGCCCTAGAATGTACCCAAATTATATAGTCTAACCTGGGAACTAATGCAATGTCTGACACAACCTGAGCCCGGACCTGCTGACCAACACCCAGACAGCTGACCGCACGCTGAGCACATCAGACCCGCCATGGCCTTAGGTCATCATCTCTTCCCTACCTCAGTTTTCAGGCTTCAGAACCTAGACCTTATCTCCAATCACTGCCCACGGGTGACTGTGATGCAGAAATCAGAACTCTTCCTGAGCCATGGCAAGAAACCTTGTGGTTGGCATGTTGTCCAACGTTCAGTGTAGGAGAAACCAGCATTCACCCTGAGGCCCCGCCCTTTCTTGAGTGCGACGAGAGCATAAACACGCATTGTGACCTCAGCGTGAGTCCTGTCCTCTAGTAAGTCCTCTCAGTGGCTGGACCATTAGATGTCATAATGGGCTTGACATGTCCCTAGTCCCCAATTTTTAACCAGATTTCTGGTTGTCCAGTCGCCCCACCCCAGGGCTCTACTCTGGAATCCCTCATTTGGTGGGACATCTGAGGTTGAAAAACAAAATGAAACAAATCGACAACAACAACAAAAAAACGGACTTCTTCCATCCCCAGAAGGACCCCAAACTCTTTGGACGGGACCGAACCCCCACAGAGTAAGACTCGTCCATTTCCCATGAAGTCACCCGGCAATTTCACGACCATGAGTGACACGATATCCAGAGACAAAAACTTGAGCAAGAGCCTCACACTCGCCCTTTTTTCATATCCCGAAGTGTTCTCCTCATGGTCTGTAGATCAGTCCTGCCATACCTATGACCCAAAACATAAGCCGAGTTTGTGTTTTCAGACAACTGTCCAAACAGCTCTGGCCTACACACCCTACAGGCTCAGGGCCCAGGAGCCAAACCTGAGGACTGTACTTGCCCTCTCCAAGGGAATTGTATGTGCCCATTCCAATGGCCACAACCCTACTAGTAGGATAACCTCCAAAGTCCCTGAGGCCATCCCAATAGTTGTTGCTTCCCAGGACAAACAGGGGCAATCTGAGCATATCTGAGCACCTACCTGCACTCAGACCCGTAGACTGATGTCCCCAGAGGTAAAAAGGAACGAACAGGCCCCTAGGCACTAATCGGATCCATTGCTTTGGTTTCCAGGCATCTCTCCTCAGAGGCCTGGATATCAATACCAGCATATGGCTGTTTCTTGACTCACCCATCAGAACAAATCTCATCTACACATGGGAAACATGCACGTTGGAGCTGTGTCAAAGCCTCTGTTTAGGAGAACCCTTCAGGGCCCCAGGGCCACCGCTTCATTCCAAGGTCTCCATAGACACAAAAACATATTAGGACACATCCACAGGAGAGTCCATTTCAACTCAGCCTCCTCGGTTGCCCCCCACATCCAGCAGATCTAACCTGTCTTGTTGCTTGGAGACAATTGGAATGCGAGGTGGGCTACCAAGCCATCCATCCTTAGGACCCTGCTCGGAATCGTTGGCCTGGAGCCAACCAACAGGTCTCAATTGTCCTGCAGAAGAATCTTTGCAGTTTGGAGCTTCTCACAACTCCCATCGTGGGAAAACCCCCATGTCCTCGTGATCCAACCCCCTTCAAGAAAGGGCCATCAGGGCAGAAAGTCCAACCTGAGCGATCGTCTGATCCTTGCCCTGACTTCAGATGCACGAGATCTCGATTGAGGTCTGTAGATTGTGCCTGCCATATCCTCACCCAGAAAGCTAGGCCTAGCTTGGGTTCTCAGACTCCGTCCTCAGACTACTGGCCCACAAGCCCTCCAGTTGGGCAATCCAGAACTACAATGCCGCACTCTGCCTGCCCTACAGAAGTAAAACATTGCCCTCAGGGCTACCCCGAAACCGCAAATGAGGATCAACCTGCACGCCATCCGGCTGTACCCCAAACATATAGGCTGACCTGGGCACTATTTCCCCTTCTGACCCAGCCTGAGCCTGGACCTCCTGGTCCCACCCAGACAGCTGGCCGCACACTGAGCACATCGGACCCGCCATGGCCTTAGGTCGTCATCTCTTCCCAACTGCGGTTTTCAGGCTCCAGAACCTAGACCTTATATCCAACCACTGCCCAGGGTTGAAGATGATGCAGAAATCAGAACTCTTTCCCCATGGCAAGAAACCTTGTGGTTGGCATGTTGTCCAACGTTCAGTGTAGTTGAAACAAGCGTGGCCCATGAGGCCCAGCCCATGCTTGCGGGCCACATTGGTCACAAACACACATTGTGACCCTCAGCCTGATCCCAGTCCTCAGGTAAGGCCTCTCTGGGCCTATATGAAGAGACAGCATATTGGGCTTGCCATGCCCCTAGGCCCCAATTTTTAACCATAGTTCGGGTTGTCCCTTCACTCTTCCCCAGGGCTCTGCTTTGGAATTCCTCTTTTGGTGGGACACCTGAGGTAACAAACCTGAAAGGAGTCCTCCCATCCCACAGATTGACGAAAAACAATTGGGATCGGGCCAAATCCACAGAGAGGAAGATTAGTCCATGGCCCATGAGACCTCCACAACATTCCACGGCCATCGTTGTAACAAAATCCAGAGACAAATGCCTGAGCAAGCTCCTCAGACTCGCTCATCTTCATATCCTGAAGAGTTCTTCTCATGGTTTGTAGATCGGGCGTGCCATACCTAGGTCCCCAAACTTAAGCTGAGTTTGTGTTTTCAGTCTTCTGTCCTCAAAGTCCTGGGCCACACTCCCTCCAGGCTGGGGCCCCTGGAGCCACACATTAGGACTGCCCCCAACCAATCCAGGGGAATTCTGCCCATTCCATTGTCAAAAATCGTACAAATTAGGAGAACCCTCCAAAGTCCCTGAGGCCATCCCAAAAGTGTAGGTCGCCCAAGACAAAAAAGGGCGGATGATACCGGCTGAGCATCTACCTCCACTCATCTACCTCCACTCATACCAAGAAGATTGAGCCAGACAGGACCCGAGGCCATTATCGGATCCATTGCTTTGGTTTACAGGCATGTCTCCTCAAAAGCCTGGATTCCAATACCAGCAGAGGGGATTTCCTGAGGCACCCATCAGACAAATCTCGTCTCCACAAGGAAACTTGTGCATGGGAGCTATGCCAAAGCTTAGGAGAATACTTCAGGGTCCCGGTGCCACCTCCCCATTCCAAGGCCCTCATGGACACAAACACACGTTAGGACCCATCCTCTGGAAAGTGCATTTCAACTCAGCCACCCCGGTTGCTCCCATAGATCCATGAGATCTAAACTGTCTTGTTGCTAGGAGACAATTGGAAGGCGAGGCGGACTTCCCAGGCATCCATCCTGGAACGGTGCTCTGGAGTCATTCCATATGGGATGTCCTGGAGCTGTCCAACAGGTCTCAATTGTCCCGCAGAGAAAATCCTTGAAAGGGGCATCCGACTTCTCCAAACGTGGAAAACCTGCATGGCCTCGAGATTCTGCTCCCTTCATGAAGGGGCCGTCATGCACAGAAACTCCAACCTGAGCCAACGTGGGATCCTCGCCCTGACTTCAGATGCATGAGATATTGGTTCAGATCTGCAGGGGGTACCTGCCGTACCCTCACCCTGAATCCGAAGTCTAGCTTGTGTTCTCAGACTTCCGTCCTCACTCTCATGGCCCCGAAGCCCTCAAGTTTGGCAATTCCGGACCGACAATGAAGCACTCTGCCTGCCCTCTAGAAAAAATATATTGCCTAATGAGCAGCCCAGGCAGCTTAAATGAGGATAAACCTACACGGCCCTAGAATGTACCCAAATTATATAGTCTAACCTGGGAACTAATGCAATGTCTGACACAACCTGAGCCCGGACCTGCTGACCAACACCCAGACAGCTGACCGCACGCTGAGCACATCAGACCCGCCATGGCCTTAGGTCATCATCTCTTCCCTACCTCAGTTTTCAGGCTTCAGAACCTAGACCTTATCTCCAATCACTGCCCACGGGTGACTGTGATGCAGAAATCAGAACTCTTCCTGACCCATGGCAAGAAACCTTGTGGTTGGCATGTTGTCCAACGTTCAGTGTAGGAGAAACCAGCATTCACCCTGAGGCCCCGCCCATTCTTGAGTGTGACGAGAGCATTAACACGCATTGTGACCTCAGCGTGAGTCCTGTCCTCTAGTAAGTCCTCTCAGTGGCTGGACCATTAGATGCCATAATGGGCTTGACATGTCCCTAGTCCCCAATTTTTAACCAGATTTCTGGTTGTCCAGTCGCCCCACCCCAGGGCTCTACTCTGGAATCCCTCATTTGGTGGGACATCTGAGGTTGAAAAACAAAATGAAACAAATCGACAACAACAAAAAAACGGACTTCTTCCATCCCCAGAATGACCCCAAACTCTTTGGACGGGACCGAACCCCCAGAGAGTAAGACTCGTCCATTTCCCATGAAGTCACCCGGCAATTTCACGACCATGAGTGACACGATATCCAGAGACAAAAACTCGAGAAAGAGCCTCACACTCGCCCTTTTTTCATATCCCGAAGTGTTCTCCTCATGGTCTGTAGATCAGTCCTGCCATACCTATGAACCAAAACATAAGCCGAGTTTGTGTTTTCAGACAACTGTCCAAACAGCTCTGGCCTACACACCCTACAGGCTCAGGGCCCTGGAGCCAAACCTGAGGACTGTACTTGCCCTCTCCAAGGGAATTGTATGTGCCCATTCCAATGACCACAACCCTACTAGTAGGATAACCTCCAGAGTCCCTGAGGCCATCCCAATAGTTGTGGCTTCCCAGGACAAACAGGGGCAATCTGAGCCCATCTGAGCACCTTCCTGCACTCAGACCCGTAGACTGATGTCCCCAGAGGTAAAAAGGAACTAACAGGCCCCTAGGCACTAATCGGATCCATTGCTTTGGTTTTCAGGCATCTCTCCTCAGAGGCCTGTATTTCAATACCAGCACATGGCTGTTTCTTGACTCACCCATCAGAACAAATCTCATCTACACATGGGAAACATGCACGTTGGAGCTGTGTCAAAGCCTCTGTTTAGGAGAACCCTTCAGGGACCCTGGGCCACCGCTTCATTCCAAGGTCTCCATAGACACAAAAACATATTAGGACACATCCACAGGAGAGTCCATTTCAACTCAGCCTCCTCGGTTGCCCCCCACATCCAGCAGATCTAGCCTGTCTTGTTGCTTGGAGACAATTGGAATGCGAGGTGGGCTACCCAGCCATCCATCCTTAGGACCCTGCTCGGAATCGTTGGCCTGGAGCCAACCAACAGGTCTCAATTGTCCTGCAGAAGAATCTTTGCAGTTTGGAGCTTCTCACAACTCCCATCGTGGGAAAACCCCCATGTCCTCGTGATCCAACCCCCTTCAAGAAAGGGCCATCCGGACAGAAAGTCCAACCTGAGCGATCGTCTGATCCTTGCCCTGACTTCAGATGCACGAGATGTCTATTGAGGTCTGTAGATTGTGCCTGCCATATCCTCACCCAGAAACCTAGGCCTAGCTTGGGTTCTCAGACTCCGTCCTCAGACTACTGGCCCACAAGCCCTCCAGTTGGGCAATCCAGAACTACAATGCCGCACTCTGCCTGCCCTACAGAAGTAAAACATTGCCCTCAGGGCTACCCCGAAACCGCAAATGAGGATCAACCTGCACGCCATTCGGCTGTACCCCAAACATATAGGCTGACCTGGGCACTATTTTCCCTTCTGACCCAGCCTGAGCCTGGACCTCCTGGTCCCACCCAGACAGCTGGCCGCACACTGAGCACATCGGACCCGCCATGGCCTTAGGTCGTCATCTCTTCCCAACTGCGGTTTTCAGGCTCCAGAACCTAGACCTTATCTCCAACCACTGCCCAGGGTTGAAAATGATGCAGAAATCAGAACTCTTTCCCCATGGCAAGAAACCTTGTGGTTGGCATGTTGTCCAACGTTCAGTGTAGTTGAAACAAGCGTGGCCCATGAGGCCCAGCCCATGCTTGCAGGCCACATTGGTCACAAACACACATTGTGACCCTCAGCCTGAGCCCAGTCCTCAGGTAAGGCCTCTCAGGGCCTATATGAAGAGACAGCATATTGGGCGTGCCATGCCCCTAGGCCCCAATTTTTAACCACAGTTCAGGTTGTCCCTTCACTCTTCCCCAGGGCTCTGCTTTGGAATTCCTCTTTTGGTGGGACACCTGAGGTAACAAACCTGAAAGGTGTCCTCCCATCCCACAGATTGACGAAAAACAATTGGGATCGGGCCAAATCCACAGAGAGGAAGATTCGTCCATGGCCCATGAGACCTCCCCAACATTTCACGGCCATCGCTGAAACAAAATCCAGACACAAAAGCCTGAGCAAGCGCCTCAGACTCGCTCATTCTTCATATCCTGAAGAGTTCTTCTCATGGTTTGTAGATCGGGCGTGCCATACCTACGTCCCCAAACTTAAGCTGAGTTTGTGTTTTCAGTCTTCTGTCCTCAAAGTCCTGGGCCACACTCCCTCCAGGCTGGGGCCCCTGGAGCCACACATTAGGACTGCCCCCACCCAATCCATGGGAATTCTGCCCATTCCATTGTTAAAAATCGTACAAATTAGGAGAACCCTCCAATGTCCCTGAGGCCATCCCAATGTGTAGGTCGGCCGGGACAAAAAAGGGCGGTTGATACCGGCTGAGCATCTACCTCCACTCATCTACCTCCACTCATACCAAGAAGATTGAACCAGACAGGACCCGAGGCCATTATCGGATCCATTGCTTTGGTTTACAGGCATGTCTCCTCAAAAGCCTGCATTCCAATACCAGCAGAGGGGATTTCCTGAGGCACCCATCAGAACAAATCTCGTCACCTCAAGGAAACTTGTGCATGGGAGCTATGCCAAAGCTTAGGAGAATACTTCAGGGTCCCGGTGCCACCTCCCCATTCCAAGGCCCTCATGGACGCAAACACACGTTAGGACCCATCCTCTGGAAAGTGCATTTCAACTCAGCCATCTGCGGTTGCTCATGCAGATCCATGAGATCTAAACTGTCTTGTTGCTAGGAGACAATTGGAAGGCGAGGCGGACTTCCCAGGCATCCATCCTGGAACGGTGCTCTGGAGTCATTCCATATGGGATGTCCTGGAGCTGTCCAACAGGTCTCAATTGTCCCGCAGAAGGAATCCTTGAAGGGGGCATCCCACATCTCCCAACGTGGAAAACCTCCATGGCCTCGAGATTCCGCTCTCTTCATGAAGGGGCCGTCATGCACAGAAACTCCAACCTGAGCCAACGTGGGATCCTCGCCCTGACTTCAGATGCATGAGATATTGGTTCAGATCTGCAGGGGGTACCTGCCGTGCCCTCACCCTGAATCCGAGGTCTAGCTTGTGTTCTCAGACTTCTGTCCTCACTCTCCTGGCCCCGAAGCCCTCAAGTTTGGCAATTCCGGACCGACAATGAAGCACTCTGCCTGCCCTCTAGAAAAAATATATTGCCTAATGAGCAGCCCAGGCAGCTTAAATGAGAATAAACCTACACGGCCCTCGAATGTACCCAAATTATATGGTCTAACCTGGGCACTAATGCACTGTCTGACACAACCTGTGCCCGGACCTGCTGACCAACACCCAGACAGCTGACCGCACGCTGAGCACATCAGACCCGCCATGGCCTTAGGTCATCATCTCTTCCCTACCTCAGTTTTCAGGCTTCAGAACCTAGACCTTATCTCCAATCACTGCCCACGGGTGACTGTGATGCAGAAATCAGAACTCTTCCTGACCCATGGCAAGAAACCTTGTGGTTGGCATGTTGTCCAACGTTCAGTGTAGGAGAAACCAGCATTCACCCTGAGGCCCCGCCCATTCTTGAGTGCGATGAGAGCATAAACACGCATTGTGACCTCAGCGTGAGTCCTGTCCTCTAGTAAGTCCTCTCAGTGGCTGGACCATTAGATGTCATAATGGGCTTGACATGTCCCTAGTCCCCAATTTTTAACCAGATTTCTGGTTGTCCAGTCGCCCCACCCCAGGGCTCTACTCTGGAATCCCTCATTTGGTGGGACATCTGAGGTTGAAAAACAAAATGAAACAAATCGACAACAACAAAAAAACGGACTTCTTCCATCCCCAGAATGACCCCAAACTCTTTGGACGGGACCGAACCCCCAGAGAGTAAGACTCCTCCATTTCCCATGAAGTCACCCGGCAATTTCACGACCATGAGTGACACGATATCCAGAGACAAAAACTCGAGAAAGAGCCTCACACTCGCCCTTTTTTCATATCCCGAAGTGTTCTCCTCATGGTCTGTAGATCAGTCCTGCCATACCTATGACCCAATACATAAGCCGAGTTTGTGTTTTCAGACAACTGTCCAAACAGCTCTGACCTACACACCCTACAGGCTCAGGGCCCTGGAGCCAAACCTGAGGACTGTACTTGCCCTCTCCAAGGGAATTGTATGTGCCCATTCCAATGGCCACAACCCTACTAGTAGGATAACCTCCAAAGTCCCTGAGGCCATCCCAAGAGTTGTGGCTTCCCAGGACAAACAGGGGCAATCTGAGCCCATCTGAGCACCTACCTGCACTCAGACCCGTAGACTGATGTCCCCAGAGGTAAAAAGGAACGAACAGGCCCCTAGGCACTAATCGGATCCATTGCTTTGGTTTTCAGGCATCTCTCCTCAGAGGCCTGGATTTCAATACCAGCACATGGCTGTTTCTTGACTCACCCATCAGAACAAATCTCATCTACACATGGGAAACATGCACGTTGGAGCTGTGTCAAAGCCTCTGTTTAGGAGAACCCTTCAGGGCCCCAGGGCCACCGCTTCATTCCAAGGTCTCCATAGACACAAAAACATATTAGGACACATCCACAGGAGAGTCCATTTCAACTCAGCCTCCTCGGTTGCCCCCCACATCCAGCAGATCTAGCCTGTCTTGTTGCTTGGAGACAATTGGAATGCGAGGTGGGCTACCCAGCCATCCATCCTTAGGACCCTGCTCGGAATCATTGGCCTGGAGCCAACCAACAGGTCTCAATTGTCCTGCAGAAGAATCTTTGCAGTTTGGAGCTTCTCACAACTCCCATCGTGGGAAAACCCCCATGTCCTCGTGATCCAACCCCCTTCAAGAAAGGGCCATCAGGGCAGAAAGTCCAACCTGAGCGATCGTCTGATCCTTGCCCTGACTTCAGATGCTCGAGATCTCGATTGAGGTCTGTAGATTGTGCCTGCCATATCCTCACCCAGAAACCTAGGCCTAGCTTGGGTTCTCAGACTCCGTCCTCAGACTACTGGCCCACAAGCCCTCCAGTTGGGCAATCCAGAACTACAATGCCGCACTCTGCCTGCCCTACAGAAGTAAAACATTGCCCTCAGGGCTACCCCGAAACCGCAAATGAGGATCAACCTGCACGCCATTCGGCTGTACCCCAAACATATAGGCTGACCTGGGCTCTATTTTCCCTTATGACCCAGCCTGAGCCTGGACCTCCTGGTCCCACCCAGACAGCTGGCCGCACACTGAGCACATCGGACCCGCCATGGCCTTAGGTCGTCATCTCTTCCCAACTGCGGTTTTCAGGCTCCAGAACCTAGACCTTATCTCCAACCACTGCCCAGGTTTGAAAATGATGCAGAAATCAGAACTCTTTCCCCATGGCAAGAAACCTTGTGGTTGGCATGTTGTCCAACGTTCAGTGTAGTTGAAACAAGCGTGGCCCATGAGGCCCAGCCCATGCTTGCAGGCCACATTGGTCACAAACACACATTGTGACCCTCAGCCTGAGCCCAGTCCTCAGGTAAGGCCTCTCAGGGCCTATATGAAGAGACAGCATATTGGGCGTGCCATGCCCCTAGGCCCCAATTTTTAACCATAGTTCGGGTTGTCCCTTCTCTCTTCCCCAGGGCTCTGCTTTGGAATTCCTCTTTTGGTGGGACACCTGAGGTAACAAACCTGAAAGGTGTCCTCCCATCCCACAGATTGACGAAAAACAATTGGGATCGGGCCAAATCCACAGAGAGGAAGATTCGTCCGTGGCCCATGAGACCTCCCCAACATTCCACGGCCATCGCTGAAACAAAATCCAGAGACAAAAGCCTGAGCAAGCGCCTCAGACTCGCTCATTCTTCATATCCTGAAGAGTTCTTCTCATGGTTTGTAGATCGGGCGTGCCATACATACGTCCCCAAACTTAAGCTGAGTTTGTGTTTTCAGTCTTCTGTCCTCAAAGTCCTGGGCCACACTCCCTCCATGCTGGGGCCCCTGGAGCCACACATTAGGACTGCCCCCACCCAATCCATGGGAATTCTGCCCATTCCATTGTCAAAAATCGTACAAATTAGGAGAACCCTCCAAAGTCCCTGAGGCCATCCCAATAGTGTCGGTCGACCGGGACAAAAAAGGGTGGTTGATACCGGCTGAGCATCTACCTCCACTCATCTACCTCCACTCATACCAAGAAGATTGAACCAGACAGGACCCGAGGCCATTATCGGATCCATTGCTTTGGTTTACAGGCATGTCTCCTCAAAAGCCTGGATTCCAATACCAGCAGAGGGGATTTCCTGAGGCACTCATCAGAACAAATCTCGTCTCCACAAGGAAACTTGTGCATCGGAGCTATACCAAAGCTTAGGAGAATACTTCAGGGTCCCGGTGCCACCTCCCCATTCCAAGGCCCTCATGGACACAAACACACGTTAGGACCCATCCTCTGGAAAGTGCATTTCAACTCAGCCACACCGGTTGATCCCGCAGATTCATTAGATCTAAACTGTCTTGTTGCTAGGAGACAATTGGAAGGCGAGGCGGACTTCCCAGGCATCCATCCTCGAACGGTGCTCTGGAGTCATTCCATATGGGATGTCCTGGAGCTGTCCAACAGGTCTCAATTGTACCGCAGAAGGAATCCTTGAAGGGGGCATCCCACATCTCCCAACGTGGAAAACCTCCATGGCCTCGAGATTCCGCTCCCTTCATGAAGGGGCCGTCATGCACAGAAACTCCAACCTGAGCCAACGTCGGATCCTCGCCCTGACTTCAGATGCATGAGATATTGGTTCAGATCTGCAGGGGGTACCTGAGGTGCCCTCACCCTGAATCCGAAGTCTAACTTGTGTTCTCAGACTTCCGTACTCACTCTCCTGGCCCCGAAGCCCTCAAGTTTGGCAATTCCGGACCGACAATGAAGCACTCTGCCTGCCCTCTAGAAAAAATATATTGCGTAATGAGCTGCCCAGGCAGCTTAAATGAAGATAAAACTACACGGCACTCGAATATACCCAAAGTATATAGTCTAACCTGGGCACTAATGCACTGTCTGACACAACCTGAGCCCGGACCTGCTGACCAACACCCAGACAGCTGACCGCATACTGAGCACATCTAACCCGCCATGGCCTTAGGTCATCATCTCTTCCCTACCTCAGTTTTCAGGCTTCAGAACCTAGACCTTATCTCCAATCACTGCAAACGGGTGACTGTGATGCAGAAATCAGAACTCTTCAAGACCCATGGCAAGAAACCTTGTGGTTGGCATGTTGTCCAACGTTCAGTGTAGGAGAAACCAGCATTCACCCTGAGGCCCCGCCCATTCTTGAGTGCAACGAGAGCATAAACACGCATTGTGACCTCAGCGTGAGTCCTGTCCTCTAGTAAGTCCTCTCAGTGGCTGGACCATTAGATGTCATAATGGGCTTGACATGTCCCTAGTCCCCAATTTTTAACCAGATTTCTGGTTGTCCAGTCGCCGCACCCCAGGGTTCTTCTCTGGAATCCCTCATTTTTTGGGACATCTGAGGTTGAATAACAAAATGAAACAATCGACAACAACAAAAAAACGGACTTCTTCCTCCCCAGAATGACCCCAAATTCTTTGGACGGGACCGAACACCCAGAGAGTAAGACTCGTCCATTTCCCATGAAGTCACCCGGCAATTTCACGACCATGAGTGACACGATATCAAGAGACGAAACTTGAGCAAGAGCCTCACACTCGCCCTTTTTTCATATCCCGAAGTGTTCTCCTCATGGTCTGTAGATCAGTCCTGCCATACCTATGACCCAAAACACAAGCCGAGTTTGTGTTTTCAGACAACTGTCCAAACAGCTCTGGCCTTCACACCCTACAGGCTCAGGGCCCTGGAGCCAAACCTGAGGACTGTACTTGCCCTCTCCAAGGGAATTGTATGTGCCCATTTCAATGGCCAAAACCCTTCTAATCGAATAACCTCCAAAGTCCCTGAGGCCATCCCAAGAGTTGTGGATTCCCAGGACAAAGAGGGGCAATCTGAGCCCATCTGAGCACCTACCTGCACTCAGATCCGTGGACTGATGTCCCCAGAGGTAAAAGGGAATGAACAGGCCCCTAGGCACTAATCGGATCCATTGCTTTGGTTTCAAGGCATCTCTCCTCAGAGGCCTGGATTTCAATACCAGCGTATGGCTGTTTCCTGACTCACCCATCAGAACAAATCTCATCTACACATGGGAAACATGCACGTTGGAGCTGTGTCAAAGCATCTGTTTAGGAGAACCCTTCACGGCCCCAGGGCCACCGCTTCATTCCAAGGTCACCATAGACACAAAAACATATTAGGACACATCCACAGGAGAGTCCATTTCAACTCAGCCTCCTCGGTTGACCCCCACATCCAGTAGATCTAACCTGTCTTGTTGCTTGGAGAAAATTGGAATGCGAGGTGGTCTACCCAGCCATCCATCCTTAGAACCCTGCTCGGAATCGTTGGCCTGGAGCCAACCAACAGGTCTCAATTGTCCTGCAGAAGAATCTTTGCAGTTTGGAGCTTCTCACAACTCCCATCGTGCGAAAACCCCCATGTCCTCGTGATCCAACCCCCTTCAAGAAAGGGCCATCAGGGCAGAAAGTCCAACCTGAGCGATCGTCTGATCCTTGCCCTGACTTCAGATGCACGAGATCTCGATTGAGGTCTGTAGATTGTGCCTGCCATATCCTCACCCAGACACCTAGTCCTAGCTTGGGTTCTCAGACTCCGTCCTCAGACTACTGGCCCACAAGCCCTCCAGTTTGGCAATCCAGAACTACAATGCCGCACTCTGCCTGCCCTACAGAAGTAAAACATTGCCCTCACGGCTACCCCGAAACCCCAAATGAGGATCAACATGCACGCCATTCGGCTGTACCCCAAACATATAGGCTGACCTGGGCACTATTTCCCCTTCTGACCCAGCCTGAGCCTGGAACTCCTGGTCCCACCCAGACAGCTGGCCGCACACTGAGCACATCGGACCCGCCATGGCCTTCGGTCGTCATCTCTTCCCATCTGCGGTTTTCAGGCACCAGAACCTAGACCTTATCTCCAACCACTGCCCAGGGTTGGAAATGATGCAGAAATCAGAACTCTTTCCCCATGGCAAGAAACCTTGTGGTTGGCATGTTGTCCAACGTTCAGTGTAGCTGAAACAAGCGTGGCCCATGAGGCCGAGCCCATGCTTGCGGGCCACATTGGTCACAAACACACATTGTGACCCTCATCCTGAGCCCAGTACTAAGGTAAGGCCTCTCAGGGCCTATATGAAGAGACAGCATATTGGGTTTGCCATGCCCCTAGGCCCCAATTTTTAACCATAGTTCGGGTTGTCCCTTCACTCTCCCAGGGCTCTGCTTTGGAATTCCTCTTTAGGTGGGACACCTGAGGTAACAAACCTGAAAGGAGTCCTCCCATCCCACAGATTGACGAAAAACAATTGGGATCAGGCAAAATCCACAGAGAGGAAGATTCGTCCATGGCCCATGAGACCTCCCCAACATTCCACGGCCATCGCTGAAACAAAATCCAGATACAAAAGCCTGAGCAAGCGCCTCAGACTCGCTCATTCTTCATATCCTGAAGAGTTCTTCTCATGGTTTGTAGATCGGGCGTGCCATACCTACGTCCCCAAACTTAAGCTGAGTTTGTGTTTTCAGTCTTCTGTCCTCAAAGTCCTGGGCCACACTCCCTCCAGGCTGGGGCCCCTGGAGCCACACATTAGGACTGCCCCCACCCAATCCATGGGAATTCTGCCCATTCCATTGTCAAAAATCGTACAAATTAGGAGAACCCTCCAAAGTCCCTGAGGCCATCCCAATAGTGTAGGTTGCCCGGGACATAAAAGGGCGGTTGATACCGGCTGAGCATCTACCTCCACTCATCTACCTCCACTCATACCAAGAAGATTGAACCAGACAGGACCCGAGGCCATTATCGGATCCATTGCTTTGGTTTACAGGCATGTCTCCTCAAAAGCCTGGATTCCAATACCAGCAGAGGGGCTTTCCTGAGGCACCCATCAGAATAAATCTCGTCTCCACAAGGAAACTTGTGCATGGGTGCTATGCCAAAGCTTAGGAGAATACTTCAGGGTCCCGGTGCCACCTCCCCATTCCAAGGCCCTCATGGACACAAACACACGTTAGGACCCATCCTCTGGAAAGTGCATTTCAACTCAGCCATCCCGGTTGCTCCCGCAGATCCATTATATCTAAACTGTCTTGTTGCTAGGAGACAATTGGAAGGCGAGGCGGACTTCCCAGGCATCCATCCTCGAACGGTGCTCTGGAGTCATTCCATATGGGATGTCCTGGAGCTGTCCAACAGGTCTCAATTGTCCCGCAGAAGGAATCCTTGAAGGGGGCATCCAACATCTCCCAACGTGGAAAACCTCCATGGCCTCGAGATTCCGCTCCCTTCTTGAAGGGGCCGTCATGCACAGAAACTCCAACCTGAGCCAACGTCGGATCCTCTCCCTGACTTCAGATGCAAGAGATATTGGTTCAGATCTGCAGGGGGTACCTGCCGTGCCCTCACCCTGAATCCGAAGTCTAGCTTGTGTTCTCAGACTTCCGTCCTCACTCTCCTGGCCCCGAAGCCCTCAAGTTTGGCAATTCCGGACCGACAATGAAGCACTCTGCCTGCCCTCTAAAAAAAAATATATTGCCTAATGAGCTGCCCAGGCAGCTTAAATGAAGATAAACCTACACGGCACTCGAATGTACCCAAATTATATAGTCTAACCTGGGCACTAATGCACTGTCTGACATACCTGAGCCCGGACCTGCTGACCAACACCCAGACAGCTGACCGCACGCTGAGCACATCAGAACCGCCATGGCCTTAGGTCTTCATCTCTTCCCTACCTCAGTTTTCAGGCTTCAGAACCTAGACCTTATCTCCAATCACTGCCCACAGGTGACTGTGATGCAGAAATCAGAACTCTTCCTGACTCATGGCAAGAAACCTTGTGGTTGGCATGTTGTCCAACGTTCAGTGTAGGAGAAACCAGCATTCACCCTGAGGCCCCGCCCATTCTTGAGTGCGACGAGAGCATAAACACGCATTGTGACCTCAGCGTGAATCCTGTCCTCTTAAGTCCTCTCAGTGGCTGGACCATTAGATGTCATAATGGGCTTGACATGTCCCTAGTCCCCAATTTTTAACCAGATTTCTGGTTGTCCAGTCGCCCCACGCCAGGGCTCTACTCTGGAATCCCTCATTTGGTGGGACATCTGAGGTTGAAAAACAAAATGAAACAAATCGACAACAACAACAAAACGGACTTCTTCCATCCCCAGAATGACCCCAAACTCTTTGGACGGGACCGAACCCCCAGAGAGCAAGCCTTGTCCATTTCCCATGAAGTCACCCGGCAATTTCACGACAATGAGTGACACGATATCCAGAGAAAAATTTGAACAAGAGCCTCACACTCGACATTTTTTCATATCCCGAAGTGTTCTCCTCATGGTCTGTAGATCAGTCCTGCCATACCTATGACCCAAAACATAAGCCGAGTTTGTGTTTTCAGACAACTGTCCAAACAGCTCTGGCCTACACACCCTACAGGCTCAGGGCCCTGGAGCCAAACCTGAGGACTGTACTTGCCCTCTCCAAGGGAATTGTATGTGCCCATTCCAATGGCAACAACCCTACTAGTAGGATAACCTCCAAAGTCCCTGAGGCCATCCCAATAGTTGTGGCTTCCCAGGACAAACAGGGGCAATCTGAGCCCATCTGAGCACCTACCTGCACTCAGACCCGTAGACTGATGTCCCCAGAGGTAAAAAGGAACGAACAGGCCCCTAGGCACTAATCGGATCCATTGCTTTGGTTTCAAGGCATCTCTCCTCAGAGGCCTGGATTTCAATACCAGCATATGGCTGTTTCTTGACTCACCCATCAGAACAAATCTCATCTACACATGGGAAACATGCACGTTGGAGCTGTGTCAAAGCCTCTGTTTAGGAGAACCCTTCAGGGCCCCAGGACCACCGCTTCATTCCAAGGTCTCCATAGACACAAAAACATATTAGGACACATCCACAGGAGAGTCCATTTCAACTCAGCCTCCTTGGATGCCCCCCACATCCAGTAGATCTAACCTGTCTTGTTGCTTGGAGACAATTGGAATGCGAGGTGGGCTACCCAGCCATCCATCCTTAGAACCCTGCTCGGAATCGTTGGCCTGGAGCCAACCAACAGGTCTCAATTTTCCTGCAGAAGAATCTCTGCAGTTTGGAGCTTCTCACAACTCCCATCGTGCGAAAACCCCCATGTCCTCGTGATCCAACCCCCTTCAAGAAAGGGCCATCAGGGCAGAAAGTCCAACCTGAGCGATCGTCTGATCCTTGCCCTGACTTCAGATGCACGAGATCTCTATTGAGGTCTGTAGATTGTGCCTGCCATATCCTCACCCAGACACCTAGGCCTAGCTTGGGTTCTCAGACTCCGTCCTCAGACTACTGGCCCACATGCCCTCCAGTTGGGCAATCCAGAACTACAATGCCGCAATCTGCCTGCCCTACAGAAGTAAAACATTGCCCTCAGGGCTACCCCGAAACCGCAAATGAGGATCAACCTGCACGCCATTCGGCTGTACCCCAAACATATAGGCTGACCTGGGCACTATTTCCCCTTCTGACCCAGCCTGAGCCTGGACCTCCTGGTCCCACCCAGACAGCTGGCCGCACACTGAGCACATCGGACCCGCCATGGCCTTAGGTCGTCATCTCTTTCCAACTGCAGTTTTCAGGCTCCAGGACCTAGACCTTATCTCCAACCACTGCCCAGGGTTGAAAATGATGCAGAAATCAGAACTCTTTCCCCATGGCAAGAAACCTTGTGGTTGGCATGTTGTCCAACGTTCAGTGTAGTTGAAACAAGCGTGGCCCATGAGGCCGAGCCCATGCTTGCTGGCCACATTGGTCACAAACACACATTGTAACCCTCAGCCTGAGCCCAGTCCTCAGGTAAGGCCTCTCAGGGCCTATATGAAGAGACAGAATATTGGGCTTGCCATGCCCCTAGGCCCCAATTTTTAACCATAGATCGGGTTGTCCCTTCACTCTTCCCCAGGGCTCTGCTTTGGAATTCCTCTTTTGGTGGGACACCTGAGGTAACAAACCTGAAAGGAGTTCTCCCATCCCACAGATGGATGAAAAACAATTGGGATCGGGCCAAATCCACAGAGAGGAAGATTCGTCCATGGCCCATGAGACCTCCCCAACATTCAACGGCCATGGCTGAAACAAAAGTCAGAGACAAAAGCCTGAGCAAGCGCCTCAGACTCGCTCATTCTTCATATCCTGACGAGTTCTTCTCATGGTTTGTAGATCGGGCGTGCCATACCTACGTCCCCAAACTTAAGCTGAGTTTGTGTTTTCAGTCTTCTGTCCTCAAAGTCCTGGGCCACACTCCCTCCAGGCTGGGGCCCCTGGAGCCACACATTACGACTGCCCCCACCCTATCCATGGGAATTCTGCCCGTTCCATTGTCAAAAATCGTACAAATTAGGAGAACCCTCCAAAGTCCCTGAGGCCATCCCAATAGTGTAGGTCGCCCGGGACAAAAAAGGGCGGTTGATACCGGCTGAGCATCTACCTCCACTCATCTACCTCCACTCATACCAAGAAGATTGAACCAGACAGGACCCGAGGCCATTATCGGATCCATTGCTTTGTTTTACAGGCATGTCTCCTCAAAAGCCTGGATTCCAATACCAGCAGAGGGGATTTCCTGAGGCACCCATCAGAACAAATCACGTCTCCACAAGAAACTTGTGCATGGGAGCTATGCCAAATATTAGGAGAATACTTCAGGGTCCCGGTGCCACCACCCCATTCCAAGGCCCTCATGGACACAAACACACGTTAGGACCCATCCTCTGGAAAGTGCATTTCAACTCAGCCACCCCGGTTGCTCCCGCAGATCCATTAGATCTAAACTGTCTTGTTGCTAGGAGACAAATGGAAGGTGAGGCGGACTTCCCAGGCATCTATCCTCGAACGGTGCTCTGGAGTCATTCCATATGGGATGTCCTGGAGCTGTCCAACAGGTCTCAATTGTCCCGCAGAAGGAATCCTTGAAGGGGGCATCCCACATCTCCCAACGTGGAAAACCTCCATGGCCTCGAGATTCCGCTCCCTTCATGGAGGGGCCGTCATGCACTGAAACTCCAACCTGAGCCAACGTCGGATCCTCGCCCTGACTTCAGATGCATGAGATATTGGTTCAGATCTGCAGGGGGTACCTGCCGTGCCCTCACCCTGAATCCGAAGTCTAGCTTGTGTTCTCAGACTTCCGTCCTCACTCTCCTGGCCCCGAAGCCCTCAAGTTTGGCAATTCCGGACCGACAATGAAGCACTCTGCCTGCTTCTAGAAAATTTGATTGCCTAATGAGCAGCCCAGGCAGCTTAAATGAGGATAAACCTACACGGCACTCGAATGTACCCAAATTATATAGTCTAACCTGGGCACTAATGCACTGTCTGACACAACCTGAGCCCGGACCTGCTGACCAACACCCAGACAGCTGACCGCACGCTGAGCACATCAGACCCGCCATGGCCTTAGGTCATCATCTCTTCCCTACCTCAGTTTTCAGGCTTCAGAACCTAGACCTTATCTCCCATCACTGCCCACGGGTGACTGTGATGCAGAAATCAGAACTCTTCCTGACCCATGGCAAGAAACCTTGTGGTTGGCATGTTGTCCAACGTTCAGTGTAGTTGAAACAAGCGTGGCCCATGAGGCCCAGCCCATGCTTGCGGGCCACATTGGTTACAAACACACATTGTGACCCTCAGCCTGAGCCCAGTCCTCAGGTAAGGCCTCTCAGGGCCTATATGAAGAGACAGCATATTGGGCTTGCCATGCCCCTAGGCCCCAATTTTTAACCATAGTTCGGGTTGTCCCTTCACTCTTCCCCAGGGCTGGCTTTGGAATTCCTCTTTTCGTGGGACACCTGAGGTAACAAACCTGAAAGGAGTCCTCCCATCCCACAGATTGACGAAAAACAATTGGGATCGGGCCAAATCCACAGAGAGGAAGATTCGTCCATGGCCCATGAGACCTCCCCAAAATTCCACGGCCATCGCTGAAACAAAATCCAGAGACAAAACCCTGAGCAAGCTCCTCAGACTCGCTCATTCTTCATATCCTGACGAGTTCTTCTCATGGTTTGTAGATCGGGCGTGCCATACCTACGTCCCCAAACTTAAGCTGAGTTTGTGTTTTCATTCTTCTGTCCTCAAAGTCCTGGGCCACACTCCCTCCAGCCTGGGGCCCCTGGAGCCACACATTAGGACTGCCCCCACCCAATCCATGGGAATTCTGCCCATTCCATTGTCAAAAATCGTACAAATTAGGAGAACCCTCCAAAGTCCCTTAGGCCATCCCAATAGTGTAGGTCGCCCGGGACAAAAAAGGGCGGTTGATACCGGGTGAGCATCTACCTCCACTCATCTACCTCCACTCATACCAAGAAGATTGAACCAGACAGGACCCGAGGCCATTATCGGATCCATTGCTTTGGTTTACAGGCATGTCTCCTCAAAAGCTTGCATTCCAATACCAGCAGAGGGGATTTCCTGAGGCACCCATCAGAACAAATCTCGTCTCCACAAGGAAACTTGTGCATGGAAGCTGTGCCAAAGCATAGGAGAATACTTCAGGGTCCCGGTGCCACCTCCCCATTCCAAGGCCCTCATGGACACAAACACACGTTAGGACCCATCCTCTGGAAAGTGCATTTCAACCCAGCCACCCCCGTTGCTCCCGCAGATCCATTAGATCTAAACTGTCTTGTTGCTACGAGACAATTGGAAGGCGAGGCGGACTTCCCAGGTATCCATCCTGGAACGGTGCTCTGGAGTCATTCCATATGGGATGTCCTGGAACTGTCCAACAGGTCTCAATTGTCCCGCAGAAGGAATCCTTGAAGGGGGCATCCCACATCTCCCAACGTGGAAAACATCCATGGCCTCGAGATTCCGCTCCCTTCATGAAGGGGCCGTCATGCACAGAAACTCCAACCTGAGCCAACGTCGGATCCTCTTCCTGTATTCAGATGCATGAGATATTGGTTCAGATCTGCAGGGGGTACCTGCCGTGCCCTCACCCTGAATCCGAAGTCTAGCTTGTGTTCTCAGACTTCCGTCCTCACTCTCCTGGCCCCGAAGCCCTCAAGTTTGGCAATTCCGGAATGACAATGAAGCACTCTGCCTGCCCTCTAGAAAAAATATATTGCCTAATGAGCAGCCGAGGCAGCTTAAATGAGGATAAACCTACACGGCACTCGAATGTACCCAAATTATATAGTCTAACCTGGGCACTAATGCACTGTCTGACACAACCTGAGCCCGGACCTGCTGACCAACACCCAGACAGCTGACCGCACGCTGAGCACATCAGACCCGCCATGGCCTTAGGTCATCATCTCTTCCCTACCTAGTTTTCAGGCTTCAGAACCTAGACCTTATCTCCAATCACTGCCCACGGGTGACTGTGATGCAGAAATCAGAACTCTTCCTGACTCATGGCAAGAAACCTTGTGGTTGGCATGTTGTCCAACGTTCAGTGTAGGAGAAACCAGCATTCACCCTGAGGCCCCGCCCATTCTTGAGTGCGACGAGAGCATAAACACGCATTGTGACCTCAGCGTGAGTCCTGTCCTCTAGTAAGTCCTCTCAGTGGCTGGACCATTAGATGTCATAATGGGCTTGACATATCCCTAGTCCCCAATTTTTAACCAGATTTCTGGTTGTCCAGTCGCCCCACCCCAGGGCTCTACTCTGGAATCCCTCATTTGGTGGGACATCTGAGGTTGAAAAACAAAATGAAACAAATCGACAACAACAAAAAAACGGACTTCTTCCATCCCCAGAATGACCCCAAACTCTTTGGACGGGACCGAACCCCCAGAGAGTAAGACTCGTCCATTTCCCATGAAGTCACCCGGCAATTTCACGACCATGAGTGACACGATATCCAGAGACAAAAACTTGAGCAAGAGCCTCACACTCGCCCTTTTTTCATATCCCGAAGTGTTCTCCTCATGGTCTGTAGATCAGTCCTGCCATACCTATGACCCAAAACATAAGCCGAGTTTGTGTTTTCAGACAACTGTCCAAACAGCTCTGGCCTACACACCCTACAGGCTCAGGGCCCTGGAGCCAAACCTGAGGACTGTACTTGCCCTCTCCAAGGGAATTGTATGTGCCCATTCCAATGGCCACAACCCTACTAGTAGGATACCCTCCAAAGTCCCTGAGGCCATCCCAATAGTTGTGGCTTCCCAGGACAAACAGGGGCAATCTGAGCCCATCTGAGCACCTACCTGCACTCAGACCCGTAGACTGATGTCCCCAGAGGTAAAAAGGAACGAACAGGTCCCTAGGCACTAATCGGATCCATTGCTTTGGTTTCCAGGCATCTCTCCTCAGAGGCCTGGATTTCAATACCAGCATATGGCTGTTTCTTGACTCACCCATCAGAACAAATCTCATCTACACATGGGAAACATGCACGTTGGAGCTGTGTCAAAGCCTCTGTTTAGGCGAACCCTTCAGGGCCCCAGGGCCACCGCTTCATTCCAAGGTCACCATAGACACAAAAACATATTAGGACACATCCACAGGAGAGTCCATTTCAACTCAGCCTCCTCGGTTGCCCCCCACATCCAGCATATCTAACTTGTCTTGTTGCTTGGAGACAATTGGAATGCGAGGTGGGCTACCCAGCCATCCATCCTTAGAACCCTGCTCGGAATCGTTGGCCTGGAGCCAACCAACAGGTCTCAATTGTCCTGCAGAAGAATCTTTGCAGTTTGGAGCTTCTCACAACTCCCATCGTGGGAAAACGCCCATGTCCTCGTGATCCAACCCCCTTCAAGAAAGGGCCATCAGGGCAGAAAGTCCAACCTGAGCGATCGTCTGATCCTTGCCCTGACTTCAGATGCACGAGATCTCGATTTAGGTCTGTAGATTGTGCCTGCCATATCCTCACCCAGACACCTAGTCCTAGCTTGGGTTCTCAGACTCCGTCCTCAGACTACTGGCCCACAAGCCCTCCAGTTGGGCAATCCAGAACTACAATGCCGCACTCTGCCTGCCCTATAGAAGTAAAACATTGCCCTCAGGGCTACCCCGAAACCGCAAATGAGGATCAACCTGCACGCCATTCGGCTGTACCCCAAACATATAGGCTGACCTGGGCACTATTTCCCCTTCTGACCCAGCCTGAGCCTGGACCTCCTGGTCCCACCCAGACAGCTGGCCGTACACTGAGCACATCGGACCCGCCATGGCCTTAGGTCGTCATCTCTTCCCAACTGCGGTTTTCAAGCTCCAGATCCTAGACCTTATCACCAACCACTGCCCAGTTTGAAAATGATGCAGAAATCAGAACTCTTTCCCTATGGCAAGAAACCTTGTGCTTGGCATGTTGTCCAACGTTCAGTGTAGTTGAACCAAGCGTGGCCCATGAGGCCCAGCCCATGCTTGCGGCCACATTGGTCACAAACACACATTGTGACCCTCAGCCTGAGCCCAGTCCTTAGGTAAGGCCTCTCAGGGCCTATATGAAGAGACAGCATATTGGGCTTGCCATGCCCCTAGGCCCCAATTTTTAACCATAGTTCGGGTTGTCCCTTCACTCTTCCCCAGGGCTCTGCTTTGGAATTCCTCTTTTGGTGGGACACCTGAGGTAACAAACCTGAAAGGAGTCCTCCCATCCCACAGATTGACGAAAAACAATTGGGATCGGGCCAAATCCACAGAGAGGAAGATTCCTCCATGGCCCATGAGACTTCCCCAACATTCCACGGCCATCGCTGAAACAAAAGTCAGAGACAAAAGCCTGAGCAAGCGCCTCAGACTCGCTCATTCTTCATATCCTGAAGAGTTCTTCTCATGGTTTGTAGATCGGGCGTGCCATACGTACGTCCCCAAACTTAAGCTGAGTTTGTGTTTTCAGTCTTCTGTCGTCAAAGTCCTGGGCCACACTCCCTCCAGGCTGGGGCCCCTGGAGCCACACATTAGGACTGCCCCCACCCAATCCATGGCAATTCTGCCCATTAAATTGTCAAAAATCGTACAAATTAGGAGAACCCTCCAAAGTCCCTGAGGCCATCCCAATAGAGTAGGTCGCCCGGACAAAAAAGGGCGGTTGATACCGGCTGAGCATCTACCTCCACTCATCTACCTCCACTCATACCAAGAAGATTGAACCAGACAGGACCCGAGGCCATTATCGGATCCATTGCTTTGGTTTCCAGGCATGTCTCCTCAAAAGCCTGAATTCCAATACCAGCAGAGGGGATTTCCTGAGGCACCCATCAGAACAAATCTCGTCTCCACAAGGAAACTTGTGCATGGGAGCTATGCCAAAGCTTAGGAGAATACTTCAGGGTCCCGGTGCCACCTCCCCATTCAAAGGCCCTCATGGACACAAACACACGTTAGGACCCATCCTCTGGAAAGTGCATTTCAACTCAGCCACCCCGGTTGCTCCCGCAGATCCATTAGATCTAAACTGTCTTGTTGCTAGGAGACAATTGGAAGGCGAGGCGGACGTCCCAGACATCCATCCTGGAACGGTGCTCTGGAGTCATTCCATATGGGATGTACTGGAGCTGTCCAACAGGTCTCAAATGTCCCTCAGAAGGAATCCTTGAAGGGGGCATCCCACATCTCCCAACGTGGAAAACCTCCATGGCCTCGAGATTCCGATCCCTTCATGAAGGGGCCGTCATGCACAGAAACTCCAACCTGAGCCAACGTGGGCTCCTCGCCCTGACTTCAGATGCATGAGATATTGGTTCAGATCTGCAGGGGTACCTGCCGTTCCCTCACCCTGAATCCGAAGTCTAGCTTGTGTTCTCAGACTTCCGTCCTCACTCTACTGGCCCCAAAGCCCTCAAGTTTGGCAATTCCGGACCGACAATGAAGCACTCTGCCTGCCCTCTAGAAAAAATATATTGCCTAATGAGCAGCCCAGGCAGCTTAAATGAGGATAAACCTACACGGCACTCGAATGTACCCAAATTATATAGTCTAACCTGGGCACTAATGCACTGTCTGACACAACCTGAGCCCGGACCTGCTGACCAACACCCAGACAGCTGACCGCACGCTGAGCACATCAGAACCGCCATGGCCTTAGGTCATCATCTCTTCCCTACCTCAGTTTTCAGGCTTCAGAACCTAGACCTTATCTCCAATCACTGCCCACGGGTGACTGTGATGCAGAAATCAGAACTCTTCCTGACCCATGGCAAGAAACCTTGTGGTTGGCATGTTGTCCAACGTTCAGTGTAGGAGAAACCAGCATTCACCCTGAGGCCCCGCCCATTCTTGAGTGCAACGAGAGCATAAACACGCATTGTGACCTAAGCGTGAGTCCTGTCCTCTAGTAAGTTCTCTCAGTGGCTGGACCATTAGATGTCATAATGGGCTTGACATGTCCCTAGTCCCCAATTTTTAACCAGATTTCTGGTTGTCCAGTCGCCCCACCCCAGGGCTCTACTCTGGAATCCCTCATTTGGTGGGACATCTGAGGTTGAAAAACAAAATGAAACAAATCGACAACAACAAAAAAAACGGACTTCTTCCATCCCCAGAATGACCCCAAACTCTTTGGACGGGACCGAACCCCCAGAGAGTAAGACTCGTCCATTTCCCATGAAGTCACCCGGCAATTTCACGACCATGAGTGACACGATATCCAGAGACAAACACTTGAGCAAGAGCCTCACACTCGCCCTTTTTTCATATCCCGAAGTGTTCTCCTCTTGGTCTGTAGATCAGTCCTGCCATACCTATGACCCAAAACATAAGCCGAGTTTGTGTTTTCAGACAACTGTCCAAACTGCTCTGGCCTACACACCCTACAGGCTCCGGGCCCTGGAGCCAAACCTGAGGACTGTACTTGCCCTCTCCAAGGGAATTGTATGTGCCCATTCCAATGGCCACAACCCTACTAGTAGGATACCCTCCAAAGTCCCTGAGGCCATCCCAAAAGTTGTGGCTTCCCAGGACAAACAGGGGCAATCTGAGCCCATCTGAGCACCTACCTGCACTCAGACCCGTAGACTGATGTCCCCAGAGGTAAAAAGGAACGAACAGGCCCCTAGGCACTAATTGGATCCATTGCTTTGGTTTCCAGGCATCTCTCCTCAGAGGCCTGGATTTCAATACCAGCATATGGCTGTTTCTTGACTCACCCATCAGAACAAATCTCATCTACACATGGGAAACATGCACGTTGGAGCTGTGTCAAAGCCTCTGTTAGGAGAACCCTTCAGGGCCCCAGGGCCACCGCTTCATTCCTAGGTCTCCATAGACACAAAAACATATTAGGACACATCCCCAGGAGAGTCCATTTCAACTCAGCCTCCTCGGTTGCCCCCCACATCCAGCAGTCTAACCTGTCTTGTTGCTTGGAGACAATTGGAATGCGAGGTGGGCTACCCAGCCATCCATCCTTAGAACCCTGCTCGGAATCGTTGGCCTGGAGCCAAACAACAGGTCTCAATTGTCCTGCAGAAGAATCTTTGCAGTTTGGAGCTTCTCACAACTCCCATCGTGGGAAAACCCTCACGTCCTCGTGATCCAACCCCCTTCAAGAAAGGGCCATCAGGGCCGAAATTCCAACCTGAGCGATCGTCTGATCCTTGCCCTGACTTCAGATGCACGAGATCTCTATTAAGGTCTGTAGATTGTGCCTGCCATATCCTCACCCAGAAACCCAGGCCTAGCTTGGGTTCTCAGACTCCGTCTTCAGACTACTGGCCCACAAGCCCTCCAGTTGGGCAATCCAGAACTACAATGCCGCACTCTGCCTGCCCTACAGAAGTAAAACATTGCCCTCAGGGCTACCCCGAAACAGCAAATGAGGATCAACCAGCACGCCATTCGGCTGTACCCCAAACATATAGGCTGACCTGGGCACTATTTCCCCTTCTGACCCAGCCTGAGCCTGGACCTCCTGGTCCCACCCAGACAGCTGGCCGCACACTGAGCACATCTGACCCGCCATGGCCTTAGGTCCTCATCTCTTCCCAACTGCGGTTTTCAGGCTCCAGAGCCTAGACCTTATCTCCAACCATTGCCCAGGGTTGAAAATGATGCAGAAATCAGAACTCTTTCCCCATGGCAAGAAACCTTGTGGTTGGCATGTTGTCCAACGTTCAGTGTAGTTGAAACAAGCGTGGCCCATGAGGCCCAGCCCATGCTTGCGGGCCACATTGGTCACAAAGACACATTGTGACCCTCAGCCTGAGCCCAGTCCTCAGGTAAGGCCTCTCATGGCCTATATGAAGAGACAGCATATTGGGCTTGCCATGCCCCTAGGCCCCAATTTTTAACCATAGTTCGGGTTGTCCCTTCACTCTTCCCCAGGGCTCTGCTTTGGAATTCCTCTTTTGGTGGGACACCTGAGGTAACAAACCTGAAAGGAGTCCTCCCATCCCACAGATTGACGAAAAACAGTTGGGATCGGGCGAAATCCACAGAGAAGAAGATTCGTCCATGGCCCATGAGACCTCCACAACATTCCACGGCCATCGCTGAAAAGAGATCCAGAGACAAAAGCCTGAGCAAGCTCCTCAGACTCGCTCATCTTCATATCCTGAAGAGTTCTTCTCATGGTTTGTAGATCGGGCGTGCCATACCTACGTCCCCAAACTTAAGCTGAGTTTGATTTTCAGTCTTCTGTCCTCAAAGTCCTGGGCCACACTCCCTCCAGGCTGGAGCCCCTGGAGCCACACATTAGGACTGCCCCCACCGAATCCATGGGAATTCTGCCCATTCCATTGTCAAAAATCGTACAAATTAAGAGAACCCTCCAAAGTCCCTGAGGCCATCCCAATACTGTAGGTCGCCCGGGACAAAAAAGGGCGGTTGATACCGGCTGAGCATCTACCTCCACTCATCTACCTCCACTCATACCAAGAAGATTGAACCAGACAGGACCCGAGGCCATTATCGGATCCATTGCTTTGGTTTACAGGCATGTCTCCTCAAAAGCCTGGATTCCAATACCAGCAGAGGGGATTTCCTGAGGCACCCATCAGAACAAATCTCGTCTCCACAAGGAAACTTGTGCATGGGAGCTATGCCAAAGCTTAGGAGAATACTTCAGGGTCCCGGTGCCACCTCCCCATTCCAAGGCCCTCATGGACACAAACACACGTTAGGACCCATCCTCTGGAAAGTGCATTTCAACTCAGCCACCCCGGTTGCTCCCGCAGATCCATTAGATCTAAACTGTCTTGTTGCTAGGAGACAATTGGAAGGCGAGGCGGACTTCCCAGGCATCCATCCTCGAACGGTGCTCTGGATTCATTCCATATGGGATGTCCTGGAGCTGTCCAACAGGTCTCAATTGTCCCGCAGAAGGAATCCTTGAAGGGGGCATCCCACATCTCCCAACGTGGAATATATGCATGGCCTCGAGATTCCGCTCCCTTCATGAAGGGGCCTTCATGCACAGAAACTCCAACCTGAGCCAACGTGGGATCCTCGCCCTGACTTCAGATGCATGAGATATTGGTTCAGATCTGCAGGGGGTACCTGCCGTGCCCTCACCCTGAATCCGAAGTCTAGCTTGTGTTCTCAGACTTCCGTCCTCACTCTCCTGGCCCCGAAGCCCTCAAGTTTGGCAATTCCGGACCGACAATGAAGCACTCTGCCTGCCCTCTAGAAAAAATATATTGCCTAATGAGCAGCCCAGGCAGCTTAAATGAGGATAAACCTACACGGCACTCGAATGTACCCAAATTATATAGTCTAACCTGGGCACTAATGCACTGTCTGACACAACCTGAGCCCGGACCTGCTGACCAACACCCAGACAGCTGACCGCACGCTGAGCACATCAGACCCACCATGGCCTTAGGTCATCATCTCTTCCCTACCTCAGTTTTCAGGCTTCAGAACCTAGACCTTATCTCCAATCACTGCCCACGGGTGACTGTGATGCAGAAATCAGAACTCTTCCTGACCCATGGCAAGAAACCTTGTGGTTGGCATGTTGTCCAACGTTCAGTGTAGGAGAAACCAGCATTCACCCTGAGGCCCCGCCCATTCTTGCGTTCGATGAGAGCATAAACACGCATTGTGACCTCAGCGTGAGTCCTGTCCTCTAGTAAGACCACTCAGTGGCTGGACCATTAGATGTCATAATGGGCTTGACATATCCCTAGTCCCCAATTTTTAACCAGATTTCTGTTTGTCCAGTCGCCCCACCCCAGGGCTCTACTCTGGAATCCCTCATTTGGTGGGACATCTGAGGTTGAAAAACAAAATGAAACAAATCGACAACAACAACCAAAAAACGGACTTCTTCCATCCCCAGAAGGACCCCAAACTCTTTGGACGGGACCGAACCCCCAGAGAGTAAGACTCGTCCATTTCCCATGAAGTCACCCGGCAATTTCACGACCATGAGTGACACGATATCCAGAGACAAAAACTTGAGCAAGAGCCTCACACTCGCCCTTTTTTCATATCCCGAAGTGTTCTCCTCATGGTCTGTAGATCAGTCCTGCCATACCTATGACCCAAAACATAAGCCGAGTTTGTGTTTTCAGACAACTGTCCAAACAGCTCTGGCCTACACACCCTACAGGCTCAGGGCCCTGGAGCCAAACCTGAGGACTGTACTTGCCCTCTCCAAGGGAATTGTATGTGCCCATTCCAAAGTCCCTGAGGCCATCCCAATAGTTGTGGCTTCCCAGGACAAACAGGGGCAATCTGAGCCCATCTGAGCACCTACCTGCACTCAGACCCGTAGACTGATGTCCCCAGAGGTAAAAAGGAACGAACAGGCCCCTAGGCACTAATCGGATCCATTGCTTTGGTTTCCAGGCATCTCTCCTCAGAGGCCTGGATTTCAATACCAGCATATGGCTGTTTCTTGACTCACCCATCAGAACAAATCTCATCTACACATGGGAAACATGCACGTTGGAGCTGTGTCAAAGCCTCTGTTTAGGAGAACCCTTCAGGGCCCCAGGGCCACCGCTTCATTCCAAGGTCTCCATAGACACAAAAACATATTAGGACACATCCACAGGAGAGTCCATTTCAACTCAGCCTCCTCGGTTGCCCCCCACATCCAGCAGATCTAACCTGTCTTGTTGCTTGGAGACCATTGGAATGCGAGGTGGGCTACCCAGCCATCCATCCTTAGAACCCTGCTCGGAATCGTTGGCCTGGAGCCAACCAACAGGTCTCAATTGTCCTGCAGAAGAATCTTTGCAGTTTGGAGCTTCTCACAACTCCCATCGTGCGAAAACCCCCATGTCCTCGTGATCCAACCCCCTTCAAGAAAGGGCCATCAGGGCAGAAAGTCCAACCTGAGCGATCGTCTGATCCTTGCCCTGACTTCAGATGCACGAGATCTCGATTGAGGTCTGTAGATTGTGCCTGCCATATCCTCACCCAGAAACCTAGGCCTAGCTTGGGTTCTGAGACTCCGTCCTCAGACTACTGGCCCACAAGCCCTCCAGTTGGGCAATACAGAACTACAATGCCGCACTCTGCCTGCCCTACAGAAGTAAAACATTGCCCTCAGGGGTACCCCGAAACCGCAAATGAGGATCAACCTGCACGCCATTCGGCTGTACCCCAAACATATAGGCTGACCTGGGCACTATTTCCCCTTCTGACCCAGCCTGAGCCTGGACCTCCTGGTCCCACACAGACAGCTGGACGCACACTGAGCACATCGGACCCGCCATGGCCTTAGGTCGTCATCTCTTCCCAACTGCGGTTTTCAGGCTCCAGAACCTAGACCTTATCTCCAACCACTGCCCAGGGTTGAAAATGATGCAGAAATCAGAACTCTTTCCCCATGGCAAGAAACCTTGTGGTTGGCATGTTGTCCAACGTTCAGTGTAGTTGAAACAAGCGTGGCCCATGAGGCCCAGCCCATGCTTGCGGGCCACATTGGTCACAAACACACATTGTGACCCTCAGCCTGAGCCCAGTCCTCAGGTAAGGCCTCTCAGGGCCTATATGAAGAGACAGCATATTGGGCTTGCCATGCCCCTAGGCCCCAATTTTTAACCATATTTCGGGTTGTCCCTTCACTCTTCCCCAGGGCTCTGCTTTGGAATTCCTCTTTTGGTGGGACACCTGAGGTAACAAACCTGAAAGGAGTCCTCAGATTGACGAAAAACAATTGGGATCGGGCCAAATCCACAGAGAGGAAGATTCGTCCATGGTCCATGAGGCCTCCCCGACATTCCACGGCGATCGCTGATACAAAATCCAGAGACAAAAGCCTGAGCAAGCGCCTCAGACTCGCTCATTCTTCTCATCCTGAAGAGTTCATCTCATGGTTTGTAGATCGGGCGTGCCATACGTACGTCCCCAAACTTAAGCTGAGTTTGTGTTTTCAGTCTTCTGTCCTCAAAGTCCTGGGCCACACTCCCTCATGGCTGGGGCCCCTCTAGCCACACATTAGGACTGCCCGAACCGAATCCATGGGAATTCTGCCCATTCCATTGTCAAAAATCGTACAAATTAGGAGAACCCTCCAAAGTCCCTGAGGCCATCCCAATAGTGTAGGTCGCCCGGGACAAAAAAGGGCGGTTGATACCGGCTGAGCATCTACCTCCACTCATCTACCTCCACTCATACCAAGAAGATTGAACCAGATAGGACCCGAGGCCATTATCGGATCCATTGCTTTGGTTTACAGGCATGTCTCCTCAAAAGCCTGGATTCCAATATAGCAGAGGGGATTTCCTGAGGCACCCATCAGAACAAATCTCGTCTCCACAAGGAAACTTGTGCATGGGAGCTAAGCCAAAGCTAAGGAGAATACTTCAGGGTCCCGGTGCCACCTCACCATTCCAAGGCCCTCATGGACACAAACACACGTTAGGACCCATCCTCTGGAAAGTGCATTTCACTCAGCCACCCCAGTAGCCCCGCAGATCCATTAGATCTAAACTGTCTTGTTGCTAGGAGACAATTGGAAGGCGAGGCGGACTTCCCAGGCATCCATCCTCGAACGGTGCTCTGGAGTCATTCCATATGGGATGTCCTGGAGCGGTCCAACAGGTCTCAATTGTCCCGCAGAAGGAATCCTTGAAGGGGGCATCCCACATCTCCCAACGTGGAAAACCTCCATGGCCTCGAGATTCCGCTCCCTTCATGAAGGGGCCGTCATGCACAGAAACTCCAACCTGAGCCAACGTCGGATCGTCGCCCTGACTTCAGATGCATGAGATATTGGTTCAGATCTGCAGGGGGTACCTGCCGTGCCCTCACCCTGAATCCGAAGTCTAGCTTGTGTTCTCAGACTTCCCTCCTCACTCTCCTGGCCCCGAAGCCCTCAAGTTTGGCAATTCCGGACCGACAATGAAGCACTCTGCCTGCCCTCTAGAAAAAATATATTGCCTAATGAGCAGCCCAGGCAGCTTAAATGAGGATAAACCTACACGGCACTCGAATGTACCCAAATTATATAGTCTAACCTGGGCACTAATGCACTGTCTGACACAACCTGAGCCCGGACCTGCTGACCAACACCCAGACAGCTGACCGCACGCTGAGCACATCAGACCCGCCATGGCCTTAGGTCATCATCTCTTCCCTACCTCAGTTTTCAGGCTTCAGAACCTAGACCTTATCTCCAATCACTGCCCACGGGTGACTGTGATGCAGAAATCAGAACTCTTCCTGACCCATGGCAAGAAACCTTGTGGTTGGCATGTTGTCCAACGTTCAGTGTAGGAGAAACCAGCATTCACCCTGAGGCCCCGCCCATTCTTGAGTGCGACGAGAGCATAAACACTCATTGTGACCTCAGCGTGAGTCCTGTCCTCTAGTTAGTCCTCTCAGTGGCTGGACAATTAGCTGTCATAATGGGCTTGACATATCCCTAGTCCCCAATTTTTAACCAGATTTCTGGTTGTCCAGTCGCCCCACCCCAGGGCTCTACTCTGGAATCCCTCATTTGGTGGGACATCTGAGGTTGAAAAACAAAATGAAACAAATCGACAACAACAACAAAAAAACGGACTTATTCCATCCCCAGAATGAGCCCAAACTCTTTGGACGGGACCGAACCCCCAGAGAGTAAGACTCGTCCATTTCCCATGAAGTCACCCGGCAATTTCACGACCATGAGTGACACGATATCCAGAGACAAAAACTTGAGCAAGAGCCTCACACTCGCCCTTTTTTCATATCCCGAAGTGTTCTCCTCATGGTCTGTAGATCAGTCCTGCCATACCTATGACCCAAAACATAAGCCGAGTTTGTGTTTTCAGTCAACTGTCCAAACAGCTCTGGCCTACACACCCTACAGGCTCAGGGCCCTGGAGCCAAACCTGAGGACTGTACTTGCCCTCTCCAAGGGAATTGTATGTGCCCATTCCAAAGTCCCTGAGGCCATCCCAATAGTTGTGGCTTCCCAGGACAAACAGGGGCAATCTGAGCCCATCTGAGCACCTACCTGCACTCAGACCCGTAGATTGATGTCCCCAGAGGTAAAAAGGAACGAACAGGCCCCTAGGCACTAATCGGATCCATTACTTTGGTTTCCAGGCATCTCTCCTCAGAGGCCTGGATTTCAATACCAGCATATGGCTGTTTCTTGACTCACCCATCAGAACAAATCTCATCTACACATGGGAAACATGCACGTTGGAGCTGTGTCAAAGCCTCTGTTTAGGAGAACCCTTCAGGGCCCCAGGGCCATCGCTTCATTCCAAGGTCTCCATAGACACAAAAACATATTAGGACACATCCACAGGAGAGTCCATTTCAACCTAGCCTCCTCGGTTGCCCCCCACATCCAGCAGATCTAACCTGTCTTGTTGCTTGGAGACCATTGGAATGCGAGGTGGGCTACCCAGCCATCCATCCTTAGAACCCTGCTCGGAATCGTTGGCCTGGAGCCAACCAACAGGTCTCAATTGTCCTGCAGAAGAATCTTTGCAGTTTGGAGCTTCTCACAACTCCCATCGTGCGAAAACCCCCATGTCCTCGTGATCCAACCCCCTTCAAGAAAGGGCCATCAGGGCAGAAAGTCCAACCTGAGCGATCGTCTGATCCTTGCCCTGACTTCAGATGCACGAGATCTCGATTGAGGTCTGTAGATTGTGCCTGCCATATCCTCACCCAGAAACCTAGGCCTAGCTTGGGTTCTGAGACTCCGTCCTCAGACTACTGGCCCACAAGCCCTCCAGTTGGGCAATCCAGAACTACAATGCCGCACTCTGCCTGCCCTACAGAAGTAAAACATTGCCCTCAGGGCTACCCCGAAACCGCAAATGAGGATCAACCTGCACGCCATTCGGCTGTACCCCAAACATATAGGCTGACCTGGGCACTATTTCCCCTTCTGACCCAGCCTGAGCCTGGACCTCCTGGTCCCACACAGACAGCTGGCCGCACACTGAGCACATCGGACCCGCCATGGCCTTAGGTCGTCATCTCTTCCCAACTGCGGTTTTCAGGCTCCAGAACCTAGACCTTATCTCCAACCACTGCCCAGGGTTGAAAATGATGCAGAAATCAGAACTCTTTCCCCATGGCAAGAAACCTTGTGCTTGACATGTTGTCCAACGTTCAGTGTAGTTGAAACAAGCGTGGCCCATGAGGCCCAGCCCATGCTTGCGGGCCACATTGGTCACAAACACACATTGTGACCCTCAGCCTGAGCCCAGTCCTCAGGTAAGGCCTCTCAGGGCCTATATGAAGAGACAGCATATTGGGCTTGCCATGCCCCTAGGCCCCAATTTTTAACCATATTTCGGGTTGTCCCTTCACTCTTCCCCAGGGCTCTGCTTTGGAATTCCTCTTTTGGTGGGACACCTGAGGTAACAAACCTGAAAGGAGTCCTCAGATTGACGAAAAACAATTGGGATCGGGCCAAATCCACAGAGAGGAAGATTCGTCCATGGCCCATGAGGCCTCCCCGACATTCCACGGCGATCGCTGATACAAAATCCAGAGACAAAAGCCTGAGCAAGCGCCTCAGACTCGCTCATTCTTCTCATCCTGAAGAGTTCATCTCATGGTTTGTAGATCGGGCGTGCCATACGTACGTCCCCAAACTTAAGCTGAGTTTGTGTTTTCAGTCTTCTGTCCTCAAAGTCCTGGGCCACACTCCCTCATGGCTGGGGCCCCTCTAGCCACACATTAGGACTGCCCGAACCGAATCCATGGGAATTCTGCCCATTCCATTGTCAAAAATCGTACAAATTAGGAGAACCCTCCAAAGTCCCTGAGGCCATCCCAATAGTGTAGGTCGCCCGGGACAAAAAAGGGCGGTTGATACCGGCTGAGCATCTACCTCCACTCATCTACCTCCACTCATACCAAGAAGATTGAACCAGATAGGACCCGAGGCCATTATCGGATCCATTGCTTTGGTTTACAGGCATGTCTCCTCAAAAGCCTGGATTCCAATATAGCAGAGGGGATTTCCTGAGGCACCCATCAGAACAAATCTCGTCTCCACAAGGAAACTTGTGCATGGGAGCTAAGCCAAAGCTAAGGAGAATACTTCAGGGTCCCGGTGCCACCTCACCATTCCAAGGCCCTCATGGACACAAACACACGTTAGGACCCATCCTCTGGAAAGTGCATTTCACTCAGCCACCCCAGTAGCCCCGCAGATCCATTAGATCTAAACTGTCTTGTTGCTAGGAGACAATTGGAAGGCGAGGCGGACTTCCCAGGCATCCATCCTCGAACGGTGCTCTGGAGTCATTCCATATGGGATGTCCTGGAGCGGTCCAACAGGTCTCAATTGTCCCGCAGAAGGAATCCTTGAAGGGGGCATCCCACATCTCCCAACGTGGAAAACCTCCATGGCCTCGAGATTCCGCTCCCTTCATGAAGGGGCCGTCATGCACAGAAACTCCAACCTGAGCCAACGTCGGATCCTCGCCCTGACTTCAGATGCATGAGATATTGGTTCAGATCTGCAGGGGGTACCTGCCGTGCCCTCACCCTGAATCCGAAGTCTAGCTTGTGTTCTCAGACTTCCCTCCTCACTCTCCTGGCCCCGAAGCCCTCAAGTTTGGCAATTCCGGACCGACAATGAAGCACTCTGCCTGCCCTCTAGAAAAAATATATTGCCTAATGAGCAGCCCAGGCAGCTTAAATGAGGATAAACCTACACGGCACTCGAATGTACCCAAATTATATAGTCTAACCTGGGCACTAATGCACTGTCTGACACAACCTGAGCCCGGACCTGCTGACCAACACCCAGACAGCTGACCGCACGCTGAGCACATCAGACCCGCCATGGCCTTAGGTCATCATCTCTTCCCTACCTCAGTTTTCAGGCTTCAGAACCTAGACCTTATCTCCAATCACTGCCCACGGGTGACTGTGATGCAGAAATCAGAACTCTTCCTGACCCATGGCAAGAAACCTTGTGGTTGGCATGTTGTCCAACGTTCAGTGTAGGAGAAACCAGCATTCACCCTGAGGCCCCGCCCATTCTTGAGTGCGACGAGAGCATAAACACTCATTGTGACCTCAGCGTGAGTCCTGTCCTCTAGTTAGTCCTCTCAGTGGCTGGACAATTAGCTGTCATAATGGGCTTGACATATCCCTAGTCCCCAATTTTTAACCAGATTTCTGGTTGTCCAGTCGCCCCACCCCAGGGCTCTACTCTGGAATCCCTCATTTGGTGGGACATCTGAGGTTGAAAAACAAAATGAAACAAATCGACAACAACAACAAAAAAACGGACTTATTCCATCCCCAGAATGAGCCCAAACTCTTTGGACGGGACCGAACCCCCAGAGAGTAAGACTCGTCCATTTCCCATGAAGTCACCCGGCAATTTCACGACCATGAGTGACACGATATCCAGAGACAAAAACTTGAGCAAGAGCCTCACACTCGCCCTTTTTTCATATCCCGAAGTGTTCTCCTCATGGTCTGTAGATCAGTCCTGCCATACCTATGACCCAAAACATAAGCCGAGTTTGTGTTTTCAGTCAACTGTCCAAACAGCTCTGGCCTACACACCCTACAGGCTCAGGGCCCTGGAGCCAAACCTGAGGACTGTACTTGCCCTCTCCAAGGGAATTGTATGTGCCCATTCCAAAGTCCCTGAGGCCATCCCAATAGTTGTGGCTTCCCAGGACAAACAGGGGCAATCTGAGCCCATCTGAGCACCTACCTGCACTCAGACCCGTAGATTGATGTCCCCAGAGGTAAAAAGGAACGAACAGGCCCCTAGGCACTAATCGGATCCATTACTTTGGTTTCCAGGCATCTCTCCTCAGAGGCCTGGATTTCAATACCAGCATATGGCTGTTTCTTGACTCACCCATCAGAACAAATCTCATCTACACATGGGAAACATGCACGTTGGAGCTGTGTCAAAGCCTCTGTTTAGGAGAACCCTTCAGGGCCCCAGGGCCATCGCTTCATTCCAAGGTCTCCATAGACACAAAAACATATTAGGACACATCCACAGGAGAGTCCATTTCAACCTAGCCTCCTCGGTTGCCCCCCACATCCAGCAGATCTAACCTGTCTTGTTGCTTGGAGACCATTGGAATGCGAGGTGGGCTACCCAGCCATCCATCCTTAGAACCCTGCTCGGAATCGTTGGCCTGGAGCCAACCAACAGGTCTCAATTGTCCTGCAGAAGAATCTTTGCAGTTTGGAGCTTCTCACAACTCCCATCGTGCGAAAACCCCCATGTCCTCGTGATCCAACCCCCTTCAAGAAAGGGCCATCAGGGCAGAAAGTCCAACCTGAGCGATCGTCTGATCCTTGCCCTGACTTCAGATGCACGAGATCTCGATTGAGGTCTGTAGATTGTGCCTGCCATATCCTCACCCAGAAACCTAGGCCTAGCTTGGGTTCTGAGACTCCGTCCTCAGACTACTGGCCCACAAGCCCTCCAGTTGGGCAATCCAGAACTACAATGCCGCACTCTGCCTGCCCTACAGAAGTAAAACATTGCCCTCAGGGCTACCCCGAAACCGCAAATGAGGATCAACCTGCACGCCATTCGGCTGTACCCCAAACATATAGGCTGACCTGGGCACTATTTCCCCTTCTGACCCAGCCTGAGCCTGGACCTCCTGGTCCCACACAGACAGCTGGCCGCACACTGAGCACATCGGACCCGCCATGGCCTTAGGTCGTCATCTCTTCCCAACTGCGGTTTTCAGGCTCCAGAACCTAGACCTTATCTCCAACCACTGCCCAGGGTTGAAAATGATGCAGAAATCAGAACTCTTTCCCCATGGCAAGAAACCTTGTGCTTGACATGTTGTCCAACGTTCAGTGTAGTTGAAACAAGCGTGGCCCATGAGGCCCAGCCCATGCTTGCGGGCCACATTGGTCACAAACACACATTGTGACCCTCAGCCTGAGCCCAGTCCTCAGGTAAGGCCTCTCAGGGCCTATATGAAGAGACAGCATATTGGGCTTGCCATGCCCCTAGGCCCCAATTTTTAACCATATTTCGGGTTGTCCCTTCACTCTTCCCCAGGGCTCTGCTTTGGAATTCCTCTTTTGGTGGGACACCTGAGGTAACAAACCTGAAAGGAGTCCTCAGATTGACGAAAAACAATTGGGATCGGGCCAAATCCACAGAGAGGAAGATTCGTCCATGGCCCATGAGGCCTCCCCGACATTCCACGGCGATCGCTGATACAAAATCCAGAGACAAAAGCCTGAGCAAGCGCCTCAGACTCGCTCATTCTTCTCATCCTGAAGAGTTCATCTCATGGTTTGTAGATCGGGCGTGCCATACGTACGTCCCCAAACTTAAGCTGAGTTTGTGTTTTCAGTCTTCTGTCCTCAAAGTCCTGGGCCACACTCCCTCATGGCTGGGGCCCCTCTAGCCACACATTAGGACTGCCCGAACCGAATCCATGGGAATTCTGCCCATTCCATTGTCAAAAATCGTACAAATTAGGAGAACCCTCCAAAGTCCCTGAGGCCATCCCAATAGTGTAGGTCGCCCGGGACAAAAAAGGGCGGTTGATACCGGCTGAGCATCTACCTCCACTCATCTACCTCCACTCATACCAAGAAGATTGAACCAGATAGGACCCGAGGCCATTATCGGATCCATTGCTTTGGTTTACAGGCATGTCTCCTCAAAAGCCTGGATTCCAATATAGCAGAGGGGATTTCCTGAGGCACCCATCAGAACAAATCTCGTCTCCACAAGGAAACTTGTGCATGGGAGCTAAGCCAAAGCTAAGGAGAATACTTCAGGGTCCCGGTGCCACCTCACCATTCCAAGGCCCTCATGGACACAAACACACGTTAGGACCCATCCTCTGGAAAGTGCATTTCACTCAGCCACCCCAGTAGCCCCGCAGATCCATTAGATCTAAACTGTCTTGTTGCTAGGAGACAATTGGAAGGCGAGGCGGACTTCCCAGGCATCCATCCTCGAACGGTGCTCTGGAGTCATTCCATATGGGATGTCCTGGAGCGGTCCAACAGGTCTCAATTGTCCCGCAGAAGGAATCCTTGAAGGGGGCATCCCACATCTCCCAACGTGGAAAACCTCCATGGCCTCGAGATTCCGCTCCCTTCATGAAGGGGCCGTCATGCACAGAAACTCCAACCTGAGCCAACGTCGGATCCTCGCCCTGACTTCAGATGCATGAGATATTGGTTCAGATCTGCAGGGGGTACCTGCCGTGCCCTCACCCTGAATCCGAAGTCTAGCTTGTGTTCTCAGACTTCCCTCCTCACTCTCCTGGCCCCGAAGCCCTCAAGTTTGGCAATTCCGGACCGACAATGAAGCACTCTGCCTGCCCTCTAGAAAAAATATATTGCCTAATGAGCAGCCCAGGCAGCTTAAATGAGGATAAACCTACACGGCACTCGAATGTACCCAAATTATATAGTCTAACCTGGGCACTAATGCACTGTCTGACACAACCTGAGCCCGGACCTGCTGACCAACACCCAGACAGCTGACCGCACGCTGAGCACATCAGACCCGCCATGGCCTTAGGTCATCATCTCTTCCCTACCTCAGTTTTCAGGCTTCAGAACCTAGACCTTATCTCCAATCACTGCCCACGGGTGACTGTGATGCAGAAATCAGAACTCTTCCTGACCCATGGCAAGAAACCTTGTGGTTGGCATGTTGTCCAACGTTCAGTGTAGGAGAAACCAGCATTCACCCTGAGGCCCCGCCCATTCTTGAGTGCGACGAGAGCATAAACACTCATTGTGACCTCAGCGTGAGTCCTGTCCTCTAGTTAGTCCTCTCAGTGGCTGGACAATTAGCTGTCATAATGGGCTTGACATATCCCTAGTCCCCAATTTTTAACCAGATTTCTGGTTGTCCAGTCGCCCCACCCCAGGGCTCTACTCTGGAATCCCTCATTTGGTGGGACATCTGAGGTTGAAAAACAAAATGAAACAAATCGACAACAACATCAAAAAAACGGACTTATTCCATCCCCAGAATGAGCCCAAACTCTTTGGACGGGACCGAACCCCCAGAGAGTAAGACTCGTCCATTTCCCATGAAGTCACCCGGCAATTTCACGACCATGAGTGACACGATATCCAGAGACAAAAACTTGAGCAAGAGCCTCACACTCGCCCTTTTTTCATATCCCGAAGTGTTCTCCTCATGGTCTGTAGATCAGTCCTGCCATACCTATGACCCAAAACATAAGCCGAGTTTGTGTTTTCAGTCAACTGTCCAAACAGCTCTGGCCTACACACCCTACAGGCTCAGGGCCCTGGAGCCAAACCTGAGGACTGTACTTGCCCTCTCCAAGGGAATTGTATGTGCCCATTCCAAAGTCCCTGAGGCCATCCCAATAGTTGTGGCTTCCCAGGACAAACAGGGGCAATCTGAGCCCATCTGAGCACCTACCTGCACTCAGACCCGTAGATTGATGTCCCCAGAGGTAAAAAGGAACGAACAGGCCCCTAGGCACTAATCGGATCCATTACTTTGGTTTCCAGGCATCTCTCCTCAGAGGCCTGGATTTCAATACCAGCATATGGCTGTTTCTTGACTCACCCATCAGAACAAATCTCATCTACACATGGGAAACATGCACGTTGGAGCTGTGTCAAAGCCTCTGTTTAGGAGAACCCTTCAGGGCCCCAGGGCCACCGCTTCATTCCAAGGTCTCCATAGACACAAAAACATATTAGGACACATCCACAGGAGAGTCCATTTCAACTCAGCCTCCTCGGTTGCCCCCCACATCCAGCAGATCTAACCTGTCTTGTTGCTTGGAGACAATTGGAATGCGAGGTGGGCTACCCAGCCATCCATCCTTAGAACCCTGCTCGGAATCGTTGGCCTGGAGCCAACCAACAGGTCTCAATTGTCCTGCAGAAGAATCTTTGCTGTTTGGAGCTTCTCACAACTCCCATCGTGCGAAAACCCCCATGCCCTCGTGATCCAACCCCCTTCAAGAAAGGGCCATCAGGGCATAAAGTCCAACCTGAGCGATCGTCTGATCCTTGCCCTGACTTCAGATGCACGAGATCTCGATTGAGGTCTGTAGATTGTGCCTGCCATATCCTCACCCAGAAACCTAGGCCTAGCTTGGGTTCTGAGACTCTGTCCTCAGACTACTGGCCCACAAGACCTCCAGTTGGGCAATCCAGAACTACAATGCCGCACTCTGCCTGCCCTACAGAAGTAAAACATTGCCCTCAGGGCTACCCCGAAACCGCAAATGAGGATCAACCTGCACGCCATTCGGCTGTACCCCAAACATATAGGCTGACCTGGGCACTATTTCCCCTTCTGACCCAGCCTGAGCCTGGACCTCCGGGTCCCGCACAGACAGCTGGCCGCACACTGAGCACATCGGACCCGCCATGGCCTTAGGTCGTCATCTCTTCCCAACTGCGGTTTTCAGGCTCCAGAACCTAGACCTTATCTCCAACCACTGCCCAGGTTTGAAAATGATGCAGAAATCAGAACTCTTTCCCCATGGCAAGAAACCTTGTGGTTGGCATGTTGTCCAACGTTCAGTGTAGTTGAAACAAGCGTGGCCCATGAGGCCCAGCCCATGCTTGCGGGCCACATTGGTCACAAACACACATTGTGACCCTCAGCCTGAGCCCAGTCCTCAGGTAAGGCCTCTCAGGGCCTATATGAAGAGACAGCATATTGGGCTTGCCATGCCCCTAGGCCCCAATTTTTAACCATATTTTGGGTTGTCCCTTCACTCTTCCCCAGGCCTCTGCTTTGGAATTCCTCTTTTGGTGGGACACCTGAGGTAACAAACCTGAAAGGAGTCCTCAGATTGACAAAAAACAATTGGGATCGGGCCAAATCCACAGAGAAGAAGATTCGTCCATGGCCCATGAGGCCTCCCCGACATTCCACGGCGATCGCTGATACAAAATCCAGAGACAAAAGCCTGAGTAAGCGCCTCAGACTCGCTCATTCTTCTTATCCTGACGAGTTCATCTCATGGTTTGTAGATCGGGCGTGCCATACGTACGTCCCCAAACTTAAGCTGAGTTTGTGTTTTCAGTCTTCTGTCCTCAAAGTCCTGGGCCACACTCCCTCATGGCTGGGGCCCCTCTAGCCACACATTAGGACTGCCCGAACCGAATCCATGGGAATTCTGCCCATTCCATTGTCAAAAATCGTACAAATTAGGAGAACCCTCCAAAGTCCCTGAGGCCATCCCAATAGTGTAGGTCGCCCGGGACAAAAAAGGGCGGTTGATACCGGCTGAGCATCTACCTCCACTCATCTACCTCCACTCATACCAAGAAGATTGAACCAGATAGGACCCGAGGCCATTATCGGATCCATTGCTTTGGTTTACAGGCATGTCTCCTCAAAGCCTGGATTCCAATACCAGCAGAGGGGATTTCCTGAGGCACCCATCAGAACAAATCTCGTCTCCACAAGGAAACTTGTGCATGGGAGCTAAGCCAAAGCTAAGGAGAATACTTCAGGGTCCCGGTGCCACCTCCCCATTCCAAGGCCCTCATGGACACAAACACACGTTAGGACCCATCCTCTGGACAGTGCATTTCAACTCAGCCACCGCAGTTGCTCCCGCAGATCCATTAGATCTAAACTGTCTTGTTGCTAGGAGACAATTGGAAGGCGAGGCGGACTTCCCAGGCATCCATCCTGGAACGGTGCTCTGGAGTCATTCCATATGGGATGTCCTGGAGCTGTCCAACAGGTCTCAATTGTCCCGCAGAAGGAATCCTTGAAGGGGGCATCCCACATCTCCCAACGTGGAAAACCTCCATGGCCTCGAGATTCCGCTCCCTTCATGAGGGGGCCATCATGCACAGAAACTCCAACCTGAGCCAACGTCGGATCCTCGCCCTGACTTCAGATGCATGAGATATTGGTTCAGATCTTCAGGGGGTACCTGCCGTGCCCTCACCCTGAATCCGAAGTCTAGCTTGTGTTCTCAGACTTCCGTCCTCACTCTCCTGGCCCCGAAGCCCTCAAGTTTGGCAATTCCGGACCGACAATGAAGCACTCTGCCTGCCCTCTAGAAAAAATATATTGCCTAATGAGCAGCCCAGGCAGCTTAAATGAGGATAAACCTACACGGCACTCGAATGTACCCAAATTATATAGTCTAACCTGGGCACTAATGCACTGTCTGACACAACCTGAGCCCGGACCTGCTGACCAACACCCAGACAGCTGACCGCACGCTGAGCACATCAGACCCGCCATGGCCTTAGGTCATCATCTCTTCCCTACCTCAGTTTTCAGGCTTCAGAACCTAGACCTTATCTCCAATCACTGCCCACGGGTGACTGTGATGCAGAAATCAGAACTCTTCCTGACCCATGGCAAGAAACCTTGTGGTTGGCATGTTGTCCAACGTTCAGTGTAGGAGAAACCAGCATTCACCCTGAGGCCCCGCCCATTCTTGAGTGCGACGAGAGCATAAACACTCATTGTGACCTCAGCGTGAGTCCTGTCCTCTAGTAAGTCCTCTCAGTGGCTGGACCATTAGATGTCATAATGGGCTTGACATATCCCTAGTCCCCAATTTTTAACCAGATTTCTGGTTGTCCAGTCGCCCCACCCCAGGGCTCTACTCTGGAATCCCTCATTTGGTGGGACATCTGAGGTTGAAAAACAAAATGAAACAAATCGACAACGACAATAAAAAAACGGACTTCTTCCATCCCCAGAATGACCCCAAACTCTTTGGACGGGACCGAACCCCCAGAGAGTAAGACTCGTCCATTTCCCATGAAGTCACCCGGCAATTTCACGACCATGAGTGACACGATATCCAGAGACAAAAACTTGAGCAAGAGCCTCACACTCGCCCTTTTTTCATATCCCGAAGTGTTCTCCTCATGGTCTGTAGATCAGTCCTGCCATACCTATGACCCAAAACATAAGCCGAGTTTGTGTTTTCAGACAACTGTCCAAACAGCTCTGGCCTACACACCCTACAGGCTCAGGGCCCTGGAGCCAAACCTGAGGACTGTACTTGCCCTCTCCAAGGGAATTGTATGTGCCCATTCCAAAGTCCCTGAGGCCATCCCAATAGTTGTGGCTTCCCAGGACAAACAGGGGCAATCTGAGCCCATCTGAGCACCTACCTGCACTCAGACCCGTAGATTGATGTCCCCAGAGGTAAAAAGGAACGAACAGGCCCCTAGGCACTAATCGGATCCATTGCTTTGGTTTCCAGGCATCTCTCCTCAGAGGCCTGGATTTCAATACCAGCATATGGCTGTTTCTTGACTCACCCATCAGAACAAATCTCATCTACACATGGGAAACATGCACGTTGGAGCTGTGTCAAAGCCTCTGTTTAGGAGAACCCTTCAGGGCCCCAGGGCCACCGCTTCATTCCAAGGTCTCCATAGACACAAAAACATATTAGGACACATCCCCAGGAGAGTCCATTTCAACTCAGCCTCCTCGGTTGCCCCCGACATCCAGCAGATCTAACCTGTCTTGTTGCTTGGAGACCATTGGAATGCGAGGTGGGCTACCCAGCCATCCATCCTTAGAACCCTGCTCGGAATCGTTGGCCTGGAGCCAACCAACAGGTCTCAATTGTCCTGCAGAAGAATCTTTGCAGTTTGGAGCTTCTCACAACTCCCATCGTGCGAAAACCCCCGTGTCCTCGTGATCCAACCCCCTTCAAGAAAGGGCCATCAGGGCAGAAAGTCCAACCTGAGCGATCGTCTGATCCTTGCCCTGACTTCAGATGCACGAGATCTCGATTGAGGTCTGTAGATTGTGCCTGCCATATCCTCACCCAGAAACCTAGGCCTAGCTTGGGTTCTGAGACTCCGTCCTCAGACTACTGGCCCACAAGCCCTCCAGTTGGGCAATCCAGAACTACAATGCCGCACTCTGCCTGCCCTACAGAAGTAAAACATTGCCCTCAGGGCTACCCCGAAACCGCAAATGAGGATCAACCTGCACGCCATTCGGCTGTACCCCAAACATATAGGCTGACCTGGGCACTATTTCCCCTTCTGACCCAGCCTGAGCCTGGACCTCCTGGTCCCACACAGACAGCTGGCCCCACACTGAGCACATCGGACCCGCCATGGCCTTGAGTCGTCATCTCTTCCCAACTGCGGTTTTCAGGCTCCAGAACCTAGACCTTATCTCCAACCACTGCCCAGGGTTGAAAATGATGCAGAAATCAGAACTCTTTCCCCATGGCAAGAAACCTTGTGGTTGGCATGTTGTCCAACGTTCAGTGTAGTTGAAACAAGCGTGGCCCATGATGCCCAGCCCATGCTTGCGGGCCACATTGGTCACAAACACACATTGTGACCCTCAGCCTGAGCCCAGTCCTCAGGTAAGGCCTCTCAGGGCCTATATGAAGAGACAGCATATTGGGCTTGCCATGCCCCTAGGCCCCAATTTTTAACCATATTTTGGGTTGTCCCTTCACTCTTCCCCAGGGCTCTGCTTTGGAATTCCTCTTTTGGTGGGACACCTGAGGTAACAAACCTGAAAGGAGTCCTCCCATCCCACAGATTGACGAAAAACAATTGGGATCGGGCCAAATCCACAGAGAGGAAGATTCGTCCATGGCCCATGAGGCCTCCCCGACATTCCACGGCGATCGCTGATACAAAATCCAGAGACAAAAGCCTGAGCAAGCGCCTCAGACTCGCTAATTCTTCTTATCCTGACAAGTTCATCTCATGGTTTGTAAATCGGGCGTGCCATACGTACGTCCCCAAACTTAAGCTGAGTTTGTGTTTTCAGTCTTCTGTCCTCAAAGTCCTGGGCCACACTCCCTCATGGCTGGGGCCCCTCTAGCCACACATTAGGACTGCCCGAACCGAATCCATGGGAATTCTGCCCATTCCATTGTCAAAAATCGTACAAATTAGGAGAACCCTCCAAAGTCCCTGAGGCCATCCCAATAGTGTAGGTCGCCCGGGACAAAAAAGGGCGGTTGATACCGGCTGAGCATCTACCTCCACTCATCTACCTCCACTCATACCAAGAAGATTGAACCAGATAGGACCCGAGGCCATTATCGGATCCATTGCTTTGGTTTACAGGCATGTCTCCTCAAAGCCTGGATTCCAATACCAGCAGAGGGGATTTCCTGAGGCACCCATCAGAACAAATCTCGTCTCCACAAGGAAACTTGTGCATGGGAGCTAAGCCAAAGCTAAGGAGAATACTTCAGGGTCCCGGTGCCACCTCCCCATTCCAAGGCCCTCATGGACACAAACACACGTTAGGACCCATCCTCTGGAAAGTGCATTTCAACTCAGCCACCCCAGTTGCTCCCGCAGATCCATTAGATCTAAACTGTCTTGTTGCTAGGAGACAATTGGAAGGCGAGGCGGACTTCCCAGGCATCCATCCTGGAACGGTGCTCTGGAGTCATTCCATATGGGATGTCCTGGAGCTGTCCAACAGGTCTCAATTGTCCCGCAGAAGGAATCCTTGAAGGGGGCATCCCACATCTCCCAACGTGGAAAACCTCCATGGCCTCGAGATTCCGCTCCCTTCATGAAGGGGCCATCATGCACAGAACTCCAACCTGAGCCAACGTCGGATCCTCGCCCTGCCTTCAGATGCATGAGATATTGGTTCAGATCTGCAGGGGTTCCTGCCGTGCCCTCACCCTGAATCCGAAGTCTAGCTTGTGTTCTCAGACTTCCGTCCTCACTCTCCTGGCCCCGAAGCCCTCAAGTTTGGCAATTCCGGACCGACAATGAAGCACTCTGCCTGCCCTCTAGAAAAAATATATTGCCTAATGAGCAGCCCAGGCAGCTTAAATGAGGATAAACCTACACGGCACTCGAATGTACCCAAATTATATAGTCTAACCTGGGCACTAATGCACTGTCTGACACAACCTGAGCCCGGACCTGCTGACCAACACCCAGACAGCTGACCGCACGCTGAGCACATCAGACCCGCCATGGCCTTAGGTCATCATCTCTTCCCTACCTCAGTTTTCAGGCTTCAGAACCTAGACCTTATCTCCAATCACTGCCCACGGGTGACTGTGATGCAGAAATCAGAACTCTTCCTGACCCATGGCAGGAAACCTTGTGGTTGGCATGTTGTCCAACGTTCAGTGTAGGAGAAACCAGCATTCACCCTGAGGCCCCGCCCATTCTTGAGTGCGATGAGAGCATAAACACTCATTGTGACCTCAGCGTGAGTCCTGTCCTCTAGTAAGTCCTCTCAGTGGCTGGACCATTAGATGTCATAATGGGCTTGACATATCCCTAGTCCCCAATTTTTAACCAGATTTCTGGTTGTCCAGTCGCCCCACCCCAGGGCTCTACTCTGGAATCCCTCATTTGGTGGGACATCTGAGGTTGAAAAACAAAATGAAACAAATCGACAACAACAACAAAAAAACGGACTTCTTCCATCCCCAGAATGACCCCAAACTCTTTGGACGGGACCGAACCCCCAGAGAGTAAGACTCGTCCATTTCCCATGAAGTCACCCGGCAGTTTCACGACCATGAGTGACACGATATCCAGAGACAAAAACTTGAGCAAGAGCCTCACACTCGCCCTTTTTTCATATCCCGAAGTGTTCTCCTCATGGTCTGTAGATCAGTCCTGCCATACCTATGACCCAAAACATAAGCCGAGTTTGTGTTTTCAGTCAACTGTCCAAACAGCTCTGGCCTACACACCCTACAGGCTCAGGGCCCTGGAGCCAAACCTGAGGACTGTACTTGCCCTCTCCAAGGGAATTGTATGTGCCCATTCCAAAGTCCCTGAGGCCATCCCAATAGTTGTGGCTTCCCAGGACAAACAGGGGCAATCTGAGCCCATCTGAGCACCTACCTGCACTCAGACCCGTAGATTGATGTCCCCAGAGGTAAAAAGGAACGAACAGGCCCCTAGGCACTAATCGGATCCATTGCTTTGGTTTCCAGGCATCTCTCCTCAGAGGCCTGGATTTCAACACCAGCATATGGCTGTTTCTTGACTCACCCATCAGAACAAATCTCATCTACACATGGGAAACATGCACGTTGGAGCTGTGTCAAAGCCTCTGTTTAGGAGAACCTTTCAGGGCCCCAGGGCCACCGCTTCATTCCAAGGTCTCCATAGACACAAAAACATATTAGGACACATCCACAGGAGAGTCCATTTCAACTCAGCCTCCTCGGTTGCCCCCCACATCAGGCAGATCTAACCTGTCTTGTTGCTTGGAGACCATTGGAATGCGAGGTGGGCTACCCAGCCATCCATCCTTAGAACCCTGCTCGGAATCGTTGGCCTGGAGCCAACCAACAGGTCTCAATTGTCCTGCAGAAGAATCTTTGCAGTTTGGAGCTTCTCACAACTCCCATCGTGCGAAAACCCCCGTGTCCTCGTGATCCAACCCCCTTCAAGAAAGGGCCATCAGGGCAGAAAGTCCAACCTGAGCGATCGTCTGATCCTTGCCCTGACTTCAGATGCACGAGATCTCGATTGAGGTCTGTAGATTGTGCCTGCCATATCCTCACCCAGAAACCTAGGCCTAGCTTGGGTTCTCAGACTCCGTCCTCAGACTACTGGCCCACAAGCCCTCCAGTTGGGCAATCCAGAACTACAATGACGCACTCTGACTGCCCTACAGAAGTAAAACATTGCCCTCAGGGCTACCCCGAATCCCCAAATGAGGATCAACCTGCACCCCATTCGGTTGTACCCCAAACATATAGGCTGACCTGGGCACTATTTCCCCTTCTGACCCAGCCTGAGACTGGACCTCCTGGTCCCACCCAGACAGCTGGCCGCACACTGAGCACATCGGACCCGCCATGGCCTTAGGTCGTCATCTCTTCCCAACTGCGGTTTTCAGGCTCCAGAACCTAGACCTTATCTCCAACCACTGCCCAGGGTTGAAAATGATGCAGAAATCAGAACTCTTTCCTTATGGCAAGAAACCTTGTGGTTGGCATGTTGTTCAACGTTCAGTGTAGTTGAATAAGCGTGGCCCATGAGGCCCAGCCCATGCTTGCGGGCCACATTGGTCACAAACACACATTGTGACCCTCAGCCTGAGCCCAGTCCTCAGGTAAGGCCTCTCAGGGCATATATGAAGAGACAGCATATTGGGCTTGCCATGCCCCTAGGCCCCAATTTTTAACCATATTTTGGGTTGTCCCTTCACTCTTCCCCAGGGCTCTGCTTTGGAATTCCTCTTTTGGTGGGACACCTGAGGTAACAAACCTGAAAGGAGTCCTCCCATCCCACAGATTGACGAAAACAATTGGGATCGGGCCAAATCCACAGAGAGGAAGATTCGTCCATGGTCCATGAGACCTCCACAACATTCCACGGCCATGGCTGAAACAAAATCCAGAGAAAAAAGCCTGAGCAAGCGCCTCAGACTCGCTCATTCTTCATATCCTGAAGAGTTCTTCTCATGGTTTGTAGATCGGGCGTGCCATACCTACGTCCCCAAACTTAAGCTGAGTTTGTGTTTTCAGTCTTCTGTCCTCAAAGTCCTGGGCCACACTCCCTCATGGCTGGGGCCCCTGGAGCCACACATTAGGACTGCCCCCACCCAATCCATGGGAATTCTGCCCATTCCATTGTCAAAAATCGTACAAATTAGGAGAACCCTCCAAAGTCCCTGAGGCCATCCCAATAGTGTAGGTCGCCCGGACAAAAAATGGCGGTTGATACCGGCTGAGCATCTACCTCCACTCATCTACCTCCACTCATACCAAGGAGATTGAACCAGACAGGACCCGAGGCCATTATCGAATCCATTGCTTTGGTTTACAGGCATGTCTCCTCAAAAGCCTGGATTCCAATACCAGCAGAGGGGATTTCCTGAGGCACCCATCAGAACAAATCTCGTCTCCACAAGGAAACTTGTGCATGGGAGCTAAGCCAAAGCTTAGGAGAATACTTCAGGGTCCCGGTGCCACCTCCCCATTCGAAGGTCCTCATGGACACAAACACACGTTAGGACCCATCCTCTGGAAAGTGCATTTCAACTCAGCCACCCCGGTTGCTCCCGCAGATCCATTAGATCTAAACTGTCTTGTTGCTAGGAGACAATTGGAAGGCGAGGCGGACTTCCCAGGCATCCATCCTCGAACGGTGCTCTGGAGTCATTCCATATGGGATGTCCTGGAGCTGTCCAACAGGTCTCAATTGTCCCGTAGAAGGAATACTTGAAGGGGGCATCCCACATCTCCCAACGTGGAAAACCTCCATGGCCTCGAGATTCCGCTCCCTTCATGAAGGGGCCGTCATGCACAGAAACTCCAACCTGAGCCAACGTCGGATCCTCGCCCTGACTTCAGATGCATGAGATATTGGTTCAGATCTGCAGGGGGTACCTGCCGTGCCCTCACCCTGAATCCGAAGTCTAGCTTGTGTTCTCAGACTTCTGTAGTCACTCTCCTGGCCCCGAAGCCCTCAAGTTTGGCAATTCCGGACCGACAATGAAGCACTCTGCCTGCCCTCTAGAAAAAATATATTGCCTAATGAGCAGCCCAGGCAGCTTAAATGAGGATAAACCTACACGGCACTCGAATGTACCCAAATTATATAGTCTAACCTGGGCAATAATGCACTGTCTGACACAACCTGAGCCCGGACCTACTGACCAACACCCAGACAGCTGACCGCACGCTGAGCACATCAGACCCGCCATGGCCTTAGGTCATCATCTCTTCCCTACCTCAGTTTTCAGGCTTCAGAACCTAGACCTTATCTCCAATCACTGCCCACGGGTGACTCTGATGCAGAAATCAGAACTCTTCCTGACCCATGGCAAGAAACCTTCTGGTTGGCATGTTGTCAAACGTTCAGTGTAGGAGAAATCAGCATTCACCCTGAGGCCCCGCCCATTCTTGAGTGCGACGAGAGCATAAACACGCATTGTGACCTCAGCGTGAGTCCTGTCCTCTAGTAAGTCCTCTCAGTGGCTGGACCATTAGATGTCATAATGGGCTTGACATGTCCCTAGTCCCCAATTTTTAACCAGATTTCTGGTTGTCCAGTCACCCCACCCCAGGGCTCTACTCTGGAATCCCTCATTTGGTGGGACATCTGAGGTTGAAAAACAAAATGAAACAAATCGACAACAACAACAAAAAAACGGACTTCTTCCATCCCCAGAATGACCCCAAACTCTTTGGACGGGACCGAACCCCCAGAGAGTAAGACTCGTCCATTTCCCATGATGTCACCCGGCAATTTCACGACCATGAGTGACACCATACCCAGAGACAAAAACTTGAGCAAGAGCCTCACTCTCGCCCTTTTTTCATATCCCGAAGTGTTCTCCTCATGGTCTGTAGATCAGTCCTGCCATACCTATGACCCAAAACATAAGCCGAGATTGTGTTTTCAGACAACTGTCCAAACAGCTCTGGCCTACACACCCTACAGGCTCAGGGCCCTGGAGCCAAACCTGAGGACTGTACTTGCCCTCTCCAAGGGAATTGTATGTGCCCATTCCAATGGCCACAACCCTACTAGTAGGATAACCTCCAAAGTCCCTGAGGCCATCCCAATAGTTGTGGCTTCCCAGGACAAACAGGGGGCAATCTGATCCCATCTGAGCACCTACCTGCACTCAGACCCTTAGACTGATGTCCCCAGAGGTAAAAAGGAACGAACAGGCCCCTAGGCACTAATCGGATCCATTGCTTTGTTTTCCAGGCATCTCTCCTCAGAGGCCTGGATTTCAATACCAGCATATGGCTGTTTCTTGACTCACCCATCAGAACAAATCTCTTCTACACATGGGAAACATGCACGTTGGAGCTGTGTCAAAGCCTCTGTTTAGTAGAACCCTTCAGGGCCCCAGGGCCACCGCTTCATTCCAAGGTCTCCATAGACACAAAAACATATTAGGACACATCCACAGGAGAGTCCATTTCAACTCAGCCTCCTCGGTTGCCCCCCACATCCAGCAGATCTAACCTGTCTTGTTGCTTGGAGACAATTGGAATGCGAGGTGGGCTACCCAGCCATCCATCCTTAGAACCCTGCTCGGAATCGTTGGCCTGGAGCCAACCAACAGGTCTCAATTGTCCTGCAGAAGAATCTTTGCAGTTTGGAGCTTCTCACAACTCCCATCGTGGGAAAACCCCCATGTCCTCGTGATCCAACCCCCTTCAAGAAAGGGCCATCAGGGCAGAAAGTCCAACCTGAGCGATCGTCTGATCCTTGCCCTGACTTCAGATGCACGAGATCTCGATTGAGGTCTGTAGATTGTGCCTGCCATATCCTCACCCAGAAACCTAGTCCTAGCTTGGGTTCTCAGACTCCGTCCTCAGACTACTGGCCCACAAGCCCTCCAGTTGGGCAATCCAGAACTACAATGCCGCACTCTGCTTGCCCTACAGAAGTAAAACATTGCCCTCAGGGCTACCCCGAATCCCCAAATGAGGATCAACCTGCACGCCATTCGGTTGTACCCCAACATATAGGCTGACCTGGGCACTATTTCCCCTTCTGACCCAGCCTGAGACTGGACCTCCTGGTCCCACCCAGACAGCTGGCCGCACACTGAGCACATCGGACCCGCCATGGCCTTAGGTCGTCATCTCTTCCCAACTGCGGTTTTCAGGCTCCAGAACCTAGACCTTATCTCCAACCACTGCCCAGGGTTGAAAATGATGCAGAAATCAGAACTCTTTCCTTATGGCAAGAAACCTTGTGGTTGGCATGTTGTCCAACGTTCAGTGTAGTTGAATAAGCATGGCCCATGAGGCCCAGCCCATGCTTGCGGGCCACATTGGTCACAAACACACATTGTGACCCTCAGCCTGAGCCCAGTCCTCAGGTAAGGCCTCTCAGGGCATATATGAAGAGACAGCATATTGGGCTTGCCATGCCCCTAGGCCCCAATTTTTAACCATAGTTCGGGTTTTCCCTTCACTCTTCCCCAGGGCTCTGCTTTGGAATTCCTCTTTTGGTGGGACACCTGAGGTAACAAACCTGAAAGGAGTACTCCCATCCCACAGATTGACGCAAACAATTGGGATCGGGCCAAATCCACAGAGAGGAAGATTCGTCCATGGCCCATGAGACCTCCCCAACATTCCACGGCCATCGCTGAAACAAAATCCAGAGACAAAAGCCTGAGCAAGCGCCTCAGACTCGCTCATTCTTCATATCCTGAAGAGTTCTTCTCATGGTTTGTAGATCGGGCGTGCCATACCTACGTCCCCAAACTTAAGCTGAGTTTGTGTTTTCAGTCTTCTGTCCTCAAAGTCCTGGGCCACACTCCCTCCAGGCTGGGGCCCCTGGAGCCACACCTTAGGACTGCCACCACCCAATCCATGGGAATTCTGCCCATTCCATTGTCAAAAATCGTACAAATTAGGAGAACCCTCCAAAGTCCCCGAGGCCATCCCAATAGTGTAGGTCGCCCGGGACAAAAAATGGGCGGTTGATACCGGCTGAGCATCTACCTCCACTCTTCTACCTCCACTCATACCAAGGAGATTGAACCAGACAGGACCCGAGGCCATTATCGAATCCATTGCTTTGGTTTACAGGCATGTCTCCTCAAAAGCCTGGATTCCAATACCAGCAGAGGGGATTTCCTGAGGCACCCATCAGAACAAATCTCGTCTCCACAAGGAAACTTGTGCATGGGAGCTAAGCCAAAGCTAAGGAGAATACTTCAGGGTCCCGGTGCCACCTCCCCATTCCAAGGCCCTCATGGACACAAATACACGTTAGGACCCATCCTCTGGAAAGTGCATTTCAACTCAGCCACCCCGGTTGCTCCCGCAGATCCATTAGATCTAAACTGTCTTGTTGCTAGGAGACAATTGGAAGGCGAGGTGGACTTCCCTGGCATCCATCCTGGAACGGTGCTCTGGAGTCATTCCATATGGGATGTCCTGGAACTGTCCAACAGGTCTCAATTGTCCCGCAGAAGGAATCCTTGAAGGGGGCATCCCACATCTCCCAACGTGGAAAACCTCCATGGCCTCGAGATTCCGCTCCCTTCATGATGGGGCCGTCATGCACAGAAACTCCAACCTGAGCCAACGTCGGATCCTCGCCCTGACTTCAGATGCATGAGATATTGGTTCAGATCTGCAGGGGGTACCTGCCGTGCCCTCACCCTGAATCCGAAGTCTAGCTTGTGTTCTCAGACTTCCGTCCTCACTCTCCTGGGCCCGAAGCCCTCAAGTTTGGCAATTCCGGACCGACAATGAAGCACTCTGCCTGCCCTCTAGAAAAAATATATTGCCTAATGAGCAGCCCAGGCAGCTTAAATGAGGATAAACCTACACGGCACTCGAATGTACCCAAATTATATAGTCTAACCTGGGCACTAATGCACTGTCTGACACAACCTGAGCCCGGACCTGCTGACCAACACCCAGACAGCTGACCGCACGCTGAGCACATCAGACCCGCCATGGCCTTAGGTCATCATCTCTTACCTACCTCAGTTTTCAGGCTTCAGAACCTAGACCTTATCTCCCATCACTGCCCACGGGTGACTGTGATGCAGAAATCAGAACTCTTCCTGACCCATGGCAAGAAACGTTGTGGTTGGCATGTTGTCCAACGTTCAGTGTAGGAGAAACCAGCATTCACCCTGAGGCCCCGCCCATTCTTGAGTGCGACGAGAGCATAAACACGCATTGTGACCTCAGCGTGAGTCCTGTCCTCTAGTAAGTCCTCTCAGTGGCTGGACCATTAGATGTCATAATGGGCTTGACATGTCCCTAGTCCCCAATTTTTAACCAGATTTCTGGTTGTCCAGTCGCCCCACCCCAGGGCTCTACTCTGGAATCCCTCATTTGGTGGGACATCTGAGGTTGAAAAACAAAATGAAACAAATCGACAACAACAACCAAAAAACGGACTTCTTCCATCCCCAGAATGACCCCAAACTCTTTGGACGGGACTGAACCCCCAGAGAGTAAGACTCGTCCATTTCCCATGATGTCACCCGGCAATTTCACGACCATGAGTGACACGATATCCAGAGACAAAAACTTGAGCAAGAGCCTCACACTCGCCCTTTTTTCATATCCCGAAGTGTTCTCCTCATGGTCTGTAGATCAGTCCTGCCATACCTATGACCCAAAACATAAGCCGAGTTTGTGTTTTCAGACAACTGTCCAAACAGCTCTGGCCTACACACCCTACAGGCTCAGGGCCCTGGAGCCAAACCTGAGGACTGTACTTGCCCTCTCCAAGGGAATTGTATGTGCCCATTCCAATGGCCACAACCCTACTGGTAGGATAACCTCCAAAGTCCCTGAGGCCATCCCAATAGTTGTGGCTTCCCAGGACAAACAGGGGCAATCTGAGCCCATCTGAGCACCTACCTGCACTCAGACCCGTAGACTGATGTCCCCAGAGGTAAAAAGGAACGAACAGGCCCCTAGGCACTAATCGGATCCATTGCTTTGGTTTCCAGGCATCTCTCCTCAGAGGCCTGGATTTCAATACCAGCATATGGCTGTTTCTTGACTCACCCATCAGAACAAATCTCATCTACACATGGGAAACATGCACGTTGGAGCTGTGTCAAAGCCTCTGTTTAGGAGAACCCTTCAGGGCCCCAGGGCCACCGCTTCATTCCAAGGTCTCCATAGACACAAAAACATATTAGGACACATCCCCAGGAGGGTCCATTTCAACTCAGCCTCCTCGATTGCCCTCACATCCAGCAGATCTAACTTGTCTTGTTGCTTGGAGACAATTGGAATGCGAGTTGGGCTACCCAGCCATCCATCCTTAGAACCCTGCTCGGAATCGTTGGCCTGGAGCCAACCAACAGGTCTCAATTGTCCTGCAGAAGAATCTTTGCAGTTTGGAGCTTCTCACAACTCCCATCGTGGGAAAACGCCCATGTCCTCGTGATCCAACCCCCTTCAAGAAAGGGCCATCAGGGCAGAAAGTCCAACCTGAGCGATCGTCTGATCCTTGCCCTGACTTCAGATGCACGAGATCTCTATTGAGGTCTGTAGATTGTGCCTGCCATATCCTCACCCAGAAACCTAGGCCTAGCTTGGGTTTTCAGACTCCGTCCTCAGACTACTGGCCCACAAGCCCTCCAGTTTGGCAATCCAGACTACAATGCCGCACTCTGCCTGCCCTACAGAAATAAAACATTGCCCTCAGGGCTACACCGAATCCCCAAATGAGGATCAACCTGCACGCCATTCGGCTGTACCCCAAACATATAGGCTGACCTGGGCACTATTTCCCCTTCTGACCCAGCCTGAGCCTGGACCTCCTGGTCCCACCCAGACAGCTGGCCGCACACTGAGCACATCGGACCCGCCATAGCCTTAGGTCGTCATCTCTTCCCAACTGCGGTTTTCAGGCTCCAGAACCTAGACCTTATCTCCAACCACTGCCCAGAGTTGAAAATGATGCAGAAATCAGAACTCTTTCCCCATGGCAAGAAACCTTGTGGTTGGCATGTTGTCCAACTTTCAGTGTAGTTGAAACAAGCGTGGCCCATGAGGCCCAGCCCATGCTTGCGGGCCACATTGGTCACAAACACACATTGTGACCCTCAGCCTGAGCCCAGTCCTCAGGTAAGGCCTCTCATGGCCTATATGAAGAGACAGCATATTGGGCTTGCCATGCCCATAGGCCCCAATTTTTAACCATAGTTCGGGTTGTCCCTTCACTCTTCCCCAGGGCTCTGCTTTGGAATTCCTCTTTTGGTGGGACACCTGAGGTAACAAATCTGAAAGGAGTCCTCCCATCCCACAGATTGACGAAAAACAATTGGGATCGGGCCAAATCCACAGAGAAGAAGATTCGCCCATCGCCCATGAAGCCTCCCCGACATTCCACGGCCATAGCTGATACAAAATCCAGAGACAAAAACCTGAGCAAGCGCCTCAGACTCGCTCATTCTTCATATCCTCAAGAGTTCTTCTCATGGTTTGTAGATCGGACGTGCCATACCTACGTCCCCAAACTTAAGCTGAGTTTGTGTTTTCAGTCTTCTGTCCTCAAAGTCCTGGGCCACACTCCCTCCAGGCTGGGACCCTGGAGCCACACATTAGGACTGCCCCCACCCAATCCATGGGAATTCTGCCCATTCCATTGTCAAATATCGTACAAATTAGGAGAACCCTCCAAAGTCCCCGAGGCCATCCCAATAGTGTAGGTCGCCCGGGACAAAAAATGGGCGGTTGATACCGGCTGAGCATCTACCTCCACTCTTCTACCTCCACTCATACCAAGGAGATTGAACCAGACAGGACCCGAGGCCATTATCGGATCCATTGCTTTGGTTTACAGGCATGTCTCCTCAAAAGCCTGGATTCCAATACCAGCAGAGGGGATTTCCTGAGGCACCCATCAGAACAAATCTCGTCTCCACAAGGAAACTTGTGCATGGGAGCTAAGCCAAAGCTTAGGAGAATACTTCAGGGTCCCGGTGCCACCTCCCCATTCCAAGGCCCTCATGGACACAAATACACGTTAGGACCCATCCTCTGGAAAGTGCATTTCAACTCAGCCACCCCGGTTGCTCCCGCAGATCCATTAGATCTAAACTGTCTTGTTGCTAGGAGACAATTGGAAGGCGAGGCGGACTTCCCAGGCATCCATCCTGGAACGGTGCTCTGGAGTCATTCCATATGGGATGTCTTGGAGCTGTCCAACAGGTCTCAATTGTCCCGCAGAAGGAATCCTTGAAGGGGGCATCCCACATCTCCCAACGTGGAAAACCTCCATGGCCTCGAGATTCCGCTCCCTTCATGAAGGGGCCGTCATGCACAGAAACTCCAACCTGAGCCAACGTCGGATCCTCGCCCTGACCACAGATGCATGAGATATTGGTTCAGATCTGCAGGGGGTACCTGCCGTGCCCTCACCCTGAATCCGAAGTCTAGCTTGTGTTCTCAGACTTCCGTCTTCACTCTCCTGGCCCCGAAGCCCTCAAGTTTGGCAATTCCGGACCGACAATGAAGCACTCTGCCTGCCCTCTAGAAAAAATATATTGCCTAATGAGCAGCCCAGGCAGCTTAAATGAGGATAAACCTACACGGCACTCGAATGTACCCAAATTATATAGTCTAACCTGGGCACTAATGCACTGTCTGACACAACCTGAGCCCGGACCTGCTGACCAACACCCAGACAGCTGACCGCACGCTGAGCACATCAGACCCGCCATGGCCTTAGGTCATCATCTCACCCTACCTCAGTTTTCAGGCTTCAGAACCTAGACCTTATCTCCCATCACTGCCCACGGGTGACTGTGATGCAGAAATCAGAACTCTTCCTGACCCATGGCAAGAAACCTTGTGGTTGGCATGTTGTCCAACGTTCAGTGTAGGAGAAACCAGCATTCACCCTGAGGCCCCGCCCATCCTTGAGTGCGACGAGAGCATAAACACGCATTGTGACCTCAGCGTGAGTCCTGTCCTCTAGTAAGTCCTCTCAGTGGCTGGACCATTAGATGTCATAATGGGCTTGACATGTCCCTAGTCCCCAATTTTTAACCAGATTTCTGGTTGTCCAGTCGCCCCACCCCAGGGCTCTACTCTGGAATCCCTCATTTGGTGGGACATCTGAGGTTGAAAAACAAAATGAAACAAATCGACAACAACAACCAAAAAACGGACTTCTTCCAACCCCAGAATGACCGCAAACTCTTTGGACGGGACCGAACCCCCAGAGAGTAAGACTCGTCCATTTCCCATGATGTCACCCGGCAATTTCACGACCATGAGTGACACGATATCCAGAGACAAAACCTTGAGCAAGAGCCTCACACTCGCCCTTTTTTCATATCCCGAAGTGTTCTCCTCATGGTCTGTAGATCAGTCCTGCCATACCTATGACCCAAAACATAAGCCGAGTTTGTGTTTTCAGACAACTGTCCAAACAGCTCTGGCCTACACACCCTACAGGCTCAGGGCCCTGGAGCCAAACCTGAGGACTGTACTTGCCCTCTCCAAGGGAATTGTATGTGCCCATTCCAATGGCCACAACCCTACTAGTAGGATAACCTCCAAAGTCCCTGAGGCCATCCCAAGAGTTGTGGCTTCCCAGGACAAACAGGGGCAATCTGAGCCCATCTGAGCACTACCTGCACTCAGACCCGTAGACTGATGTCCCCAGAGGTAAAAAGGAACGAACAGGCTCCTAGGCTGAATCGGATCCATTGCTTTGGTTTCCAGGCATCTCTCCTCAGAGGCCTGGATTTCAATACCAGCACATGGCTGTTTCTTGACTCACCCATCAGAACAAATCTCATCTACACATGGGAAACATGCACGTTGGAGCTGTGTCAAAGCCTCTGTTTAGGAGAACCCTTCAGGGACCCTGGGCCACCGCTTCATTCCAAGGTCTCCATAGACACAAAAACATATTAGGACACATCCACAGGAGAGTCCATTTCAACTCAGCCTCCTCGGTTGCCCCCCACATCCAGCAGATCTAACTTGTCTTGTTGCTTGGAGACAATTGGAATGCGAGGTGGGCTACCCAGCCATCCATCCTTAGAACCCTGCTCGGAATCGTTGGCCTGGAGCCAACCAACAGGTCTCAATGTCCTGCAGAAGAATCTTTGCAGTTTGGAGCTTCTCACAACTCCCATCGTGGGAAAACCCCCATGTCCTCGTGATCCAACCCCCTTCAAGAAAGGGCCATAAGGGCAGAAAGTCCAACCTGAGCGATCGTCTGATCCTTGCCCTGACTTCAGATGCACGAGATCTCTATTGAGGTCTGTAGATTGTGCCTGCCATATCCTCACCCAGAAACCTAGGCTTAGCTTGGGTTCTCAGACTCCGTCCTCAGACTACTGGCCCACAGGCGTTCCATTTTGGAAATCCAGAACTACAATGCCGCACTCTGCCTGCCCTACAGAAGTAAAATATTGCCCTCAGGGCTACCCCGAAGCCCCAAATGAGGATCAACCTGCACGCCATTCGGCTGTACCCCAAACATATAGGCTGACCTGGGCACTATTTCCCCTTCTGACCCAGCCTGAGCCTGGACCTCCTGGTCCCACCCAGACAGCTGGCCGCACACTGAGCACATCGGACCCGCCATGGCCTTAGGTCGTCATCTCTTCCCAACTGCGGTTTTCAGGCTCCAGAACCTAGACCTTATCTCCAACCACTGCCCAGGTTTGAAAATGATGCTGAAATCAGAACTCTTTCCCCATGGCAAGAAACCTTGTGGTTGGCATGTTGTCCAATGTTCAGTGTAGTTGAAACAAGCGTGGCCCATGAGGCCCAGCCCATGCTTGCGGGCCACATTGGTCACAAACACACATTGTGACCCTCAGCCTGAGCCCAGTCCTCAGGTAAGGCCTCTCAGGGCCTATATGAAGAGACAGCATATTGGGCTTGCCATGCCCCTAGGCCCCAATTTTTAACCATAGTTCGGGTTGTCCCTTCACTCTTCCCCAGGGCTTTGCTTTGGAATTCCTCTTTTGGTGGGACACCTGAGGTAACAAACCTGAAAGGAGTCCTCCCATCCCACAGATTGACGAAAACCAATTGGGATCGGGCAAATCCACAGAGAGGAAGATTTGTCCATGGCCCATGAGACCTCCCCAACATTCCACGGCCATCGCAGAAACAAAATCCAGAGACAAAAGCCTGAGCAAGCGCCTCAGACTCGCTCATTCTTCATATCCTGAAGAGTTCTTCTCATGGTTTGTAGATCGGGCGTGCCATACCTACGTCCCCAAACTTAAGCTGAGTTTGTGTTTTCAGTCTTCTGTCCTCAAAGTCCTGGGCTACACTCCCTCCAGGCTGGGACCCTGGAGCCACACATTAGGACTGCCCCCACCCAATCCATGGGAATTCTGCCCATTCCATTGTCAAAAATCGTACAAATTAGGAGAACCCTCCAAAGTCCCTGAGGCCATCCCAATAGTGTAGGTGCCCGGGACAAAAAAGGGCGGTTGATACCGGCTGAGCATCTACCTCCACTCATCTACCTCCACTCATAACAAGAAGATTGAACCAGACAGGACACGAGGCCATTATCGGATCCATTGCTTTGGTTTACAGGCATGTCTCCTCAAAAGCCTGGATTCCAATACCAGGAGAGGGGATTTCCTGAGGCTCCCATCAGAACAAATCTCGTCTCCACAAGGAAACTTGTGCATGGGAGCTATGCCAAAGCTTAGGAGAATACTTCAGGGTCCCGGTGCCACCTCCCCATTCCAAGGCCCTCATGGACACAAACACAAGTTAGGACCCATCCTCTGGAAAGTGCATTTCAACTCAGCCACCCCGGTTGCTCCCGCAGATCCATTAGATATAAACTGTCTTGTTGCTAGGAGACAATTGGAAGGCGAGGCGGACTTCCCAGGCATCCATCCTGGAACGGTGCTCTGGAGACATTCCATAAGGGATGAACTGGAGCTGTCCAACAAGTCTCAATTGTCCCGCAGAAGATATCCTTGAAGGGGGCATCCCACATCTCCCAACGTGGAAAACCTCCATGGCCTCGAGATTCCGCTCCCTTCATGAAGGGGCCGTCATGCACAGAAACTCCAACCTGAGCCAACGTCGGATCCTCGCCCTGACTTCAGATGCATGAGATATTGTTTCAGATCTGCAGGGGGTACCTGCCGTGCCCTCACCCTGAATACGAAATCTAGGTTGTGTTCTCAGACTTCCGTCCTCACTCTCCTGGCCCCGAAGCCCTCAAGTTTGGCAATTCCGGACCGACAATGAAGCACTCTGCCTGCCCTCTAGAAAAAATATATTGCCTAATGAGCAGCCCAGGCAGCTTAAATGAGGATAAACCTACACGGCACTCGAATGTACCCAAATTATATAGTCTAACCTGGGCACTAATGCACTGTCTGACACAACCTGAGCCCGGACCTGCTGACCAACACCCAGACAGCTGACCGCACGCTGAGCACATCAGACCCGCCATGGCCTTAGGTCATCATCTCTTCCCTACCTCAGTTTTCAGGCTTCAGAACCTAGACCTTATCTCCAATCACTGCCCACGGGTGACTGTGATGCAGAAATCAGAACTCTTCCTGACCCATGGCAAGAAACCTTGTGGTTGGCATGTTGTCCAACGTTCAGTGTAGGAGAAACCAGCATTCACCCTGAGGCCCCGCCCATTCTTGCGTGCGACGAGAGCATAAACACGCATTGTGACCTCAGCGTGAGTCCTGTCCTCTAGTAAGTCCTTTCAGTGGCTGGACCATTAGATGTCATAATGGGCTTGACATGTCCCTAGTCCCCAATTTTTAACCAGATTTCTGGTTGTCCAGTCACCCCACCCCAGGGCTCTACTCTGGAATCCCTCATTTGGTGGGACATCTGAGGTTGAAAAACAAAATGAAACAAATCGACAACAACAACAAAAAAACGGACTTCTTCCATCCCCAGAATGACCCCAAACTCTTTGGACGGGACCGAACCCCCAGAGAGTAAGACTCGTCCATTTCCCATGAAGTCACCCGGCAATTTCACGACCATGAGTGACACGATATCCAGAGACAAAAACTTGAGCAAGAGCCTCAGACTCGCCCTTTTTTCATATCCCGAAGTGTTCTCCTCATGGTCTGTAGATCAGTCCTGCCATACCTATGACCCAAAACATAAGCCGAATTTGTGTTTTCAGACAACTGTCCAAACAGCTCTGGCCTACACACCCTACAGGCTCACGGCCCTGGAGCCAAACATGAGGACTGTACTTGCCCTCTCCAAGGGAATTGTATGTGCCCATTCCAATGGCCAAAACCCTACTAGTAGGATAACCTCCAAAGTCCCTGAGGCCATCCCAAGAGTTGTGGCTTCCCAGGACAAACAGGGGCAATCTGAGCCCATCTGAGCACCTACCTGCACTCAGACCCGTAGACTGATGTCCCCAGAGGTAAAAAGGAACGAACAGGCCCCTAGGCACTAATCGGATCCATTGCTTTGGTTTCCAGGCATCTCTCCTCAGAGGCCTGGATTTCAATACCAGCATATGGCTGTTTCTTGACTCACCCATCAGAACAAATCTCATCTACACATGGGAAACATGCACGTTGGAGCTGTGTCAAAGCCTCTGTTTAGGAGAACCCTTCAGGGCCCCAGGGCCACCGCTTCATTCCAAGGTCTCCATAGACACAAAAACATATTAGGACACATCCACAGGAGAGTCCATTTCAACTGAGCCTCCTCGGTTGCCCCCCACCTCCAGCAGATCTAACCTGTCTTGTTGCTTGGAAACCATTGGAATGCGAGGTGGGCTACCCAGCCATCCATCCTTAGAACCCTGCTCGGAATCGTTGGCCTGGAGCCAAACAATAGGTCTCAATTGTCCTGCAGAAGAATCTTTGCAGTTTGGAGCTTCTCACAACTCCCATCGTGGGAAAACCTTCATGTCCTCGTGATCCAACCCCCTTCGGTTGGCATGTTGTCCAACGTTCAGTGTAGTTGAAACAAGCGTGGCCCATGAGGCCCAGCCCATGCTTGCGGGCCACATTGGTCACAAACACACATTGTGACCCTCAGCCTGAGCCCAGTCCTCAGGTCAGGCCTCTCAGGGCCTATATGAAGAGACAGCATATTGGGCTTGCCATGCCCCTAGGCCCCAATTTTTAACCATAGTTCGGGTTGTCCCTTCACTCTTCCCCAGGTCTCTGCTTTGGAATTCCTCTTTTGGTGGGACACCTGAGGTAACAAACCTGAAAGGAGTCCTCCCATCCCACAGATTGACGATAAACAATTGGGATCGGGCCAAATCCACAGAGAGGAAGATTCGTCCATGGCCCATGAGACCTCCGCAACATTCAACGGCCATCGCTGAAACAAAATCCAGAGACAAAAGCCTGAGCAAGCGCCTCAGACTCGCTCATTCTTCATATCCTGAAGAGTTCTTCTCATGGTTTGTAGATCGGGCGTGCCATACCTACGTCCCCAAACTTAAGCTGAGTTTGTGTTTTCAGTCTTCTGTCCTCAAAGTCGGGGCCACACTCCCTCCAGGCTGGAGCCCCTGGAGCCACACATTAGGACTGCCCCCACCCATTCCATGGGTATTCTGTCCATTCCATTGTCAAAAATCGTACAAATTAGGAGAACCCTCCAAAGTCCCTGAGGCCATCCCAATAGTGTAGGTCACCCGGGACATAAAGGGCGGTTGATACCGGCTGAGCATCTACCTCCACTCATCTACCTCCACTCATACCAAGAAGATTGAACCAGACAGGACCCGAGGCCATTATCGGATCCATTGCTTTGGTTTACAGGCATGTCTCCTCAAAAGCCTGGATTCCAATACCAGCAGAGGGGATTTCCTGAGGCACCCATCAGAACAAATCTCGTCTCCACAAGGAAACATTTGCATGGGAACTATGCCAAAGCTTAGGAGAATACTTCAGGGTCCCGGTGCCACCTCCCCATTCCAAGGCCCTCATGGACACAAACACACGTTAGGACCCATCCTCTGGAAAGTGCATTTCAACCCAGCCACCCCGGTTGCTCCCGCAGATCCATTAGATCTAAACGGTCTTGTTGCTAGGAGACAATTGGAAGGCGAGGCGGACTTCCCAGGCATCCATCCTGGAACAGTGCTCTGGAGTCATTCCATATGGGATGTCCTGGAGCTGTCCAACAGGTCTCAATTGTCCCGCAGAAGGAATCCTTAAAGGGGGCATCCCACATCTCCCAACGTGGAAAACCTCCATGGCCTCGAGATTCCGCTCCCTTCATGAAGGGGCCGTCATGCACAGATACTCCAACCTGAGCCAACGTCGGATCCTCGCCCTGACTTCAGATGCATGAGATATTGGTTCAGATCTGCAGGGGGTACCTGCCGTGCCCTCACCCTGAATCCGAAGTCTAGCTTGTGTTCTCAGACTTCCGTCCTCACTCTCCTTGCCCCGACGCCCTCAAGTTTGGCAATTCCGGTCCGACAATGAAGCACTGTGCCTGCCCTCTAGAAAAAATGTATTGCCTAATGAGCTGCCCAGGCAGCTTAAATGTGGATAAAACTACACGGCACTCGAATGTACCCAAATTATATAGTCTAACCTGGGCACAAATGCACTGTCTGACACAACCTGAGCCCGGACCTGCTGACCAACACCCAGACAGCTGACCGCACCCTGAGCACATCAGACCCGCCATGGCCTTAGGTCATCATCTCTTCCCTACCTCAGTTTTCAGGCTTCAGAACCTAGACCTTATCTCCAATCACTGCCCACAAGTGACTGTAATGCAGAAATCAGAACTCTTCCTGACCCATGGCAAGAAACCTTGTGGTTGGCATGTTGTCCAACGTTCAGTGTAGGAGAAACCAGCATTCACCCTGAGGCCCCACCCATTCTTGAGTGCGACGAGAGCATAAACACGCATTGTGACCTCAGCGTGAGTACTGTCCTCTAGTAAGTCCTCTCAGTGGCTGGACCATTAGATGTCATAATGGGCTTGACATGACCCTAGTCCCCAATTTTTAACCAGATTTCTGGTTGTCCAGTCGCCCCACCCCAGGGCTCTACTCTGGAATCCCTCATTTGGTGGGACATCTGAGGTTGAAAAACAAAATGAAACAAATCGACAACAACAACAAAAAAACGGACTTCTTCCATCCCCAGAATGACCCCAAACTCTTTGGACGGGACCGAACCCCCAGAGAGTAAGTCTCGTCCATTTCCCATGATGTCACCCAGCAATTTCACGACCATGAGTGACACGATATCCAGAGACAAAAACTTGAGCAAGAGCCTCACACTCGCCCTTTTTTCATATCCCGAAGTGTTCTCCTCATGGTCTGTAGATCAGTCCTGCCATACCTATGACCCAAAACATAAACCGAGTTTGTGTTTTCAGACAACTGTCCAAACAGCTCTGGCCTACACACCCTACAGGCTCAGGGCCCTGGAGCCAAACCTGAGGACTGTACTTGCCCTCTCCAAGGGAATTGTATGTGCCCATTCCAATGGCCACGACACTTCTAATAGGATAACCTCCAAAGTCCCTGAGCCTATCCCAAGAGTTGTGGCTTCCCAGAACAAACAGGGGCAATCTGAGCCCATCTGAGCACCTACCTGCACTCAGACCCGTAGACTGATGTCCCCAGAGGTAAAAAGGAACGAACAGGCCCCTAGGCACTAATCGGATCCATTGCTTTGGTTTCCAGGCATCTCTCCTCAGAGGCCTGGATTTCAATACCAGCATATGGCTGTTTCTTGACTCACCCATCAGAACAAATCTCATCTACACATGGGAAACATGCACGTTGGAGCTGTGTCAAAGCCTCTGTTTAGGAGAACCCTTCAGGGCCCCAGGGCCACCGCTTCATTCCAAGGTCTCCATAGACACAAAAACATATTAGGACACATCCCCAGGAGAGTCCATTTCAACTCAGCCTCCTCGGTTGCCCCCCACCTCCAGCAGATCTAACCTGTCTTGTTGCTTGGAGACAATTGTAATGCGAGGTGGGCTACCCAGCCATCCATCCTTAGAACCGTGCTCGGAATTGTTGGCCTGGAGCCAACCAACAGGTCTCAATTGTCCTGCAGAAGAATCTTTGCAGTTTGGAGCTTCTCACAACTCCCATCGTGCGAAAACCCCCATGTCCTCGTGATCCAACCCCCTTCAAGAAAGGGCCATCAGGGCAGAAAGTCCAACCTGAGCGATCGTCTGATCCTTGCCCTGACTTCAGATGCACGATATCTCGATTGAGGTCTGTAGATTGTGCCTGCCATATCCTCACCCAGAAACCTAGGCCTAGCTTGGGTTCCCAGACTCCGTCCTCAGACTACTGGCCCACAAGCCCTCCAGTTGGGCAATCCAGAACTACAATGCCGCACTCTGCCTGCCCTACAGAAGTAAAACATTGCCCTCAGGGCTACCCCGAAACCCCAAATGAGGATCAACCTGCACGCCATTCGGCTGTACCCCAAACATATAGGCTGACCTGGGCACTATTTCCCCTTCTGACCCAGCCTGAGCCTGGACCTCCTGGTCCCACCCAGACAGCTGGCCCTCACTGATCACATCGGACCCCCCATGGCCTTAGGTCGTCATCTCTTCCCAACTGCGGTTTTCAGGCTGCAGAACCTAGACCTTATCTCCAACCACTGCCCAGGGTTGAAAATGATGCAGAAATCAGAACTCTTTCCCCATGGCAAGAAACCTAGTGGTTGGCATGTTGTCCAACGTTCAGTGTAGTTGAAACAAGCGTGGCCCATGAGGCCCAGCCCATGCTTGCATGCCACATTGGTCACAAACACACATTGTGACCCTCAGCCTGAGGCCAGTCCTCAGGTAAGGCCTCTCAGGGCCTATATGAAGAGACAGCATATTATGCTTGCAATGCCCCTAGGCCCCAATTTTTAACCATAGTTCGGGTTGTCCCTTCACTCTTCCCCAGGGCTCTGCTTTGGAATTTCTCTTTTGGTGGGACACCTGAGGTAACAAACCTGAAAGGAGTCCTCCCATCCCACAGATTGACGAAAAACAATTGGCATCGGTCCAAATCCACAGAGAGGAAAATTCATCCATGGCCCATGAGACCTCCCCAACATTCCACAGCCATCACTGAAACAAAATCCAGAGACAAAAGCCTGAGCAAGCGCCTCAGACTCGCTCATTCTTCATATCCTGAAGAGTTCTTCTCATGGTTTGTAGATCGGGCGTGCCATACCTACGTCCCCAAACTTAAGCTGAGTTTGTGTTTTCAGTCTTCTGTCCTCAAAGTCCTGGGCCACACTCCCTCCAGGCTGGGGCCCCTGGAGCCACACATTAGGACTGCCCCCACCCAATCCATGGGAATTCTGCCCATTCCATTGTCAAAAATCGTACAAATTAGGAGAACCCTCCAAAGTCCCTGAGGCCATCCCAATAGTGTAGGTCACCCGGGACATAAATGGCGGTTGATACCGGCTGAGCATCTACCTGCATTCATCTACCTCCACTCATACCAAGAAGATTGAACCAGACAGGAACCGAGGCCATTATCGGATCCATTGATTTGGTTTACAGGCATGTCTCCTCAAAAGCCTGGATTCCAATACCAGCAGAGGGGATTTCTTGAGGCACCCATCAGAACAAATCTCGTCTCCACAAGGAAACTTTTGCATGGGAGCTATGCCAAAGCTTAGGAGAATACTTCAGGGTCCCGGTGCCACCTCCCCATTCCAAGGCCCTCATGGACACAAACACACGTTAGGACCCATCCTCTGGAAAGTGCATTACAACTCAGACACCCCGGTTGCTCCCGCAGATCCATTAGATCTAAACTGTCTTGTTGCTAGGAGACAATTGGAAGGCGAGGCGGACTTCCCAGGCATCCATTCTGGAACAGTGCTCTGGAGTCATTCCATATGGGATGTCCTGGAGCTGTCCAACAGGTCTCAATTGTCCCGCAGAAGGAATCGTTGAAGGGGGCATCCCACATCTCCCAACGTGGAAAACCTCCATGGCCTCTAGATTCTGCTCCCTTCATGAAGGGGCCGTCATGCACAGAAACTCCAACCTGAGCCAAAGTCGGATCCTCGCCCTGACTTCAGATGCATGAGATATTGGTTCAGATCTGCAGGGGGTACCTGCCGTGCCCTCACCCTGAATCCGAAGTCTAGCTTGTGTTCTCAGACTTCCGTCCTCACTCTCCTGGCCCCGAAGCCCTCAAGTTTGGCAATTCCGGACCGACAATGAAGCACTCTGCCTGCCCTCTAGAAAAAATGTATTGCCTAATGAGCTGCCCAGGCAGCTTAAATGAGGATAAACCTACACGGCACTCGAATGTACCCAAATTATATAGTCTAACCTGGGCACTAATGCACTGTCTGACACAACCTGAGCCCGGACCTGCTGACCAACACCCAGACAGCTGACCGCACGCTGAGCACATCAGACCCGCCATGGCCTTAGGTCATCATCTCTTCCCTACCTCAGTTTTCAGGCTTCAGAACCTAGACCTTATCTCCAATCACTGCCCACGGGTGACTGTGATGCAGAAATCAGAACTCTTCCTGACCCATGGTAAGAAACCTTGTGGTTGGCATGTTGTCCAACGTTCAGTGTAGGAGAAACCAGCATTCACCCTGAGGCCCCGCCCATTCTTGAGTGCGACGAGAGCATAAACACGCATTGTGACCTCAGCGTGAGTCCTGTCCTCTAGTAAGTCCTTTCAGTGGCTGGACCATTAGATGTCATAATGGGCTTGACATGTCCCTAGTCCCCAATTTTTAACCAGATTTCTGGTTGTCCAGTCGCCCCACCCCAGGGCTCTTCTCTGGAATCCCTCATTTGGTGGGACATCTGAGGTTGAAAAACAAAATGAAACAAATCGACAACAACAACAAAAAAACGGACTTCTTCCAACCCCAGAATGACCGCAAACTCTTTGGACGGGACCGAACCCCCAGAGAGTAAGACTCGTCCATTTCCCATGAAGTCACCCGGCAATTTCACGACCATGAGTGACACGATATCCAGATACAAATACTTGAGCAAGAGCCTCACACTCGCCCTTTTTTCATATCCCGAAGTGTTCTCCTCATGGTCTGTAGATCAGTCCTGCCATACCTATGACCCAAAACATAAGCCGAGTTTGTGTTTTCAGACAACTGTCCAAACAGCTCTGGCCTACACACCCTACAGGCTCAGGGCCCTGGAGCCAAACCTGAGGACTGTACTTGCCCTCTCCAAGGGAATTGTATGTGCCCATTCCAATGGCCACGAACCTACTAATAGGATAACCTCCAAAGTCCCTGAGGCCATCCCAAGAGTTGTGGCTTCCCGGAACAAACAGGGGCAATCTGAGCCCATCTGAGCACCTACCTGCACTCAGACCCGTAGACTGATGTCCACAGAGGTAAAAAGGAACGAATAGGCCCCTAGGCACTAATCATATCCATTGCTTTGGTTTCCAGGCATCTCTTTCAGAGGCCTGGATTTCAATACCAGCATATGGCTGTTTCTTGACTCACCCATCAGAACAAATCTCATCTACACATGGGAAACATGCACGTTGGAGCTGTGTCAAAGCCTCTGTATAGGCGAACCCTTCAGGGCCCCAGGGCCACCGCTTCATTCCAAGGTCTCCATAGACACAAATACATATTAGGACACATCCCCAGGAGAGTCCATTTCAACTCAGCCTCCTCGGTTGCCCCCCACATCCAGCAGATCTAACCTGTCTTGTTGCTTGGAGACAATTGGAATGGAGGTGGGCTACCCAGCCATCCATCCTTAGAACCCTGCTCGGAATCGTTGGCCTGGAGCCAACCAACAGGTCTCAATTGTCCTGCAGAAGAATCTTTGCAGTTTGGAGCTTCTCACAACTCCCATCGTGGGAAAACCCCCATGTCCTCGTGATCCAACCCCCTTCAAGAAAGGGCCATCAGGGCAGAATGTCTAACCTGAGCGATCGTCTGATCTTTGCCCTGACGTCAGATGCACGAGATCTCTATTGAGGTCTGTAGATTGTGCCTGCCATATCCTCACCCAGAAACCTAGGCCTAGCTTGGGTTCTCAGACTCCGTCCTCAGACTACTGGCCCACAAGACCTCCAGTTGGGCAATCCAGAACTACAATGCCGCACTCTGCCTGCCCTACAGAAGTAAAACATTGCCCTCAGGGCTACCCCGAAACCCCAAATGAGGATCAACCTGCAGGCCATTCGGCTGTACCCCAAATATATAGGCTGACCTGGGCACTATTTCCCCTTCTGACCCAGCCTGAGCCTGGACCTCCTGGTCCCACCCAGACAGCTGGCCGCACACTGAGCACATCGGACCCGCCATGGCCTTAGGTCGTCATCTCTTCCCAACTGCGGTTTTCAGGCTCCAGAACCTAGACCTTATCTCCAACCACTGCCCAGGGTTGAAAATGATGCAGAAATCAGAACTCTTTCCCCATGGCAAGAAACCTTGTGGTTGGCATGTTGTCCAACGATCAGTGTAGTTGAAACAAGCGTGGCCCATGAGGACCAGCCCATGCTTGCGGGCCACATTGGTCACAAACACACATTGTGACCCTCAGCCTGAGCCCAGTCCTCAGGTAAGGCCTCTCAGGGCCTATATGAAGAGACAGCATATTGGGCTTGCCATGCCCCTAGGCCCCAATTTTTAACCATAGTTCGGCGTGTCCCTTCACTCTTCCCCAGGGCTCTGCTTTGGAATTCCTCTTTTGGTGGGACACCTGAGGTAACAAACCTGAAAGGAGTCCTCCCATCCCACAGATTGACGAAATACAATTGGGATCGGGCCAAATCCACAGAGAGGAAGATTCGTCCATGGCCCATGAGACCTCCCCAACATTCCACGGCCATCGCTGAAACAAAATCCAGAGACAAAAGCCTGAGCAAGCGCCTCAGACTCGCTCATTCTTCATATCCTGAAGAGTTCTTCTCATGGTTTGTAGATCAGGCGTGCCATACCTACGTCCCCATACTTAAGCTGAGTTTGTGTTTTCAGTCTTCTGTCCTCAAAGTCCTGGGCCACACTCCCTCCAGGCTGGGGCCCCTGGAGCCACACTTAAGGACTGCCTCCACCCAATCCATGGGAATTCTGCCCATTCCATTGTCAAAAATCGTACAAATTAGGAGAACCCTCCAAAGACCCTGAGGCCATCCCAATAGTGTAGGTCGCCCGGGACAAAAAAGGGCGGTTGATACCGGCTGAGCATCTACCTCCACTCATCTACCTCCACTCATACCAAGAAGATTGAACCAGACAGGACCCGAGGCCATTATCGGATCCATTGCTTTGGTTTACAGGCATGTCTCCTCAAAAGCCTGGATTCCAATACCAGCAGAGGGGATTTCCTGAGGCACCCATCAGAACAAATCTCGTCTCCACAAGGAAACTTGTGCATGGGTGCTATGCCAAAGCTTAGGAGAATACTTCAGGGTCCCGGTGCCACCTCCCCATTCCAAGGCCCTCATGGACACAAACACACGTTAGGACCCATCCTCTGGAAAGTGCATTTCAACTCAGCCACCCCGGTTGCTCCCGCAGATCCATTAGATCTAAACTGTCTTGTTGCTAGGAGCAATTGGAAGGCGAGGCGGACTTCCCAGGCATCCATCCTCGAACGGTGCTCTGGAGACATTCCATATGGGATGTCCTGGAGCTGTCCAACAGGTCTCAATTGTCCCGCAGAAGGAATCCTTGAAGGGGGCATCCCACATCTCCCAACGTGGAAAACCTCCATGGCCTCGAGATTCCGCTCCCTTCATGAAGGGGCCGTCATGCACAGAAACTCCAACCTGAGCCAACGTCGGATCCTCGCCCTGACTTCAGATGCATGAGATATTGGTTCAGATCTGCAGGGGGTACCTGCCGTGCCCTCACCCTGAATCCGAAGTCTAGCTTGTGTTCTCAGACTTCCGTCCTCACTCTCCTGACCCCGAAGCCCTGAAGTTGGCAATTCCGGACCGACAATGAAGCACTCTGCCTGCCCTCTAGAAAAAATATATTGCCTAATGAGCAGCCCAGGCAGCTTAAATGAAGATAAACCTACACGGCACTCGAATGTACCCAAATTATATAGTCTAACCTGGGCACTAATGCAGTGTCTGACACAACCTGAGCCCGGACCTGCTGACCAACACCTAGACAGCTGACAGCACGCTGAGCACATCAGACCCGCCATGGCCTTGGTCATCATCTCTTCCCTACCTCAGTTTTCAGGCTTCAGAACCTAGACCTTATCTCCAATCACTGCCCACGGGTGACTGTGATGCAGAAATCAGAACTCTTCCTGACCCATGGCAAGAAACCTTGTGGTTGGCATGTTGTCCAACGTTCAGTGTAGGAGAAAACAGCATTCACCCTGAGGCCCCTCCCATTCTTGAGTGCGACGAGAGCATAAACACGCATTGTGACCTCAGCGTGAGTCCTGTCCTCTAGTAAGTCCTCTCAGTGGCTGGACCATTAGATGTCATAATGGGCTTGACATGTCCCTAGTCCCCAATTTTTAACCAGATTTCTGGTTGTCCAGTCGCCCCACCCCAGGGCTCTCCTCTGGAATCCCTCATTTGGTGGGACATCGGAGGTTGAAAAACAAAATGAAACAAATCGACAACAACAACAAAAAAACGGACTTCTTCCATTCCCAGAATGGCCCCAAACTCTTTGGACGGGACCAAACCCCCAGAGAGTAAGACTCGTCCATTTCCCATGAAGTCACCCGGCAATTTCACGACCATGAGTGACACGATATCCAGAGACAAAAACTTGAGCAAGAGCCTCACACTCGCCCTTTTTTCATATCCCGAAGTGTTCTCCTCATGGTCTGTAGATCAGTCCTGCCATACCTATGACCCAAAACATAAGCCGAGTTTGTGTTTTCAGACAACTGTCCAAACAGCTCTGGCCTACACACCCTACAGGCTCAGGTCCCTGGAGCCAAACCTGAGGACTGTACTTGCCCTCTCCAAGGGAATTGTATGTGCCCATTCCAATGGCCACAACCCTACTAGTAGGTTAACCTCCAAAGTCCCTGAGGCCATCCCAAGAGTTGTGGCTTCCCAGGACAAACAGGGGCAATCTGAGCCCATCTGAGCACCTACCTGCACGCAGACCCGTAGACTGATGTCCCCAGAGGTAAAAAGGAACGAACAGGCCCCTAGGCACTAATCGGATACATTGCTTTGGTTTCCAGGCATCTCTCCTCAGAGGCCTGGATATCAATACCAGCATATGGCTGTTTCTTGACTCACCCATCAGAACAAATCTCATCTACACATGGGAATCATGCACGTTGGAGCTGTGTCAAAGCCTCTGTTTAGGAGAACCCTTCAGGGCCCCAGGGCCACCGCTTCATTCCAAGGTCTCCATAGACACAAAATCATATTAGGACACATCCACAGGAGAGTCCATTTCAACTCAGCCTCCTCGGTTGCCCCCCACATCCAGCAGATCTAACCTGTCTTGTTGCTTGGAGACCATTGGAATGCGAGGTGGGCTACCCAGCCATCCATCCTTAGAACCCTGCTCGGAATCGTTGGCCTGGAGCCAACCAACAGGTCTCAATTGTCCTGCAGAAGAATCTTTGCAGTTTGGAGCTTCTCACAACTCCCATCGTGGGAAAACCCCCATGTCCTCGTGATCCAACCCCCTTCAAGAAAGGGCCATCAGGGCAGAAAGTCCAACCTGAGCGATCGTCTGATCCTTGCCCTGACTTCAGATGCATGAGATCTCGATTGAGGTCTGTTGACTGTGCCTGCCATATCCTCACCCAGAAACCTAGGCCTAGCTTGGGTTCTCAGACTCCGTCCTCAGACTACTGGCCCACAAGCCCTCCAGTTTGGCAATCCAGAACTACAATGCCGCACTATGCCTGCCCTACAGAAGTAAAATATTGCCCTCAGGGCTACCCCGAAACCCCAAATGAGGATCAACCTGCAGGCCATTCGGCTGTACCCCAAATATATAGGCTGACCTGGGCACTATTTCCCCTTCTGACCCAGCCTGAGCCTGGACCTCCTGGTCCCACCCAGACAGCTGGCCGCACACTGAGCACATCGGACCCGCCATGGCCTTAGGTCGTCATCTCTTCCCAACTGCGGTTTTCAGGCTCCAGAAACTAGACCTTATCTCCAACCACTGCCCAGGGTTGAAAATGATGCAGAAATCAGAACTCTTTCCCCATGGCAAGAAACCTTGTGCTTGGCATGTTGTCCAACGTTCAGTGTAGTTGAAACAAGCGTGGCCCATGAGGACCAGCCCATGCTTGCGGGCCACATTGGTCACAAACACACATTGTGACCCTCAGCCTGAGCCCAGTCCTCAGGTAAGGCCTCTCAGGGCCTATATGAAGAGACAGCATATTGGGCTTGCCATGCCCCTAGGCCCCAATTTTTAACCATAGTTCGGGTTGTCCCTTCACTCTTCCCCAGGGCTCTGCTTTGGAATTCCTCTTTTGGTGGGACACCTGAGGTAACAAACCTGAAAGGAGTCCTCCCATCCCACAGATTGACGAAAAACAATTGGGATCGGGCCAAATCCACAGAGAGGAAGATTCGTCCATGGCCCATGAGACCTCCCCAACATTCCACGGCCATCGCTGAAACAAAATCCAGAGACAAAAGCCTGAGCAAGCGCCTCAGACTCGCTCATTCTTCATATCCTGAAGAGTTCTTCTCATGGTTTGTAGATCGGGCGTGCCATACCTACGTCCCCAAACTTAAGCTGAGTTTGTGTTTTCAGTCTTCTGTCCTCAAAGTCCTGGGCCACACTCCCTCCAGGCTGGGGCCCCTGGAGCCACACATTAAGACTGCCCCCACCCAATCCATGGGAATTCTGCCCATTCCATTCTCAAAAATCGTACAAATTAGGAGAACCCTCCAAAGTCCCTGAGGCCATCCCAATAGTGTAGGTCGCCCGGGACAAAAAAGGGCGGTTGATACCAGCTGAGCATCTACCTCCACTCATCTACCTCCACTCATACCAAGAAGATTGAACCAGACAGGACCCGAGGCCATTATCGGATCCATTGCTTTGGTTTACAGGCATGTCTCCTCAAAAGTCTGGATTCCCATACCAGCAGAGGGGATTTCCTGAGGCACCCATCAGAACAAATCTCGTCTCCACAAGGAAACTTGTGCATGGGAGCTATGCCAAAGCTTAGGAGAATACTTCAGGGTCCCGGTGCCACCTCCCCATTCCAAGGCCCTCATGGACACAAACACACGTTAGGACCCATCCTCTGGAAAGTGCATTTCAACTCAGCCACCCCGGTTGCTCCCGCAGATCCATTAGATCTAAACTGTCTTGTTGCTAGGAGACAATTGGAAGGCGAGGCAGACTTCCCAGGCATCCATCCTCGAACGGTGCTCTGGAGTCATTCCATATGGGATGTCCTGGAGCTGTCCAACAGGTCTCAATTGTCCCGCAGAAGGAATCCTTGAAGGGGGCATCCCACATCTCCCAACGTGGAAAACCTCCATGTCCTCGAGATTCCGCTCCCTTCATGAAGGGGCCGTCATGCACAGAAACGCCAACCTGAGCCAACGTCGGATCCTCGCCCTGACTTCAGATGCATGAGATATTGGTTCAGATCTGCAGGGGGTACCTGCCGTGCCCTCACCCTGAATCCGAAGTCTAGCTTGTGTTCTCAGACTTCCGTCCTCACTCTCCTGGCCCCGAAGCCCTCAAGTTTGGCAATTCCGGACCGACAATGAAGCACTCTGCCTGCCCTCTAGAAAAAATATATTGCCTAATGAGCAGCCCAGGCAGCTTAAATGAAGATAAACCTACACGGCACTCGAATGTACCCAAATTATATAGTCTAACCTGGGCACTAATGCAGTGTCTGACACAACCTGAGCCCGGACCTGCTGACCAACACCCAGACAGCTGACCGCACGCTGAGCACATCAGACCCGCCATGGCCTTAGGTCATCATCTCTTCCCTACCTCAGTTTTCAGGCTTCAGAACCTAGACCTTATCTCCAATCACTGCCCACGGGTGACTGTGATGCAGAAATCAGAACTCTTCCTGACCCATGGCAAGAAACCTTGTGGTTGGCATGTTGTCCAACGTTCAGTGTAGGAGAAACCAGCATTCACCCTGAGGCCCCGCCCATTCTTGAGTGCGACAAGAGCATAAACACGCATTGTGACGTCAGCGTGAGTCCTGTCCTCTAGTAAGTCCTTTCAGTGGCTGGACCATTAGATGTCATAATGGGCTTGACATGTCCCTAGTCCCCAATTTTTAACCAGATTTCTGGTTGTCCAGTCGCCCCACCCCAGGGCTCTTCTCTGGAATCCCTCATTTGGTGGGACATCTGAGGTTGAAAACAAAATGAAACAAATCGACAACAACAACAAAAAAACGGACTTCTTCCAACCCCAGAATGACCGCAAACTCTTTGGACGGGACCGAACCCCCAGAGAGTAAGACTCGTCCATTTCCCATGAAGTCACCCGGCAATTTCACGACCATGAGTGACACGATATCCAGATACAAATACTTGAGCAAGAGCCTCACACTCGCCCTTTTTTCATATCCCGAAGTGTTCTCCTCATGGTCTGTAGATCAGTCCTGCCATACCTATGACCCAAAACATAAGCCGAGTTTGTGTTTTCAGACAACTGTCCAAACAGCTCTGGCCTACACACCCTACAGGCTCAGGGCCCTGGAGCCAAACCTGAGGACTGTACTTGCCCTCTCCAAGGGAATTGTATGTGCCCATTCCAATGGCCACGAACCTACTAATAGGATAACCTCCAAAGTCCCTGAGGCCATCCCAAGAGTTGTGGCTTCCCGGAACAAACAGGGGCAATCTGAGCCCATCTGAGCACCTACCTGCACTCAGACCCGTAGACTGATGTCCACAGAGGTAAAAAGGAACGAATAGGCCCCTAGGCACTAATCATATCCATTGCTTTGGTTTCCAGGCATCTCTTTCAGAGGCCTGGATTTCAATACCAGCATATGGCTGTTTCTTGACTCACCCATCAGAACAAATCTCATCTACACATGGGAAACATGCACGTTGGAGCTGTGTCAAAGCCTCTGTTTAGGCGAACCCTTCAGGGCCCCAGGGCCACCGCTTCATTCCAAGGTCTCCATAGACACAAATACATATTAGGACACATCCCCAGGAGAGTCCATTTCAACTCAGCCTCCTCGGTTGCCCCCCACATCCAGCAGATCTAACCTGTCTTGTTGCTTGGAGACAATTGGAATGGAGGTGGGCTACCCAGCCATCCATCCTTAGAACCCTGCTCGGAATCGTTGGCCTGGAGCCAACCAACAGGTCTCAATTGTCCTGCAGAAGAATCTTTGCCGTTTGGAGCTTCTCACAACTCCCATCGTGGGAAAACCCCCATGTCCTCGTGATCCAACCCCCTTCAAGAAAGGGCCATCAGGGCAGAATGTCTAACCTGAGCGATCGTCTGATCTTTGCCCTGACGTCAGATGCACGAGATCTCTATTGAGGTCTGTAGATTGTGCCTGCCATATCCTCACCCAGAAACCTAGGCCTAGCTTGGGTTCTCAGACTCCGTCCTCAGACTACTGGCCCACAAGACCTCCAGTTTGGCAATCCAGAACTACAATGCCGCACTCTGCCTGCCCTACAGAAGTAAAACATTGCCCTCAGGGCTACCCCGAAACCCCAAATGAGGATCAACCTGCAGGCCATTCGGCTGTACCCCAAATATATAGGCTGACCTGGGCACTATTTCCCCTTCTGACCCAGCCTGAGCCTGGACCTCCTGGTCCCACCCAGACAGCTGGCCGCACACTGAGCAGATCGGACCCGCCATGGCCTTAGGTCGTCATCTCTTCCCAACTGCGGTTTTCAGGCTCCAGAACCTAGACCTTATCTCCAACCACTGCCCAGGGTTGAAAATGATGCAGAAATCAGAACTCTTTCCCCATGGCAAGAAACCTTGTGGTTGGCATGTTGTCCAACGATCAGTGTAGTTGAAACAAGCGTGGCCCATGGGGACCAGCCCATGCTTGCGGGCCACATTGGTCACAAACACACATTGTGACCCTCAGCCTGAGCCCAGTCCTCAGGTAAGGCCTCTCAGGGCCTATATGAAGAGACAGCATATTGGGCTTGCCATGCCCCTAGGCCCCAATTTTTAACCATAGTTCGGCGTGTCCCTTCACTCTTCCCCAGGGCTCTGCTTTGGAATTCCTCTTTTGGTGGGACACCTGAGGTAACAAACCTGAAAGGAGTCCTCCCATCCCACAGATTGACGAAATACAATTGGGATCGGGCCAAATCCACAGAGAGGAAGATTCGTCCATGGCCCATGAGACCTCCCCAACATTCCACGGCCATCGCTGAAACAAAATCCAGAGACAAAAGCCTGAGCAAGCGCCTCAGACTCGCTCATTCTTCATATCCTGAAGAGTTCTTCTCATGGTTTGTAGATCAGGCGTGCCATACCTACGTCCCCAAACTTAAGCTGAGTTTGTGTTTTCAGTCTTCTGTCCTCAAAGTCCTGGGCCACACTCCCTCCAGGCTGGGGCCCCTGGAGCCACACATAAGGACTGCCCCCACCCAATCCATGGGAATTCTGCCCATTCCATTGTCAAAAATCGTACAAATTAGGAGAACCCTCCAAAGACCCTGAGGCCATCCCAATAGTGTAGGTCGCCCGGGACAAAAAAGGGCGGTTGATACCGGCTGAGCATCTACCTCCACTCATCTACCTCCACTCATACCAAGAAGATTGAACCAGACAGGACCCGAGGCCATTATCGGATCCATTGCTTTGGTTTACAGGCATGTCTCCTCAAAAGCCTGGATTCCAATACCAGCAGAGGGGATTTCCTGAGGCACCCATCAGAACAAATCTCGTCTCCACAAGGAAACTTGTGCATGGGTGCTATGCCAAAGCTTAGGAGAATACTTCAGGGTCCCGGTGCCACCTCCCCATTCCAAGGCCCTCATGGACACAAACACACGTTAGGACCCATCCTCTGGAAAGTGCATTTCAACTCAGCCACCCCGGTTGCTCCCGCAGATCCATTAGATCTAAACTGTCTTGTTGCTAGGAGCAATTGGAAGGCGAGGCGGACTTCCCAGGCATCCATCCTCGAACGGTGCTCTGGAGACATTCCATATGGGATGTCCTGGAGCTGTCCAACAGGTCTCAATTGTCCCGCAGAGGAATCCTTGAAGGGGGCATCCCACATCTCCCAACGTGGAAAACCTCCATGGCCTCGAGATTCCGCTCCCTTCATGAAGGGGCCGTCATGCACAGAAACTCCAACCTGAGCCAACGTCGGATCCTCGCCCTGACTTCAGATGCATGAGATATTGGTTCAGATCTGCAGGGGGTACCTGCCGTGCCCTCACCCTGAATCCGAAGTCTAGCTTGTGTTCTCAGACTTCCGTCCTCACTCTCCTGGCCCCGAAGCCCTCATGTTTGGCAATTCCGGACCGACAATGAAGCACTCTGCCTGCCCTCTAGAAAAAATATATTGCCTAATGAGCAGCCCAGGCAGCTTAAATGAAGATAAACCTACACGGCACTCGAATGTACCCAAATTATATAGTCTAACCTGGGCACTAATGCAGTGTCTGACACAACCTGAGCCCGGACCTGCTGACCAACACCTAGACAGCTGACAGCACGCTGAGCACATCAGACCCGCCATGGCCTTGGTCATCATCTCTTCCCTACCTCAGTTTTCAGGCTTCAGAACCTAGACCTTATCTCCAATCACTGCCCACGGGTGACTGTGATGCAGAAATCAGAACTCTTCCTGACCCATGGCAAGAAACCTTGTGGTTGGCATGTTGTCCAACGTTCAGTGTAGGAGAAAACAGCATTCACCCTTAGGCCCCGCCCATTCTTGAGTGCGACGAGAGCATAAACACGCATTGTGACCTCAGCGTGAGTCCTGTCCTCTAGTAAGTCCTCTCAGTGGCTGGACCATTAGATGTCATAATGGGCTTGACATGTCCCTAGTCCCCAATTTTTAACCAGATTTCTGGTTGTCCAGTCGCCCCACCCCAGGGCTCTCCTCTGGAATCCCTCATTTGGTGGGACATCGGAGGTTGAAAAACAAAATGAAACAAATCGACAACAACAACAAAAAAATGGACTTCTTCCATTCCCAGAATGGCCCCAAACTCTTTGGACGGGACCAAACCCCCAGAGAGTAAGACTCGTCCATTTCCCATGAAGTCACCCGGCAATTTCACGACCATGAGTGACACGATATCCAGAGACAAAAACTTGAGCAAGAGCCTCACACTCGCCCTTTTTTCATATCCCGAAGTGTTCTCCTCATGGTCTGTAGATCAGTCCTGCCATACCTATGACCCAAAACATAAGCCGAGTTTGTGTTTTCAGACAACTGTCCAAACAGCTCTGGCCTACACACCCTACAGGCTCAGGTCCCTGGAGCCAAACCTGAGGACTGTACTTGCCCTCTCCAAGGGAATTGTATGTGCCCATTCCAATGGCCACAACCCTACTAGTAGGTTAACCTCCAAAGTCCCTGAGGCCATCCCAAGAGTTGTGGCTTCCCAGGACAAACAGGGGCAATCTGAGCCCATCTGAGCACCTACCTGCACGCAGACCCGTAGACTGATGTCCCCAGAGGTAAAAAGGAACGAACAGGCCCCTAGGCACTAATCGGATACATTGCTTTGGTTTCCAGGCATCTCTCCTCAGAGGCCTGGATATCAATACCAGCATATGGCTGTTTCTTGACTCACCCATCAGAACAAATCTCATCTACACATGGGAATCATGCACGTTGGAGCTGTGTCAAAGCCTCTGTTTAGGAGAACCCTTCAGGGCCCCAGGGCCACCGCTTCATTCCAAGGTCTCCATAGACACAAAATCATATTAGTACACATCCACAGGAGAGTCCATTTCAACTCAGCCTCCTCGGTTGCCCCCCACATCCAGCAGATCTAACCTGTCTTGTTGCTTGGAGACCATTGGAATGCGAGGTGGGCTACCCAGCCATCCATCCTTAGAACCCTGCTCGGAATCGTTGGCCTGGAGCCAACCAACAGGTCTCAATTGTCCTGCAGAAGAATCTTTGCAGTTTGGAGCTTCTCACAACTCCCATCGTGGGAAAACCCCCATGTCCTCGTGATCCAACCCCCTTCAAGAAAGGGCCATCAGGGCAGAAAGTCCAACCTGAGCGATCGTCTGATCCTTGCCCTGACTTCAGATGCATGAGATCTCGATTGAGGTCTGTTGACTGTGCCTGCCATATCCTCACCCAGAAACCTAGGCCTAGCTTGGGTTCTCAGACTCCGTCCTCAGACTACTGGCCCACAAGCCCTCCAGTTTGGCAATCCAGAACTACAATGCCGCACTATGCCTGCCCTACAGAAGTAAAATATTGCCCTCAGGGCTACCCCGAAACCCCAAATGAGGATCAACCTGCAGGCCATTCGGCTGTACCCCAAATATATAGGCTGACCTGGGCACTATTTCCCCTTCTGACCCAGCCTGAGCCTGGACCTCCTGGTCCCACCCAGACAGCTGGCCGCACACTGAGCACATCGGACCCGCCATGGCCTTAGGTCGTCATCTCTTCCCAACTGCGGTTTTCAGGCTCCAGAAACTAGACCTTATCTCCAACCACTGCCCAGGGTTGAAAATGATGCAGAAATCAGAACTCTTTCCCCATGGCAAGAAACCTTGTGCTTGGCATGTTGTCCAACGTTCAGTGTAGTTGAAACAAGCGTGGCCCATGAGGACCAGCCCATGCTTGCGGGCCACATTGGTCACAAACACACATTGTGACCCTCAGCCTGAGCCCAGTCCTCAGGTAAGGCCTCTCAGGGCCTATATGAAGAGACAGCATATTGGGCTTGCCATGCCCCTAGGCCCCAATTTTTAACCATAGTTCGGGTTGTCCCTTCACTCTTCCCCAGGGCTCTGCTTTGGAATTCCTCTTTTGGTGGGACACCTGAGGTAACAAACCTGAAAGGAGTCCTCCCATCCCACAGATTGACGAAAAACAATTGGGATCGGGCCAAATCCACAGAGAGGAAGATTCGTCCATGGCCCATGAGACCTCCCCAACATTCCACGGCCATCGCTGAAACAAAATCCAGAGACAAAAGCCTGAGCAAGCGCCTCAGACTCGCTCATTCTTCATATCCTGAAGAGTTCTTCTCATGGTTTGTAGATCGGGCGTGCCATACCTACGTCCCCAAACTTAAGCTGAGTTTGTGTTTTCAGTCTTCTGTCCTCAAAGTCCTGGGCCACACTCCCTCCAGGCTGGGGCCCCTGGAGCCACACATTAAGACTGCCCCCACCCAATCCATGGGAATTCTGCCCATTCCATTCTCAAAAATCGTACAAATTAGGAGAACCCTCCAAAGTCCCTGAGGCCATCCCAATAGTGTAGGTCGCCCGGGACAAAAAAGGGCGGTTGATACCAGCTGAGCATCTACCTCCACTCATCTACCTCCACTCATACCAAGAAGATTGAACCAGACAGGACCCGAGGCCATTATCGGATCCATTGCTTTGGTTTACAGGCATGTCTCCTCAAAAGCCTGGATTCCAATACCAGCAGAGGGGATTTCCTGAGGCACCCATCAGAACAAATCTCGTCTCCACAAGGAAACTTGTGCATGGGAGCTATGCCAAAGCTTAGGAGAATACTTCAGGGTCCCGGTGCCACCTCCCCATTCCAAGGCCCTCATGGACACAAACACACGTTAGGACCCATCCTCTGGAAAGTGCATTTCAACTCAGCCACCCCGGTTGCTCCCGCAGATCCATTAGATCTAAACTGTCTTGTTGCTAGGAGACAATTGGAAGGCGAGGCAGACTTCCCAGGCATCCATCCTTGAACGGTGCTCTGGAGTCATTCCATATGGGATGTCCTGGAGCTGTCCAACAGGTCTCAATTGTCCCGCAGAAGGAATCCTTGAAGGGGGCATCCCACATCTCCCAACGTGGAAAACCTCCATGGCCTCGAGATTCCGCTCCCTTCATGAAGGGGCCGTCATGCACAGAAACGCCAACCTGAGCCAACGTCGGATCCTCGCCCTGACATCAGATGCATGAGATATTGGTTCAGATCTGCAGGGGGTACCTGCCGTGCCCTCACCCTGAATCCGAAGTCTAGCTTGTGTTCTCAGACTTCCGTCCTCACTCTCCTGGCCCCGAAGCCCTCAAGTTTGGCAATTCCGGACCGACAATGAAGCACTCTGCCTGCCCTCTAGAAAAAATATATTGCCTAATGAGCAGCCCAGGCAGCTTAAATGAAGATAAACCTACACGGCACTCGAATGTACCCAAATTATATAGTCTAACCTGGGCACTAATGCAGTGTCTGACACAACCTGAGCCCGGACCTGCTGACCAACACCCAGACAGCTGACCGCACGCTGAGCACATCAGACCCGCCATGGCCTTAGGTCATCATCTCTTCCCTACCTCAGTTTTCAGGCTTCAGAACCTAGACCTTATCTCCAATCACTGCCCACGGGTGACTGTGATGCAGAAATCAGAACTCTTCCTGACCCATGGCAAGAAACCTTGTGGTTGGCATGTTGTCCAACGTTCAGTGTAGGAGAAACCAGCATTCTCCCTGAGGCCGCGCCCATTCTTGAGTGCGAGGAGAGCATAAACACGCATTGTGACCTCAGCGTGAGTCCTGTCCTCTAGTAAGTCCTCTCAGTGGCTGGTCCATTAGATGTCATAATGGGCTTGACATGTCCCTAGTCCCCAATTTTTAACCAGATTTCTGGTTGTCCAGTCGCCCCACCCCAGGGCTCTCCTCTGGAATCCCTCATTTGGCGGGACATCTGAGGTTGAAAAACAAAATGAAACAAATCGACAACAACAACAAAAAAACGGACTTCTTCCATCCCCAGAATGACCCCAAACTCTTTGGATGGGACCGAACCCCCAGAGAGTAAGACTCGTCCATTTCCCATGAAGTCACCCGGCAATTTCACGACCATGAGTGACACGATATCCAGAGACAAAACTTGAGCAAGAGCCTCACACTCGCCCTTTTTTCATATCCCGAAGTGTTCTCCTCATGGTCTGTAGATCAGTCCTGCCATACCTATGACCCAAATCATAAGCCGAGTTTGTGTTTTCAGACAACTGTCCAAACAGCTCTGGCCTACACACCCTACAGGCTCAGGGCCCTGGAGCCAAACCTGAGGACTGTACTTGCCCTCTCCAAGGGAATTGTATGTGCCCATTCCAATGGCCACAACCCTACTAATAGGATAACCTCCAAAGTCCCTGAGGCCATCCCAAGAGTTGTGGCTTCCCAGGACAAACAGGGGCAATCTGAGCCCATCTGAGCACCTACCTGCACTCAGACCCGTAGACTGATGTCCCCAGAGGTAAAAAGGAACGAACAGGCCCCTAGGCACTAATCGGATCCTTTGCTTTGGTTTCCAGGCATCTCTCCTCAGAGGCCTGGATTTCAATACCAGCATATGGCTGTTTCTTGACTCACCCATCAGAACAAATCTCATCTACACATGGGAAACATGCACGTTGGAGCTGTGTCAAAGCCTCTGTTTAGGAGAACCCTTCAGGGCCCCAGGGCCACCGCTTCATTCCAAGGTCTCCATAGACACAAAAACATATTAGGACACATCCACAGGAGAGTCCATTTCAACTCAGCCTCCTCGGTTGCCCCCCACATCCAGCAGATCTAACCTGTCTTGTTGCTTGGAGACAATTGGAATGCGAGGTGGGCTACCCAGCCATCCGTCCTTAGAACCCTGCTCGGAATCGTTGGCCTGGAGCCAACCAACAGGTCTCAATTGTCCTGCAGAAGAATCTTTGCAGTTTGGAGCTTCTCACAACTCCCATCGTGGGAAAACCCCCATGTCCTCGTGATCCAACCCCCTTCAAGAAAGGGCCATCAGGGCAGAAAGTCCAACCTGAGCGATCGTCTGATCCTTGCCCAGACTTCAGATGCACGAGATCTCGATTGAGGTCTGTTGACTGTGCCTGCCATATCCTCACCCAGAAACCTAGGCCTAGCTTGGGTTCTCAGACTCCGTCCTCAGACTACTGGCCCACAAGCCCTCCAGTTTGGCAATCCAGAACTACAATGCCGCACTCTGCCTGCCCTACAGAAGTAAAATATTGCCCTCAGGGCTACCCCGAAACCCCAAATGAGGATCAACCTGCAGGCCATTCGGCTGTACCCCAAATATATAGGCTGACCTGGGCACTATTTCCCCTTCTGACCCAGCCTGAGCCTGGACCTCCTGGTCCCACCCAGACAGCTGGCCGCACACTGAGCACATCGGACCCGCCATGGCCTTAGGTCGTCATCTCTTCCCAACTGCGGTTTTCAGGCTCCAGAACCTAGACCTTATCTCCAACCACTGCCCAGGGTTGAAAATGATGCAGAAATCAGAACTCTTTCCCCATGGCAAGAAACCTTGTGGTTGGCATGTTGTCCAACGATCAGTGTAGTTGAAACAAGCGTGGCCCATGAGGACCAGCCCATGCTTGCGGGCCACATTGGTCACAAACACACATTGTGACCCTCAGCCTGAGCCCGTCCTCAGGTAAGGCCTCTCAGGGCCTATATGAAGAGACAGCATATTGGGCTTGCCATGCCCCTAGGCCCCAATTTTTAACCATAGTTCGGCGTGTCCCTTCACTCTTCCCCAGGGCTCTGCTTTGGAATTCCTCTTTTGGTGGGACACCTGAGGTAACAAACCTGAAAGGAGTCCTCCCATCCCACAGATTGACGAAAAACAATTGGGATCGGGCCAAATCCACAGAGAGGAAGATTCGTCCATGGCCCATGAGACCTCCCCAACATTCCACGGCCATCGCTGAAACAAAATCCAGAGACAAAAGCCTGAGCAAGCGCCTCAGACTCGCTCATTCTTCATATCCTGAAGAGTTCTTCTCATGGTTTGTAGATCGGGCGTGCCATACCTACGTCCCCAAACTTAAGCTGAGTTTGTGTTTTCAGTCTTCTGTCCTCAAAGTCCTGGGCCACACTCCCTCCAGGCTGGGGCCCCTGGAGCCACACATTAGGACTGCCCCCACCCAATCCATGGGAATTCTGCCCATTCCATTGTCAAAAATCGTACAAATTAGGAGAACCCTCCAAAGACCCTGAGGCCATCCCAATAGTGTAGGTCGCCCGGGACAAAAAAGTGCGGTTGATACCGGCTGAGCATCTACCTCCACTCATCTACCTCCACTCATACCAAGAAGATTGAACCAGACAGGACCCGAGGCCATTATCGGATCCATTGCTTTGGTTTACAGGCATGTCTCCTCAAAAGCCTGGATTCCAATACCAGCAGAGGGGATTTCCTGAGGCACCCATCAGAACAAATCTCGTCTCCACAAGGAAACTTGTGCATGGGTGCTATGCCAAAGCTTAGGAGAATACTTCAGGGTCCCGGTGCCACCTCCCCATTCCAAGGCCCTCATGGACACAAACACACGTTAGGAACCATCCTCTGGAAAGTGCATTTCAACTCAGCCACCCCGGTTGCTCCCGCAGATCCATTAGATCTAAACTGTCTTGTTGCTAGGAGCAATTGGAAGGCGAGGCGGACTTCCCAGGCATCCATCCTCGAACGGTGCTCTGGAGACATTCCATATGGGATGTCCTGGAGCTGTCTAACAGGTCTCAATTGTCCCGCAGAGGAATCCTTGAAGGGGGCATCCCACATCTCCCAACGTGGAAAACCTCCATGGCCTCGAGATTCCGCTCCCTTTATGAAGGGGCCGTCATGCACAGAAACGCCAACCTGAGCCAACGTCGGATCCTCGCCCTGACTTCAGATGCATGAGATATTGGTTCAGATCTGCAGGGGGTACCTGCCGTGCCCTCACCCTAAATCCGAAGTCTAGATTGTGTTCTCAGACTTCCGTCCTCACTCTCCTGGCCCCGAAGCCCTCAAGTTTGGCAATTCCGGACCGACAATGAAGCACTCTGCCTGCCCTCTAGAAAAAATATATTGCCTAATGAGCAGCCCAGGCAGCTTAAATGAAGATAAACCTACACGGCACTCGAATGTACCCAAATTATATAGTCTAACCTGGGCACTAATGCAGTGTCTGACACAACCTGAGCCCGGACCTGCTGACCAACACCCAGACAGCTGACCGCACGCTGAGCACATCAGACCCGCCATGGCCTTAGGTCATCATCTCTTCCCTACCTCAGTTTTCAGGCTTCAGAACCTAGACCTTATCTCCAATCACTGCCCACGGGTGACTGTGATGCAGAAATCAGAACTCTTCCTGACCCATGGCAAGAAACCTTGTGGTTGGCATGTTGTCCAACGTTCAGTGTAGGAGAAACCAGCATTCTCCCTGAGGCCGCGCCCATTCTTGAGTGCGAGGAGAGCATAAACACGCATTGTGACCTCAGCGTGAGTCCTGTCCTCTAGTAAGTCCTCTCAGTGGCTGGTCCATTAGATGTCATAATGGGCTTGACATGTCCCTAGTCCCCAATTTTTAACCAGATTTCTGGTTGTCCAGTCGCCCCACCCCAGGGCTCTCCTCTGGAATCCCTCATTTGGTGGGACATCTGAGGTTAAAAAACAAAATGAAACAAATCGACAACAACAACAAAAAAACGGACTTCTTCCATTCCCAGAATGGCCCCAAACTCTTTGGACGGGACCAAACCCCCAGAGAGTAAGACTCGTCCATTTCCCATGAAGTCACCCGGCAATTTCACGACCATGAGTGACACGATATCCAGAGACAAAACTTGAGCAAGAGCCTCACACTCGCCCTTTTTTCATATCCCGAAGTGTTCTCCTCATGGTCTGTAGATCAGTCCTGCCATACCTATGACCCAAAACATAAGCCGAGTTTGTGTTTTCAGACAACTGTCCAAACAGCTCTGGCCTACACACCCTACAGGCTCAGGGCCCTGGAGCCAAACCTGAGGACTGTACTTGCCCTCTCCAAGGGAATTGTATGTGCCCATTCCAATGGCCACAACCCTACTAATAGGATAACCTCCAAAGTCCCTGAGGCCATCCCAAGAGTTGTGGCTTCCCAGGACAAACAGGGGCAATCTGAGCCCATCTGAGCACCTACCTGCACTCAGACCCGTAGACTGATGTCCCCAGAGGTAAAAAGGAACGAACAGGCCCCTAGGCACTAATCGGATCCATTGCTTTGGTTTCCAGGCATCTCTCCTCAGAGGCCTGGATTTCAATACCAGCATATGGCTGTTTCTTGACTCACCCATCAGAACAAATCTCATCTACACATGGGAAACATGCACGTTGGAGCTGTGTCAAAGCCTCTGTTTAGGAGAACCCTTCAGGGCCCCAGGGCCACCGCTTCATTCCAAGGTCTCCATAGACACAAAAACATATTAGGACACATCCACAGGAGAGTCCATTTCAACTCAGCCTCCTCGGTTGCCCCCCACATCCAGCAGATCTAACCTGTCTTGTTGCTTGGAGACCATTGGAATGCGAGGTGGGCTACCCAGCCATCCATCCTTAGAACCCTGCTTGGAATCGTTGGCCTGGAGCCAACCAACAGGTCTCAATTGTCCTGCAGAAGAATCTTTGCAGTTTGGAGCTTCTCACAACTCCCATCGTGGGAAAACCCCCATGTCCTCGTGATCCAACCCCCTTCAAGAAAGGGCCATCAGGGCAGAAAGCCCAACCTGAGCGATCCTCTGATCCTTGCCCTGACTTCAGATGCACGATATCTCGATTGAGGTCTGTTGACTGTGCCTGCCATATCCTAACCCAGAAACCTAGGCCTAGCTTGGGTTCTCAGACTCCGTCCTCAGACTACTGGCCCACAAGCCCTCCAGTTTGGCAATCCAGAACTACAATGCCGCACTCTGCCTGCCCTACAGAAGTAAAATATTGCCCTCAGGGCTACCCCGAAACCCCTAATGAGGATCAACCTGCAGGCCATTCGCCTGTACCCCAAACATATAGGATGACCTGGGCACTATTTCCCCTTCTGACCCAGCCTGAGCCTGGACCTCCTGGTCCCACCCAGACAGCAGGCCGCACACTGAGCACATCGGACCCGCCATGGCCTTAGGTCGTCATCTCTTCCCAACTGCGGTTTTCAGGCTCCAGAACCTAGACCTTATCTCCAACCACTGCCCAGGGTTGAAAATGATGCAGAAATCAGAACTCTTTCCCCATGGCAGGAAACCTTGTGGTTGGCATGTTGTCCAACGTTCAGTGTAGTTGAAACAAGCGTGGCCCATGAGGCCCAGCCCATGCTTGCGGGCCACATTGGTCACAAACACACATTGTGACCCTCAGCCTGAGCCCAGTCCTCAGGTAAGGCCTCTCAAGGCCTATATGAAGAGACAGCATATTGGGCTTGCCATGCCCCTAGGCCCCAATTTTTAACCATAGTTCGGGTTGTCCCTTCACTCTTCCCCAGGGCTCTGCTTTGGAATTCCTCTTTTGGTGGGACACCTGAGGTAACAAACCTGAAAGGAGTCCTCCCATCCCACAGATTGACGAAAAACAATTGGGATCGGGCCAAATCCACAGAGAGGAAGATTCGTCCATGGCCCATGAGACCTCCCCAACATTCCACGGCCATCGCTGAAACAAAATCCAGAGACAAAAGCCTGAGCAAGCGCCTCAGACTCGCTCATTCTTCATATCCTGAAGAGTTCTTCTCATGGTTTGTAGATCGGGCGTGCCATACCTACGTCCCCAAACTTAAGCTGAGTTTGTGTTTTCAGTCTTCTGTCCTCAAAGTCCTGGGCCACACTCCCTCCAGGCTGGGGCCCCTGGAGCCACACATTAGGACTGCCCCCACCCAATCCATGGGAATTCTGCCCATTCCATTGTCAAAAATCGTACAAATTAGGAGAACCCTCCAAAGTTTCTGAGGCCATCCCAATAGTGTAGGTCTCACAGGACAAAAAAAGGGCCGTTGATACCGGCTGAGCATCTACCTCCACTCATCTACCTCCACTCATACCAAGAAGATTGAACCAGACAGGACCCGAGGCCATTATCGGATCCATTGCTTTGGTTTACAGGCATGTCTCCTCAAAAGCCTGCATTCCAATACCAGCAGAGGGGATTTCCTGAGGCACCCATCAGAACAAATCTCGTCTCCACAAGGAAACTTGTGCATGGGAGCTATGCCAAAGCTTAGGAGAATACTTCAGGTTCCCGGTGCCACCTCCCCATTCCAAGGCCCTCATGGACACAAACACACGTTAGGACCCATCCTCTGGAAAGTGCATTTCAACTCAGCCACCCCGGTTGCTCCCGCAGATCCATTAGATCTAAACTGTCTTGTTGCTAGGAGACAATTGGAAGGCGAGGCAGACTTCCCAGGCATCCATCCTCGAACGGTGCTCTGGAGTCATTCCATATGGGATGTCCTGGAGCTGTCCAGCAGGTCTCAATTGTCCTGCAGAAGGAATCCTTGAAGGGGGCATCCCACATCTCCCAACGTGGAAAACCTCCATGGCCTCGAGATTCCGCTCCCTTCATGAAGGGGCCGTCATGCACAGAAACTCCAACCTGAGCCAACGTCGGATCCTCGCCCTGACTTCAGATGCATGAGATATTGGTTCAGATCTGCAGGGGGTACCTGCCGTGCCCTCACCCTGAATCCGAAGTCTAGCTTGTGTTCTCAGACTTCCGTCCTCACTCTCCTGGCCCCGAAGCCCTCAAGTTTGGCAGTTCCGGACCGACAATGAAGCACTCTGCCTGCCCTCTAGAAAAAATATATTGCCTAATGAGCAGCCCAGGCAGCCTAAATGAAGATAAACCTACACGGCACTCGAATGTACCCAAATTATATAGTCTAACCTGGGCACTAATGCAGTGTCTGACACAACCTGAGCCCGGACCTGCTGACCAAAACCCAGACAGCTGACCGCACGCTGAGCACATCAGACCCGCCATGGCCTTAGGTCATCATCTCTTCCCTACCTCAGTTTTCAGGCTTCAGAACCTAGACCTTATCTCCAATCACTGCCCACGGGTGACTGTGATGCAGAAATCAGAACTCTTCCTGACCCATGGCAAGAAACCTTGTGGTTGGCATGTTGTCCAACGTTCAGTGTAGGAGAAACCAGCATTCACCCTGAGGCCACGCCCATTCTTGAGTGCGACGAGAACATAAACACGCATTGTGACCTCAGCGTGAGTCCTGTCCTCTAGTAAGTCCTCTCAGTGGCTGGACCATTAGATGTCATAATGGGCTTGACATGTCCCTAGTCCCCAATTTTTAACCAGATTTCTGGTTGTCCAGTCGCCCCACCCCAGGGCTCTACTCTGGAATCCCTCATTTGGTGGGACATCGGAGGTTGAAAAACAAAATGAAACAAATCGACAACAACAACAAAAAAACGGACTTCTTCCATCCCCAGAGTGACCCCAAACTCTTTGGACGGGACCGAACCCCCAGAGAGTAAGACTCGTCCATTTCCCATGAAGTCACCCGGCAATTTCACGACCATGAGTGACACGATATCCAGAGACAAAAACTTGAGCAAGAGCCTCACACTCGCCCTTTTTTCATATCCCGAAGTGTTCTCCTCATGGTCTGTAGATCAGTCCTGCCATACCTATGACCCAAAACATAAGCCGAGTTTGTGTTTTCAGACAACTGTCCAAACAGCTCTGGCCTACACACCCTACAGGCCTAGGGCCCTGGAGCCAAACCTGAGGACTGTACTTGCCCTCACCAAGGGAATTGTATGTGCCCATTCCAATGGCCACAACCCTACTAGTAGGATAACCTCCAAAGTCCCTGAGGCCATCCCAAGAGTTGTGGCTTCCCAGGACAAACAGGGGCAATCTGAGCCCATCTGAGCACCTACCTGCACTCAGACCCGTAGACTGATGTCCCCAGAGGTAAAAAGGAACGAACAGGCCCCTAGGCACTAATCGGATCCATTGCTTTGGTTTCCAGGCTTCTCTCCTCAGAGGCCTGGATTTCAATACCAGCATATGGCTGTTTCTTGACTCACCCATCAGAACAAATCTCATCTACACATGGGAAACATGCACGTTGGAGCTGTGTCAAAGCCTCTGTTTAGGAGAACCCTTCAGGGCCCCAGGGCCACCGCTTCATTCCAAGGTCTCCATAGACACAAAAACATATTAGGACACATCCACAGGAGAGTCCATTTCAACTCAGCCTCCTCGGTTGCCCCCCACATCCAGCAGATCTAACCTGTCTTGTTGCTTGGAGACCATTGGAATGCGAGGTGGGCTACCCAGCCATCCATCCTTAGAACCCTGCTCGGAATCGTTGGCCTGGAGCCAACCAACAGGTCTCAATTGTCCTGCAGAAGAATCTTTGCAGTTTGGAGCTTCTCACAACTCCCATCGTGGGAAAACCCCCATGTCCTCGTGATCCAACCCCCTTCAAGAAAGGGCCATCAGGGCAGAAAGTCCAACCTGAGCGATCGTCTGATCCTTGCCCTGACTTCAGATGCACGAGATCTCGATTGAGGTCTGTTGACTGTGCCTGCCATATCCTCACCCAGAAACCTAGGCCTAGCTTGGGTTCTCAGACTCCGTCCTCAGACTACTGGCCCACAAGCCCTCCAGTTTGGCAAACCAGAACTACAATGCCGCACTCTGCTTGCCCTACAGAAGTAAAATATTACCCTCAGGGCTACCCAAAAACCCCAAATGAGGATCAACCTGCAGGCCATTCGGCTGTACCCCAAACATATAGGCTGACCTGGGCACTATTTCCCCTTCTGACACAGCCTGAGCCTGGACCTCCTGGTCCCACCCAGACAGCTGGCCGCACACTGAGCACATCGGACCCGCCATGGCCTTAGGTCGTCATCTCTTCCCAACTGCGGTTTTCAGGCTCCAGAACCTAGACCTTATCTCCAACCACTGCCCAGGGTTGAAAATGATGCAGAAATCAGAACTCTTTCCCCATGGCAAGAAACCTTGTGGTTGGCATGTTGTCCAACGTTCAGTGTAGTTGAAACAAGCGTGGCCCATGAGGCCCAGCCCATGCTTGCGGGGCACATTGGTCACAAACACACATTGTGACCCTCAGCCTGAGCCCAGTCCTCAGGTAAGGCCTAACAGGGCCTATATGAAGAGACAGCATATTGGGCTTGCCATGCCCCTAGGCCCCAATTTTTAACCATAGTTCGGGGTGTCCCTTCACTCTTCCCCAGGGCTCTGCTTTGGAAATCCTCTTTTGGTGGGACACCTGAGATAACAAACCTGAAAGGAGTCCTCCCATCCCACAGATTGACGAAAAACAATTGGGATCGGGCCAAATCCACAGAGAGGAAGATTCGTCCATGGCCCATGAGACCTCCCCAACATTCCACGGCCATCGCTGAAACAAAATCCAGAGACAAAAGCCTGAGCAAGCGCCTCAGACTCGCTCATTCTTCATATCCTGAAGAGTTCTTCTCATGGTTTGTAGATCGGGCATGCCATACCTACGTCCCCAAACTTAAGCTGAGTTTGTGTTTTCAGTCTTCTGTCCTCAAAGTCCTGGGCCACACTCCCTCCAGGCTGGGGCCCCTGGCGCCACACATTAGGACTTCCCCCACCCAATCCATGGGAATTCTGCCCATTCCATTGTCAAAAATCGTACAAATTAGGAGAACCCTCCAAAGTCCCTGAGGCCATCCCAATAGTGTAGGTCGCCCGGGACAAAAAAGGGCGGTTGATACCGGCTGAGCATCTACCTCCACTCATCTACCTCCACTCATACCAAGAAGATTGAACCAGACAGGACCCGAGGCCATTATCGGATCCATTGCTTTGGTTTACAGGCATGTCTCCTCAAAAGCCTGGATGCCAATACCAGCAGAGGGGATTTCCTGAGGCACCCATCAGAACAAATCTCGTCTCCACAAGGAAACTTGTACATGGGTGCTATGCCAAAGCTTAGGAGAATACTTCAGGGTCCCGGTGCCACCTCCCCATTCCAAGGCCCTCATGGACACAAACACACGTTAGGACCCATCCTCTGGAAAGTGCATTTCAACTCAGCCACCCCGGTTGCTCCCGCAGATCCATTAGATCTAAACTGTCTTGTTGCTAGGAGACAATTGGAAGGCGAGGCAGACTTCCCAGGCATCCATCCTCGAACGGTGCTCTGGAGTCATTCCAAATGGGATGTCCTGGGGCTGTCCAACAGGTCTCAATTGTCCCGCAGAAGGAATCCTTGAAGGGGGCATCCCACATCTCCCAACGTGGAAAACCTCCATGGCCTCGAGATTCCGCTCCCTTCATGAAGGGGCCGTCATGCACAGAAACTCCAACCTGAGCCAACGTCGGATCCTCGCCCTGACTTCAGATGCATGAGATATTGGTTCAGATCTGCAGGGGGTACCTGCCGTGCCCTCACCCTGAATCCGAAGTCTAGCTTGTCTTCTCAGACTTCCGTCCTCACTCTCCTGGCCCCGAAGCCCTCATGTTTGGCAATTCCGGACCGACAATGAAGCACTCTGCCTGCCCTCTAGAAAAAATATATTGCCTAATGAGCAGCCCAGGCAGCCTAAATGAAGATAAACCTACACGGCACTCGAATGTACCCAAATTATATAGTCTAACCTGGGCACTAATGCAGTGTCTGACACAACCTAAGCCCGGACTTGCTGACCAACACCCAGACACCTGACCGCACGTTGAGCACATCAGACCCGCCATGGCCTTAGGTCATCATCTCTTCCCTACCTCAGTTTTCAGGCTTCAGAACCTAGACCTTATCTCCAATCACTGCCCACGGGTGACTGTGATGCAGAAATCAGAACTCTTCCTGACCCATGGCAAGAAACCTTGTGGTTGGCATGTTGTCCAACGTTCAGTGTAGGAGAAACCAGCATTCTCCCTGAGGCCCCGCCCATTCTTGAGTGCGACGAGAGCATAAACACGCATTGTGACCTCAGCGTGAGTCCTGTCCTCTAGTAAGTCCTCTCAGTGGCTGGACCATTAGATGTCATAATGGGCTTGACATGTCCCTAGTCCCCAATTTTTAACCAGATTTCTGGTTGTCCAGTCGCCCCACTCCTGGGCTCTCCTCTGGAATCCCTCATTTGGTGGGACATCGGAGGTTGAAAAACAAAATGAAACAAATCGACAACAACAACAAAAAAACGGACTTCTTCCATCCCCAGAATGACCCCAAACTCTTTGGCCGGGACCGAACCCCCAGAGAGTAAGACTCGTCCATTTCCCATGAAGTCACCCGGCAAATTCACGACCATGAGTGACACGATATCCAGAGACAAAAACTTGAGCAAGAGCCTCACACTCGCCCTTTTTTCATATCCCGAAGTGTTCTCCTCATGGTCTGTAGATCAGTCCTGCCATACCTATGACACAAAACATAAGCCGAGTTTGTGTTTTCAGACAACTGTCCAAACAGCTCTGGCCTACACACCCTACAGGCTCAGGGCCCTGGAGCCAAACCTGAGGACTGTACTTGCCCTCTCCAAGGGAATTGTATGTGCCCATTCCAATGGCAACAACCCTACTAGTAGGATAACCTCCAAAGTCCCTGAGGCCATCCCAATAGTTGTGGCTTCCCAGGACAAAAAGGGGCAATCTGAGCCCATCTGAGCACCTACCTGCACTCAGACCCGTAGACTGATGTCCCCAGAGGTAAAAAGGAACGAACAGGCCCCTAGGCACTAATCGGATCCATTGCTTTGGTTTCCAGGCATCTCTCCTCAGAGGCCTGGATTTCAATACCAGCATATGGCTGTTTCTTGACTCACCCATCAGAACAAATCTCATCTACACATGGGAAACATGCACGTTGGAGCTGTGTCAAAGCCTCTGTTTAGGAGAACCCTTCAGGGCCCCAGGGCCACCGCTTCATTCCAAGGTCTCCATAGACACAAAAACATATTAGGACACATCCACAGGAGAGTCCATTTAAACTCAGCCTCCTCGGTTGCCCCCCACATCCAGCAGATCTAACCTGTCTTTTTGCTTGGAGACAATTGGAATGCGAGGTGGGCTACCCAGCCATCCATCCTTAGAACCCTGCTCGGAATCGTTGGCCTGGAGCCAACCAACAGGTCTCAATTGTCCTGCAGAAGAATCTTTGCAGTTTGGAGCTTCTCACAACTCCCATCGTGGGAAAACCCCCATGTCCTCGTGATCCAACCCCCTTCAAGAAAGGGCCATCAGGGCAGAAAGTCCAACCTGAGCGATCGTCTGATCCTTGCCCTGACTTCAGATGCACGAGATCTCTATTGAGGTCTGTAGATTGTGCCTGCCATATCCTCACCCAGAAACCTAGGCCTATCTTGGGTTCTCAGACTCCGTCCTCAGACTACTGGCCCACAAGCCCTCCAGTTTGGCAATCCAGAACTACAATGCCGCACTCTGCCTGCCCTACAGAAGTAAAACATTGCCCTCAGGGCTACCCCGAAACCCCAAATGAGGATCAACCTGCACGCCATTCGGCTGTACCCCAAACATATAGGCTGACCTGGGCACTATTTCCCCTTCTGACCCAGCCTGAGCCTGGACCTCCTGGTCCCACCCAGACAGCTGGCCGCACACTGAGCACATCGGACCCGCCATGGCCTTAGGTCGTCATCTCTACCCAACTGCGGTTTTCATGCCCCAGAACTTAGACCTTATCTCCAACCACTGCCCAGGTTTGAAAATGATGCAGAAATCAGAACTCTTTCCCCATGGCAAGAAACCTTGTGCTTGGCATGTTGTCCAACGTTCAGTGTAGTTGAAACAAGCGTGGCCCATAAGGCCCAGCCCTTGCTTGCGGGCCACATTATTCACAAACACACATTGTGACCCTCAGGCTGAGCCCAGTCCTCAGGTAAGGCCTCTCAGGTCCTATATGAAGAGACAGCATATTGGGCTTGCCATGCCCCTAGGCCCCAATTTTTAACCATAGTTCGGGTTGTCCCTTCACTCTTCCCCAGGGCTCTGCTTTGGAATTCCTCTTTTGGTGGGACACCAGAGGTAACAAACCTGAAAGGAGTCCTCCCATCCCACAGATTGACGAAAAACAATTGGGATCGGGCCAAATCCACAGAGAGGAAGATTCGTCCATGGCCCATGAGACCTCCCCAACATTCCACGGCCATCGCTGAAACAAAATCCAGAGACAAAAGCCTGAGCAAGCGACTCAGACTCGCTCATTCTTCATATCCTGAAGAGTTCTTCTCATGGTTTGTAGATCGGGCGTGCCATACCTACGTCCCCAAACTTAAGCTGAGTTTGTGTTTTCAGTCTTCTGTCCTCAAAGTCCTGGGCCACACTCCCTCCAGGCTGGGGCCCCTGGAGCCACACATTAGGACTGACCCCACCAATCCATGGGAATTCTGCCCATTCCATTGTCAAAAATCGTACAAATTAGGAGAACCCTCCAAAGTCCCTGAGGCCATCCCAATAGTGTAGGTCGCCCGGGACAAAAAAGGGCGGTTGATACCGGCTGAGCATCTACCTCCACTCATCTACCTCCACTCATACCAAGAAGATTGAACCAGACAGGACCCGAGGCCATTATCGGATCCATTGCTTTGGTTTACAGGCATGTCTCCTCAAAAGCCTGGATTCCAATACCAGCAGAGGGGATTTCCTGAGGCACCCATCAGAACAAATCTCGTCTCCACAAGGAAACTTGTGCATGGGAGCTATGCCAAAGCTTAGGAGAATACTTCAGGGTCCCGGTGCACCCTCCCCATTCCAAGGCCCTCATGGACACAAACACACATTAGGACCCATCCTCTGGAAAGTGCATTTCAACACAGCCACCCCGGTTGCCCCCGCAGATCCAATAGATCTAAACTCTCTTGTTGCTAGGAGACAATCGGAAGGCGATGCGGACTTCCCAGGCATCCATCCTCGAACGGTGCTCTGGAGTCATTCCATATGGGATATCCTGGAGCTGTCCAACAGGTCTCAATTGTCCCGCAGAAGGAATCCTTGAAGGGGGCATCCCACATCTCCCAACGTGGAAAACCTCCATGGCCTCGAGTTTAAGCTCCCTTCATGAAGGGGCCGTCATGCACAGAAACTCCAACAAGAGCCAACGTCAGATCTTCGCCCTGACTTCAGATGCATGAGATATTGGTTCAGATCTGCAGGGGGTACCTGCCGTGCTCTCACCCTGAATCCGAAGTCTAGCTTGTGTTCTCAGACTTCCGTCCTCACTCTCCTGGCCCCGAAGCCCTCATGTTCGGCAATTCTGGACCGACAATGAAGCACTCTGCCTGCCCTCTAGAAAAAATATATTGCCTAATGAGCTGACCAGGCAGCTTAAATGAAGATAAACCTAGACGGCACTCGAAAGTACCCAAATTATATAGTCTAACCTGGGCACTAATGCACTGTCTGACACAACCTGAGCCCGGACCTGCTGACCAACACCCAGACAGCTGACCGCACCCTAAGCACATCAGACCCGCCCTGGCCTTAGGTCATCATCTCTTCCCTACCTCAGTTTTCAGGCTTCAGAACCTAGACCTTATCTCCAATCACTGCCTACGGGTGACTGTGATGCAGAAATCAGAACTCTTCCTGACCCATGGCAAGAAACCTTGTGGTTGGCATGTTGTCCAACGTTCAGTATAGGAGAAAACAGCATTCACCCTGAGGCCCCGCCCATTCTTGAGTGCGACGAGAGCATAAACACGCATTGTGACCTCAGCGTGAGTCCTGTCCTCTAGTAATTCCTCTCAGTGGCTGGACCATTAGATGTCATAATGGACTTGACATGTCCCTAGTCCCCAATTTTTAACCAGATTTCAGGTTGTCCAGTCGCCCCACCCCAGGGCTCTACTCTGGAATCCCTCATTTGGTGGGACATCTGAGGTTGAAAAACAAAATGAAACAAATCGACAAAAACAACAAAAAAACGGACTTCTTCCATCCCCAGAATGACCCCAAACTCTTTGGTCGGGACCGAACTCCCAGAGAGTAAGACTCGTCCATTTCCCATGAAGTCACCCAGCAATTCACGACCATGAGTGACACGATATCCAGAGACAAAAACTTGAGCAAGAGCCTCACACTCGCCCTTTTTTCATATCCCGAAGTGTTCTCCTCATGGTCTGTAGATCAGTCCTGCCGTACCTATGACCCAAAACATAAGCCGAGTTTGTGTTTTCAGACAACTGTCCAAACAGCTCTGGCCTACACACCCTACAGGCTCAGGGCCCTGGAGCCAAACCTGATGACTGTACTTGCCCTCTCCAAGGGAATTGTATGTGCCCATTCCAATGGCAACAACCCTACTAGTAGGATAACCTCCAAAGTCCCTGAGGCCATCCCAATAGTTGTGGCTTCCCAGGACAAACATGGGCAATCTGAGCCCATCTGAGCACCTACCTGCACTCAGACCCGTAGACTGTTGTCCCCAGAGGAAAAAAGGAACGAACAGGCCCCTAGGCACTAATCGGATCCATTGCTTTGGTTTCCAGGCATCTCTCCTCAGAGGCCTGGATTTCAATACCAGCATATGGCTGTTTCTTGACTCACCCATCAGAACAAATCTCATCTACACATGGGAAACATGCACGTTGGAGCTGTGTCAAAGCCTCTGTTTAGGAGAACCCTTCAGGGCCCCAGGGCCACCGCTTCATTCCAAGGTCTCCATAGACACAAAAACATATTAGGATACATCCACAGGAAAGTCCATTTCAACTCAGCCTTCTCGGTTGCCCCCCACATCCAGCAGATCTAACCTGTCTTGATGCTTGGAGACCATTGGAATGCGAGGTGGGCTACCCAGCCATCCGTCCTTAGAACCCTGCTCGGAATCGTTGGCCTGGAGCCAACCAACAGGTCTCAATTGTCCTGCAGAAGAATCTTTGCAGTTTGGAGCTTCTCACAACTCCCATCGTGGGAAAACCCCCATGTCCTCGTGATCCAACCCCCTTCAAGAAAGGGCCATCAGGGCAGAAAGTCCAACCTGAGCGATCGTCTGATCCTTGCCCTGACTTCAGATGCACGAGATCTCGATTGAGGTCTGTAGATTGTGCCTGCCATATCCTCACCCAGACACCTAGGCCTAGCTTGGGTTCTCAGACTCCGTCCTCAGACTACTGGCCCACAAGCCCTCCAGTTGGGCAATCCAGAACTACAATGCCGCACTCTGCCTGCCCTACAGAAGTAAAACATTGCCCTCAGGGCTACCCCGAAACCGCAAATGTGGATCAACCTGCACGCCATTCGGCTATACCCCAAACATATAGGCTGACCTGGGCACTATTTCCCCTTCTGACCCAGCCTGAGCCTGGACCTCCTGGTCCCACCCAGACAGCTGGCCGCACACTGAGCACTTCGGACCCGCCATGGCCTTAGGTCGTCATCTCTTCCCAAATGCGGTTTTCAGGCTCCAGAACCTAGACCTTATCTCCAACTACTGCCTAGGGTTGAAAATGATGCAGAAATCAGAACTCTTTCCCCATGGCAAGAAACCTTGTGGTTGGCATGTTGTCCAACGTTCAGTGTAGTTGAAACAAGCGTGGCCCATGAGGCCCAGCCCATGCTTGCGGGCCACATTGGTCACAAACACACATTGTGACCCTCAGCCTGAGCCCAGTCCTCAGGTAAGGCCTCTCAGGGCCTATATGAAGAGACAGCATATTGGGCTTGCCATGCCCCTAGGCCACAATTTTTAACCATAGTTCGGGTTGTCCCTTCACTCTTCCCCAGGGCTCTGCTTTGGAATTCCTCTTTTGTTGGGACACCTGAGGTAACAAACCTGAAAGGAGTCCTCCCATCCCACAGATTAACGAAAAACAATTGGGATCGGGCCAAATCCACAGAGAGGAAGATTCGTCCATGGCCCATGAGACCTCCCCAACATTCCACGGCCATCGCTGAAACAAAAGTCAGAGAAAAAAGCCTGAGCAAGCGCCTCAGACTCGCTCATTCTTCATATCCTGAAGAGTTCTTCTCATGGTTTGTAGATCGGGCGTGCCATACCTACGTCCCCAAACTTAATCTGAGTTTGTGTTTTCAGTCTTCTGTCCTCAAAGTCCTGGGCCACACTCCCTCCAGGCTGGGGCCCCTGGAGCCACACATTAGGACTGCCCCCACCCAATCCATGGGAATTCTGCCCATTCCATTGTCAAAAATCGTACAAATTAGGAGAACCCTCCAAAGTCCCTGAGGCCATCCCAATAGTGTAGGTCGCCCGGGACAAAAAAGGGCGGTTGATACTGTCTGAGCATCTACCTCCACTCATCTACCTCCACTCATACCAAGAAGATTGAACCAGACAGGACCCGAGGCCATTATCGGATCCATTGCTTTGGTTTACAGGCATGTCTCCTCAAAAGCCTGCATTCCAATACCAGCAGGGGGGATTTCCTGAGGCACCCATCAGAACAAATCTCGTCTCCACAAGGAAACTTGTGCATGGGAGCTATGCCAAAGCTTAGGAGAATACTTCAGGGTCCCGGTGCCACCTCCCCATTCCAAGGCCCTCATGGACACAAACACACGTTAGGACCCATTTTCTGGAAAGTGCATTTCAACTCAGCCACCCCGGTTGCTCCGGCAGATCCATTAGATCTAAACTGTCTTGTTGCTAGGAGACAATTGGAAGGCGAGGCGGACTTCCCAGGCATCCATCCTGGAACGGTCCTCTGGAGTCATTCCATATGGGATGTCCTGGAGCTGTCCAACATGTCTCAATTGTCCCGCAGAAGTAATCCTTAAAGGGGGCATCCCACATCTCCCAACGTGGAAAACCTCCATGGCCTTGAGATTCCGCTCCCTTTATGAAGGGGCCGTCATGCACAGAAACTCCAACCTGAGCCAACGTCGGATCCTCGCCCTGACTTCAGATGCATGAGATATTGGTTCAGATCTGCAGGGGGTACCTGCCGTGCCCTCACCCTGAATCCGAAGTCTAGCTTGTGTTCTCAGACTTCCGTCCTCACTCTCCTGACCCCGAAGCCCTCAAGTTTGGCAATTCCGGACCGACAATGAAGCACTCTGCCTGCCCTCTAGAAAAAATATATTGCCTAATGAGCAGCCCAGGCAGCTTAAATGAGGATAAACCTACACGGCACTCGAATGTACCCAAATTATATAGTCTAACCTGGGCACTAATGCACTGTCTGACACAACCTGAGCCCGGACCTGCTGACCAACACCCAGACAGCTGACCGCACGCTGAGCACATCAGACCCGCCATGGCCTTAGGTCATCATCTCTTCCCTACCTCAGTTTTCAGGCCTCAGAACCTAGACCTTATCTCCAATCACTGCCCACTGGTGACTGTGATGCAGAAATCAGAACTCTTCCTGACCCATGGCAAGAAACCTTGTGGTTGGCATGTTGTCCAACGTTCAGTGTAGGAGAAACCAGCATTCACCCTGAGGCCCCACCCATTCTTGAGTGCGACGAGAGCATAAACACGCATTGTGACCTCAGCGTGAGTCCTGTCCTCTAGTAAGTCCTCTCAGTGGCTGGACCATTAGATGTCATAATGGGCTTGACATGTCCGTAGGCCCCAATTTTTAACCAGATTTCTGGTTGTCCAGTCGCCCCACCCCAGGGCTCTACTCTGGAATCCCTCATTTGGTGGGACATCTGAGGTTGAAAAACAAAATGAAACAAATCGACAACAACAACAAAAAAACGGACTTCTTCCATCACCAGAATGACCCCAAACTCTTTGGACGGGACCGAACCCCCAGAGAGTAAGACTCGTCCATTTCCCATGAAGTCACCCGGCAATTTCACGACCATGAGTGACACGATATCCAGAGACAAAAACTTGAGCAAGAGCCTCACACTCGCCCTGTTTTCATATCCCGAAGTGTTCTCCTCATGGTCTGTAGATCAGTCCTGCCATACCTATGACCCAAAACATAAGCCGAGTTTGTGTTTTCAGACAACTGTCCAAACAGCTCTGGCCTACACACCCTACAGGCTCAGGGCCCTGGAGCCAAACCTGAGGACTGTACTTGCCCTCTCCAAGGGAATTGTATGTGCCCATTCCAATGGCCACAACCCTCTAGTAGGATAACCTCCAAAGTCCCTGAGGCCATCCCAATAGTTGTGGCTTCCCAGGACAAACAGGGGCAATCTGAGCCCATCTGAGCACCTACCTGCACTCAGACCCGTAGACTGATGTCCCCAGAGGTAAAAAAAAACGAACAGGCCCCTAGGCACTAATCGGATCCATTGCTTTGGTTTCCAGGCATCTCTCCTCAGAGGCCTGGATTTCAATACCAGCATATGGCTGTTTCTTGACTCACCCATCAGAACAAATCTCATCTACACATGGGAAACATGCACGTTAGAGCTGTGTCAAAGCCTCTGTTTAGGAGAACCCTTCAGGGCCCCAGGGCCACCGCTTCATTCCAAGGTCTCCATAGACACAAAAACATATTAGGACACATCCACAGGAGAGTCCATTTCAACTCAGCCTCCTCGGTTGCCCCCCACATCCAGCAGATCTAACCTGTCTTGTTGCTTGGAGACCCTTGGAATGCGAGGTGGGCTACCAAGCCATCCATCCTTAGGACCCTGCTCGGAATCGTTGGCCTGGAGCCAACCAACAGGTCTCAATTGTCCTGCAGAAGAATCTTTGCAGTTTGGAGCTTCTCACAACTCCCATCGTGGGAAAACCCCCATGTCCTCGTGATCCAACCCCCTTCAAGAAAGGGCCATCAGGGCAGAAAGCCCAACCTGAGCGATCGTCTGATCCTTGCCCTGACTTCAGATGCACGAGATCTCGATTGAGGTCTGTAGATTGTGCCTGCCATATCCTCACCCAGAAACCTAGGCCTAGCTTGGGTTCTCAGACTCCGTCCTCAGACTACTGGCCCACAAGCCCTCCAGTTGGGCAATCCAGAACTACAATGCCGCACTCTGCCTGCCCTACAGAAGTAAAACATTGCCCTCAGGGCTACCCCGAAACCGCAAAAGAGGATCAACCTGCACGCCATTCGGCTGTACCCCAATCATATAGGCTGACCTGGGCACTATTTCCCCTTCTGACCCAGCCTGAGCCTGGACCTCCTGAGCTGGCTGCACACTGAGCACATCGGACCCGCCATGGCCTTAGGTCATCATCTCTTCCTAACTGCGGTTTTCAGGCTCCAGAACCTAGACCTTATCTCCAACCACTGCCCAGGTTTGAAAATGATGCAGAAATCAGAACTCTTTCCCCATGGCAAGAAACCTTGTGGTTGGCATGTTGTCCAACGTTCAGTGTAGTTGAAACAAGCGTGGCCCATGAGGCCCAGCCCATGCTTGCGGGCCACATTGGTCACAAACACACATTGTAACCCTCAGCCTGAGCCCAGTCCTCAGGTAAGGCCTCTCAGGGCCTATATGAAGAGACAGCATATTGGGCTTGCCATGCCCCTAGGCCCCAATTTTTAACCATAGTTCGGGTTGTCCCTTCACTATTCCCCAGGTCTCCTCTTTGGAATTCCTCTTTTGGTGGGACACTGAGGTAACAAACCTGAAAGCAGTCCTCCCATCCCACAGATTGACGAAAAACAATTGGGATCTGGCCAAATCCACAGAGATGAAGATTCGTCCATGGCCCATGAGACCTCCCCAACATTCCACGGCCATCGCTGAAACAAAATCCACAGATAAAAGCCTGAGCAAGCACCTCAGACTCGCTCATTCTTCATATCCTGACGAGTTCTTCTCATGGTTTGTAGATCGGGCGTGCCATACCTACGTCCCCAAACTTAAGCTGAGTTTGTGTTTTCAGTCTTCTGTCCTCAAAGTCCTGGGCCACACTCCCTCCAGGCTGGGGCCCATGGAGCCACACATTAGGACTGCCCGCACCCAATCCATGGGAATTCTGCCCATTCCATTGTCAAAAATCGTACAAATTAGGAGAACCCTCCAAAGTCCCTGAGGCCATCCCAATAGTGTAGGTCGCCCGGGACAAAAAAGGGCGGTTGATACCGGCTGAGCATCTACCTCCACTCATCTACCTCCACTCATACCAAGAAGATTGAACCAGACAGGACCCGAGGCCATTATCGGATCCATTGCTTTGGTTTACAGGCATGTCTCCTCAAAAGCCTGGATTCCAATACCAGCAGAGGGGATTTCCTGAGGCACCCATCAGAACAAATTTCGTCTCCAAAAGGAAACTTGTGCATGGGAGCTATGCCAAAGCTTAGGAGATTACTTCAGGGTCCCGGTGCCACCTCCCCATTCCAAGGCCCTCATGGACACAAACACACGTTAGGACCCATCCTCTGGAAAGTGCATTTCAACTCAGCCACCCCGGTTGCTCCCGCAGATCCATTAGATCTAAACTGTCTTGTTGCTAGGAGACAATTGGAAGGCGAGGCGGACTTCCCAGGCATCCATCCTCTAATGGTGCTCTGGAGTCATTCCATATGGGATGTCCTGGAGCTGTCCAACAGGTCTCAATTGTCCAGCAGAAGGAATCCTTGAAGGGGGCATCCCACATCTCCCAACGTGGAAAACCTCCATGGCCTCGAGATTCCGCTCCCTTCATGAAGGGGCCGTCATGCACAGAAACTCCAACCTGAGCCAACGTCGGATCCTCGCCCTGACTTCAGATGCATGAGATATTGGTTCAAATCTGCAGGGGGTACCTGCCATGCCCTCACCCTGAATCCGAAGTCTAGCTTGTGTTCTCAGACTTCCGTCCTCACTCTCCTGGCCTTGAAGCCCTCATGTTTGGCAATTCCGGACCGACAATGAAGCACTCTGCCTGCCCTCTAGAAAAAATATATTGCCTAATGAGCTGACCAGGCAGCTTAAATGAAGATAAACCTACACGGCACTCGAATGTACCCAAATTATATAGTCTAACCTGGGCACTAATGCACTGTCTGACACAACCTGAGCCCGGACCTGCTGACCAACACCCAGACAGCTGACCGCACCCTGAGCACGTCAGACCCGCCCTGGCCTTAGGTCATCATCTCTTCCCTACCTCAGTTTTCAGGCTTCAGAACCTAGACTTTATCTCCAATCACTGCCCACGGGTGACTGTGATGCAGAAATCAGAACTCTTCCTGACCCATGGCAAGAAACCTTGTGGTTGGCATGTTGTCCAACGCTCAGTGTAGGAGAAAACAGCATTCACCCTGAGGCCCCGCCCATTCTTGAGTGCGACGAGAGCATAAACACGCATTGTGACCTCAGCGTGAGTCCTGTCCTCTAGTAAGTCCTCTCAGTGGCTGGACCATTAGATGTCATAATGGGCTTGATATGTCCCTAGTCCCCAATTTTTAACCAGATTTCTGGTTGTCCAGTCGCCCCACAACAGGGCTCTAGTCTGGAATCCCTCATTTGGTGGGACATCTGAGGTTGAAAAAGAAAATGAAACAAATCGACAACAACAACAAAAAAACGGACTTCTTCCATCCCCAGAATGACCGCAAACTCTTTGGACGGGACCAAACCCCCAGAGAGTAAGACTCGTCCATTTCCCATGAAGTCACCCGGCAATTTCACGAACATGAGTGACACGATATCCAGAGACAAAAACTTGAGCAAGAGCCTCACACTCGCCCTTTTTTCACATCCCGAAGTGTTCTCCTCATGGTCTGTAGATCAGTCCTGCCATACCTATGACCCAAAACATAAGCCGAGTTTGTGTTTTCAGACAACTGTCCAAACAGCTCTGGCCTACACACCCTACAGGATCAGGGCCCTGGAGCCAAACCTGAGGACTGTACTTGCCCTCTCCAAGGGAATTGTATGTGCCCATTCCAATGGCCACAACCCTACTAATAGGATAACCTCCAAAGTCCCTGAGGCCATCGCAATAGTTGTGGCTTCCCAGGACAAACAGGGGGCAATCTGAGCCCATCTGAGCACCTACCTGCACTCAGACCCGTAGACTGATGTCCCCAGAGGTAAAAAGGAACGAACAGGCACCTAGGCACTAATTGGATCCATTGCTTTGGTTTCCAGGAAACTCTCCTCAGAGGCCTGGATTTCAATACCAGCATATGGTTGTTTCTTGACTCACCCATCAGAACAAATCTCATCTACACTTGGGAAACCTGCACGTTGGAGCTGTGTCAAAGCCTCTGTTTAGGAGAACCCTTCAGGGCCCCAGGGCCACCGCTTCATTCCAAGGTCTCCATAGACACAAAAACATATTAGGACACATCCACAGGAGAGTCCATTTCAACTCAGCCTCCTCGGTTGCCCCCCACATCCAGCAGATCTAACCTGTCTTGTTGCTTGGAGACCATTGGAATGCGAGGTGGGCTACCCAGCCATCCATCCTTAGAACCCTGCTCGGAATCGTTGGCCTGGAGCCAACCAACAGGTCTCAATTGTCCTGCAGAAGAATCTTTGCAGTTTGGAGCTTCTCACAACTCCCATCGTGGGAAAACCCCCATGTCCTCGTGATCCAACCCCCTTCAAGAAAGGGCCATCAGGGCAGAAAGTCCAACCTGAGCGATCGTCTGATCCTTGCCCTGACTTCAGATGCACGAGATCTCTATTGAGGTCTGTAGATTGTGCCTGCCATATCCTCACCCAGAAACCTAGGCCTAGCTTGGGTTCTCAGACTCCGTCCTCAGACGACTGGCCCACAAGCCCTCCAGTTTGGCAATCCAGAACTACAATGCCGCACTCTGCCTGCCCTACAGAAGTAAAACATTGCCCTCAGGGCTACCCCGAAACCCCAAATGAGGATCAACCTGCATGCCAATCGGCTGTACCCCAAACATATAGGTTGACCTGGGCACTATTTCCCCTTCTGACCCAGCCTGAGACTGACCTCCTGGTCCCACCCAGACAGCTGGCCGCACACTGAGCACATCGGACCCGCCATGGCCTTAGGTCGTCATCTCTTCCCAACTGCGGTTTTCAGGCTCCAGAACCTAGACCTTATCTCCAACCACTGCCCAGGGTTGAAAATGATGCAGAAATCAGAACTCTTTCCCCATGGCAAGAAACCTTGTGCTTGGCATGTTGTCCGACGTTCAGTGTAGTTGAAACAAGCGTGGCCCATGAGGCCCAGCCCATGCTTGCGGGCCACATTGGCCACAAACACACATTGTGACCCTCAGCCTGAGCCCAGTCCCCAGGTAAGGCCTCTCATGGCCTATATGAAGAGAAAGCATATTGGGCTTGCCATACCCCTAGTCCCCAATTTTTAACCATAGTTCGGGGTGTCCCTTCACTCTTCCCCAGGGCTCTGCTTTGGAATTCCTCTTTTGGTGGGACACCAGAGGTAACAAACCTGAAAGGAGTCCTCCCAACCCACAGATTGACGAAAAACAATTGGGATCGGGCCAAATCCACAGAGAGGAAGATTCGTCCATGGCCCATGAGACCTCCCCAACATTCCACGGCCATCGCTGAAGCAAAATCCGGAGACAAAAGCCTGAGCAAGCGACTCAGACTAGCTCATTCTTCATATCCTGAAGAGTTCTTCTCATGGTTTGTAGATCGGGCGTGCCATACCTACGTCCCCACACTTAAGCTGAGTTTGTGTTTTCAGTCTTCTGTCCTCAAAGTCCTGGGCCACACTCCCTCCAGGCTGGGGCCCCTGGAGCCACACATTAGGACTGCCCCCACCCAATCCATGGGAATTCTGCCCATTCCATTGTCAAAAATCGTACAAATTAGGAGAACCCTCCAAAGTCCCTGAGGCCATCCCAATAGTGTAGATCGCCCGGGACAAAAAAGGGCGGTTGATACCAGCTGAGCATCTTCCTCCACTCATCTACCTCCACTCATACCAAGAAGATTGAACCAGACAGGACCCGAGGCCATTATCTGATCCATTGCTTTGGTTTACAGGCATGTCTCCTCAAAAGCCTGGATTCCAATACCAGCAGAGGGGATTTCCTGAGGCACCCATCAGAACAAATCTCGTCTCCACAAGGAAACTTGTGCATGGGAGCTATGCCAAAGCTTAGGAGAATACTTCAGGGTCCCGGTGCACCCTCCACATTCCAAGGCCCTCATGGACACAAACACACATTAGGACCCATCCTCTGGAAAGTGCATTTCAACTCAGCCACCCCGGTTGCTCCCGCAGATCCATTAGATCTAAACTGTCTTGTTGCTAGGAGACAATTGGAAGGCGAGGCGGACTTCCCAGGCATCCATCCTCGAATGGTGCTCTGGAGTCATTCCATATGGGATGTCCTGGAGCTGTCCAACAGGTCTCAATTGTCCCGCAGAAGGAATCCTTGAAGGGGGCATCCCACATCTCCCAACGTGGAAAACCTCCATGGCCTCGAGATTCCGTTCCCTTCATGAAGGGGCCGTCATGCACAGAAACTCCAACCTGAGCCAACGTCGGATCCTCGCCCTGACTTCAGATGCATGAGATATTGGTTCAGATCTGCAGGGGGTACCTGCCGTGCCCTCACCCTGAATCAGAAGTCTAGCTTGTGTTCTCAGACTTCCGTCCTCACTCTCCTGGCCCCGAAGCCCTCATGTTTGGCAATTCCGGACCGACAATGAAGCACTCTGCCTGCCCTCTAGAAAAAATATATTGCCTAATGAGCTGACCAGGCAGCTTAAATGAAGATAAACCTACACGGCACTCGAATGTACCCAAATTATATAGTCTAACCTGGGCACTAATGCACTGTCTGACACAACCTGAGCCCGGACCTGCTGACCAACACCCAGACAGCTGACCGCACCCTGAGCACATCAGACCCGCCCTGGCCTTAGGTCATCATCTCTTCCCTACCTCAGTTTTCAGGCTTCAGAACCTAGACTTTATCTCCAATCACTGCCCACGGGTGACTGTGATGCAGAAATCAGAACTCTTCCTGACCCATGGCAAGAAACCTTGTGGTTGGCATGTTGTCCAACGCTCAGTGTAGGAGAAAACAGCATTCACCCTGAGGCCCCGCCCATTCTTGAGTGCGACGAGAGCATAAACACGCATTGTGACCTCAGCGTGAGTCCTGTCCTCTAGTAAGTCCTCTCAGTGGCTGGACCATTAGATGTCATAATGGGCTTGATATGTCCCTAGTCCCCAATTTTTAACCAGATTTCTGGTTGTCCAGTCGCCCCACAACAGGGCTCTAGTCTGGAATCCCTCATTTGGTGGGACATCTGAGGTTGAAAAAGAAAATGAAACAAATCGACAACAACAACAAAAAAACGGACTTCTTCCATCCCCAGAATGACCGCAAACTCTTTGGACGGGACCAAACCCCCAGAGAGTAAGACTCGTCCATTTCCCATGAAGTCACCCGGCAATTTCACGAACATGAGTGACACGATATCCAGAGACAAAAACTTGAGCAAGAGCCTCACACTCGCCCTTTTTTCACATCCCGAAGTGTTCTCCTCATGGTCTGTAGATCAGTCCTGCCATACCTATGACCCAAAACATAAGCCGAGTTTGTGTTTTCAGACAACTGTCCAAACAGCTCTGGCCTACACACCCTACAGGATCAGGGCCCTGGAGCCAAACCTGAGGACTGTACTTGCCCTCTCCAAGGGAATTGTATGTGCCCATTCCAATGGCCACAACCCTACTAATAGGATAACCTCCAAAGTCCCTGAGGCCATCGCAATAGTTGTGGCTTCCCAGGACAAACAGGGGGCAATCTGAGCCCATCTGAGCACCTACCTGCACTCAGACCCGTAGACTGATGTCCCCAGAGGTAAAAAGGAACGAACAGGCACCTAGGCACTAATTGGATCCATTGCTTTGGTTTCCAGGAAACTCTCCTCAGAGGCCTGGATTTCAATACCAGCATATGGTTGTTTCTTGACTCACCCATCAGAACAAATCTCATCTACACTTGGGAAACCTGCACGTTGGAGCTGTGTCAAAGCCTCTGTTTAGGAGAACCCTTCAGGGCCCCAGGGCCACCGCTTCATTCCAAGGTCTCCATAGACACAAAAACATATTAGGACACATCCACAGGAGAGTCCATTTCAACTCAGCCTCCTCGGTTGCCCCCCACATCCAGCAGATCTAACCTGTCTTGTTGCTTGGAGACCATTGGAATGCGAGGTGGGCTACCCAGCCATCCATCCTTAGAACCCTGCTCGGAATCGTTGGCCTGGAGCCAACCAACAGGTCTCAATTGTCCTGCAGAAGAATCTTTGCAGTTTGGAGCTTCTCACAACTCCCATCGTGGGAAAACCCCCATGTCCTCGTGATCCAACCCCCTTCAAGAAAGGGCCATCAGGGCAGAAAGTCCAACCTGAGCGATCGTCTGATCCTTGCCCTGACTTCAGATGCACGAGATCTCTATTGAGGTCTGTAGATTGTGCCTGCCATATCCTCACCCAGAAACCTAGGCCTAGCTTGGGTTCTCAGACTCCGTCCTCAGACGACTGGCCCACAAGCCCTCCAGTTTGGCAATCCAGAACTACAATGCCGCACTCTGCCTGCCCTACAGAAGTAAAACATTGCCCTCAGGGCTACCCCGAAACCCCAAATGAGGATCAACCTGCATGCCAATCGGCTGTACCCCAAACATATAGGTTGACCTGGGCACTATTTCCCCTTCTGACCCAGCCTGAGACTGACCTCCTGGTCCCACCCAGACAGCTGGCCGCACACTGAGCACATCGGACCCGCCATGGCCTTAGGTCGTCATCTCTTCCCAACTGCGGTTTTCAGGCTCCAGAACCTAGACCTTATCTCCAACCACTGCCCAGGGTTGAAAATGATGCAGAAATCAGAACTCTTTCCCCATGGCAAGAAACCTTGTGCTTGGCATGTTGTCCGACGTTCAGTGTAGTTGAAACAAGCGTGGCCCATGAGGCCCAGCCCATGCTTGCGGGCCACATTGGCCACAAACACACATTGTGACCCTCAGCCTGAGCCCAGTCCCCAGGTAAGGCCTCTCAGGGCCTATATGAAGAGAAAGCATATTGGGCTTGCCATACCCCTAGTCCCCAATTTTTAACCATAGTTCGGGGTGTCCCTTCACTCTTCCCCAGGGCTCTGCTTTGGAATTCCTCTTTTGGTGGGACACCAGAGGTAACAAACCTGAAAGGAGTCCTCCCAACCCACAGATTGACGAAAAACAATTGGGATCGGGCCAAATCCACAGAGAGGAAGATTCGTCCATGGCCCATGAGACCTCCCCAACATTCCACGGCCATCGCTGAAGCAAAATCCAGAGACAAAAGCCTGAGCAAGCGACTCAGACTAGCTCATTCTTCATATCCTGAAGAGTTCTTCTCATGGTTTGTAGATCGGGCGTGCCATACCTACGTCCCCAAACTTAAGCTGAGTTTGTGTTTTCAGTCTTCTGTCCTCAAAGTCCTGGGCCACACTCCCTCCAGGCTGGGGCCCCTGGAGCCACACATTAGGACTGCCCCCACCCAATCCATGGGAATTCTGCCCATTCCATTGTCAAAAATCGTACAAATTAGGAGAACCCTCCAAAGTCCCTGAGGCCATCCCAATAGTGTAGATCGCCCGGGACAAAAAAGGGCGGTTGATACCAGCTGAGCATCTTCCTCCACTCATCTACCTCCACTCATACCAAGAAGATTGAACCAGACAGGACCCGAGGCCATTATCTGATCCATTGCTTTGGTTTACAGGCATGTCTCCTCAAAAGCCTGGATTCCAATACCAGCAGAGGGGATTTCCTGAGGCACCCATCAGAACAAATCTCGTCTCCACAAGGAAACTTGTGCATGGGAGCTATGCCAAAGCTTAGGAGAATACTTCAGGGTCCCGGTGCACCCTCCACATTCCAAGGCCCTCATGGACACAAACACACATTAGGACCCATCCTCTGGAAAGTGCATTTCAACTCAGCCACCCCGGTTGCTCCCGCAGATCCATTAGATCTAAACTGTCTTGTTGCTAGGAGACAATTGGAAGGCGAGGCGGACTTCCCAGGCATCCATCCTCGAATGGTGCTCTGGAGTCATTCCATATGGGATGTCCTGGAGCTGTCCAACAGGTCTCAATTGTCCCGCAGAAGGAATCCTTGAAGGGGGCATCCCACATCTCCCAACGTGGAAAACCTCCATGGCCTCGAGATTCCGTTCCCTTCATGAAGGGGCCGTCATGCACAGAAACTCCAACCTGAGCCAACGTCGGATCCTCGCCCTGACTTCAGATGCATGAGATATTGGTTCAGATCTGCAGGGGGTACCTGCCGTGCCCTCACCCTGAATCAGAAGTCTAGCTTGTGTTCTCAGACTTCCGTCCTCACTCTCCTGGCCCCGAAGCCCTCATGTTTGGCAATTCCGGACCGACAATGAAGCACTCTGCCTGCCCTCTAGAAAAAATATATTGCCTAATGAGCTGCCCAGGCAGCTTAAATGAAGATAAACCTACACGGCACTCGAATGTACCCAAATTATATAGTCTAACCTGGGCACTAATGCACTGTCTGACACAACCTGAGCCCGGACCTGCTGACCAACACCCAGACAGCTGACCGCACCCTGAGCACATCAGACCCGCCCTGGCCTTAGGTCATCATCTCTTCCCTACCTCAGTTTTCAGGCTTCAGAACCTAGACTTTATCTCCAGTCACTGCCCACGGGTGACTGTGATGCAGAAATCAGAACTCTTCCTGACCCATGGCAAGAAACCTTGTGGTTGGCATGTTGTCCAACGCTCAGTGTAGGAGAAAACAGCATTCACCCTGAGGCCCCGCCCATTCTTGAGTGCGACGAGAGCATAAACACGCATTGTGACCTCAGCGTGAGTCCTGTCCTCTAGTAAGTCCTCTCAGTGGCTGGACCATTAGATGTCATAATGGGCTTGACATGTCCCTAGTCCCCAATTTTTAACCAGATTTCTGGTTGTCCAGTCGCCCCACCCCAGGGCTCTAGTCTGGAATCCCTCATTTGGTGGGACATCTGAGGTTGAAAAAGAAAATGAAACAAATCGACAACAACAACAAAAAAACGGACTTCTTCCATCCCCAGAATGACCGCAAACTCTTTGGACGGGACCAAACCCCCAGAGAGTAAGACTCGTCCATTTCCCATGAAGTCACCCGGCAATTTCACGACCATGAGTGACACGATATCCAGAGACAAAAACTTGAGCAAGAGCCTCACACTCGCCCTTTTTTCACATCCCGAAGTGTTCTCCTCATGGTCTGTAGATCAGTCCTGCCATACCTATGACCCAAAACATAAGCCGAGTTTGTGTTTTCAGACAACTGTCCAAACAGCTCTGGCCTACACACCCTACAGGATCAGGGCCCTGGAGCCAAACCTGAGGACTGTACTTGCCCTCTCCAAGGGAATTGTATGTGCCCATTCCAATGGCCACAACCCTACTAAGAGGATAACCTCCAAAGTCCCTGAGGCCATCGCAATAGTTGTGGCTTCCCAGGACAAACAGGGGGCAATCTGAGCCCATCTGAGCACCTACCTGCACTCAGACCCGTAGACTGATGTCCCCAGAGGTAAAAAGGAACGAACAGGCACCTAGGCACTAATTGGATCCATTGCTTTGGTTTCCAGGAAACTCTCCTCAGAGGCCTGGATTTCAATACCAGCATATGGTTGTTTCTTGACTCACCCATCAGAACAAATCTCATCTACACTTGGGAAACCTGCACGTTGGAGCTGTGTCAAAGCCTCTGTTTAGGAGAACCCTTCAGGGCCCCAGGGCCACCGCTTCATTCCAAGGTCTCCATAGACACAAAAACATATTAGGACACATCCACAGGAGAGTCCATTTCAACTCAGCCTCCTCGGTTGCCCCCCACATCCAGCAGATCTAACCTGTCTTGTTGCTTGGAGACCATTGGAATGCGAGGTGGGCTACCCAGCCATCCATCCTTAGAACCCTGCTCGGAATCGTTGGCCTGGAGCCAACCAACAGGTCTCAATTGTCCTGCAGAAGAATCTTTGCAGTTTGGAGCTTCTCACAACTCCCATCGTGGGAAAACCCCCATGTCCTCCTGATCCAACCCCCTTCAAGAAAGGGCCATCAGGGCAGAAAGTCCAACCTGAGCGATCGTCTGATCCTTGCCCTGACTTCAGATGCACGAGATCTCTATTGAGGTCTGTAGATTGTGCCTGCCATATCCTCACCCAGAAACCTAGGCCTAGCTTGGGTTCTCAGACTCCGTCCTCAGACGACTGGCCCACAAGCCCTCCAGTTTGGCAATCCAGAACTACAATGCCGCACTCTGCCTGCCCTACAGAAGTAAAACATTGCCCTCAGGGCTACCCCGAAACCCCAAATGAGGATCAACCTGCATGCCAATCGGCTGTACCCCAAACATATAGGTTGACCTGGGCACTATTTCCCCTTCTGACCCAGCCTGAGACTGACCTCCTGGTCCCACCCAGACAGCTGGCCGCACACTGAGCACATCGGACCCGCCATGGCCTTAGGTCGTCATCTCTTCCCAACTGCGGTTTTCAGGCTCCAGAACCTAGACCTTATCTCCAACCACTGCCCAGGGTTGAAAATGATGCAGAAATCAGAACTCTTTCCCCATGGCAAGAAACCTTGTGCTTGGCATGTTGTCCGACGTTCAGTGTAGTTGAAACAAGCGTGGCCCATGAGGCCCAGCCCATGCTTGCGGGCCACATTGGTCACAAACACACATTGTGACCCTCAGCCTGAGCCCAGTCCCCAGGTAAGGCCTCTCAGGGCCTATATGAAGAGAAAGCATATTGGGCTTGCCATACCCCTAGTCCCCAATTTTTAACCATAGTTCGGGGTGTCCCTTCACTCTTCCCCAGGGCTCTGCTTTGGAATTCCTCTTTTGGTGGGACACCAGAGGTAACAAACCTGAAAGGAGTCCTCCCAACCCACAGATTGACGAAAAACAATTGGGATCGGGCCAAATCCACAGAGAGGAAGATTCGTCCATGGCCCATGAGACCTCCCCAACATTCCACGGCCATCGCTGAAACAAAATCCAGAGACAAAAGCCTGAGCAAGCGACTCAGACTCGCTCATTCTTCATATCCTGAAGAGTTCTTCTCATGGTTTGTAGATCGGGCGTGCCATACCTACGTCCCCAAACTTAAGCTGAGTTTGTGTTTTCAGTCTTCTGTCCTCAAAGTCCTGGGCCACACTCCCTCCAGGCTGGGGCCCCTGGAGCCACACATTAGGACTGCCCCCACCCAATCCATGGGAATTCTGCCCATTCCATTGTCAAAAATCGTACAAATTAGGAGAACCCTCCAAAGTCCCTGAGGCCATCCCAATAGTGTAGATCGCCCGGGACAAAAAAGGGCGGTTGATACCAGCTGAGCATCTTCCTCCACTCATCTACCTCCACTCATACCAAGAAGATTGAACCAGACAGGACCCGAGGCCATTATCGGATCCATTGCTTTGGTTTACAGGCATGTCTCCTCAAAAGCCTGGATTCCAATACCAGCAGAGGGGATTTCCTGAGGCACCCATCAGAACAAATCTCGTCTCCACAAGGAAACTTGTGCATGGGAGCTATGCCAAAGCTTAGGAGAATACTTCAGGGTCCCGGTGCCACCTCCCCATTCCAAGGCCCTCATGGACACAAACACACATTAGGACCCATCCTCTGGAAAGTGCATTTCAACTCAGCCACCCCGGTTGCTCCCGCAGATCCATTAGATCTAAACTGTCTTGTTGCTAGGAGACAATTGGAAGGCGAGGCGGACTTCCCAGGCATCCATCCTCGAATGGTGCTCTGGAGTCATTCCATATGGGATGTCCTGGAGCTGTCCAACAGGTCTCAATTGTCCCGCAGAAGGAATCCTTGAAGGGGGCATCCCACATCTCCCAACGTGGAAAACCTCCATGGCCTCGAGATTCCGCTCCCTTCATGAAGGGGCCGTCATGCACAGAAACTCCAACCTGAGCCAACGTCGGATCCTCGCCCTGACTTCAGATGCATGAGATATTGGTTCAGATCTGCAGGGGGTACCTGCCCAGCCCTCACCCTGAATCCGAAGTCTAGCTTGTGTTCTCAGACTTCCGTCCTCACTCTCCTGGCCCCGAAGCCCTCATGTTTGGCAATTCCGGACCGACAATGAAGCACTCTGCCTGCCCTCTAGAAAAAATATATTGCCTAATGAGCTGACCAGGCAGCTTAAATGAAGATAAACCTACACGGCAGTCGAATGTACCCAAATTATATAGTCTAACCTGGGCACTAATGCACTGTCTGACACAACCTGAGCCCGGACCTGCTGACCAACACCCAGACAGCTGACCGCACCCTGAGCACATCAGACCCGCCCTGGCCTTAGGTCATCATCTCTTCCCTACCTCAGTTTTCAGGCTTCAGAACCTAGACCTTATCTCCAATCACTGCCCACGGGTGACTGTGATGCAGAAATCAGAACTCTTCCTGACCCATGGCAAGAAACCTTGTGGTTGGCATGTTGTCCAACGTTCAGTGTAGGAGAAAACAGCATTCACCCTGAGGCGCCGCCCATTCTTGACTGCGACGAGAGCATAAACACGCATTGTGACCTCAGCGTGAGTCCTGTCCTCTAGTAAGTCCTCTCAGTGGCTGGACCATTAGATGTCATAATGGGCTTGACATGTCCCTAGTCCCCAATTTTTAACCAGATTTCTGGTTGTCCAGTCGCCCCACCCCAGGGCTCTACCCTGGAATCCCTCATTTGGTGGGACATCTGAGGTTGAAAAACAAAGTGAAACAAATCGACAACAACAACAAAAAAACGGACTTCTTCCATCCCCAGAATGACCCCAAACTCTTTGGAAGGGACCGAACCCCCAGAGAGTAGGACTCGTCCATTTCCCATGAAGTCACCCGGCAATTTCACGACCATGAGTGACACGATATCCAGAGACAAAAACTTGAGCAAGAGCCTCACACTCGCCCTTTTTTCATAACCCGAAGTGTTCTCCTCATGGTCTGTAGATCAGTCCTGCCATACCTATGACCCAAAACACAAGCCGAGTTTGTGTTTTCAGACAACTGTCCAAACAGCTCTGGCCTACACACCCTACAGGCTCAGGGCCCTGGAGCCAAACCTGAGGACTGTACTTGCCCTCTCCAAGGGAATTGTATGTGCCCATTCCAATGGCCACAAGCCTACTAATAGGATAACCTCCGAAGTCCCTGAGGCCATTCCAATAGTTGTGGCTTCCCAGGACAAACAGGGGCAATCTGAGCCCATCTGAGCACCTACCTGCACTCAGACCCCTAGACTGATGTCCCCAGAGGTAAAAAGGAACGAACAGGCCCCTAGGAACTAATCGGATCCATTGCTTTGGTTTCCAGGCATCTCTCCTCAGAGGCCTGGATTTCAATACCAGCATATGGCTGTTTCTTGACTCACCCATCAGAACAAATCTCATCTACACATGGGAAACATGCACGTTGGAACTGTGTCAAAGCCTCTGTTTAGGAGAACCCTTCAGGGCCCCAGGGCCACCGCTTCATTCCAAGGTCTCCATAGACACAAAAACATATTAGGACACATCCACAGGAGCGTCCATTTCAACTCAGCCTCCTCGGTTGCCCGCCACATCCAGCAGATCTAACCTGTCTTGTTGCTTGGAGACAATTGGAATGCGAGGTGGGCTACCCAGCCATCCATCCTTAGAACCCTGCTCAGAATCGTTGGCCTGGAGCCAACCAACAGGTCTCAATTGTCCTGCAGAAGAATCTTTGCAGTTTGGAGCTTCTCACATCTCCCATCGTGGGAAAACCCCCATGTCCTCGTGATCCAACCCCCTTCAAGAAAGGGCCATCAGGGCAGAAAGTCCAACCTGAGCGATCGTCTGATCCTTGCCCTGACTTCAGATGCACGAGATCTCTATTGAGGTCTGTAGATTGTGCCTGCCATATCCTCACCCAGAAACCTAGGCCTAGCTTGGGTTCTCAGACTCCGTCCTCAGACGACTGGCCCACAAGCCCTCCAGTTGGGCAATCCAGAACTACAATGCCGCACTCTGCCTGCCCTACAGAAGTAAAACATTGCCCTCAGGGCTACCTTGAAACCCCAAATGAGGATCAACCTGCATGCCAATCGGCTGTACCCCAAACATATAGGCTGACCTGGGCACTATTTCCCCTTCTGACCCAGCCTGAGCCTGGACCTCCTGGTCCCACCCAGACAGCTGGCCGCACACTGAGCATATCATACCCGCCATGGCCTTAGGTCGTCATCTCTTCCCAACTGCGGTTTTCAGGCTCCAGAACCTAGACCTTATCTCCAACCACTGCCCAGGGTTGAAAATGATGCAGAAATCAGAACTCTTTCCCCATGGCAAGAAACCTTGTGCTTGGCATGTTGTCCAACGTTCAGTGTAGTTGAAACAAGCGTGGCCCATGAGGCTTAACCCATGCTTGCGGGCCACATTGGTCACAAACACACAATGTGACCCTCAGCCTGAACCCAGGCCTCAGGTAAGGCCTCTCAGGGCCTATATGAAGAGACAGCATATTGGGCTTGCCATGCCCCTAGGCCCCAATTTTTAACCATAGTTTGGGGTGTCCCTTCACTCTTCCCCAGGGCTCTGCTTTGGAATTCCTCTTTTGGTGGGACACCAGAGGTAACAAACCTGAAAGGAGTCCTCCCATCCCACAGATTGACGAAAAACAATTGGGATCGGGCCAAATCCACAGAGAGGAAGATTCGTCCATGGCCCATGAGACCTCCCCAACATTCCACGGCCATCGCTGAAACAAAATCCAGAGACAAAAGCCTGAGCAAGCGACTCAGACTCGCTCATTTTTCATATCCTGAAGAGTTCTTCTCATGGTTTGTAGATCGGGCGTGCCATACCTACGTCCCCAAACTTAAGCTGAGTTTGTGTTTTCAGTCTTCTGTCCTCAAAGTCCTGGGCCACACTCCCTCCAGGCTGGGGCCCCTGGAGCCACACATTAGGACTGCCCCCACCCAATCCATGGGAATTCTGCCCATTCCATTGTCAAAAATCGTACAAATTAGGAGAACCCTCCAAAGTCCCTGAGGCCATCCCAATAGTGTAGGTCGCCCGGGACAAAAAAGGGCGGTTGATACCAGCTGAGCATCTACCTCCACTCATCTACCTCCACTCATACCAAGAAGATTGAACCAGACAGGACCCGAGGCCATTATCGGATCCATTGCTTTGGTTTACAGGCATGTCTCCTCAAAAGCCTGAATTCTAATACCAGCAGAGGGGATTTCCTGAGGCACCCATCAGAACAAACCTCGTCTCCACAAGGAAACTTGTGCATGGGAGCTATGCCAAAGCTTAGGAGAATACTTCAGGGTCCCGGTGCCACCTCCCCATTCCAAGGCCCTCATGGACACAAACACACATTAGGACCCATCCTCTGGAAAGTGCATTTCAACTCAGCCACCCCGGTTGCTCCCGCAGATCCATTAGATCTAAACTGTCTTGTTGCTAGGAGACAATTGGAAGGCGAGGCGGACTTCCCAGGCATCCATCCTCGAACGGTGCTCTGGAGTCATTCCATATGGGATGTCCTGGAGCTGTCCAACAGGTCTCAATTGTCCCGCAGAAGGAATCCTTGAAGGGGGCATCCCACATCTCCCAACGTGGAAAACCTCCATGGCCTCGAGATTCCGCTCCCTTCATAAAGGGGCCGTCATGCACAGAAACTCCAACCTGAGCCAACGTCGGATCCTCGCCCTGACTTCAGATGCATGAGATATTGGTTCAGATCTGCAGGGGGTACCTGCCGTGCCCTCACCCTGAATCCGAAGTCTAGCTTGTGTTCTCAGACTTCCGTCCTCACTCTCCTGGCCCCGAAGCCCTCATGTTTGGCAATTCCGGACCGAAAATGAAGCACTCTGCCTGCCCTCTAGAAAAAATATATTGCCTAATGAGCTGCCCAGGCAGCTTAAATGAAGATAAACCTACACGGCACTCGAATGTACCCAAATTATATAGTCTAACCTGGGCACTAATGCACTGTCTGACACAACCTGAGCCCGGACCTGCTGACCAACACCCAGACAGCTGACCGCACCCTGAGCACATCAGACCCGCCCTGGCCTTAGGTCATCATCTCTTCCCTACCTCAGTTTTCAGGCTTCAGAACCTAGACCTTATCTCCAATCACTGCCCACGGGTGACTGTGATGCAGAAATCAGAACTCTTCCTGACCCATGGCAAGAAACCTTGTGGTTGGCATGTTGTCCAACGTTCAGTGTAGGAGAAAACAGCATTCACCCTGAGGCCCCGCCCATTCTTGAGTGCGACGAGAGCATAAACACGCATTGTGACCTCAGCGTGAGTCCTGTCCTCTAGTAAGTCCTCTCAGTGGCTGGACCATTAGATGTCATAATGGGCTTGACATGTCCCTAGTCCCCAATTTTTAACCAGATTTCTGGTTGTCCAGTCGCCCCACCCCAGGGCTCTACTCTGGAATCCCTCATTTGGTGGGACATCTGAGGTTGAAAAACAAAATGAAACAAATCGACAACAACAACAAAAAAACGGACTTCTTCCATCCCCAGAATGACCGCAAACTCTTTGGACGGGACCGAACCCCCAGAGAGTAAGACTCGTCCATTTCCCATGAAGTCACCCGGCAATTTCACGACCATGAGTGACACGATATCCAGAGACAAAAACTTGAGCAAGAGCCTCACACTCGCCCTTTTTTCATATCCCGAAGTGTTCTCCTCATGGTCTGTAGATCAGTCCTGCCATACCTATGACCCAAAACATAAGCCGAGTTTGTGTTTTCAGACAACTGTCCAAACAGCTCTGGCCTACACACCCTACAGGCTCAGGGCCCTGGAGCCAAACCTGAGGACTGTACTTGCCCTCTCCAAGGGAATTGTATGTGCCCATTCCAATGGCCACAACCCTACTAATAGGATAACCTCCAAAGTCCCTGAGGCCATCCCAATAGTTGTGGCTTCCCAGGACAAACAGGGGGCAATCTGAGCCCATCTGAGCACCTTCCTGCACTCAGACCCGTACACTGATGTCCCCAGATGTAAAAAGGAACGAACAGGCCCCTAGGCACTAATCAGATCCATTGCTTTGGTTTCCAGGAAACTCTCCTCAGAGGCCTGGATTTCAATACCAGCATATGGCTGTTTCTTGACTCACCCATCAGAACAAATCTCATCTACACATGGGAAACATGCACGTTGGAGCTGTGTCAAAGCCACTGTTTAGGAGAACCCTTCAGGGCCCCAGGGCCACCGCTTCATTCCAAGGTCTCCATAGACACAAAAACATATTAGGACACATCCACAGGAGAGTCCATTTCAACTCAGCCTCCTCGGTTGCCCGCCACATCCAGCAGATCTAACCTGTCTTGTTGCTTGGAGTCAATTGGAATGCGAGGTGGGCTACCCAGCCATCCATCCTTAGAACCCTGCTCGGAATCGTTGGCCTGGAGCCAACCAACAGGTCTCAATTGTCCTGCAGAAGAATCTTTGCAGTTTGGAGCTTCTCACAACTCCCATCGTGGGAAAACCCCCATGTCCTCGTGATCCAACCCCCTTCAAGAAAGGGCCATCAGGGCAGAAAGTCCAACCTGAGCGATCGTCTGATCCTTGCCCTGACTTCAGATGCACGAGATCTCTATTGAGGTCTGTAGATTGTGCCTGCCATATCCTCACCCAGAAACCTAGGCCTAGCTTGGGTTCTCAGACTCCGTCCTCAGACTACTGGCCCACAAGCCCTCCAGTTTGGCAATCCAGAACTACAATGCCGCACTCTGCCTGTCCTACAGAAGTAAAATATTGCCCTCAGTGCTACCCCGAAACCCCAAATGAGGATCAACATACACGCCAATCGGCTGTACCCCAAACATATAGGCTGACCTGGGCACTATTTCCCCTTCTGACCCAGCCTGAACCTGGACCTCCTGGTCCCACCCAGACAGCTGGCCGCACACTGAGCACATCGGACCCGCCATGGCCTTAGGTCTTCATCTCTTCCCAACTGCGGTTTTCAGGCTCCAGAACCTAACCTTATCTCCAACCACTGCCCAGGGTTGAAAATGATGCAGAAATCAGAACTCTTTCCCCATGGCAAGAAACCTTGTGCTTGGCATGTTGTCCAACGTTCAGTGTAGTTGAAACAAGCGTGGCCCATGAGGCCCCGCCCATGCTTGCGGGCCACATTGGTCACAAACACACATTGTGACCCTCAGCCTGAGCCCAGTCCTCAGGTAAGGCCTCTCAGGGCCTATATGAAGAGACAGCATATTGGGCTTGCCATGCCCCTAGGCCCCAATTTTTAACCATAGTTCGGGGTGTCCCTTCACTCTTCCCCAGGGCTCTGCTTTGGAATTCCTCTTTTGGTGGGACACCTGAGGTAACAAACCTGAAAGGAGTCCTCCCATCCCACAGATTGACGAAAAACAATTGGGATCGGGCCAAATCCACAGAGAGGAAGATTCGTCCATGGCCCATGAGACATCCCCAACATTCCACGGCCATCGCTGAAACAAAATCCAGAGACAAAAGCCTGAGCAAGCGCCTCAGACTCGCTCATTCTTCATATCCTGAAGAGTTCTTCTCATGGTTTGTAGATCGGGCGTGCCATACCTACGTCCCGAAACTTAAGCTGAGTTTGTGTTTTCAGTCTTCTGTCCTCAAAGTCCTGGGCCACACTCCCTCCAGGCTCGGGCCCCTGGAGCCACACATTAGGACTGCCCCCACCCAATCCATGGGAATTCTGCCCATTCCATTGTCAAAAATCGTACAAATTAGGAGAACCCTCCAAAGTCCCTGAGGCCATCCCAATAGTGTAGGTCGCCCGGGACAAAAAAGGGCGGTTGATACCAGCTGAGCATCTTCCTCCACTCATCTACCTCCACTCATACCAAGAAGATTGAACCAGACAGGACCCGAGGCCATTATCGGATCCATTGCTTTGGTTTACAGGCATGTCTCCTCAAAAGCCTGAATTCCAATACCAGCAGAGGGGATTTCCTGAGGCACCCATCAGAACAAACCTCGTCTCCACAAGGAAACTTGTGCATGGGAGCTATGCCAAAGCTTAGGAGAATACTTCAGGGTCCCGGTGCCACCTCCCCATTCCAAGGCCCTCATGGACACAAACACACATTAGGACCCATCCTCTGGAAAGTGCATTTCAACTCAGCCACCCCGGTTGCTCCCGCAGATCCATTAGATCTAAACTGTCTTGTTGCTAGAAGACAATTGGAAGGCGAGGCGGACTTCCCAGGCATCCATCCTCGAACGGTGCTCTGGAGTCATTCCATATGGGATGTCCTGGAGCTGTCCAACAGGTCTCAATTGTCCCGCAGAAGGAATCCTTGAAGGGGGCATCCCACATCTCCCAACGTGGAAAACCTCCATGGCCTCGAGATTCCGCTCCCTTCATGAAGGGGCCGTCATGCACAGAAACTCCAACCTGAGCCAACGTCGGATCCTCGCCCTGACTTCAGATGCATGAGATATTGGTTCAGATCTGCAGGGGGTACCTGCCGTGCCCTCACCCTGAATCCGAAGTCTAGCTTGTGTTCTCAGACTTCCGTCCTCACTCTCCTGGCCCCGAAGCCCTCATGTTTGGCAATTCCGGACCGACAATGAAGCATTCTGCCTGCCCTCTAGAAAAAATATATTGCCTAATGAGCTGACCAGGCAGCTTAAATGAAGATAAACCTACACGGCACTCGAATGTACCCAAATTATATAGTCTAACCTGGGCAGAAATGCACTGTCTGACACAACCTGAGCCCGGACCTGCTGACCAACACCCAGACAGCTAACCGCGCCCTGAGCACATCAGAATCGCCATGGCCTTAGGTCATCATCTTTGCCCTACCTCAGTTTTCAGGCTTCAGAACCTAGACCTTATCTCCAATCACTGCCCACGGGTGACTGTGATGCAGAAATCAGAACTCTTCCTGACCCATGGCAAGAAACCTTGTGGTTGGCATGTTGTCCAACGTTCAGTGTAGGAGAAAACAGCATTCACCCTGAGGCCCCGCCCATTCTTGAGTGCGACGAGAGCATAAACACGCATTGTGACCTCAGCGTGAGTCCTGTCCTCTAGTAAGTCCTCTCAGTGGCTGGACCATTAGATGTCATAATGGGCTTGACATGTCCCTAGTCCCCAATTTTTAACCAGATTTCTGGTTGTCCAGTCGCCCCACCCCAGGGCTCTACTCTGGAATCCCTCATTTGGTGGGACATCTGAGGTTGAAAAACAAAATGAAACAAATCGACAACAACAACAAAAAAACGGACTTCTTCCATCCCCAGAATGACCGCAAACTCTTTGGAAGGGACCGAACCCCCAGAGAGTAAGACTCGTCCATTTCCCATGAAGTCACCCGGCAATTTCACGACCATGAGTGACACGATATCCAGAGACAAAAACTTGAGCAAGAGCCTCACACTCGCCCTTTTTTCATAACCCGATGTGTTCTCCTCATGGTCTGTAGAATAGTCCTGCCATACCTATGACCCAAAACATAAGCCAAGTTTGTGTTTTCAGACAACTGTCCAAACAGCTCTGGCCTACACACCCTACAGGCTCAGGGCCCTGGAGCCAAACCTGAGGACTGTACTTGCCCTCTCCAAGGGAATTGTATGTGCCCATTCCAATGGCCACAAGCCTACTAATAGGATAACCTCCAAAGTCCCTGAGGCCATCCCAATAGTTGTGGCTTCCCAGGACAAACAGGGGACAATCTGAGCCCATCTGAGCACCTTCCTGCACTCAGACCCGTAGACTGATGTCCCCAGAGGTAAAAAGGAACGAACAGGACCCTAGGCACTAATCAGATCCATTGCTTTGGTTTCCAGGAAACTCTCCTCAGAGGCCTGGATTTCAATACCAGCATACGGCCTTTTCTTGACTCACCCATCAGAACAAATCTCATCTACACATGGGAAACATGCACGTTGGAGCTGTGTCAAAGCCTCTGTTTAGGAGAACCCTTCAGGGCCCCAGGGCCACCGCTTCATTCCAAGGTCTCCATAGACACAAAAACATATTAGGACACATCCACAGGAGAGTCCATTTCAACTCAGCCTCCTCGGTTGCCCGCCACATCCAGCAGATCTAACCTGTCTTGTTGCTTGGAGACAATTGGAATGCGAGGTGGGCTACCCAGCCATCCATCCTTAGAACCCTGCTCGGAATTGTTGGCCTGGAGCCAACCAACAGGTCTCAATTGTCCTGCAGAAGAATCTTTGCAGTTTGGAGCTTCTCACAACTCCCATCGTGGGAAAACCCCCATGTCCTCGTGATCCAACCCCCTTCAAGAAAGGGCCATCAGGGCAGAAAGTCCAACCTGAGCGATCGTCTGATCCTTGCCCTGACTTCAGATGCACGAGATCTCTATTGAGGTCTGTAGATTGTGCCTGCCATATCCTCACCCAGAAACCTAGGTCTAGCTTGGGTTCTCAGACTCCGTCCTCAGACTACTGGCCCACAAGCCCTCCAGTTTGGCAATCCAGAACTACAATGCCGCACTCTGCCTGTCCTACAGAAGTAAAATATTGCCCTCAGGGCTACCCCGAAACCCCAAATGAGGATCAACATACACGCCAATCGGCTGTACCCCAAACATATAGGCTGACCTGGGCACTATTTCCCCTTCTGACCCAGCCTGAACCTGGACCTCCTGGTCCCACCCAGACAGCTGGCCGCACACTGAGCACATCGGACCCGCCATGGCCTTAGGTCTTCATCTCTTCCCAACTGCGGTTTTCAGGCTCCAGAACCTAACCTTATCTCCAACCACTGCCCAGGGTTGAAAATGATGCAGAAATCAGAACTCTTTCCCCATGGCAAGAAACCTTGTGCTTGGCATGTTGTCCAACGTTCAGTGTAGTTGAAACAAGCGTGGCCCATGAGGCCCCACCCATGCTTGCGGGCCACATTGGTCACAAACACACATTGTGACCCTCAGCCTGAGCCCAGTCCTCAGGTAAGGCCTCTCAGGGCCTATATGAAGAGACAGCATATTGGGCTTGCCATGCCCCTAGGCCCCAATTTTTAACCATAGTTCGGGGTGTCCCTTCACTCTTCCCCAGGGCTCTGCTTTGGAATTCCTCTTTTGGTGGGACACCTGAGGTAACAAACCTGAAAGGAGTCCTCCCATCCCACAGATTGACGAAAAACAATTGGGATCGGGCCAAATCCACAGAGAGGAAGATTCGTCCATGGCCCATGAGACATCCCCAACATTCCACGGCCATCGCTGAAACAAAATCCAGAGACAAAAGCCTGAGCAAGCGCCTCAGACTCGCTCATTCTTCATATCCTGAAGAGTTCTTCTCATGGTTTGTAGATCGGGCGTGCCATACCTACGTCCCCAAACTTAAGCTGAGTTTGTGTTTTCAGTCTTCTGTCCTCAAAGTCCTGGGCCACACTCCCTCCAGGCTGGGGCCCCTGGAGCCACACATTAGGACTGCCCCCACCCAATCCATGGGAATTCTGCCCATTCCATTGTCAAAAATCGTACAAATTAGGAGAACCCTCCAAAGTCCCTGAGGCCATCCCAATAGTGTAGGTCGCCCGGGACAAAAAAGGGCGGTTGATACCAGCTGAGCATCTTCCTCCACTCATCTACCTCCACTCATACCAAGAAGATTGAACCAGACAGGACCCGAGGCCATTATCGGATCCATTGCTTTGGTTTACAGGCATGTCTCCTCAAAAGCCTGAATTCCAATACCAGCAGAGGGGATTTCCTGAGGCACCCATCAGAACAAATCTCGTCTCCACAAGGAAACTTGTGCATGGGAGCTATGCGAAAGCTTAGGAGAATACTTCAGGGTCCCGATGCCACCTCCCCATTCCAAGGCCCTCATGGACACAAACACACGTTAGGACCCATCCTCTGGAAAGTGCATTTCAACTCAGCCACCCCGGTTGCTCCCGCAGATCCATTAGATCTAAACTGTCTTGTTGCTAGAAGACAATTGGAAGGCGAGGCGGACTTCCCAGGCATCCATCCTCGAACGGTGCTCTGGAGTCATTCCATATGGGATGTCCTGGAGCTGTCCAACAGGTCTCAATTGTCCCGCAGAAGGAATCCTTGAAGGGGGCATCCCACATCTCCCAACGTGGAAAAACTCCATGGCCTCGAGATTCCGCTCCCTTCATGAAGGGGCCGTCATGCACAGAAACTCCAACCTGAGCCAACGTCGGATCCTCGCCCAGACTTCAGATGCATGAGATATTGGTTCAGATCTGCAGGGGGTACCTGCCGTGCCCTCACCCTGAATCCGAAGTCTAGCTTGTGTTTTCAGACTTCGGTCCTCACTCTCCTGGCCCCGAAGCCCTCATGTTTGGCAATTCCGGACCGACAATGAAGCACTCTGCCTGCCCTCTAGAAAAAATATATTGCCTAATGAGCTGACCAGGCAGCTTAAATGAAGATAAACCTACACGGCACTCGAATGTACCCAAATTATATAGTCTAACCTGGGCAGAAATGCACTGTCTGACACAACCTGAGCCCGGACCTGCTGACCAACAACCAGACAGCTAACCGCGCCCTGAGCACATCAGACTCGTCATGGCCTTAGGTCATCATCTTTTCCCTACCACAGTTTTCAGGCTTCAGAACCTAGACCTTATCTCCAATCACTGCCCACGGGTGACTGTGATGCAGAAATCAGAACTCTTCCTGACCCATGGCAAGAAACCTTGTGGTTGGCATGTTGTCCAACGTTCAGTGTAGGAGAAAACAGCATTCACACTGAGGCCCCGCCCATTCTTGAGTGCGACGAGAGCATAAACACGCATTGTGACCTCAGCGTGAGTCCTGTCCTCTAGTAAGTCCTCTCAGTGGCTGGACCATTAGATGTCATAATGGGCTTGACATGTCCCTAGTCCCCAATTTTTAACCAGATTTCTGGTTGTCCAGTCGCCCCACCCCAGGGCTCTACCCTGGAATCCCTCATTTGGTGGGACATCTGAGGTTGAAAAACAAAATGAAACAAATCGACAACAACAACAAAAAAACGGACTTCTTCCATCCCCAGAATGACCGCAAACTCTTTGGAAGGGACCGAACCCCCAGAGAGTAAGACTCGTCCATTTCCCATGAAGTCACCCGGCAATTTCACGACCATGAGTGACACGATATCCAGAGACAAAAACTTGAGCAAGAGCCTCACACTCGCCCTTTTTTCATATCCCGAAGTGTTCTCCTCATGGTCTGTAGATCAGTCCTGCCATACCTATGACCCAAAACATAAGCCGAGTTTGTGTTTTCAGACAACTGTCCAAACAGCTCTGGCCTACACACCCTACAGGCTCAGGGCCCTGGAGCCAAACCTGAGGACTGTACTTGCCCTCTCCAAGGGAATTGTATGTGCCCATTCCAATGGCCACAACCCTACTAATAGGATAACCTCCAAAGTCCCTGAGGCCATCCCAATAGTTGTGGCTTCCCAGGACAAACAGGGGGCAATCTGAGCCCATCTGAGCACCTTCCTGCACTCAGACCCGTAGACTGATGTCCCCAGAGGTAAAAAGGAACGAACAGGCCCCTAGGCACTAATCAGATCCATTGCTTTGGTTTCCAGGAAACTCTCCTCAGAGGCCTGGATTTCAATACCAGCATATGGCTGTTTCTTGACTCACCCATCAGAACAAATCTCATCTACACATGGGAAACGTGCACGTTGGAGCTGTGTCAAAGCCTCTGTTTAGGAGAACCCTTCAAGGCCCCAGGGCCACTGCTTCATTCCAAGGTCTCCATAGACACAAAAACATATTAGGACACATCCACAGGAGAGTCCATTTCAACTCAGCCTCCTCGTTTGCCCGCCACATCCAGCAGATCTAACCTGTCTTGTTGCTTGGAGACAATTGGAATGCGAGGTGGGCTACCCAGCCATCCATCCTTAGAACCCTGCTCGGAATCGTTGGCCTGGAGCCAACCAACAGGTCTCAATTGTCCTGCAGAAGAATCTTTGCAGTTTGGAGCTTCTCACAACTCCCATCGTGGGAAAACCCCCATGTCCTCGTGATCCAACCCCCTTCAAGAAAGGGCCATCAGGGCAGAAAGTCCAAACTGAGCGATCGTCTGATCCTTGCCCTGACTTCAGATGCACGAGATCTCTATTGAGGTCTGTAGATTGTGCCTGCCATATCTTCCCCAGAAACCTAGGTCTAGCTTGGGTCCTCAGACTCCGTCCTCAGACTACTGACCCACAAGCCCTCCAGTTTGGCAATCCAGAACTACAATGCCGCACTCTGCCTGCCCTACAGAAGTAAAATATTGCCCTCAAGCCTACCCCGAAACTCCAAATGAGGATCAACCTGCACGCCAATCGGCTGTACCCCAAACATATAGGCTGACCTGGGCACTATTTCCCCTTCTGACCCAGCCTGAGCCTGGACCTCCTGGTCCCACCCAGACAGCTGGCCGCACACTGAGCACATCGGACCCGCCATGGCCTTAGGTCTTCATCTCTTCCCAACTGCGGTTTTCAGGCTCCAGAACCTAACCTTATCTCCAACCACTGCCCAGGGTTGAAAATGATGCAGAAATCAGAACTCTTTCCCCATGGCAAGAAACCTTGTGCTTGGCATGTTGTCCAACGTTCAGTGTAGTTGAAACAAGCGTGGCCCATGAGGCCCAGCCCATGCTTGCGGGCCACATTGGTCACAAACACACATTGTGACCCTCAGCCTGAGCCCAGTCCTCAGGTAAGGCCTCTCAGGGCCTATATGAAGAGACAGCATATTGGGCTTGCCATGCCCCTAGGCCCCAATTTTTAACCATAGTTCGGGGTGTCCCTTCACTCTTCCCCAGGGCTCTGCTTTGGAATTCCTCTTTTGGTGGGACACCTGAGGTAACAAACCTTAAAGGAGTCCTCCCATCCCACAGATTGACGAAAAACAATTGGGATCGGGCCAAATCCACAGAGAAGAAGATTCGTCCATGGCCCATGAGACCTCCCCAACATTCCACAGCCATCGCTGAAACAAAATCCAGAGACAAAAGCCTGAGCAAGCGCCTCAGACTCGCTCATTCTTCATATCCTGAAGAGTTCTTCTCATGGTTTGTAGATCGGGCGTGCCATACCTACGTCCCCAAACTTAAGCTGAGTTTGTGTTTTCAGTCTTCTGTCCTCAAAGTCCTGGGCTACACTCCCTCCAGGCTGGGGCCCCTGGAGCCACACATTAGGACTGCCCCCACCCAATCCATGGGAATTCTGCCCATTCCATTGTCAAAAATCGTACAAATTAGGAGAACCCTCCAAAGTCCCTGAGGCCATCCCAATAGTGTAGGTCGCCCGGGACAAAAAAGGGCGGTTGATACCAGCTGAGCATCTTCCTCCACTCATCTACCTCCACTCATACCAAGAAGATTGAACCAGACAGGACCCGAGGCCATTATCGGATCCATTGCTTTGGTTTACAGGCATGTCTCCTCAAAAGCCTGGATTCCAATACCAGCAGAGGGGATTTCCTGAGGCACCCATCAGAACAAATCTCGTCTCCACAAGGAAACTTGTGCATGGGAGCTATGCCAAAGCTTAGGAGAATACTTCAGGGTCCCGGTGCCACCTTCCCATTCCAAGGCCCTCATGGACACAAACACACATTAGGACCCATCCTCTGGAAAGTGCATTTCAACTCAGCCACCCCGGTTGCTCCCGCAGATCCATTAGATCTAAACTGTCTTGTTGCTAGGAGACAATTGGAAGGCGAGGCGGACTTCCCAGGCATCCATCCTCGAACGGTGCTCTGGAGTCATTCCATATGGGATGTCCTGGAGCTGTCCAACAGGTCTCAATTGTCCCGCAGAAGGAATCCTTGAAGGGGGCATCCCACATCTCCTAACGTGGAAAACCTCCATGGCCTCGAGATTCCGCTCCCTTCATGAAGGTGCCGTCATGCACAGAAACTCCAACCTGAGCCAACGTCGGATCCTCGACCTGACTTCAGATGCATGAGATATTGGTTCAGATCTGCAGGGGGTACCTGCCGTGCCCTCACCCTGAATCCGAAGTCTAGCTTGTGTTCTCAGACTTCCGTCCTCACTCTCCTGGCCCCGAAGCCCTCATGTTTGGCAATTCCGGACCGACAATGAAGCACTCTGCCTGCCCTCTAGAAAAAATATATTGCCTAATGAGCTGCCCAGGCAGCTTAAATGAAGATAAACCTACACGGCACTCGAATGTACCCAAATTATATAGTCTAACCTGGGCACTAATGCACTGTCTGACACAACCTGAGCCCGGACCTGCTGACCAACACCCAGACAGCTGACCGCACCCTGAGCACATCAGACCCGCCCTGGCCTTAGGTCATCATCTCTTCCCTACCTCAGTTTTCAGGCTTCAGAACCTAGACCTTATCTCCAATCACTGCCCACGGGTGACTGTGACTCTTCCTGACCCATGGCAAGAAACCTTGTGGTTGGCATGTTGTCCAACGTTCAGTGTAGGAGAAACCAGCATTCACCCTGAGGCCCCGCCCATTCTTGAGTGCGACGAGTGCATAAACACGCATTGTGACCTCAGCGTGAGTCCTGTCCTCTAGTAAGTCCTCTCAGTGGCTGGACAATTAGATGTCATAATGGGCTTGACATGTCCCTAGTCCCCAATTTTTAACCAGATTTGTGGTTGTCCAGTCGCCCCACCCCAGTGCTCTACTCTGGAATCCCTCATTTGGTGGGACATCTGAGGTTGAAAAACAAAATGAAACAAATCGACAACAACAACAAAAAAACGGACTTCTTCCATCCCCAGAATGACCGCAAACTCTTTGGACGGGACCGAACCCCCAGAGAGTAAGACTCGTCCATTTCCCATGAAGTCACCCAGAAATTTCACGACCATGAGTGACACGATATCCAGATACAAAAACTTGAGCAAGAGCCTCACACTCGCCTTTTTTTCATATCCCGAAGTGTTCTCCTCATGGTCTATAGATCAGTCCTGCCATACCTATGACCCAAAACATAAGCCGAGTTTGTGTTTTCAGACAACTGTCCAAACAGCTCTGGCCTACACACCCTACAGGCTCAGGGCCCTGGAGCCAAACCTGAGGACTGTACTTGCCCTCTCCAAGGGAATTGTATGTGCCCATTCCAATGGCCACAACCCTACTAATAGGATAACTTCCAAAGTCCCTGAGGCCATCGCAATAGTTGTGGCTTCCCAGGACAAACAGGGGCAATCTGAGCCCATCTGAGCACCTACCTGCACTCAGACCCGTAGACTGATGTCCCCAGAGGTAAAAAGGAACGAACAGGCCCCTAGGCACTAATCGGATCCATTGCTTTGGTTTCCAGGAAACTCTCCTCAGAGGCCTGGATTTCAATACCAGCATATGGCTGTTTCTTGACTCACCCATCAGAACAAATCTCATCTACACATGGGAAACATGCACGTTGGAGCTGTGTCAAAGCCTCTGTTTAGGAGAACCCTTCAGGGCCCCAGGGCCACCGCTTCATTCCAAGGTCTCCAGGACACAAAAACATATTAGGACACATCCACAGGAGAGTCCATTTCAACTCAGCCTCCTCGGTTGCCCCCCACATCCAGCAGATCTAACCTGTCTTGTTGCTTGGAGACAATTGGAATGCGAGGTGGGCTACCCAGCCATCCATCCTTAGAACCCTGCTCGGAATCATTGGCCTGGAGCCAACCAACAGGTCTCAATTGTCCTGCAGAAGAATCTTTGCAGTTTGGAGCTTCTCACAACTCCCATCGTGGGAAAACCCCCATGTCCTCGTGATCCAACCCCCTTCAAGAAAGGACCATCAGGGCAGAAAATCCAACCTGAGCGAACGTCTGATCCTTACCCGGACTTCAGATGCATGAGATCTCTATTGAGGTCTGTAGATTGTGCCTGCCATATCCTCACCCAGAAACCTAGGCTTGGCTTGGGTTCTCAGACTCCGTCCTCAGACTACTGGCCCACAAGCCTTCCAGTTTGGCAATCCAGAACTACAATGCCGCACTCTGCCTGCCCTACAGAAGTAAAACATTGCCCTCAGGGCTAACCCGAAACTCCAAATGAGGATCAACTTGCACGCCATTCGGCTGTACTTCAAACATAGAGGCTGACCTGGGCACTATTTCCCCTTCTGACCCAGCCTGAGCCTGGACCTCCTGGTCCCACCCAGACAGCTGGCCGCACACTGAGCACATCGGACCCGCCATGGCCTTAGGTCGTCATCTCTTCCCAACTAAGGTTTTCAGGCTCCAGGACCTAGACCTTATCTCCAAACACTGCCCAGGGTTGAAAACGATGCAGAAATCCGAACTCTTTCCCCATGGCAAGAAACCTTGTGCTTGGCATTTTGTCCAACGTTCAGTGTAGTTGAAACAAGCGTGGCCCATGAGGCTTAACCCATGCTTGCGGGCCACATTGGTCACAAACACTCAATGTGACCCTCAGCCTGAACCCAGGCCTCAGGTAAGGCCTCTCAGGGCCTATATGAAGAGACAGCATATTGGGCTTGCCATGCCCCTAGGCCCCAATTTTTAACCATAGTTCGGGGTGTCCCTTCACTCTTCCCCAGGGCTCTGCTTTGGAATTCCTCTTTTGGTGGGACACCAGAGGTAACAAACCTGAAAGGAGTCCTCCCATCCCACAGATTGACGAAAAACAATTGGGATCGGGCCAAATCCACAGAGAGGAAGATTCGTCCATGGCCCATGAGACATCCCCAACATTCCACGGCCATCGCTGAAACAAAATCCAGAGACAAAAGCCTGAGCAAGCGCCTCAGACTCGCTCATTCTTCATATCCTGAAGAGTTCTTCTCATGGTTTGTAGATCGGGCGTGCCATACCTACGTCCCCAAACTTAAGCTGAGTTTGTGTTTTCAGTCTTCTGTCCTCAAAGTCCTGGGCCACACTCCCTCCAGGCTGGGGCCCCTGGAGCCACACATTAGGACTGCCCCCACCCAATCCATGGGAATTCTCCCCATTCCATTGTCAAAAATCGTACAAATTAGGAGAACCCTCCAAAGTCCCTGAGGCCATCGCAATAGTGTAGGTCGCCCGGGACAAAAAAGGGCGGTTGATACCAGCTGAGCATCTTCCTCCACTCATCTACCTCCACTCATACCAAGAAGATTGAACCAGACAGGACCCGAGGCCATTATCGGATCCATTGCTTTGGTTTACAGGCATGTCTCCTCAAAAGCCTGGATTCCAATACCAGCAGAGGGGATTTCCTGAGGCACCCATCAGAACAAATCTCGTCTCCACAAGGAAACTTGTGCATGGGAGCTATGCCAAAGCTTAGGAGAATACTTCAGGGTCCCGGTGCCACCTCCCCATTCCAAGGCCCTCATGGACACAAACACATATTAGGACCCATCCTCTGGAAAGTGCATTTCAACTCAGCCACCCCGGTTGCTCCCGCAGATCCATTAGATCTAAACTGTCTTGTTGTTAGGAGACAATTGGAAGGCGAGGCGGACTTCCCAGGCATCCATCCTCGAACGGTGCTCTGGAGTCATTCCATATGGGATGTCCTGGAGCTGTCCAACAGGTCTCAATTGTCCCGCAGAAGGAATCCTTGAAGGGGGCATCCCACATCTCCCAACGTGGAAAACCTCCATGGCCTCGAGATTCCGCTCCCTTCATGAAGGGGCCGTCATGCACAGAAACTCCAACCTGAGCCAACGTCGGATCCTCGCCCTGACTTCAGATGCATGAGATATTGGTTCAGATCTGCAGGGGGTACCTGCCGTCCCCTCACCCTGAATCCGAAGTCTAGCTTGTGTTCTCAGACTTCCGTCCTCACTCTCCTGGCCCCGAAGCCCTCATGTTTGGCAATTCCGGACCGACAATGAAGCACTCTGCCTGCCCTCTAGAAAAAATATATTGCCTAATGAGCTGCCCAGGCAGCTTAAATGAAGATAAACCTACACGGCACTCGAATGTACCCAAATTATATAGTCTAACCTGGGCACTAATGCACTGTCTGACACAACCTGAGCCCGGACCTGCTGACCAACACCCAGACAGCTGACCGCACCCTGAGCACATCAGACCCGCCCTGGCCTTAGGTCATCATCTCTTCCCTACCTCAGTTTTCAGGCTTCAGAACCTAGACCTTATCTCCAATCACTGCCCACGGGTGACTGTGATGCAGAAATCAGAACTCTTCCTGACCCATGGCAAGAAACCTTGTGGTTGGCATGTTGTCCAACGTTCAGTGTAGGAGAAAACAGCATTCACCCTGAGGCCCCGCCCATTCTTGAGTGCGACGAGAGCATAAACACGCATTGTGACCTCAGCGTGAGTCCTGTCCTCTAGTAAGTCCTCTCAGTGGCTGGACCATTAGATGTCATAATGGGCTTGACATGTCCCTAGTCCCCAATTTTTAACCAGATTTCTGGTTGTCCAGTCGCCCCACCACAGGGCTCTACTCTGGAATCCCTCATTTGGTGGGACATCTGAGGTTGAAAAACAAAATGAAACAAATCAACAACAACAACAAAAAAACGGACTTCTTCCATCCCCAGAATGACCGCAAACTCTTTGGACGGGACCGAACCCCCAGAGAGTAAGACTCGTCCATTTCCCATGAAGTCACCCGGCAATTTCACGACCATGAGTGACACGATATCCAGAGACAAAAACTTGAGCAAGAGCCTCACACTCGCCCTTTTTTCATATCCCGAAGTGTTCTCCTCATGGTCTGTAGATCAGTCCTGCCATACCTATGACCCAAAACATAAGCCGAGTTTGTGTTTTCAGACAACTGTCCAAACAGCTCTGGCCTACACACCCTACAGGCTCAGGGCCCTGGAGCCAAACCTGAGGACTGTACTTGCCCTCTCCAAGGGAATTGTATGTGCCCATTCCAATGGCCACAAGCCTACTAATAGGATAACCTCCAAAGTCCCTGAGGCCATCCCAATAGTTGTGGCTTCCCAGGACAAACAGGGGGCAATCTGAGCCCATCTGAGCACCTTCCTGCACTCAGACCCGTAGACTGATGTCCCCAGAGGTAAAAAGGAACGAACAGGCCCCTAGGCACTAATCAGATCCATTGCTTTGGTTTCCAGGAAACTCTCCTCAGAAGCCTGGATTTCAATACAAGCATATGGCTGTTTCTTGACTCACCCATCAGAACAAATCTCATCTACACATGGGAAACATGCACGTTGGAGCTGTGTCAAAGCCTCTGTTTAGGAGAACCCTTCAGGGCCCCAGGGCCACCGCTTCATTCCAAGGTCTCCATAGACACAAAAACATATTAGGACACATCCACAGGAGAGTCCATTTCAACTCAGCCTCCTCGGTTGCCCGCCACATCCAGCAGATCTAACCTGTCTTGTTGCTTGGAAACAATTGGAATGCGAGGTGGGCTACCCAGCCATCCATCCTTAGAACCCTGCTCGGAATCGTTGGCCTGGAGCCAACCAACAGGTCTCAATTGTCCTGCAGAAGAATCTTTGCAGTTTGGAGCTTCTCACAACTCCCATCGTGGGAAAACCCCCATGTCCTCGTGATCCAACCCCCTTCAAGAAAGGGCCATCAGGGCAGAAAGTCCAACCTGAGCGATCGTCTGATCCTTGCCCTGACTTCAGATGCACGAGATCTCTATTGAGGTCTGTAGATTGTGCCTGCCATATCCTCACCCAGAAACCTAGGCCTAGCTTGGGTTCTCAGACTCCGTCCTCAGACTACTGGCCCACAAGCCCTCCAGTTTGGCAATCCAGAACTACAATGCCGCACTCTGCCTGCCCTACAGAAGTAAAATATTGCCCTCAGGGCTACCCCGAAACCCCAAATGAGGATCAACCTGCACGCCATTCGGCTGTACCCCAAACATAGAGGCTGACCTGGGCACTATTTCCCCTTCTGACCCAGCCTGAGCCTGGACCTCCTGGTCCCACCCAGACAGCTGGCCGCACACTGAGCACATCGGACCCGCCATGGCCTTAGGTCTTCATCTCTTCCCAACTGCGGTTTTCAGGCTCCAGAACCTAACCTTATCTCCAACCACTGCCCAGGGTTGAAAATGATGCAGAAATCAGAACTCTTTCCCCATGGCAAGAAACCTTGTGCTTGGCATGTTGTCCAACGTTCAGTGTAGTTGAAACAAGCGTGGCCCATGCGGCCCAGCCCATGCTTGCGGGCCACATTGGTCACAAACACACATTGTGACCCTCAGCCTGAGCCCAGTCCTCAGGTAAGGCCTCTCAGGGCCTATATGAAGAGACAGCATATTGGGCTTGCCATGCCCCTAGGCCCCAATTTTTAACCATAGTTCGGGGTGTCCCTTCACTCTTCCCCAGGGCTCTGCTTTGGAATTCCTCTTTTGGTGGGACACCTGAGGTAACAAACCTGAAAGGAGTCCTCCCATCCCACAGATTGACGAAAAACAATTGGGATCGGGCCAAATCCACAGAGAAGAAGATTCGTCCATGGCCCATGAGACATCCCCAACATTCCACGGCCATCGCTGAAACAAAATCCAGAGACAAAAGCCTGAGCAAGCGCCTCAGACTCGCTCATTCTTCATATCCTGAAGAGTTCTTCTCATGGTTTGTAGATCGGGCGTGCCATACCTACGTCCCCAAACTTAAGCTGAGTTTGTGTTTTCAGTCTTCTGTCCTCAAAGTCCTGGGCCACACTCCCTCCAGGCTGGGGCCCCTGGAGCCACACATTAGGACTGCCCCCACCCAATCCATGGGAATTCTGCCCATTCCATTGTCAAAAATCGTACAAATTAGGAGAACCCTCCAAAGTCCCTGAGGCCATCCCAATAGTGTAGGTCGCCCGGGACAAAAAAGGGCGGTTGATACCAGCTGAGCATCTTCCTCCACTCATCTACCTCCACTCATACCAAGAAGATTGAACCAGACAGGACCCGAGGCCATTATCGGATCCATTGCTTTGGTTTACAGGCATGTCTCCTCAAAAGCCTGGATTCCAATACCAGCAGAGGGGATTTCCTGAGGCACCCATCAGAACAAATCTCGTCTCCACAAGGAAACTTGTGCATGGGAGCTATGCCAAAGCTTAGGAGAATACTTCAGGGTCCCGGTGCCACCTCCCCATTCCAAGGCCCTCATGGACACAAACACACGTTAGGACCCATCCTCTGGAAAGTGCATTTCAACTCAGCCACCCCGGTTGCTCCCGCAGATCCATTAGATCTAAACTGTCTTGTTGTTAGGAGACAATTGGAAGGCGAGGCGGACTTCCCAGGCATCCATCCTCGAACGGTGCTCTGGAGTCATTCCATATGGGATGTCCTGGAGCTGTCCAACAGGTCTCAATTGTCCCGCAGAAGGAATCCTTGAAGGGGGCATCCCACATCTCCCAACGTGGAAAACCTCCATGGCCTCGAGATTCCGCTCCCTTCATGAAGGGGCCGTCATGCACAGAAACTCCAACCTGAGCCAACGTCGGATCCTCGCCCTGACTTCAGATGCATGAGATATTGGTTCAGATCTGCAGGGGGTACCTGCCGTGCCCTCACCCTGAATCCGAAGTCTAGCTTGTGTTCTCAGACTTCCGTCCTCACTCTCCTGGCCCCGAAGCCCTCATGTTTGGCAATTCCGGACCGACAATGAAGCACTCTGCCTGCCCTCTAGAAAAAATATATTGCCTAATGAGCTGCCCAGGCAGCTTAAATGAAGATAAACCTACACGGCACTCGAATGTACCCAAATTATATAGTCTAACCTGGGCACTAATGCACTGTCTGACACAACCTGAGCCCGGACCTGCTGACCAACACCCAGACAGCTGACCGCACCCTGAGCACATCAGACCCGCCCTGGCCTTAGGTCATCATCTCTTCCCTACCTCAGTTTTCAGGCTTCAGAACCTAGACCTTATCTCCAATCACTGCCCACGGGTGACTGTGACTCTTCCTGACCCATGGCAAGAAACCTTGTGGTTGGCATGTTGTCCAACGTTCAGTGTAGGAGCAACCAGCATTCACCTTGAGGCCCCGCCCATTCTTGAGTGCGACGAGTGCATAAACACGCATTGTGACCTCAGCGTGAGTCCTGTCCTCTAGTAAGTCCTCTCAGTTGCTGGACCATTAGATGTCATAATGGGCTTGACATGTCCCTAGTCCCCAATTTTTAACCAGATTTCTGGTTGTCCAGTCGCCCCACCCCAGGGCTCTACTCTGGAATCCCTCATTTGGTGGGACATCTGAGGTTGAAAAACAAAATGAAACAAATCGACAACAACAACAAAAAAACGGACTTCTTCCATCCCCAGAATGACCGCAAACTCTTTGGACGGGACCGAACCCCCAGAGAGTTAGACTCGTTCATTTCCCATGAAGTCACCCAGAAATTTCACGACCATGAGTGACACGATATCCAGATACAAAAACTTGAGCAAGAGCCTCACACTCGCCTTTTTTTCATATCCCGAAGTGTTCTCCTCATGGTCTATAGATCAGTCCTGCCATACCTATGACCCAAAACATAAGCCGAGTTTGTGTTTTCAGACAACTGTCCAAACAGCTCTGGCCTACACACCCTACAGGCTCAGGGCCCTGGAGCCAAACCTGAGGACTGTACTTGCCCTCTCCAAGGGAATTGTATGTGCCCATTCCAATGGCCACAAGCCTACTAATAGGATAACCTCCAAAGTCCCTGAGGCCATCGCAATAGTTGTGGCTTCCCAGGACAAACAGGGGCAATCTGAGCCCATCTGAGCACCTACCTGCACTCAGACCCGTAGACTGATGTCCCCAGAGGTAAAAAGGATCGAACAGGCCCCTAGGCACTAATCGGATCCATTGCTTTGGTTTCCAGGAAACTCTCCTCAGAGGCCTGGATTTCAATACCAGCATATGGCTGTTTCTTGACTCACCCATCAGAACAAATCTCATCTACACATGGGAAACATGCACGTTGGAGCTGTGTCAAAGCCTCTGTTTAGGAGAACCCTTCAGGGCCCCAGGGCCACCGCTTCATTCCAAGGTCTCCAGGACACAAAAACATATTAGGACACATCCACAGGAGAGTCCATTTCAACTCAGCCTCCTCGGTTGCCCCCCACATCCAGCAGATCTAACCTGTCTTGTTGCTTGGAGACAATTGGAATGCGAGGTGGGCTACCCAGCCATCCATCCTTAGAACCCTGCTCGGAATCATTGGCCTGGAGCCAACCAACAGGTCTCAATTGTCCTGCAGAAGAATCTTTGCAGTTTGGAGCTTCTCACAACTCCCATCGTGGGAAAACCCCCATGTCCTCGTGATCCAACCCCCTTCAAGAAAGGACCATCAGGGCAGAAAATCCAACCTGAGCGAACGTCTGATCCTTACCCGGACTTCAGATGCACGAGATCTCTATTGAGGTCTGTAGATTGTGCCTGCCATATCCTCACCCAGAAACCTAGGCTTGGCTTGGGTTCTCAGACTCTGTCCTCAGACTACTGGCCCACAAGCCTTCCAGTTTGGCAATCCAGAACTACAATGCCGCACTCTGCCTGCCCTACAGAAGTAAAACATTGCCCTCAGGGCTAACCCGAAACTCCAAATGAGGATCAACCTGCACGCCATTCGGCTGTACTTCAAACATAGAGGCTGACCTGGGCACTATTTCCCCTTCTGACCCAGCCTGAGCCTGGACCTCCTGGTCCCACCCAGACAGCTGGCCGCACACTGAGCACATCGGACCCGCCATGGCCTTAGGTCGTCATCTCTTCCCAACTAAGGTTTTCAGGCTCCAGGACCTAGACCTTATCTCCAACCACTGCCCAGGGTTGAAAACGATGCAGAAATCCGAACTCTTTCCCCATGGCAAGAAACCTTGTGCTTGGCATGTTGTCCAACGTTCAGTGTAGTTGAAACAAGCGTGGCCCATGAGGCTTAACCCATGCTTGCGGGCCACATTGGTCACAAACACACAATGTGACCCTCAGCCTGAACCCAGGCCTCAGGTAAGGCCTCTCAGGGCCTATATGAAGAGACAGCATATTGGGCTTGCCATGCCCCTAGGCCCCAATTTTTAACCATAGTTCGGGGTGTCCCTTCACTCTTCCCCAGGGCTCTGCTTTGGAATTCCTCTTTTGGTGGGACACCAGAGGTAACAAACCTGAAAGGAGTCCTCCCATCCCACAGATTGACGAAAAACAATTGGGATCGGGCCAAATCCACAGAGAGGAAGATTCGTCCATGGCCCATGAGACATCCCCAACATTCCACGGCCATCGCTGAAACAAAATCTAGAGACAAAAGCCTGAGCAAGCGCCTCAGACTCGCTCATTCTTCATATCCTGAAGAGTTCTTCTCATGGTTTGTAGATCGGGCGTGCCATACCTACGTCCCCAAACTTAAGCTGAGTTTGTGTTTTCAGTCTTCTGTCCTCAAAGTCCTGGGCCACACTCCCTCCAGGCTGGGGCCCCTGGAGCCACACATTAGGACTGCCCCCACCCAATCCATGGGAATTCTGCCCATTCCATTGTCAAAAATCGTACAAATTAGGAGAACCCTCCAAAGTCCCTGAGGCCATCCCAATAGTGTAGGTCGCCCGGGACAAAAAAGGGCGGTTGATACCAGCTGAGCATCTTCCTCCACTCATCTACCTCCACTCATACCAAGAAGATTGAACCAGACAGGACCCGAGGCCATTATCGGATCCATTGCTTTGGTTTACAGGCATGTCTCCTCAAAAGCCTGGATTCCAATACCAGCAGAGGGGATTTCCTGAGGCACCCATCAGAACAAATCTCGTCTCCACAAGGAAACTTGTGCATGGGAGCTATGCCAAAGCTTAGGAGAATACTTCAGGGTCCCGGTGCCACCTCCCCATTCCAAGGCCCTCATGGACACAAACACACATTAGGACCCATCCTCTGGAAAGTGCATTTCAACTCAGCCACCCCGGTTGCTCCCGCAGATCCATTAGATCTAAACTGTCTTGTTGTTAGGAGACAATTGGAAGGCGAGGCGGACTTCCCAGGCATCCATCCTCGAACGGTGCTCTGGAGTCATTCCATATGGGATGTCCTGGAGCTGTCCAACAGGTCTCAATTGTCCCGCAGAAGGAATCCTTGAAGGGGGCATCCCACATCTCCCAACGTGGAAAACCTCCATGGCCTCGAGATTCCGCTCCCTTCATGAAGGGGCCGTCATGCACAGAAACTCCAACCTGAGCCAACGTTGGATCCTCGCCCTGACTTCAGATGCATGAGATATTGGTTCAGATCTGCAGGGGGTACCTGCCGTGCCCTCACCCTGAATCCGAAGTCTAGCTTGTGTTCTCAGACTTCCGTCCTCACTCTCCTGGCCCCGAAGCCCTCATGTTTGGCAATTCCGGACCGACAATGAAGCACTCTGCCTGCCCTCTAGAAAAAATATATTGCCTAATGAGCTGCCCAGGCAGCTTAAATGAAGATAAACCTACACGGCACTCGAATGTACCCAAATTATATAGTCTAACCTGGGCACTAATGCACTGTCTGACACAACCTGAGCCCGGACCTGCTGACCAACACCCAGACAGCTGACCGCACCCTGAGCACATCAGACCCGCCCTGGCCTTAGGTCATCATCTCTTCCCTACCTCAGTTTTCAGGCTTCAGAACCTAGACCTTATCTCCAATCACTGCCCACGGGTGACTGTGATGCAGAAATCAGAACTCTTCCTGACCCATGGCAAGAAACCTTGTGGTTGGCATGTTGTCCAACGTTCAGTGTAGGAGAAAACAGCATTCACCCTGAGGCCCCGCCCATTCTTGAGTGCGACGAGAGCATAAACACGCATTGTGACCTCAGCGTGAGTCCTGTCCTCTAGTAAGTCCTCTCAGTGGCTGGACCATTAGATGTCATAATGGGCTTGACATGTCCCTAGTCCCCAATTTTTAACCAGATTTCTGGTTGTCCAGTCGCCCCACCCCAGGGCTCTACTCTGGAATCCCTCATTTGGTGGGACATCTGAGGTTGAAAAACAAAATGAAACAAATCGACAACAACAACAAAAAAACGGACTTCTTCCATCCCCAGAATGACCGCAAACTCTTTGGACGGGACCGAACCCCCAGAGAGTAAGACTCGTCCATTTCCCATGAAGTCACCCGGCAATTTCACGACCATGAGTGACACGATATCCAGAGACAAAAACTTGAGCAAGAGCCTCACACTCGCCCTTTTTTCATATCCCGAAGTGTTCTCCTCATGGTCTGTAGATCAGTCCTGCCATACCTATGACCCAAAACATAAGCCGAGTTTGTGCTTTCAGACAACTGTCCAAACAGCTCTGGCCTACACACCCTACAGGCTCAGGGCCCTGGAGCCAAACCTGAGGACTGTACTTGCCCTCTCCAAGGGAATTGTATGTGCCCATTCCAATGGCCACAAGCCTACTAATAGGATAACCTCCAAAGTCCCTGAGGCCATCCCAATAGTTGTGGCTTCCCAGGACAAACAGGGGGCAATCTGAGCCCATCTGAGCACCTTCCTGCACTCAGACCCGTACACTGATGTCCCCAGAGGTAAAAAGGAACGAACAGGCCCCTAGGCACTAATCAGATCCATTGCTTTGGTTTCCAGGAAACTCTCCTCAGAAGCCTGGATTTCAATACCAGCATATGGCTGTTTCTTGACTCACCCATCAGAACAAATCTCATCTACACATGGGAAACATGCACGTTGGAGCTGTGTCAAAGCCTCTGTTTAGGAGAACCCTTCAGGGCCCCAGGGCCACCGCTTCATTCCAAGGTCTCCATAGACACAAAAACATATTAGGACACATCCACAGGAGAGTCCATTTCAACTCAGCCTCCTCGGTTGCCCGCCACATCCAGCAGATCTAACCTGTCTTGTTGCTTGGAGACAATTGGAATGCGAGGTGGGCTACCCAGCCATCCATCCTTAGAACCCTGCTCGGAATCGTTGGCCTGGAGCCAACCAACAGGTCTCAATTGTCCTGCAGAAGAATCTTTGCAATTTGGAGCTTCTCACAACTCCCATCGTGCGAAAACCCCCATGTCCTCGTGATCCAACCCCCTTCAAGAAAGTGCCATCAGGGCAGAAAGTCCAACCTGAGCGATCGTCTGATCCTTGCCCTGACTTCAGATGCACGAGATCTCTATTGAGGTCTGTAGATTGTGCCTGCCATATCCTCACCCAGAAACCTAGGCCTAGCTTGGGTTCTCAGACTCCGTCCTCAGACTACTGGCCCACAAGCCCTCCAGTTTGGAAATCCAGAACTACAATGCCGCACTCTGCCTGCCCTACAGAAGTAAAACATTGCCCTCAGGGCTACCCCGAAACCCCAAATGAGGATCAACCTGCACGCCAATCGGCTGTACCCCAAACATAGAGGCTGACCTGGGCACTATTTCCCCTTCTGATCCAGCCTGAGCCTGGACCTCCTGGTCCCACCCAGACAGCTGGCCGCACACTGAGCACATCGGACCCGCCATGGCCTTAGGTCGTCATCTCTTCCCAACTGCGGTTTTCAGGCTCCAGAACCTAACCTTATCTCCAACCACTGCCCAGGGTTGAAAATGATGCAGAAATCAGAACTCTTTCCCCATGGCAAGAAACCTTGTGCTTGGCATGTTGTCCAACGTTCAGTGTAGTTGAAACAAGCGTGGCCCATGAGGCCCAGCCCATGCTTGCAGGCCACATTGGTCACAAACACACATTGTGACCCTCAGCCTGAGCCCAGTCCTCAGGTAAGGCCTCTCAGGGCCTATATGAAGAGACAGCATATTGGGCTTGCCATGCCCCTAGTCCCCAATTTTTGACCATAGTTCGGGGTGTCCCTTCACTCTTCCCCAGGGCTCTGCTTTGGAATTCCTCTTTTGGTGGGACACCTGAGGTAACAAACCTGAAAGGAGTCCTCCCATCCCACAGATTGACGAAAAACAATTGGGATCGGGCCAAATCCACAGAGAGGAAGATTCGTCCATGGCCCATGAGACCTCCCCAACATTCCACGGCCATCGCTGAAACAAAATCCAGAGACAAAAGCCTGAGCAAGCGCCTCAGACTCGCTCATTCTTCATATCCTGAAGAGTTCTTCTCATGGTTTGTAGATCGGGCGTGCCATACCTACGTCCCCAAACTTAAGCTGAGTTTGTGTTTTCAGTCTTCTGTCCTCAAAGTCCTGGGCCACACTCCCTCCAGGCTGGGGCCCCTGGAGCCACACATTAGGACTGCCCCCACCCAATCCATGGGAATTCTGCCCATTCCATTGTCAAAAATCGTACAAATTAGGAGAACCCTCCAAAGTCCCTGAGGCCATCGCAATAGTGTAGGTCGCCCGGGACAAAAAAGGGCGGTTGATACCAGCTGAGCATCTTCCTCCACTCATCTACCTCCACTCATACCAAGAAGATTGAACCAGACAGGACCCGAGGCCATTATCGGATCCATTGCTTTGGTTTACAGGCATGTCTCCTCAAAAGCCTGGATTCCAATACCAGCAGAGGGGATTTCCTGAGGCACCCATCAGAACAAATCTCGTCTCCACAAGGAAACTTGTGCATGGGAGCTATGCCAAAGCTTAGGAGAATACTTCAGGGTCCCGGTGCCACCTCCCCATTCCAAGGCCCTCATGGACACAAACACACATTAGGACCCATCCTCTGGAAAGTGCATTTCAACTCAGCCACCTCGGTTGCTCCCGCAGATCCATTAGATCTAAACTGTCTTGTTGTTAGGAGACAATTGGAAGGCGAGGCAGACTTCCCAGGCATCCATCCTCGAACGGTGCTCTGGAGTCATTCCATATGGGATGTCCTGGAGCTGTCCAACAGGTCTCAATTGTCCCGCAGAAGGAATCCTTGAAGGGGGCATCCCACATCTCCCAACGTGGAAAACCTCCATGGCCTCGAGATTCCGCTCCCTTCATGAAGGGGCCGTCATGCACAGAAACTCCAACCTGAGCCAACGTCGGATCCTCGCCCTGACTTCAGATGCATGAGATATTGGTTCAGATCTGCAGGGGGTACCTGCCGTCCCCTCACCCTGAATCCGAAGTCTAGCTTGTGTTCTCAGACTTCCGTCCTCACTCTCCTGGCCCCGAAGCCCTCATGTTTGGCAATTCCGGACCGACAATGAAGCACTCTGCCTGCCCTCTAGAAAAAATATATTGCCTAATGAGCTGCCCAGGCAGCTTAAATGAAGATAAACCTACACGGCACTCGAATGTACCCAAATTATATAGTCTAACCTGGGCACTAATGCACTGTCTGACACAACCTGAGCCCGGACCTGCTGACCAACACCCAGACAGCTGACCGCACCCTGAGCACATCAGACCCGCCCTGGCCTTAGGTCATCATCTCTTCCCTACCTCAGTTTTCAGGCTTCAGAACCTAGACCTTATCTCCAATCACTGCCCACGGGTGACTGTGATGCAGAAATCAGAACTCTTCCTGACCCATGGCAAGAAACCTTGTGGTTGGCATGTTGTCCAACGTTCAGTGTAGGAGAAAACAGCATTCACCCTGAGGCCCCGCCCATTCTTGAGTGCGACGAGAGCATAAACACGCATTGTGACCTCAGCGTGAGTCCTGTCCTCTAGTAAGTCCTCTCAGTGGCTGGACCATTAGATGTCATAATGGGCTTGACATGTCCCTAGTCCCCAATTTTTAACCAGATTTCTGGTTGTCCAGTCGCCCCACCCCAGGGCTCTACTCTGGAATCCCTCATTTGGTGGGACATCTGAGGTTGAAAAACAAAATGAAACAAATCGACAACAACAACAAAAAAACGGACTTCTTCCATCCCCAGAATGACCGCAAACTCTTTGGACGGGACCGAACCACCAGAGAGTAAGACTCGTCCATTTCCCATGAAGTCACCCGGCAATTTCACGACCATGAGTGACACGATATCCAGAGACAAAAACTTGAGCAAGAGCCTCACACTCGCCCTTTTTTCATATCCCGAAGTGTTCTCCTCATGGTCTGTAGATCAGTCCTGCCATACCTATGACCCAAAACATAAGCCGAGTTTGTGTTTTCAGACAACTGTCCAAACAGCTCTGGCCTACACACCCTACAGGCTCAGGGCCCTGGAGCCAAACCTGAGGACTGTACTTGCCCTCTCCAAGGGAATTGTATGTGCCCATTCCAATGGCCACAAGCCTACTAATAGGATAACCTCCAAAGTCCCTGAGGCCATCCCAATAGTTGTGGCTTCCCAGGACAAACAGGGGGCAATCTGAGCCCATCTGAGCACCTTCCTGCACTCAGACCCGTACACTGATGTCCCCAGAGGTAAAAAGGAACGGACAGGCCCCTAGGCACTAATCGGATCCATTGCTTTGGTTTCCAGGAAACTCTCCTCAGAGGCCTGGATTTCAATACCAGCATATGGCTGTTTCTTGACTCACCCATCAGAACAAATCTCATCTACACATGGGAAACATGCACGTTGGAGCTGTGTCAAAGCCTCTGTTTAGGAGAACCCTTCAGGGCCCCAGGGCCATCGCTTCATTCCAAGGTCTCCATAGACACAAAAACATATTAGGACACATCCACAGGAGAGTCCATTTCAACTCAGCCTCCTCGGTTGCCCGCCACATCCAGCAGATCTAACCTGTCTTGTTGCTTGGAGACAATTGGAATGCGAGGTGGGCTACCCAGCCATCCATCCTTAGAACCCTGCTCGGAATCGTTGGCCTGGAGCCAACCAACAGGTCTCAATTGTCCTGCAGAAGAATCTTTGCAGTTTGGAGCTTCTCACAACTCCCATCGTGCGAAAACCCCCATGTCCTCGTGATCCAACCCCCTTCAAGAAAGTGCCATCAGGGCAGAAAGTCCAACCTGAGCGATCGTCTGATCCTTGCCCTGACTTCAGATGCACGAGATCTCTATTGAGGTCTGTAGATTGTGCCTGCCATATCCTCACCCAGAAACCTAGGCCTAGCTTGGGTTCTCAGACTCCGTCCTCAGACTACTGGCCCACAAGCCCTCCATTTTGGAAATCCAGAACTACAATGCCGCACTCTGCCTGCCCTACAGAAGTAAAATATTGCCCTCAGGGCTACCCCGAAACCCCAAATGAGGATCAACCTGCACGCCAATCGGCTGTACCCCAAACATAGAGGCTGACCTGGGCACTATTTCCCCTTCTGATCCAGCCTGAGCCTGGACCTCCTGGTCCCACCCAGACAGCTGGCCGCACACTGAGCACATCGGACCCGCCATGGCCTTAGGTCGTCATCTCTTCCCAACTGCGGTTTTCAGGCTCCAGAACCTAACCTTATCTCCAACCACTGCCCAGGGTTGAAAATGATGCAGAAATCAGAACTCTTTCCCCATGGCAAGAAACCTTGTGCTTGGCATGTTGTCCAACGTTCAGTGTAGTTGAAACAAGCGTGGCCCATGAGGCCCAGCCCATGCTTGCGGGCCACATTGGTCACAAACACACATTGTGACCCTCAGCCTGAGCCCAGTCCTCAGGTAAGGCCTCTCAGGGCCTATATGAAGAGACAGCATATTGGGCTTGCCATGCCCCTAGTCCCCAATTTTTGACCATAGTTCGGGGTGTCCCTTCACTCTTCCCCAGGGCTCTGCTTTGGAATTCCTCTTTTGGTGGGACACCTGAGGTAACAAACCTGAAAGGAGTCCTCCCATCCCACAGATTGACGAAAAACAATTGGGATCGGGCCAAATCCACAGAGAGGAAGATTCGTCCATGGCCCATGAGACCTCCCCAACATTCCACGGCCATCGCTGAAACAAAATCCAGAGACAAAAGCCTGAGCAAGTGCCTCAGACTCGCTCATTCTTCATATCCTGAAGAGTTCTTCTCATGGTTTGTAGATCGGGCGTGCCATACCTACGTCCCCAAACTTAAGCTGAGTTTGTGTTTTCAGTCTTCTGTCCTCAAAGTCCTGGGCCACACTCCCTCCAGGCTGGGGCCCCTGGAGCCACACATTAGGACTGCCCCCACCCAATCCATGGGAATTCTGCCCATTCCATTGTCAAAAATCGTACAAATTAGGAGAACCCTCCAAAGTCCCTGAGGCCATCGCAATAGTGTAGGTCGCCCGGGACAAAAAAGGGCGGTTGATACCAGCTGAGCATCTTCCTCCACTCATCTACCTCCACTCATACCAAGAAGATTGAACCAGACAGGACCCGAGGCCATTATCGGATCCATTGCTTTGGTTTACAGGCATGTCTCCTCAAAAGCCTGGATTCCAATACCAGCAGAGGGGATTTCCTGAGGCACCCATCAGAACAAATCTCGTCTCCACAAGGAAACTTGTGCATGGGAGCTATGCCAAAGCTTAGGAGAATACTTCAGGGTCCCGGTGCCACCTCCCCATTCCAAGGCCCTCATGGACACAAACACACATTAGGACCCATCCTCTGGAAAGTGCATTTCAACTCAGCCACCTCGGTTGCTCCCGCAGATCCATTAGATCTAAACTGTCTTGTTGTTAGGAGACAATTGGAAGGCGAGGCGGACTTCCCAGGCATCCATCCTCGAACGGTGCTCTGGAGTCATTCCATATGGGATGTCCTGGAGCTGTCCAACAGGTCTCAATTGTCCCGCAGAAGGAATCCTTGAAGGGGGCATCCCACATCTCCCAACGTGGAAAACCTCCATGGCCTCGAGATTCCGCTCCCTTCATGAAGGGGCCGTCATGCACAGAAACTCCAACCTGAGCCAACGTCGGATCCTCGCCCTGACTTCAGATGCATGAGATATTGGTTCAGATCTGCAGGGGGTACCTGCCGTGCCCTCACCCTGAATCCGAAGTCTAGCTTGTGTTCTCAGACTTCCGTCCTCACTCTCCTGGCCCCGAAGCCCTCATGTTTGGCAATTCCGGACCGAAAATGAAGCACTCTGCCTGCCCTCTAGAAAAAATATATTGCCTAATGAGCTGCCCAGGCATCTTAAATGAAGATAAACCTACACGGCACTCGAATGTACCCAAATTATATAGTCTAACCTGGGCACTAATGCACTGTCTGACACAACCTGAGCCCGGACCTGCTGACCAACACCCAGACAGCTGACCGCACCCTGAGCACATCAGACCCGCCCTGGCCTTAGGTCATCATCTCTTCCCTACCTCAGTTTTCAGGCTTCAGAACCTAGACCTTATCTCCAATCACTGCCCACGGGTGACTGTGACTCTTCCTGACCCATGGCAAGAAACCTTGTGGTTGGCATGTTGTCCAACGTTCAGTGTAGGAGAAAACAGCATTCACACTGAGGCCCCGCCCATTCTTGAGTGCGACGAGTGCATAAACACGCATTGTGACCTCAGCGTGAGTCCTGTCCTCTAGTAAGTCCTCTCAGTTGCTGGACCATTAGATGTCATAATGGGCTTGACATGTCCCTAGTCCCCAATTTTTAACCAGATTTCTGGTTGTCCAGTCGCCCCACCCCAGGGCTCTACTCTGGAATCCCTCATTTGGTGGGACATCTGAGGTTGAAAAACAAAATGAAACAAATCGACAACAACAACAAAAAAACGGACTTCTTCCATCCCCAGAATGACCGCAAACTCTTTGGACGGGACCGAACCCCCAGAGAGTAAGACTCGTCCATTTCCCATGAAGTCACCCAGAAATTTCACGACCATGAGTGACACGATATCCAGATACAAAAACTTGAGCAAGAGCCTCACACTCGCCTTTTTTTCATATCCCGAAGTGTTCTCCTCATGGTCTATAGATCAGTCCTGCCATACCTATGACCCAAAACATAAGCCGAGTTTGTGTTTTCAGACAACTGTCCAAACAGCTCTGGCCTACACACCCTACAGGCTCAGGGCCCTGGAGCCAAACCTGAGGACTGTACTTGCCCTCTCCAAGGGAATTGTATGTGCCCATTCCAATGGCCACAACCCTACTAATAGGATAACCTCCAAAATCCCTGAGGCCATCGCAATAGTTGTGGCTTCCCAGGACAAACAGGGGCAATCTGAGCCCATCTGAGCACCTACCTGCACTCAGACCCGTAGACTGATGTCCCCAGAGGTAAAAAGGATCGAACAGGCCCCTAGGCACTAATCGGATCCATTGCTTTGGTTTCCAGGAAACTCTCCTCAGAGGCCTGGATTTCAATACCAGCATATGGCTGTTTCTTGACTCACCCATCAGAACAAATCTCATCTACACATGGGAAACATGCACATTGGAGCTGTGTCAAAGCCTCTGTTTAGGAGAACCCTTCAGGGCCCCAGGGCCACCGCTTCATTCCAAGGTCTCCAGGACACAAAAACATATTAGGACACATCCACAGGAGAGTCCATTTCAACTCAGCCTCCTCGGTTGCCCCCCACATCCAGCAGATCTAACCTGTCTTGTTGCTTGGAGACAATTGGAATGCGAGGTGGGCTACCCAGCCATCCATCCTTAGAACCCTGCTCGGAATCGTTGGCCTGGAGCCAACCAACAGGTCTCAATTGTCCTGCAGAAGAATCTTTGCAGTTTGGAGCTTCTCACAACTCCCATCGTGTGAAAACCCCCATGTCCTCGTGATCCAACCCCCTTCAAGAAAGGGCCATCAGGGCAGAAAGTCCAACCTGAGCGATCGTCTGATCCTTGCCCTGACTTCAGATGCACGAGATCTCTATTGAGGTCTGTAGATTGTGCCTGCCATATCCTCACCCAGAAACCTAGGCCTAGCTTGGGTTCTCAGACTCCGTCCTCAGACGACTGGCCCACAAGCCCTCCAGTTTGGCAATCCAGAACTACAATGCCGCACTCTGCCTGCCCTACAGAAGTAAAACATTGCCCTCAGGGCTACCCCGAAACCCCAAATGAGGATCAACCTGCATGCCAATCGGCTGTACCCCAAACATAGAGGCTGACCTGGGCACTATTTCCCCTTCTGACCCAGCCTGAGCCTGGACCTCCTGGTCCCACCCAGACAGCTGGCCGCACACTGAGCACATCGGACCCGCCATGGCCTTAGGTCGTCATCTCTTCCCAACTAAGGTTTTCAGGCTCCAGGACCTAGAACTTATCTCCAACCACTGCCCAGGGTTGAAAACGATGCAGAAATCCGAACTCTTTCCCCATGGCAAGAAACCTTGTGCTTGGCATGTTGTCCAACGTTCAGTGTAGTTGAAACAAGCGTGGCCCATGAGGCTTAACCCATGCTTGCGGGCCACATTGGTCACAAACACACAATGTGACCCTCAGCCTGAACCCAGGCCTCAGGTAAGGCCTCTCAGGGCCTATATGAAGAGACAGCATATTGGGCTTGCCATGCCCCTAGGCCCCAATTTTTAACCATAGTTCGGGGTGTCCCTTCACTCTTCCCCAGGGCTCTGCTTTGGAATTCCTCTTTTGGTGGGACACCAGAGGTAACAAACCTGAAAGGAGTCCTCCCATCCCACAGATTGACGAAAAACAATTGGGATCGGGCCAAATCCACAGAGAGGAAGATTCGTCCATGGCCCATGAGACATCCCCAACATTCCACGGCCATCGCTGAAACAAAATCTAGAGACAAAAGCCTGAGCAAGCGCCTCAGACTCGCTCATTCTTCATATCCTGAAGAGTTCTTCTCATGGTTTGTAGATCGGGCGTGCCATACCTACGTCCCCAAACTTAAGCTGAGTTTGTGTTTTCAGTCTTCTGTCCTCAAAGTCCTGGGCCACACTCCCTCCAGGCTGGGGCCCCTGGAGCCACACATTAGGACTGCCCCCACCCAATCCATGGGAATTCTGCCCATTCCATTGTCAAAAATCGTACAAATTAGGAGAACCCTCCAAAGTCCCTGAGGCCATCCCAATAGTGTAGGTCGCCCGGGACAAAAAAGGGCGGTTGATACCAGCTGAGCATCTTCCTCCACTCATCTACCTCCACTCATACCAAGAAGATTGAACCAGACAGGACCCGAGGCCATTATCGGATCCATTGCTTTGGTTTACAGGCATGTCTCCTCAAAAGCCTGGATTCCAATACCAGCAGAGGGGATTTCCTGAGGCACCCATCAGAACAAATCTCGTCTCCACAAGGAAACTTGTGCATGGGAGCTATGCCAAAGCTTAGGAGAATACTTCAGGGTCCCGGTGCCACCTCCCCATTCCAAGGCCCTCATGGACACAAACACACATTAGGACCCATCCTCTGGAAAGTGCATTTCAACTCAGCCACCCCGGTTGCTCCCGCAGATCCATTAGATCTAAACTGTCTTGTTGTTAGGAGACAATTGGAAGGCGAGGCGGACTTCCCAGGCATCCATCCTCGAACGGTGCTCTGGAGTCATTCCATATGGGATGTCCTGGAGCTGTCCAACAGGTCTCAATTGTCCCGCAGAAGGAATCCTTGAAGGGGGCATCCCACATCTCCCAACGTGGAAAACCTCCATGGCCTCGAGATTCCGCTCCCTTCATGAAGGGGCCGTCATGCACAGAAACTCCAACCTGAGCCAACGTTGGATCCTCGCCCTGACTTCAGATGCATGAGATATTGGTTCAGATCTGCAGGGGGTACCTGCCGTGCCCTCACCCTGAATCCGAAGTCTAGCTTGTGTTCTCAGACTTCCGTCCTCACTCTCCTGGCCCCGAAGCCCTCATGTTTGGCAATTCCGGACCGACAATGAAGCACTCTGCCTGCCCTCTAGAAAAAATATATTGCCTAATGAGCTGCCCAGGCAGCTTAAATGAAGATAAACCTACACGGCACTCGAATGTACCCAAATTATATAGTCTAACCTGGGCACTAATGCACTGTCTGACACAACCTGAGCCCGGACCTGCTGACCAACACCCAGACAGCTGACCGCACCCTGAGCACATCAGACCCGCCCTGGCCTTAGGTCATCATCTCTTCCCTACCTCAGTTTTCAGGCTTCAGAACCTAGACCTTATCTCCAATCACTGCCCACGGGTGACTGTGATGCAGAAATCAGAACTCTTCCTGACCCATGGCAAGAAACCTTGTGGTTGGCATGTTGTCCAACGTTCAGTGTAGGAGAAAACAGCATTCACCCTGAGGCCCCGCCCATTCTTGAGTGCGACGAGAGCATAAACACGCATTGTGACCTCAGCGTGAGTCCTGTCCTCTAGTAAGTCCTCTCAGTGGCTGGACCATTAGATGTCATAATGGGCTTGACATGTCCCTAGTCCCCAATTTTTAACCAGATTTCTGGTTGTCCAGTCGCCCCACCCCAGGGCTCTACTCTGGAATCCCTCATTTGGTGGGACATCTGAGGTTGAAAAACAAAATGAAACAAATCGACAACAACAACAAAAAAACGGACTTCTTCCATCCCCAGAATGACCGCAAACTCTTTGGACGGGACCGAACCCCCAGAGAGTAAGACTCGTCCATTTCCCATGAAGTCACCCAGAAATTTCACGACCATGAGTGACACGATATCCAGAGACAAAAACTTGAGCAAGAGCCTCACACTCGCCCTTTTTTCATATCCCGAAGTGTTCTCCTCATGGTCTGTAGATCAGTCCTGCCATACCTATGACCCAAAACATAAGCCGAGTTTGTGCTTTCAGACAACTGTCCAAACAGCTCTGGCCTACACACCCTACAGGCTCAGGGCCCTGGAGCCAAACCTGAGGACTGTACTTGCCCTCTCCAAGGGAATTGTATGTGCCCATTCCAATGGCCACAAGCCTACTAATAGGATAACCTCCAAAGTCCCTGAGGCCATCCCAATAGTTGTGGCTTCCCAGGACAAACAGGGGGCAATCTGAGCCCATCTGAGCACCTTCCTGCACTCAGACCCGTACACTGATGTCCCCAGAGGTAAAAAGGAACGAACAGGCCCCTAGGCACTAATCAGATCCATTGCTTTGGTTTCCAGGAAACTCTCCTCAGAAGCCTGGATTTCAATACCAGCATATGGCTGTTTCTTGACTCACCCATCAGAACAAATCTCATCTACACATGGGAAACATGCACGTTGGAGCTGTGTCAAAGCCTCTGTTTAGGAGAACCCTTCAGGGCCCCAGGGCCACCGCTTCATTCCAAGGTCTCCATAGACACAAAAACATATTAGGACACATCCACAGGAGAGTCCATTTCAACTCAGCCTCCTCGGTTGCCCGCCACATCCAGCAGATCTAACCTGTCTTGTTGCTTGGAGACAATTGGAATGCGAGGTGGGCTACCCAGCCATCCATCCTTAGAACCCTGCTCGGAATCGTTGGCCTGGAGCCAACCAACAGGTCTCAATTGTCCTGCAGAAGAATCTTTGCAGTTTGGAGCTTCTCACAACTCCCATCGTGCGAAAACCCCCATGTCCTCGTGATCCAACCCCCTTCAAGAAAGTGCCATCAGGGCAGAAAGTCCAACCTGAGCGATCGTCTGATCCTTGCCCTGACTTCAGATGCACGAGATCTCTATTGAGGTCTGTAGATTGTGCCTGCCATATCCTCACCCAGAAACCTAGGCCTAGCTTGGGTTCTCAGACTCCGTCCTCAGACTACTGGCCCACAAGCCCTCCAGTTTGGAAATCCAGAACTACAATGCCGCACTCTGCCTGCCCTACAGAAGTAAAACATTGCCCTCAGGGCTACCCCGAAACCCCAAATGAGGATCAACCTGCACGCCAATCGGCTGTACCCCAAACATAGAGGCTGACCTGGGCACTATTTCCCCTTCTGATCCAGCCTGAGCCTGGACCTCCTGGTCCCACCCAGACAGCTGGCCGCACACTGAGCACATCGGACCCGCCATGGCCTTAGGTCGTCATCTCTTCCCAACTGCGGTTTTCAGGCTCCAGAACCTAACCTTATCTCCAACCACTGCCCAGGGTTGAAAATGATGCAGAAATCAGAACTCTTTCCCCATGGCAAGAAACCTTGTGCTTGGCATGTTGTCCAACGTTCAGTGTAGTTGAAACAAGCGTGGCCCATGAGGCCCAGCCCATGCTTGCAGGCCACATTGGTCACAAACACACATTGTGACCCTCAGCCTGAGCCCAGTCCTCAGGTAAGGCCTCTCAGGGCCTATATGAAGAGACAGCATATTGGGCTTGCCATGCCCCTAGTCCCCAATTTTTGACCATAGTTCGGGGTGTCCCTTCACTCTTCCCCAGGGCTCTGCTTTGGAATTCCTCTTTTGGTGGGACACCTGAGGTAACAAACCTGAAAGGAGTCCTCCCATCCCACAGATTGACGAAAAACAATTGGGATCGGGCCAAATCCACAGAGAGGAAGATTCGTCCATGGCCCATGAGACCTCCCCAACATTCCACGGCCATCGCTGAAACAAAATCCAGAGACAAAAGCCTGAGCAAGCGCCTCAGACTCGCTCATTCTTCATATCCTGAAGAGTTCTTCTCATGGTTTGTAGATCGGGCGTGCCATACCTACGTCCCCAAACTTAAGCTGAGTTTGTGTTTTCAGTCTTCTGTCCTCAAAGTCCTGGGCCACACTCCCTCCAGGCTGGGGCCCCTGGAGCCACACATTAGGACTGCCCCCACCCAATCCATGGGAATTCTGCCCATTCCATTGTCAAAAATCGTACAAATTAGGAGAACCCTCCAAAGTCCCTGAGGCCATCGCAATAGTGTAGGTCGCCCGGGACAAAAAAGGGCGGTTGATACCAGCTGAGCATCTTCCTCCACTCATCTACCTCCACTCATACCAAGAAGATTGAACCAGACAGGACCCGAGGCCATTATCGGATCCATTGCTTTGGTTTACAGGCATGTCTCCTCAAAAGCCTGGATTCCAATACCAGCAGAGGGGATTTCCTGAGGCACCCATCAGAACAAATCTCGTCTCCACAAGGAAACTTGTGCATGGGAGCTATGCCAAAGCTTAGGAGAATACTTCAGGGTCCCGGTGCCACCTCCCCATTCCAAGGCCCTCATGGACACAAACACACATTAGGACCCATCCTCTGGAAAGTGCATTTCAACTCAGCCACCTCGGTTGCTCCCGCAGATCCATTAGATCTAAACTGTCTTGTTGTTAGGAGACAATTGGAAGGCGAGGCGGACTTCCCAGGCATCCATCCTCGAACGGTGCTCTGGAGTCATTCCATATGGGATGTCCTGGAGCTGTCCAACAGGTCTCAATTGTCCCGCAGAAGGAATCCTTGAAGGGGGCATCCCACATCTCCCAACGTGGAAAACCTCCATGGCCTCGAGATTCCGCTCCCTTCATGAAGGGGCCGTCATGCACAGAAACTCCAACCTGAGCCAACGTCGGATCCTCGCCCTGACTTCAGATGCATGAGATATTGGTTCAGATCTGCAGGGGGTACCTGCCGTCCCCTCACCCTGAATCCGAAGTCTAGCTTGTGTTCTCAGACTTCCGTCCTCACTCTCCTGGCCCCGAAGCCCTCATGTTTGGCAATTCCGGACCGACAATGAAGCACTCTGCCTGCCCTCTAGAAAAAATATATTGCCTAATGAGCTGCCCAGGCAGCTTAAATGAAGATAAACCTACACGGCACTCGAATGTACCCAAATTATATAGTCTAACCTGGGCACTAATGCACTGTCTGACACAACCTGAGCCCGGACCTGCTGACCAACACCCAGACAGCTGACCGCACCCTGAGCACATCAGACCCGCCCTGGCCTTAGGTCATCATCTCTTCCCTACCTCAGTTTTCAGGCTTCAGAACCTAGACCTTATCTCCAATCACTGCCCACGGGTGACTGTGATGCAGAAATCAGAACTCTTCCTGACCCATGGCAAGAAACCTTGTGGTTGGCATGTTGTCCAACGTTCAGTGTAGGAGAAAACAGCATTCACCCTGAGGCCCCGCCCATTCTTGAGTGCGACGAGAGCATAAACACGCATTGTGACCTCAGCGTGAGTCCTGTCCTCTAGTAAGTCCTCTCAGTGGCTGGACCATTAGATGTCATAATGGGCTTGACATGTCCCTAGTCCCCAATTTTTAACCAGATTTCTGGTTGTCCAGTCGCCCCACCCCAGGGCTCTACTCTGGAATCCCTCATTTGGTGGGACATCTGAGGTTGAAAAACAAAATGAAACAAATCGACAACAACAACAAAAAAACGGACTTCTTCCATCCCCAGAATGACCGCAAACTCTTTGGACGGGACCGAACCACCAGAGAGTAAGACTCGTCCATTTCCCATGAAGTCACCCGGCAATTTCACGACCATGAGTGACACGATATCCAGAGACAAAAACTTGAGCAAGAGCCTCACACTCGCCCTTTTTTCATATCCCGAAGTGTTCTCCTCATGGTCTGTAGATCAGTCCTGCCATACCTATGACCCAAAACATAAGCCGAGTTTGTGTTTTCAGACAACTGTCCAAACAGCTCTGGCCTACACACCCTACAGGCTCAGGGCCCTGGAGCCAAACCTGAGGACTGTACTTGCCCTCTCCAAGGGAATTGTATGTGCCCATTCCAATGGCCACAAGCCTACTAATAGGATAACCTCCAAAGTCCCTGAGGCCATCCCAATAGTTGTGGCTTCCCAGGACAAACAGGGGGCAATCTGAGTCCATCTGAGCACCTTCCTGCACTCAGACCCGTACACTGATGTCCCCAGAGGTAAAAAGGAACGAACAGGCCCCTAGGCACTAATCGGATCCATTGCTTTGGTTTCCAGGAAACTCTCCTCAGAGGCCTGGATTTCAATACCAGCATATGGCTGTTTCTTGACTCACCCATCAGAACAAATCTCATCTACACATGGGAAACATGCACGTTGGAGCTGTGTCAAAGCCTCTGTTTAGGAGAACCCTTCAGGGCCCCAGGGCCATCGCTTCATTCCAAGGTCTCCATAGACACAAAAACATATTAGGACACATCCACAGGAGAGTCCATTTCAACTCAGCCTCCTCGGTTGCCCGCCACATCCAGCAGATCTAACCTGTCTTGTTGCTTGGAGACAATTGGAATGCGAGGTGGGCTACCCAGCCATCCATCCTTAGAACCCTGCTCGGAATCGTTGGCCTGGAGCCAACCAACAGGTCTCAATTGTCCTGCAGAAGAATCTTTGCAGTTTGGAGCTTCTCACAACTCCCATCGTGCGAAAACCCCCATGTCCTCGTGATCCAACCCCCTTCAAGAAAGTGCCATCAGGGCAGAAAGTCCAACCTGAGCGATCGTCTGATCCTTGCCCTGACTTCAGATGCACGAGATCTCTATTGAGGTCTGTAGATTGTGCCTGCCATATCCTCACCCAGAAACCTAGGCCTAGCTTGGGTTCTCAGACTCCGTCCTCAGACTACTGGCCCACAAGCCCTCCAGTTTGGAAATCCAGAACTACAATGCCGCACTCTGCCTGCCCTACAGAAGTAAAATATTGCCCTCAGGGCTACCCCGAAACCCCAAATGAGGATCAACCTGCACGCCAATCGGCTGTACCCCAAACATAGAGGCTGACCTGGGCACTATTTCCCCTTCTGATCCAGCCTGAGCCTGGACCTCCTGGTCCCACCCAGACAGCTGGCCGCACACTGAGCACATCGGACCCGCCATGGCCTTAGGTCGTCATCTCTTCCCAACTGCGGTTTTCAGGCTCCAGAACCTAACCTTATCTCCAACCACTGCCCAGGGTTGAAAATGATGCAGAAATCAGAACTCTTTCCCCATGGCAAGAAACCTTGTGCTTGGCATGTTGTCCAACGTTCAGTGTAGTTGAAACAAGCGTGGCCCATGAGGCCCAGCCCATGCTTGCGGGCCACATTGGTCACAAACACACATTGTGACCCTCAGCCTGAGCCCAGTCCTCAGGTAAGGCCTCTCAGGGCCTATATGAAGAGACAGCATATTGGGCTTGCCATGCCCCTAGTCCCCAATTTTTGACCATAGTTCGGGGTGTCCCTTCACTCTTCCCCAGGGCTCTGCTTTGGAATTCCTCTTTTGGTGGGACACCTGAGGTAACAAACCTGAAAGGAGTCCTCCCATCCCACAGATTGACGAAAAACAATTGGGATCGGGCCAAATCCACAGAGAGGAAGATTCGTCCATGGCCCATGAGACCTCCCCAACATTCCACGGCCATCGCTGAAACAAAATCCAGAGACAAAAGCCTGAGCAAGCGCCTCAGACTCGCTCATTCTTCATATCCTGAAGAGTTCTTCTCATGGTTTGTAGATCGGGCGTGCCATACCTACGTCCCCAAACTTAAGCTGAGTTTGTGTTTTCAGTCTTCTGTCCTCAAAGTCCTGGGCCACACTCCCTCCAGGCTGGGGCCCCTGGAGCCACACATTAGGACTGCCCCCACCCAATCCATGGGAATTCTGCCCATTCCATTGTCAAAAATCGTACAAATTAGGAGAACCCTCCAAAGTCCCTGAGGCCATCGCAATAGTGTAGGTCGCCCGGGACAAAAAAGGGCGGTTGATACCAGCTGAGCATCTTCCTCCACTCATCTACCTCCACTCATACCAAGAAGATTGAACCAGACAGGACCCGAGGCCATTATCGGATCCATTGCTTTGGTTTACAGGCATGTCTCCTCAAAAGCCTGGATTCCAATACCAGCAGAGGGGATTTCCTGAGGCACCCATCAGAACAAATCTCGTCTCCACAAGGAAACTTGTGCATGGGAGCTATGCCAAAGCTTAGGAGAATACTTCAGGGTCCCGGTGCCACCTCCCCATTCCAAGGCCCTCATGGACACAAACACACATTAGGACCCATCCTCTGGAAAGTGCATTTCAACTCAGCCACCCCGGTTGCTCCCGCAGATCCATTAGATCTAAACTGTCTTGTTGTTAGGAGACAATTGGAAGGCGAGGCGGACTTCCCAGGCATCCATCCTCGAACGGTGCTCTGGAGTCATTCCATATGGGATGTCCTGGAGCTGTCCAACAGGTCTCAATTGTCCCGCAGAAGGAATCCTTGAAGGGGGCATCCCACATCTCCCAACGTGGAAAACCTCCATGGCCTCGAGATTCCGCTCCCTTCATGAAGGGGCCGTCATGCACAGAAACTCCAACCTGAGCCAACGTCGGATCCTCGCCCTGACTTCAGATGCATGAGATATTGGTTCAGATCTGCAGGGGGTACCTGCCGTGCCCTCACCCTGAATCCGAAGTCTAGCTTGTGTTCTCAGACTTCCGTCCTCACTCTCCTGGCCCCGAAGCCCTCATGTTTGGCAATTCCGGACCGACAATGAAGCACTCTGCCTGCACTCTAGAAAAAATATATTGCCTAATGAGCTGCCCAGGCAGCTTAAATGAAGATAAACCTACACGGCACTCGAATGTACCCAAATTATATAGTCTAACCTGGGCACTAATGCACTGTCTGACACAACCTGAGCCCGGACCTGCTGACCAACACCCAGACAGCTGACCGCACCCTGAGCACATCAGACCCGCCCTGGCCTTAGGTCATCATCTCTTCCCTACCTCAGTTTTCAGGCTTCAGAACCTAGACCTTATCTCCAATCACTGCCCACGGGTGACTGTGATGCAGAAATCAGAACTCTTCCTGACCCATGGCAAGAAACCTTGTGGTTGGCATGTTGTCCAACGTTCAGTGTAGGAGAAAACAGCATTCACCCTGAGGCCCCGCCCATTCTTGAGTGCGACGAGAGCATAAACACGCATTGTGACCTCAGCGTGAGTCCTGTCCTCTAGTAAGTCCTCTCAGTGGCTGGACCATTAGATGTCATAATGGGCTTGACATGTCCCTAGTCCCCAATTTTTAACCAGATTTCTGGTTGTCCAGTCGCCCCACCCCAGGGCTCTACTCTGGAATCCCTCATTTGGTGGGACATCTGAGGTTGAAAAACAAAATGAAACAAATCGACAACAACAACAAAAAAACGGACTTCTTCCATCCCCAGAATGACCGCAAACTCTTTGGACGGGACCGAACCACCAGAGAGTAAGACTCGTCCATTTCCCATGAAGTCACCCGGCAATTTCACGACCATGAGTGACACGATATCCAGAGACAAAAACTTGAGCAAGAGCCTCACACTCGCCCTTTTTTCATATCCCGAAGTGTTCTCCTCATGGTCTGTAGATCAGTCCTGCCATACCTATGACCCAAAACATAAGCCGAGTTTGTGTTTTCAGACAACTGTCCAAACAGCTCTGGCCTACACACCCTACAGGCTCAGGGCCCTGGAGCCAAACCTGAGGACTGTACTTGCCCTCTCCAAGGGAATTGTATGTGCCCATTCCAATGGCCACAACCCTACTAATAGGATAACCTCCAAAGTCCCTGAGGTCATCCCAATAGTTGTGGCTTCCCAGGACAAACAGGGGCAATCTGAGCCCATCTGAGCACCTTCCTGCACTCAGACCCGTAGACTGATGTCCCCAGAGGTAAAAAGGAACGAACAGGCCCGTAGGCACTAATCGGATCCATTGCTTTGGTTTCCAGGAAACTCTCCTCAGAGGCCTGGATTTCAATACCAGCATATGGCTGTTTCTTGACTCACCCATCAGAACAAATCTCATCTACACATGGGAAACATGCACATTGGAGCTGTGTCAAAGCCTCTGTTTAGGAGAACCCTTCAGGGCCCCAGGGCCACCGCTGCATTCCAAGGTCTCCATAGACACAAAAACATATTAGGACACATCCACAGGAGAGTCCATTTCAACTCAGCCTCCTCGGTTGCCCGCCACATCCAGCAGATCTAACCTGTCTTGTTGCTTGGAGACAATTGGAATGCGAGGTGGGCTACCCAGCCATCCATCCTTAGAACCCTGCTCGGAATCGTTGGCCTGGAGCCAACCAACAGGTCTCAATTGTCCTGCAGAAGAATCTTTGCAGTTTGGAGCTTCTCACAACTCCCATCGTGTGAAAACCCCCATGTCCTCGTGATCCAACCCCCTTCAAGAAAGGGCCATCAGGGCAGAAAGTCCAACCTGAGCGATCGTCTGATCCTTGCCCTGACTTCAGATGCACGAGATCTCTATTGAGGTCTGTAGATTGTGCCTGCCATATCCTCACCCAGAAACCTAGGCCTAGCTTGGGTTCTCAGACTCCGTCCTCAGACTACTGGCCCACAAGCCCTCCAGTTTGGAAATCCAGAACTACAATGCCGCACTCTGCCTGCCCTACAGAAGTAAAACATTGCCCTCAGGGCTACCCCGAAACCCCAAATGAGGATCAACCTGCACGCCATTCGGCTGTACCCCAAACATAGAGGCTGACCTGGGCACTATTTCCCCTTCTGACCCAGCCTGAGCCTGGACCTCCTGGTCCCACCCAGACAAATGGCCGCACACTGAGCACATCGGACCCGCCATGGCCTTAGGTCGTCATCTCTTCCCAACTGCGGTTTTCAGGCTCCAGAACCTAGACCTTATCTCCAACCACTGCCCAGGGTTGAAAATGATGCAGAAATCAGAACTCTTTCCCCATGGTAAGAAACCTTGTGCTTGGCATGTTGTCCAACGATCAGTGTAGTTGAAACAAGCGTGGCCCATGAGGCCCAGCCCATGCTTGCGGGCCACATTGGTCACAAACACACATTGTGACCCTCAGCCTGAGCCCAGTCCTCAGGTAAGGCCTCTCAGGGCCTATATGAAGAGACAGCATATTGGGCTTGCCATGCCCCTAGGCCCCAATTTTTAACCATAGTTCGGGGTGTCCCTTCACTCTTCCCCAGGGCTCTGCTTTGGAATTCCTCTTTTGGTGGGACACCAGAGGTAACAAACCTGAAAGGAGTCCTCCCATCCCACAGATTGACGAAAAACAATTGGGATCGGGCCAAATCCACAGAGAGGAAGATTCGTCCATGGCCCATGAGACCTCCCCAACATTCCACGGCCATCGCTGAAACAAAATCCAGAGACAAAAGCCTGAGCAAGCGCCTCAGACTCGCTCATTCTTCATATCCTGAAGAGTTCTTCTCATGGTTTGTAGATCGGGCGTGCCATACCTACGTCCCCAAACTTAAGCTGAGTTTGTGTTTTCAGTCTTCTGTCCTCAAAGTCCTGGGCCACACTCCCTCCAGGCTGTGGCCCCTGGAGCCACACATTAGGACTGCCCCCACCCAATCCATGGGAATTCTGCCCATTCCATTGTCAAAAATCGTACAAATTAGGAGAACCCTCCAAAGTCCCTGAGGCCATCGCAATAGTGTAGGTCGCCCGGGACAAAAAAGGGCGGTTGATACCAGCTGAGCATCTTCCTCCACTCATCTACCTCCACTCATACCAAGAAGATTGAAGCAGACAGGACCCGAGGCCATTATCGGATCCATTGCTTTGGTTTACAGGCATGTCTCCTCAAAAGCCTGGATTCCAATACCAGCAGAGGGGATTTCCTGAGGCACCCATCAGAACAAATCTCGTCTCCACAAGGAAACTTGTGCATGGGAGCTATGCCAAAGCTTAGGAGAATACTTCAGGGTCCCGGTGCCACCTCCCCATTCCAAGGCCCTCATGGACACAAACACACATTAGGACCCATCCTCTGGAAAGTGCATTTCAACTCAGCCACCCCGGTTGCTCCCGCAGATCCATTAGATCTAAACTGTCTTGTTGTTAGGAGACAATTGGAAGGCGAGGCGGACTTCCCAGGCATCCATCCTCGAACGGTGCTCTGGAGTCATTCCATATGGGATGTCCTGGAGCTGTCCAACAGGTCTCAATTGTCCCGCAGAAGGAATCCTTGAAGGGGGCATCCCACATCTCCCAACGTGGAAAACCTCCATGGCCTCGAGATTCCGCTCCCTTCATGAAGGGGCCGTCATGCACAGAAACTCCAACCTGAGCCAACGTCGGATCCTCGCCCTGACTTCAGATGCATGAGATATTGGTTCAGATCTGCAGGGGGTACCTGCCGTGCCCTCACCCTGAATCCGAAGTCTAGCTTGTGTTCTCAGACTTCCGTCCTCACTCTCCTGGCCCCGAAGCCCTCATGTTTGGCAATTCCGGACCGACAATGAAGCACTCTGCCTGCCCTCTAGAAAAAATATATTGCCTAATGAGCTGACCAGGCAGCTTAAATGAAGATAAACCTACACGGCACTCGAATGTACCCAAATTATATAGTCTAACCTGGGCACTAATGCACTGTCTGACACAACCTGAGCCCGGACCTGCTGACCAACACCCAGACAGCTGACCGCACCCTGAGCACATCAGACCCGCCCTGGCCTTAGGTCATCATCTCTTCCCTACCTCAGTTTTCAGGCTTCAGAACCTAGACCTTATCTCCAATCACTGCCCACGGGTGACTGTGATGCAGAAATCAGAACTCTTCCTGACCCATGGCAAGAAACCTTGTGGTTGGCATGTTGTCCAACGTTCAGTGTAGGAGAAAACAGCATTCACCCTGAGGCCCCGCCCATTCTTGAGTGCGACGAGGGCATAAACACGCATTGTGACCTCAGCGTGAGTCCTGTCCTCTAGTAAGTCCTCTCAGTGGCTGGACCATTAGATGTCATAATGGGCTTGACATGTCCCTAGTCCCCAATTTTTAACCAGATTTCTGGTTGTCCAGTCGCCCCACCCCAGGGCTCTACTCTGGAATCCCTCATTTGGTGGGACATCTGAGGTTGAAAAACAAAATGAAACAAATCGACAACAACAACAAAAAAACGGACTTCTTCCATCCCCAGAATGACCGCAAACTCTTTGGACGGGACCGAACCCCCAGAGAGTAAGACTCGTCCATTTCCCATGAAGTCACCCGGCAATTTCACGACCATGATTGACACGATATCCAGAGACAAAAACTTGAGCAAGAGCCTCACACTCGCCCTTTTTTCATATCCCGAAGTGTTCTCCTCATGGTCTGTAGATCAGTCCTGCCATACCTATGACCCAAAACATAAGCCGAGTTTGTGTTTTCAGACAACTGTCCAAACAGCTCTGGCCTACACACCCTACAGGCTCAGGGCCCTGGAGCCAAACCTGAGGACTGTACTTGCCCTCTCCAAGGGAATTGTATGTGCCCATTCCATGGCCACAACCCTACTAATAGGATAACCTCCAAAGTCCCTGAGGTCATCCCAATAGTTGTGGCTTCCCAGGACAAACAGGGGCAATCTGAGCCCATCTGAGCACCTTCCTGCACTCAGACCCGTAGACTGATGTCCCCAGAGGTAAAAAGGAACGAACAGGCCCGTAGGCACTAATCGGATCCATTGCTTTGGTTTCCAGGAAACTCTCCTCAGAGGCCTGGATTTCAATACCAGCATATGGCTGTTTCTTGACTCACCCATCAGAACAAATCTCATCTACACATGGGAAACATGCACATTGGAGCTGTGTCAAAGCCTCTGTTTAGGAGAACCCTTCAGGGCCCCAGGGCCACCGCTGCATTCAAAGGTCTCCATAGACACAAAAACATATTAGGACACATCCACAGGAGAGTCCATTTCAACTCAGCCTCCTCGGTTGCCCCCCACATCCAGCAGATCTAACCTGTCTTGTTGCTTGGAGACAATTGGAATGCGAGGTGGGCTACCCAGCCATCCATCCTTAGAACCCTGCTCGGAATCGTTGGCCTGGAGCCAACCAACAGGTCTCAATTGTCCTGCAGAAGAATCTTTGCAGTTTGGAGCTTCTCACAACTCCCATCGTGTGAAAACCCCCATGTCCTCGTGATCCAACCCCCTTCAAGAAAGGGCCATCAGGGCAGAAAGTCCAACCTGAGCGATCGTCTGATCCTTGCCCTGACTTCAGATGCACGAGATCTCTATTGAGGTCTGTAGATTGTGCCTGCCATATCCTCACCCAGAAACCTAGGCCTAGCTTGGGTTCTCAGACTCCGTCCTCAGACTACTGGCCCACAAGCCCTCCAGTTTGGAAATCCAGAACTACAATGCCGCACTCTGCCTGCCCTACAGAAGTAAAACATTGCCCTCAGGGCTACCCCGGAACCCCAAATGAGGATCAACCTGCACGCCATTCGGCTGTACCCCAAACATAGAGGCTGACCTGGGCACTATTTCCCCTTCTGACCCAGCCTGAGCCTGGACCTCCTGGTCCCACCCAGACAAATGGCCGCACACTGAGCACATCGGACCCGCCATGGCCTTAGGTCGTCATCTCTTCCCAACTGCGGTTTTCAGGCTCCAGAACCTAGACCTTATCTCCAACCACTGCCCAGGGTTGAAAATGATGCAGAAATCAGAACTCTTTCCCCATGGCAAGAAACCTTGTGCTTGGCATGTTGTCCAACGTTCAGTGTAGTTGAAACAAGCGTGGCCCATGAGGCCCAGCCCATGCTTGCGGGCCACATTGGTCACAAACACACATTGTGACCCTCAGCCTGAGCCCAGTCCTCAGGTAAGGCCTCTCAGGGCCTATATGAAGAGACAGCATATTGGGCTTGCCATGCCCCTAGGCCCCAATTTTTAACCATAGTTCGGGTTGTCCCTTCACTCTTCCCCAGGGCTCTGCTTTGGAATTCCTCTTTTGGTGGGACACCAGAGGTAACAAACCTGAAAGGAGTCCTCCCATCCCACAATTTGACGAAAAACAATTGGGATCGGGCCAAATCCACAGAGAGGAAGATTCGTCCATGGCCCATGAGACCTCCCCAACATTCCACGGCCATCGCTGAAACAAAATCCAGAGACAAAAGCCTGAGCAAGCGCCTCAGACTCGCTCATTCTTCATATCCTGAAGAGTTCTTCTCATGGTTTGTAGATCGGGCGTGCCATACCTACGTCCCCAAACTTAAGCTGAGTTTGTGTTTTCAGTCTTCTGTCCTCAAAGTCCTGGGCCACACTCCCTCCAGGCTGTGGCCCCTGGAGCCACACATTAGGACTGCCCCCACCCAATCCATGGGAATTCTGCCCATTCCATTGTCAAAAATCGTACAAATTAGGAGAACCCTCCAAAGTCCCTGAGGCCATCCCAATAGTGTAGGTCGCCCGGGACAAAAAAGGGCGGTTGATACCAGCTGAGCATCTTCCTCCACTCATCTACCTCCACTCATACCAAGAAGATTGAACCAGACAGGACCCGAGGCCATTATCGGATCCATTGCTTTGGTTTACAGGCATGTCTCCTCAAAAGCCTGGATTCCAATACCAGCAGAGGGGATTTCCTGAGGCACCCATCAGAACAAATCTCGTCTCCACAAGGAAACTTGTGCATGGGAGCTATGCCAAAGCTTAGGAGAATACTTCAGGGTCCCGGTGCCACCTCCCCATTCCAAGGCCCTCATGGACACAAACACACATTAGGACCCATCCTCTGGAAAGTGCATTTCAACTCAGCCACCCCGGTTGCTCCCGCAGATCCATTAGATCTAAACTGTCTTGTTGTTAGGAGACAATTGGAAGGCGAGGCGGACTTCCCAGGCATCCATCCTCGAACGGTGCTCTGGAGTCATTCCATATGGGATGTCCTGGAGCTGTCCAACAGGTCTCAATTGTCCCGCAGAAGGAATCCTTGAAGGGGGCATCCCACATCTCCCAACGTGGAAAACCTCCATGGCCTCGAGATTCCGCTCCCTTCATGAAGGGGCCGTCATGCACAGAAACTCCAACCTGAGCCAACGTCGGATCCTCGCCCTGACTTCAGATGCATGAGATATTGGTTCAGATCTGCAGGGGGTACCTGCCGTGCCCTCACCCTGAATCCGAAGTCTAGCTTGTGTTCTCAGACTTCCGTCCTCACTCTCCTGGCCCCGAAGCCCTCATGTTTGGCAATTCCGGACCGACAATGAAGCACTCTGCCTGCCCTCTAGAAAAAATATATTGCCTAATGAGCTGACCAGGCAGCTTAAATGAAGATAAACCTACACGGCACTCGAATGTACCCAAATTATATAGTCTAACCTGGGCACTAATGCACTGTCTGACACAACCTGAGCCCGGACCTGCTGACCAACACCCAGACAGCTGACCGCACCCTGAGCACATCAGACCCGCCCTGGCCTTAGGTCATCATCTCTTCCCTACCTCAGTTTTCAGGCTTCAGAACCTAGACCTTATCTCCAATCACTGCCCACGGGTGACTGTGATGCAGAAATCAGAACTCTTCCTGACCCATGGCAAGAAACCTTGTGGTTGGCATGTTGTCCAACGTTCAGTGTAGGAGAAAACAGCATTCACCCTGAGGCCCCGCCCATTCTTGAGTGCGACGAGAGCATAAACACGCATTGTGACCTCAGCGTGAGTCCTGTCCTCTAGTAAGTCCTCTCAGTGGCTGGACCATTAGATGTCATAATGGGCTTGACATGTCCCTAGTCCCCAATTTTTAACCAGATTTCTGGTTGTCCAGTCGCCCCACCCCAGGGCTCTACTCTGGAATCCCTCATTTGGTGGGACATCTGAGGTTGAAAAACAAAATGAAACAAATCGACAACAACAACAAAAAAACGGACTTCTTCCATCCCCAGAATGACCGCAAACTCTTTGGACGGGACCGAACCCCCAGAGAGTAAGACTCGTCCATTTCCCATGAAGTCACCCGGCAATTTCACGACCATGAGTGACACGATATCCAGAGACAAAAACTTGAGCAAGAGCCTCACACTCGCCCTTTTTTCATATCCCGAAGTGTTCTCCTCATGGTCTGTAGATCAGTCCTGCCATACCTATGACCCAAAACATAAGCCGAGTTTGTGTTTTCAGACAACTGTCCAAACAGCTCTGGCCTACACACCCTACAGGCTCAGGGCCCTGGAGCCAAACCTGAGGACTGTACTTGCCCTCTCCAAGGGAATTGTATGTGTCCATTCCAATGGCCACAACCCTACTAATAGGATAACCTCCAAAGTCCCTGAGGTCATCCCAATAGTTGTGGCTTCCCAGGACAAACAGGGGCAATCTGAGCCCATCTGAGCACCTTCCTGCACTCAGACCCGTAGACTGATGTCCCCAGAGGTAAAAAGGAACGAACAGGCCCGTAGGCACTAATCGGATCCATTGCTTTGGTTTCCAGGAAACTCTCCTCAGAGGCCTGGATTTCAATACCAGCATATGGCTGTTTCTTGACTCACCCATCAGAAAAAATCTCATCTACACATAGGAAACATGCACGTTGGAGCTGTGTCAAAGCCTCTGTTTAGGAGAACCCTTCAGGGCCCCAGGGCCACCGCTGCATTCAAAGGTCTCCATAGACACAAAAACATATTAGGACACATCCACAGGAGAGTCCATTTCAACTCAGCCTCCTCGGTTGCCCCCCACATCCAGCAGATCTAACCTGTCTTGTTGCTTGGAGACAATTGGAATGCGAGGTGGCCTACCCAGCCATCCATCCTTAGAACCCTGCTCGGAATCGTTGGCCTGGAGCCAACCAACAGGTCTCAATTGTCCTGCAGAAGAATCTTTGCAGTTTGGAGCTTCTCACAACTCCCATCGTGCGAAAACCCCCATGTCCTCGTGATCCAACCCCCTTCAAGAAAGGGCCATCAGGGCAGAAAGTCCAACCTGAGCGATCGTCTGATCCTTGCCCTGACTTCAGATGCACGAGATCTCTATTGAGGTCTGTAGATTGTGCCTGCCATATCCTCACCCAGAAACCTAGGCCTAGCTTGGGTTCTCAGACTCCGTCCTCAGACTACTGGCCCACAAGCCCTCCAGTTTGGCAATCCAGAACTACAATGCCGCACTCTGCCTGCCCTACAGAAGTAAAACATTGCCCTCAGGGCTACCCCGAAACCCCAAATGAGGATCAACCTGCACGCCATTCGGCTGTACCCCAAACATAGAGGCTGACCTGGGCACTATTTCCCCTTCTGACCCAGCCTGAGCCTGGACCTCCTGGTCCCACCCAGACAAATGGCCGCACACTGAGCACATCGGACCCGCCATGGCCTTAGGTCGTCATCTCTTCCCAACTGCGGTTTTCAGGCTCCAGAACCTAGACCTTATCTCCAACCACTGCCCAGGGTTGAAAATGATGCAGAAATCAGAACTCTTTCCCCATGGCAAGAAACCTTGTGCTTGGCATGTTGTCCAACGTTCAGTGTAGTTGAAACAAGCGTGGCCCATGAGGCCCAGCCCATGCTTGCGGGCCACATTGGTCACAAACACACATTGTGACCCTCAGCCTGAGCCCAGTCCTCAGGTAAGGCCTCTCAGGGCCTATATGAAGAGACAGCATATTGGGCTTGCCATGCCCCTAGGCCCCAATTTTTAACCATAGTTCGGGGTGTCCCTTCACTCTTCCCCAGGGCTCTGCTTTGGAATTCCTCTTTTGGTGGGACACCAGAGGTAACAAACCTGAAAGGAGTCCTCCCATCCCACAGATTGACGAAAAACAATTGGGATCGGGCCAAATCCACAGAGAGGAAGATTCGTCCATGGCCCATGAGACCTCCCCAACATTCCACGGCCATCGCTGAAACAAAATCCAGAGACAAAAGCCTGAGCAAGCGCCTCAGACTCGCTCATTCTTCATATCCTGAAGAGTTCTTCTCATGGTTTGTAGATTGGGCGTGCCATACCTACGTCCCCAAACTTAAGCTGAGTTTGTGTTTTCAGTCTTCTGTCCTCAAAGTCCTGGGCCACACTCCCTCCAGGCTGGGGCCCCTGGAGCCACACATTAGGACTGCCCCCACCCAATCCATGGGAATTCTGCCCATTCCATTGTCAAAAATCGTACAAATTAGGAGAACCCTCCAAAGTCCCTGAGGCCATCCCAATAGTGTAGGTCGCCCGGGACAAAAAAGGGCGGTTGATACCAGCTGAGCATCTTCCTCCACTCATCTACCTCCACTCATACCAAGAAGATTGAAGCAGACAGGACCCGAGGCCATTATCGGATCCATTGCTTTGGTTTACAGGCATGTCTCCTCAAAAGCCTGGATTCCAATACCAGCAGAGGGGATTACCTGAGGCACCCATCAGAACAAATCTCGTCTCCACAAGGAAACTTGTGCATGGGAGCTATGCCAAAGCTTAGGAGAATACTTCAGGGTCCCGGTGCCACCTCCCCATTCCAAGGCCCTCATGGACACAAACACACATTAGGACCCATCCTCTGGAAAGTGCATTTCAACTCAGCCACCCCGGTTGCTCCCGCAGATCCATTAGATCTAAACTGTCTTGTTGCTAGGAGACAATTGGAAGGCGAGGCGGACTTCCCAGGCATCCATCCTCGAACGGTGCTCTGGAGTCATTCCATATGGGATGTCCTGGAGCTGTCCAACAGGTCTCAATTGTCCCGCAGAAGGAATCCTTGAAGGGGGCATCCCACATCTCCCAACGTGGAAAACCTCCATGGCCTCGAGATTCCGCTCCCTTCATGAAGGGGCCATCATGCACAGAAACTCCAACCTGAGCCAACGTCGGATCCTCGCCCTGACTTCAGATGCATGAGATATTGGTTCAGATCTGCAGGGGGTACCTGCCGTGCCCTCACCCTGAATCCGAAGTCTAGCTTGTGTTCTCAGACTTCCGTCCTCACTCTCCTGGCCCCGAAGCCCTCATGTTTGGCAATTCCGGACCGAAAATGAAGCACTCTGCCTGCCCTCTAGAAAAAATATATTGCCTAATGAGCTGCCCAGGCAGCTTAAATGAAGATAAACCTACACGGCACTAAAATGTACCCAAATTATATAGTCTAACCTGGGCACTAATGCACTGTCTGACACAACCTGAGCCCGGACCTGCTGACCAACACCCAGACAGCTGACCGCACCCTGAGCACATCAGACCCGCCCTGGCCTTAGGTCATCATCTCTTCCCTACCTCAGTTTTCAGGCTTCAGAACCTAGACCTTATCTCCAATCACTGCCCACGGGTGACTGTGATGCAGAAATCAGAACTCTTCCTGACCCATGGCAAGAAACCTTGTGGTTGGCATGTTGTCCAACGTTCAGTGTAGGAGAAAACAGCATTCACCCTGAGGCCCCGCCCATTCTTGAGTGCGACGAGAGCATAAACACGCATTGTGACCTCAGCGTGAGTCCTGTCCTCTAGTAAGTCCTCTCAGTGGCTGGACCATTAGATGTCATAATGGGCTTGACATGTCCCTAGTCCCCAATTTTTAACCAGATTTCTGGTTGTCCAGTCGCCCCACCCCAGGGCTCTACTCTGGAATCCCTCATTTGGTGGGACATCTGAGGTTGAAAAACAAAATGAAACAAATCGACAACAACAACAAAAAAACGGACTTCTTCCATCCCCAGAATGACCGCAAACTCTTTGGACGGGACCGAACCCCCAGAGAGTAAGACTCGTCCATTTCCCATGAAGTCACCAGCAATTTCACGACCATGAGTGACACGATATCCAGAGACAAAAACTTGAGCAAGAGCCTCACACTCGCCCTTTTTTCATATCCCGAAGTGTTCTGCTCATGGTCTGTAGATCCGTCCTGCCATAACTATGACCCAAAACATGAGCCGAGTTTGTGTTTTCAGACAACTGTCCAAACAGCTCTGGCCTACACACCCTACAGGCTCAGGGCCCTGGAGCCAAACCTGAGGACTGTACTTGCCCTCTCCAAGGGAATTGTATGTGCCCATTCCAATGGCCACAACCCTACTAAAAGGATAACCTCCAAAGTCCCTGAGGCCATCCCAAGAGTTGTGGCTTCCCAGGACAAACAGGGGCAATCTGAGCCCATCTGAGCACCTACCTGCACTCAGACCCCTAGACTGATGTCCCCAGAGGTAAAAAGGAACGAACAGGCCCCTAGGCACTAATCGGATCCATTGCTTTGGTTTCCAGGAAACTCTCCTCAGAGGCCTGGATTTCAATACCAGCATATGGCTGTTTCTTGACTCACCCATCAGAACAAATCTCATCTACACATGGGAAACATGCACTTTGGACCTGTGTCAAAGCCTCTGTTTCGGAGAACTCTTCAGGTCCCCAGGGCCACCGCTTCATTCCAAGGTCTCCATAGACACAAAAACATATTAGGACACATCCACAGGAGAGTCCATTTCAACTCAGCCTCCTCGGTTGCCCCCCACATCCAGCAGATCTAACCTGTCTTGTTGCTTGGAGACAATTGGAATGCGAGGTGGGCTACCCAGCCATCCATCCTTAGAACCCTGCTCGGAATCGTTGGCCTGGAGCCAACCAACAGGTCTCAATTGTCCTGCAGAAGAATCTTTGCAGTTTGGAGCTTCTCACAACTCCCATCGTGGGAAAACCCCCATGTCCTCGTGATCCAACCCCCTTCAAGAAAGGGCCATCAGGGCAGAAAGTCCAACCTGAGCGATCGTCTGATCCTTGCCCTGACTTCAGATGCACGAGATCTCTATTGAGGACTGTAGATTGTGCCTGCCATATCCTCACCCAGAAACCTAGGCCTAGCTTGGGTTCTCAGACTCCGTCCTCAGACTACTGGCCCACTAGCCCTCCAGTTTGGAAATCCAGAACTACAATGCCGCACTCTGCCTGCCCTACAGAAGTAAAACATTGCCCTCAGGGCTACCCCGAAACCCCAAATGAGGATCAACCTGCACGCCATTCGGCTGTATCCCAAACATAGAGGCTGACCTGGGAACTATTTCCCTTTCTGAACCAGCCTGAGCCTGGACCTCCTGGTCCCACCCTTTAGGCTGGCCACACACTGAGCACATCGGACCCGCCATGGCCTTAGGTCGTCATCTCTTCCCAACTGCGGTTTTCAGGCTCCAGAACCTAGACCTTATCTCCAACCACTGCCCAGGGTTGAAAATGATGCAGAAATCAGAACTCTTTCCCCATGGCAAGAAACCTTGTGCTTGGCATGTTGTCCAACGTTCAGTGTAGTTGAAACAAGCGTGGCCCATGAGGCCCAGCCCATGCTTGCGGGCCACATTGGTCACAAACACACATTGTGACCCTCAGCCTGAGCCCAGTCCTCAGGTAAGGCCTCTCAGGGCCTATATGAAGAGACAGCATATTGGGCTTGCCATGCCCCTAGGCCCCAATTTTTAACCATAGTTCGGGGTGTCCCTTCACTCTTCCCCAGGGCTCTGTTTGGAATTCCTCTTTTGGTGGGACACCAGAGGTAACAAACCTGAAAGGAGTCCTCCCATCCCACAGATTGACGAAAAACAATTGGGATCGGGCCAAATCCACAGAGAGGAAGATTCGTCCATGGCCCATGAGACCTCCCCAACATTCCACGGCCATCGCTGAAACAAAATCCAGAGACAAAAGCCTGAGCAAGCGCCTCAGACTCGCTCATTCTTCATATCCTGAAGAGTTCTTTTCATGGTTTGTAGATCGGGCATGCCATACCTACGTCCCCAAACTTAAGCTGAGTTTGTGTTTTCAGTCTTCTGTCCTCAAAGTCCTGGGCCACACTCCCTCCAGGCTGGGGCCCCTGGAGCCACACATTAGGACTGCCCCCACCCAATCCATGGGAATTCTGCCCATTCCATTGTCAAAAATCGTACAAATTAGGAGAACCCTCCAAAGTCCCTGAGGCCATCCCAATAGTGTAGGTCGCCCGGGACAAAAAAGGGCGGTTGATACCAGCTGAGCATCTTCCTCCACTCATCTACCTCCACTCATACCAAGAAGATTGAACCAGACAGGACCCGAGGCCATTATCGGATCCATTGCTTTGGTTTACAGGCATGTCTCCTCAAAAGCCTGGATTCCAATACCAGCAGAGGGGATTTCCTGAGGCACCCATCAGAACAAATCTCGTCTCCACAAGGAAACTTGTGCATGGGAGCTATGCCAAAGCTTAGGAGAATACTTCAGGGTCCCGGTGCCACCTCCCCATTCCAAGGCCCTCATGGACACAAACACACATTAGGACCCATCCTCTGGAAAGTGCATTTCAACTCAGCCACCCCGGTTGCTCCCGCAGATCCATTAGATCTAAACTGTCTTGTTGCTAGGAGACAATTGGAAGGCGAGGCGGACTTCCCAGGCATCCATCCTCGAACGGTGCTCTGGAGTCATTCCATATGGGATGTCCTGGAGCTGTCCAACAGGTCTCAATTGTCCCGCAGAAGGAATCCTTGAAGGGGGCATCCCACATCTCCCAACGTGGAAAACCTCCATGGCCTCGAGATTCCGCTCCCTTCATGAAGGGGCCGTCATGCACAGAAACTCCAACCTGAGCCAACGTCGGATCCTCGCCCTGACTTCAGATGCATGAGATATTGGTTCAGATCTGCAGGGGGTACCTGCCGTGCCCTCACCCTGAATCCGAAGTCTAGCTTGTGTTCTCAGACTTCCGTCCTCACTCTCCTGGCCCCGAAGCCCTCATGTTTGGCAATTCCGGACCGACAATGAAGCACTCTGCCTGCACTCTAGAAAAAATATATTGCCTAATGAGCTGCCCAGGCAGCTTAAATGAAGATAAACCTACACGGCACTAAAATGTACCCAAATTATATAGTCTAACCTGGGCACTAATGCACTGTCTGACACAACCTGAGCCCGGACCTGCTGACCAACACCCAGACAGCTGACCGCACCCTGAGCACATCAGACCCGCCCTGGCCTTAGGTCATCATCTCTTCCCTACCTCAGTTTTCAGGCTTCAGAACCTAGACCTTATCTCCAATCACTGCCCACGGGTGACTGTGATGCAGAAATCAGAACTCTTCCTGACCCATGGCAAGAAACCTTGTGGTTGGCATGTTGTCCAACGTTCAGTGTAGGAGAAAACAGCATTCACCCTGAGGCCCCGCCCATTCTTGAGTGCGACGAGAGCATAAACACGCATTGTGACCTCAGCGTGAGTCCTGTCCTCTAGTAAGTCCTCTCAGTGGCTGGACCATTAGATGTCATAATGGGCTTGACATGTCCCTAGTCCCCAATTTTTAACCAGATTTCTGGTTGTCCAGTCGCCCCACCCCAGGGCTCTACTCTGGAATCCCTCATTTGGTGGGACATCTGAGGTTGAAAAACAAAATGAAACAAATCGACAACAACAACAAAAAAACGGACTTCTTCCATCCCCAGAATGACCGCAAACTCTTTGGACGGGACCGAACCCCCAGAGAGTAAGACTCGTCCATTTCCCATGAAGTCACCCGGCAATTTCACGACCATGAGTGACACGATATCCAGAGACAAAAACTTGAGCAAGAGCCTCACACTCGCCCTTTTTTCATATCCCGAAGTGTTCTGCTCATGGTCTGTAGATCAGTCCTGCCATAACTATGACCCAAAACATGAGCCGAGTTTGTGTTTTCAGACAACTGTCCAAACAGCTCTGGCCTACACACCCTACAGGCTCAGGGCCCTGGAGCCAAACCTGAGGACTGTACTTGCCCTCTCCAAGGGAATTGTATGTGCCCATTCCAATGGCCACAACCCTACTAATAGGATAACCTCCAAAGTCCCTGAGGCCATCCCAAGAGTTGTGGCTTCCCAGGACAAACAGGGGCAATCTGAGCCCATCTGAGCACCTACCTGCACTCAGACCCCTAGACTGATGTCCCCAGAGGTAAAAAGGAACGAACAGGCCCCTAGGCACTAATCGGATCCATTGCTTTGGTTTCCAGGAAACTCTCCTCAGAGGCCTGGATTTCAATACCAGCATATGGCTGTTTCTTGACTCACCCATCAGAACAAATCTCATCTACACATGGGAAACATGCACGTTGGAGCTGTGTCAAAGCCTCTGTTTCGGAGAACTCTTCAGGGCCCCAGGGCCACCGCTTCATTCCAAGGTCTCCATAGACACAAAAATATTAGGACACATCCACAGGAGAGTCCATTTCAACTCAGCCTCCTCGGTTGCCCCCCACATCCAGCAGATCTAACCTGTCTTGTTGCTTGGAGACCATTGGAATGCGAGGTGGGCTACCCAGCCATCCATCCTTAGAACCCTGCTCGGAATCGTTGGCCTGGAGACAACCAACAGGTCTCAATTGTCCTGCAGAAGAATCTTTGCAGTTTGGAGCTTCTCACAACTCCCATCGTGGGAAAACCCCCATGTCCTCGTGATCCAACCCCCTTCAAGAAAGGGCCATCAGGGCAGAAAGTCCAACCTGAGCGATCGTCTGATCCTTGCCCTGACTTCAGATGCACGAGATCTCTATTGAGGTCTGTAGATTGTGCCTGCCATATCCTCACCCAGAAACCTAGGCCTAGCTTGGGTTCTCAGACTCCGTCCTCAGACTACTGGCCCACAAGCCCTCCAGTTTGGAAATCCAGAACTACAATGCCGCACTCTGCCTGCCCTACAGAAGTTAAACATTGCCCTCAGGGCTACCCCGAAACCCCAAATGAGGATCAACCTGCACGCCATTCGGCTGTACCCCAAACATAGAGGCTGACCTGGGCACTATTTCCCCTTCTGACCCAGCCTGAGCCTGGACCTCCTGGTCCCACCCAGACAGCTGGCCACACACTGAGCACATCGGACCCGCCATGGCCTTAGGTCGTCATCTCTTCCCAACTGCGGTTTTCAGGCTCCAGAACCTAGACCTTATCTCCAACCACTGCCCAGGGTTGAAAATGATGCAGAAATCAGAACTCTTTCCCCATGGCAAGAAACCTTGTGCTTGGCATGTTGTCCAACGTTCAGTGTAGTTGAAACAAGCGTGGCCCATGAGGCCCAGCCCATGCTTGCGGGCCACATTGGTCACAAACACACATTGTGACCCTCAGCCTGAGCCCAGTCCTCAGGTAAGGCCTCTCAGGGCCTATATGAAGAGACAGCATATTGGGCTTGCCATGCCCCTAGGCCCCAATTTTTAACCATAGTTCGGGGTGTCCCTTCACTCTTCCCCAGGGCTCTGCTTTGGAATTCCTCTTTTGGTGGGACACCTGAGGTAACAAACCTGAAAGGAGTCCTCCCATCCCACAGATTGACGAAAAACAATTGGGATCGGGCCAAATCCACAGAGAGGAAGATTCGTCCATGGCCCATGAGACCTCCTCAACATTCCACGGCCATCGCTGAAACAAAATCCAGAGACAAAAGCCTGAGCAAGCGCCTCAGACTCGCTCATTCTTCATATCCTGAAGAGTTCTTCTCATGGTTTGTAGATCGGGCATGCCATACCTACGTCCCCTAACTTAAGCTGAGTTTGTGTTTTCAGTCTTCTGTCCTCAAAGTCCTGGGCCACACTCCCTCCAGGCTGGGGCCCCTGGAGCCACACATTAGGACTGCCCCCACCCAATCCATGGGAATTCTGCCCATTCCATTGTCAAAAATCGTACAAATTAGGAGAAACCTCCAAAGTCCCTGAGGCCATCCCAATAGTGTAGGTCGCCCGGGACAAAAAAGGGCGGTTGATACCAGCTGAGCATCTTCCTCCACTCATCTACCTCCACTCATACCAAGAAGATTGAACCAGACAGGACCCGAGGCCATTATCGGATCCATTGCTTTGGTTTACAGGCATGTCTCCTCAAAAGCCTGGATTCCAATACCAGCAGAGGGGATTTCCTGAGGCACCCATCAGAACAAATCTCGTCTCCACAAGGAAACTTGTGCATGGGAGCTATGCCAAAGCTTAGGAGAATACTTCAGGGTCCCGGTGCCACCTCCCCATTCCAAGGCCCTCATGGACACAAACACACATTAGGACCCATCCTCTGGAAAGTGCATTTCAACTCAGCCACCCCGGTTGCTCCCGCAGATCCATTAGATCTAAACTGTCTTGTTGCTAGGAGACAATTGGAAGGCGAGGCGGACTTCCCAGGCATCCATCCTCGAACGGTGCTCTGGAGTCATTCCATATGGGATGTCCTGGAGCTGTCCAACAGGTCTCAATTGTCCCGCAGAAGGAATCCTTGAAGGGGGCATCCCACATCTCCCAACGTGGAAAACCTCCATGGCCTCGAGATTCCGCTCCCTTCATGAAGGGGCCGTCATGCACAGAAACTCCAACCTGAGCCAACGTCGGATCCTCGCCCTGACTTCAGATGCATGAGATATTGGTTCAGATCTGCAGGGGGTACCTGCCGTGCCCTCACCCTTAATCCGAAGTCTAGCTTGTGTTCTCAGACTTCCATCCTCACTCTCCTGGCCCCGAAGCCCTCATGTTTGGCAATTCCGGACCGACAATGAAGCACTCTGCCTGCCCTCTAGAAAAAATATACTGCCTAATGAGCTGCCCAGGCAGCTTAAATGAAGATAAACCTACACGGCCCTCGAATGTACCCAAATTATATAGTCTAACCTGGGCACTAATGCACTGTCTGACACAACCTGAGCCCGGACCTGCTGACCAACACCCAGACAGCTGACCGCACCCTGAGCACATCAGACCCGCCCTGGCCTTAGGTCATCATCTCTTCCCTACCTCAGTTTTCAGGCTTCAGAACCTAGACCTTATCTCCAATCACTGCCCACGGGTGACTGTGATGCAGAAATCAGAACTCTTCCTGACCCATGGCAAGAAACCTTGTGGTTGGCATGTTGTCCAACGTTCAGTGTAGGAGAAAACAGCATTCACCCTGAGGCCCCGCCCATTCTTGAGTGCGACGAGAGCATAAACACGCATTGTGACCTCAGCGTGAGTCCTGTCCTCTAGTAAGTCCTCTCAGTGGCTGGACCATTAGATGTCATAATGGGCTTGACATGTCCCTAGTCCCCAATTTTTAACCAGATTTCTGGTTGTCCAGTCGCCCCACCCCAGGGCTCTACTCTGGAATCCCTCATTTGGTGGGACATCTGAGGTTGAAAAACAAAATGAAACAAATCGACAACAACAACAAAAAAACGGACTTCTTCCATCCCCAGAATGACCGCAAACTCTTTGGACGGGACCGAACCCCCAGAGAGTAAGACTCGTCCATTTCCCATGAAGTCACCCGGCAATTTCACGACCATGAGTGACACGATATCCAGAGACAAAAACTTGAGCAAGAGCCTCACACTCGCCCTTTTTTCATATCCCGAAGTGTTCTGCTCATGGTCTGTAGATCAGTCCTGCCATAACTATGACCCAAAACATGAGCCGAGTTTGTGTTTTCAGACAACTGTCCAAACAGCTCTGGCCTACACACCCTACAGGCTCAGGGCCCTGGAGCCAAACCTGAGGACTGTACTTGCCCTCTCCAAGGGAATTGTATGTGCCCATTCCAATGGCCACAACCCTACTAATAGGATAACCTCCAAAGTCCCTGAGGCCATCCCAAGAGTAGTGGCTTCCCAGGACAAACAGGGGCAATCTGAGCCCATCTGAGCACCTACCTGCACTCAGACCCCTAGACTGATGTCCCCAGAGGTAAAAAGGAACGAACAGGCCCCTAGGCACTAATCGGATCCATTGCTTTGGTTTCCAGGAAACTCTCCTCAGAGGCCTGGATTTCAATACCAGCATATGGCTGTTTCTTGACTCACCCATCAGAACAAATCTCATCTACACATGGGAAACATGCACGTTAGAGCTGTGTCAAAGCCTCTGTTTCGGAGAACTCTTCAGGGCCCCAGGGCCACCGCTTCATTCCAAGGTCTCCATAGACACAAAAACATATTAGGACACATCCACAGGAGAGTCCATTTCAACTCAGCCTCCTCGGTTGCCCCCCACATCCAGCAGATCTAACCTGTCTTGTTGCTTGGAGACCATTGGAATGCGAGGTGGGCTACCCAGCCATCCATCCTTAGAACCCTGCTCGGAATCGTTGGCCTGGAGACAACCAACAGGTCTCAATTGTCCTGCAGAAGAATCTTTGCAGTTTGGAGCTTCTCACAACTCCCATCGTGGGAAAACCCCCATGTCCTCGTGATCCAACCCCCTTCAAGAAAGGGCCATCAGGGCAGAAAGTCCAACCTGAGCGATCGTCTGATCCTTGCCCTGACTTCAGATGCACGAGATCTCTATTGAGGTCTGTAGATTGTGCCTGCCATATCCTCACCCAGAAACCTAGGCCTAGCTTGGGTTCTCAGACTCCGTCCTCAGACTACTGGCCCACAAGCCCTCCAGTTTGGAAATCCAGAACTACAATGCCGCACTCTGCCTGCCCCACAGAAGTTAAACATTGCCCTCAGGGCTACCCCGAAACCCCAAATGAGGATCAACCTGCACGCCATTCGGCTGTACCCCAAACATAGAGGCTGACCTGGGCACTATTTCCCCTTCTGACCCAGCCTGAGCCTGGACCTCCTGGTCCCACCCAGACAGCTGGCCACACACTGAGCACATCGGACCCGCCATGGCCTTAGGTCGTCATCTCTTCCCAACTGCGGTTTTCAGGCTCCAGAACCTAGACCTTATCTCCAACCACTGCCCAGGGTTGAAAATGATGCAGAAATCAGAACTCTTTCCCCATGGCAAGAAACCTTGTGCTTGGCATGTTGTCCAACGTTCAGTGTAGTTGAAACAAGCGTGGCCCATGAGGCCCAGCCCATGCTTGCGAGCCACATTGGTCACAAACACACATTGTGACCCTCAGCCTGAGCCCAGTCCTCAGGTAAGGCCTCTCAGGGCCTATATGAAGAGACAGCATATTGGGCTTGCCATGCCCCTAGGCCCCAATTTTTAACCATCGTTCGTGGTGTCCCTTCACTCTTCCCCAGGGCTCTGCTTTGGAATTCCTCTTTTGGTGGGACACCTGAGGTAACAAACCTGAAAGGAGTCCTCCCATCCCACAGATTGACGAAAAACAATTGGGATCGGGCCAAATCCACAGAGAGGAAGATTCGTCCATGGCCCATGAGACCTCCCCAACATTCCACGGCCATCTCTGAAACAAAATCCAGAGACAAAAGCCTGAGCAAGCGCCTCAGACTCGCTCATTCTTCATATCCTGAAGAGTTCTTCTCATGGTTTGTAGATCGGGCGTGCCATACCTACGTCCCCAAACTTAAGCTGAGTTTGTGTTTTCAGTCTTCTGTCGTCAAATCCTGGGCCACACTCCCTCCAGGCTGGGGCCCCTGGAGCCACACATTAGGACTGCCCCCACCCAATCCATGGGAATTCTGCCCATTCCATTGTCAAAAATCGTACAAATTAGGAGAACCCTCCAAAGACCCTGAGGCCATCCCAATAGTGTAGGTCGCCCGGGACAAAAAAGGGCGGTTGATACCAGCTGAGCATCTTCCTCCACTCATCTACCTCCACTCATACCAAGAAGATTGAACCAGACAGGACCCGAGGCCATTATCGGATCCATTGCTTTGGTTTACAGGCATGTCTCCTCAAAAGCCTGGATTCCAATACCAGCAGAGGGGATTTCCTGAGGCACCCATCAGAACAAATCTCGTCTCCACAAGGAAACTTGTGCATGGGAGCTATGCCAAAGCTTAGGAGAATACTTCAGGGTCCCGGTGCCACCTCCCCATTCCAAGGCCCTCATGGACACAAACACACATTAGGACCCATCCTCTGGAAAGTGCATTTCAACTCAGCCACCCCGGTTGCTCCCGCAGATCCATTAGATCTAAACTGTCTTGTTGCTAGGAGACAATTGGAAGGCGAGGCGGACTTCCCAGGCATCCATCCTGGAACGGTGCTCTGGAGTCATTCCATATGGGATGTCCTGGAGCTGTCCAACAGGTCTCAATTGTCCCGCAGAAGGAATCCTTGAAGGGGGCATCCCACATCTCCCAACGTGGAAAACCTCCATGGCCTCGAGATTCCGCTCCCTTCATGAAGGGGCCGTCATGCACAGAAACTCCAACCTGAGCCAACGTCGGATCCTCGCCCTGACTTCAGATGCATGAGATATTGGTTCAGATCTGCAGGGGGTACCTGCCGTGCCCTCACCCTTAATCCGAAGTCTAGCTTGTGTTCTCTGACTTCCATCCTCACTCTCCTGGCCCCGAAGCCCTCATGTTTGGCAATTCCGGACCGACAATGAAGCACTCTGCCTGCCCTCTAGAAAAAATATACTGCCTAATGAGCTGCCCAGGCAGCTTAAATGAAGATAAACCTACACGGCACTCGAATGTACCCAAATTATATAGTCTAACCTGGGCACTAATGCACTGTCTGACACAACCTGAGCCCGGACCTGCTGACCAACACCCAGACAGCTGACCGCACCCTGAGCACATCAGACCCGCCCTGGCCTTAGGTCATCATCTCTTCCCTACCTCAGTTTTCAGGCTTCAGAACCTAGACCTTATCTCCAATCACTGCCCACGGGTGACTGTGATGCAGAAATCAGAACTCTTCCTGACCCATGGCAAGAAACCTTGTGGTTGGAATGTTGTCCAACGTTCAGTGTAGGAGAAAACAGCATTCACCCTGAGGCCCCGCCCATTCTTGAGTGCGACGAGAGCATAAACACGCATTGTGACCTCAGCGTGAGTCCTGTCCTCTAGTACGTCCTCTCAGTGGCTGGACCATTAGATGTCATAATGGGCTTGACATGTCCCTAGTCCCCAACTTTTAATCAGATTTCTGGTTGTCCAGTCGCCCCACCCCAGGGCTCTACTCTGGAATCCCTCATTTGGTGGGACATCTGAGGTTGAAAAACAAAATGAAACAAATCGACAACAACAACAAAAAAACGGACTTCTTCCATCCCCAGAATGACCGCAAACTCTTTGGACGGGACCGAACCCCCAGAGAGTAAGACTCGTCCATTTCCCATGAAGTCACCCGGCAATTTCACGACCATGAGTGACACGATATCCAGAGACAAAAACTTGAGCAAGAGCCTCACACTCGCCCTTTTTTCATATCCCGAAGTGTTCTGCTCATGGTCTGTAGATCAGTCCTGCCATAACTATGACCCAAAACATGAGCCGAGTTTGTGTTTTCAGACAACTGTCCAAACAGCTCTGGCCTACACACCCTACAGGCTCAGGGCCCTGGAGCCAAACCTGAGGACTGTACTTGCCCTCTCCAAGGGAATTGTATGTGCCCATTCCAATGGCCACAACCCTACTAATAGGATAACCTCCAAAGTCCCTGAGGCCATCCCAAGAGTTGTGGCTTCCCAGGACAAACAGGGGCAATCTGAGCCCATCTGAGCACCTACCTGCACTCAGACCCCTAGACTGATGTCCCCAGAGGTAAAAAGGAACGAACAGGCCCCTAGGCACTAATCGGATCCATTGCTTTGGTTTCCAGGAAACTCTCCTCAGAGGCCTGGATTTCAATACCAGCATATGGCTGTTTCTTGACTCACCCATCAGAACAAATCTCATCTACACATGGGAAACATGCACGTTGGAGCTGTGTCAAAGCCTCTGTTTCGGAGAACTCTTCAGGGCCCCAGGGCCACCGCTTCATTCCAAGGTCTCCATAGACACAAAAACATATTAGGCCACATCCACAGGAGAGTCCATTTCAACTCAGCCTCCTCGGTTGCCCCCCACATCCAGCAGATCTAACCTGTCTTGTTGCTTGGAGACCATTGGAATGCGAGGTGGGCTACCCAGCCATCCATCCTTAGAACCCTGCTCGGAATCGTTGGCCTGGAGACAACCAACAGGTCTCAATTGTCCTGCAGAAGAATCTTTGCAGTTTGGAGCTTCTCACAACTCCCATCGTGCGAAAACCCCCATGTCCTCGTGATCCAACCCCCTTCAAGAAAGGGCCATCAGGGCAGAAAGTCCAACCTGAGCGATCGTCTGATCCTTGCCCTGACTTCAGATGCACGAGATCTCTATTGAGGTCTGTAGATTGTGCCTGCCATATCCTCACCCAGAAACCTAGGCCTAGCTTGGGTTCTCAGACTCCGTCCTCAGACTACTGGCCCACAAGCCCTCCAGTTTGGAAATCCAGAACTACAATGCCGCACTCTGCCTGCCCTACAGAAGTTAAACATTGCCCTCAGGGCTACCCCGAAACCCCAAATGAGGATCAACCTGCACGCCATTCGGCTGTACCCCAAACATAGAGGCTGACCTGGGCACTATTTCCCCTTCTGACCCAGCCTGAGCCTGGACCTCCTGGTCCCACCCAGACAGCTGGCCACACACTGAGCACATCGGACCCGCCATGGCCTTAGGTCGTCATCTCTTCCCAACTGCGGTTTTCAGGCTCCAGAACCTAGACCTTATCTCCAACCACTGCCCAGGGTTGAAAATGATGCAGAAATCAGAACTCTTTCCCCATGGCAAGAAACCTTGTGCTTGGCATGTTGTCCAACGTTCAGTGTAGTTGAAACAAGCGTGGCCCATGAGGCCCAGCCCATGCTTGCGGGCCACATTGGTCACAAACACACATTGTGACCCTCAGCCTGAGCCCAGTCCTCAGGTAAGGCCTCTCAGGGCCTATATGAAGAGACAGCATATTGGGCTTGCCATGCCCCTAGGCCCCAATTTTTAACCATAGTTCGGGGTGTCCCTTCACTCTTCCCCAGGGCTCTGCTTTGGAATTCCTCTTTTGGTGCGACACCTGAGGTAACAAACCTGAAAGGAGTCCTCCCATCCCACAGATTGACGAAAAACAATTGGGATCGGGCCAAATCCACAGAGAGGAAGATTCGTCCATGGCCCATGAGACCTCCCCAACATTCCACGGCCATCGCTGAAACAAAATCCAGAGACAAAAGCCTGAGCAAGCGCCTCAGACTCGCTCATTCTTCATATCCTGAAGAGTTCTTCTCATGGTTTGTAGATCGGGCGTGCCATACCTACGTCCCCAAACTTAAGCTGAGTTTGTGTTTTCAGTCTTCTGTCCTCAAAGTCCTGGGCCACACTCCCTCCAGGCTGGGGCCCCTGGAGCCACACATTAGGACTGCCCCCACCCAATCCATGGGAATTCTGCCCATTCCATTGTCAAAAATCGTACAAATTAGGAGAACCCTCCAAAGTCCCTGAGGCCATCCCAATAGTGTAGGTCGCCCGGGACAAAAAAGGGCGGTTGATACCAGCTGAGCATCTTCCTCCACTCATCTACCTCCACTCATACCAAGAAGATTGAACCAGACAGGACCCGAGGCCATTATCGGATCCATTGCTTTGGTTTACAGGCATGTCTCCTCAAAAGCCTGGATTCCAATACCAGCAGAGGGGATTTCCTGAGGCACCCATCAGAACAAATCTCGTCTCCACAAGGAAACTTGTGCATGGGAGCTATGCCAAAGCTTAGGAGAATACTTCAGGGTCCCGGTGCCACCTCCCCATTCCAAGGCCCTCATGGACACAAACACACATTAGGACCCATCCTCTGGAAAGTGCATTTCAACTCAGCCACCCCGGTTGCTCCCGCAGATCCATTAGATCTAAACTGTCTTGTTGTTAGGAGACAATTGGAAGGCGAGGCGGACTTCCCAGGCATCCATCCTCGAACGGTGCTCTGGAGTCATTCCATATGGGATGTCCTGGAGCTGTCCAACAGGTCTCAATTGTCCCGCAGAAGGAATCCTTGAAGGGGGCATTCCACATCTCCCAACGTGGAAAACCTCCATGGCCTCGAGATTCCGCTCCCTTCATGAAGGGGCCGTCATGCACAGAAACTCCAACCTGAGCCAACGTCGGATCCTCGCCCTGACTTCAGATGCATGAGATATTGGTTCAGATCTGCAGGGGGTACCTGCCGTGCCCTCACCCTGAATCCGAAGTCTAGCTTGTGTTCTCAGACTTCCGTCCTCACTCTCTTGGCCCCGAAGCCCTCATGTTTGGCAATTCCGGACCGACAATGAAGCACTCTGCCTGCCCTCTAGAAAAAATATATTGCCTAATGAGCTGCCCAGGCAGCTTAAATGAAGATAAACCTACACGGCACTCGAATGTACCCAAATTATATAGTCTAACCTGGGCACTAATGCACTGTCTGACACAACCTGAGCCCGGACCTGCTGACCAACACCCAGACAGCTGACCGCACCCTGAGCACATCAGACCCGCCCTGGCCTTAGGTCATCATCTCTTCCCTACCTCAGTTTTCAGGCTTCAGAACCTAGACCTTATCTCCAATCACTGCCCACGGGTGACTGTGATGCAGAAATCAGAACTCTTCCTGACCCATGGCAAGAAACCTTGTGGTTGGCATGTTGTCCAACGTTCAGTGTAGGAGAAAACAGCATTCACCCTGAGGCCCCGCCCATTCTTGAGTGCGACGAGAGCATAAACACGCATTGTGACCTCAGCGTGAGTCCTGTCCTCTAGTAAGTCCTCTCAGTGGCTGGACCATTAGATGTCATAATGGGCTTGACATGTCCCTAGTCCCCAATTTTTAACCAGATTTCTGGTTGTCCAGTCGCCCCACCCCAGGGCTCTACTCTGGAATCCCTCATTTGGTGGGACATCTGAGGTTGAAAAAAAAAATGAAACAAATCAACAACAACAACAAAAAAACGGACTTCTTCCATCCCCAGAATGACCGCAAACTCTTTGGACGGGACCGAACCCCCAGAGAGTAAGACTCGTCCATTTCCCATGATGTCACCCGGCAATTTCACGACCATGAGTGACACGATATCCAGAGACAAAAACTTGAGCAAGAGCCTCACACTCGCCCTTTTTTCGTATCCCGAAGTGTTCTGCTCATGGTCTGTAGATCAGTCCTGCCATACCTATAACCCAAAACATGAGCCGAGTTTGTGTGTTCAGACAACTGTCCAAACAGCTCTGGCCTACACACCCTACAGGCTCAGGGCCCTGGAGCCAAACCTGAGGACTGTAATGCCCTCTCCAAGGGAATTGTATATGCCCATTCCAATGGCCACAACCCTACTAATAGGATAACCTCCAAAGTCCCTGAGGCCATCCCAAGAGTTGTGGCTTCCCAGGACAAACAGGGGCAATCTGAGCCAATCTGAGCACCTACCTGCACTCAGACCCTAGACTGATGTCCCCAGAGGTAAAAAGGAACGAACAGGCCCCTAGGCACTAATCGGATCCATTGCTTTGCTTTGCAGGAAACTCTCCTCAGAATCCTGGATTTCAATACCAGCATATGGCTGTTTCTTGACTCACCCATCAGAACAAATCTCATCTACACATGGGAAACATGCACGTTGGAGCTGTGTCAAAGCCTCTGTTTCGGAGAACCCTTCAGGGCCCCAGGGCCACCGCTTCATTCCAAGGTCTCCATAGACACAAAAACATATTAGGACACATCCACAGGAGAGTCCATTTCAACTCAGCCTCATCGGTTGCCCCCCACATCCAGCAGATCTAACCTGTCTTTTGCTTGGAGACAATTGGAATGCAGGGTGGGGTACCCAGCATCCATCCTTAGAACCCTGCTTTGAATCGTTGGCCTGAGCCAAACAACAGGTCTCAATTGTCCTGCAGAAGAATCTTTGCAGTTTGGAGCTTCTCACAACTCCCATCGTGCGAAAACCCCCATGTCCTCGTGATCCAACCCCCTTCAAGAAAGGGCCATCAGGGCAGAAAGTCCAACCTGAGCGATCGTCTGATCCTTGCCCTGACTTCAGATGCACGAGATCTCTATTGAGGTCTGTAGATTGTGCCTGCCATATCCTCACCCAGAAACCTAGGCCTAGCTTGGGTTCTCAGACTCCGTCCTCAGACTACTGGCCCACAAGCCCTCCAGTTTGGAAATCCAGAACTACAATGCCGCACTCTGCCTGCCCTACAGAAGTAAAACATTGCCCTCAGGGCTACCCCGAAACCCCAAATGAGGATCAACCTGCACGCCATTCGGCTGTACCCCAAACATAGAGGCTGACCTGGGCACTATTTCCCCTTCTGACCCAGCCTGAGCATGGACCTCCTGGTCCCACCCAGACAGCTGGCCGCACACTGAGCACATTGGACCCGCCATGGCCTTACGTCGTCATCTCTTCCCAACTGCGGTTTTCAGGCTCCAGAACCTAGACCTTATCTCCAACCACTGCCCAGGGTTGAAAATGATGCAGAAATCAGAACTCTTTCCCCATGGCAAGAAACCTTGTGCTTGGCATGTTGTCCAACGTTCAGTGTAGTTGAAACAAGCGTGGCCCATGAGGCCCAGCCCATGCTTGCGGGCCACATTGGTCACAAACACACATTGTGAGCCTCAGCCTGAGCCCAGTCCTCAGGTAAGGCCTCTCAGGGCCTATATGAAGAGACAGCATATTGGGCTTGCCATGCCCCTAGGCCCCAATTTTTAACCATCGTTCGGGGTGTTCCTTCACTCTTCCCCAGGGCTCTGCTTTGGAATTCCTCTTTTGGTGGGACACCTGAGGTAACAAACCTGAAAGGAGTCCTCCCATCCCACAGATTGACGAAAAACAATTGGGATCGGGCCAAATCCACAGAGAGGAAGATACGTCCATGGCCCATGAGACCTCCCCAACATTCCACGGCCATCGCTGAAACAAAATCCAGAGACAAAAGCCTGAGCAAGCGCCTCAGACTCGCTCATTCTTCATATCCTGAAGAGTTCTTCTCATGGTTTGTAGATCGGGCATGCCATACCTACGTCCCCAAACTTAAGCTGAGTTTGTGTTTTCAGTCTTCTGTCCTCAAAGTCCTGGGCCACACACCCTCCAGGCTGGGGCCCCTGGAGCCACACATTAGGACTGCCCCCACCCAATCCATGGGAATTCTGCCCATTCCATTGTCAAAAATCGTACAAATTAGGAGAACCCTCCAAAGTCCCTGAGGCCATCCCAATAGTGTAGGTCGCCCGGGACAAAAAAGGGCGGTTGATACCAGCTGGGCATCTTCCTCCACTCATCTACCTCCACTCATACCAAGAAGATTGAACCAGACAGGACCCGAGGCCATTATCGGATCCATTGCTTTGGTTTACAGGCATGTCTCCTCAAAAGCCTGGATTCCAATACCAGCAGAGGGGATTTCCTGAGGCACCCATCAGAACAAATCTCGTCTCCACAAGGAAACTTGTGCATGGGAGCTATGCCAAAGCTTAGGAGAATACTTCAGGGTCCCGGTGCCACCTCCCCATTCCAAGGCCCTCATGGACACAAACACACATTAGGACCCATCCTCTGGAAAGTGCATTTCAACTCAGCCACCCCGGTTGCTCCCGCAGATCCATTAGATCTAAACTGTCTTGTTGCTAGGAGACAATTGGAAGGCGAGGCGGACTTCCCAGGCATCCATCCTCGAACGGTGCTCTGGAGTCATTCCATATGGGATGTCCTGGAGCTGTCCAACAGGTCTCAATTGTCCCGCAGAAGGAATCCTTGAAGGGGGCATCCCACATCTCCCAACGTGGAAAACCTCCATGGCCTCGAGATTCCGCTCCCTTCATGAAGGGGCCGTCATGCACAGAAACTCCAACCTGAGCCAACGTCGGATCCTCGCCCTGACTTCAGATGCATGAGATATTGGTTCAGATCTGCAGGGGGTACCTGCCGTGCCCTCACCCTGAATCCGAAGTCTAGCTTGTGTTCTCAGACTTCCGTCCTCACTCTCCTGGCCCCGAAGCCCTCATGTTTGGCAATTCCGGAACGACAATGAAGCACTCTGCCTGCCCTCTAGAAAAAATATATTGCCTAATGAGCTGCCCAGGCAGCTTAAATGAAGATAAACCTACACGGCACTCGAATGTACCCAAATTATATAGTCTAACCTGGGCACTAATGCACTGTCTGACACAACCTGAGCCCGGACCTGCTGACCAACACCCAGACAGCTGACCGCACCCTGAGCACATCAGACCCGCCCTGGCCTTAGGTCATCATCTCTTCCCTACCTCAGTTTTCAGGCTTCAGAACCTAGACCTTATCTCCAATCACTGCCCACGGGTGACTGTGATGCAGAAATCAGAACTCTTCCTGACCCATGGCAAGAAACCTTGTGGTTGGCATGTTGTCCAACGTTCAGTGTAGGAGAAAACAGCATTCACCCTGAGGCCCCGCCCATTCTTGAGTGCGACGAGAGCATAAACACGCATTGTGACCTCAGCGTGAGTCCTGTCCTCTAGTAAGTCCTCTCAGTGGCTGGACCATTAGATGTCATAATGGGCTTGACATGTCCCTAGTCCCCAATTTTTAACCAGATTTCTGGTTGTCCAGTCGCCCCACCCCAGGGCTCTACTCTGGAATCCCTCATTTGGTGGGACATCTGAGGTTGAAAAACAAAATGAAACAAATCGACAACAACAACAAAAAAACGGACTTCTTCCATCCCCAGAATGACCGCAAACTCTTTGGACGGGACCGAACCCCCAGAGAGTAAGACTCGTCCATTTCCCATGAAGTCACCCGGCAATTTCACGACCATGAGTGACACGATATCCAGAGACAAAAACTTGAGCAAGAGCCTCACACTCGCCCTTTTTTCATATCCCGAAGTGTTCTGCTCATGGTCTGTAGATCAGTCCTGCCATAACTATGACCCAAAACATGAGCCGAGTTTGTGTTTTCAGACAACTGTCCAAACAGCTCTGGCCTACACACCCTACAGGCTCAGGGCCCTGGAGCCAAACCTGAGGACTGTACTTGCCCTCTCCAAGGGAATTGTATGTGCCCATTCCAATGGCCACAACCCTACTAATAGGATAACCTCCAAAGTCCCTGAGGCCATCCCAAGAGTTGTGGCTTCCCAGGACAAACAGGGGCAATCTGAGCCCATCTGAGCACCTACCTGCACTCAGACCCCTAGACTGATGTCCCCAGAGGTAAAAAGGAACGAACAGGCCCCTAGGCACTAATCGGATCCATTGCTTTGGTTTCCAGGAAACTCTCCTCAGAGGCCTGGATTTCAATACCAGCATATGGCTGTTTCTTGACTCACCCATCAGAACAAATCTCATCTACACATGGGAAACATGCACGTTGGAGCTGTGTCAAAGCCTCTGTTTCGGAGAACTCTTCAGGGCCCCAGGGCCACCGCTTCATTCCAAGGTCTCCATAGACACAAAAACATATTAGGACACATCCACAGGAGAGTCCATTTCAACTCAGCCTCCTCGGTTGCCCCCCACATCCAGCAGATCTAACCTGTCTTGTTGCTTGGAGACCATTGGAATGCGAGGTGGGCTACCCAGCCATCCATCCTTAGAACCCTGCTCGGAATCGTTGGCCTGGAGACAACCAACAGGTCTCAATTGTCCTGCAGAAGAATCTTTGCAGTTTGGAGCTTCTCACAACTCCCATCGTGGGAAAACCCCCATGTCCTCGTGATCCAACCCCCTTCAAGAAAGGGCTATCAGGGCAGAAAGTCCAACCTGAGCGATCGTCTGATCCTTGCCCTGACTTCAGATGCACGAGATCTCTATTGAGGTCTGTAGATTGTGCCTGCCATATCCTCACCCAGAAACGTAGGCCTAGCTTGGGTTCTCAGACTCCGTCCTCAGACTACTGGCCCACAAGCCCTCCAGTTTGGAAATCCAGAACTACAATGCCGCACTCTGCCTGCCCTACAGAAGTTAAACATTGCCCTCAGGGCTACCCCGAAACCCCAAATGAGGATCAACCTGCACGCCATTCGGCTGTACCCCAAACATAGAGGCTGACCTGGGCACTATTTCCCCTTCTGACCCAGCCTGAGCCTGGACCTCCTGGTCCCACCCAGACAGCTGGCCACACACTGAGCACATCGGACCCGCCATGGCCTTAGGTCGTCATCTCTTCCCAACTGCGGTTTTCAGGCTCCAGAACCTAGACCTTATCTCCAACCACTGCCCAGGGTTGAAAATGATGCAGAAATCAGAACTCTTTCCCCATGGCAAGAAACCTTGTGCTTGGCATGTTGTCCAACGTTCAGTGTAGTTGAAACAAGCGTGGCCCATGAGGCCCAGCCCATGCTTGCGAGCCACATTGGTCACAAACACACATTGTGACCCTCAGCCTGAGCCCAGTCCTCAGGTAAGGCCTCTCAGGGCCTATATGAAGAGACAGCATATTGGGCTTGCCATGCCCCTAGGCCCCAATTTTTAACCATCGTTCGGGGTGTCCCTTCACTCTTCCCCAGGGCTCTGCTTTGGAATTCCTCTTTTGGTGGGACACCTGAGGTAACAAACCTGAAAGGAGTCCTCCCATCCCACAGATTGACGAAAAACAATTGGGATCGGGCCAAATCCACAGAGAGGAAGATTCGTCCATGGCCCATGAGACATCCCCAACATTCCACGGCCATCGCTGAAACAAAATCCAGAGACAAAAGCCTGAGCAAGCGCCTCAGACTCGCTCATTCTTCATATCCTGAAGAGTTCTTCTCATGGTTTGTAGATCGGTCATGCCATACCTACGTCCCCAAACTTAAGCTGAGTTTGTGTTTTCAGTCTTCTGTCGTCAAAGTCCTGGGCCACACTCCCTCCAGGCTGGGGCCCCTGGAGCCACACATTAGGACTGCCCCCACCCAATCCATGGGAATTCTGCCCATTCCATTGTCAAAAATCGTACAAATTAGGAGAACCCTCCAAAGACCCTGAGGCCATCCCAATAGTGTAGGTCGCCCGGGACAAAAAAGGGCGGTTGATACCAGCTGAGCATCTTCCTCCACTCATCTACCTCCACTCATACCAAGAAGATTGAAGCAGACAGGACCCGAGGCCATTATCGGATCCATTGCTTTGGTTTACAGGCATGTCTCCTCAAAAGCCTGGATTCCAATACCAGCAGAGGGGATTACCTGAGGCACCCATCAGAACAAATCTCGTCTCCACAAGGAAACTTGTGCATGGGAGCTATGCCAAAGCTTAGGAGAATACTTCAGGGTCCCGGTGCCACCTCCCCATTCCAAGGCCCTCATGGACACAAACACACATTAGGACCCATCCTCTGGAAAGTGCATTTCAACTCAGCCACCCCGGTTGCTCCCGCAGATCCATTAGATCTAAACTGTCTTGTTGCTAGGAGACAATTGGAAGGCGAGGCGGACTTCCCAGGCATCCATCCTGGAACGGTGCTCTGGAGTCATTCCATATGGGATGTCCTGGAGCTGTCCAACAGGTCTCAATTGTCCCGCAGAAGGAATCCTTGAAGGGGGCATCCCACATCTCCCAACGTGGAAAACCTCCATGGCCTCGAGATTCCGCTCCCTTCATGAAGGGGCCGTCATGCACAGAAACTCCAACCTGAGCCAACGTCGGATCCTCGCCCTGACTTCAGATGCATGAGATATTGGTTCAGATCTGCAGGGGGTACCTGCCGTGCCCTCACCCTTAATCCGAAGTCTAGCTTGTGTTCTCTGACTTCCATCCTCACTCTCCTGGCCCCGAAGCCCTCATGTTTGGCAATTCCGGACCGACAATGAAGCACTCTGCCTGCCCTCTAGAAAAAATATACTGCCTAATGAGCTGCCCAGGCAGCTTAAATGAAGATAAACCTACACGGCACTCGAATGTACCCAAATTATATAGTCTAACCTGGGCACTAATGCACTGTCTGACACAACCTGAGCCCGGACCTGCTGACCAACACCCAGACAGCTGACCGCACCCTGAGCACATCAGACCCGCCCTGGCCTTAGGTCATCATCTCTTCCCTACCTCAGTTTTCAGGCTTCAGAACCTAGACCTTATCTCCAATCACTGCCCACGGGTGACTGTGATGCAGAAATCAGAACTCTTCCTGACCCATGGCAAGAAACCTTGTGGTTGGAATGTTGTCCAACGTTCAGTGTAGGAGAAAACAGCATTCACCCTGAGGCCCCGCCCATTCTTGAGTGCGACGAGAGCATAAACACGCATTGTGACCTCAGCGTGAGTCCTGTCCTCTAGTAAGTCCTCTCAGTGGCTGGACCATTAGATGTCATAATGGGCTTGACATGTCCCTAGTCCCCAACTTTTAATCAGATTTCTGGTTGTCCAGTCGCCCCACCCCAGGGCTCTACTCTGGAATCCCTCATTTGGTGGGACATCTGAGGTTGAAAAACAAAATGAAACAAATCGACAACAACAACAAAAAAACGGACTTCTTCCATCCCCAGAATGACCGCAAACTCTTTGGACGGGACCGAACCCCCAGAGAGTAAGACTCGTCCATTTCCCATGAAGTCACCCGGCAATTTCACGACCATGAGTGACACGATATCCAGAGACAAAAACTTGAGCAAGAGCCTCACACTCGCCCTTTTTTCATATCCCGAAGTGTTCTGCTCATGGTCTGTAGATCAGTCCTGCCATAACTATGACCCAAAACATGAGCCGAGTTTGTGTTTTCAGACAACTGTCCAAACAGCTCTGGCCTACACACCCTACAGGCTCAGGGCCCTGGAGCCAAACCTGAGGACTGTACTTGCCCTCTCCAAGGGAATTGTATGTGCCCATTCCAATGGCCACAACCCTACTAATAGGATAACCTCCAAAGTCCCTGAGGCCATCCCAAGAGTTGTGGCTTCCCAGGACAAACAGGGGCAATCTGAGCCCATCTGAGCACCTACCTGCACTCAGACCCCTAGACTGATGTCCCCAGAGGTAAAAAGGAACGAACAGGCCCCTAGGCACTAATCGGATCCATTGCTTTGGTTTCCAGGAAACTCTCCTCAGAGGCCTGGATTTCAATACCAGCATATGGCTGTTTCTTGACTCACCCATCAGAACAAATCTCATCTACACATGGGAAACATGCACGTTGGAGCTGTGTCAAAGCCTCTGTTTCGGAGAACTCTTCAGGGCCCCAGGGCCACCGCTTCATTCCAAGGTCTCCATAGACACAAAAACATATTAGGCCACATCCACAGGAGAGTCCATTTCAACTCAGCCTCCTCGGTTGCCCCCCACATCCAGCAGATCTAACCTGTCTTGTTGCTTGGAGACCATTGGAATGCGAGGTGGGCTACCCAGCCATCCATCCTTAGAACCCTGCTCGGAATCGTTGGCCTGGAGCCAACCAACAGGTCTCAATTGTCCTGCAGAAGAATCTTTGCAGTTTGGAGCTTCTCACAACTCCCATCGTGGGAAAACCCCCATGTCCTCGTGATCCAACCCCCTTCAAGAAAGGGCCATCAGGGCAGAAAGTCCAACCTGAGCGATCCTCTGATCCTTGCCCTGACTTCAGATGCACGAGAACTCTATTGAGGTCTGTAGATTGTGCCTGCCATATCCTCACCCAGAAACCTAGGCCTAGCTTGGGTTCTCAGACTCCGTCCTCAGACTACTGGCCCACAAGCCCTCCAGTTTGGAAATCCAGAACTACAATGCCGCACTCTGCCTGCCCTACAGAAGTTAAACATTGCCCTCAGGGCTACCCCGAAACCCCAAATGAGGATCAACCTGCACGCCATTCGGCTGTACCCCAAACATAGAGGCTGACCTGGGCACTATTTCCCCTTCTGACCCAGCCTGAGCCTGGACCTCCTGGTCCCACCCAGACAGCTGGCCACACACTGAGCACATCGGACCCGCCATGGCCTTAGGTCGTCATCTCTTCCCAACTGCGGTTTTCAGGCTCCAGAACCTAGACCTTATCTCCAACCACTGCCCAGGGTTGAAAATGATGCAGAAATCAGAACTCTTTCCCCATGGCAAGAAACCTTGTGCTTGGCATGTTGTCCAACGTTCAGTGTAGTTGAAACAAGCGTGGCCCATGAGGCCCAGCCCATGCTTGCGGGCCACATTGGTCACAAACACACATTGTGACCCTCAGCCTGAGCCCAGTCCTCAGGTAAGGCCTCTCAGGGCCTATATGAAGAGACAGCATATTGGGCTTGCCATGCCCCTAGGCCCCAATTTTTAACCATAGTTCGGGGTGTCCCTTCACTCTTCCCCAGGGCTCTGCTTTGGAATTCCTCTTTTGGTGCGACACCTGAGGTAACAAACCTGAAAGGAGTCCTCCCATCCCACAGATTGACGAAAAACAATTGGGATCGGGCCAAATCCACAGAGAGGAAGATTCGTCCATGGCCCATGAGACATCCCCAACATTCCACGGCCATCGCTGAAACAAAATCCAGAGACAAAAGCCTGAGCAAGCGCCTCAGACTCGCTCATTCTTCATATCCTGAAGAGTTCTTCTCATGGTTTGTAGATCGGGCGTGCCATACCTACGTCCCCAAACTTAAGCTGAGTTTGTGTTTTCAGTCTTCTGTCCTCAAAGTCCTGGGCCACACTCCCTCCAGGCTGGGGCCCCTGGAGCCACACATTAGGACTGCCCCCACCCAATCCATGGGAATTCTGCCCATTCCATTGTCAAAAATCGTACAAATTAGGAGAACCCTCCAAAGTCCCTGAGGCCATCCCAATAGTGTAGGTCGCCCGGGACAAAAAAGGGCGGTTGATACCAGCTGAGCATCTTCCTCCACTCATCTACCTCCACTCATACCAAGAAGATTGAACCAGACAGGACCCGAGGCCATTATCGGATCCATTGCTTTGGTTTACAGGCATGTCTCCTCAAAAGCCTGGATTCCAATACCAGCAGAGGGGATTTCCTGAGGCACCCATCAGAACAAATCTCGTCTCCACAAGGAAACTTGTGCATGGGAGCTATGCCAAAGCTTAGGAGAATACTTCAGGGTCCCGGTGCCACCTCCCCATTCCAAGGCCCTCATGGACACAAACACACATTAGGACCCATCCTCTGGAAAGTGCATTTCAACTCAGCCACCCCGGTTGCTCCCGCAGATCCATTAGATCTAAACTGTCTTGTTGCTAGGAGACAATTGGAAGGCGAGGCGGACTTCCCAGGCATCCATCCTCGAACGGTGCTCTGGAGTCATTCCATATGGGATGTCCTGGAGCTGTCCAACAGGTCTCAATTGTCCCGCAGAAGGAATCCTTGAAGGGGGCATTCCACATCTCCCAACGTGGAAAACCTCCATGGCCTCGAGATTCCGCTCCCTTCATGAAGGGGCCGTCATGCACAGAAACTCCAACCTGAGCCAACGTCGGATCCTCGCCCTGACTTCAGATGCATGAGATATTGGTTCAGATCTGCAGGGGGTACCTGCCGTGCCCTCACCCTGAATCCGAAGTCTAGCTTGTGTTCTCAGACTTCCGTCCTCACTCTCTTGGCCCCGAAGCCCTCATGTTTGGCAATTCCGGACCGACAATGAAGCACTCTGCCTGCCCTCTAGAAAAAATATATTGCCTAATGAGCTGCCCAGGCAGCTTAAATGAAGATAAACCTACACGGCACTCGAATGTACCCAAATTATATAGTCTAACCTGGGCACTAATGCACTGTCTGACACAACCTGAGCCCGGACCTGCTGACCAACACCCAGACAGCTGACCGCACCCTGAGCACATCAGACCCGCCCTGGCCTTAGGTCATCATCTCTTCCCTACCTCAGTTTTCAGGCTTCAGAACCTAGACCTTATCTCCAATCACTGCCCACGGGTGACTGTGATGCAGAAATCAGAACTCTTCCTGACCCATGGCAAGAAACCTTGTGGTTGGCATGTTGTCCAACGTTCAGTGTAGGAGAAAACAGCATTCACCCTGAGGCCCCGCCCATTCTTGAGTGCGACGAGAGCATAAACACGCATTGTGACCTCAGCGTGAGTCCTGTCCTCTAGTAAGTCCTCTCAGTGGCTGGACCATTAGATGTCATAATGGGCTTGACATGTCCCTAGTCCCCAATTTTTAACCAGATTTCTGGTTGTCCAGTCGCCCCACCCCAGGGCTCTACTCTGGAATCCCTCATTTGGTGGGACATCTGAGGTTGAAAAAAAAAATGAAACAAATCAACAACAACAACAAAAAAACGGACTTCTTCCATCCCCAGAATGACCGCAAACTCTTTGGACGGGACCGAACCCCCAGAGAGTAAGACTCGTCCATTTCCCATGATGTCACCCGGCAATTTCACGACCATGAGTGACACGATATCCAGAGACAAAAACTTGAGCAAGAGCCTCACACTCGCCCTTTTTTCGTATCCCGAAGTGTTCTGCTCATGGTCTGTAGATCAGTCCTGCCATACCTATAACCCAAAACATGAGCCGAGTTTGTGTGTTCAGACAACTGTCCAAACAGCTCTGGCCTACACACCCTACAGGCTCAGGGCCCTGGAGCCAAACCTGAGGACTGTAATGCCCTCTCCAAGGGAATTGTATGTGCCCATTCCAATGGCCACAACCCTACTAATAGGATAACCTCCAAAGTCCCTGAGGCCATCCCAAGAGTTGTGGCTTCCCAGGACAAACAGGGGCAATCTGAGCCAATCTGAGCACCTACCTGCACTCAGACCCTAGACTGATGTCCCCAGAGGTAAAAAGGAACGAACAGGCCCCTAGGCACTAATCGGATCCATTGCTTTGCTTTCCAGGAAACTCTCCTCAGAATCCTGGATTTCAATACCAGCATATGGCTGTTTCTTGATTCACCCATCAGAACAAATCTCATCTACACATGGGAAACATGCACGTTGGAGCTGTGTCAAAGCCTCTGTTTCGGAGAACCCTTCAGGGCCCCAGGGCCACCGCTTCATTCCAAGGTCTCCATAGACACAAAAACATATTAGGACACATCCACAGGAGAGTCCATTTCAACTCAGCCTCATCGGTTGCCCCCCACATCCAGCAGATCTAACCTGTCTTTTGCTTGGAGACAATTGGAATGCAGGGTGGGCTACCCAGCCATCCATCCTTAGAACCCTGCTTGGAATCGTTGGCCTGGAGCCAAACAACAGGTCTCAATTGTCCTGCAGAAGAATCTTTGCAGTTTGGAGCTTCTCACAACTCCCATCGTGCGAAAACCCCCATGTCCTCGTGATCCAACCCCCTTCAAGAAAGGGCCATCAGGGCAGAAAGTCCAACCTGAGCGATCGTCTGATCCTTGCCCTGACTTCAGATGCACGAGATCTCTATTGAGGTCTGTAGATTGTGCCTGCCATATCCTCACCCAGAAACCTAGGCCTAGCTTGGGTTCTCAGACTCCGTCCTCAGACTACTGGCCCACAAGCCCTCCAGTTTGGAAATCCAGAACTACAATGCCGCACTCTGCCTGCCCTACAGAAGTAAAACATTGCCCTCAGGGCTACCCCGAAACCCCAAATGAGGATCAACCTGCACGCCATTCGGCTGTACCCCAAACATAGAGGCTGACCTGGGCACTATTTCCCCTTCTGACCCAGCCTGAGCATGGACCTCCTGGTCCCACCCAGACAGCTGGCCGCACACTGAGCACATTGGACCCACCATGGCCTTACGTCGTCATCTCTTCCCAACTGCGGTTTTCAGGCTCCAGAACCTAGACGTTATCTCCAACCACTGCCCAGGGTTGAAAATGATGCAGAAATCAGAACTCTTTCCCCATGGCAAGAAACCTTGTGCTTGGCATGTTGTCCAACGTTCAGTGTAGTTGAAACAAGCGTGGCCCATGAGGCCCAGCCCATGCTTGCGGGCCACATTGGTCACAAACACACATTGTGAGCCTCAGCCTGAGCCCAGTCCTCAGGTAAGGCCTCTCAGGGCCTATATGAAGAGACAGCATATTGGGCTTGCCATGCCCCTAGGCCCCAATTTTTAACCATCGTTCGGGGTGTCCCTTCACTCTTCCCCAGGGCTCTGCTTTGGAATTCCTCTTTTGGTGGGACACCTGAGGTAACAAACCTGAAAGGAGTCCTCCCATCCCACAGATTGACGAAAAACAATTGGGATCGGGCCAAATCCACAGAGAGGAAGATTCGTCCATGGCCCATGAGACCTCCCCAACATTCCACGGCCATCGCTGAAACAAAATCCAGAGACAAAAGCCTGAGCAAGCGCCTCAGACTCGCTCATTCTTCATATCCTGAAGATTTCTTCTCATGGTTTGTAGATCGGGCATGCCATACCTACGTCCCCAAACTTAAGCTGAGTTTGTGTTTTCAGTCTTCTGTCCTCAAAGTCCTGGGCCACACACCCTCCAGGCTGGGGCCCCTGGAGCCACACATTAGGACTGCCCCCACCCAATCCATGGGAATTCTGCCCATTCCATTGTCAAAAATCGTACAAATTAGGAGAACCCTCCAAAGACCCTGAGGCCATCCCAATAGTGTAGGTCGCCCGGGACAAAAAAGGGCGGTTGATACCAGCTGGGCATCTTCCTCCACTCATCTACCTCCACTCATACCAAGAAGATTGAACCAGACAGGACCCGAGGCCATTATCGGATCCATTGCTTTGGTTTACAGGCATGTCTCCTCAAAAGCCTGGATTCCAATACCAGCAGAGGGGATTTCCTGAGGCACCCATCAGAACAAATCTCGTCTCCACAAGGAAACTTGTGCATGGGAGCTATGCCAAAGCTTAGGAGAATACTTCAGGGTCCCGGTGCCACCTCCCCATTCCAAGGCCCTCATGGACACAAACACACATTAGGACCCATCCTCTGGAAAGTGCATTTCAACTCAGCCACCCCGGTTGCTCCCGCAGATCCATTAGATCTAAACTGTCTTGTTGCTAGGAGACAATTGGAAGGCGAGGCGGACTTCCCAGGCATCCATCCTCGAACGGTGCTCTGGAGTCATTCCATATGGGATGTCCTGGAGCTGTCCAACAGGTCTCAATTGTCCCGCAGAAGGAATCCTTGAAGGGGGCATCCCACATCTCCCAACGTGGAAAACCTCCATGGCCTCGAGATTCCGCTCCCTTCATGAAGGGGCCGTCATGCACAGAAACTCCAACCTGAGCCAACGTCGGATCCTCGCCCTGACTTCAGATGCATGAGATATTGGTTCAGATCTGCAGGGGGTACCTGCCGTGCCCTCACCCTGAATCCGAAGTCTAGCTTGTGTTCTCAGACTTCCGTCCTCACTCTCCTGGCCCCGAAGCCCTCATGTTTGGCAATTCCGGACCGACAATGAAGCACTCTGCCTGCCCTCTAGAAAAAATATATTGCCTAATGAGCTGCCCAGGCAGCTTAAATGAAGATAAACCTACACGGCACTCGAATGTACCCAAATTATATAGTCTAACCTGGGCACTAATGCACTGTCTGACACAACCTGAGCCCGGACCTGCTGACCAACACCCAGACAGCTGACCGCACCCTGAGCACATCAGACCCGCCCTGGCCTTAGGTCATCATCTCTTCCCTACCTCAGTTTTCAGGCTTCAGAACCTAGACCTTATCTCCAATCACTGCCCACGGGTGACTGTGATGCAGAAATCAGAACTCTTCCTGACCCATGGCAAGAAACCTTGTGGTTGGCATGTTGTCCAACGTTCAGTTTAGGAGAAAACAGCATTCACCCTGAGGCCCCGCCCATTCTTGAGTGCGACGAGAGCATAAACACGCATTGTGACCTCAGCGTGAGTCCTGTCCTCTAGTAAGTCCTCTCAGTGGCTGGACCATTAGATGTCATAATGGGCTTGACATGACCCTAGTCCCCAATTTTTAACCAGATTTCTGGTTGTCCAGTCGCCCCACCCCAGGGCTCTACTCTGGAATCCCTCATTTGGTGGGACATCTGAGGTTGAAAAACAAAATGAAACAAATCGACAACAACAACAAAAAAACGGACTTCTTCCATCCCCAGAATGACCGCAAACTCTTTGGACGGGACCGAACCCCCAGAGAGTAAGACTCGTCCATTTCCCATGAAGTCACCCGGCAATTTCACGACCATGGGTGACACGATATCCAGAGACAAAAACTTGAGCAAGAGCCTCACACTCGCCCTTTTTTCATATCCCGAAGTGTTCTGCTCATGGTCTGTAGATCAGTCCAGCCATAACTATGACCCAAAACATGAGCCGAGTTTGTGTTTTCAGACAACTGTCCAAACAGCTCTGGCCTACACACCCTACAGGCTCAGGGCCCTGGAGCCAAACCTGAGGACTGTACTTTCCCTCTCCAAGGGAATTGTATGTGCCCATTCCAATGGCCACAACCCTACTAATAGGATAACCTCCAAAGTCCCCGAGGCCATCCCAAGAGTTGTGGCTTCCCAGGACAAACAGGGGCAATCTGAGCCCATCTGAGCACCTACCTGCACTCAGACCCCTAGACTGATGTCCCCAGAGGTAAAAATGAACGAACAGGCCCCTAGGCACTAATCGGATCCATTGCTTTGGTTTTCAGGAAACTCTCCTCAGAGGCCTGGATTTCAATACCAGCATATGGCTGTTTCTTGACTCACCCATCAGAACAAATCTCATCTTCACATGGGAAACATTCACGTTGGAGCTGTGTCAAAGCCTCTGTTTCGGAGAACTCTTCAGGGCCCCAGGGCCACCGCTTCATTCCAAGGTCTCCATAGACACAAAAACATATTAGGACACATCCACAGGAGAGTCCATTTCAACTCAGCCTCATCGGTTGCCCCCAACATCCAGCAGATCTAACCTGTCTTGTTGCTTGGAGACCATTGGAATGCGAGGTGGGCTACCCAGCCATCCATCCTTAGAACCCTGCTCGGAATCGTTGGCCTGGAGCCAACCAACAGGTCTCAATTGTCCTGCAGAAGAATCTTTGCAGTTTGGAGCTTCTCACAACTCCCATCGTGGGAAAACCCCCATGTCCTCGTGATCCAACCCCCTTCAAGAAAGGGCCATCAGGGCAGAAAGTCCAACCTGAGCGATCGTCTGATCCTTGCCCTGACTTCAGATGCACGAGATCTCTATTGAGGTCTGTAGATTGTGCCTGCCATATCCTCACCCAGAAACGTAGGCCTAGCTTGGGTTCTCAGACTCCGTCCTCAGACTACTGGCCCACAAGCCCTCCAGTTTGGAAATCCAGAACTACAATGCCGCACTCTGCCTGCCCTACAGAAGTTAAACATTGCCCTCAGGGCTACCCCGAAACCCCAAATGAGGATCAACCTGCACGCCATTCGGCTGTACCCCAAACATAGAGGCTGACCTGGGCACTATTTCCCCTTCTGACCCAGCCTGAGCATGGACCTCCTGGTCCCACCCAGACAGCTGGCCGCACACTGAGCACATCGGACCCGCCATGGCCTTAGGTCGTCATCTCTTCCCAACTGCGGTTTTCAGGCTCCAGAACCTAGACCTTATCTCCAAACACTGCCCAGGGTTGAAAATGATGCAGAAATCAGAACTCTTTCCCCATGGCAAGAAACCTTGTGCTTGGCATGTTGTCCAACGTTCAGTGTAGTTGAAACAAGCGTGGCCCATGAGGCCCAGCCCATGCTTGCGGGCCACATTGGTCACAAACACACATTGTGACCCTCAGCCTGAGCCCAGTCCTCAGGTAAGGCCTCTCAGGGCCTATATGAAGAGACAGCATATTGGGCTTGCCATGCCCCTAGGCCCCAATTTTTAACCATAGTTCGGGGTGTCCCTTCACCCTTCCCCAGGGCTCTGCTTTGGAATTCCTCTTTTGGTGGGACACCTGAGGTAACAAACCTGAAAGGAGTCCTCCCATCCCACAGATTGACAAAAAACAATTGGGATCGGGCCAAATCCACAGAGAGGAAGATTCGTCCATGGCCCATGAGACCTCCCCAACATTCCACGGCCATCGCTGAAACAAAATCCAGAGACAAAAGCCTGAGCAAGCGCCTCAGACTCGCTCATTCTTCATATCCTGAAGAGTTCTTCTCATGGTTTGTAGATCGGGCATGCCATACCTACGTCCCCAAACTTAAGCTGAGTTTGTGTTTTCAGTCTTCTGTCCTCAAAGTCCTGGGCCACACTCCCTCCAGGCTGGGGCCCCTGGAGCCACACATTAGGACTGCCCCCACCCAATCCATGGGAATTCTACCCATTCCATTGTCAAAAATCGTACAAATTAGGAGAACCCTCCAAAGTCCCTGAGGCCATCCCAATAGTGTAGGTCGCCCGGGACAAAAAAGGGCGGTTGATACCAGCTGAGCATCTTCCTCCACTCATCTACCTCCACTCATACCAAGAAGATTGAACCAGACAGGACCCGAGGCCATTATCGGATCCATTGCTTTGGTTTACAGGCATGTCTCCTCAAAAGCCTGGATTCCAATACCAGCAGAGGGGATTTCCTGAGGCACCCATCAGAACAAATCTCGTCTCCACAAGGAAACTTGTGCATGGGAGCTATGCCAAAGCTTAGGAGAATACTTCAGGGTCCCGGTGCCACCTCCCCATTCCAAGGCCCTCATGGACACAAACACACATTAGGACCCATCCTCTGGAAAGTGCATTTCAACTCAGCCACCCCGGTTGCTCCCGCAGATCCATTAGATCTAAACTGTCTTGTTGCTAGGAGACAATTGGAAGGCGAGGCGGACTTCCCAGGCATCCATCCTCGAACGGTGCTCTGGAGTCATTCCATATGGGATGTCCTGGAGCTGTCCAACAGGTCTCAATTGTCCCGCAGAAGGAATCCTTGAAGGGGGCATCCCACATCTCCCAACGTGGAAAACCTCCATGGCCTCGAGATTCCGCTCCCTTCATGAAGGGGCCGTCATGCACAGAAACTCCAACCTGAGCCAACGTCGGATCCTCGCCCTGACTTCAGATGCATGAGATATTGGTTCAGATCTGCAGGAGGTACCTGCCGTGCCCTCACCCTGAATCCGAAGTCTAGCTTGTGTTCTCAGACTTCCGTCCTCACTCTCCTGGCCCCGAAGCCCTCATGTTTGGCAATTCCGGACCGACAATGAAGCACTCTGCCTGCACTCTAGAAAAAATATATTGCCTAATGAGCTGCCCAGGCAGCTTAAATGAAGATAAACCTACATGGCACTCGAATGTACCCAAATTATATAGTCTAACCTGGGCACTAATGCACTGTCTGACACAACCTGAGCCCGGACCTGCTGACCAACACCCAGACAGCTGACCGCACCCTGAGCACATCAGACCCGCCCTGGCCTTAGGTCATCATCTCTTCCCTACCTCAGTTTTCAGGCTTCAGAACCTAGACCTTATCTCCAATCACTGCCCACGGGTGACTGTGATGCAGAAATCAGAACTCTTCCTGACCCATGGCAAGAAACCTTGTGGTTGGCATGTTGTCCAACGTTCAGTGTAGGAGAAAACAGCATTCACCCTGAGGCCCCGCCCATTCTTGAGTGCGACGAGAGCATAAACACGCATTGTGACCTCAGCGTGAGTCCTGTCCTCTAGTAAGTCCTCTCAGTGGCTGGACCATTAGATGTCATAATGGGCTTGACATGTCCCTAGTCCCCAATTTTTAACCAGATTTCTGGTTGTCCAGTCGCCCCACCCCAGGGCTCTACTCTGGAATCCCTCATTTGGTGGGACATCTGAGGTTGAAAAACAAAATGAAACAAATCGACAACAACAACAAAAAAACGGACTTCTTCCATCCCCAGAATGACCGCAAACTCTTTGGACGGGACCGAACTCCCAGAGAGTAAGACTCGTCCATTTCCCATGAAGTCTCCCGGCAATTTCACGACCATGAGTGACACGATATCCAGAGACAAAAACTTGAGCAAGAGCCTCACACTCGCCCTTTTTTCATATCCCGAAGTGTTCTGCTCATGGTCTATAGATCAGTCCTGCCATAACTATGACCCAAAACATGAGCCGAGTTTGTGTTTTCAGACAACTGTCCAAACAGCTCTGGCCTACACACCCTACAGGCTCAGGGCCCTGGAGCCAAACCTGAGGACTGTACTTGCCCTCTCCAAGGGAATTGTATGTGCCCATTCCAATGGCCACAACCCTACTAATAGGATAACCTCCAAAGTCCCTGAGGCCATCCCAAGTGTTATGGCTTCCCAGGACAAAAAGGGGCAATCTGAGCCCATCTGAGCACCTACCTGCACTCAGACCCCTAGACTGATGTCCCCAGAGGTAAAAAGGAACGAACAGGCCCCTAGGCACTAATCGGATCCATTGCTTTGCTTTCCAGGAAACTCTCCTCAGAATTCTGGATTTCAATACCAGCATATGGTTGATTCTTGATTCACCCATCAGAACAAATCTCATCTACACATGGGAAACATGCACGTTGGAGCTGTGTCAAAGCCTCTGTTTCGGAGAACCCTTCAGGGCCCCAGGGCCACCGCTTCATTCCAAGGTCTCCATAGACACAAAAACATATTAGGACACATCCACAGGAGAGTCCATTTCAACTCAGCCTCTTCGGTTGCCCCCCACATCCAGCAGATCTAACCTGTCTTGTTGCTTGGAGACAATTGGAATGCGAGGTGGGCTACCCAGCCATCCATCCTTAGAACCCTGCTCGGAATCGTTGGCCTGGAGCAAACCAACAGGTCTCAATTGTCCTGCAGAAGAATCTTTGCAGTTTGGAGCTTCTCACAACTCCCATCGTGGGAAAACCCCCATGTCCTCGTGATCCAACCCCCTTCAAGAAAGGGCCATCAGGGCAGAAAGTCCAACCTGAGCGATCGTCTGATCCTTGCCCTGACTTCAGATGCACGTGATCTCTATTGAGGTCTGTAGATTGTGCCTGCCATATCCTCACCCAGAACCCTAGGCCTAGCTTGGGTTCTCAGAATCCGTCCTCAGACTACTGGCCCACAAGCCCTCCAGTTTGGCAATCCAGAACTACAATGCCGCACTCTGCCTGGCCTACAGAAGTAAAACATTGACCTCAGGGCTACCCCGAATCCCCAAATGAGGATCAACCTGCACGCCAATCGGCTGTACCCCAAACATAGAGGCTGACCTGGGCACTATTTCCCCTTCTGACCCAGCCTGAGCCTGGACCTCCTGGTCCCACCCAGAGAGCTGGCCGCACACTGAGCACATCGGACCCGCCATGGCCTTAGGTCGTCATCTCTTCCCAACTGCGGTTTTCAGGCTCCAGAACCTAGACCTTATCTCCAACCACTGCCCAGGGTTGAAAATGATGCAGAAATCAGAACTCTTTCCCCATGGCAAGAAACCTTGTGCTTGGCATGTTGTCCAACGTTCAGTGTAGTTGAAACAAGCGTGGCCCATGAGGCCCAGCCCATGCTTGCGGGCCACATTGGTCAAAAACACACATTGTGACCCTCAGCCTGAGCCCAGTCCCCAGGTAAGGCCTCTCAGGGCCTATATGAAGAGACAGCATATTGGGCTTGCCATGCCCCTAGGCCCCAATTTTTAACCATCGTTCGGGGTGTCCCTTCACTCTTCCCCAGGGCTCTGCTTTGGAATTCCTCTTTTGTTGGGACACCAGAGGTAACAAACCAGAAAGGAGTCCTCCCATCCCACAGATTGACGAAAAACAATTGGGATCGGGCCAAATCCACAGAGAGGAAGATTCATCCATGGCCCATGAGAACTCCCCAAAATTCCACGGCCATCGCTGAAACAAAATACCGAGACAAAAGCCTGAGCAAGCGACTCAGACTAGCTCATTCTTCATATCCTGAAGAGTTCTTCTCATGGTTTGTAGATCGGGCGTGCCATACCTACGTCCCCAAACATAAGCTGAGTTTGTGTTTTCAGTCTTCTGTCCTCAAAGTCCTGGGCCACACTCCCTCCAGGCTGGGGCCCCTGGAGACACACATTAGGACTGCCCCCACCCAATCCATGGGAATTCTGCCCATTCCATTGTCAAAAATCGTACAAATTAGGAGAACCCTCCAAAGTCCCTGAGGCCATCCCAATAGTGTAGGTCGCCCAGGACAAAAAAGGGCGGTTGATACCAGCTGAGCATCTTCCTCCACTCATCTACCTCCACTCATACCAAGAAGATTGAACCAGACAGGACCCGAGGCCATTATCGGATCCATTGCTTTGGTTTACAGGCATGTCTCCTCAAAAGCCTGGATTCCAATACCAGCAGAGGGGATTTCCTGAGGCACCCATCAGAACAAATCTCGTCTCCACAAGGAAACTTGTGCATGGGTGCTATGCCAAAAGCTTAGGAGAATACTTCAGGGTCCCAGTGCCACCTCCCCATTCCAAGGCCCTCATGGACACAAACACACATTAGGACCCATCCTCTGGAAAGTGCATTTCAACTCAGCCACCCCGGTTGCTCCCGCAGATCCATTAGATCTAAACTGTCTTGTTGCTAGGAGACAATTGGAAGGCGAGGCGGACTTCCCAGGCATCCATCCTCGAACGGTGCTCTGGAGTCATTCCATATGGGATGTCCTGGAGCTGTCCAACAGGTCTCAATTGTCCCGCAGAAGGAATCCTTGAAGGGGGCATCCCACATCTCCCAACGTGGAAAACCTCCATGGCCTCGAGATTCCGCTCCCTTCATGAAGGGGCCGTCATGCACAGAAACTCCAACCTGAGCCAACGTCGGATCCTCGCCCTGACTTCAGATGCATGAGATATTGGTTCAGATCTGCAGGAGGTACCTGCCGTGCCCTCACCCTGAATCCGAAGTCTAGCTTGTGTTCTCAGACTTCCGTCCTCACTCTCCTGGCCCCGAAGCCCTCATGTTTGGCAATTCCGGACCGACAATGAAGCACTCTGCCTGCCCTCTAGAAAAAATATATTGCCTAATGAGCTGCCCAGGCAGCTTAAATGAAGATAAACCTACATGGCACTCGAATGTACCCAAATTATATAGTCTAACCTGGGCACTAATGCACTGTCTGACACAACCTGAGCCCGGACCTGCTGACCAACACCCAGACAGCTGACCGCACCCTGAGCACATCAGACCCGCCATGGCCTTAGGTCATCATCTCTTCCCTACCTCAGTTTTCAGGCTTCAGAACCTAGACCTTATCTCCAATCACTGCCCACGGGTGACTGTGATGCAGAAATCAGAACTCTTCCTGACCCATGGCAAGAAACCTTGTGGTTGGCATGTTGTCCAACGTTCAGTGTAGGAGAAAACAGCATTCACCCTGAGGCCCCGCCCATTCTTGAGTGCGACGAGAGCATAAACACGCATTGTGACCTCAGCGTGAGTCCTGTCCTCTAGTAAGTCCTCTCAGTGGCTGGACCATTAGATGTCATAATGGGCTTGACATGTCCCTAGTCCCCAATTTTTAACCAGATTTCTGGTTGTCCAGTCGCCCCACCCCAGGGCTCTACTCTGGAATCCCTCATTTGGTGGGACATCTGAGGTTGAAAAACAAAATGAAACAAATCGACAACAACAACAAAAAAACGGACTTCTTCCATCCCCAGAATGACCGCAAACTCTTTGGACGGGACCGAACTCCCAGAGAGTAAGACTCGTCCATTTCCCATGAAGTCTCCCGGCAATTTCACGACCATGAGTGACACGATATCCAGAGACAAAAAATTGAGCAAGAGCCTCACACTCGCCCTTTTTTCATATCCCGAAGTGTTCTGCTCATGGTCTATAGATCAGTCCTGCCATAACTATGACCCAAAACATGAGCCGAGTTTGTGTTTTCAGACAACTGTCCAAACAGCTCTGGCCTACACACCCTACAGGCTCAGGGCCCTGGAGCCAAACCTGAGGACTGTACTTGCCCTCTCCAAGGGAATTGTATGTGCCCATTCCAATGGCCACAACCCTACTAATAGGATAACCTCCAAAGTCCCTGAGGCCATCCCAAGTGTTATGGCTTCCCAGGACAAAAAGGGGCAATCTGAGCCCATCTGAGCACCTACCTGCACTCAGACCCCTAGACTGATGTCCCCAGAGGTAAAAAGGAACGAACAGGCCCCTAGGCACTAATCGGATCCATTGCTTTGCTTTCCAGGAAACTCTCCTCAGAATTCTGGATTTCAATACCAGCATATGGTTGATTCTTGATTCACCCATCAGAACAAATCTCATCTACACATGGGAAACATGCACGTTGGAGCTGTGTCAAAGCCTCTGTTTCGGAGAACCCTTCAGGGCCCCAGGGCCACCGCTTCATTCCAAGGTCTCCATAGACACAAAAACATATTAGGACACATCCACAGGAGAGTCCATTTCAACTCAGCCTCTTCGGTTGCCCCCCACATCCAGCAGATCTAACCTGTCTTGTTGCTTGGAGACAATTGGAATGCGAGGTGGGCTACCCAGCCATCCATCCTTAGAACCCTGCTCGGAATCGTTGGCCTGGAGCAAACCAACAGGTCTCAATTGTCCTGCAGAAGAATCTTTGCAGTTTGGAGCTTCTCACAACTCCCATCGTGGGAAAACCCCCATGTCCTCGTGATCCAACCGCCTTCAAGAAAGGGCCATCAGGGCAGAAAGTCCAACCTGAGCGATCGTCTGATCCTTGCCCTGACTTCAGATGCACGTGATCTCTATTGAGGTCTGTAGATTGTGCCTGCCATATCCTCACCCAGAACCCTAGGCCTAGCTTGGGTTCTCAGAATCCTTCCTCAGACTACTGGCCCACAAGCCCTCCAGTTTGGCAATCCAGAACTACAATGCCGCACTCTGCCTGGCCTACAGAAGTAAAACATTGACCTCAGGGCTACCCCGAATCCCCAAATGAGGATCAACCTGCACGCCAATCGGCTGTACCCCAAACATAGAGGCTGACCTGGGCACTATTTCCCCTTCTGACCCAGCCTGAGCCTGGACCTCCTGGTCCCACCCAGAGAGCTGGCCGCACACTGAGCACATCGGACCCGCCATGGCCTTAGGTCGTCATCTCTTCCCAACTGCGGTTTTCAGGCTCCAGAACCTAGACCTTATCTCCAACCACTGCCCAGGGTTGAAAATGATGCAGAAATCAGAACTCTTTCCCCATGGCAAGAAACCTTGTGCTTGGCATGTTGTCCAACGTTCAGTGTAGTTGAAACAAGCGTGGCCCATGAGGCCCAGCCCATGCTTGCGGGCCACATTGGTCAAAAACACACATTGTGACCCTCAGCCTGAGCCCAGTCCTCAGGTAAGGCCTCTCAGGGCCTATATGAAGAGACAGCATATTGGGCTTGCCATGCCCCTAGGCCCCAATTTTTAACCATAGTTCGGGGTGTCCCTTCACTCTTCCCCAGGGCTCTGCTTTGGAATTCCTCTTTTGGTGGGACACCAGAGGTAACAAACCAGAAAGGAGTCCTCCCATCCCACAGATTGACGAAAAACAATTGGGATCGGGCCAAATCCACAGAGAGGAAGATTCATCCATGGCCCATGAGAACTCCCCAAAATTCCACGGCCATCGCTGAAACAAAATACCGAGACAAAAGCCTGAGCAAGCGACTCAGACTAGCTCATTCTTCATATCCTGAAGAGTTCTTCTCATGGTTTGTAGATCGGGCGTGCCATACCTACGTCCCCAAACATAAGCTGAGTTTGTGTTTTCAGTCTTCTGTCCTCAAAGTCCTGGGCCACACTCCCTCCAGGCTGGGGCCCCTGGAGACACACATTAGGACTGCCCCCACCCAATCCATGGGAATTCTGCCCATTCCATTGTCAAAAATCGTACAAATTAGGAGAACCCTCCAAAGTCCCTGAGGCCATCCCAATAGTGTAGGTCGCCCAGGACAAAAAAGGGCGGTTGATACCAGCTGAGCATCTTCCTCCACTCATCTACCTCCACTCATACCAAGAAGATTGAACCAGACAGGACCCGAGGCCATTATCGGATCCATTGCTTTGGTTTACAGGCATGTCTCCTCAAAAGCCTGGATTCCAATACCAGCAGAGGGGATTTCCTGAGGCACCCATCAGAACAAATCTCGTCTCCACAAGGAAACTTGTGCATGGGTGCTATGCCAAAAGCTTAGGAGAATACTTCAGGGTCCCAGTGCCACCTCCCCATTCCAAGGCCCTCATGGACACAAACACACATTAGGACCCATCCTCTGGAAAGTGCATTTCAACTCAGCCACCCCGGTTGCTCCCGCAGATCCATTAGATCTAAACTGTCTTGTTGCTAGGAGACAATTGGAAGGCGAGGCGGACTTCCCAGGCATCCATCCTCGAACGGTGCTCTGGAGTCATTCCATATGGGATGTCCTGGAGCTGTCCAACAAGTCTCAATTGTCCCACAGAAGGAATCCTTGAAGGGGGCATCCCACATCTCCCAACGTGGAAAACCTCCATGGCCTCGAGATTCCGCTCCCTTCATGAAGGGGCCGTCATGCACAGAAAATCCAACCTGAGCCAACGTCGGATCCTCGCCCTGACCTCAGATGCATGAGATATTGGTTCAGATCTGCAGGGGGTACCTGCCGTGCCCTCACCCTGAATCCGAAGTCTAGCTTGTGTTCTCAGACTTCCGTCCTCACTCTCCTGGCCCCGAAGCCCTCATGTTTGGCAATTCCGGACCAACAATGAAGAACTCTGCCTGCCCTCTAGAAAAAATATATTGCCTAATGAGCTGACCAGGCAGCTTAAATGAAGATAAACCTACACGGCACTCGAATGTACCCAAATTATATAGTCTAACCTGGGCACTAATGCATTGTCTGACACAACCTGAGCCCGGACCTGCTGACCAACACCCAGACAGCTGACCGCACCCTGAGCACATCAGACCCGCCCTGGCCTTAGGTCATCATCTCTTCCCTACCTCAGTTTTCAGGCTTCAGAACCTAGACCTTATCTCCAATCACTGCCCACGGGTGACTGTGATGCAGAAATCAGAACTCTTCCTGACCCATGGCAAGAAACCTTGTGGTTGGCATGTTGTCCAACATTCAGTGCAGGAGAAAACAGCATTCCCCCTGAGGCCCCGCCCATTCTTGAGTGCGACGAGAGCATAAACACGCATTGTGACCTCAGCGTGAGTCCTGTCCTCTAGTAAGTCCTCTCAGTGGCTGGACCATTAGATGTCATAATGGGCTTGACATGTCCCTAGTCCCCAATTTTTAACCAGATTTCTGGTTAAATTTCCAGTCGCCCCACCCCAGGGCTCTACTCTGGAATCCCTCATTTGGTGGGACATCTGAGGTTGAAAAACAAACTGAAACAAATCGACAACAACAACAAAAAAACGGACTTCTTCCATCCCCAGAATGACCGCAAACTCTTTGGACTGGACCGAACCCCCAGAGAGTAAGACTCGTCCATTTCCCATGAAGTCATCCGGCAATTTCACGACCATGAGTGACACGATATCCAGAGACAAAAACTTGAGCAAGAGCCTCACACTCGCCCTTTTTTCATATCCCGAAGTGTTCTCCTCATGGTCTGTAGATCAGTCCTGCCATACCTATAACCCAAAACATGAGCCGAGTTTGTGTGTTCAGACAACTGTCCAAACAGCTCTGGCCTACACACCCTACAGGCTCAGGGCCCTGGAGCCAAACCTGAGGACTGTACTTGCCCTCTCCAAGGGAATTGTATGTGCCCATTCCAATGGCCACAACCCTACTAATAGGATAACCTCCAAAGTCCCTGAGGCCATCCCAATAGTTGTGGCTTCCCAGGACAAAAAGGGGCAATCTGAGCCCATCTGAGCACCTACCTGCACTCAGACCCGTAGACTGATGTCCCCAGAGGTAAAAAGGAACGAACAGGCCCCTAGGCACTAATCGGATCCATTGCTTTGGTTTCCAGGCATCTCACCTCAGAGGCCTGGATTTCAATACCAGCATATGGCTGTTTCTTGACTCACCCATCAGAACAAATCTCATCTACACATGGGAAACATGCACGTTGGAGCTGTGTCAAAGCCTCTGTTTAGGAGAACCCTTCAGGGCCCCAGGGCCACCGCTTCATTCCAAGGTCTCCATAGACACAAAAACATATTAGGACACATCCACAGGAGAGTCCATTTCAACTCAGCCTCCTCGGTTGCCCCCCACATCCAGCAGATCTAACCTGTCTTGTTGCTTGGAGACAATTGGAATGCGAGGTGGGCTACCCAGCCATCCATCCTTAGAACCCTGCTCGGAATCGTTGGCCTGGAGCCAACCAACAGGTCTCAATTGTCCTGCAGAGGAATCTTTGCAGTTTGGAGCTTCTCACAACTCCCATCGTGGGAAAACCGCAATGTCTTCGTGATCCAACCGCCTTCAAGAAAGGGCCATCAGGGCAGAAAGTCCAACCTGAGCGATCGTCTGATCCTTGCCCTGACTTCAGATGCACGAGTACTCTATTGAGGTCTGTAGATTGTGCCTGCCATATCCTCACCCAGAAACCTAGGCCTAGCTTGGGTTCTCAGACTCCGTCCTCAGACTACTGGCCCACAAGCCCTCCAGTTGGGCAATCCAGAACTACAATGCCGCACTCTGCCTGCCGTACAGAAGTAAAACATTGCCCTCAGGGCTAACCCGAAACCCCAAATGCGGATCAACCTGCACGCCATTCGGCTGTACCCCAAACATATAGGCTGACCTGGGCACTATTTCCCCTTCTGACCCAGCCTGAGCCTGGACCTCCTGGTCCCACCCAGACAGCTGGCCGCACACTGAGCACATCGGACCTGCCTTGGCCTTAGGTCGTCATCTCTTCCCAACTGCGGTTTTCAGGCTCCAGAACCTAGACCTTATCTCCAACCACTGCCCAGGGTTGAAAATGATGCAGAAATCAGAACTCTTTCCCCATGGCAAGAAACCTTGTTCTTGGCATGTTGTCCAACGTTCAGTGTAGTTGAAACAAGCGTGGCCCATGAGGCCCAGCCCATGCTTGCGGGCCACATTGGTCACAAACACACATTGTGACCCTCAGCCTGAGCCCAGTCCTCAGGTAAGGCCTCTCAGGGCCTATATGAAGAGACAGCATATTGGGCTTGCCATGCCCCTAGGCCCCAATTTTTAACCATAGTTCGGGGTGTCCCTTCACTCTTCCCCAGGGCTCTGCTTTGGAATTCCTCTTTTGGTGGGACACCAGAGGTAACAAACCTGAAAGGAGTCCTCCCATCCCACAGATTGAAGAAAAACAATTGGGATCGGGCCAAATCCACAGAGAGGAAGATTCGTCCATGGCCCATGAGACCTCCCCAACATTCCACGGCCATCGCTGAAACAAAATCCAGAGACAAAAGCCTGAGCAAGCGATTCAGACTCGCTCATTCTTCATATCCTGAAGAGTTCTTCTCATGGTTTGTAGATCGGGCGTGCCATACCTACGTCCCCAAACTTAAGCTGAGTTTGTGTTTTCAGTCTTCTGTCCTCAAAGTTTTGGGCCACACTCCCTCCAGGCTGGGGCCCCTGGAGACACACATTAGGACTGCCCCCACCCAATCCATGGGAATTCTGCCCATTCCATTGTCAAAAATCGTACAAATTAGGAGAACCCTCCAAAGTCCCTGAGGCCATCCCAATAGTGTAGGTCGCCCGGGACAAAAAAGGGCGGTTGATACCAGCTGAGCATCTACCTCCACTCTTCTACCTCCACTCATACCAAGAAGATTGAACCAGACAGGACCCGAGGCCATTATCGGATCCATTGCTTTGGTTTACAGGCATGTCTCCTCAAAAGCCTGGATTCCTATACCAGCAGAGGGAATTTCCTGAGGCACCCATCAGAACAAATCTCGTCTCCACAAGGAAACTTGTGCATGGGAGCTATGCCAAAGCTTAGGAGAATACTTCAGGGTCCCGGTGCCACCACCCCATTCCAAGGCCCTCATGGACACAAACACAGATTAGGACCCATCCTCTGGAAAGTGCATTTCAACTCAGCCACCCCGGTTGCTCCCGCAGATCCATTAGATTTAAACTGTCTTGTTGCTAGGAGATAATTGGAAGGCGAGGCGGACTTCCCAGGCATCCATCCTCGAACGGTGCTCTGGAGTCTTTCCATACGGGATGTCCTGGAGCTGTCCAACAGGTCTCAAATGTCCCGCAGAAGGATTCCTTGAAGGGGGCATCCCACATCTCCCAACGTGGAAAACGTCCATGGCCTCGAGATTCCGCTCCCTTCATGAAGGGGCCGTCATGCACAGAAACTCCAACCTTAGTCAACGTCGGATCCTAGCGCTGACTTCAGATGCTTGAGATATTGGTTCAGATCTGCAGGGGGTACCTGCAGTGCCCTCGGCCAGAAGCCTAAGTCGAGCTTGTGTTCTCAGGCTTCTGTCCTTACACTTCTGGCCCAGAAGCCCTCAAGTTTGGCCATTCCGGACCCACAATGCAGCACTCTGCCTGCCCTCTAGAAAAAATATCTTCCCTCTTGAGCTGCCTGGACACCTCAAATGAGGATAAACCTACAAGGCACTCGAATGTACCCATATTATATAGTCTAACCTGGGCACTAATGCACTGTCTGACACAACCTGAGCCAGAACCTCCTGACCAACACCCAGGCAGCTGACCACACAGTGAGCCTATCAGACCCGCCATGGCCTTAGGTGGTCATCTCTTCCCAACAGCGGTTTTTCGGGCTTCAGAACCTAGGCCTTATCTCCAACCACAGCCCATGGTTGAAAATGATGCAGAAATCAGAAAACTTTTCCCATGGTTAGAGACCTTGTGATTGGCAAGTTGTCCAATGTCCAGTGTAGTTGAAACCAGTGTGGCCCATGAGGCCCCGCCCATGCTCGCAAATCCACATTGGTCACAAACACACATTGTGACCCTCAGCCTGAGCCCAGTCCTCAAGTACGGCCTCTCAGCGGCTGGATGAAGAGACAGCATATTGGGCGTGCCATGCCCCTAGGCCCCAATTTTTAAACATAGTTTGGGTTGTCCCTTCACTCTTCCCCAGCGCTCTGTTTTGGAATTCCTCTTATGTTCGGACACCTGAGGTAATAAACCTGAAAGGAGACCTCCCATTCCACAGATTGACGAAAAACAATTGGGACTGGGCCAAATCCACAGAGAGGAAGATTCGTCCATGGGCCATGAGGCCTCCCCAAATTCCACGGCCATCATTGATACAAAATCCAAAGACAAAAGCCTGAGCAAGTACCTCAGACTCGCTCTTTCTTCATATCCTGAAGAGTTCTTCTCATGGTTTGTAGATTACGCCTGCCATACCTACGTCCCCAAACCTAAGCTGAGTTTCTGTTTTCAATCTTCTGTCCTCAAAGTCCTGGGCCACACACCCTCCAGGCTGGGGCGCCAGGAGCCACACATTAGTACTGTGCCTACCCAATCCATGGGAATTCTGCCCATTCCATTGTCCCAAATCGTACAAATTAGGAGAACCCTCCAAAGTCCCCGAGGCCCTCCCAATAGTGTATGTCTCCGGGGACAAACAGGGCGGTCTGACACCAGGTGATCATCTACCTCCACTCATTCCATAGATGGAGAACCCCAGAGAAGAAGAATGAACCAGACAGGACCCTAGGCCATAATCGGGTCCATTGCTTTGGTTTACAGGCATGTGTCCTCAAAAGCCTGGATTCGAATACCAGCATAAGTGGTTTGCTGAGGCACCCATTAGAAAAAATCTCGTCTCCACAAGGAAACTTTTGCATGGGAGCTATGTCAAAAGCTTAGGAGAATACTTCAGGGTCCCAGTGCCACTGCCCTAATCCAAGGCCCTCATGGACACAACACACATTAGGCCCCATCCTCAGGAAAATCCATTTCAACTCAACCACCTCGGTTGCTCCCACAGAGCCACCGATCTCAACGCTATTGTTGCTAGGAAACAATTGTAATGCGAGGCGGGCTTCCCTGGCATCCATCCTCCAACGGTGCTCTGGAGTCATTCCATATGGGATTACCTGGAGCTGCCCAACAGGTCTCAATTGTCCCACAGAAGGAATCCTTGAAGAGGGCATCCATAAACTCCCAACGTGGGAAAACCTCCATGGCCTTGAGATTCCTCTCCGTTCATGAAGGGGCAGTCATGCACAGAAACTCCAACCTGAGCCAACATCTGATCCTCGCCTTGGCTTCAGATGCTTGAGATATTGGTTCCGATCTGCAGGGGGTACATGCCGTGGCCTCGGCCTGAAGCCCAAGTCTAGCTTGTGTTCTCAGACTTCTGTCCTCACACTCCTGGCCCAGAAGCTCTCAAGTTTGGCAATTCCGGACCCACAATGCAGCACTCTGCCTGCCCTCTAGAAAAAACATCTTGCCTAATGAGCTGCCCAGGAACCTAAAAGGGGGATAAACCTACACGGCACTCGACTGTACCCAAATTATATAGTCTAACCTGGTCACTAATGCACTGTCTGACACACCCTGAGCTAGAACCTCCTGACCAAAACCCAGGCAGATGAATGCACACTGAGCGTATGAGACCCACCATGGCCTTAGGTCGTCATCTCTTCCCAACTGCGATTTTTCAGGCTTCAGAACCTAGACCTTATCTCCAACCACCGCCCAGGGTTGAAAATGATGCAGAAATCAGAACACCTTCCCCATGGCAAGAGACCTTGTGATTGGCATGTTGTCCAAATCCAGTGTAGTTGAAACCAGTGTGGCCCATAAGGCCCCGCCCATGCTCGCAGGCCATATTGGTCACAAACTCACATTGTGACCCTCAGCATGAGCCCAGTCCTCAAGTCAGGCCTCTCAGTGGCTGGATGAAGAGACAGCATATTGGGCCTGCCATGCCCCTAGTCCCCAATTTTTAACCATAGTTTGGGTTGTCCCTTCACTCTTTCCCAAGGCTCTGCTTTGGAATTCCTCTTTTGTTCGGACACCTGAGTTAATAAACAGGAAAGGAAACCTCCCATCCCACAGATTGACGAAAAACAATTGGGACCGGGCCAAATCCACAGAGAGGAAGATTCGTCCATGGCCCATGAGGCCTCCCCACATTCCACGGCCATTGTTGATATAAAATGCAGAGGCAAAACCTGATCAAGTGCCTCAGACTCGCTCTTTCTTCATATCCTGAAGAGTTCTTCTCATGGTTTGTAGATTGGGCCTGCATACCTACGTCCCCAAACCTGAGCTGAGTTTGTGTTTTTGGAATACTGTCCTCAAAGTCCTTTGCCACACACCCTCCAGGCTGGGTCCCCTGGAGCCACCCATTAGGACTGTGCCCTCTCAATCCATGGGAATTCTTCCCATCCATTGTCCAAAATCGTACAAATTAGGAGAACTCTCCAAAGTCCCCGAGGCCATCCCAATAGTGTAGGTTTCCGGGGACAAACAAGGGCGGTCTGACACCAGGTGAGCATCTACCTCCACTCATACCATACATGGATGTCCCCAGAGAAGAAGATTGAACCAGACAGTACGCTAGGCCATAATCAGATCCATTGCTTTGGTTTACAGGCATGTCTCCTCAAAAGCCTGGATTCCAATACAAGCATAAGTGGTTTGCTGAGGCACCCATCAGAACAAATCTCGTCTCCACAAGGAAACTTGTGCATGGGATCTATGTCAAAAGCTTAGGAGAATACTACAGGGTCCCGGTGCCACCGCCCCATTCCAAGGCCCTCATGGACACAAACACACATTAGGCCCCATTCTCAGGAAAGTCTATTTCAACTAAGCCACCCAGGTTGCTCCCGCAGAGTCATCCGATCTCAAATGTATTGTTGCTAGGAGACAATTGGAATGCGAGGCGGGCTTCCCTGGCATCCATCTTCCAACGGTGCTCTGGAGTTAATCCATATGGGATGTCCTGGAGCTGCCCAACATGTCTCAATTGTCCCCAGAAGGAATCCTTGAAGGGGGCATCCCATAACTCCCAACATGGGAAAAACTCCATGGCCTCGAGATTCCGCTCCGTTCATGAAGGGGCAGTCATGCACAGAAACTCCAACCTGAGCCAACGTCTGATCCTCGCCGTGACTTCAGATGTATGAGATATTGGTTCAGATCTGCAGGGGGTACCTGCCGCGCCCTCGGCCTGATGTCCAAGTCAACTTGTGTTCTCAAACTTTTGTCCTCACACTCCTGGCCGAGAAGACCGCAAGTTTGGCAATTCCAGACCCACAATGCAGCACTCTGCCTGCACTCTAGAAAAAATATCTTGCCTAATGAGCTGCCCAGGCACCTCAAATGTGGATAAACCTACACGGCACTCGACTGTACCCAAATTATATAGTCTAACCTGAGCTCTAATGCACTCTCTGACACAACCTGAGCCTGAACCTCCAGATCAACATCCAGGCAGCTGACCACACACTGAGCACATCAGAGCCGCCATGGCCTTAGGTCATCATCTCTACCCAACTGCGGTTTTCAGGCTTCAGAACCTAGTCCTTATCTCCAATCACTGCCCAGGGTTGAAAATGATGCAGAAATCAAACCTTCCCCATGGAAAGAGACCTTGTGATTGGCATGTTGTCCAAAGTCCCGTGTAGTTGAAATTACTGTGGCCCATGAGGCCCCGCCCATGCTCGCGGGCCACATTGGTCACAAACACACATTGTGACCCTCAGCCTGAGCCGAGTCCTCAAGTACGGCCTCTCAGTGGCTGGATGAAGAGACAGCATATTGGGCGTGCCATGCCCCTAGGCCCCAATATTTAACCATAGTTTGGGTTGTCCCTTCACTCTTCCCCAGGTCTCTGCTTTGGAATTCCTCTTTTGTTCGGACACTTGAGGTAATAAACCTGAAAGGAGACATCCCATCCCACAGATTGACGAAACACAATTGGGACTGGGCCAAAACCACAGAGAGGAAGATTCGTCCATGGCCCATGTGGCCTCCCCACATTCCACGGCCATCGTTGATACAAAATACAGATACAAAAGCCTGAGCAAGTGCCTCAGACTCGATCTTTCTTCATATCCTGAAGAGTTCTTCTCATGGTTTGTAAATTGGGCCTGCCATTCCTACGTCCCCAAACCTAAGCTGAGTTTGTGTTTTCAGACTTCTGTCCTCAAAGTCCTGGGCCAAACACCCTCCAGGCTGGGGCCCCTGGAGCCACACATTAGGACTGTGCCTACCCAATCTATGGGAATTCTGCCCATTCCATTGTCCAAAATCGTACAAATTAGGAGAACTCTCCAAAGTCCCAGGGGCCATCCCAATAGTGTAGGACTCCGGGGACAAACAAGGGTGGGCTGACAACAGGTGAACATCTACCTCCACTCATTCCATAGATGGATATCCCCAGAGAAGAAGATTGAACCAGACAGGACTCTAGGCCATAATTGGATCCATTGCTTTGGTTTGCAGGCATGTCTCCTCAAAATCCTGGTATCCAATACGAGCATAAGGGGTTCCCGGAGGCACCCATCAAAACAAATCTAGTCTCCACAAGAAAACTTGTGCATGGGAGCTATATCAAAAGCTTAGGAGAATACTTAGGGTCCCGGAACCACCGCCCCATTCCAAGGCCCTAATGGACACAAACACACATTACGCCCCATCCTCAGGAAAGTCCATTTCAACTCAGCCACCCTGGTTGCTCCCGCAGAGCCATCCGATTTCAACTGTATTGTTGCTAGGAGACAATTGGAATGCGAGGCAGGCTTCCCTGGCATCCATCCTCCAACTGTGCTCTGCAGTCATTCCATATGGGATGTCCTGGAGCTGCCCGACAGGTCTCAATTGTCCCGCAGAAGGAATCCTTGAAGGGGGCATCCCACAACTCCCAACGTGGGAAAACCTCCAGGCCCTTGAGATTCCGCTCTGTTCATGAAGGATAGTCATGCACAGAAACTCCAACCTGAGCCAACGTCTGATACTCGCCGTGATTTCAGATGCTTGAGATATTGGTTCAGATCTGCAGGGGGTACCTGCAGTGCCCTCGGCCAGAAGCCCAAGTCGAGCTTGTGTTCTCAGACTTCTGTCCTCACACTCCTGGCCCAGAAGCCCTCAAGTTTGGCAATTCCGGACCCACAATGCAGCACTCTGCCTGCCCTCTAGAAAAAATATCTTCCCTAATGAGCTGCCTGGACACCTCAAATGAGGATAAACCTGCAAGGCACTCGAATGTACCCAAATTATATTGTCTAACCTGGGCACTAATGCACTGTTGACACAACCTGAGCCAGAACCTCCTGACCAACACCCAGGCAGCTGACCACACAGTGAGCCTATCAGACCCGCCATGCCCTTAGGTGGTCATATCTTCCCAACAGCGGTTTTTCGGGCTTCAGAACCTAGGCCTTATCTCCAACCACGGCCCATGGTTGAAAATGATGCAGAAATCAGAACACCCTTTCCATGGTTAGAGACCTTGTGATTGGCAAGTTGTCCAAAGTCCAGTGTAGTTGAAACCAGTGTGGCCCATGAGGCCCCGCCCATGCTCGCAAAACCACATTGGTCACAAACACACATTGTGACCCTCAGCCTGAGCCCAGTCCTCAAGTACGGCCTCTCAGTGGCTGGATGAAGAGACAGCATATTGGGCGTGCCATGCCCCTAGGCCCCAATTTTTAAACATAGTTTGGGTTGTCCCTTCACTCTTCCCCAGCGCTCTGTTTTGGAATTCCTCTTATGTTCGGACACCTGAGGTAATAAACCTGAAAGGAGACCTCCCATTCCACAGATTGACGAAAAACAATTGGGACTGGGCCAAATCCACAGAGAGGAAGATTCGTCCATGGGCCATGAGGCCTCCCCAAATTCCACGGCCATCATTGATACAAAATCCAAAGACAAAAGCCTGAGCAAGTACCTCAGACTCGCTCTTTCTTCATATCCTGAAGAGTTCTTCTCATGGTTTGTAGATTACGCCTGCCATACCTACGTCCCCAAACCTAAGCTGAGTTTCTGTTTTCAATCTTCTGTCCTCAAAGTCCTGGGCCACACACACTCCAGGCTGGGGCGCCAGGAGCCACACATTAGTACTGTGCCTACCCAATCCATGGGAATTCTGCCCATTCCATTGTCCCAAATCGTACAAATTAGGAGAACCCTCCAAAGTCCCCGAGGCCCTCCCAATAATGTATGTCTCCGGGGACAAACAGGCCGGTCTGACACCAGGTGATCATCTACCTCCACTCATTCCATGGATGGAGAACCCCAGAGAAGAAGATTGAACCAGACAGGACCCTAGGCCATAATCGGGTCCATTGCTTTGGTTTACAGGCATGTGTCCTCAAAAGCCTGGATTCCAATACCAGCATAAGGGGTTTGCTGAGGCACCCATTAGAAAAAATCTCGTCTCCACAAGGAAACTTTTGCATGGGAGCTATGTCAAAAGCTTAGGAGAATACTTCAGGGTCCCGGTGCCACCGCCCTAATCCAAGGCCCTCATGGACACAACACACATTAGGCCCCATCCTCAGGAAAATCCATTTCAACTCAGCCACCTCGGTTGCTCCCACAGAGCCACCAATCTCAACTCTATTGTTGCTAGGAGACAATTGTAATGCGAGGCGGGCTTCCCTGGCATCCATCCTCCAACGGTGCTCTGGAGTCATTCCATATGGGATGTCCTGGAGCTGCCCAACAGGTCTCAATTGTCCCACAGAAGGAATCCTTGAAGAGGGCATCCATAAACTCCCAACGTGGGAAAACCTCCATGGCCTTGAGATTCCTCTCCGTTCATGAAGGGGCAGGCATGCACAGAAACTCCAACCTGAGCCAACGTCTGATCCTCGGCTTGGCTTCAGATGCTTGAGATATTGGTTCCGATCTGCAGGGGGTACATGCCGTGCCCTCGGCCTGAAGCCCAAGTCTAGCTTGTGTTCTCAGACTTCTGTCCTCACACTCCTGGCCCAGAAGCTCTCAAGTTTGGCAATTCCGGACCCACAATGCAGCACTCTGCCTGCCCTCTAGAAAAAACATCTTGCCTAATGAGCTGCCCAGGAACCTAAAAGGGGGATAAACCTACACGGCACTCGACTGTACCCAAATTATATAGTCTAACCTGGTCACTAATGCACTGTCTGACACACCCTGAGCTAGAACCTCCTGAGCAAAACCCAGGCAGATGAATGCACACTGAGCGTATGAGACCCACCATGGCCTTAGGTCGTCAATTCTTCCCAACTGCGATTTTTCAGGCTTCAGAACCTAGACCTTATCTCCAACCACTGCCCAGGGTTGAAAATGATGCAGAAATCAGAACACCTTCCCCATGGCAAGAGACCTTGTGATTGGCATGTTGTCCAAATCCAGTGTAGTTGAAACCAGTGTGGCCCATAAGGCCCCGCCCATGCTCGCAGGCCATATTGGTCACAAACTCACATTGTGACCCTCAGCATGAGCCCAGTCCTCAAGTCAGGCCTCTCAGTGGCTGGATGAAGAGACAGCATATTGGGACTGCCATGCCCCTAGTCCCCAATTTTTAACCATAGTTTGGGTTGTCCCTTCACTCTTTCCCAAGGCTCTGCTTTGGAATTCCTCTTTTGTGCGGACACCTGAGTTAATAAACAGGAAAGGAGACCTCCCATCCCACAGATTGACGAATAACAATTGGGACGGGGCCAAATCCACGGAGAGGAAGATTCGTCCATGGCCCATGAGGCCTCCCCACATTCCACGGCCATTGTTGATATAAAATGCAGAGGCAAAACCTGATCAAGTGCCTCAGACTCGCTCTTTCTTCATATCCTGAAGAGTTCTTCTCATGGTTTGTAGATTGGGCCTGCATACCTACGTCCCCAAACCTGAGCTGAGTTTGTGTTTTTGGAATACTGTCCTCAAAGTCCTTTGCCACACACCCTCCACGCTGGGTCCCCTGGAGCCACCCATTAGGACTGTGCCCTCTCAATCCATGGGAATTCTTCCCATCCATTGTCCAAAATCGTACAAATTAGGAGAACTCTCCAAAGTCCCCGAGGCCATCCCAATAGTGTAGGTTTCCGGGGACAAACAAGGGCGGTCTGACACCAGGTGAGCATCTACCTCCACTCATACCATACATGGATGTCCCCAGAGAAGAAGATTGAACCAGATAGTACACTAGGCCATAATCAGATCCATTGCTTTGGTTTACAGGCATGTCTCCTCAAAAGCCTGGATACCAATACAAGCATAAGTGGTTTGCTGAGGCACCCATCAGAACAAATCTCGTCTCCACAAGGAAACTTGTGCATGGGATCTATGTCAAAAGCTTAGGAGAATACTACAGGGTCCCGGTGCCACCGCCCCATTCCAAGGCCCTCATGGACACAAACACACATTAGGCCCCATTCTCAGGAAAGTCTATTTCAACTAAGCCACCCAGGTTGCTCCCGCAGAGTCATCCGATCTCAAATGTATTGTTGCTAGGAGACAATTGGAATGCGAGGCGGGCTTCCCTGGCATCCATCTTCCAACGGTGCTCTGGAGTTAATCCATATGGGATGTCCTGGAGCTGCCCAACATGTCTCAATTGTCCCCAGAAGGAATCCTTGAAGGGGGCATTCCATAACTCCCAACATGGGAAAAACTCCATGGCCTTGATATTCCGCTCCGTTCATGAAGGGGCAGTCATGCACAGAAACTCCAACCTGAGCCAACGTCTGATCCTCCCCGTGACTTCAGATGTATGAGATATTGGTTCAGATCTGCAGGGGGTACCTGCCACGCCCTCGGCCTGATGTCCAAGTCAACTTGTGTTCTCAAACTTTTGTCCTCAAACTCCTGGCCGAGAAGACCGCAAGTTTGGCAATTCCGGACCCACAATGCAGCACTCTGCCTGCACTCTAGAAAAAATATCTTGCCTAATGAGCTGCCCAGGCACCTCAAATGTGGATAAACCTACACGGCACTCGACTGTACCCAAATTATATAGTCTAACCTGAGCTCTAATGCACTCTCTGACACAACCTGAGCCTGAACCTCCAGATCAACATCCAGGCAGCTGACCATACACTGAGCACATCAGAGCCGCCATGGCCTTAGGTCATCATCTCTACCCAACTGCGGTTTTCAGGCTTCAGAACCTAGTCCTTATCTCCAATCACTGCCCAGTGTTGAAAATGATGCAGAAATCACACGTTCCCCATGGAAAGAGACCTTGTGATTGGCATGTTGTCCAAAGTCCCGTGTAGTTGAAATTAGTGTGGCCCATGAGGCCCCGCCCATGCTCGCGGGCCACATTGGTCACAAACACACATTGTGACCCTCAGCCTGAGCCCAGTCCTCAAGTACGGCCTCTCAGTGGCTGGATGAAGAGACAGCATATTGGGCGTGCCATGCCCCTAGGCCCCAATTTTTAAACATAGTTTGGGTTGTCCCTTCACTCTTCCCCAGTGCTCTGTTTTGGAATTCCTCTTATGTTCGGACACCTGAGGTAATAAACCTGAAAGGAGACCTCCCATTCCACAGATTGACGAAAAACAATTGGGACTGGGCCAAATCCACAGAGAGGAAGATACGTCCATGGGCCATGAGGCCTCCCCAAATTCCACGGCCATCATTGATACAAAATCCAAAGACAAAAGCCTGAGCAAGTACCTCAGACTCGCTCTTTTTTCATATCCTGAAGAGTTCTTCTCATGGTTTGTAGATTACGCCTGCCATACCTACGTCCCCAAACCTAAGCTGAGTTTCTGTTTTCAATCTTCTGTCCTCAAAGTCCTGGGCCACACACCGTCCAGGCTGGGGCGCCAGGAGCCACACATTAGAACTGTGCCTACCCAATCCATGGGAATTCTGCCCATTCCATTGTCCCAAATCGTACAAATTAGGAGAACCCTCCAAAGTCCCCGAGGCCCTCCCAATAGTGTATGTCTCCGGGGACAAACAGGGCGGTCTGACACCAGGTGATCATCTACCTCCACTCATTCCATAGATGGAGAACCCCAGAGAAGAAGATTGAACCAGACAGGACCCTAGGCCATAATCGGGTCCATTGCTTTGGTTTACAGGCATGTGTCCTCAAAAGCCTGGATTCCAATACCAGAATAAGGGGTTTCCTGAGGCACCCATCAGAAAAAATCTCGTCTCCACAAGGAAACTTTTGCATGGGAGCTATGTCAAAAGCTTAGGAGAATACTTCAGGGTCCCGGTGCCACCGCCCTAATCCAAGGCCCTCATGGACACACACACATTAGGCCCCATCCTCAGGAAAATCCATTTCAACTCAGCCACCTCGGTTGCTCCCACAGAGCCACCGATCTCAACGCTATTGTTGCTAGGAAACAATTGTAATGCGAGGCGGGCTTCCCTGGCATCCATCCTCCAACGGTGCTCTGGAGTCATTCCATATGGGATGTCCTGGAGCTGCCCAACAGGTTTCAATTGTCCCATAGAAGGAATCCTTGAAGAGGGCATCCATAAACTCCCAACGTGGGAAAACCTCCATGGCCTTGAGATTCCTCTCCGTTCATGAAGGTGCAGTCATGCACAGAAACTCCAACCTGAGCCAACGTCTGATCCTCGCCTTGGCTTCAGATGCTTGAGATATTGGTTCCGATCTGCAGGGGGTACATGCCGTGCCCTCGGCCTGAAGCCCAAGTCTAGCTTGTGTTCTCAGACTTCTGTCCTCACACTCCTGGCCCAGAAGCTCTCAAGTTTGGCAATTCCGGACCCACAATGCAGCACTCTGCCTGCCCTCTAGAAAAAACATCTTGCCTAATGAGCTGCCCAGGAACCTAAAAGGGGGATAAACCTACACGGCACTCGACTGTACCCAAATTATATAGTCTAACCTGGTCACTAATGCACTGTCTGACACACCCTGAGCTAGAACCTCCTGACCAAAACCCAGGCAGATGAATGCACACTGAGCGTATGAGACCCACCATGGCCTTAGGTCGTCATCTCTTCCCAACTGCGATTTTTCAGGCTTCAGAACCTAGACCTTATCTCCAACCACTGCCCAGGGTTGAAAATGATGCAGAAATCAGAACACCTTCCCCATGGCAAGAGACCTTGTGATTGGCATGTTGTCCAAATCCAGTGTAGTTGAAACCAGTGTGGCCCATAAGGCCCCGCCCATGCTCCCAGGCCATATTGGTCACAAACTCACATTGTGACCCTCAGCATGAGCCCAGTCCTCAAGTCAGGCCTCTCAGTGGCTGGATGAAGAGACAGCATATTGGGCCTGCCATACCCCTAGTCCCCAATTTTTAACCATAGTTTGGGTTGTCCCTTCACTCTTTCCCAAGGCTCTGCTTTGGAATTTCTCTTTTGTTCGGACACCTGAGTTAATAAACAGGAAAGGAAACCTCCCATCCCACAGATTGACGAAAAACAATTGGGACCAGGCCAAATCCACAGAGAGGAAGATTCGTCCATGGCCCATGAGGCCTCCCCACATTCCACGGCCATTGTTGATATAAAATGCAGAGGCAAAACCTGATCAAGTGCCTCAGACTCGCTCTTTCTTCATATCCTGAAGAGTTCTTCTCATGGTTTGTAGATTGGGCCTGCATACGTACGTCCCCAAACCTGAGCTGAGTTTGTGTTTTTGGAATACTGTCCTCAAAGTCCTTTGCCACACACCCTCCAGGCTGGGTCCCCTGGAGCCACCCATTAGGACTGTGCCCTCTCAATCCATGGGAATTCTTCCCATCCATTGTCCAAAATCGTACAAATTAGGAGAACTCTCCAAAGTCCCCGAGGCCATCCCAATAGTGTAGGTTTCCGGGGACAAACAAGGGCGGTCTGACACCAGGTGAGCATCTACCTCCACTCATACCATACATGGATGTCCCCAGAGAAGAAGATTGAACCAGACAGTACGCTAGGCCATAATCAGATCCATTGCTTTGGTTTACAGGCATGTCTCCTCAAAAGCCTGGATTCCAATACAAGCATAAGTGGTTTGCTGAGGCACCCATCAGAACAAATCTCGTCTCCACAAGGAAACTTGTGCATGGGATCTATGTCAAAAGCTTAGGAGAATACTACAGGGTCCCGGTGCCACCGCCCCATTCCAAGGCCCTCATGGACACAAACACACATTAGGCCCCATTCTCAGGAAAGTCTATTTCAACTAAGCCACCCAAGTTGCTCCCGCAGAGTCATCCGATCTCAAATGTATTGTTGCTAGGAGACAATTGGAATGCGAGGCGGGCTTCCCTGGCATCCATCTTCCAACGGTGCTCTGGAGTTAACCCATATGGGATGTCCTGGAGCTGCCCAACATGTCTCAATTGGGCAAGGAATCCTTGAAGGGGGTATCCCATAACTCCCAACATGGGAAAAACTCCATGGCCTTGAGATTCTGCTCCGTTCATGAAGGGGCAGTCATGCACAGAAACTCCAACCTGAGCCAACGTCTGATCCTCGCCGTGACTTCAGATGTATGAGATAATGGTTCAGATCTGCAGGGGGTACCTGCCGCGCCCTCGGCCTGATGTCCAAGTCAACTTGTGTTCTCAAACTTTTGTCCTCACACTCCTGGCCGAGAAGACCGCAAGTTTGGCAATTCCGGACCCACAATGCAGCACTCTGCCTGCACTCTAGAAAAAATATCTTGCCTAATGAGCTGCCCAGGCACCTCAAATGTGGATAAACCTACACGGCACTCGACTGTACCCAAATTATATAGTCTAACCTGAGCTCTAATGCACTCTCTGACACAACCTGAGCCTGAACCTCCAGATCAACATCCAGGCAGCTGACCACACACTGAGCACATCAGCCGCCATGGCCTTAGGTCATCATCTCTACCCAACTGCGGTTTTCAGGCTTCAGAACCTAGTCCTTATCTCCAATCACTGCCCAGGGTTGAAAATGATGCAGAAATCACACCTTCCCCATGGAAAGAGACCTTGTGATTGGCATGTTGTCCAAAGTCCCGTGTAGTTGAAATTACTGTGGCCCATGAGGCCACGCCCATGCTCGCGGGCCACATTGGTCACAAACACACATTGTGACCCTCAGCCTGAGCCATGTCCTCATGTAAGGGCACTCAGTGGCTGGATGAAGAGACAGCATATTGTGCGTGCCATGCCCCTAGGCCCCAATTTTTAACCATAGTTTGGTTGGTCCCTTCACTCTTCCCCAGGTCTCTGCTTTGGAATTCCTCTTTTGTTCGGACACTTGAGGTAATAAACCTGAAAGGAGACCTCCCATCCCACAGATTGAAGAAAAACAATGGGACCGGGCCAAAACCACACAGAGGAAGATTCGTCCATGGCCCATGAGGCCTTTCCACATTCCACGGCCATCGTTGATACAAAATACAGATACTAAAGCCTGAGCAAGTGCCTCAGACTCGCTCTTTCTTCATATCCTGAAGAGTTCTTCTCATGGTTTATAGATGGGCCGGCCATTCCTACGTCCCCAAACCTAAGCTGAGTTTGTGTTTTCAGACTTCTGTCCTCAAAGTCCTGGGCCAAACACCCTCCAGGCTGGGGCCCCTGGAGCCACACATTAGGACTGTGCCTACCCAATCTATGGGAATTCTGCCCATTCCATTGTCCAAAATCGTACAAATTAGGAGAATTCTCCAAAGTCCCAGGGGCCATCCCAATAGTGTAGGACTCCGGGGACAAACAAGGGTGGTCTGACAACAGGTGAGCATCTACCTCCACTCATTCCATAGATGGATATCCACAGAGAAGAAGATTGAACCAGACAGGACCCTTGGCCATAATTGGATCCATTGCTTTGGTTTGCAGGCATGTCTCCTCAAAAGCCTGGTATCCAATACGAGCATAAGGGGTTCCCGGAGGCACCCATCAAAACAAATCTAGTCTCCACAAGAAAACTTGTGCATGGGAGCTATATCAAAAGCTTAGGAGAATACTTAGGGTCCCGGAACCACCGCCCCATTCCAAGGCCCTAATGGACACAAACACACATTAGGCCCCATCCTCAGGAAAGTCCATTTCAACTCAGCCACCCCGGTTGCTCCCGCAGAGCCATCCGATTTCAACTGTCTTGTTGCTAGGAGACAATTGGAATGCGAGGCAGGCTTCCCTGGCATCCATCCTCCAACTGTGCTCTGCAGTCATTCCATATGGGATGTCCTGGAGCTGCCCGACAGGTCTCAATTGTCCCGCAGAAGGAATCCTTGAAGGGGGCATCCCACAACTCCCAACGTGGGAAAACCTCCAGGCCCTTGAGATTCCGCTCCGTTCATGAAGGATAGTCATGCACAGAAACTCCAACCTGAGCCAACGTCTGATACTCGCCGTGATTTCAGATGCTTGAGATATTGGTTCAGATCTGCAGGGGGTACCTGCAGTGCCCTCGGCCAGAAGCCCAAGTCGAGCTTGTGTTCTCAGACTTCTGTCCTCACACTCCTGGCCCAGAAGCCCTCAAGTTTGGCAATTCCGGACCCACAATGCAGCACTCTGCCTGCCCTCTAGAAAAAATATCTTCCCTAATGAGCTGCCTGGACACCACAAATGAGGATAAACCTACAAGGCACTCGAATGTACCCAAATTATATAGTCTAACCTGGGCACTAATGCACTGTCTGACACAACCTGAGCCAGAACCTCCTGACCAACACCCAGGCAGCTGAGTGAGCCTATCAGACCCGCCATGCCCTTAGGTGGTCATATCTTCCCAACAGCGGTTTTTCGGGCTTCAGAACCTAGGCCTTATCTCCAACCACGGCCCATGGTTGAAAATGATGCAGAAATCAGAACACCCTTTCCATGGTTAGAGACCTTGTGATTGGCAAGTTGTTCAAAGTCCAGTGTAGTTGAAACCAGTGTGGCCCATGAGGCCCCGCCCATGCTCGCAAAACCACATTGGTCACAAACACACATTGTGACCCTCAGCCTGAGCCCAGTCCTCAAGTACGGCCTCTCAGTGGCTGGATGAAGAGACAGCATATTGGGAGTGCCATGCCCCTAGGCCCCAATTTTTAAACATAGTTTGGGTTGTCCCTTCACTCTTCCCCAGCGCTCTGTTTTGGAATTCCTCTTATGTTCGGACACCTGAGGTAATAAACCTGAAAGGAGACCTCCCATTCCACAGATTGACGAAAAACAATTGGGACTGGGCCAAATCCACAGAGAGGAAGATTCGTCCATGGGCCATGAGGCCTCCCCAAATTCCACGGCCATCATTGATACAAAATCCAAAGACAAAAGCCTGAGCAAGTACCTCAGACTCGCTCTTTCTTCATATCCTGAAGAGTTCTTCTCATGGTTTGTAGATTACGCCTGCCATACCTACGTCCCCAAACCTAAGCTGAGTTTCTGTTTTCAATCTTCTGTCCTCAAAGTCCTGGGCCACACACCCTCCAGGCTGGGGCGCCAGGAGCCACACATTAGTACTGTGCCTACCCAATCCATGGGAATTCTGCCCATTCCATTGTCCCAAATCGTTCAAATTAGGAGAACCCTCCAAAGACCCCGAGGCCCTCCCAATAATGTATGTCTCCGGGGACAAACAGGCCGGTCTGACACCAGGTGATCATCTACCTCCACTCATTCCATAGACGGAGAACCCCAGAGAAGAAGATTGAACCAGACAGGACCCTAGGCCATAATCGGGTCCATTGCTTTGGTTTACAGGCATGTGTCCTCAAAAGCCTGGATTCCAATACCAGCATAAGGGGTTTGCTGAGGCACCCATTAGAAAAAATCTCGTCTCCACAAGGAAACTTTTGCATGGGAGCTATGTCAAAAGCTTAGGAGAATACTTCAGGGTCCCGATGCCACCGCCCTAATCCAAGGCTCTCATGGACACAACACACATTAGGCTCCATCTTCAGGAAAATCCATTTCAACTCAGCCACCTCGGTTGCTCCCACAGAGCCACCGATCTCAACGCTATTGTTGCTAGGAAACAATTGTAATGCGAGGCGGGGTTCCCTGGCATCCATCCTCCAATGAAGCTCTGGAGTCATTCCATATGGGATGTCCTGGAGCTGCCCAACAGGTCTCAATTGTCCCACAGAAGGAATCCTTGAAGAGGGCATCCATAAACTCCCAACGTGGGAAAACCTCCATGGCCTTGAGATTCCTCTCCGTTCATGAAGGGGCAGGCATGCACAGAAACTCCAACCTGAGCCAACGTCTGATCCTCGCCTTGGCTTCAGATGCTTGAGATATTGGTTCCGATCTGCAGGGGGTACATGCCGTGCCCTCGGCCTGAAGCCCAAGTCTAGCTTGTGTTCTCAGACTTCTGTCCTCACACTCCTGGCCCAGAAGCTCTCAAGTTTGGCAATTCCGGACCCACAATGCAGCACTCTGCCTGCCCTCTAGAAAAAACATCTTGCCTAATGAGCTGCCCAGGAACCTAAAAGGGGGATAAACCTACACGGCACTCGACTGTACCCAAATTATATAGTCTAACCTGGTCACTAATGCACTGTCTGACACACCCTGAGCTAGAACCTCCTGACCAAACCCCAGGCAGATGAATGCACACTGAGCGTATGAGACCCACCATGGCCTTAGGTCGTCATCTCTTCCCAACTGCGATTTTTCAGGCTTCTGAACCTAGACCTTATCTCCAACCACTGCCCATGGTTGAAAATGATGCAGAAATCAGAACACCTTCCCCATGGCAAGAGACCTTGTGATTGGCATGTTGTCCAAATCCAGTGTAGTTGAAACCAGTGTGGCCCATAAGGCCCCGCCCATGCTCGCAGGCCATATTGGTCACAAACTCACATTGTGACCCTCAGCATGAGCCCAGTCCTCAAGTCAGGCCTCTCAGTGGCTGGATGAAGAGACAGCATATTGGGCCTGCCATGCCCCTAGTCCCCAATTTTTAACCATAGTTTGGGTTGTCCCTTCACTCTTTCCCAAGGCTCTGCTTTGGAATTCCTCTTTTGTTCGGACACCTGAGTTAATAAACAGGAAAGGAGACCTCCCATCCCACAGATTGACGAAAAACAATTGGGACCGGGTCAAATCCACAGAGAGGAAGATTCGTCCATGTCCCATGAGGCCTCCCCACATTCCACGGCCATTGTTGATATAAAATGCAGAGGCAAAACCTGATCAAGTGCCTCAGACTCGCTCTTTCTTCATATCCTGAAGAGTTCTTCTCATGGTTTGTAGATTGGGCCTGCATACGTACGTCCCCAAACTTGAGCTGAGTTTGTGTTTTTGGAATACTGTCCTCAAAGTCCTTTGCCACACACCCTCCAGGCTGGGTCCCCTGGAGCCACCCATTAGGACTGTGCCCTCTCAATCCATGGGAATTCTTCCCATCCATTGTCCAAAATCGTACAAATTAGGAGAACTCTCCAAAGTCCCCGAGGCCATCCCAATAGTGTAGGTTTCCGAGGACAAACAAGGGCAGTCCGACACCAGGTGAGCATCTACCTCCACTCATACCATACATGGATGTCCCCAGAGAAGAAGATTGAACCAGACAGTACGCTAGGCCATAATTGGATCCATTGCTTTGGTTTACAGGCATGTCTCCTCAAAAGCCTGGATTCCAATACAAGCATAATTGGTTTGCTGAGGCACCCGTCAGAACAAATCTCGTCTCCACAAGGAAACTTGTGCATGGGATCTATGTCAAAAGCTTAGGAGAATACTACAGGGTCCCGGTGCCACCGCCCCATTCCAAGGCCCTCATGGACACAAACACACATTAGGCCCCATTCTCAGGAAAGTCTATTTCAACTAAGCCACCCAGGTTGCTCCCGCAGAGTCATCCGATCTCAAATGTATTGTTGCTAGGAGACAATTGGAATGCGAGGCGGGCTTCCCTGGCATCCATCTTCCAACGGTGCTCTGGAGTTAATCCATATGGGATATCCTGGAGCTGCCCAACATGTCTCAATTGTCCCCAGAAGGAATCCTTGAAGGGGGCATCCCATAACTCCCAACATGGGAAAAACTCCATGGCCTTGAGATTCCGCTCCATTCATGAAGGGGCAGTCATTCACAGAAACTCCAACCTGAGCCAACGTCTGATCCTCGCCGTGACTTCAGATGTATGAGATATTGGTTCAGATCTGCAGGGGGTACCTGCCGCGCCCTCGGCCTGATGTCCAAGTCAACTTGTGTTCTCAAACTTTTGTCCTCACACTCCTGGCCGAGAAGACCGCAAGTTTGGCAATTCCAGACCCACAATGCAGCACTCTGCCTGCACTCTAGAAAAAATATCTTGCCTAATGAGCTGCCCAGGCACCTCAAATGTGGATAAACCTACACGGCACTCGACTGTACCCAAATTATATAGTCTAACCTGAGCTCTAATGCACTCTCTGACACAACCTGAGCCTGAACCTCCAGATCAACATCCAGGCAGCTGACCACACACTGAGCACATCAGAGCCGCCATGGCCTTAGGTCATCATCTCTACCCAACTGCGGTTTTCAGGCTTCAGAACCTAGTCCTTATCTCCAATCACTGCCCAGGGTTGAAAATGATGCAGAAATCACACCTTCCCCATGGAAAGAGACCTTGTGATTGGCATGTTGTCCAAAGTCCCGTGTAGTTGAAATTACTGTGGCCCATGAGGCCCCGCCCATGCTCGCGGGCCACATTGGTCACAAACACACATTGTGACCCTCAGCCTGAGCCGAGTCCTCATAAGGCCTCTCAGTGTCTGGATGAAGAGACAGCTTATTGGGCGTGCCATGCACCTAGGCCCCAATTTTTAACCATAGTTTGGGTTGTCCCTTCACTCTTCCCCAGGTCTCTGCTTTGGAATTCCTCTTTTGTTCGGACACTTGAGGTAATAAACATGAAAGGAGACCTCCCATCCCACAGATTGACGAAAAACAATTGGGACCGGGCCAAAACCACAGAGAGGAAGATTCGTCCATGGCCCATGAGGCCTCCCCACATTCCACGGCCATCGTTGATACAAAATACAGATACTAAAGCCTGAGAAGTGCCTCAGACTTGCTCTTTCTTCATATCCTGAAGAGTTCTTCTCATGGTTTGTAGATTGGGCCTGCCATTCCTACGTCCCCAAACCTAAGCTGAGTTTGTGTTTTCAGACTTCTGTCCTCAAAGTCCTGGGCCAAACACCCTCCAGGCTGGGGCCCCTGGAGCCACACATTAGGACTGTGCCTACCCAATCTATGGGAATTCTGCCCATTCCATTGTCCAAAATCGTACAAATTCGGAGAACGCTCCAAAGTCCCAGGGGCCATCCCAATAGTGCAGGACTCCGGGGACAAACAAGGGTGGTCTGACAACAGGTGAGCATCTACCTCCACTCATTCCATAGATGGATATCCCCAGAGAAGAAGATTGAACCAGACAGGACCCTAGGCCATAACTGGATCCATTGCTTTGGTTTGCAGGCATGTCTCCTCAAAAGCCTGGTATCCAATACGAGCATAAGGGGTTTCCGGAGGCACCCATCAAAACAAATCTAGTCTCCACAAGGAAACTTGTGCATGGGAGCTATGTCAAAAGCTTAGGAGAATACTTAGGGTCCCGGTGCCACCGCCCTATTCCAAGGCCCTAATGGCACAAACACACATTAGGCCCCATCCTCAGGAAAGTCCATTTCAACTCAGCCACCCCGGTTGCTCCCGCAGAGCCATCCGATTTCAACTGTCTTGTTGCTAGGAGACAATTGGAATGCGAGGCAGGCTTCCCTGGCATCCATCCCCCAACTGTGCTCTGCAGTCATTCCATATGGGATGTCCTGGAGCTGCCCAACAGGTCTCAATTGTCCCGCAGAAGGAATCCTTGAAGGGGGCATCCCACAACTCCCAACGTGGGAAAACCTCCAGGCCCTTGAGATTCCGCTCCGTTCATGAAGGATAGTCATGCACAGAAACTCCAACCTGAGCCAACGTCTGATACTCGCCGTGATTTCAGATGCTTGAGATATTGGTTCAGATCTGCAGGGGGTACCTGCAGTGCCCTCGGCCAGAAGCCCAAGTCGAGCTTGTGTTCTCAGACTTCTGTCCTCACACTCCTGGCCCAGAAGCCCTCAAGTTTGGCAATTCCGGACCCACAATGCAGCACTCTGCCTGCCCTCTAGAAAAAATATCTTCCCTAATGAGTAGCCCAGGCACCTCAAATGAGGATAAACCTACAAGGCACTCGAATGTACCCAAATTATATAGTCTAACCTGGGCACTAATGCACTGTCTGACACAACCTGAGCCAGAACCTCCTGACCAACACCCAGGCAACTGACCACACACAGTGAGCCTATCAGACCCGCCATGGCCTTAGGTGGTCATCTCTTCCCAACAGCGGTTTTTCGGGCTTCAGAACCTAGGCCTTATCTCCAACCACGGCCCATGGTTGAAAATGATGCAGAAATCAGAACACCCATCCCATGGTTAGAGACCTTGTGATTGGCAAGTTGTACAAAGTCCAGTGTAGTTGAAACCAGTGTGGCCCATGAGGCCCCGCCCATGCTCGCAAAACCACATTGGTCACAAACACACATTGTGACCCTCAGCCTGAGCCCAGTCCTCAAGTACGGCCTCTCAGTGGCTGGATGAAGAGACAGCATATTGGGCGTGCCATGCCCCTAGGCCCCAATTTTTAAACATAGTTTGGGTTGTCCCTTCACTCTTCCCCAGCGCTCTGTTTTGGAATTCCTCTTATGTTCGGACACCTGAGGTAATAAACCTGAAAGGAGACCTCCCATTCCACAGATTGACGAAAAACAATTGGGACTGGGCCAAATCCACAGAGAGGAAGATTCGTCCATGGGCCATGAGGCCTCCCCAAATTCCACGGCCATCATTGATACAAAATCCAAAGACAAAAGCCTGAGCAAGTACCTCAGACTCGCTCTTTCTTCATATCCTGAAGAGTTCTTCTCATGGTTTGTAGATTACGCCTGCCATACCTACGTCCCCAAACCTAAGCTGAGTTTCTGTTTTCAATCTTCTGTCCTCAAAGTCCTGGGCCACACACCCTCCAGGCTGGGGCGCCAGGAGCCACACATTAGTACTGTGCCTACCCAATCCATGGGAATTCTGCCCATTCCATTGTCCCAAATCGTACAAATTAGGAGAACCCTCCAAAGTCCCCGAGGCCCTCCCAATAGTGTATGTCTCCGGGGACAAACAGGGCGGTCTGACACCAGGTGATCATCTACCTCCACTCATTCCATAGATGGAGAACCCCAGAGAAGAAGATTGAACCAGACAGGACCCTAGGCCATAATCGGGTCCATTGCTTTGGTTTACAGGCATGTGTCCTCAAAAGCCTGGATTCCAATACCAGCATAAGGGGTTTCCTGAGGCACCCATCAGAAAAAATCTCGTCTCCACAAGGAAACTTTTGCATGGGAGCTATGTCAAAAGCTTAGGAGAATACTTCAGGGTCCCGGTGCCACCGCCCTAATCCAAGGCCCTCATGGACACAACACACATTAGGCCCCATCCTCAGGAAAATCCATTTCAACTCAGCCACCTCGGTTGCTCCCACAGAGCCACCGATCTCAACGCTATTGTTGCTAGGAGACATTTGTAATGTGAGGCGGGCTTCCCTGGCATCCATCCTCCAATGAAGCTCTGGAGTCATTCCATATGGGATGTCCTGGAGCTGCCCAACAGGTCTCAATTGTCCCACAGAAGGAATCCTTTAAGAGGGCATTCATAAACTCCCAACGTGGGAAAACCTCCATGGCCTTGAGATTCCTCTCCGTTCATGAAGGGGCAGTTATGCTCAGAAACTCCAACCTGAGCCAACGTCTGATCCTCGCCTTGGCTTCAGATGCTTGAGATATTGGTTCCGATCTGCAGGGGGTACATGCCGTGCCCTCGGCCTGAAGCCCAAGTCTAGCTTGTGTTCTCAGACTTCTGTCCTCACACTCCTGGCCCAGAAGCTCTCAAGTTTGGCAATTCCGGACCCACAATGCAGTACTCTGCCTGCCCTCTAGAAAAAACATCTTGCCTAATGAGCTGCCCAGGAACCTAAAAGGGGGATAAACCTACACGGCACTCGACTGTACCCAAATTATATAGTCTAACCTGGTCACTAATGCACTGTCTGACACACCCTGAGCTAGAACCTCTTGACCAAAACCCAGGCAGATGAATGCACACTGAGCGTATGAGACCCACCATGGCCTTAGGTCGTCATCTCTTCCCAACTGCGATTTTTCAGGCTTCAGAACCTAGACCTTATCTCCAACCACTGCCCATGGTTGAAAATGATGCAGAAATCAGAACACCTTCCCCATGGCAAGAGACCTTGTAATTGGCATGTTGTCCAAAGTCCAGTGTAGTTGAAACCAGTGTGGCCCATGAGGCCCCGCCCATGCTCGCGGGCCACATTGGTCACAAACTCACATTGTGACCCTCAGCATGAGCCCAGTCCTCAAGTCAGGCCTCTCAGTGGCTGGATGAAGAGACAGCATATTGGGCCTGCCATGCCCCTAGTCCCCAATTATTAACCATAGTTTGGGTTGTCCCTTCACTCTTTCCCAAGGCTCTGCTTTGGAATTCCTCTTTTGTTCGGACACCTGAGTTAATAAACAGGAAAGGAAACCTCCCATCCCACAGATTGACGAAAAACAATTGGGACCGGGCCAAATCCACAGAGAGGAAGATTCGTCCATGGCCCATGAGGCCTCCCCACATTCCACGGCCATCGTTGATATAAAATGCAGAGGCAAAACCTGATCAAGTGCCTCACACTCGCTCTTTCTTCATATCCTGAAGAGTTCTTCTCATGGTTTGTAGATTGGGCCTGCATACCTACGTCCCCAAACCTGAGCTGAGTTTGTGTTTTTAGAATACTGTCCTCAAAGTCCTTTGCCACACACCCTCCAGGCTGGGTCCCCTGGAGCCACACATTAGGACTGTGCCTACTCAATCCATGGGAATTCTTCCCATCCATTGTCCAAAATCGTACAAATTAGGAGAACTCTCCAAAGTCCCCGAGGCCATCCCAATAGTGTAGGTTTCCGGGGACAAACAAGGGCGGTCTGACACCAGGTGAGCATCTACCTCCACTCATACCATACATGGATGTCCCCAGAGAAGAAGATTGAACCAGACAGTACGCTAGGCCATAATCGGATCCATTGCTTTGGTTTACAGGCATGTCTCCTCAAAATCCTGGATTCCAATACAAGCATAAGTGGTTTGCTGAGGCACCCATCAGAACAAATCTCGTCTCCACAAGGAAACTTGTGCATGGGATCTATGTCAAAAGCTTAGGAGAATACTACAGGGTCCCTGTGCCACCGCCCCATTCCAAGGCCCTCATGGACACAAACACACATTAGGCCCCATTCTCAGGAAAGTCTATTTCAACTAAGCCACCCAGGTTGCTCCCGCAGAGTCATCCGATCTCAAATGTATAGTTGCTAGGAGACAATTGGAATGCGAGGCGGTCTTCCCTGGCATCCATCTTCCAACGGTGCTCTGGAGTTAATCCATATGGGATCTCCTGGAGCTGCCCAACATGTCTCAATTGTCCCCAGAAGGAATCCTTGAAGGGGGCATTCCACAACTCCCAACATGGGAAAAACTCCATGGCCTTGAGATTCCGCTCCGTTCATGAAGGGGCAGTCATGCACAGAAACTCCAACCTGAGCCAACGTCTGATCCTCGCCGTGACTTCAGATGTATGAGATATTGGTTCAGATCTGCAGGGGGTACCTGCCAAGCCCTCGGCCTGATGTCCAAGTCAACTTGTGTTCTCAAAATTTGTCCTCACACTCCTGGCCGAGAAGACCGCAAGTTTGGCAATTCCGGACCCACAATGCAGCACTCTGCCTGCCCTCTTGAAAAAATATCTTGCTAATGAGCTGCCCAGGCACCTCAAATGTGGATAAACCTACACGGCACTCGACTGTACCCAAATTATATAGTCTAACCTGAGCTCTAATGCACTCTCTGACACAACCTGAGCCTGAACCTCCAGATCAACATCCAGGCAGCTGACCACACACTGAGCACATCAGAGCCTCCATGGCCTTAGGTCATCATCTCTACCCAACTGCGGTTTTCAGGCTTCAGAACCTAGTCCTTATCTCCAATCACTGCCCAGGGTTGAAAATGACGCAGAAATCACACCTTACCCATGGAAAGAGACCTTGTGATTGGCATGTTGTCCAAATCCCGTGTAGTTGAAATTAGTGTGGCCCATGAGGCCCCGCCCATGCTCGCGGGCCACATTGGTCACAAACACACATTGTGACCCTCAGCCTGAGCCGGGTCCTCAAGTAAGGCCTCTCAGTGGCTGGATGAAGAGACAGCATATTGGGCGTGCCATGCCCCTAGGCCCCAATTTTTAACCCTAGTTTGGGTTGTCCCTTCACTCTTCCCCAGGGCTCGGCTTTGGAATTCCTCTTTTGTTCGGAAACCTGATGTAATAAACCCAAAAGGAGACCCACCATCGCACAGATTGACGAAAAACAATTGGGACCGGGCCAAATCCACAAAGAGGAAGATTCGTCCATGGCCCATGAGGCCTCCCCACATTCCATGGCTACCGTTGATAAAAATCCATAGACAAAATCCTGAGCAAGCGCTAAGACTCGATCTTTCTTCATTTCCTGAAAAGTTCTTCTCATGGATTGTATATTGGACCTGCCATACCTACATCCCCAAACCTAAGCTGTGTTTGTGTATTCTGACTTCAGTCCTCAATGTCCTGGGCCAGACACCCTCCAGGCTGGGGCCCCTGTAGCCACACATTAGGACTGTGCCTACCAAATACATGGGAATTCTGCCTACTCCATTTTCCAAATTCGTAGAAATTAGGAGAACTCTCCAAAGTCCCCGAGGCCATCCCAATAGTGTAGGTCTCCGGGGACAAACAAGTGCGGTCTGACACCAGGTGAGCATCTACGTCCACTCATTCCATAGATGGATATCCCCTGAGAAGAAGATTGAACCAGACAGGACCCTAGGCCATAATCGCATCCATTGCTTTGGTTTACAGGCATGTCTCCTCAAAGCCTGGATTCCAATACCAGCATAGGGGGTTTACTGAGGCACCCATCAGAACAAATCCCGTCTCCACAAGGAAACCTGTGCTTGGGAGCTATGTAAAAGCTTAGGAGAATACTTCAGGGTCCCGAATCAACCGCCCCATTCCAAGGCCATCATGGACACAAACACACATTAGGCCCCATCCTCAGGAAAGTCCATTTCAACTCAGCCACCCCGGTTGCTCCCACATAGCCATCCGATCTCAACTGTCTTGTTGCTAGGAGACAATTGGAATGCAAGGCGGCTTCCCTGGCATCCATCCTCCAAGGGTGCTCTGGAGTCATTCCATATGGGATGTCCTGGACCTGCCCAACAGGTGTCAATTGTCCAGCAGAAGGAATCCTTGAAGGGGGCATCCCACAACTCCCAAAGTGGGAAAACCTTCATAGACTTGAGATTTTGCTCCGTTCAAGAAGGGGCAATCCTGCACACAAACTCCAACCTGAGCCAACGTCTAATCCTCGCCGTGACTTCAGATGCATGAGATATTGGTTCAGATCTGCAAGGGGTACCTGCCGTGCCCTCGGCCCGAAGCCCAAGTCTAGCTTGTGTTCTCAGACTTCTGTCCTCACCCTCCTGGCCCAGAAGCCCTCAAGTTTGGCAATTCCGGACCCACAATACAGTACTCTTCCTGCCCTCTAAAAAAATATCTTGCCTAATGAGCTGCCCAGGCACCTCAATGAGGATAATCATACACGGCACTCGACTGTACCCAAATTATATAGTTTAACCTGAGCTCTAATGCACTCTCTGACACAAACTGAGCCCAAACCTCCTGACCAACACCCAGCCAGCTGACCGCACAGTGAGCACATCAGACCCGCCATGGCCTAGGTCATCATCTCATCCCAATTGCGGTTTTCAGGCTTCAGAACTAGACCTTATCTCAAAACACTGCCCAGGGTTGAAAATGTTGCAGAAATCAGAACTCCTTCCCCATGGCAAGAGACCTTGTGATTGGCATGTTGTCCAAAGTTCAGTGTAGTTGAAACCAGTGTGGCCCATGAGGCCCCGCCCATGCTCACAGGCCAAATTTGTCACAAACACACATTGTGGCCCTCAGCCTGAGCCGAGTCCTCAAGTAAGGCCTCTCAGTGTCTGGATGAAGAGAAAGCTATTGGGCCTGACATGCCCCTAGGCTCCAATTTTTAACCATAGTTTGGGTTGTCCCTTCACTCTTCCCCAGGGCTCTGCTTTGGAATTCTTCTTTGTTTGGGACACGTTAGATAACAAACCCGAAAGGAGACATCCATCCCACAGATTGACAGAAAACAAATGGGACCGGGCCAAATCCACAGAGAGGAAGATTCATCCATGGCGCATGAGGCCTCCACACATACCACGGCATTCGTTGAATCAAAATCCAGAGACAAAAGCCTGAGCAAGGGCCTCAGACTCTATCTTTCTTCATTTCTTGAAGAGTTCTTCTCATGGTTTGTAGATTGGGCCTGCCATACCTACGTCCCCATGCTTAAGCTGAGTTTGTGTTTTCAGACTTCTGTCCTCAAAGTCATGAGCCACACCCCTACAGGCTGGGGCCCCTAGAGCCACAAATAGAATTGTGCCTACCCAATCCATGAGACTTCTGCCCATTCCATTTTCCAAAATCGTACAAATTAGGAGTAACCTCCAAATTCCGAGGCCATCTCAATTGTGTAGGTCTCCGGGGAAAAACAAGGGCGGTGTCATACCAGCTGAGCACCTACCTCCACTCATACCATAGATGGATATACCCAGAGAAGAAGATTGAACCAGACAGTACGCTAGGCCATAATCGGATCCATTGCTTTGGTTTACAGGCATGTCTCCTCAAAATCCTGGATTCCAATACAAACATAAGTGGTTTGCTGAGGCACCCATCAGAACAAATCTCGTCTCCACAAGGAAACTTGTGCATGGGATCTATGTCAAAAGCTTAGGAGAATACTTCAGGGTCCCGGTGCCACAGCCCCATTCCAAGGCCCTCATGGACACAAACACACATTAGGCCCCATTCTCAGGAAAGTCTATTTCAACTAAGCCACCCCGGTTGCTCCCGCAGAGTCATCCGATCTCAACTGTATTGTTGCTAGGAGACAATTTGAATGCGAGGCTGGCTTCCCTGGCATCCATCTTCCAACGGTGCTCTGAAGTTAATCCATATGGGATGTCCTGGAGCTGCCCAGCATGTCTCAATTGTCCCCCAAAAGGAATCCTTGAAGGGGGCATCCCACAACTCCCAACATGGGAAAACCTCCATGGCCTTGAGATTCCGCTCCGTTAAAAAGGGGCAGTCATGCACAGAAACTCCAACCTGAGCCAACGTCTGATCCTCGCCGTGACTTCAGATGTATGAGATATTGGTTCAGATCTGCAGGGGGTACCTGCCGTGCCCTCGGCCTGATGTCCAAGTCAACTTGTGTTCTCAAACTTTTGTCCTCACACTCCTGGCCGAGAAGACCGCAAGTTTGGCAATCCCGGACCCACAATGCAGCACTCTGCCTGCACTCTAGATAAAATATCTTTCCTAATAGGCTGCCCAGGCACCTCAAATTTGGATAAACCTACACGGCACTCGACTGTACCCAAATTATATAGTCTAACCTGAGCTCTAATGCACTCTCTGACAAAACCTGAGCCTGAACCTCCAGATCAACATCCAGGCAGCTGACCACACACTGAGCACATCAGACCCGCCATGGGCTTAGGTCATCATCTCTTCCTAACTGCTGTTTTCAGGCTTCAGAACCTAGACCTTATCTCCAACCACTGCCCAGGGTTGAAAATGATGCAGAAATCACACCTTCCCCATGGAAAGAGACCTGTGATTGGCATGTTGTCCAAAGTCCCGTGTAGTTGAAATCAGTGTGGCCCATGAGGCCCCGCCCATGCTCGCGGGCCACATTGGTCATAAACACACATTGTGACCCTCAGCCTGAGCCCAGTCCTCAAGTAAGGCCTCTCAGTGGCTGGATGAAGAGACAGCATATTGGGCGTGCCATGCCCCTAGGCCCCAATTTTTAACCCTAGTTTGGGTTGTCCCTTCACTCTTCCCCAAGGCTCTGCTTTGGAATTCCTCTTTTGGTGGGACACCTGAGGTAATAAACCTGAAAGGAGACCTCCCATCCCACAGATTGACGAAAAACAATTGGGACCGGGGCATATCCACAGAGAGGAAGATTCATCCATGACCCATGAGGTCTCCCCACATTCCACGGCCACCGTTGATACAAAATCCAGAGACAAAATCCTGAGCAAGCGCCTAAGACTCGCTCTTTCTTCATTTCCTGAAAAGTTCTTCTCATGGTTAGTATATGGGGCCTGCCATACCTACGTCCCCAAACCTAAGCTGAGTTTGTGTATTCTGACTTCAGTCCTCAAAGTCCTGGGCCACACAACCTCCAGGCTGGGGCCCCTGGAGCCACACATTAGGTCTGTGCCTACCAAATACATAGGAATTCTGCCCACTCCATTTTCAAAAATCGTACAAATTAGGAGAACTCTCCAAATTCCTCGAGGCCATCCCAATAATGTAGGTCTCCGGGGACAAACAAGGGCGGTCTGACACCACTGAGCATCTCCCTCCACTCATACCATAGATGGATGTCCCCAGAGAAGAAGATTGAACCAGACAGGACCCTAGGACATAAACGGATCCATTGCTTTGGTTTACAGGCATGTCTCCTCAAAAGTCTGGATTCCATGACCAGCTTAGGGGTTTTTCTGAGGCACCCATCAGAACAAATCTCGTCTCCACTAGGAAACTTGTGCATGGGAACTATATCAAAAGCTTAGGAGAACACTTCATGGTCCCGGTGCCACTGCCCTATTCCAAGGCCCTCATGGACACAAACAAACTTTAGGCCCCATCCTCAGGAAAGTCCATTTCAACTCAGCCACCCCGGTTGCTCCGGCAGAGCCATCCGATCTCAAGTGTCTTGTTGCTAGGAGACAATTAGAATGCGAGGCAGGGTTCCCTGGCATCCATCCTTGAACGGTGCTCTGGATTCGTTCCATATCGGATGACCTGGAGCTGCCCAACATGTCTCAATTGTCCCGCAGAAGGAATACTTGAAGGGGGTATCCCACAACTCCCAAAGTGGGAAAACCTCCATGGCCTTGAGATTCCGCTCCGTTCATGAAGGGGCAGTCATGCACCCGATACTCCAATCTGAGCCAACGTCTGATCCTCGCCGTGACTTCAGATGCATGAGATATTGTTTCAGATCTGCAGGAGTACCTGCCGTGCCCTGGCCGAAGGCCAATCTAGCTTGTGTTCTCAGACTTCTGTCCTCACACTCCTGGCCCAGAAGACCTCACGTTTGGCAATTCCAAACCCACAATGCAGCACTCTGTCTGTCCTCTAGAAAAAATACTTTGCCTAATGAACTGCCCAGGTACCTCAAATGAGGATAAACCTACACGGCACTCGACTATACCCAAATTATATAGTCTAACCTGAGCACTAATGCACTCTCTGACACAACCTGAGCCCGAACCTCCTGACCAACACCCAGGCAGCTGACCGCACAGTGAGCACATCAGACCCACCAAGGCCTTAGGTCGTCATCTATTCCCATTTGCGGTTTTCATGCTTCAGAACCTACACCATATCGCCAACCACTGCCCAGGGTTGAAAATGATGCAGAAATCAGAACTCTTTCTCCATGGCAAGAGAGCTTGTGCTTGGAATGTTGTCCAAAGTTCAGTGTCGTTGAAACCAATGTGGCCCATGAGACCCCGCCCATGATCGTGGGCCACTATGGTCACAAACACACATTGTGACCCTCAGCCTGAGCCCAGTCCTCAAGTAAGGCCTCTCAGTGGCTGGATGAAGAGACAGCATATTGGGCGTGCCATGCCCCTAGGCCCCAATTTTTAACCCTAGTTTGGGTTGTCCCTTCACTCTTCCCCAAGGCTCTGCTTTGGAATTCCTCTTTTGGTGGGACACCTGAGGTAATAAACCTGAAAGGAGACCTCCCATCCCACAGATTGACGAAAAACAATTGGGACCGGGGCATATCCACAGAGAGGAAGATTCATCCATGACCCATGAGGTCTCCCCACATTCCACGGCCACCGTTGATACAAAATCCAGAGACAAAATCCTGAGCAAGCGCCTAAGACTCGCTCTTTCTTCATTTCCTGAAAAGTTCTTCTCATGGTTAGTATATGGGGCCTGCCATACCTACGTCCCCAAACCTAAGCTGAGTTTGTGTATTCTGACTTCAGTCCTCAAAGTCCTGGGCCACACAACCTCCAGGCTGGGGCCCCTGGAGCCACACATTAGGTCTGTGCCTACCAAATACATAGGAATTCTGCCCACTCCATTTTCAAAAATCGTACAAATTAGGAGAACTCTCCAAATTCCTCGAGGCCATCCCAATAATGTAGGTCTCCGGGGACAAACAAGGGCGGTCTGACACCACTGAGCATCTCCCTCCACTCATACCATAGATGGATGTCCCCAGAGAAGAAGATTGAACCAGACAGGACCCTAGGACATAAACGGATCCATTGCTTTGGTTTACAGGCATGTCTCCTCAAAAGTCTGGATTCCATGACCAGCTTAGGGGTTTTTCTGAGGCACCCATCAGAACAAATCTCGTCTCCACTAGGAAACTTGTGCATGGGAACTATATCAAAAGCTTAGGAGAACACTTCATGGTCCCGGTGCCACTGCCCTATTCCAAGGCCCTCATGGACACAAACAAACTTTAGGCCCCATCCTCAGGAAAGTCCATTTCAACTCAGCCACCCCGGTTGCTCCGGCAGAGCCATCCGATCTCAAGTGTCTTGTTGCTAGGAGACAATTAGAATGCGAGGCAGGGTTCCCTGGCATCCATCCTTGAACGGTGCTCTGGATTCGTTCCATATCGGATGTCCTGGAGCTGCCCAACATGTCTCAATTGTCCCGCAGAAGGAATACTTGAAGGGGGTATCCCACAACTCCCAAAGTGGGAAAACCTCCATGGCCTTGAGATTCCGCTCCGTTCATGAAGGGGCAGTCATGCACCCGATACTCCAATCTGAGCCAACGTCTGATCCTCGCCGTGACTTCAGATGCATGAGATATTGTTTCAGATCTGCAGGAGTACCTGCCGTGCCCTGGCCGAAGGCCAATCTAGCTTGTGTTCTCAGACTTCTGTCCTCACACTCCTGGCCCAGAAGACCTCACGTTTGGCAATTCCAAACCCACAATGCAGCACTCTGTCTGTCCTCTAGAAAAAATACTTTGCCTAATGAACTGCCCAGGTACCTCAAATGAGGATAAACCTACACGGCACTCGACTATACCCAAATTATATAGTCTAACCTGAGCACTAATGCACTCTCTGACACAACCTGAGCCCGAACCTCCTGACCAACACCCAGGCAGCTGACCGCACAGTGAGCACATCAGACCCACCAAGGCCTTAGGTCGTCATCTATTCCCATTTGCGGTTTTCATGCTTCAGAACCTACACCATATCGCCAACCACTGCCCAGGGTTGAAAATGATGCAGAAATCAGAACTCTTTCTCCATGGCAAGAGAGCTTGTGCTTGGAATGTTGTCCAAAGTTCAGTGTCGTTGAAACCAATGTGGCCCATGAGACCCCGCCCATGATCGTGGGCCACTATGGTCACAAACACACATTGTGACCCTCAGCCTGAGCCCAGTCCTCAAGTAAGGCCTCTCAGTGGCTGGATGAAGAGACAGCATATAGGTCCTGCCATGCCCCAAGCCACAATTTTTAACCATAGTTTGGGTTGTCCCTCCACTGTTCCCCAGGGCTCTGCTTTGGAATTCCTTTTTGGTTGGGACACCTGAGGTAACAAACATGAAAGGAGACCTCCCATCCCAGATTGATGAAAAAGAATTCTGACCTGACCAAATCCACAGAGAGGAAGATTTGTCCATGGCCCATGAGGCCTCCCCACTTTCCACGGCCATCATTGATTCAAAATCCATAGACAAAATCCTGAGCAAGCGCCTCTGACTCTCTCTTTCTTCATACCCTGAAGAGTTCTTCTCATGGGTTTTTAAATTGGGCCTGCCATATCTACGTCCCAAACCTAAGCCGAGATTGTATTTTCAGGTTTCTTTCCTCAAAGTCCTGGGGCACACCCGCCCGGCAGGAACCCCTGGAGCCACACATTAGACTGTGCCTACCCAATCCATGGGAATTCTGCCCATTCCATTGTCCAGAATCGTACAAATCAGGAGATCCCTCCAAAGTCCCGGAGGCCATCCCAATATTGTAGGCCTCCTGGGACAAACAAGGGCGGTCTGAAAGCAGCTGAGCATCTACCTCCACTCATATCATAGATGGATGTCCCCAGAGAAGAAGATTGAACCAGACAGGAACCTAGGCCATAATCGGATCCATTGCTTTGGTTTACAGGCATGTCTCCTCAAAAGCCTGGATTCCAATACAAGCATAGGGGGTTTCCTGAGGCACCCATCAGAACAAATCTCAACTCCACAAGGAAACTTGTGCTTGGGAGCTATGTCAAAAGCTTAGGAGAATAATTCAGGGTCCCGGTGACACCACCCCATTCAAAGGCCCTCATGGACACAAACACACATTAGGCCCAATCCTCAGGAAAGTCCATTTCAACTCAGCCACCCCGGTTGCTCCCGCAGAGCTATCTGATCTCAACTGTCTTGTTGTTAGGAGAAAATTGTAATGCGAGGCAGGCTTCCCTGGCATCCATCCTCGAACGGTGCTCTCGAGTCATTCCATATTGGATATCCTGGAGGTGCCCAACAGGTCTCAATTGTCCCGCAGAAGGAATCCTTAAAGGGGGCATCCCAAAACTCCCAACGTGGGAAAACCTCCATGGCCTTGAGATTCTGCTCCGTTCATGAAGGGGAAGTCATGCACAGAAACTCCAACCTGAGCCATCGTCTGATCCTCGCTGATACTTCAGATACTTGAGATATTAGTTCAGATCTGCAGGGGGTAACTGCCATGCCGTCGGCCTGAAGCCCAAGTCTAGCTTGTATTCTCAGACTTCTGTCCTCACGCTCCTGACCTAGAATTCCTCAAGTTTGGCAATTCTGGACCCACAATGCAGCACTCTGCCTGCCCTCAAAAAAAAATATCTTGCCTAATGAGCTGCCCAGGCACCTCAAATGAGCATAAACCTACACGGCACTCGACTGTACCCAAATTATATAGTCTACCCTGACCACTAATGTACTCTCTGACACAACCTGAGCGCAAACCTCCTGACCAACACCCAGGCAGCTGACTGCACAGTGAGCATATCAGACCCGCCATGGACTTATGTCGTCATCTATACCCAACTGCGGATTTCAGGCTTTAGAACCTAGACCTTATCTCCAACCACTGCCCAGGGTTGAAAATGATGCAGAAATCAGAACTCCTTCCCAATGGCAAGAAACCTTGTGATTGGCATGTTGTCCAAAGTTCAGTGTAGTTGAAACCAGTGTGGCCCATGAGGCCCCGCCCATGCTCGCGGGCCACATTGGTCACAAACACACATTTTGACCCTCAGCCTGAGCCCAGTCCTCAAGTACGGCCTCTCAGTGGCTAGATGAAGAGAGAGCATATTGGGCCTGCCATGCCACTAGGCCCCAATTTTTAACTATAATTTGGGTTGTCCCTTCACTCTTCCCCAAGGCTCTGCTATGGAATTCCTCTTTGTTTGGGACACCTAAGGTAACAAACCGGAAAGGAGACCTCCCATCCCACAGCTTGACGAAAAACAATTGGGACCGGGCCAAATCCACACAGAGGAAGATTCGTCCATGGCCCATGAGGCCTCCCCACAGTTCACGGCCATCGTTGATATAAAATCCAGAGACAAAAGCCTGAGCAAGCACCTCAAACTCGCTCTTTCTTCATATCCTGAAGAGTTCTTCTCATGGATTGTAGATTGGGCCTGCCCTACCTACGTCCCCAAACCTAAGCTGAGTTTGTGTTTTCAGATTCTGTCCTCAAAGTCCTGGGCCACACACCCTCCAGGCTGGGGCCCCTGGAGCCACACATTAGGACTGTACCTACCCGATCCATGGGAATTCAGCCCATTCCACTGTCCAAAATCGTACAAATTTGGACAACACTCCAAAGTCCCCGAGGCCATCCCAATAGTGTAGGATTCCAGGAAAAACAAGGGCGGTCTGACACCAGCTGAGCATCTACCTCCACTCATACCATAGATAGATGTTCCCAGAGAAGAATATTGAACCAGACTGGACCCTAGGCCTTAATCGGATCCATTGCTTTGGTTTACAGGCATGTCTCCTCAAAAGCCTGGATTCCAATATCAGCATAGTGGGTTTTCTGAGCCACCCATCAGAACAAATCTCGTCTCCACAAGGAAACTTGTGCATGGGAGATATGTCAAAAGCTTAGGAGAATACTTCAGTGTCCTGGTGCCACCGCCCCATTCCAAGGCCCTCATGGACACATACACACACATTAGGCCCCATCCTCAGGAAAGTCCATTTCAATTCAGGCACCCCGGTTGCTCTCACAGAGCTATCCGATCTCAACTGTCTTGTTGCTAGGAGAAATTGGAATGAGAGGCTGCCTTTCCTGGCATCCATTCTCGAACGGCGCTCTGGAGTCATTCCATATGGGATGTCCTGGAGCTCCCCAACAGGTCTCAAATGTCGCACAGGAGGAATCCTTGAAGGGGGAATCACACAACTCACAACGTGGGAAAACCTCCATGGCCTTGAGATTCCGCTCCGTTCATGATGGGGCAGTCATGCACAGAAACTCCAACCTGAGCCAACGTCTGATCCTCGCCATTACTTCAGATACTTGAGATATTAGTTCAGATCTGCAGGGGGTACCTACCGTGCCCTCGGCCTGAAGCCCAAGTCTAGCTTGTATTCTCAAACTTCTGTCCTCACACTCCTGACCTAGAAGTCCTCAAGTTTGTATATTCCGGACCCACAATGCAGCACTCTGCCTGCCCTCTAGAAAAAATATCTTGCCTAATGAGCTGCCCAGGCACCTCAAATGAGCATAAACCTACAGGGCACTCGACTGTACCCAAATTATATAGTCTAACCTGACCACTAATGTACTCTCTGACACAACCTGAGCGCAAACCTCCTAACCAACACCCAGGCAGCTGACCGCACAGTGAGCATATCAGACCCGCCATGGCCTTATGTCGTCATCTATACCCAACTGCAGTTTTCAGGCTTCAGAACCTACACCTTATCTCCAACCACTGCCCAGGGTTGAAAATGATGCAGAAATCAGAACTCTTTATCCATGGCAAGAGAGCTTGTGCTTGGAATGTTGTCCAAAGTTCAGTGTAGTTGAAACCAGTGTGGCCCATGAGACCCCGCCCATGATCGCGGGTCACATTGGTCACAAACACAGCCTGAGCCCAGTCCTCAAGTAAGGCCTCTCAGTGGCTGGATGAAGAGACAGCATATAGGGCCTGCCATGCCCCTAGCCACAATTTTTAACCATAGTTTGGGTTGTCCCTTCACTCTTCCCCAGGGCTCTGCTTTGGAATTCCACTTTGGTTGGGAATCCCACAGATTGATGAAAAAGAATTCGGACCGGACCAAATCCACAGAGAGGAAGATTCATCCATGGCCCATGAGGCCTCCAACATTCCACGGCCATCGTTGATAAAAAATCCAGAGACAAAATCCTGAGCAAGCACCTCTGACTCGCTCTTTTTCATATTCTGAAGAGTTCTTCTCATGGGTTTTTAGTTTGGGCCTGCCATACCTTCGTCCCAAACCTAAGCCGAGTTTGTGTTTTCAGATTTCCGTCCTCAAAGACCTGGGGCAAACCCTCCCGGCTGGAGCCTCTGGAGCCACACATTAGACTATGCCTACCAATCCATGGGAATTCTGCCCATACCATTGCCAAGAATCGTACAAATCAGGAGATCCCTCCAATGTCCCAAAGGCCATCCCAATAGTGTAGGTCTCCTGGGACAAACAAGGGCAGTCTGACAGCAGCTGAGCATCTACATCCACTCATATCATAGATGGATGTCCCCAGAGAAGAAGATTGAACCAGACAGGACCCTAGGCCATAATCGGATCCATTGCTTTGGTTTACAGTCATGTCTCCTCAAAAGCCTGGATTCCAATACGAGCATAGGGGGTTTCCTGAGGCACCCATCAGAACAAATCTCGCCTCTACAAGGAAACTTGTCCATGGGAGCTATGTCAAAGCTTAGGAGAATACTTCAGGTTCCTGGTGCCACCGCCCCATTCCAAGGCCCTCATGGACACAAACACACATTAGGCCCCATCCTCAGGAAAGTCCATTTCAACTCAGCCACCCCGGTTGCTCCCGCAGAGCTATCCGATCTCAACTGCCTGTTGTTAGGAAAAAATTGGAATGCGAGGCTGGCTTCCCTGGCATCCATCCTCGAACGGTGCTCTGGAGTCATTCCATATTGGATATCCTGGAGCTGCCCAACAGGTCTCAATTGTCCCGCAGAAGGAATCCTTGAAGGGGGCATCCCAGAACTCCCAACGTGGGAAAACCTACATGGCCTTGAGATTCCATTCCGTTCATGAAGGGGCAGTCATGCACAGAAACTCCAACCTGAGCCAAAGTCTGATCCTCGCCATTACTTCAGATACTTGAGATATTAGTTCAGATCTGCAGGGGGTACCTACCGTGCCCTCGGCCTGAAGCCCAAGTCTAGCTTGTATTCTCAAACTTCTGTCCTCACACTCCTGACCTAGAAGTCCTCAAGTTTGTATATTCCGGACCCACAATGCAGCACTCTGCCTGCCCTCTAGAAAAAATATCTTGCCTAATGAGCTGCCTGGACACCTCAAATGAGGATAAACCTACACGGCACTCGACTGTACCCACATTATATAGTCTAACCTGAACACTAATGCACTGTCTGACACAACCTGAGCCCGAACCTCCTGACCCACACCCAGGCAGCTGACCGCACAGTGAGCACATCAGACCCGTCATGGCCTTAGGTTGTCATCTCTTCCCAACTGCCGTTTTCATGCTTCAGAACCTCGACCTTATCTCCAACCACTGCCCAGGGTTGAAAATGATGCAGAAATCAGAACACCTTCCCCATGGCAAGAGACCTTGTGATTGGCATCTTGTCCAAAGTGCTGTGTAGTTGAAACCAGTGTAGCCCATGAGGCCCTGGCCATGCTCGTGGGCCACATTGGTCACAAACATACATTGTGACTCTCAGCCTGAGCCCAGTCTTCAAGTAAGACCTCTCAGTGGCTGGATAAAGAGACAGCATATTGGGCCTGCCATGCCCCTAGGCCCCAATTTTAACCATAGTTTGGGTTGTCCCTTCACTCATCCCTAGGGCTCTGCTTTGGATTTCCTCTTTGGTTGTTACACTTGAGGTAACCAACCTTAAAGGAGACCTCCCATCCCACTGCTTGACGAAAAACAATTGGGAACAGAACAAATCCACAGAGAGGAAGATTCATCCATGGCCCATGAGGCCTCCCCACATTCGACGGCCATCGTTGATACAAAATCCAGAGACGAAAGCCTGAGCAAGCGCCTCAGATTAATTCTTTCTTCATATCCTGAAGAGTTCTTCTCATGGTTTGTAGATTGGGCCTGCCATACCCACGTCCCCAAACATATGCTGAGTTTGTGTTTTCAGACTTCTGTCCTCAAAGTCCTGGGCCAAACACCCTCCTGGCTGGGGCCACTAGAGCCACTAATTAGGACTGTGTCTACCCAATCCATGGGAATTCTGCCCATTCCATTGTTGAAATCGTACAAATTAGGAGAACCCCCCAAAATCCCCGAGGCCATCCCAATAGTATAGGTCTCCGGGGAAAAAAAGGGCAGTCTGACAGCAGCTGAGAATCTACCTCCACTCATACATAGATGGATGTCCCCAGAGAAGAAGATTGAACCATACAGGACCCTAGGCCATTATCGGATCCATTGCTTTGGTTTACAGGCATGTCTCCTCAAAAGCCTGGATTCCAATACCAGCATAAGGGGTTTCCAAGGCACCCATCAGAACAATTATCCTCTCCACAAGGAAACTTGTGCATGGGAGCTATGCCAAAAGCTTAGGAGAATACTTCAGGGTCCCAGTGCCACCGCCCTATTCCAAGGCCCTCATGGACACAAACACACATTAGGTCCCATCATCAGGAAAGTCCATTTCAACTCAGCCACCCCGGTTGCTCGCCCAGAGCCATCTGATCTCAACTGTCTTGTTGCTAGGAGACAATTGTAATGGGATGCGGCTACCCTGGCATCCATCCTCGAAAGGTGCTCTGGAGTCATTCCAAATGGGATATCCTGGAGCTGCTCAACAGGTCTCAAATGACCCACAGATATAATTCTTAAAAGGGGCATCCCACAACTCCCAACGTGGGAAAACCTCCATGGCCTTGAGATTCCGCTCCGTTCATGAAGGGGCAGTCATGCACAGAAACTCCAACCTGAGCCAACGTCTGTTCCTCGCGGTGACTTCAGATGCATGAGATATTGGTTCAGATATGCAGGGGGTACCTACCGTGCCCTCGCCCTGAAGCCCAAGTCTAGCTTGTGTTCTCAGACTTCTGTCCTCACACTCCTGGCCCAGAAGACCTCAAGTTTGGCAATTCCGGACCCACAATGCAGCACTCTGCCTGCACTCTATGAAACATATCTTCCCTAATGAGCTGCCCAGGCACCTCAAAAGAGGATAAACCTACACGGCACTCGACTGTACCCAAATCATATAGTCTAACCTGAACACTAATGCACTGTCTGACACAACCTGAGCCCGAACCTCCTGACCAACACTCAGGCAGCTGACCGCACAGTGAGCACATCAGACTTGCCATGGCCTTCGGTCGTCATCCCTTCCCAACTGCGGTTTTCAGGTTTCAGAACCTAGACCTTATCTCCAACCACTGCCCAGGGTTGAAAATGATGCAGAAATCAGAACTCCTTCCCCATGGCAAGAAACCTTGTTATTGGCATGTTGTCCAAAGTTCAGTGAAGTTGAAACCAGTGTGGCCCATGAGGTCCCGCCCATGCACGTGGGCTACATTGGTCATAAACACACATTGTGACCCTCAGCTTTAGACCAGTCCTCAATTAAGGGCTCTCAGAAGCTGGATGTATAGACAGCATATTGGGCCTGCCATGCCACTAGGCCCCAATTTTTAACCATAGATTGGCTTGTCCCTTCACTCTTCCTGTTGGCTCTGCTTTGGAATGCCTCCTTTGTTGGGACACCTGAGGTAACAAACCTGAAAGGAGACCCCCCATCCCACAGCTTGACGAAAAACAATTGGGACCGGGCCAAATCCACAGAGAGGAAGATTCGTCCATGGCCCATGAGACATCCCCACATTCCACGGCCATCGTTGATACAAAACCCAGATACAAAAGCATGAGCAAGCCCCTCAGATTTGGTCTTTCTTAATATCCTGAGGAGTTCTTCTAATGGTTTGTAGATTGGGCCACCCATACGTACGTCCCCAACCTATGCTGAGTTTGTGTTTTCAGACTTCTGTCCTCAAAGTCCTGGGTCACACACCCTCCAGGCTGGGGCCCCTGGAGCCACTCATTAGGACTGTTCCTAACCAATCTATGGGAATTCTGCACATTCCATTGTCTAAAATCGTACAAAATAAGAGGACCCTACAAATTCCTGAGTCCCTGCTCATAGTGTAGGTCTCCCGGGACAAACAAGGGGGATCTGACACCAGCTGAGCATCTACCTCCACTCATATCATAGATGGATGTCCCCAGAGTTAAAGATTGAACCAGACAGGGCCTAGGGCATAATCGGATCCATTGCTTTGGTTTACAGGTATATCACCTCAAAAGCCTGGATTCCAATACGAGCATAGGGGGTTTCCTGAGGCACCCATCAGAAAAATCTCGTCTCCACAAGGAAACTTGTGCATGGGAGCTATGTCAAAAGCTTAGGAGAATACTTCAGGGTCCTGGTGCCCCCTCCCCATTCCAAGGCCCTCATTTTCACAAACACACATTAGGCCCCATCCTCAGGAAGTCCATTTCAACTGGGCCAATTGGTTACTCATGCAGAGCCATCCGTACTCAACTCTCTTGTTACTAGGAGACAATTGGAATGCCAGGCGGGCTTCCCTGGCATCCATCCTCCAACGGTGCTCTGGCGTCATTCCATATGGGATATCCTGGAGCTCCCAACAGGTCTCTATTGTCCCGCAGAAGGAATCCTTGAGGAGGCTTCCCACAACTCCCAACGTGGGGAAAACCTCCATGGCCTTGAGATTCCGCTTCGTTCATGAAGGGGCAGTCATGCACAGAAACTCCAACCTGAGCCAACGTCTGATCTTCGCCGTGACTTCAGATGCATGACATATTGGTTCAGATCTGCAGGGGGTACCTGCGTTGCCCTCGGCCTGAAGCCCAAGTCTAGCTTGTGTTCTCAGACTTCTGTCCTCACACTCCGGCCCCAGAAGCCATCAAGTTTGGCAATTCCGGACCCACAATGCAGCACTCTGCCTGCCCTCTAAAAAAATATCTTTCCTAATGAGCAGCCCAGGCAACTCAAATGAGGATAAACCTACACGGCACTCGACTGTACCCAAACTATATAGTCTAACCTGAGCACTAATGCACTGTGTGACACAATCTGAGTCCCAACCTCCTGACCAACACCCAGGCAGCGGACCGCACAGTGAGCAAATCAGACCCGCCAAGGCCTTAGGTTGTCATCTCTTCCCAAATGCCGTTTTTTAGGCTTCAGAAGCTATACCTTATCTCCAACCACTGCCCAGGGTTAAAAATGATGCAGAAATCAGAACACCTTAACCATGCAAGAGATCTTGTGATTGGCATCTTCTCCAAAGTTCAGTTTAGTTGAAACCAGTGTAGCCCATGAGGCCCCGGCCAGGCTTGCAGGCCACAATGGTCACAAACATACATTGTGACTCTCAGCCTGAGCCCAGTCTTCAAGTAAGACCTCTCAGTGGCTGGATGAACAGACAGCATATTGGGCCTGCCATGCCCCTAGGCCCCTAATTTAAACCATAGTTTGGGTTGTCTCTTCACTCTTCCCTAGGGCTCTGCTTTGGAATTCCTCTTTGGTTGGGACACTTGAGGTAACAAACCTGAAAGGAGACTTCCCATCCCACAGCTTGACGAAAAACAATTGGGAACAAACCAAATCCAAAGAGAGGAAGATTCGTCCATTGCCCATGAGGCCTCCCCACATTCGACGGCCATCGTTGATACAAAATCCAGAGACAAAAGCCTGAGCAAGCGCCTCAGATTAATTCTTTCTTCATATCCTGAAGAGTTCTTCTCATGGTTTGTAGATTGGGCCTGCCATACCTACGTCCTCAAAGCTAAGCTGAGTTTGTGTTCTCAGACTTTTGTCCTCAAAGACCTGGGCCACACACCCTCCCGGCTGGGGCCCCTGCAGCCACTAATTAGGACAGTGTCTACCCAATCGATGGGAATTCTGCCCATTCCTTTGTCGAAATCGTACAAATTAGGAGAACCTTCCAAAATCCCCGAGGCCATCCCAATAGTGTAGTTCGCCGGGGACAAACAAGGGCGGTCTGACAACAGGTGAGCATCTACCTCCACTCATTCCATAGATGGATATCCCCAGAGAAGTAGCTTGAACCAGACAGGACCCTAGGCCATAATCGCATCCATTGCTTTGGTTTACAGGCTTGTCTCCTCAAAAGCCTGAATTCCAATACAAGCATAGGGGGTTTCCTGACACCCATCAGAAAAATCTCGTCTCCACAAGGAAACTTGGGCATGGGAGCTATTTCAAAAGTTTAGGAGAATACTTCAGTGTCCTGGTGCCACCTCCCCATTCCAAGGTACTCATGGACACAAACACACATTAGGCCCCATCCTCAGGAAAGTCCATTTCAACTCAGCCACCCCGGTTGCTCCCGCAGAACCATCCGATCTCAACTCTCTTGTTGCTAGGAGACAATTGGAATGCGAGGCGGGCTTCCCTGGCATCCATCCTCCAACGGTGCTCTGGCATCATTCCATATGGGATGTCCTGGAGCTGCCCAACAGATCTCAATTGTCCTGCAGAAGGAATCATTGAAGGGGGCATCCCAAAACTCCCAACGTGGGAAAACCTCCATGGCCTTGAGATCCCGCTCTGTTCATGAAGGGGCAGTCATGCACAGAAACTCCAACCTGAGCCAACGTCTGTTCCTCGCGGTGACTTCAGATGCATGAGATATTGGTTCAGATATGCAGGGGGTACCTGCCGTGCCCACGGCCTGAAGCCCAAGTCTAGCTTGTGTTCTCAGACTTCTGTCCTCACACTCCTGGCCCAGAAGCCCTCAAGTTTGGCAATTCCGGACCCACAATGCAGCACTCTGCCTGCACTCTATGAAACATATCTTCCCTAATGAGCTGCCCAGGCACCTCAAAAGAGGATAAACCTACACGGCACTCGACTGTACCCAAATCATATAGTCTAACCTGAACACTAATGCACTGTCTGACACAACCTGAGCCCGAACCTCCTGACCAACACTCAGGCAGCTGACCGCACAGTGAGCACATCAGACTTGCCATGGCCTTCGGTCGTCATCCCTTCCCAACTGCGGTTTTCAGGTTTCAGAACCTAGACCTTATCTCCAACCACTGCCCAGGGTTGAAAATGATGCAGAAATCAGAACTCCTTCCCCATGGCAAGAAACCTTGTTATTGGCATGTTGTCCAAAGTTCAGTGAAGTTGAAACCAGTGTGGCCCATGAGGCCCCGCCCATGCACGTGGGCTACATTGGTCATAAACACACATTGTGACCCTCAGCTTTAGACCAGTCCTCAATTAAGGGCTCTCAGAAGCTGGATGTATAGACAGCATATTGGGCCTGCCATGCCACTAGGCCCCAATTTTTAACCATAGATTGGCTTGTCCCTTCACTCTTCCTGTTGGCTCTGCTTTGGAATGCCTCCTTTGTTGGGACACCTGAGGTAACAAACCTGAAAGGAGACCCCCCATCCCACAGCTTGACGAAAAACAATTGGGACCGGGCCAAATCCACAGAGAGGAAGATTCGTCCATGGCCCATGAGACATCCCCACATTCCACGGCCATCGTTGATACAAAACCCAGATACAAAAGCATGAGCAAGCGCCTCAGATTTGGTCTTTCTTAATATCCTGAGGAGTTCTTCTAATGGTTTGTAGATTGGGCCACCCATACGTACGTCCCCAACCTATGCTGAGTTTGTGTTTTCAGACTTCTGTCCTCAAAGTCCTGGGTCACACACCCTCCAGGCTGGGGCCCCTGGAGCCACTCATTAGGACTGTTCCTAACCAATCTATGGGAATTCTGCACATTCCATTGTCTAAAATCGTACAAAATAAGAGGACCCTACAAATTCCTGAGTCCCTGCTTATAGTGTAGGTCTCCCGGGACAAACAAGGGGGATCTGACACCAGCTGAGCATCTACCTCCACTCATATCATAGATGGATGTCCCCAGAGTTAAAGATTGAACCAGACAGGGCCTAGGGCATAATCGGATCCATTGCTTTGGTTTACAGGTATATCACCTCAAAAGCCTGGATTCCAATACGAGCATAGGGGGTTTCCTGAGGCACCCATCAGAAAAATCTCGTCTCCACAAGGAAACTTGTGCATGGGAGCTATGTCAAAAGCTTAGGAGAATACTTCAGGGTCCTGGTGCCCCCTCCCCATTCCAAGGCCCTCATTTTCACAAACACACATTAGGCCCCATCCTCAGGAAGTCCATTTCAACTGGTCCAATTGGTTACTCATGCAGAGCCATCCGTACTCAACTCTCTTGTTACTAGGAGACAATTGGAATGCCAGGCGGGCTTCCCTGGCATCCATCCTCCAACGGTGCTCTGGCGTCATTCCATATGGGATATCCTGGAGCTCCCAACAGGTCTCTATTGTCCCGCAGAAGGAATCCTTGAGGAGGCTTCCCACAACTCCCAACGTGGGGAAAACCTCCATGGCCTTGAGATTCCGCTTCGTTCATGAAGGGGCAGTCATGCACAGAAACTCCAACCTGAGCCAACGTCTGATCTTCGCCGTGACTTCAGATGCATGACATATTGGTTCAGATCTGCAGGGGGTACCTGCGTTGCCCTCGGCCTGAAGCCCAAGTCTAGCTTGTGTTCTCAGACTTCTGTCCTCACACTCCGGCCCCAGAAGCCATCAAGTTTGGCAATTCCGGACCCACAATGCAGCACTCTGCCTGCCCTCTAAAAAAATATCTTGCCTAATGAGCAGCCCAGGCAACTCAAATGAGGATAAACCTACACGGCACACGACTGTACCCAAACTATATAGTCTAACCTGAGCACTAATGCACTGTGTGACACAATCTGAGCCCCAACCTCCTGACCAACACCCAGGCAGCGGACCGCACAGTGAGCAAATCAGACCCGCCAAGGCCTTAGGTTGTCATCTCTTCCCAAATGCCGTTTTTTAGGCTTCAGAAGCTATACCTTATCTCCAACCACTGCCCAGGGTTAAAAATGATGCAGAAATCAGAACACCTTAACCATGCAAGAGATCTTGTGATTGGCATCTTCTCCAAAGTTCAGTTTAGTTGAAACCAGTGTAGCCCATGAGGCCCCGGCCAGGCTTGCAGGCCACAATGGTCACAAACATACATTGTGACTCTCAGCCTGAGCCCAGTCTTCAAGTAAGACCTCTCAGTGGCTGGATGAACAGACAGCATATTGGGCCTGCCATGCCCCTAGGCCCCTAATTTAAACCATAGTTTGGGTTGTCTCTTCACTCTTCCCTAGGGCTCTGCTTTGGAATTCCTCTTTGGTTGGGACACTTGAGGTAACAAACCTGAAAGGAGACTTCCCATCCCACAGCTTGACGAAAAACAATTGGGAACAAACCAAATCCAAAGAGAGGAAGATTCGTCCATTGCCCATGAGGCCTCCCCACATTCGACGGCCATCGTTGATACAAAATCCAGAGACAAAAGCCTGAGCAAGCGCCTCAGATTAATTCTTTCTTCATATCCTGAAGAGTTCTTCTCATGGTTTGTAGATTGGGCCTGCCATACCTACGTCCTCAAAGCTAAGCTGAGTTTGTGTTCTCAGACTTTTGTCCTCAAAGACCTGGGCCACACACCCTCCCGGCTGGGGCCCCTGCAGCCACTAATTAGGACAGTGTCTACCCAATCGATGGGAATTCTGCCCATTCCTTTGTCGAAATCGTACAAATTAGGAGAACCTTCCAGAATCCCCGAGGCCATCCCAATAGTGTAGTTCGCCGGGGACAAACAAGGGCGGTCTGACAACAGGTGAGCATCTACCTCCACTCATTCCATAGATGGATATCCCCAGAGAAGTAGCTTGAACCAGACAGGACCCTAGGCCATAATCGCATCCATTGCTTTGGTTTACAGGCTTGTCTCCTCAAAAGCCTGAATTCCAATACAAGCATAGGGGGTTTCCTGACACCCATCAGAAAAATCTCGTCTCCACAAGGAAACTTGGGCATGGGAGCTATTTCAAAAGTTTAGGAGAATACTTCAGTGTCCTGGTGCCACCTCCCCATTCCAAGGTACTCATGGACACAAACACACATTAGGCCCCATCCTCAGGAAAGTCCATTTCAACTCAGCCACCCCGGTTGCTCCCGCAGAACCATCCGATCTCAACTCTCTTGTTGCTAGGAGACAATTGGAATGCGAGGCGGGCTTCCCTGGCATCCATCCTCCAACGGTGCTCTGGCATCATTCCATATGGGATGTCCTGGAGCTGCCCAACAGATCTCAATTGTCCTGCAGAAGGAATCATTGAAGGGGGCATCCCAAAACTCCCAACGTGGGAAAACCTCCATGGCCTTGAGATCCCGCTCTGTTCATGAAGGGGCAGTCATGCACAGAAACTCCAACCTGAGCCAACGTCTGTTCCTCGCGGTGACTTCAGATGCATGAGATATTGGTTCAGATATGCAGGGGGTACCTGCCGTGCCCACGGCCTGAAGCCCAAGTCTAGCTTGTGTTCTCAGACTTCTGTCCTCACACTCCTGGCCCAGAAGCCCTCAAGTTTGGCAATTCCGGACCCACAATGCAGCACTCTGCCTGCACTCTATGAAACATATCTTCCCTAATGAGCTGCCCAGGCACCTCAAAAGAGGATAAACCTACACGGCACTCGACTGTACCCAAATCATATAGTCTAACCTGAACACTAATGCACTGTCTGACACAACCTGAGCCCGAACCTCCTGACCAACACTCAGGCAGCTGACCGCACAGTGAGCACATCAGACTTGCCATGGCCTTCGGTCGTCATCCCTTCCCAACTGCGGTTTTCAGGTTTCAGAACCTAGACCTTATCTCCAAGCACTGCCCAAGGTTGAAAATGATGCAGAAATCAGAACTCCTTCCCCATGGCAAGAAACCTTGTTATTGGCATGTTGTCCAAAGTTCAGTGAAGTTGAAACCAGTGTGGCCCATGATGCCCCGCCCATGCTCGTGGGCTACATTGGTCATAAACACACATTGTGACCCTCAGCTTTAGACCAGTCCTCAATTAAGGGCTCTCAGAAGCTGGATGTATAGACAGCATATTGGGCCTGCCATGCCACTAGGCCCCAATTTTTAACCATAGATTGGCTTGTCCCTTCACTCTTCCTGTTGGCTCTGCTTTGGAATGCTCTTTTGTTGGGACACCTGAGGTAACAAACCTGAAAGGAGACCCCCCATCCCACAGCTTGACGAAAAACAATTGGGACCGGGCCAAATCCACAGAGAGGAAGATTCGTCCATGGCCCATGAGACCTCCCCACATTCCACGGCCATCGTTGATACAAAATCCAGATACAAAAGCATGAGCAAGCGCCTCAGATTTGGTCTTTCTTAATATCCTGAGGAGTTCTTCTAATGGTTTGTAGATTGGGCCACCCATACGTACGTCCCCAACCTATGCTGAGTTTGTGTTTTCAGACTTCTGTCCTCAAAGTCCTGGGTCACACACCCTCCAGGCTGGGGCCCCTGGAGCCACTCATTAGGACTGTTCCTAACCAATCCATGGGAATTCTGCACATTCCATTGTCTAAAATCGTACAAAATAAGAGGACCCTACAAATTCCTGAGTCCCTGCTTATAGTGTAGGTCTCCCGGGACAAACAAGGGGGATCTGACACCAGCTGAGCATCTACCTCCACTCATATCATAGATGGATGTCCCCAGAGTTAAAGATTGAACCAGACAGGGCCTAGGGCATAATCGGATCCATTGCTTTGGTTTACAGGCATATCACCTCAAAAGCCTGGATTCCAATACGAGCATAGGGGGTATCCTGAGGCACCCATCAGAAAAATCTCGTCTCCACAAGGAAACTTGGGCATGGGAGCTATGTCAAAAGCTTAGAAGAATACTTCAGGGTCCTGGTGCCCCCTCCCCATTCCAAGGCCCTCATTTTCACAAACACACATTAGGCCCCATCCTCAGGAAGACCATTTCAACTGGGCCAATCGGTTACTCATGCAGAGCCATCCGATCTCAACTCTCTTGTTGCTAGGAGACAATTGGAATGCGAGGCGGGCTTCCCTGGCATCCATCCTCCAATGGGGCTCTGGCGTCATTCCATATGGGATATCCTGGAGCTCCCAACAGGTCTCTATTGTCCCGCAGAAGGAATCCTTGAGGAGGCTTCCCACAACTCCCAACGTGGGGAAAACCTCCATGGCCTTGAGATTCCACTTCGTTCATGAAGGGGCAGTCATGCACAGAAACTCCAACCTGAGCCAACGTCTGATCTTCGCCGTGACTTCAGATGCATGACATATTGGTTCAGATCTGCAGGGGGTACCTGCCGTGCCCTCGGCCTGAAGCCTAAGTCTAGCTTGTGTTCTCAGACTTCTGTCCTCACACTCCTGCCCCAGAAGCCATCAAGTTTGGCAATTCCGGACCCACAATGCAGCACTCTGCCTGCCCTCTAAAAAAATATCTTGCCTAATGAGCAGCCCAGGCACCTCAAATGAGGATAAACCTACACGGCACTTGACTGTACCCAAACTATATAGTCTAACCTGAGCACTAATGCACTGTGTGACACAATCTGAGCCCCAACCTCCTGACCAACACCCAGGCAGCGGACCGCACAGTGAGCAAATCAGACCCGCCAAGGCCTTAGGTTGTCATCTCTTCCCAAATGCCGTTTTTTAGGCTTCAGAAGCTATACCTTATCTCCAACCACTGCCCAGGGTTAAAAATGATGCAGAAATCAGAACACCTTAACCATGCAAGAGATCTTGTGATTGGCATCTTCTCCAAAGTTCAGTTTAGTTGAAACCAGTGTAGCCCATGAGGCCCCGGCCAGGCTTGCAGGCCACAATGGTCACAAACATACATTGTGACTCTCAGCCTGAGCCCAGTCTTCAAGTAAGACCTCTCAGTGGCTGGATGAACAGACAGCATATTGGGCCTGCCATGCCCCTAGGCCCCTAATTTAAACCATAGTTTGGGTTGTCTCTTCACTCTTCCCTAGGGCTCTGCTTTGGAATTCCTCTTTGGTTGGGACACTTGAGGTAACAAACCTGAAAGGAGACTTCCCATCCCACAGCTTGACGAAAAACAATTGGGAACAAACCAAATCCAAAGAGAGGAAGATTCGTCCATTGCCCATGAGGCCTCCCCACATTCGACGGCCATCGTTGATACAAAATCCAGAGACAAAAGCCTGAGCAAGCGCCTCAGATTAATTCTTTCTTCATATCCTGAAGAGTTCTTCTCATGGTTTGTAGATTGGGCCTGCCATACCTACGTCCTCAAAGCTAAGCTGAGTTTGTGTTCTCAGACTTTTGTCCTCAAAGACCTGGGCCACACACCCTCCCGGCTGGGGCCCCTGCAGCCACTAATTAGGACAGTGTCTACCCAATCGATGGGAATTCTGCCCATTCCTTTGTCGAAATCGTACAAATTAGGAGAACCTTCCAGAATCCCCGAGGCCATCCCAATAGTGTAGTTCGCCGGGGACAAACAAGGGCGGTCTGACAACAGGTGAGCATCTACCTCCACTCATTCCATAGATGGATATCCCCAGAGAAGTAGCTTGAACCAGACAGGACCCTAGGCCATAATCGCATCCATTGCTTTGGTTTACAGGCTTGTCTCCTCAAAAGCCTGAATTCCAATACAAGCATAGGGGGTTTCCTGACACCCATCAGAAAAATCTCGTCTCCACAAGGAAACTTGGGCATGGGAGCTATTTCAAAAGTTTAGGAGAATACTTCAGTGTCCTGGTGCCACCTCCCCATTCCAAGGTACTCATGGACACAAACACACATTAGGCCCCATCCTCAGGAAAGTCCATTTCAACTCAGCCACCCCGGTTGCTCCCGCAGAACCATCCGATCTCAACTCTCTTGTTGCTAGGAGACAATTGGAATGTGAGGCGGGCTTCCCTGGCATCCATCATCCAACGGTGCTCTGGCGTCATTCCATATGGCATGTCCTGGAGCTGCCCAACAGATCTCAATTGTCCTGCAGAAGGAATCATTGAAGGGGGCATCCCAAAACTCCCAACGTGGGAAAACCTCCATGGCCTTGAGAATCCGCTCCGTTCATGAAGGGGCAGTCATGCACAGAAACTCCAACCTGATCCAACGTCTGATCCTTGCCGTGACTTCAGATGCATGAGATATTGTTTCAGATCTGCAGGGGGTACCTGCCGTGCCCTCGGCCTGAAGCCCAAGTCTAGCTTGTCTTCTCAGACTTCTGTCCTCACACTCCTGGCCCAGAAGCCCTCAAGTTTGGCAATTCCGGACCCACAATGCAGCACTCTGCCTGCCCTCTAGAAAAAATATCTTTCCTAATGAGTAGCCCAGGCTCCTCAAATGAGAATAAATCTACACGGCACTCGACGGTACCCAAATTATATAGTCTAACTAGGGCACTAATACACTGTCTGACACAACCTGAAGCTGAGCCTCCTGACCAAGACCCAGCAGCTGACCGCACAGTGAGCACATCAGTCCCGCCAAGGCCTAGGTCGTCATCTCTTCCCAACTGCGGTTTTCAGGCTTCAGAACCTAGACCTTATCTCCAACCACTGCCCAGGGTTGAAAATGATGCAGAAATCAGAACTCCTTCACCATGGCAAGAGACCTTCTGATTGGCATCTTGTCCAAAGTTCAGTTAGTTGAAACCAGTGTACCCCATGAGCACCCGGCCATGCTCGCGGGCCACATTGGTCACAAACACACATTGTGACTCTCAGCTCAGCCCAGGCCTCAAGTAAGTCCTCTCAGTGGCTGGATGGAGAGACAGCATATTGGGCCTGCCATGCCCATATGCCCCAATTTTTAACCATAGTTTGGGTTGTCCCTTCACTCTTCCCTAGGTCTCTGGTTTGCAATTCCTCTTTGGTGGGGGCACATTAGGTAACAACACTGAGGGGAGACCTCCCATCCCACAGCTTGACGAAAAACAATTGGGACTGGACCAAATCCACAGTTAGGAAGATTCGTCCATGGACCATGAGGCCTCCCCACATTCCACTGCCATCGTTGATACAAAATCCAGAGACAAAAGCCTGAGGAAGCGCCGCAGATTCGCTCTTTCTTCATATCCTGAAGAGTTCTTCTCATGGTTTGTAGATTCGGCCTGCCATACCTACGTCCCCAAACCTAAGCTGAGTTTGTGTTTTCAGACTTCTGTCCTCAAAGTCCTGGGCCACACACCCTCCAGGCTGGGGCCCCTGGAGCCACATATTAGGAATGTGCCTACCCAATACGTGGGAATTCAGCCCACTTCATTTTCCAAAATCGTACAAATTAGCAGAACTCTCCAATGTACCCGAGGCCATCCCAATAGTATAGGTCTCCCAGCACAAACAAGGGCGGTCTGACACCAGCTGAAATCTACCTCCACTCATACCATAGATGGATGTCCCCAGAGAAGAAATTGAACTACACAGGACCCTAGGCCATAATCGGAACCATTGCTTTGGTTTACAGGCATGTCTCCTCAAAAGTCTGGAATCCAATACCAGCATAGGGGGTTTCCGGAGGCACCCATCAGAACAAATCTCGTCTCCACAAGGAAACTTGTGCATTGGAGCTATGTCAAAAGCTTTGGAGAATACTTCAGGGTCCCGGTGCCACTTACCCATTCCAAGGCCCTCATGGACACAAATACACATTAGGACCCATCCTCAGGAATGTCCATTTCAACAGCCACCCTTGTTGTTCCCGCAGAGCTATCCGATCTCAACTGTATTGTTGCTAGGAGACAATTGTAATGCGAGGCGGGCTACCCTGGCATCCATCCTCCAATGCTGCTTTGGAGTCATTCCATATGGCATGTCCTGGAGCTGCCCAACAGGTCTCAATTGTCAGGCAGAAGGAATCCTTGAAGGGGGCATCCCAAAACTCCCTACGTGGGAAAACCTCCAAGGCCTTGAGATTCCGCTCCGTTCATGAAGGGGCAGTCATGCACAGAAACTCCAACCTGAGCCAACGTCTGATCCTCGCCGTGACTTCAGATGCTTGAGATATTGGTTCAGATCTGCGGGTGTACCTTCTGTGTCCTCGGCCTGAAGCCCAATTCGAGCTTGTGTTCTCAGACTTCTGTCCTCACACTCCTGGCCCAGAAGCCCTCATGTTTGGCAATTCCGGACCCACAATGCAGCACTCTGCCTGCCCTCTAGAAAAAATATATTTCCTAATGAGCAGCCCAGGCTCCTCAAATGAGAATAAATCTACACGGCACTCGACGGTACCCAAATTATATAGTCTAACTAGGGCACTAATACACTGTCTGACACAACCTGAAGCTGAGCCTCCTGACCAAGACCCAGCAGCTGACCGCACAGTGAGCACATCAGTCCCGCCAAGGCCTAGGTCGTCATCTCTTCCCAACTGCGGTTTTCAGGCTTCAGAACCTAGACCTTAACTCCAACCACTGCCCAGGGTTGAAAATGATGCAGAAATCAGAACTCCTTCACCATGGCAAGAGACCTTCTGATTGGCATCTTGTCCAAAGTTCAGTGTAGTTGAAACCAGTGTACCCCATGAGCACCCGGCCATGCTCGCGGGCCACATTGGTCACAAACACACATTGTGACTCTCAGCTCAGCCCAGGCCTCAAGTAAGTCCTCTCAGTGGCTGGATGGAGAGACAGCATATTGGGCCTGCCATGCCCATATGCCCCAATTTTTAACCATAGTTTGGGTTGTCCCTTCACTCTTCCCTAGGTCTCTGGTTTGCAATTCCTCTTTGGTGGGGGCACATTAGGTAACAACACTGAGAGGAGACCTCCCATCCCACAGCTTGACGAAAAACAATTGGGACTGGACCAAATCCACAGATAGGAAGATTCGTCCATGGACCATGAGGCCTCCCCACATTCCACTGCCATCGTTGATACAAAATCCAGAGACAAAAGCCTGAGGAAGCGCCGCAGATTCGCTCTTTCTTCATATCCTGAAGAGTTCTTCTCATGGTTTGTAGATTCGGCCTGCCATACCTACGTCCCCAAAACTAAGCTGAGTTTGTGTTTTCAGACTTCTGTCCTCAAAGTCCTGGGCCACACACCCTCCAGGCTGGGGCCCCTGGAGCCACATATTAGGACTGTGCCTACCCAATACGTGGGAATTCTGCCCACTACATTTTCCAAAATCGTACAAATTAGCAGAACTCTCCAATGTACCCGAGGCCATCCCAAAAGTATAGGTCTCCCAGCATAAACAAGGGCGTTCTGACACCAGCTGATAATCTACCTCCACTCATACCATAGATGGATGTCCCCAGAGAAGAAATTGAACTACACAGGACCCTAGGCCATAATCGGAACCATTGCTTTGGTTTACAGGCATGTCTCCTCAAAAGTCTGGAATCCAATACCAGCATAGGGGGTTTCCGGAGGCACCCATCAGAACAAATCTCGTCTCCACAAGGAAACTTGTGCATTGGAGCTATGTCAAAAGCTTGGGAGAATACTTCAGGGTCCCGGTGCCACCGCCCCATTCCAAGGCCCTCATGGACACAAACACACATTAGGACCCATCCTCAGGAATGTCCATTTCAACAGCCACCCTTGTTGTTCCCGCAGAGCTATCCGATCTCAACTGTATTGTTGCTAGGAGACAATTGGAATGCGAGGCGGGCTTCCCTGGCATCCATCCTCCAACGCTGCTCTGGAGTCATTCCATATGGCATGTCCTGGAGCTCCCCAACAGGTCTCAATTGTCAGGCAGAAGGAATCCTTGAAGGGGGCATCCCACAACTCCCTACGTGGGAAAACCTCCAAGGCCTTGAGATTCCGCTCCGTTCATGAAGAGGCAGTCATGCACAGAAACTCCAACCTGAGCCAACGTCTGATCCTCGCTGTGACTTCAGATGCTTGAGATATTGGTTCAGATCTGCGGGTGTACCTTCTGTGTCCTCGGCCTGAAGCCCAATTCGAGCTTGTGTTCTCAGACTTCTGTCCTCACACTCCTGGCCCAGAAGCCCTCAAGTTTGGCAATTACGGACCCACAATGCAGCACCCTGCCTGCCCTCTAGAAAAAATATCTTGCCTATTGAGCTGCCCAGGCACCTCAAATGAGGATAAACCTACACGGAACTCGACTGTACCCAAATTATATAGTCTATCCTGGGCACTAATACACTGTCTGACACAACCTGAAGCTGAGCCTCCTGACCAAAACCCAGGCAGCTGACCGCACAGTGAGCAAATCAGACCTGCCATGGTTTTAGTTCGTCATCTCTTCCTAACTACGGTTCAGGACTCAGAATCTAGACATTATCTACAACCACTGCCCAGGGTTGAAAATAATGCAGAAATCAGAACTCCTTCCCCATGGCAAGAGACCTTTTGATTGGCATGTTGTTCAAAGTTCAGTGTAGTTGAAAAAAGTGTGGCCCATGAGGCCCCGCCCATGCTCGCGGGGAAAATTGATCACAAACAAACATTGTGACCCTCAGCCTTAGCTCAGTTCTCAAGTAAGGCCTCTCAGTGGCTGGATGAAGAGACAGCATATTGGGCCTGCCATGCCCCTAGGCCGCAATTTTTACCATAGTTTGGGTTGTACCTTCACTCTTTCACAATGCTCTGCTTTGGAATTCCTCTTTTGTTCGACACCTGAGGTAATGAAACTGAAAGGAGTCTTCCTATTCCACAGATTGACGTAAAACAATTTGGACCGGGCCAAATCCACAGAGAGGAAAATTCGTCCATGGCCCATGAGGACTCCCCACATTCCACGGCCATCGATGATACAAAATCCAGAGACTAAAGGCTGAGCAAGTTCCTCAGAATCACTCTTTCTTCATATCCTGAAGAGTTCTTCTCATGGTTTGTAGATAGGGCTGCCATACCTACGTCCCTAAACCTAAGCTGAGTTTGTGTTTTCAGACTTCTGTCCTCAAAGTCCTGGGCCACACACCGTCAAGGCTGGGGCCCCTGGAGCCACACATTAGGACTGTGCCTGCCCAATCCATGGGAATTCTCCCCATTCCATTGTCCAAAATCTTAAAAATTAAGAGAACTCTCCAAAGACCCCGAGGCCATCCCAATAGTGTAGGTCTCCGGGGACAAACAAGGGAGGTCTGACACCAGTTGAGCATCTACCTCCACACATTCCATCGATGGATATCACCAGAGAATAAGATTGAACCAGACAGGACCCAAGGCCATAATCGGATCCATTGATTTGGTTTACAGGCATTTCTCCTCAAAAGCCAGGATTCCAATACCAGCATAAGGGGTTCCCGAGGCACCCATCAGAACAAATCTCGTCTCCACAAGGAAACTTGTGCATGGGAGCTATGTCAAAAGCTTAGGAGAATACTTCAGGGTCCCGGTGCCACCGCCCCATTCCAAGGCCCCCATGGACACAAACACACATTAGACCCCAAGCTCAGGAAAGTCCATTTCATCTAGGCCACCCCGGTTGCTCCCACAGAGCCATCCGATCTCAAATGTATTGCTAGGAGACAATTGGAATGCGAGGCAGGCTTCCGGCCATCCATCCTCCAATGGTGCGATGGAGTCATTCCATATGGGATGTCCTGGAGCTGCCCAACAGGTCTCAATTGTCCTGCAGAAGGAATCCTTGAAGGGGGCATCCCACAACTCCCAACGTGGAAAAACCTCCATGGCCTTGAGATTCCGCTCCGTTCATGAAGGGTCAGTCATGCAGAGAAACTCCAACCTGAGCCAACGTCTGATCCTCGCCGTGACTTCAGATGCTTGAGATATTTGTTCAGATCTGCGGGTGTACCTGCCGTGTCCTCGGCCTGAAGCCAAAGTCGAGCTTGTGTTCTCAGACTCCTGTCCTAACACTCCTGGCCCAGAGGCCCTCACTTTTGGCAATTTCGGAACCACAATGCAGCACTCTGCCTGCCCTCTAGAAAAAATATCATGCCTAATGAGCTGCCCAGGCACCGCAAATGAGGATAAACCTACACGGCACTCGACTGTACCAAATTTTATAGTCTAACCTGGGCACTAATGCACTGTCTGACACAACCTGAGCCAGAACCTCCTGACCAAAACCCAGGCAGCTGACCGCTCACTGAGCTTATCAGACCCGCCATGGCCTTAGGTCTTCATCTCTTCCCAACTGCTGCTTTTCAGGCTTCAGGACCTAGACGTTATCTCCAACCACTGCCCAGGGTTGAAAATGATGCAGAAATCAGAACACCTTCCCCATGGCAAGAGACCTTGTGATTGGCATGTTGTCCAAATTCCAGTGTAGTTGAAAGCAGTGTGGCCCATGAGCCGCGCCCATGCTCGCGGGCCACATTGGTCACAAACACACATTGTGACCCTCAGCCTTTGCCCAGTTATCAAGTAAGGCCTCAGTTGCTGGATGAAGAGACAGCATATTGGGCCTGCCATGCCCGTAGGCCCCAATTTTTAACCATAGTTTGGTTTGTCCCTTCACTCTTCCCCAGGCCTCCTCTTTGGAATTCCTCTTTGGTTCGGACACCTGAGGTAATAAACCTGAAGGGAGACCTCCCTTCCCACAGATTGACGAAAAAAATTGGGACTGGGCCAAATCCACAGAGAGGAAGATTCGTCCATGGCCCATGAGTCCTACCAACATTCCACGGCCATCGTTGATACAAAATCCAGAGACAAACGCCTGAGCAATTCCTCAGAATCGCTCTTTCTTCATCAACTGAAGAGTTCTTCTCATGGTTTGTAGATTGGGCCTGCCAAACCTACGTCCCCAAACCTAAGCTGAGTTTGTGTTTTCAGAATTCTGTCCTCAAAGTCCTGGGCCACACACCCTCCAGGTTGGGGCCCCTGGAGCCACACATTAGGACTGTGCCTACCCAATCCATGGGAATTCTGCCCATTCCATTGTCCAAAATCATACGAATTAGGAGAACTCTCCAAAGTCCCCGAGGCCATCCCAATACTGTAGGTCTCCGGGGACAAACAAGGGCGGACTGACACCAGGTGAGCATCTACCTCCACTCATTCCATAGATGGATATCCCCAGAGAAGAAGATTGAACCAGACAGGCCGTAGGCCATAATCAGATCCATTGCTTTCATTTACAGGCATGTCTCCTCAAAAGCCTGAATTCCAATACCATCATAAGGGGTTTCCTGAGGCACCCATCAGAACAAATCTCGTCTCCAAATTGAAACTTGTGCATGGGAGCTATGTCAAAAGCTTAGGAGAATACTTCAGGGTCCTGGTGCCACCTCCCCATTCCAAGGCCCTCATGGACACAAACACATATTAGGCCCCATCCTCAGGAAAGTCCATTTCAACACAGCCACCAAGGTTTCTCCCGCAGAGCCATCCGATCTCAACTCTCTTGTTGCTAGGAGACAATTGGAATGCGAGGCGGGCTTCCCTGGCATCCATCCTCCAAAGTTGCTCTGGCGTCATTCCATATGGGATGTCCTGGAGCTGCCCAACAGGTCTATTATCCCGCAGAAGGAATCCTTGAAGGGGGCATCCCACAACCCCAACGTTGGAAAACCTGCATGGCCTTGAGATTCCGCTCTGTTCATGAAGGGGCAGTGTTGCACAGAAACTCCAATCTGATCCAACGTCTGATCCTTGCCGTGACTTCAGATGCATGAGATATTGGTTCAGATCTGCAGGGGGGTAACTACCATGCCCTCGGCCTGAAGCCCAAGTGTAGCTTGTGTTCTCAGACTTCTGTCCTCACACTCCTGGCCCAGAAGCCCTCAAGTTTGGCAATTCCGGACCCACAATGCAGCACTCTGCCTGCCCTCTAAAAAAATATCTGGCCTAATGAACAGCCCAGGCACCTCAAATGAGGATAAACCTACACGGCACTCGACTGTACCCAAAATATATAGTCTAAACTGAGCACTAATGCACTGTGTGACACAAATGAGCCCGAACCTCCTGACCAACACCCAGGCGGCTGACCGCACAGTGAGCACTTCAGACCCGCCATGGCCTTTGGTCGTCATCTCTTCCCAAGTGCGGTTTTCATGCTTCGGAACCTAGACCTTATTTCCAACCACTGCCCAGGTTTGAAAATGATGCAGAAATCAGAAATCCTTACCCATGGCAAGAGAGCTTGTGATTGGTATGTTGTCCAAAGTCCAGTGCAGTTGAAACCAGTGTGGCCCATGAGGCCCCGCCCATGCTCCCGGGACACATTGGTCACAAACACACATTGTGACCCTCAGCCTGAGACCAGTCTTCAAGTAAGGTCTCTCAGTGGCTGATGAAGAGACAGCATATTGGGCCTTGCATGCCCCTAGGCCCAAATTTTTAACCATATTTGGGTTGTCCCTTCTCACTTCCCTAGGGCTCTGCTTGGAATTCCTCTTTCTTTGGGACACCTAAGGTAACAAACCTGAAAGGGGACCTCCATCCCACAATTGAGGAAAAACAATTGGGACCAGGCCAAATCCACAGAGAGGAATATTCGTCCATGTCCCATGATGCCTCCCCATATACCACGGACATAGTTGATACAAAATCCAGAGACAAAAGCCTGAGCAAGCGCCTCAGACTCGCTCTTTCTTCATATCCTGAAGAGTTCTTCTCATGGTTTGTAGATTGGTCCTGCCATACCTACGTCCCCAAACCTAAGCTGAGTTTGTGTTTTCAGACGTCTGTCCTCAAAGTCCTGGGCCACACACCCTCCAGGCTGGGGCCCCTGGAGCCACACATTAGGACTGTGCCTACCAATCCATGAGAATTCTGCCCATTCCATTGTCCAAAATCGTACAAATTAGGAGAAACCTCCAAAGTCCCTGAGGCCATCCCAATTGTGTAGGTCGCCCGGAACAAAGATGGGCTGTCTGACACCAGCTGATAATCTACCACCACTCAGACTATACATGGATGTCCCCAGAGGATAAGATTGAACCACACAGGACCCTAGGCTATAATAGGATCCAATGCCTTGGTTTACAGGCATGTCTCCTCAAAAGCCTGATTCCAATACGAGCATAGGGGTTTTGCTGAGGCACCTAGCAGAACTCATCTCGTCTCCACAAGGAAACGTGTGCATGGGAGCCATCCAAAGCATAGGAGCGTACTCAGGGTCCCGGGGTCACCGCCCCATTCCAAGGCCCTCATGGACACAAAAACACATTAGGAACCATCCTCAGGAAAGTCCATTTCAACTCAGCCACCCCGGTTGCTCCCACAGAGCCATCAGCTCTAAACTGTCTTGTTGCCAGGAGACAATTGGAATGCGAGGCGGGCTTCCCAGGCATCCATGCTCGAATGGTGCTCTGGAGTCATTCCATATGGGATGTCCTGGAGCTGCCAAACAGGTCTCAATTGTCCCGCAGAAGGAATCCTTGAAGGGGGCATCCCACAACTCCCAACGTGGGAAAACTTCAGTGGCCTCAGATTCCGCTCCCTTCATGAAGCGGCCGTCATGCACGGAAACTCCGACCTGAGCCAATGTCTGACCTCGCCCTGACTTCAGATGCATGAGTATTGGTTCAGATCTGCAGGGAGTACCTGCCGTGCCCTCGGCCTGAAACCCAAGTCTAGCTTGTCTTCTCAGACTTCCGTCCTCACACTCCTGCCCCCGAAGCCCTCAAGTTTGGCAATAACAGACCCACAATGCAGCACTCTGCCTGCCCTCTACAAAAAAATTATTGCCTCATGAGCTGCCCAGGCACCTTCAATGAGGATAAACCTCCACAGCACTCGACTTCACCCAAATTATATAGTCTAACCTGGGCACTAATGCACTGTCGGACACAACCTGAGCCCGGACCTCCTGACCAACACCCGGAAAGCAGACCGCACACTGAGCACATAAGACCCGCCATGGCCTTAGGTCATCATCTCTTCCCTACCTCCGTTTTCAGGCCTCAGAACCGAGACATTATCTCCAATCACTGCCCAGGGGTGAGTTTGATGCAGAAATCAGAATACCTCCTTACCCATGGTAAGAAACGTTGTGGTTGGCATGGGGTCCAACGTACAGTGTAGGAGAAAACAGCATTCACCCTGAGGCCCCGCACATTCTTGAGTGCGACAAGGGCATATACTTGCATTGTGACCCTCAGCATGAGTCCTGTCCTCTAGTAAGTCGTCTCTGTGACTGGACCTTTAGATGTGATAATGGGCTTGATATGTCCCTAAGCCCCAATTTTTAACTAGATTTCTGATTGTCCAGTCACCCCACCCCCCAGGGCTTTACTCTGGAATCCCTTATTCGGTGGGACACCTGAGGTTAAAAAGAAAACAACATCAAAAAAAAAAAAAAAACAAAAAAAAATATTCTTCCATCCCACAGAGTGACCCCAAACGCTTTGGACTGGACCAAACCACCAGGAAGTACGACTCGTCCACTTCCCATGAAGTCATCCAGAAATTTCACGACCATGAGTGACACGATATCCAGAGACAAAAACTTGAGCAAGAGCCTCACACTCACCTTTTTCTCAAATCCCGAAATGTTCTCCTCATGTTCTGTAGATAAGTCCTGCCATACCTATGACCTGAAACATAAGCCAAGTTTGTGTTTTCAGGCAACGATCCAAAAGCCCTGGCCTACACAACCTACAGGCTCAGGCCCCTGGAGCCAAACCTGAGGACTGTACTTGCCCTCTCCAAGGGAATTGTCTGTGCCTATTCCAATGGCCACATCCCTTTTAATAGGATAAACCTCCACAGTCCCTGATCCATCTCATTATTGGTGGCTTTCCAGGTAAAACAGGGGCAATCTGAGCCCATCTGAGCACCTACCTGTACTCAGACCCATAGACAGATGTCCCCAGAGGTAAAAAGGAAAGAACAGGCCCCTAGGCACTAATCATATCCATTGATTTTGTTTCCAGGCATCTCTCCTCAGAGGCCTGGATTTCAAAACCAGCATATGGCTGTTCCTTGACTCACCCATCAGAAAACATCTCATCTACACATGGGAAACTTGCACGTTGGAGCTGTGTCAAAGCCTCTGTTTAGGAGAACCCTTCAGGGCCCCAGTGCCACCGCTTCATTCCAAGGTCTCCATAGACACAAAAGCACATTAGGACCCATCCATAGGAGAGTCCATTTCAACTCAGCCTCCTCGGTTGATCCCCCAGATCCAGCAGATCTAACCTGTCTTGTTTCTAGGAAACAATTGGAATGCGAGGTGGGCTACCCAGCCATGCATCCTTAGAACCCTGCTCAGATTCATTGGCCTGGAGCCAAACAACAGGTCTCAATTGTCCTGCAGAAGACACTTTGCAGTTTGGAGCTTCTCACAAATCCCATCGTGGGAAAACCCCCATGGCCTCGTGATGCCGCCCCTTCGTGAAGGGGCCATCAGGGACAGAAACACCAACTTGAGCGATCGTCTGATTCTCGCCCTGACTTCAGATGCACGAGATCTCGATTCAGGTCTGTAGATTGTGCCATCGCTGATACAAAATCCAGAGACAAAAACCTGAGCAAGCGCCTCCGACTCGCACTTTCTTCATATCCTGAAGAGTTCTTCTCATGGTTTGTAGATCGGATCTGCCATACCAACGTCCCCAAACCTAAGCTGAGTTTGTGTTTACAGACTTCTGTCCTCAAAGGCCAGGGCCACACACCCTCCAGGCTGGGGCCCCTGGAGCCACACATTAGGACTGTGCCTACCAATCCATGGGAATTCTGCCCATTCCATTGTCCAAAATCATACAAATTAGGAGAAACCTCCAATGTCCCTGAGGCCATCCCAATCGTGTAGGTCGCCCAGAACAAACAAGGGCTGTCTGACACCAGCTGATAATCTACCTCCACTCATACCATAAATGGATGTCCCCAGAGAAGAAGATTGAACCAGACAGGACCCTAGGCCATAATAGAATCCATTGCCTTGGTTTACAGGCATGTCTCCTCAAAAGCCTGATTCCAATACGAGCATGGGGATTTTGCTGAGGCACCCAGCAGAACTCATCTCGTCTCCACAAGGAAACCTGTGCATGGGAGCCATGTCCAAAGCATAGGAGAGTACTTCAGGGTCCCGGTGCCACCGCCCCATTCCAAGGCCCTCATGGACACAAAAACACATTAGGACCCATCCTCATGGGAGTCCATTTCAACTCAACCACCCCGGTCGCTCCCGCAGAGCCATCAGATCTAAACTGTCTTGTTGCTAGGAGACAATTGGAATGCGAGGCGGGCTTCCCAAGCATCCATCCTCGAACGGTGCTCTGGAGTCATTCCATATGGGATGTCCTGGAGCTGTCCAACAGGTCTCAATTGTCCCGCAGAAGGAATCCCTGAAGGGGGCATCCCACAACTCCCAACGTGGGAAAACTTCAGTGGCCTCGAGATTCGGCTCCCTTCATGAAGCAGCCGTCATGCACAGAAACTCCGACCTGAGCCAACGTCTGATCCTCGCCCTGATTTCAGATGCATGAGTATTGGTTCAGATCTGCAGGGAGTACCTGCCGTGCCCTCGGCCTGAAACCCAAGTCTAGCTTGTCTTCTCAGACTTCCGTCCTCACACTCCTGCCCCCGAAGCCCTCAAGTTTGGCAATAACGGACCCACAATGCAGCACTCTGCCTGCCCTCTAGAAAAAAATTATTGCCTCATGAGCTGCCCAGGCACCTTCAATTAGGATAAACCTCCACAGCACTCGACTTCACCCAAATTATGTAGTCTAACCTGGGCACTAATTCACTGTCGGACACAACCTGAGCCCGGACATCCTGACCAACACCCAGAAAGCAGACCGCACACTGAGCACATAAGACCCGCCATGGCCTTAGGTCATCATCTCTTCCCTACCTCAGATTTCAGTCCTCAGAACCGAGACCTTATCTCCAATCACTGCCCAGAGGTGAGTGTGATGCAGAAATCAGAACACCTCCTTACCCATGGTAAGAAACCTTGTGGTTGGCACGTCGTCCAACGTTCAGTGTAGGAGAAACCATCATTCACCCTGAGGCCCCGCCAATTCTTGAGTGCGACAAGGGCATAAACACGCATTGTGACCCTCAGCATGAGTCCTGTCCTCTAGTAAGTCCTCTCAGTGACTGGACCATTAGATGTGATAATGGGCTTTATATGTCCCTAAGCCCTAATTTTTAACCAGATTTCTGATTGTCCCGTCACCCGCCCCCCCAGGGCTCTAATCTGGAATCCCTCATTCGGTGGGACACCTGAGGTTAAAAAGAAAACAACATCAAAAAAAAAAAACAACAAAAAAACCGGACTTCTTCCATCCCACAGAGTGACCCCAAACGCTTTGCACTGGGCCAAACCACCAGGGAGTAAGAATCGTCCATTTCCCATGAAGTCATCCAGAAATTTCACGACCATGAGTGACACGATATCCAGAGACAAAAACTTGAGCAAGAGCCTCACACTCGCCCTTTTCTCAAATCCCGAAATGGTCTCCTCATGGTCTGTAGATAAGTCCTGCCATACCTATGACCTGAAACATAAGCCAAGTTTGTGTTTTCAGACAACTGTCCAAACAGCCCTGGCCTACACAACCTACAGGCTCAGGCCCCTGAGGCAAACCTGAGGACTGTACTTGCCCTCTCCAAGGGAATTGTGTGTGCCTATTCCAATGGCCACATCCCTTCTAATAGGATAAACCTCCAAAGTCCCTGATCCATCTCATTAGTGGTGGCTTCCCAGGTAAAACAGGGGCAATCTGAGCCCATCTGAGCACCTACCTGTACTCAGACCCATAGACAGATGTCCCCAGAGGTAAAAAGGGAAGAACAGGCCCCTAGGCACTAATCATATCCATTGCTTTGGTTTCCAGGCATCTCTCCTCAGAGGCCTGGATTTCAATACCAGCATATGGCTGTTTCTTGACTCACCCATCAGAAAACATCTCATCTACACATGGGAAACTTGCACGTTGGAGCTGTGTCAAAGCCTCTGTTTAGGAGAACCCTTCAGGGCCCCAGTGCTACCGCTTAATTCCAAGGTCTCCATAGACACAAAAGCACATTAGGACCCATCCATAGGAGAGTCCATTCAACTCAGCCTCCTCGGTTGATCCCCCAGATCCAGCAGATCTAACCTGTCTTGTTTCTAGGAGACAATTGGAATGCGAGTTGGGCTACCCAGCCATGCATCCTTAGAACCCTGCTCAGAATCATTGGCCTGGAGCCAAACAACAGGTCTCAATTGTCCTGCAGAAGACACTTTGCAGTTTGGAGCTTCTCACAAATCCCATCGTGGGAAAACTCCATGGCCTCGTGATGCCTCCCCTTCGTGAAGGGGCCATCAGGGACAGAAACACCAACTTGAGCGATCGTCTGATCCTCGCCCTGACTTCAGATGCACGAGATCTCGATTCAGGTCTGTAGATTGTGCCATCGCTGATACAAAATCCAGAGACAAAAACCTGAGCAAGCGCCTCAGACTCGCACTTTCTTTATATCCTGAAGAGTTCTTCTCATGTTTTGTTGATCGTGCCTGCCATACCTACGTCCCCAAACCTAAGCTGAGATTGTGTTTTCAGACTTCTGTCCTCAATGTCCAGGGCCACACACCCTCCAGGCTGGGGCCCCTGGAGCCACACATTAGGACGGTACCTACCAATCCATGGGAATTCTGCCCATTCCATTGTCCAAATCGTACAAATTAGGAGAAACCTCCAAAGTCCCTGAGGCCATCCCAATCGTGTAGGTCGCCCGGAACAAACAAGGGCTGTCTGACACCAGCTGATAATCTACCTCCACTCATACCATAAATGGATGTCCCCAGAGGAGAAGATTGAACCAGACAGGACCCTAGGCCATAATAGGATCCATTGCCTTGGTTTACAGGCATGTCTCCTCAAAAGCCTGATTCCAATACGAGCATCGGGGTTTTGCTGAGGCACCCAGCAGAACTCATCTCGTCTCCACAAGGAAATCTGTGCATGGGAGCCATGTCCAAAGCATAGGAGAGTACTTCAGGGTCCCGGTGCCACCGCCCCATTCCAAGGCCCTCATGGACACAAAAACACATTAGGACCCATCCTCAGGGGAGTCCATTTCAACTCAGCCACCCCGGTCACTCCCGCAGAGCCATCAGATCAAAACTGTCTTGTTGCTAGGAGACAATTCGAATGCGAGGCGGTCTTCCCAAGCATCCATCCTCGAACGGTGCTCTGGAGTTATTCCATATGGGATGTCCTGGAGCTGTCCAACAGGTCTCAATTTTCCCGCAGAAGGAATCCTTGAAGGGGACATCCCACAACTCCCAACCTGGGAATACTTCAGTGGCCTCGAGATTCCGCTCCCTTCATGAAGCGGCCGTCATGCACGGAAACTCCGACCTGAGCCAACGTCTGATCCTCGCCCTGACTTCAGATGCATGAGTATTGGTTCAGATCTGCAGGGAGTACCTGCCGTGCCCTCGGCCTGAAACCCAAGTCTAGCTTGTCTTCTCAGACTTCCGTCCTCACACTCCTGCCCCCGAAGCCCTCAAGTTTGGCAATTCCGGACCAACAATGCAGCTCTCTGTCTGCCCTTTAGAAAAAAATTATTGCCTCATGAGCTGCCCAGGCACCTTCAATGAGGATAAACCTCCACAGCACTCGACTTCACCCAAATTATATAGTCTAACCTGGGCACTAATGCACTGTCGGACACAACCTGAGCCCGGACCTCCTGACCAACACCCGGAAAGCAGACCACACACTGAGCACATAAGACCCGCCATGGCGTTAGGTCTTCATCTCTTCCCTACCTCAGATTTCAGGCCTCAGAACCGATACCTTATCTCCAATCACTGCCCAGGGGTGAGTGTAATGCAGAAATCAGAACACCTCCTTACCCATGGTAAGAAACCTTGTGGTTGGCATGTCGTCCAACGTTCAGTGTAGGAGAAACCAGCATTCACCCTGAGGCCCCGCACATTCTTGAGTGCGACAAGGGCATAAACACGCATTGTGACCCTCAGCATGAGTCCTGTCCTCTAGTAAGTCCTCTCAGTGACTGGACCATTAGATGTGATAATGGGCTTGATATGTCCCTAAGCCCCAATTTTTAACCAGATTTCTGATTGTCCAGTCACCCCCCACCCCAGGGCTCTACTCTGGAATCCCTCATTCGGTGGGACACCTGAGGTTAAAAAGAAAACAACATAAAAAAAAAAAAACCGGACTTCTTCCATCCCACAGAGTGACCCCAAACGCTTTGGACTGGGCCAAACCACCAGGAAGTACTACTCGTCCATTTCCCATGAAGTCATCCAGAAATTTCACGACCATGAGTGACACGATATCCAGAGACAAAAACTTGAGCAAGAGCCTCACACTCGCCCTTTTCTCAAATCCCGAAAAGTTCTCCTCATGGTCTGTAGAAAAGTCCTGCCATACCTATGACCTGAAACATAAGCCAAGTTTGTGTTTTCAGACAACTGTCCAAACAGCCCTGGCCTACACAACCTACAGGCTCAGGCCCCTGGAGCCAAACCTGAGGACTTTACTAGCCCTCTCCAAGGGAATTGTGTGTGCCTATTCCAATGGCCACATCCCTTCTAATAGGATAAACCTCCACAGTCCCAGATCCATCTCATTAGTGGTGGCTTCCCAGGTAAAACAGGGGCAATCTGAGCCCATCTGAGCACCTACCTGTACTCAGACCCATAGACAGATGTCCCCAGAGGTAAAAAGGAAAGAACAGGCCCCTAGGCACTAATCATATCCATTGCTTTGGTTTCCAGGCATCTCTCCTCAGAGGCCTGGATTTCAAAACCAGCATATGGCTGTTTCTTGACTCACCCATCAGAAAACATCTCATCTACACATGGGAAACTTGCACGTTGGAGCTGTGTCAAAGCCTCTGTTTAGGAGAACCCTTCAGGGCCCCAGTGCCACCGCTTCATTCCAAGGTCTCCATAGACACAAAAGCACATTAGGACCCATCCATAGGAGAGTCCATTTCAACTCAGCCTCCTCGGTTGATCCCCCAGATCCAGCAGATCTAACCTGTCTTGTTTCCAGGAAACAATTGGAATGCGAGGTGGGCTACCCAGCCATGCATCCTTAGAACCCTGCTCAGAATCATTGGCCTGGAGCCAAACAACAGGTCTCAATTGTCCTGCAGAAGACACTTTGCAGTTTGGAGCTTCTCACAAATCCCATCGTGGGAAAACCCCCATGGCCCCGTGATGCCGCCCCTTCGTGAAGGGGCCATCAGGGACAGAAACACCAACTTGAGCGATCGTCTGATCCTCGCCCTGACTTCAGATGCACGAGATCTCGATTCAGGTCTGTAGATTGTGCCATCGCTGATACAAAATCCAGAGACAAAAACCTGAGCAAGCGCCTCCGTCTTGCACTTTCTTCATATCCTGAAGAGTTCTTCTCATGGTTTGTAGATCGGATCTGCCATACCAACGTCCCCAAACCTAAGCTGAGTTTGTGTTTACAGACTTCTGTCCTCAAAGGCCAGGGCCACACACCCTCCAGGCTGGGGCCCTGGAGCCACACATTAGGACTGTGCCTAAGAATCCATGGGAATTTTGCCCATTCCATTATCTAAAATCATACAAATTAGGAGAAACCTCCAATGTCCCTGAGGCCATCCCAATCGTGTAGGTCGCCCGGAAAAAACAAGGGCTGTCTGACACCAGCTGATAATCTACCTCCACTCATACCATAAATGGATGTCCCCAGAGAAGAAGATTGAACCAGACAGGACCCTAGGCCATAATAGAATCCATTGCCTTGGTTTACAGGCATGTCTCCTCAAAAGCCTGATTCCAATACGAACATGGGGATTTTGCTGAGGCACCCAGCAGAACTCATCTCGTCTCCACAAGGAAACCTGTGCATGGGAGCCATGTCCAAAGCATAGGAGAGTACTTCAGGGTCCCGGTGCCACCGCCCCATTCCAAGGCCCTCATGGACACAAAAACACATTAGGACCCATCCTCATGGGAGTCCATTTCAACTCAACCACCCCGGTCGCCCCCGCAGAGCCATCAGATCTAAACTGTCTTGTTGCTAGGAGACAATTGGAATGCGAGGCGGGCTTCCCAAGCATCCATCCTCGAACGGTGCTCTGGAGTCATTCCATATGGGATGTCCTGGAGCTGTCCAACAGGTCTCAATTGTCCCGCAGAAGGAATCCTTGAAGGGGGCATCCCACAACTCCCAACGTGGGAAAACTTCAGTGGCCTCGAGATTCCGCTCCCTTCATGAAGCAGCCGTCATGCACAGAAACTGCACCTGAGCCAACGTCTGATCCTCGCCCTGATTTCAGATGCATGAGTATTGGTTCAGATCTGCAGGGAGTACCTGCCGTGCCCTCGGCCTGAAACCCAAGTCTAGCTTGTCTTCTCAGACTTCCGTCCTCACACACCTGCCCCCGAAGCCCTCAAGTTTGGCAATAACGGACCCACAATGCAGCACTCTGCCTGCCCTCTAGAAAAAAATTATTGCCTCATGAGCTGCCCAGGCACCTTCAATGAGGATAAACCTCCACAGCACTCGACTTCACCCAAATTATATAGTCTAACCTGGGCACTAATGCACTGTCGGACACAACCTGAGCCCGGACCTCCCGACCAACACCCAGAAAGCAGGCCGCACACTGAGCACATAAGACCCGCCATGGCCTTAGGTCATCATCTCTTCCCTACCTCAGATTTCAGTCCTCAGAACCGAGACCTTATCTCCAATCACTGCCCAGAGGTGAGTGTGATGCAGAAATCAGAACACCTCCTTACCCATGGTAAGAAACCTTGTGGTTGGCACGTCGTCCAACGTTCAGTGTAGGAGAAACCAGCATTCACTCTGAGGCCCCGCCCATTCTTGAGTGCGACAAGGGCATAAACACGCATTGTGACCCTCAGCATGAGTCCTGTCTTCTAGTAAGTCCTCTCAGTGACTGGACCATTAGATGTGATAATGGGCTTGATATGTCCCTAAGCCCCAATTTTTAACCAGATTTCTGATTGTCCCGTCACCCGCCCCCCCAGGGCTCTACTCTGGAATCCCTCATTCGGTGGGACACCTGAGGTTAAAAAGAAAACAACATCAAAAAAAAAACAACAAAAAAACCGGACTTCTTCCATCCCACAGAGTGACCCCAAACGCTTTGGACTGGGCCAAACCACCAGGAAGTACTACTCGTCCATTTCCCATGAAGTCATCCAGAAATTTCACGACCATGAGTGACACGATATCCAGAGACAAAAACTTGAGCAAGAGCCTCACACTCGCCCTTTTCTCAAATCCAGAAAAGTTCTCCTCATGGTCTGTAGATAAGTCCTGCCATACCTATGACCTGAAACATAAGCCAAGTTTGTGTTTTCAGACAACTGTCCAAACAGCCCTGGCCTACACAACCTACAGGCTCAGGCCCCTGAGGCAAACCTGAGGACTGTACTTGCCCTCTCCAAGGGAATTGTGTGTGCCTATTCCAATGGCCACATCCCTTCTAATAGGATAAACCTCCAAAGTCCCTGATCCATCTCATTAGTGGTGGCTTCCCAGGTAAAACAGGGGCAATCTGAGCCCATCTGAGCACCTACCTGTACTCAGACCCATAGACAGATGTCCCCAGAGGTAAAAAGGAAAGAACAGGCCCCTAGGCACTAATCATATCCATTGCTTTGGTTTCCAGGCATCTCTCCACAGAGGCCTGGATTTCAATACCAGCATATGGCTGTTTCTTGACTCACCCATCAGAAAACATCTCATCTACACATGGGAAACTTGCACGTTGGAACTGTTTCAAAGCCTCTGTTTAGTAGAACCCTTCAGGGCCCCAGTGCTACCGCTTAATTTCAAGGTCTCCATAGACACAAAAGCACATTAGGACCCATCCATAGGAGAGTCCATTTCAACTCAGCCTCCTCGGTTGATCCCCCAGATCCAGCAGATCTAACCTGTCTTGTTTCTAGGAGACAATTGGAATGCGAGTTGGGCTACCCAGCCATGCATCCTTAGAACCCTGCTCAGAATCATTGGCCTGGAGCCAAACAACAGGTCTCAATTGTCCTGCAGAAGACACTTTGCAGTTTGGAGCTTCTCACAAATCCCATCGTGGGAAAACTCCATGGCCTCGTGATGCCTCCCCTTCGTGAAGGGGCCATCAGGGACAGAAACACCAACTTGAGCGATCGTCTGATCCTCGCCCTGACTTCAGATGCACGAGATCTCGATTCAGGTCTGTAGATTGTGCCATCGCTGATACAAAATCCAGAGACAAAAACCTGAGCAAGCGCCTCAGACTCGCACTTTCTTTATATCCTGAAGAGTTCTTCTCATGTTTTGTTGATCGTGCCTGCCATACCTACGTCCCCAAACCTAAGCTGAGATTGTGTTTTCAGACTTCTGTCCTCAATGTCCAGGGCCACACACCCTCCAGGCTGGGGCCCCTGGAGCCACACATTAGGACGGTACCTACCAATCCATGGGAATTCTGCCCATTCTATTGTCCAAAATCGTACAAATTAGGAGAAACCTCCAAATTCCCTGAGGCCATCCCAATCGTGTAGTTCGCCCGGAACTAACAAGGGCTGTCTGACACCAGCTGATAATCTACCTCCACTCATACCATAAATGGATGTCCCCAGAGGAGAAGATTGAACCAGACAGGACCCTAGGCCATAATAGGATCCATTGCCTTGGTTTACAGGCATGTCTACTCAAAAGCCTGATTCCAATACGAGCATAGGGGTTTTGCTGAGGCACCCAGCAGAACTCATCTCGTCTCCACAAGGAAATCTGTGCATGGGAGCCATGTCCAAAGCATAGGAGAGTACTTCAGGGTCCCGGTGCCACCGCCCCATTCCAAGGCCCTCATGGACACAAAAACACATTAGGACCCATCCTCAGGGGAGTCCATTTCAACTCAGCCACCCCGGTCACTCCCGCAGAGCCATCAGATCAAAACTGTCTTGTTGCTAGGAGACAATTCGAATGCGAGGCGGTCTTCCCAAGCATCCATCCTCGAACGGTGCTCTGGAGTTATTCCATATGGGATGTCCTGGAGCTGTCCAACAGGTCTCAATTTTCCCGCAGAAGGAATCCTTGAAGGGGACATCCCACAACTCCCAACCTGGGAATACTTCAGTGGCCTCGAGATTCCGCTCCCTTCATGAAGCGGCCGTCATGCACGGAAACTCCGACCTGAGCCAACGTCTGATCCTCGCCCTGACTTCAGATGCATGAGTATTGGTTCAGATCTGCAGGGAGTACCTGCCGTGCCCTCGGCCTGAAACCCAAGTCTAGCTTGTCTTCTCAGACTTCCGTCCTCACACTCCTGCCCCCGAAGCCCTCAAGTTTGGCAATTCCGGACCAACAATGCAGCTCTCTGTCTGCCCTTTAGAAAAAAATTATTGCCTCATGAGCTGCCCAGGCACCTTCAATGAGGATAAACCTCCACAGCACTCGACTTCACCCAAATTATATAGTCTAACCTGGGCACTAATGCACTGTCGGACACAACCTGAGCCCGGACCTCCTGACCAACACCCGGAAAGCAGACCACACACTGAGCACATAAGACCCGCCATGGCGTTAGGTCTTCATCTCTTCCCTACCTCAGATTTCAGGCCTCAGAACCGATACCTTATCTCCAATCACTGCCCAGGGGTGAGTGTAATGCAGAAATCAGAACACCTCCTTACCCATGGTAAGAAACCTTGTGGTTGGCATGTCGTCCAACGTTCAGTGTAGGAGAAACCAGCATTCACCCTGAGGCCCCGCACATTCTTGAGTGCGACAAGGGCATAAACACGCATTGTGACCCTCAGCATGAGTCCTGTCCTCTAGTAAGTCCTCTCAGTGACTGGACCATTAGATGTGATAATGGGCTTGATATGTCCCTAAGCCCCAATTTTTAACCAGATTTCTGATTGTCCAGTCACCCCCCACCCCAGGGCTCTACTCTGGAATCCCTCATTCGGTGGGACACCTGAGGTTAAAAAGAAAACAACATAAAAAAAAAAAAACCGGACTTCTTCCATCCCACAGAGTGACCCCAAACGCTTTGGACTGGGCCAAACCACCAGGAAGTACTACTCGTCCATTTCCCATGAAGTCATCCAGAAATTTCACGACCATGAGTGACACGATATCCAGAGACAAAAACTTGAGCAAGAGCCTCACACTCGCCCTTTTCTCAAATCCCGAAAAGTTCTCCTCATGGTCTGTAGAAAAGTCCTGCCATACCTATGACCTGAAACATAAGCCAAGTTTGTGTTTTCAGACAACTGTCCAAACAGCCCTGGCCTACACAACCTACAGGCTCAGGCCCCTGGAGCCAAACCTGAGGACTTTACTAGCCCTCTCCAAGGGAATTGTGTGTGCCTATTCCAATGGCCACATCCCTTCTAATAGGATAAACCTCCACAGTCCCAGATCCATCTCATTAGTGGTGGCTTCCCAGGTAAAACAGGGGCAATCTGAGCCCATCTGAGCACCTACCTGTACTCAGACCCATAGACAGATGTCCCCAGAGGTAAAAAGGAAAGAACAGGCCCCTAGGCACTAATCATATCCATTGCTTTGGTTTCCAGGCATCTCTCCTCAGAGGCCTGGATTTCAAAACCAGCATATGGCTGTTTCTTGACTCACCCATCAGAAAACATCTCATCTACACATGGGAAACTTGCACGTTGGAGCTGTGTCAAAGCCTCTGTTTAGGAGAACCCTTCAGGGCCCCAGTGCCACCGCTTCATTCCAAGGTCTCCATAGACACAAAAGCACATTAGGACCCATCCATAGGAGAGTCCATTTCAACTCAGCCTCCTCGGTTGATCCCCCAGATCCAGCAGATCTAACCTGTCTTGTTTCCAGGAAACAATTGGAATGCGAGGTGGGCTACCCAGCCATGCATCCTTAGAACCCTGCTCAGAATCATTGGCCTGGAGCCAAACAACAGGTCTCAATTGTCCTGCAGAAGACACTTTGCAGTTTGGAGCTTCTCACAAATCCCATCGTGGGAAAACCCCCATGGCCCCGTGATGCCGCCCCTTCGTGAAGGGGCCATCAGGGACAGAAACACCAACTTGAGCGATCGTCTGATCCTAGCCCTGACTTCAGATGCACGAGATCTCGATTCAGGTCTGTAGATTGTGCCATCGCTGATACAAAATCCAGAGACAAAAACCTGAGCAAGCGCCTCCGTCTTGCACTTTCTTCATATCCTGAAGAGTTCTTCTCATGGTTTGTAGATCGGATCTGCCATACCAACGTCCCCAAACCTAAGCTGAGTTTGTGTTTACAGACTTCTGTCCTCAAAGGCCAGGGCCACACACCCTCCAGGCTGGGGCCCTGGAGCCACACATTAGGACTGTGCCTACCAATCCATGGGAATTTTGCCCATTCCATTATCTAAAATCATACAAATTAGGAGAAACCTCCAATGTCCCTGAGGCCATCCCAATCCTGTAGGTCGCCCGGAAAAAACAAGGGCTGTCTGACACCAGCTGATAATCTACCTCCACTCATACCATAAATGGATGTCCCCAGAGAAGAAGATTGAACCAGACAGGACCCTAGGCCATAATAGAATCCATTGCCTTGGTTTACAGGCATGTCTCCTCAAAAGCCTGATTCCAATACGAACATGGGGATTTTGCTGAGGCACCCAGCAGAACTCATCTCGTCTCCACAAGGAAACCTGTGCATGGGAGCCATGTCCAAAGCATAGGAGAGTACTTCAGGGTCCCGGTGCCACCGCCCCATTCCAAGGCCCTCATGGACACAAAAACACATTAGGACCCATCCTCATGGGAGTCCATTTCAACTCAACCACCCCGGTCGCCCCCGCAGAGCCATCAGATCTAAACTGTCTTGTTGCTAGGAGACAATTGGAATGCGAGGCGGGCTTCCCAAGCATCCATCCTCGAACGGTGCTCTGGAGTCATTCCATATGGGATGTCCTGGAGCTGTCCAACAGGTCTCAATTGTCCCGCAGAAGGAATCCTTGAAGGGGGCATCCCACAACTCCCAACGTGGGAAAACTTCAGTGGCCTCGAGATTCCGCTCCCTTCATGAAGCAGCCGTCATGCACAGAAACTGCACCTGAGCCAACGTCTGATCCTCGCCCTGATTTCAGATGCATGAGTATTGGTTCAGATCTGCAGGGAGTACCTGCCGTGCCCTCGGCCTGAAACCCAAGTCTAGCTTGTCTTCTCAGACTTCCGTCCTCACACACCTGCCCCCGAAGCCCTCAAGTTTGGCAATAACGGACCCACAATGCAGCACTCTGCCTGCCCTCTAGAAAAAAATTATTGCCTCATGAGCTGCCCAGGCACCTTCAATGAGGATAAACCTCCACAGCACTCGACTTCACCCAAATTATATAGTCTAACCTGGGCACTAATGCACTGTCGGACACAACCTGAGCCCGGACCTCCCGACCAACACCCAGAAAGCAGGCCGCACACTGAGCACATAAGACCCGCCATGGCCTTAGGTCATCATCTCTTCCCTACCTCAGATTTCAGTCCTCAGAACCGAGACCTTATCTCCAATCACTGCCCAGAGGTGAGTGTGATGCAGAAATCAGAACACCTCCTTACCCATGGTAAGAAACCTTGTGGTTGGCACGTCGTCCAACGTTCAGTGTAGGAGAAACCAGCATTCACTCTGAGGCCCCGCCCATTCTTGAGTGCGACAAGGGCATAAACACGCATTGTGACCCTCAGCATGAGTCCTGTCTTCTAGTAAGTCCTCTCATTGACTGGACCATTAGATGTGATAATGGGCTTGATATGTCCCTAAGCCCCAATTTTTAACCAGATTTCTGATTGTCCCGTCACCCGCCCCCCCAGGGCTCTACTCTGGAATCCCTCATTCGGTGGGACACCTGAGGTTAAAAAGAAAACAACATCAAAAAAAAAAACAACAAAAAAACCGGACTTCTTCCATCCCACAGAGTGACCCCAAACGCTTTGGACTGGGCCAAACCACCAGGAAGTACTACTCGTCCATTTCCCATGAAGTCATCCAGAAATTTCACGACCATGAGTGACACGATATCCAGAGACAAAAACTTGAGCAAGAGCCTCACACTCGCCCTTTTCTCAAATCCCGAAAAGTTCTCCTCATGGTCTGTAGATAAGTCCTGCCATACCTATGACCTGAAACATAAGCCAAGTTTGTGTTTTCAGACAACTGTCCAACAGCCCTGGCCTACACAACCTACAGGCTCAGGCCCCTGAGGCAAACCTGAGGACTGTACTTGCCCTCTCCAAGGGAATTGTGTGTGCCTATTCCAATGGCCACATCCCTTCTAATAGGATAAACCTCCAAAGTCCCTGATCCATCTCATTAGTGGTGGCTTCCCAGGTAAAACAGGGGCAATCTGAGCCCATCTGAGCACCTACCTGTACTCAGACCCATAGACAGATGTCCCCAGAGGTAAAAAGGAAAGAACAGGCCCCTAGGCACTAATCATATCCATTGCTTTGGTTTCCAGGCATCTCTCCACAGAGGCCTGGATTTCAATACCAGCATATGGCTGTTTCTTGACTCACCCATCAGAAAACATCTCATCTACACATGGGAAACTTGCACGTTGGAACTGTTTCAAAGCCTCTGTTTAGTAGAACCCTTCAGGGCCCCAGTGCTACCGCTTAATTTCAAGGTCTCCATAGACACAAAAGCACATTAGGACCCATCCATAGGAGAGTCCATTTCAACTCAGCCTCCTCGGTTGATCCCCCAGATCCAGCAGATCTAACCTGTCTTGTTTCTAGGAGACAATTGGAATGCGAGTTGGGCTACCCAGCCATGCATCCTTAGAACCCTGCTCAGAATCATTGGCCTGGAGCCAAACAACAGGTCTCAATTGTCCTGCAGAAGACACTTTGCAGTTTGGAGCTTCTCACAAATCCCATCGTGGGAAAACTCCATGGCCTCGTGATGCCTCCCCTTCGTGAAGGGGCCATCAGGGACAGAAACACCAACTTGAGCGATCGTCTGATCCTCGCCCTGACTTCAGATGCACGAGATCTCGATTCAGGTCTGTAGATTGTGCCATCGCTGATACAAAATCCAGAGACAAAAACCTGAGCAAGCGCCTCAGACTCGCACTTTCTTTATATCCTGAAGAGTTCTTCTCATGTTTTGTTGATCGTGCCTGCCATACCTACGTCCCCAAACCTAAGCTGAGATTGTGTTTTCAGACTTCTGTCCTCAATGTCCAGGGCCACACACCCTCCAGGCTGGGGCCCCTGGAGCCACACATTAGGACGGTACCTACCAATCCATGGGAATTCTGCCCATTCTATTGTCCAAAATCGTACAAATTAGGAGAAACCTCCAAATTCCCTGAGGCCATCCCAATCGTGTAGTTCGCCCGGAACAAACAAGGGCTGTCTGACACCAGCTGATAATCTACCTCCACTCATACCATAAATGGATGTCCCCAGAGGAGAAGATTGAACCAGACAGGACCCTAGGCCATAATAGGATCCATTGCCTTGGTTTACAGGCATGTCTCCTCAAAAGCCTGATTCCAATACGAGCATACGGGTTTTGCTGAGGCACCCAGCAGAACTCATCTCGTCTCCACAAGGAAACCTGTGCATGGGAGCCATGTCCAAAGCATAGGAGAGTACTTCAGGGTCCCGGTGCCACCGCCCCATTCCAAGGCCCTCATGGACACAAAAACACATTAGGACCCATCCTCAGGGGAGTCCATTTCAACTCAGCCACCCCGGTCGCTCCCGCAGAGCCATCAGATCAAAACTGTCTTGTTGCTAGGAGACAATTCGAATGCGAGGCGGGCTTCCCAAGCATCCATCCTCGAACGGTGCTCTGGAGTTATTCCATATGGGATGTCCTGGAGCTGTCCAACAGGTCTCAATTTTCCCGCAGGAGGAATCCTTGAAGGGGACATCCCACAACTCCCAACCTGGGAATACTTCAGTGGCCTCGAGATTCCGCTCCCTTCATGAAGCGGCCGTCATGCACGGAAACTCCGACCAGAGCCAACGTCTGATCCTCGCCCTGACTTCAGATGCATGAGTATTGGTTCAGATCTGCAGGGAGTACCTGCCGTGCCCTCGGCCTGAAACCCAAGTCTAGCTTGTCTTCTCAGACTTCCGTCCTCACACTCCTGCCCCCGAAGCCCTCAAGTTTGGCAATTCCGGACCCAAAATGCAGCACTCTGCCTGCCCTGTAGAAAAAAATTATTGCCTCATGAGCTGCCCAGGCACCTTCAATGAGGATAAACCTCCACAGCACTCGACTTCACCCAAATTATATAGTCTAACCTGGGCACTAATGCACTGTCGGACACAACCTGAGCCCGGACCTCCTGACCAACACCCGGAAAGCAGACCACACACTGAGCACATAAGACCCGCCATGGCCTTAGGTCATCATCTCTTCCCTACCTCAGATTTCAGGCCTCAGAACCGAGACATTATCTCCAATCACTGCCCAGGGGTGAGTGTAATGCAGAAATCAGAACACCTCCTTACCCATGGTAAGAAACCTTGTGGTTGGCATGTCGTCCAACGTTCAGTGTAGGAGAAACCAGCATTCACCCTGAGGCCCCGCCCATTCTTGAGTGCGACAAGGGCATAAACACGCATTGTGACCCTCAGCATGAGTCCTGTCTTCTAGTAAGTCCTCTCAGTGACTGGACCATTAGATGTGATAATGGGCTTGATATGTCCCTAAGCCCCAATTTTTAACCAGATTTCTGATTGTCCAGTCACCCCCCCTCCAGGGCTCTACTCTGGAATCCCTCATTCGGTGGGACACCTGAGGTTAAAAAGAAAACAACATAAAAAAAATAAAAAACCGGACTTCTTCCATCCCACAGAGTGACCCCAAACGCTTTGGACTGGGCCAAACCACCAGGAAGTACTACTCGTCCATTTCCCATGAAGTCATCCAGAAATTTCACGACCATGAGTGACACGATATCCAGAGACAAAAACTTGAGCAAGAGCCTCACACTCGCCCTTTTCTCAAATCCCGAAATGTTCTCCTCATGGTCTGTAGATAAGTCCTGCCATACCTATGACCTGAAACATAAGCCAAGTTTGTGTTTTCAGACAACTGTCCAAACAGCCCTGGCCTACACAACCTACAGGCTCAGGCCCCTGAGGCAAACCTGAGGACTGTACTTGCCCTCTCCAAGGGAATTGTGTGTGCCTATTCCAATGGCCACATCCCTTCTAATAGGATAAACCTCCAAAGTCCCTGATCCATCTCATTAGAGGTGGCTTCCCAGGTAAAACAGGGGCAATCTGAGCCCATCTGAGCACCTACCTGTACTCAGACCCATAGACAGATGTCCCCAGAGGTAAAAAGGAAAGAACAGGCCCCTAGGCACTAATCATATCCATTGCTTTGGTTTCCAGGCATCTCTCCACAGAGGCCTGGATTTCAATACCAGCATATGGCTGTTTCTTGACTCACCCATCAGAAAACATCTCATCTACACATGGGAAACTTGCACTTTGGAACTGTGTCAAAGCCTCTGTTTAGTAGAACCCTTCAGGGCCCCAGTGCTACCGCTTAATTTCAAGGTCTCCATAGACACAAAAGCACATTAGGACCCATCCATAGGAGAGTCCATTTCAACTCAGCCTCCTCGGTTGATCCCCCAGATCCAGCAGATCTAACCTGTCTTGTTTCTAGGAGACAATTGGAATGCGAGTTGGGCTACCCAGCCATGCATCCTTAGAACCCTGCTCAGAATCATTGGCCTGGAGCCAAACAACAGGTCTCAATTGTCCTGCAGAAGACACTTTGCAGTTTGGAGCTTCTCACAAATCCCATCGTGGGAAAACTCCATGGCCTCGTGATGCCTCCCCTTCGTGAAGGGGCCATCAGGGACAGAAACACCAACTTGAGCGATCGTCTGATCCTCGCCCTGACTTCAGATGCACGAGATCTCGATTCAGGTCTGTAGATTGTGCCATCGCTGATACAAAATCCAGAGACAAAAACCTGAGCAAGCGCCTCAGACTCGCACTTTCTTTATATCCTGAAGAGTTCTTCTCATGTTTTGTTGATCGTGCCTGCCATACCTACGTCCCCAAACCTAAGCTGAGATTGTGTTTTCAGACTTCTGTCCTCAATGTCCAGGGCCACACACCCTCCAGGCTGGGGCCCCTGGAGCCACACATTAGGACGGTACCTACCAATCCATGGGAATTCTGCCCATTCCATTGTCCAAAATCGTACAAATTAGGAGAAACCTCCAAAGTCCCTGAGGCCATCCCAATCGTGTAGGTCGCCCGGAACAAACAAGGGCTGTCTGACACCAGCTGATAATCTACCTCCACTCATACCATAAATGGATGTCCCCAGAGGAGAAGATTGAACCAGACAGGACCCTAGGCCATAATAGGATCCATTGCCTTGGTTTACAGGCATGTCTCCTCAAAAGCCTGATTCCAATACGAGCATACGGGTTTTGCTGAGGCACCCAGCAGAACTCATCTCGTCTCTACAAGGAAATCTGTGCATGGGAGCCATGTCCAAAGCATAGGAGAGTACTTCAGGGTCCCGGTGCCACCGCCCCATTCCAAGGCCCTCATGGACACAAAAACACATTAGGACCCATCCTCAGGGGAGTCCATTTCAACTCAGCCACCCCGGTCGCTCCCGCAGAGCCATCAGATCAAAACTGTCTTGTTGCTAGGAGACAATTCGAATGCGAGGCGGGCTTCCCAAGCATCCATCCTCGAACGGTGCTCTGGAGTTATTCCATATGGGATGTCCTGGAGCTGTCCAACAGGTCTCAATTTTCCCGCAGGAGGAATCCTTGAAGGGGACATCCCACAACTCCCAACCTGGGAATACTTCAGTGGCCTCGAGATTCCGCTCCCTTCATGAAGCGGCCGTCATGCACGGAAACTCCGACCAGAGCCAACGTCTGATCCTCGCCCTGACTTCAGATGCATGAGTATTGGTTCAGATCTGCAGGGAGTACCTGCCGTGCCCTCGGCCTGAAACCCAAGTCTAGCTTGTCTTCTCAGACTTCCGTCCTCACACTCCTGCCCCCGAAGCCCTCAAGTTTGGCAATTCCGGACCCAAAATGCAGCACTCTGCCTGCCCTCTAGAAAAAAATTATTGCCTCATGAGCTGCCCAGGCACCTTCAATGAGGATAAACCTCCACAGCACTCGACTTCACCCAAATTATATAGTCTAACCTGGGCACTAATGCACTGTCGGACACAACCTGAGCCCGGACCTCCTGACCAACACCCGGAAAGCAGACCACACACTGAGCACATAAGACCCGCCATGGCCTTAGGTCATCATCTCTTCCCTACCTCAGATTTCAGGCCTCAGAACCGAGACATTATCTCCAATCACTGCCCAGGGGTGAGTGTAATGCAGAAATCAGAACACCTCCTTACCCATGGTAAGAAACCTTGTGGTTGGCATGTCGTCCAACGTTCAGTGTAGGAGAAACCAGCATTCACCCTGAGGCCCCGCCCATTCTTGAGTGCGACAAGGGCATAAACACGCATTGTGACCCTCAGCATGAGTCCTGTCTTCTAGTAAGTCCTCTCAGTGACTGGACCATTAGATGTGATAATGGGCTTGATATGTCCCTAAGCCCCAATTTTTAACCAGATTTCTGATTGTCCAGTCACCCCCCCTCCAGGGCTCTACTCTGGAATCCCTCATTCGGTGGGACACCTGAGGTTAAAAAGAAAACAACATAAAAAAAATAAAAAACCGGACTTCTTCCATCCCACAGAGTGACCCCAAACGCTTTGGACTGGGCCAAACCACCAGGAAGTACTACTCGTCCATTTCCCATGAAGTCATCCAGAAATTTCACGACCATGAGTGACACGATATCCAGAGACAAAAACTTGAGCAAGAGCCTCACACTCGCCCTTTTCTCAAATCCCGAAATGTTCTCCTCATGGTCTGTAGATAAGTCCTGCCATACCTATGACCTGAAACATAAGCCAAGTTTGTGTTTTCAGACAACTGTCCAAACAGCCCTGGCCTACACAACCTACAGGCTCAGGCCCCTGAGGCAAACCTGAGGACTGTACTTGCCCTCTCCAAGGGAATTGTGTGTGCCTATTCCAATGGCCACATCCCTTCTAATAGGATAAACCTCCAAAGTCCCTGATCCATCTCATTAGTGGTGGCTTCCCAGGTAAAACAGGGGCAATCTGAGCCCATCTGAGCACCTACCTGTACTCAGACCCATAGACAGATGTCCCCAGAGGTAAAAAGGAAAGAACAGGCCCCTAGGCACTAATCATATCCATTGCTTTGGTTTCCAGGCATCTCTCCACAGAGGCCTGGATTTCAATACCAGCATATGGCTGTTTCTTGACTCACCCATCAGAAAACATCTCATCTACACATGGGAAACTTGCACGTTGGAACTGTGTCAAAGCCTCTGTTTAGTAGAACCCTTCAGGGCCCCAGTGCTACCGCTTAATTTCAAGGTCTCCATAGACACAAAAGCACATTAGGACCCATCCATAGGAGAGTCCATTTCAACTCAGCCTCCTCGGTTGATCCCCCAGATCCAGCAGATCTAACCTGTCTTGTTTCTAGGAGACAATTGGAATGCGAGTTGGGCTACCCAGCCATGCATCCTTAGAACCCTGCTCAGAATCATTGGCCTGGAGCCAAACAACAGGTCTCAATTGTCCTGCAGAAGACACTTTGCAGTTTGGAGCTTCTCACAAATCCCATCGTGGGAAAACTCCATGGCCTCGTGATGCCTCCCCTTCGTGAAGGGGCCATCAGGGACAGAAACACCAACTTGAGCGATCGTCTGATCCTCGCCCTGACTTCAGATGCACGAGATCTCGATTCAGGTCTGTAGATTGTGCCATCGCTGATACAAAATCCAGAGACAAAAACCTGAGCAAGCGCCTCAGACTCGCACTTTCTTTATATCCTGAAGAGTTCTTCTCATGTTTTGTTGATCGTGCCTGCCATACCTACGTCCCCAAACCTAAGCTGAGATTGTGTTTTCAGACTTCTGTCCTCAATGTCCAGGGCCACACACCCTCCAGGCTGGGGCCCCTGGAGCCACACATTAGGATGGTAACTACCAATCCATGGGAATTCTGCCCATTCCATTGTCCAAAATCGTACAAATTAGGAGAAACCTCCAAAGTCCCTGAGGCCATCCCAATCGTGTAGGTCGCCCGGAACAAACAAGGGCTGTCTGACACCAGCTGATAATCTACCTCCACTCATACCATAAATGGATGTCCCCAGAGGAGAAGATTGAACCAGACAGGACCCTAGGCCATAATAGGATCCATTGCCTTGGTTTACAGGCATGTCTCCTCAAAAGCCTGATTCCAATACGAGCATACGGGTTTTGCTGAGGCACCCAGCAGAACTCATCTCGTCTCCACAAGGAAATCTGTGCATGGGAGCCATGTCCAAAGCATAGGAGAGTACTTCAGGGTCCCGGTGCCACCGCCCCATTCCAAGGCCCTCATGGACACAAAAACACATTAGGACCCATCCTCAGGGGAGTCCATTTCAACTCAGCCACCCCGGTCGCTCCCGCAGAGCCATCAGATCAAAACTGTCTTGTTGCTAGGAGACAATTCGAATGCGAGGCGGGCTTCCCAAGCATCCATCCTCGAACGGTGCTCTGGAGTTATTCCATATGGGATGTCCTGGAGCTGTCCAACAGGTCTCAATTTTCCCGCAGGAGGAATCCTTGAAGGGGACATCCCACAACTCCCAACCTGGGAATACTTCAGTGGCCTCGAGATTCCGCTCCCTTCATGAAGCGGCCGTCATGCACGGAAACTCCGACCAGAGCCAACGTCTGATCCTCGCCCTGACTTCAGATGCATGAGTATTGGTTCAGATCTGCAGGGAGTACCTGCCGTGCCCTCGGCCTGAAACCCAAGTCTAGCTTGTCTTCTCAGACTTCCGTCCTCACACTCCTGCCCCCGAAGCCCTCAAGTTTGGCAATTCCGGACCCAAAATGCAGCACTCTGCCTGCCCTCTAGAAAAAAATTATTGCCTCATGAGCTGCCCAGGCACCTTCAATGAGGATAAACCTCCACAGCACTCGACTTCACCCAAATTATATAGTCTAACCTGGGCACTAATGCACTGTCGGACACAACCTGAGCCCGGACCTCCTGACCAACACCCGGAAAGCAGACCACACACTGAGCACATAAGACCCGCCATGGCCTTAGGTCATTATCTCTTCCCTACCTCAGATTTCAGGCCTCAGAACCGAGACATTATCTCCAATCACTGCCCAGGGGTGAGTGTAATGCAGAAATCAGAACACCTCCTTACCCATGGTAAGAAACCTTGTGGTTGGCATGTCGTCCAACGTTCAGTGTAGGAGAAACCAGCATTCACCCTGAGGCCCCGCACATTCTTGAGTGCGACAAGGGCATAAACACGCATTGTGACCCTCAGCATGAGTCCTGTCTTCTAGTAAGTCCTCTCAGTGACTGGACCATTAGATGTGATAATGGGCTTGATATGTCCCTAAGCCCCAATTTTTAACCAGATTTCTGATTGTCCAGTCACCCCCCCTCCAGGGCTCTACTCTGGAATCCCTCATTCGGTGGGACACCTGAGGTTAAAAAGAAAACAACATAAAAAAAATAAAAAACCGGACTTCTTCCATCCCACAGAGTGACCCCAAACGCTTTGGACTGGGCCAAACCACCAGGAAGTACTACTCGTCCATTTCCCATGAAGTCATCCAGAAATTTCACGACCATGAGTGACACGATATCCAGAGACAAAAACTTGAGCAAGAGCCTCACACTCGCCCTTTTCTCAAATCCAGAAAAGTTCTCCTCATGGTCTGTAGATAAGTCCTGCCATACCTATGACCTGAAACATAAGCCAAGTTTGTGTTTTCAGACAACTGTCCAAACAGCCCTGGCCTACACAACCTACAGGCTCAGGCCCCTGAGGCAAACCTGAGGACTGTACTTGCCCTCTCCAAGGGAATTGTGTGTGCCTATTCCAATGGCCACATCCCTTCTAATAGGATAAACCTCCAAAGTCCCTGATCCATCTCATTAGTGGTGGCTTCCCAGGTAAAACAGGGGCAATCTGAGCCCATCTGAGCACCTACCTGTACTCAGACCCATAGACAGATGTCCCCAGAGGTAAAAAGGAAAGAACAGGCCCCTAGGCACTAATCATATCCATTGCTTTGGTTTCCAGGCATCTCTCCACAGAGGCCTGGATTTCAATACCAGCATATGGCTGTTTCTTGACTCACCCATCAGAAAACATCTCATCTACACATGGGAAACTTGCACGTTGGAACTGTGTCAAAGCCTCTGTTTAGTAGAACCCTTCAGGGCCCCAGTGCTACCGCTTAATTTCAAGGTCTCCATAGACACAAAAGCACATTAGGACCCATCCATAGGAGAGTCCATTTCAACTCAGCCTCCTCGGTTGATCCCCCAGATCCAGCAGATCTAACCTGTCTTGTTTCTAGGAGACAATTGGAATGCGAGTTGGGCTACCCAGCCATGCATCCTTAGAACCCGGCTCAGAATCATTGGTCTGGAGCCAAACAACAGGTCTCAATTGTCCTGCAGAAGACACTTTGCAGTTTGGAGCTTCTCACAAATCCCATCGTGGGAAAACTCCATGGCCTCGTGATGCCTCCCCTTCGTGAAGGGGCCATCAGGGACAGAAACACCAACTTGAGCGATCGTCTGATCCTCGCCCTGACTTCAGATGCACGAGATCTCGATTCAGGTCTGTAGATTGTGCCATCGCTGATACAAAATCCAGAGACAAAAACCTGAGCAAGCGCCTCAGACTCGCACTTTCTTTATATCCTGAAGAGTTCTTCTCATGTTTTGTTGATCGTGCCTGCCATACCTACGTCCCCAAACCTAAGCTGAGATTGTGTTTTCAGACTTCTGTCCTCAATGTCCAGGGCCACACACCCTCCAGGCTGGGGCCCCTGGAGCCACACATTAGGATGGTAACTACCAATCCATGGGAATTCTGCCCATTCCATTGTCCAAAATCGTACAAATTAGGAGAAACCTCCAAATTCCCTGAGGCCATCCCAATCGTGTAGGTCGCCCGGAACAAACAAGGGCTGTCTGACACCAGCTGATAATCTACCTCCACTCATACCATAAATGGATGTCCCCAGAGGAGAAGATTGAACCAGACAGGACCCTAGGCCATAATAGGATCCATTGCCTTGGTTTACAGGCATGTCTCCTCAAAAGCCTGATTCCAATACGAGCATACGGGTTTTGCTGAGGCACCCAGCAGAACTCATCTCGTCTCCACAAGGAAATCTGTGCATGGGAGCCATGTCCAAAGCATAGGAGAGTACTTCAGGGTCCCGGTGCCACCGCTTCATTCCAAGGCCCTCATGGACACAAAAACACATTAGGACCCATCCTCAGGGGAGTCCATTTCAACTCAGCCACCCCGGTCGCTCCCGCAGAGCCATCAGATCAAAACTGTCTTGTTGCTAGGAGACAATTCGAATGCGAGGCGGGCTTCCCAAGCATCCATCCTCGAACGGTGCTCTGGAGTTATTCCATATGGGATGTCCTGGAGCTGTCCAACAGGTCTCAATTTTCCCGCAGAAGGAATCCTTGAAGGGGACATCCCACAACTCCCAACCTGGGAATACTTCAGTGGCCTCGAGATTCCGCTCCCTTCATGAAGCGGCCGTCATGCACGGAAACTCCGACCAGAGCCAACGTCTGATCCTCGCCCTGACTTCAGATGCATGAGTATTGGTTCAGATCTGCAGGGAGTACCTGCCGTGCCCTCGGCCTGAAACCCAAGTCTAGCTTGTCTTCTCAGACTTCCGTCCTCACACTCCTGCCCCCGAAGCCCTCAAGTTTGGCAATTCCGGACCCAAAATGCAGCACTCTGCCTGCCCTCTAGAAAAAAATTATTGCCTCATGAGCTGCCCAGGCACCTTCAATGAGGATAAACCTCCACAGCACTCGACTTCACCCAAATTATATAGTCTAACCTGGGCACTAATGCACTGTCGGACACAACCTGAGCTCGGACCTCCTGACCAACACCCGGAAAGCAGACCACACACTGAGCACATAAGACCCGCCATGGCCTTAGGTCATCATCTCTTCCCTACCTCAGATTTCAGGCCTCAGAACCGAGACATTATCTCCAATCACTGCCCTGGGGTGAGTGTAATGCAGAAATCAGAACACCTCCTTACCCATGGTAAGAAACCTTGTGGTTGGCACGTCGTCCAATGTTCAGTGTAGGAGAAACCAGCATTCACCCTGAGGCCCCGCCAATTCTTGAGTGCGACAAGGGCATAAACATGCATTGTGACCCTCAGCATGAGTCCTGTCCTCTAGTAAGTCCTCTCAGTGACTGGACCATTAGATGTCATAATGGGCTTGATATGTTTTTAGGCCCCAATTTTTAACCAGATTTCTGATTGTCCAGTCACCCCCACCCCAGGGCTCTACTCTGGAGTCCCTCATTTGGTGCGACACCTGAGGTTAAAAAGAAAACAACATCAAAAAAAAAAAAAAATATCGGACTTCTTCCATCCCACAGTGTGACCCCAAACGCTTTGTCGGACCAAACCAACAGGGAGTAAGACTCGTCCATTTCCCATGAAGTCACCCAGAAATTTCACGACCATGAGTGACACGATATCCAGAGACAAAAACTTGAGCAAGAGCTTCACACTCGCCCTTTTTTCAAATCCCAAAAAGTTTTCCTCATGGTCTGTAGATAAGTCCTGCCATCCCTATGACCTGAAACATAAGCCAAGTTTGTGTTTTCAGACAACTGTCCAAACAGTCCTGGCCTACTCAACCTACAGGCTCAGGCCCCTGGAGCCAAACCTGAGGACTGTACTTGCCCTCTCCAAGGGAATTGTGTGTGCCCATTCCAATGGCTACATCCTTTCTAATAGGATAAACCTCCAAAGTCCCTGATCCATCTCATTAGTGGTGGCTTCCCAGGTAAAACAGGGGCAATCTGAGCCCATCTGAGCACCTACCTGTACTCAGACCCATAGACAGATGTCCCCAGAGGTTAAAAGGAAAGAAAAGGCCCCTAGGCACTAATCATATCCATTGCTTTTGTCTCCAGGCATCTCTCCTCAGAGGCCTGGATTTCAAAACCATCATATGGCTGTTTCTTGACTCACCCATCAGAAAATATCTCATCTACACATGGGAAACTTGCACGTTGGAGCTTTTTTAAAGGCTCTGTTTAGGAGAACCCTTCAGAGCCCCAGTGCCACCGCTTCATTCCAAGGTCTCCAAAGACACAAAAGCACAATAGGACCCATCTACAGGAGAGTCCATTTCAACTCAGCTTCCTCGGTTTCTTCCCTAGATCCAGCAGAACTAACCTGTCTAGTTGCTAGGAGACAATTGGAATGCGAGGTGGGCTACCCAGCCATCCATCCTTAGAACCCTGCTCAGAATCATTAGTCTGGAGCCAACAACAGGTCTCAATTGTCCTGCAGAAGACACTTTGCAGTTTGGACCTTCTCACAATTCCCATTGTGGGGAAACCGCCATGGCCTCGTGATCCCCCCCTTCATGAGGGCGCTATCAGGGTCAGAAACTCCAACCTGAGCGATCGTCTGATCCTCGCCATGACTTCAGATGCACGAGATCTCTATTCAGTTCTGTAGATTGTGCCTGCCATGTCCTCACCCAGAAACCTAAGCCTAGCTTGTGTTCTCAGACTTCTTTCCTCAGACTACTGACCCAGAAGCCCTCCAATTTGGCAATCCAGAACTACAAAGCAGCACTCTGCCTGCCCTCCAGAAGAAACACATTGCCCTCTGGGGCTACCAAGTAACCCCAAGTGAGGATCAACCTGCACCTACCTTGGCTGTACCCCAAATACATAGGCTGACCAGGGCACTAATGCCCTTTCTGACACAGCCTGTGCCTAGAACTCCTGGCCCCACCAAGACAGCTGGCCGCACACTGAGCACATCGAGCCGCCATGGCCTTAGAACGTCATCTCTTTCCACCTCGGTTTTCAGGCTTCAGAACCTAGACCTTATCTCTATTCACTGCCTAGGTCTGAACGTAATGCAGAAATCAGAAATCCTTCCCCAGGGCAAGAAACCTTGTGGTTGGCATGTTGTGCAACGTTCAGTGTAGTTGAAACCAGTGTGGCCCATGAGGCCCCGCGCATGCTTGCTTTCCAAGCCCCCATACACCCAATCCTCACCAGTGTTTGAGTTTTTCGGTCACCCCGCCCGTACCTGGGGCTCTCCTCTGGAATCCCTTTCTTGGAGAGACACATGAGCCAGAAAACACAACTCCACCCTTCCCACAAAATGACCCCAAACTCTTGGGAGCTGGGACAAATACCCAGAGAGGGATACTCGTCCATAGTCCCTGAGGCAACCCCTCCTATCCACGGCTATCCCGGACACAACATCCAGAGACAAAAGCCTGAAGGATCGCCTCCCACTCGCCCTTGTTTCAGAGGCCCAGGAGCTCCCTCTTGGGCTGTACATCCGGCCTGCCATACGCTAGGCGCCACGCATAAGCTGAGTTTGTGTTTTCAGACTTCTGTGCCCACAGCCTGGACCCACACAACCTCCAGGCTAGGGCCTCTGGAGCCACAGCGAAAGATTGTGCCTGCCCTCTCCAACGAAATTGTGCCCAATCCATTGACCACAACCCTACAGGTTAAGGAAAAGCTCCAAGGCCCCTGAGGTCATCAATAGTGTAGGCCACCCTGGAGTAAGAGGGGCTCTCTGACACCAGCGGAGCATCTATATCCACTTAGACTCTCAGACAGTGTCCCCAGAGACAGAAGGTTGAAATGGACAGGCCTCCAGGCCCCCGCTTCTATGATGAAGGTGCCATCATAGACACATACGCCAGCCTCAGCCAACATCTGATCCTCAGCCTGACTTCAGATGCAGGAGATTTTGATTCAGCCTCTGCAGAGTGGGCCTGCTCTGCCCTTGGCTCCAATCCTCACCCTAGCTTGTGTTTTCAGACTTCCGTCCTCACACTCCTGGCCCACAAACCCTCGCTACTGGGAATTCTGGGGCCACAATGAAGCAGTCTGCCTGCCACCCAGGAGAAAAACATTGTCTATGGTGCTGCCCAGAAACCCCAAATGAGGATCAAACTGTTTGGCCCTCGGCAACACCCCAATTGCATAGGCTACCTTAAACACTAATGCTCTTTCGAAAATAGCCTGAGCCCAGACCTTCCAACAGACACCGAAACAGCTGGCTGCACACCCAGCACATTGGACCCGCCACTGCCTTAGTCCACCATCCATTCCCAACCTGGGTTTTCAGTCTTCGGATCCTAGACTTATCTCCAATCCCTGCACAGGGGGGAACCTGATGCACAAGTCAGAACCCCTCCTTCCCCATGGCAAGAAACCTTGCTGCTGGCAGTGAGTCCAACCTTCAGTGTAGAAAAAAACGGCATGGCCCATGAGGCCACGACCATGCGTGAGCGCCGCCTTGGGCACTAACACACATTGTAACCCTCAGCGTGAGTTCCTTATTCAAGTAACTCCTCTCAGTGACTGGACTAAGAGCCCGCATATGTGTCTTGCCATGCCCATAGGCACCCAGGACTAACTAGATGGTGTGTATTCCAGTTGAGGGATCCCATTGCTTTGCTCTAGAGTCCCTCTCTTGGGGGGTCCCTTGTGGAAGAAAACAGTACTCTTCCCTTCCCACAGAATGAACCAAAACACTTGGGAGCTTGGACAATCCCCCGAGAGGAAGGGTCTTCCTCAGCCCCTGAAGCAACCCCTATCCTGAACGGCCACTGTGAACGCAACACCCAGAGACAAAAGCCTGAGCAACTGCCTCCCACTTGCCCTCCTTTGATATCCAGAGGATCTCCCCTCACGGAGTGGTGATCAGGCCTGCCATTACCTTGGCCCCTAGCTGAACCAACTTTGCTTTTTCAGACATCTGTCCCCACAGCCCTGGCAAACACAGCCTCTAGGCTGGGTCCTCTGGAGCATTACCACAGGACCATGCCTGCTCTCTCCTGGGAAACTGTGTCCATTCCTTTGGCGTCACACCTCCAGAATATGAGAAACCTCAAGGCCCCCGAGGACATCCCACTACTGGGAGCCTCCCTGGACACACAGGGGCATTCTGACACAAGCTGAGCAGCTACCTCCAAGAAGGCATGCATACAGATGTCAACAGAGATAGAAGGTTGAGCCGGACATCCCTTAGGCCCTAATCTCAACTCTTGCTTTGTTTTCCAGGTGTCACTCCTCAGAGGCTTTGGTTCGAAGAACAGGATATGGGGCTTTCCTGAGGCACTGAACAGAACTCCTCTCGTCTCCACATGGGAAGCTTCCTTGTTGGAGCCGTGTCAAACAACTCAGGTTGGAGAATCCTGCAGAATCCCTGAGCCACTTCCACATTCCAAGGTCTCCCAGGCCACCAAGCCACAGTAGGACTCATCTTCAGGAGAGTCCATTTCAACTCTCCCCTCTGGGTAGCTCACCCAGGAGCCCACAGATTGAGCCAACCTTGTCCTGACTAAACAGTGGGAATATGAGGTGGCGTTCCCAGGCATCCATGATTAGACACCTGCTCTCGAGTCTTTCCGTATGGGGCCTCCTGGAACCATCCAAGTGGACTCGACAGTCGTGCAGAAGGAAACCTTGAGGTTTGGAGTAGTTCACAAATCCCATCGTAGGCAAACATCCCTGGCCTCATGAAAAACCCACACCCTTCAGGAAGAGGCCATGCTGGACAAAAACTCTAGCCTGAGGCACGTCTCATATTTGACATGACCTCAAAGCAGGAGATATCGATTCAGCCTCTGCAGTGTGGGCCTGCCATGCCCTCGGTCCCAAACCTCACGCTAGCTTGTGTTTTCAGACTTGCTTCCTCACACTCCTGGCAAACAAGCCCTCCGGACTATGAACTCCAGAACCACAACCCAGCCCAGTGTCTGCCCAATGGAAGAAAAACGTTTCCCTGTTGGGTTCTCCAGAAAACCCAGATGAGGATCAACCTGCTCGGGCCTCGACGGTCCCCGAAATGGATAGGCTGCTCTGGGCACTCATGCTCTGTCTGACACAGCCTGAAGCCAGATGTCCAGACAGACAAGGAGACAGCTGGCCGCATACCCAGCACTTCGGAAACGCCATGGTCTTATGCCGTCAATTCTTCCTAACCTTAGTTTTCAGATATCTGAACCTAGACATTATATCAATTCTCCACACAACTGGGTATCGCAGGCACAAAACAGAACTCCTCCTTCCCCATGGTTGTAAAGCTTGCTTTTGGCATGGAATCACAACTTCAGGGTGGGAGAAACCTTTATGGCCCCTGATGCCACGCCCAAACTTGAGTGCTGCATGGGCACAAATTCACACTCTGACCCTCAGCATGAGCCCCATGTCAAAGAAAGGCCTGTCAGGGCCTGGACCAAGAGCCCACATATGGGGCTTGCAAAGCCCATATGCTCCCAATCCTCACCAGTGTTTGAGTTTACCAGTCGCCCAGCCCATACCAGGGGCTCTGCTCTGGAATCCCTTTCTTGGAGAGACACATGAGCCAGAAAGCACGACTCCACCCTTACCACAAAATGACCCCAAACTCTTGGGAGCTGGGAAAAATCCCCAAAGAGAGATACTCGTGCACAGTCCCTGAGGCCACCCCTCCTATCCACGGCTATCCCGGACACAACATCCAGAGACAAAAGCCTGAAGGAACGCCTCCCACTCGCCCTTGTTTAAGAGGCCCAGGAGCTCCCTCTCGGGCTGTACATCCGGCCTGCCATACGCTAGGCGCCACGCATAAGCTGAGTTTGTGTTTTCAGACTTCTGTGCCCACAGCCTGGACCCACACAACCTCCAGGCTAGGGCCTCTGGAGCCACAGCGAAAGATTGTGCCTTCCCTCTCCAAGGAAATTGTGCCCAATCCATTGACCACAACCCTACAGGTTAGGGAAAAGCTCCAAGGCCCCTGAGGTCATCAATAGTGTAGGCCACCCTGGACTAAGAGGGGCTCTCTGACACCAGCGGAGCATCTATATCCACTTAGACTCTCAGACAGTGTCCCCAGAGACAGAAGGTTGAAATGGACAGGCCCCCAGGCCCTAATCTGAACCTTAGATTTGGTTTTCATGTGTCCGTCCTCAGAGGACTGTTTTCGTAGACCAGCACACGGGGCTTTTCTGAGGCACCAAAGAAACCTCTCTCGTCTCCACATGGGGAGCTTACTTACTGGGGACGTATCAAAACCTTCAGGTAGGAGAGTTCCGCAGGGCCACTGAACAACCTGCACATTCCAAGGTCTCCATGGACACAAACGCAAATTACGACGCATCCTCAGGAGAGGCCATTTCAACGTAGCCCCCTGGGTAGCGTGCCCCAGAGGCAGCAGATCAAACATATCTTGTGGCTAATGGCCAATGGGAATGCGAGGCATGCTGTTCAGGGATCCATCCTTCGAACCCTGCTCTCCACTACTTCCGTATCCTATGTACTGGAGCCATGCAACAGGACTCGAATGTCCCGCAGAAGGAAACCTTGTGGTTGGGGTAACCTCCAAACTCAGCGTGGGAAAACTTCTTTGGCCTCATGAGGCCCCTGCTTCATGAAGGTGCCATCATGGACACATACTCCAGCCTCAGCCAACGTCTGATCCTCAGCCTGACTTCAGATGAAGGAGATTTTGATTCAGCCTCTGCAGAGTGGGCCTGCTCTGCCCTTGGCTCCAATCCTCACCCTAGCTTGTGTTTTCAGACTTCTGTCCTCACATTCCGGGCCCACTAACCCACCCTCCTGGGAATTCTGGGGCCACAATGAAGCACTCTGCCTGCCTCCCAGGAGAAAAATATTGTCTATGGTGCTGCCCAGAACCCCAAATGAGGACCAAAGAGCTTGGCCGTCGGCAACACCCCAATTGCATAGGCTACCTTAAACACTGATGCTCTGTCGCAAATAGCCTGAGCCCAGACCTTCCAACAGACACCGACACAGCTGGCTGCACACCTAGCACATTGGACCACAGGACCGTGCCTGCTCTCTCCTGGAAAACTGTGTCCATTCCTTTGGCGTCACACCTCCAGAATATGAGAAACCTCAAGGATATCCCACTACTGGGAGCCTCCCTGGAGACACAGGGGCATTCGGACACAAGCAGAGCAGCTACTTCCACCAAGGCATGCACACAGATGTCAACAGAGATAGAAGGTTGAGCCGGACAGGCCCTTAGGCCCTAATCTCAACTCTTGCTTTGGTGTCCAGGTGTCACTCCTCAGAGGCTTTGGTTTGAAGAACAGGATATGGGGCTTTCCTGAGGCACTGAACATAACACCTCTCGACTCCACATGGAAGCTTCCTTGTTGGAGCCATGTTAAACACCTCAGGTTGGAGAATCCTGCAGAGTCCTGAGCCCCCTCCACATTCCAAGTTCTCCCAGGCCACCAAGCCACAGTAGGACTCATCTTCAGGAGAGTCCATTTCAACTCTCCCCTCTGGGTAGCTCACCCAGGAGCCCACAGATTGAGCCTGACTTGTCCTGACTAAAGAGTGGGAATATGAGGTGGCGTTCCCAGGCATCCATGCTTAGACACCTGCTCTCGAGTGTTTCCATATGGGACCTCCTGGAACCATCCAATAGGACTCGACTGTCGTGCAGAAGGAAACCTTGAGGTTTGGAGTAGTTCACAAATCCCATCGTAGGCAAACCTCCCTGGCGTCATGAAGCCCCCACACCCTTAAGGAAGAGGCCATGCTGGACAAAAACTCTAGCCTGAGGCACGTCTCATAGTTGACATGACCTCAGTGCAGGAGATCTCGATACAGCCTCTGCAGAGTTGGCCTGCTCTGCCCTTGGTCCCAAACCTCAGGCTAGCTTGTGTTTTCAGACTTCCTTCCTCACACTCCTGGCAAACAAGCCCTCCGGACTAGGAACTCCAGAACCACAATCCAGCCCAGGGTCTGCCCAACGGAAGAACAACGTTTCCCTGTGGGGTTCTCCAGAAAACCCAGATGAGGATCAACCTGCTCGGGCCTCGACGGTACCCGAACTGGATAGGCTGCTCTGGGCACTTATGCTCCATCTGACACAGCCTGATGCCACACGTCGAGACAGACAAGGAGACAGCTGGCCACACACCCAGCACTTCGGACACGCCATGGTCTTATACCGTCACCTCTTCCTAACCTTGGTTTTCAGATATCTGAACCTAGACATTATATCAATTCTCCACACAGCTGGGTATCGCAAGCACAAAAGAGAACTCCTCCTTCCCCATGGTTGTAAAGCTTGCTCTTGGCATGGAGTCACACCTTCAGGGTGAGAGAAACCTTCATGGCCCCTGATTCTACGCCCAACCGTGAGTGCAGCAGCACAAATTCACACTGTGACCCTCAGTGTGAGCCCCATGTCAAAGTAAGGCCTGTCAGGGCCTGGACCAAGAGCCCATATATGGGGCTTGCCAGGCCGCTATGCACCCAATCCTCACCTTGTTTGAGTTTTCCAGTCTCCCCGCCCGTACCTGGGGCTCTGCTCTCGAATCCCTTTCTTGGAGAGACACATGAGCCAGACAACACGACTCCACCCTTCCCACAAAATGACCCCAAACTCTTGGGAGCTGGGACAAATACCCAGAGAGGGATACTCGTCCATATTCCCTGAGGCCACCCGTCCAATCCACGGCTATCCCGGACACAACATCCAGAGACAAAAGCCTGAAGGAACGCCTCCCACTCGCCCTTGTTTCAGAGGCCCAGGAGCTCCCTCTTGGGCTGTACATCCGGCCTGCCATACCCTAGGCGCCACTCATAAGCTGAGTTTGTGTTTCCAGACATCTGTGCCCTCAGCCTGGACCCACACAACCGCCAGGCTAGCCTCCATTACAAGGCCCTCATGAACACAAACACACATTAGGCCCCATCCTCAAGAAAGTCCATTTCAACTCAGCCACCCCGGTTTCTCCCGCAGAGTCATCAGATCTCAACTGTCTAGTCCCTTCTCTCTTCCCCAGGGCTCTGCTTTGGAATTCCTATTTGTTTGGGGCACCTGAGGTATCAAACCTGAAAGGAGACCTCCCATCCCACAGATTGACGAAAAATCATTGGGACCGGGCCATATCCACAGAGAGGAAAATTTGTCCATGGCCCAGGAGGCCTCCCCACATTCCAAGGCCATGGTTGATACAAAATCCAGAGACAAAAGCCTTCGCAAGCGCCTCAGACTCGCTCTTTCTTCATATCCTGAAGTTTTATTCTCATGGTTTGTAGATTGGGCCTGCCATACCGACGTCCCCAAACCTAAGCTGAGTTTGTGTTTTCAGCTTTCTGTCCTCAAATTCCAGGGCCACACACCCTCCAGGATGGGGCCCCTGGAGCCACACATTAGGACTGTGCTTACCCCATGCATGGAAATTCTGCCCATTCCATTGTTCAATATCGTACATATTAGGAGAACCCTGCAAAGTCCCCGAGGCCATCCCAATAGTGTAGGTCTCCCGGGACAAATAAGGGCTGTCTGACACCAGCTGAGCATCTATCTCCACACATGACATAGATGGATGTCCCCAGAGAAGAAGATGGAACCAGACATGACCCTAGGCCATAATCGGATCCAAGCTTTGGTTTACAATCATGTCTCCTCAAAAGCCTGAATTCCAATACAAGCATAGGGGGTTTCCAGAGGCACCCATCAGAACAAACCTCATCTGCACAAGGAAACTTGAGCATGGGAGCTATGTCAAAAGTTTAGGAGAATACTTCATGGTCCCGGTGCCACCGCCCCATTCCAAGGCCCCCATGGACACAAACACACTTTAGGACCTTACCTCGGGAAAGTCCATTTCAACTCAGCCTTCCCGGTGTCTCCCGCAGAGCCATCAGATCTCAACTTTCTTGTTGTTAGGAGACAATTGGAATGCGAGGCAATCTTCCCTGGCATCCATCCTCGAACGATGCTCTGGAGTCATTCCATAGGAAATGTCCTGGAGCTGCCCAACAGGTCTCAAATGTCCCGAATAAGGAATCCTTGAAGGGGGCATCGAACTACTCCCAACGTGGGAAAACGTTAACAGCCTTAAGACTTTGCTTCGTTCATGAAGGGGCAGTCATGCACAGAAACTCCAACCTGAGCCAAGTCTGATCCACGCCGTGACTTCAGATGCATGAGATATTGGTTCATATCTGCAGGGGGTACCTGCCCTGCCCTCGGCCTGACATCGGAGTCTAGCTGGTGTTCTCAGATTTCTGTCCTCACACTACTGGCCCCGAAGCCCTCACTTTTGGCAATTCTGGACCCACAATGCAGCACTCTGCCTGCCCTCTAGAAAAAATATCTTGCGTACTTAGCTGCCCAGGCACCACAAATGAGGATAAAACTACACGGCACTCGACTGTAACAAAATTATAAAGTCGAACCTGGACACTAATGCAATGTCTGACACAACCTGAGCCCGAACCTCCTGACCAACAACCAGGCAGCTGACCGCACACTGAGCATATCAGACCCACCATGGCCTTAGGTCATCATCTCTTCCCAACTGCGGTTTTCAGGATTTAGAACCTAGACCTTAAATCCACCCACTGCCCAGGGTTGAAAATGATGCAGAAATCAGACCTCCTTCCCCATGGCAAGAAACCTTGTGATTGGCATGTTGTCCAAAGTTCAGTGAAGTTGAAACCAGTGTGGCCCATGTGGCCCCGCCCATGCTCGCAGGCCAATTGGTCACAAATACACATTTTGACTCTCAGCCTGAGTACAGTCCTAAAGTAAGGCCTCTCAGTGGCTGGATGAAGAGACAGCATATTGGGCCTGCCATGCCCCTAGGCCCAAATTTTTAACCATAATTGGGTTGTCCCTTCACTCTTCCCCAGGGCTCTGCTTTGGAATTCCTCTTTGGTTGAGACACCTGAGGTAACAAACCTGAAAGGAGACCTCCCATCCCACAGATTGTCGAAAAACCACTGGGACCGGGCCATATCCACAAAGAGGAAGATTCGCCCATGGCCCATGAGGCCTCCCCACTTTCCACGGCCATAGTTGATACAAAATCCAGAGACAAAAGCCTGAGCAAGCGCCTCAGACTCACTCTTTCTTCATATCCTGAAGAGTTGTTCTCATCGTTTGAGATTGGGCCTGCCATACCTACGTCCCCAAACCTAAGCTGAGTTTGTGTTTTCAGACTTCTGTCTGCAAAGTCCTGGGCCACACACCCTCCAGGCTGGAGCCCCTGGAGCCTCACATTAGGACTGTGCTTACCCCATGAATGGGAATTCTGCCCGATCCATTGTCCAAAATCGTACATATTAGGAGAACCCTCCAATTCCCCGAGGCCATCCCAATAGTGTAGGTATCCCGGGACAAACAAGGGCGGTCTGACACCAGCTGAGCATCTACCTCCACTCATACCATAGATGGATGCCCCAGAGAAGAAGATTGAACCAGACAGGACCCTAGGCCATAAAGGATCAGTTGCTTTGGTTTACAGGCATGTATCCTCAAAAGCCTGGACTCCAATAACAGCATAGGGGGTTTCCTGAGGCACCCATCAGGTTAAATCTCGTCTCCACGAGGAAACTTGTGCATGGGAGCTATGTCAAAAGCTAAGGAGAATACTTCAGGGTCCCGGTGCCACCGCCCCATTCCAAGGCCCTCGTGGACACAAACACACATTAGGCCACATCCTCATGAAAGTCCATTTCAACTCAGCCAACCTGGTTGCTCCCGCAGAGCCAGAAGATCTCAACTGTCTTGTTGCTAGGAGACAATTGGAATGCGAGGCGGGCTTCCCTGGCATCCATCCTTGAACGATGCTCTGGAGTCTTTCCATATGGGACGTCCTGGAGCTGCCCAACAGGTCTCAATTGTCCAGCAGAAGGAATCCTTGAAGGGGGCATCCCACAACTCCCAACGTGGGAAAACCTCCATGGCCTTGAGATTCCGCTCCTTTCATGGAGGGGCAGTCATGCACAGAAACTCAAACCTGAGCCAACGTCTGATCCTCGCCGTGAGTTTAGATGCATGAGATAATGGTTCAGATCTGAAGGGGGTACCTGCCGTGCCCTCGGCCTGAAGCCCAAGTCTAGCTTCTGTTCTCAGACTTCTGTCCTCACACTCCTGGCCCAGAATCCCTCAAGTCTGGCAATTCCGGACACATATGCAGCACTCTGCTTGACCTCTAGAAAAAATTTATTGCTTAAGAGCTGCCCAGGCACCTTAAATGAGGATAAACCTACACGGCACTCGACTGTACTCAAATATATAGTCTAACATGGGCATAATGCACTGTCTGACACAACCTGAGCCCAACCTCCTGACCAACACCCAGACAGCTGACTGCACACTGAGCAAATCAGACCCGCCAAGGCCTTAAGTCCTCATCTCTACCCAACTTCGGTTTTCAGGTTTCAGAACCTAGACCTTATCTCCAACCACTGCCCAGGGTTGAAAATGATGCAGAAATCAGAATTCCTTCGCCATGGCTAGACACCTTGTGATTGGCATGTGGTCCAATGTACAGTGTAGATGAAACCAGTGTTGCCCATGTGGCCCCGCCCATGTACGCAGGCCACATTGGTCACAAACACACATTGTGACCCTCAGCCTGAACCCAGTCCTCAAGTAAGGCTTCTAAGTGGCTATTGAAGGGACAGCATATTGGGCCTGCCCTGCCCCTAGGCCCCAATTTTTAAGCAGAGTTTGGGTAGCCCCTTCACTCTTCCACAGTGCTCTGCTTTGGAATTCCTCTTTGGTTGGGACACCTGAGGTAACAAACCTGAAAGGAGACCTCCCATCCAACAGATTGACGAAAAACAATTGGGCCGTGCCTAATCCACAGAGATGAAGATTCGTCCATGGCCCATGAGGTCTCCGCACATTCCACGGCTATTGATACATAATCCAGAGACAAAAGCCTGAGCAAGCGCCTCAGACTCGTTCTTGCTTCAGATACAGAAGTGTTCTTCACATGGTTTGTAGATTTGGCCTGCCATACCTACGTCCCCAAACCTAAGCTGAGTTTTTGTTTTCAGACTTCTGTCCTCAAAGTCCTGGGCCACAAAACCTCCAGGCTGTGGCCCCTGAGTCACATATTAGGACTGTGCCTACACAATCCATTGGAATTCTGCCCATTCCATTGTCCAAAATCGTACAAATCAGGAGAACCCTCCAAAGTCCCCGAGGCCATCCCAATAGTGTAGGTCTCCCGGGACAAACAAGGGCGGTCTGACACCAGCTGAGCATCTACCTCCACTCATACCATAGATGGATATCCCCAAAGAAGAAGATTGAACCAGACAGGACCCTAGGCCATAATCGGATGCATTGCTTTGGTTTACAGGCATGTCTCCTCAAAGGACTGGATTCCAATACCAGCAAAGCGGGTTTCCTGAGGCACCCATGAGAACAAATCTCATCTCCACAAGGAAACTTGTGCATGGGAGCTATGTCAAAAGCTTAGGAGAATACTTCAGGGTCACTGTGCCACCGCCCCAAACCAAGGCCCTCATGGACCCAAACACACATTATGCCCCATCCTCAGGAAAGACCATTTCTTTTTTTTTCTATTTAAGATTTCTTTTATTTATTTGACAGACAAAGATCACAAGCAGGCAGAGAGGCAGGCAGAGAGAGAGTAGGAGGTAGGCTCCCTGCTAAGCAGAGAGCCTGATATGAGGCTTGATCGAGAACTCTGAGATCATGACTTCAGCCAAAGGCAGCAGCTTAACCCACTGAGCCACCCAGGAGACCCAGGATAGTCCATTTCAATTCAGCCACCCCGGTTGCTCCCGCAGAGCCATCTGATCTACACTGTCTTGTTGCTATTAGCCAATTGGAATGCGAGGCGGGCTTCCCTGGAATCCATCCACGAACGGTGCTCTGGAGTCATTCCATATGAGATGTACTGGATCTGCCCAACAGGTCTCAATTGTCCCGCAGAAGGAATCCTTGAAGGGGGCATCCCACAACTCCCAACGTGGAAAAACCCCCATGGCCTTGAGATTCCGCTCCGTTCATGAAGGGGCAGTCATGCACAGAAATTCCAACCTGAGCCAACGTCTGATCCTCGCCGTGACTTCAGATGCATGAGATATTGGTTCAGATCTGCAGGGGGTACCTGCCGTGCCCTCGGCCTGAAGCCCAAGTCTAGCTTGTGTTCTCAGACTACTGTCCTCACACTACTACCCAGAACCCCTAAAGTCTAGCAATTCCGGACCCACAATGCACCAGACTGCCAGCACTCTAGAAAAAATATATTTCCTAATGAGTTTCCGAGGAATCTCAAATGATGATAAACATACACGGCACTCGACTGTACACAAATTATGTAGGCTAACCTGGGCAGTAATGCACTCTGGCCCAACCTGTGCCTGAACCTCTTGACCAACACCCAGGCAGCTGACCGTACACTGAGCACATCAGACCCGACATGGCCTTAGGTCTTCATCTCCTCCCAACTGCGATTTTCAGGCTTCAGAACCTAGACATTATCTCCAACCACTGCCCAGGGTTGAAAATGATGCAGAAATCAGAACTCCTTTCCCATGGCAAGAATCCATGTGATTGGCATGTTGTCCAAAGTTCAGTGTAGTTGAAACCAGTGTGGCCCATGATCCCCGGGGATGCTTGTTGGCCACATTGGTCACAAACACACATTGTGACCCTCAGCCTGAGCCAAGTCCTCAAGTAAGGCCTCTTAGTGGCTGGATGAAGTGACAGTATATTGGGCCTGCCATGCCCCAAGGCACCAATTTTAGCCATAGTTTGGGTTGTCCCTTCACTCTTCCCCAGGGCTCTGCTTTGGATTTCCTCTTTTGTTGGGACACTGAGGTAACAAACCTGAAAGGAGACCTCCCATCCCAGAGATTGACGAAAAACCATTGGGACTGGGCCAAATCCACAAAGAGGAATATTCGTCCATGGCACATGAGGAATCCCCACATTCCACGGCCACCGTTGATACAAAATCCAGAGACAAAAGCCTGAGCAAGCGCCTCAGACTAGCTCTTTCTTCATACCCTGAAGATTTCTTCTCATGGTCTGTAGATTGGGCCTGCCATTCCTACGTCCCCAAACCTAAGGTGAGTTTGTGTTTTCAGACTTGTGTCCTCAAAGTCCTGGGACACACACCGTAAAGGCTGGAGCCCCTGGAGCCACACAGTAGGACTGGGCCTACCCAATCCATGGGAATTCTGCGCATTCCATTGTTCAAAATCTTACAAATCAGGAGAACCCTCCAAAGTCCCCGAGGCCATCCCAATAGTGTAGGTCTCCCGGGACAAACAAGGGCGGTCTGACACCGGCTGAGCATCTACCTCCACTCATACCATAGATGGATGTCCCCAGAGAAGAAGATGGAACCAGACAGGACCCTAGCCCATAATCGGATGCATTGATTTGGTTTACAGGCATGTCTCCACAAAGGACTGCATTCTAATACCAGCAAAAATGGTTTCCTCAGGCACCGATCAGAACAAATCTGTCTCCACAAGGAAACTTGTGCATGGGAGTTATGTCAAAAGCTTAGGAGAATACTTCATGGGCCCTGTGCCACCGCCCCAATCCAAGGCCCTCATGGACACAATCACACATTAGGCCCCATCCTCAGGAAAATCCAATTCAACTCAGCCACCCCGGTTCCACCCGCAGAGCCATCCAATCTAAACTGCTTGGTGCTAGGAGACAATTGGAATGCGAGGCGGGCTTCCCTGGCATCGATCTTGAACGGTGCTCTGGAGTCATTCCATATGGGATGTCTGGAGCTGCCAAACAGGTCTCAATTGTCCTGATCAGACTTCTCTCCTTACACTCCTGGCCCAGAATCCCTCAAATTTGGCAATTCCGGACCCACAATGCAGGACTCTGCCTGCCCTCTAGAAAAAAAAAAAAAAAATATATATATATATATATATATATATTGTGACCCTCAGCCTGAGCAGAGTCCTCAAGTAATGCCTCTCAGCGGCTGGATGAAGAGACAGCATATTGGGCCTGCCATGATCCTAGGCCCCAATTTTTAACCACAGTTTGGGTTGTCCATTCACTCTTCCCCGGGGCTCTACTTTGGAATTCCTCTTTGGTTGAGACACTGAGGTAACAAACCTGAAAGGAGACCTCCCATCCCACAGCTTGACGAAAAACAATTAGGAACGGGTCAAATCCGCAGAGAGGAAGATTCGTCCACGGCCCATGAGGCCTCCCCACATTCCACGGCCATCGTTGATACAAAATCCAGAGACAAAGCCTGAGCAAGTGCCTCAGACTCGCTCTTTCTTCATATCCTGAAGAATTCTTTACATGGTTTATAGATTGGACCTGCCATACCTACGTCCCCAAACCTAAGCTGAGTTTGTGTTTTCAGACTTCTGTCCTCAAAGTCCTGGGCCACACACCCTCCAGGCTGGGGCCCCTGGAGCCATACATATAGGACTGTGCCTACCCAATCCATGGGAATCTGCGCATTCCATTGTCCAAAATCGTACACATTAGGAGAACCATCCAAAGTACCCGAGGCCATCCCAATAATGTAGGTCTCCGGGGACAAACAAGGGCGGTCTGACACCAGCTGAGCATCTACCTCCAATTATGCCATAGATGGATGTCCCTAGAGAAGAAGATTGAACCAGACAGGACCCTAGGCCATAATCGGATCCATTGCTTTGGTTTACAGTCATGTCTCATCAAAAGCCTGGATTCCAATACCAGAATAAGGGGCTTCCTGTGGCACCCATCAGAACAAATCTCGTCTCCACAAGGAAATTTGTGCATGGGAGCTATGTCAAAAGCTTAGGAGAATACTTCAGGGTCCCGGTGCCACCGCCCCATTCCAAGGCCTTCATGGACACAAACACACATTAGGCACCATCCTCAGGCAGTCCATTTCTTTTTTTTTGTTTAAAGATTTTATTTATTTATAAGACAGACAGAGATCACAAGCAGGCAGAGAGGCAGGCAGAGAGATAGAAGGAAGCAGGCCCGATATGAGGCTCGAAACCAGGACTCTGAGATCATGACCTGAGCCTAAGGAAGCGGCTTAACCCACTGAGCCACCCAGGAGCCGCAGGAAAGTCCATTTCAACTCAGCCACCCCGTTTGCCCCCGCAGAGCCATCCGACCTAAACTGTCTTGTTCCTAGGAGACAATTGGAATGCGAGGCGGGCTTCCCTGGCATCCATCCTCGAACGGTGCTCTGGAGTCATTCCATATGGGATGTCCTGGAGCTGACCAACAGGTCTTAATTGTCCCGCAGAAGGAATCCTTGAAGGGGGCAGCCCCTTGAAGGGGGCAGCCCACAACTCCCAACGTGGGAAAACCTCCATGGCCTTTAGAACTGCTCTGTTCATGAAGAGGCAGTCATGCACAGAAACTCCAAACTGAGCCAACGTCTGATCCTCGCCGTGACTTCATACGCATGAGACATTGGGTCAGATCTGCAGGGGGTACCTGCTGTGGCCTCGGCCTGAAGTCCAAGTCTAGCTTGTGTTCTCAGACTTCTGTCCTCACACTCCTGGCCTAGAAGCCCACAAGTTTGTCAATTGCGGACCCACAATGCAGCACTCTGCCAGCCCTCTAAAAAAACATATCTTGCCTAATGAGCTGCCCAAGCACCTTAAATGAGTATAAACCTACACGGCACTCGACTGTACCCAAATTATAAAGTATAACCTGGGTACTAATGCACCATCAGCACCAACTGAGCACGAACCTCCTGACCAAAACCCAGGCAGCTGACCGCACACTGAGCACATCAGACCCGCCATGGCCTTAGGTCAGTGTAGTTGAAAGCAGTGTTGCCAATGTTGCCCCGCCCATGCTCGCGGGCCACATAGGTCACACACACACTTAGGTCGTCATCTCTTCCCTACTGCGGTTTTCAGGCTTCAGAACCTAGACCTTATCTCAAACCACTGCCCAGGGTAAAAATGATCAAGAAATCAGAACTCTTTCCCCGTGGTAAGAAACCTTGTAATTGGCATGTTGTCCAAAGTTCAGTGTAGTTGAAATCAGTGTGGCCAATTAGGCCCCGCCCATGCTCGCGGGGCACATTGGTCACAAACGCATATTGTGACCCTCAGCCTGAGCCCAGTCATCAAGTAAGGCCTCTCAGTGTCTGGATGAAGTGACAGCATATTGGGCATGCCATGCCCCTAGGCCCCAATTTTTAACCATAGTTTGGGTTTTCCCTTCACTCTTCCCCAGGGCTCTGCTTGGAATTCCTCTTTTGTTGGGACACCTGAGGTAGCAAACCTGAAAAAGACCTCCCATCCCACAGATTGACGAAAAATATTTGGGACCGGGCCAAATCCACAAAGAGGGAGATTCGTCCATGGCCCATGAGGCCTCCCCATCTTCCACGGCCATCGTTGATACAATATCCAGAGACAAATGTCTGAACAAGCACCTCAGACTAGCTCTTTCTTCATATCCTGAAGAATTCTTCTCATGGTTTGTAGATTGGGCCTGCCATACCTACCTCCCACAACCTAAGATGAGTTTGTGTTATCAGACTTCTGTCCCCAAAGTCCTGGGCCACACACCCTCCAGGCTGGGGCCCCTGGAGCCACACATTAGGACTGTGACTACCCAATCCATGGGAAGAAGATTGAACCAGACAGGACACTAGGCCATAATCGGATCCATTGCTTTGGTTTACAGGCATGTCTTCTCAAAACCCTGGAAACCAATACCAGCAAAGGGGGTTTCCTGAGTCACCCATCAGAACAAATCTCGTCTTCACAAGGAAACTTGTGCATGGGAGCTAGTCAAAAACTTAGGAGAATACTTCAGGGTCCCGGTGCCACCCCCCCATTCCAAGGCCCTCATGGACAAAAACACACATTAGGCCCCATTCTCAGGAAAGTCCATTTCAACTCAGCCACCCCGGTTGCTCCCGCAGAGCCATCCATTCTAAACTGTCTTTGTGCTAAGAGAAAATTGGAATGCGAGGCGGGCTTCCCTGGCATCCATCCCCGAACAGTGCTCTGGAGTCATTCCATATGTGATGTCCTGGAGCTCCCCAACAGGTCTCAATTGTCCCGCACATGAATCCTTGAAGGGGGCATCCCACAACTCCCAACGTGGAAAAACCTCCATGGCCTTGAGATTCCGCACCGTTCATGAAGGGGCTGTCATGCACAGAAACTCCAACCTGAGCCAACGTCTGATCCTCACCGTGACATCAGATGCATGAGATATAGGTTCAGATCTGCAGGGGGTACCAGCTTCCCCTCGGCCTGAAGCCCAAGTCTAGCTTGTGTTCTCAGACTTCTGTCCTCACACTCCTAGGCAAGAATCCCTCAAGTTTTGCAATTCCGGACCCACAAGGCAAGACTCTGCCAGACCTCTTCAAAAAATTTTATTGCCTAATGAGCTGCCCAGGCACCTTAAATGAGGATAAACCTAAACGGCACTCCACTGCACCCAAATTATATAGTCTAAGCTGGGCACTAATGCACTGTCTGTCACCACCTGAGCCCGAACCTCCTGACCAACACCCAGGTAGCTGACCTCATACTGAGCACATCAACATGCCATGGCCTAAGGTCGTCATCTCTTCCCAACTGTGGTTATCAGGCTTCAGAACCTAGACCTTATCTCCAACCACTGCCCAGGGTTGATAATGATGCAGAAAGCAGAACTCTTTCCCCATGGCAAGAAACCTTGTGATTGGCATGTTGTCCAAAGTTCAGTGTAGTTGAAACCAGTGTGGCCCATGAGGCCCCGCTCATGCTCGAGGGCCACATACTTCAGGTTCCCGGTCCCACCGCCCCATTCCAAGGCCCTCATGGACACAAACACACATTAGGCCCCATCCTCAGGAAAGACCATTTCAACTCAGACACCCCGGTTGCTCCCGCAGAGCCATCCGATCTCCACTGTCTTGTTGCGAGGAGACAATTGGAAAGCGAGGTGGGCTTCCTTGGCATTCATCCTCGAACGGTGCTCTGGCGTCATTCCATATGGGAGGTCCTGGAGCTGCCCAACAGGTCTCAATTGTCCCGCAGAAGGAATCCTTGAAGGGGGCATCCCACAACTCCCAACGTGGGAGAAACTCCATGGCTTTGAGATTCTGCTCCACTCATGAAGGTGCAGTCATGGACAGAAACTCCAAACTGAGCCAACGTCTCATCCTCGCCGTGACTTCCGATGCATGAGATATTGGTTCAGATCTGCAGGGGGTACCTGCCGTGCCCACAGCCTGAAGTCCAAGTCTAGCTTGTGTTCTCAGAATTCTGTCCTCACACACCTGGCCCAGAAGCCCTCAACTCTGGCAATTCCTGACCCACAATGCAGCACTGACAGCCCTCTCGAAAAATATTTTGCCTAATGAGCCTCCCAGGCACCTTAATGAGGATAAACCTACACGGCTCCGACTATACCCAAATTATATAGTCTAACCAGAACACTAATGCACTGTCTGACACAACCTGAGCCCGAACATCCTGACCAACACCCAGACAGCTGACCGCACACTGAGCACATCAGACCCGCCATGGCCTTAGGTCATCATCTCTTCCCAACTGCGGTTCAGGCTTCAGAACCTAGACTTTATATCCAACCTCTGCCCAGGGTTGAAAATGATGCAGAAATCAGAACTCCATCCCCATGGCAAGAGACCTTGTGATTGGCATGTTGTCCAAAGTTCAGTGTAGTTGAAACCAATGTGGCCAATGAGGCCCCGCCCAAGCTCGAGGGCCAAATTGGTCACAAACACACATTCTGTCCCTCAGCCTAAGCACAGTCTTCAAGTAAGGCCTATCAGCGGCTGGATGATGAGATAGCATATTGGGCCTGCCCTGCCCATAGGCCCCAATTTTTAACCATAGTTTGGGTTGTCCCTTCACTCTTTCCCAGGCCTCTGCTTAGGATTCCTCTTTGGTTGGGACACCTGAGGTAACAAACCTGAAAGCAGACCTCCCATCCAACAGATTGACGAAAAACAATTGGGACCGGGACTAATCCACAGAGAGGAAGATTCATCCATGGCCCATGTGGCCTCCCCACATTCCACGGCCATCGTTGATACAAAATCCAGAGACAAAAGCCTGAGCAAGCGCCTCAGACTCGCGCTTTCTTCATATCCTGAAGAGTTCTTCCTACGGTTTGTAGATTGGGCCTGCCATACCTACGTCCCCAAACCTAAGCTAAGTTTGTGTTTTCAGAATTCTGTCCTCAAAGTCCTGGGTCACACACCCTCTAGGCTAGGGCCACTGGAGCCACACATGAGCACTGTGTCTACCCAATCTATGGGAATTCTTCCCATTCCATTGTCAAAAATCGCACAAATAAGGAGAACCCTCTATAGTCCCCGAGGCCATCCCAATTGTGTAAGTCTCCCAGGACAAACAAGGGCGGTCTCACACCAGCTGAGCATCTACCTCCACTCATACCACAGATGGATGTCCCCAGAGAAGAAAATTGAACCAGACAGGACGCTAGGCCATAAACGGATCCATTGCTTTGGTTTACAGGCATGTCTCCTCAAAAGCTTGGATTCCAATACCAGCGTAGGGGGTTTCCTGAGGCACCCATTAGAACAAATCTCATCTCCACAAGGAAACTTGCGCATGGGAGCTATGTCCAAATCTTAGGAGAATACTTCAGGGTCCCGGTGCCCCCGCCCCATTCCAAGGCCCTCATGGACACAAACACACCTTAGACCCCAACCTCAGAAAGTCCATTACTTTTTTTTTTAAGATTTTATTTATTTATTTGACAGTCATAGATCACAAGCAGGCAGAGAGAGAGTAGGAAGCAGGCTCCCTGCTGAGCAGAGTGCCTGATGTGAGGCTCGATCCTAGGACTCTGAGATCATGACCTGAGTCGAAAGAAGTGGCTTAACACACTGAGCCACCCAGGAGCCCCACGAAAGTCCCATTCAACTCAGTCACACCGGTAGCTCCCGCAGAACCATCCAATCTAAACTGTCTTGGTGCTAGCAGACTATTGGAATGCGAGGCGGGCTTTCCTGGCATCCATCCTCGAACGGTGCTCCGGAATCATTCCATATGGGATGTCCTGGAGCTGCCCAACAGGTCTGAAATGTCCCGCCGAAAAAATCCTTGAAGGGGGCATCCCACAACTTCCAACTTGGGAAAACCACCAAAGCCTTGAGTTTCCGCTCCGTTCCTGAAGGGACAGTCATGCACAGAAACTCCAACATGAGCCAACGTCTAATCATCGCCGTGACTTCAGAAGCATGAGATATTGGTTCAGTTTGGGTTGTTCCTTCACTCTTCCCCAGGGCTCTGCTTTGGAATTCCTCTTTGGTTGGGACACCTGAGGTAACAAACCTGAAAGGTGACTTCCCATCCCACAGATTGACGAATAACAATGGGGACCGCGCCAAATCCACAGAGAGGAAGATTCATCCATGGCCGATGAGGCCTCCCCACATTCCACGGCCATCGTTGATACAAAATCAAGAAATAGCCTGAGCAGGCACCTCAGACTCGCACTTTCTTCATATCCTGAAGAGTTCTTTTCATGGTTTGTAGATTGGGCCTGCCATACCTACGTCCCAAACCTTGGCTGAGTTTGTGTTTTCAGTCTTCTGTCCTAGAAATCCTGGGCCACACACCCTCCAGGCTGGGCACCTGGAGCCACATATTAGGACTGTGCCTACACAATACATGGGAATTCTGCCCATTCCATTGTTCCAAATCGTACAAATTAGGAGAACCCTACAAAGTACCCGAGGACATCACAATTTGTGGTCTCCTGGGACAAACAAGGGCCGTCTGACACCAGCTGAGCATCTACCTCCACTCATACCATAGATATATGTCCTCAGAGAAGAAGATTGAAACAGACAGGACACTAGGCCATAATTGGATCCTTTGCTTTGGTTTACAGGCATGTCTCCTCAAAAGCCTGGATTCCAATACAAGCATAGGGGTTTTCCTGAGGCACCCATGAGAACAATTCTCGTCTCCATGAGGAAACTTGTGCATGTAAGCTATGTCAAAAGCTTAGGAGAATACTTCAGGGTCCCAGTGACACCGCCCATTCCAAGGTCCTCATGGACACAAACACACATTAGGCCCCATCCTCAGGAAAGTCCATTTCAACTCAGCCACCCCGGTTGCTCCCGCAGAGCCATCCGATTTCAAATGTCTTGTTGCGAGGAGACAATTGGAATGCGAGGCGGGCTTCCTTGGCATCCATATTCGAACTGTGCTCTGGAGTCATTCCATATGGGAAGTCCTGGAGCTGCCCAAAAGGTCTCAATTGTCCCGCAGAAGAAATCCTGGAAAGGGGCATCCCACAAGTCCCAACGTGTTGAAAACCTCCATGGTCGTGAGATTCAGCCATGTTCATGAAGGTGCAGTCATGCACAGAAACTCCAAACTGAGCCAACGTCTGATCCTCGCCGTGACTTCAGATGCATGAGATATTGGTTCAGAACTTCAGGGGGTACCTGCCCTGCTCTCGGCTAGAAGCTCAAGTCTAGCTTGTGTTCTCAGACTTCTGTCCTCACACTACTGGCCCAGAATTCCTCAAGTTTGGCAATTCTGGACCCACAATGCAGCACTCTGCCTACCCTCTAGAAAAAAATATATTGCCTAATGAGGTGCCCAGGCATCTTAAAGGAGGATAAAACTACAAGGCACTCGACTGTACCCAAATTATACAGTCTAACCTGGGCACTAATGCACTGTCTGACACAACCTGAGCCCGAACTTGCTGACCAACACCCAGGCAGCTGACCGCACACTGAGCACATCAGACCCGCCATGGACTTAGGTCGTCATCTCTTCCCAACTGCGGTTTTCAGGATCAAGAACCTAGACCTTATCTCCAACCACTGCCCAGGTTTGAAAATGATGCAGAACGCAGAACTCCTTCCCAATGGCAAGAAACCTTGTGATTGGCATGTTGTCCAAAGTTCAGTGTAGTTGAAACCAGTGTGGCCCATGAGGCCCCGCCCATGCTCGCGGGCCACATTGGTCACAAACACACATTGTGACCCTCAGCCTGAGCCCAGTCCTCAAGTAAGGCCTCTCAGTGGCTGGATGAAGAGACAGCATATGGGGCCTGCCATGCCACTAGGCCCAAATTTTTAACCATAGTTTGGGTTGTCCCTTCACTCTTCCCCAGGTCTCTGCTTTGGAATTCCTCTTTGGTTCGGACACCTGAGGTAACATACCTGAAGGCAACATCCCAGCCCACAGATTTACGAAAAACAATTGGGACCGGGCAAAATTCACAGAGAGGAAGATTCGTCCATGGCCCATGAGGCCTCCTCACATTCGACGGCCTTCGTTGATACAAAATACAGAGACCATAGCCTGAGCAAGCGCCTCAGACTCGCTCTTTCTTCATATCCTGAAGAGTTCTTCTCATGGTTTGTAGATGGGGCCTGATATACCTACGTCCCCAAACCAAGCTGAGTTTGTGTTTTCAGACATCTGTCCTCAAAGTACTGGGCCACACACACTCCAGGCTGGGGCCACTGGAGCCACACATTAGGACTGTGCCTACCCCATGCCCATTCCATTGTATAATTTCGTACAAATTAGGAGAACCCTCCAAAGTCCCTAGGCCATCCCAATAGTGTAGTTCTCTGTGGACAAACAAGGGCGGTCTTACAACATAATCGGATCCATTGCTTTGGTTTATAGGCATGTCTCCTCAAAATCCTGGATTCCAATACCAGCATAGGGGGTTTCCTGAGGCACCCATCAGAAATAATCTCGTCTCCACGAAGAAACTTGTGCATGGGACCTATGTAGGTCATGAAAGGGCAGTCATGCACAGAAACTACAACCTGAGCCCGAACCTCCTGACCAACAACCAGGCAGCTGACCGCACACTGAGCACATCAGACCCACCATGGCCTTAGGTCATCATCTCTTCCCAACTGCGGTTTTCAGGATTCAGAACCTAGCTGAGTTTGTGTTTTCCGACTTCTGTCCTCAAAGTCCTGGGCAACACACCCTCCTGGCTGGGGCCCCTGGAGCCACATATTAGGACTGTGCCTACTTCATGCATGGGAATTCTGCCCATTCCATTGTCCAAAATTGTACAAATTAGGAGAACCCTCAAAGTCCCCGAGGCCATCCCAATATGTAGGTCTCTTTGGACAAACAAGGGCGGTCTGACACCAGCTGAGCATCTACCTCCACTCATACCATAGATGGATGTCCCAAGAGAAGGAGATGGAACCAGACAGGACCCTAGGCCATAATCGGATCCATTGCTTTGGTTTACATGCATGTCTCCTCAAAATCCTGGATTCCAATACCAGCATAGGGGGTTTCCTGAGGCACCCATCAGAAAACATCTCGTCTCCACGAGGAAACTTGTGCATGGGACCTATGTCAAAATCTTAGGAGAATACTTCAGAGCCAGTGCCACCGCCCAATTCCAAGGTCCTCATGGACACAAACACACATTAGGCCCCATGCTCACGAAAGTCCATTTCAAATCAGCCACCCCGGTTGCTCCCGCAGAGCCATCCGATCTCCACTGTCTTGTTGCTAGGAGACAATTGGAATGCGAGGCGGGCATCCCTGGCATCCATCCTTGAACGGTACTCTGAAGTCATTCCATATGGGATGTTTTGGGGCTGCCCAACAGGTCTCAATTGTCCCGCAGAAGGAATCCTTGAAGGGGGCATCCCACAACTCCCAACGAGGCAAAACCTCCATGGCATTGAGATTCCTCTCCGTTCATGAAGGGCAGTCATGCACAGAAACTACAACCTGAGTCAACGTCTGATCCTGCCGTGACTTCAGATGCATGAGATATGGGTTCAGATGTGCAGGGGGTACCTGCCTTGCACTCGGCCTGACGCCCAAGTCTAGCTTGTGGTCTCAGACTTCTGTCCTCACACTACTGGCCCAGAAGCCCTCACGTTTGGCAATTCCGGACCCACAATGCAGTACTCTGCCTGCCCTCTAGAAAAAATATCTTGCCTAATGAGCTTCCCAGGCACTACAAGATGATCAAACTTCACGGAACTCGACTGTACCCAAATTATATAGTCTAACCTGGGCACTAATGCACTGTCTGACACAACCTGAGCCCGAAACTCCTGACCAACAACCAGGCAGCTGACCGCACACTGAGCACATCAGACCCACTATGGCCTTAAGTCATCATCTCTTCCCAACTGCGGTTTTCAGGCTTCCGAACCTAGACCTTATCTCCAACCACTTCCCAGGGTTGAAAATGATGCAGAAATCAGAACTCCTTCCCCATTGCAAGAGACCGTGTGATTGGCATGTTGTCCAAAGTTCAGTGTAGTTGAAACCAGTGTGGCCCATGAGGCTCGGACCCTGCTTGCGGGACACATTGGTCACAAACACACATTGTGACCCTCAGCCTGAGCCCAGTCCTCAAGTAAGGCCTCTCAGTGGCTGGATGAAGAGATAGCATATGGGGCCTGCCATGACCCTAGGCCCCAAATTTTAACCATAGTTTGGGTTGTCCCTTCACTCTTCCCAAGGCTCTGTTTGGAATTCCTCTATGGTTGGGACACCTGAGGTAACAAACCTGAAAGGAGACCTCCCATCCCACAGATTGACGAAAAACAATTGGGACCGGGCCAAATCCCAAGAGAGGAAGTTCGTCCATGGCCCATGAGGCCTCACCTCATTCCATGGCCATCGTTGACACAAAATCCAGACACCAAAGCCTGAGCAAGCGCCTCAGACTCGTTCTTTCTTCGTATCCTGAAGATTTCTTCTCATGGTTTGTAGATTGGGCCTGCCATACCTACGTCCCCAAACCTAAGCTGCCTTTGTGTTTTCCGAACTCTGTCCTCAAAGTCCTGGGCCACACACCCTCCAGGCTGGGGCCTCTGGAGCCACACATTAGGACTGTGCCTACCCCATGCATGGGGATTCTGCCCATTCCATTGTCCAAAATCGTACAAATTAGGAGAACCCTCCAAAGTCCCCGAGGCCATCCCAATATGTAGGTGTCTGTGGACAAACAAGGGCGGTCTGACACCAGCTGAGCATCTACCTCCACTCATACCATAGATGGATGTCCCCAGAGAAGGATATGGTACCAGACAGGACCCTAGGCCATAATCGGATCCATTGCTTTGGTTTAAAGGCATGTCTCCTCAAAATCCTGGATTCCTATACCAGCATAGGTGCTTTCCTGAGGCACCCATCAGAAAAAATCTCGTCTCCACGAGGAAACTTGTGCATTGGACCTATGTCAAAATCTTAGGAGAATAATTCAGAGTCCCGGTGCCACCGCCCCATTCCAAGGTCCTCATGGACACAAACCCACATTAGGCCCCATGCTCAGGAAAGTCCATATCAACTCAGCCAACCAGGTTGCTCCCGCAGAGCCATCCGAACTCAACTGTGATGTTGCTAGGAGACAATTGGAGAGCGAGGTGGGCTTCCCTGGAATACATCCTCGAACGGTGCTCTGGAGTCATTCCATATGGCATGTTTTGGAGCTGCCCAACAGGTCTCAATTGTCCCGCAGAAGGAATCCTTGAAGGGGCCATCCCACAACTCCCAACGTGGGAAAAACTCCATGGCCTTGAGATTCCTCTCCGTTCATGAAGGGGCAGTCATGCACAGAAACTACAACCTAGGCCAACGTCGGATCCTCGCCGTGACTTCAGATGCATGAGATATTGGTTCAGATGTGCAGGGGGTACCTGCCTTGCCCTCGGCCTGAAGCCCAAGTCTAGCTTGTGGTCTCAGACTTCTGTCCTCACACTGCTGGCCCAGAAGCCCTCACGTTTGGCAATTCCGGAACCACAATGCAGCACTCTACCTGCCCTCTAGAAAAAATATCTTGTCTAAGGAACTGCCCGGGTACCTCAAATAAGGATCAACATACACGGCAATCGACTGTATCCAAATTATATAGTCTAACCTGGGAACTAATGCACTGTCTGACACAACCTGAGCCCGAAACTCCTGACCAACAACCAGGCAGCTGACCGCACACTGAGCACATCAGACCCACCATGGCCTTAGGTCATCATCTCTTCCCAACTGCAGTTTTCAGTCTTCCGAACCTAGACCTTATCTCCAACCACGGCCCAGGGTTGAAAATAATGCAGAAATCAGAACTCCTTCACCATGGCAAGAGACCTTGTGATTGGCATGTTGTCCAAAGTTCAGTGTAGATGAAACCGGTGTGGCCCATGAGGCCACTCCCACTCTCCCGGGCCACATTGGACACAAACACACATTGTGACCCTCAGCCTGAGCCCAGTTCTCAAGTAAGGCCTCTCAGTGGCTGGTGAAGAGAAAGCATATGGGGCCTGACATGCCCCTAGGCCCCAAATTTTAACCATAGTTTGGGTTGTCCCTTCACTCTTCCCCAGGGCTCTGCTTTGGAATTCCTCTTTGGTTGGGACACCTGAGGTAACAAACCTGAAAGGAGACCTCCCATCCCACAGATTGACGAAATACAATTGGGACCGGTCCAAATCCACAGAGAGGAAGAATCGTCCATGGCCCATGAAGTCTCCCCACATTCCACGGCCATCGTTGACACAAAATCCAGAGACCAAAGCCTGAGCAAGCGCCTCAGACTCGCTCTTTCTTCATATCCTGAAGAATTCTTCTCATGGTTTGTAGATTGGGCCTGCCATACCTACGTCCCCAAACCTAAGCTGTGTCTGTGTTTTCAGACTTCTGTCCTCAAAGTCCTGGGCCCCACACCCTCCAGGCTGGGGCCCCTGGAGCCACACATTAGGACTGTGCCTACCCAATCTATGGGAATTCTGCCCATTCCATTGTCCAAAATTGTACAAATTAGGAGAACCCTCCAAAGTCCCCGAGGCCATCCCAATATGTAGGTGTCTGTGGACAAACAAGGGCAGTCTGACACCAGCTGAGCATCTACCTCCACTCATACCATAGATGGATGTCCCCAGAGAAGGAGATGGAAACAGACAGGACCCTAGGCCATAATCGGATCCACTTCTTTGGTTTACAGGCATGTCTCCTCAAAATCCTGGATTCTAATACCAGCATAGGGTGTTTCCTGAGGCACCCATCAGAAAAAATCTCGTCTCCCCGAGGAAACTTGTGCATGGGACCTATGTCAAAATCTTAGGAGCATACTTCCGAGTCCCGGTGCCACCGCCCCATTCCAAGGTCCTCATGGAAACAAACACACATTAGGCCCCATGCTCGGGAACGTCCATTTCAACTCAGCCACCCCGGTGTCTCCCGCAGAGCCATCCGATCTCCACTGTCTTGTTGCTAGGAGACAATTGGAATGCGAGGCGGGCTTCCCTGGCATCCATCCTCGAACAGTGCTCTGGAGTCATTCCATATGGGATATTTTGGAGCTGCCAAACAGGTCTCAATTGTCCCGCAGAAGGAATCCTTGAAGGGGGCATCCCACAACTCCCAACATGGGAAAACCTCCATGGCCTTGAGATTCCTCTCCGTTCATGAAGGGGCAGTTATGCACAGAAACTACAACCTGAGCCAAAGTCTGATCCTCGCCGTGACATCAGATGCATGAGATATTGGTTCAGATGTGCAGGGGGTACTTGCCTTGCCCTCGGGACTGAAGTCCAAGCCTAGCTTGTGGTCTCAGACTTCTGTCATCACACTACTGGCCCAGAAGCCCTCAAGTTTGGCAATTACGGACCCACAATGCAGCACTCTGCCTGCCCTCTAGAAAAAATATCTTGCCTAATGAGCTGCCCAGGCACCTCAAATGAGGATCAACCTACACGGCACTCGACTGTACCCAAATTACATAGTCTAACCTGGGCACTAATGCACTGTCTGACACAACCTGAGCCTAAAACTCCTGACCAACAACCAGGCAGCTGGCCGCACACTGAGCACATCAGAACCACCATGGCTTTAGGTCATCATCTCTTCCCAACTGCGGATTTCAGGCTTCAGAACCTAGACCTTATCTCCATCCACTGCCCAGGGTTGAAAATGATGCAGAAATCAGAACTCCTTCACCATGGCAAGAGACCTTGTGATTGGCATGTTGTCCAAAGTTCAGTGTAGTTGAAACCAGTGTGGCCCATGAGGCCCCGCCCAAGCTCGCGGGCCACATTGGTCACAAGCACACATTGTGAACCTCAGCCTGAGCCCAGTCCTCAAGTAAGGCCTCTCAGTGGCTGGATGAAGGGACAGCATATGGGGCCTGCCATGCCCCTAGGCCCCAAATTTTAACCATAGTTTGGGTTGTCCCTTCACTCTTCCCAGGGCTCTGTTTGGAATTCCTCTTTGGTTGGGACACCTGAGGTAACAAACCTGAAAGGAGACCTTCCATCCCACAGATTGACGAAAAACAATTAGGCCGATCCAAATCGACAGAGAGGAAGATTCGTCCATGGCCCATGAGGCCTCCCCACATTCCACGGCCATCTTTGACACAAAATCCAGAGACCAAAGCCTGAGCAAGCGCCTCAGACTCGCTCTTTCTTTGTATCCTGAAGATTTCTTCTCATGGTTTGTAGATTGGGCCTGCCATACCTACGTCCCCAAACCTAAGCTGCGTTTGTGTTTTCCGACTTCTGTCCTCACAGTCCTGGGCCACACACCCTCCAGGGTCTGGCCACTGGTGCCACACATTAGGACTGTGCCTACCCAATCTATGGGAATTCTGCCCATTCCATTGTCCAAAATTGTACAAATTAGGAGAACCCTCCAAAGTCCCCGAGGCCATCCCAATAATGTAGGTCTCTGTGAACAAAGAAGGGCGGTCTGACACCAGCTGAGCATCTACCTCCACTCATACCATAGATGGATGTCCCCAGAGAAGGAGATGGAACCAGACAGGACCCTAGGCCATAATCGGATCCATTGCTTTGGTTTACAGGCATGTCTCCTCAAAAGCCTGGATACCAATACCAGCATAGGGGGTTTCCTGAGGCACCCATCAGAAAACATCTCGTCTCCACGAGGAAACTTGTGCATGGGACCTATGTCAAAATCTTAGGAGAATACTTCAGAGTCCCAGTGCCACAGCCCCATTCCAAGGTCCTCATGGACACAAACACATATTAGGCCGCATGCTCGGGAACTCCATTTGAACTCAGCCACCCCGGTTGCTCGCGCAGAGCCATCCAATCTCCACTCTCTTGTTGCAAGGAGACAATTGGAATGCGAGGCGGGCTTCCCTGGCATCCATCCTCGAACGGTACTCTGGGTCATTCCATATGGGATGTTTTGGAGCTGCCAAACAGATCTCAATTGTCCCCCAGAAGGAATCCTTGAAGGGGGCATCCCACAACTCCCAATGTGGGAAAACCTCCATGGCCTTGAGATTCCTCTCCGTTCATGCAGGGGCAGTCATGCACAGAAACTACAACCTGAGCCAACGTCTGATCTTTGCCGTGACATCAGATGCATGAGATATTGGTTCAGGTGTGCCGGGGGTACCTGCCTTACCCTCGGGCCTGAAGCCCAAGTCTAGTTGTGGTCTCAGACTTCTGTCCACATCTGTCTATGGGTCTGAGTGCAGGTAGGTGCTCAGTTGGGCTCAGATTGCCCCTGTTTTTCCTGGGAAGCCACCCCTATTGAGATGGATCAGGGACTTCGGAGGTTTATCCTATTAGAAGGGTTGTGGCCATTGGAATGGGCACACACAATTCCCTAGGAGAGGGCAAGTACAGTCCTCAGGTTTGGCTCCAGGGTCCTGAGCCTGTAGGTTTTGTAGGCCAGGGCTGTTTGGACAGTTGTCTGAAAACACAAACTCGGCTTATGTTTCGGGTCATAGGTATGGCAGGACTGATCTACAGACCATGAAGAGAACACTTCGGGATTTGAAAGAAGGGCGAGTGCGAGGCTCCTGCTCAAGTTTTTGTCTCTGGATATCGTGTCACTCATGGTCGTGAAATTTCTGGGGGACTTCATGGGAAATGGACGAGTCTTACTCTCTTGTGGTTTGGCCCCGTCCAAAGAGTTTGGGGGCATTCTATGGGCTGGATGAAGTCCGTTTTTTGTTGTTGTTGTTGTTGTTGTTGTTTTCTTTTTTAACCTCAGGTGTCCCACCAAATGAGGGATTCAAGAGTAGAGCTTTGGGGAGGGGCGACGGGACAATCAGAAATCTGGTTAAAAATTGGGGCCTAGGGACATGTCAAGCCCATTATGACATCTAATGGTCCAGCAACTGAGAGGACTTACTAGAGGACAGGACTCATGCTGAGGGTCACAATGCGTGTGTATGCCCTCCTCGCACTCAAGAATGGGCGGGGCCTCAGGGTGAATGCTGGTTTCTCCTACACTGAACGTTGGACAACGTGCCAACCACAAGGGTTCTTGCCATGGGTAAGGAGGAGTTCTGATTTCTGCATCACACTCACCCCTGGGCAGTGCTCGGAGATAAAGTCTCGGTTCTGAAGCCTGAAAACTGAGGTAGGGAAGAGATGATGACCTAAGGCCATGGCGGGTTTTATGGGCTCAGTGTGCGGTCAGCTTTCTGGGTGTTGGTCAGGAGGTCCGGGTTCAGGTTGTGTTCGACAGTGCATTAGTGCCCAGGATAGACTATATAATTTGGGTAAAGTCGAGTGCTGTGTAGGTTGATCCTCATTTAATGTGCCTGGGCAGCTCATGAGGCAATAATTTTTTTTCTAGAGGGCAGGCAGAGTGCTGCATAGTGGGTCCGGAATTGCCAAACTTGAGGGCTTCGGGGCCAGGAATGTGAGGACGGAATTCTGAGAAGACAAGCTAGACTTGGGTTTCAGGGCGAGGGCACGGCAGGTACCCCCTGCAGATCTGACCCAATATCTCATGCATCTGAAGTCAGGGCGAGGATCAGACGTTGGCTCAGGTTCGAGTTTCTGTGCATGACGGCCGCATCATGTAGGGAGCGGAATCTCGAGGCCATTGAGGTTTTCCCACGTTGGGAGTTGTGGGATGCCCCCTTCAAGGATTCCTTCTGCAGGACAATTGAGAACTGTTGGACGTCTCCAGGACATCCCATTGGAATGACTCCAGTGCACCGTTCGCGGATGGATGCCTGGGAAGCCTGCCTCGCATTCCAATTGTCTCCTAGCAACAAGACAGTTTAGATATGATGGCTCTCCCGGAGCAACCGGGGTGGCTGAGTTGAAATGGACTTTCCTGATCATGGGTCCTAATGTGTTTTGGTGTCCATGAGGGCCTTGGAATGGGGCGGTGGCACCGGGACCCTGAAGTACTCTCCTAAGCTTTGGACATGGCTCCCATGCACAGGTTTCCTTGTGGAGACGAGATGAGTTCTGATGGGTGCCTCAGGAAAACCCCTATGCTCGTATTGGAATCAGGCTTTTGAGGACACATGCCTGTAACCCAAAGCAATGGATCCTATTATGGCCTAGGGTCCTGTCTGGTTCAATCTTCTTCTCTGGGGACATCCATCTATGGTATGAGTGGAGGTCGATTATCAGCTGGTGTCAGACAGCCCTTTTTTTTTCCGGGCGACCTACACTATTGCGATGGCCTCAGGGACTTTGGAGGTTTCTCCTAATTTGTACGATTTTGGACCATGGAATGGGCAGAATTCCCATGGATTGGTAGGCACAGTCCTAATGTGTGGCTCCAGGGTGTGTGGCCCAAGACTTTGAGGACAGAAGTCTGAAAACACAAACTCAGCTTAGGTTTGGGGACGTAGGTATGGCAGGCACGATCTATAAGCTATGAGAAGAACTCTTCAGGATATGAAGAAAGTGCGAGTCTGCGGCGCTTGCTCAGGCTTTTGTCTCTGGATTTTTTATCAGCGATGGCCGTGGAATGTCGGGGAGGCCTCCTGGGCCATGGACGAATCTTCCTCTCTGAGGATTTGGCCCGATTCCCAATTGCTTTTCGTCAATCTGTGGGATGGGAGGAGTCATTTCAGTTTTGTTACCTCAGGTGTCCCTCCAAAAGAGGAATTCCAAAGCAAAGCCGTGGGGAAGACTGAAGGGACAACCCGAACTATGGTTAAAAATTGGGGCCTAGGGGCATGGCAAGCCCAATATGCTATCTTTTCATCTAGCCACTGAGTGGCCTTACTTGAGGACTGACTCAGCCTGAGGGTCACAATGTGTGTTTGTGACCAATGTGGCCCACGAGCATGGGCGGGGCCTCATGGGCCACACTGGTTTCAACTACACTGAACGTTGGACAACATGCCAACCACAAGGTTTCTTGCCATGGGGAAGGAGATCCGATTTCTGTATCACCTTCAACCCTGGGCAGTGATTGGAGATAAGGTCTAGGTTCTGAAACCTGAAAACCGAGTTTGGGAAGAGATGACGACCTAATGCCATGGCGGCTCCATGTGCTCAGTGTGCGGCCAGCTGTCAGGGAGGGGCCAGGGGTCCAGGCTCAGACTGTGTCAGAAAGGGCATTAGTGCCCTGGTCAGCCTATGTATTTGGGGTACAGCCAAGGTCGGTGCAGGTTGATCCTCATTTGGGGTTACTGGGTAGCCCCAGAGGACAATGTTTTTCTTCTGGAGGGCAGGCAGAGTGCTGCATTTTAGTTCTGGATTGCCAAACTGGAGGGCTTGTGGGCCAGTAGTCTGACGACAAAATTCTGAGAACACAAGCTAGGCTTAGGTACTGGGTGAGGCCATGGCAGGCACAATCTACAGACCTGAATCGAGATCTCGTGCATCTGAAGTCAGGGCGAGGATCAGACGATCGCTCAGGTTGGAGTTTCTGCCCCTGATGGCCCCTTCATGAATGTGGGGGCATCACGAGGCCATGGGGGTTTTCCCACGATGGGAGTTATGAGAAGCTCCAAAATGCAGAGAGTCTTCTGCAGGACAATTGAGACCTGTTGTTTGGGTCCAGGCCAATGATTCTGAGCAGGGTTCTAAGGATGGATGGCTGGGTAGCCCACCTCGCATTCCAATTGTCTCCTAGCAACAAGAGAGTTTAGATGCTGGATCTTGTCGAGCAACCGAGGAGGCTGAGTTGAAATGGACTCGCCTGTGGATGGCTCCTAATGTGCTTTTGTGTCTATGCAGACCTTGGAATGAAGCAGTGGCACTGGGGCCCTGATCGTTCTCCTAAACAGATGCTTTGACACAGCTCCAACGTGCAAGTTTCCCATGTGTAGATGAGATGTTTTCTGATGGCTGAGTCAAGAAACAGCCATATGCTGGTTTTGAAAACCAGGCCTCTGAGGAGAGATGCCTGGAAACCAAAGCAATGGATCTGATTAGTGCCTAGGTTCCAGTTCTTTCCTTTGGACCTCTGGGGACATCTGTCTATTGGTCTGAGTGTAGATAAGTGCTTAGATGGCCTCAGATTGCCCCTGATTTTCCTGGGAAGCCACCACTAGTGAGATGGATCAGGGACGTTGGCGATTTTTCCTATTAGAAGTGTTGTGGCCATCGGAATGGGCACACACAATCCCCTTGGAGAGGGCAAGTATAGTCCTCAGGTTTGGCTCCAGGGACCTGAGCCTGTAGGTTGTGTAGGCCAGGGCTGTTTGGACAGTTGTCTGAAAATACAAACTCGGCTTATGTTTCGGGTCATAGGTATGGCAGGACTGATCTACAGACTTGAGGAGAACTCTTCGTGATTTGAGAAAAGGGCGAGTGTGAGGCTCTTGAGCAAGTTTTTGTCTCTGGATATAGTGTCAATCATGGTGGTGAAATTTCTGCGTGACTTCATGGGAAATGGTCGAGTCTTACTCTCTGGTGGTTTGGCCGTGTACAAAGAGTTTGTGGTCATACTGTGGGATGGAAGAAGTCCGTTATTATGTTGTTGTTGCTTTCTTTTTTAACCTCAGGTGTCCCACCAAATGAGGGATTCCAGAGTAGAGCCCTGGGTCAGGGACGACTGGACAATCAGAAATCGGGTTAAAAATTGGGGCCTAGGGACATGTCAAGCCCATTATGATATCTAATGGTCCAGCCACTGAGAGGACTTACTAGAGGACAGAACTCATGCTGAGGGTCACAATGCGTGTTTATGCCCTCGTCGCACTCAAAATGGGTGGGGCATCAGGGTGAATGCTGGTTTCTCCTCTACTGAACGTTGGACAATGTGCCAACCACAAGGTTTCTTGCCATGGGTAAGGAGGAGTTCTGATTTCTGCATCACACTCACCCCTGGGCAGTGATTGGAGATAAGGTCTCGTTTTGAAGCCTGAACTGAGGTAGGGAAGAGAAGGCGACCTAAGGCCATGGCAGGTCTGATGTGCTCAATGTGCGGTCAGCTGCCTGATGTTGGTCCGGAGGTTCGGGCTCAGGTTTTGTCAGAGAGTGCATTAGTGCTCTGGTTAGACTATATAATTTGGGTACAGTCGAGTGCCGTGTAGGTTTATCCTCATTTGAGGTGCCTGGGCAGCTCATTAGGCAAGATATTTTTTCTAGAGGGCTGGCAGAGTGCTGCATTGTGGGTCCGGAATTGCCAAACCTGAGGTCTCCTGGGCCAATAGTGTGAGGACAGAAGTCTTAGAACACAAGCTAGACTTGGGCTTCAGGCCGATGGCACGGCAGTTACCCCCTGCAGATCGGAACCAATATCTCATGCATCTGAATTCACGGCGAGGATCAGACGTTGGCTCAGGTTGAATTTTCTGTGCTTGACTGCCCCTTCAAGAACGGACCGGAATCTCAAGGCCATGGAGGTTTTCCCACGTTGGGAGTTGTGGGATTCCCCCTTCATGGATTCCTTCTGAGGGACAATTGAGAATTGTTGGGCAGCTCCAGGACATCCCATAAGGAATGACTCCAGATCACCATTGGAGGATGGATGCCAGGGAAGGCCGCCTCGCATTCCAATTGTCTTTTAGCAACAAGACAGGTGAGATCGGATGGCTATGCTGGAGCAACCGGGGTGGCTGAGTTGAAATGGATTTTTCCTCAGAATGGAGCCTAAGGTGTGTTTGTGTCCATGAGGGCCTTGGAGGATGGATGCCCAGGAAGACCGCCTCGCATTCCAATTGTCTCCTAGCAACAAGACAGTTGAGATCGAATGGCCTGCAGGAGCAACCTTGGTGGCTGAGTTGAAATGGACTTTCCTGAGGATGGGGCCTAATGTGTTTTTGTGTCCATGAGGGCGTTGGAATGGGGGGGTGGCACCGGGACCCTGAAGTATTCTCCTAACCTTTGGACATAGCTCCCAAGCACAAGTTTCCTTGTGAAGACGATTTTTGTTCTGATGGGTGCCTCAGGAAACCCCCTTTGCTGGTATTGGAATCCGGGATTTTGAGGAGACATGCCTGTAAACCAAATAATGGATCCGATTATGGCCTAGGGTCCTGTCTGGTTCAATCTTCTTCTCTGGGGACATCCATCTATGGTATGAATGGAGGTAGATGCTCAGCTGGTGGCAGACCACACTTGTTTGTCCCTGGAGACTTACACTATTGGGATGGCTTCCGGAATGTTGGAGTGTTCTCCTAATTTGTACGATTTTGGACAATGGTATGGGCAGAATTCCCATGGATTGGGTAGGCACAGTCCTAATGTGTGGCTCCAGGGGCCTCAGCCTGGAGGGTGTGTGGCCCAGGACTTAGAGGACAGAAGGCTGAAAACACAAACTCAGCTTACGTTTGGGGACGCAGGTATGGCAGGCCCAATCTACAAACCATTAGAAGAACTCTTCAGGATATGAAGAAAGAGCGAGTCTGAGGTACGTGATCAGGATTTTGTCTCTGGATTTTGTATCAACGATTGCCGTGGAATGTGGAGAGTCCTCATGAGCCAGGGACGAATCTTCCTCTCTTTGGAATTGGCCCGGTCCCAATTGTTTTTCGTCAAGCTGTGCGATGGGAGGTCTCCTTTCAGGTTTGTGACCTCAGGTGTCCCAACCAAAGAGGAATTACAAAGCAGAACCCTGGAAAAGAGTGAATGGACAACCCAAACTATTGTTAAAAATTTAGGGTCTAGGTGCTTGGCAGGCCCAATATGCTTTCTCTTCATCCAGCCACTGAGAGGACTTACTTGAGGACTGGGCTCAGGCAGAGGGTCACAAAGTGTGTTGGTGACCAATGTGACCCGCGAGCATGGGCGGGGCCTCATGGGCCACCCTGGTTTCAACTACACTGAATTTTGGACAACATGCAAAACACAAGGTCTCTTGCAATGGGGAAGGAGTTCTGATTTCGGCATCATTTTCATCCCTGGGCAGTGGTTGGAGATAACGTCTAGGTTTTGAAGCCTGAAAACCGCAGTTGGAAAGAGATGACGACATAAGGCCATGGCGGGTCTTATGGGCTCAGTGTGCGGTCAGCAGGCTTGGAGTTGGTCAGGATTATCTGGCACAGTTGTTTCAGAGAGTGCAATAGTGCCCAGATTACACTACATAATTTGGGTACAGTCGAGTGCCGTGAAGGTTTATCCTCATTTGAGGTGCCTGGGCAGCTCATTAGGCAAGATATTTTTTCTAGAGGGCAGGCAGAGTGCTGCATTGTGGGTATGGAATTGCCAAACTTGAGGGCTTCTGGGCCAGGAGTGAGAGGACAGAAGTCTGAGAACACAAGCTGGACTTGGGCTTCAGGCCGAGGGCACGACAGGTACCCCCTGCAGTTCTGAACCAATATCTCATGCATCTGAAGTCACAGCGAGAATCAGATATTAGCTCAGGTTGGAGTTTTGGTGCATGACGGCCCCTTCATGAACGGAGCGGAATCTCAAGTCCACGGAGGTTTTCCCACTTGGGAATTGTGGGATGCCCCCTTCAAGGATTCCTTCTGCGGGAAAATTGAGACCAGTTGGGCAGCTCCAGGACATCCCATACGGAATGACTCCAGAGCACCGTTGGATGATGAATGCCAGGGAAGCCCACCTCGCATTCCAATTGTCTCCTAGCAACAAGACAGTTGAGATCGGATGGCTATGTGGGAGCAAATGGTTGGCTGAGTTGAAATGGACTTTCCTTAGGTTGGGGCCCAATGTGTGTTTGTGTCCATGAGGGCCTTGGAATGGGGCGGTGGCACCGGGACCCTGAAGTATTCTCCTAAGCTATTGACATAGCTCCCATGCAAAAGTTTCCTTGTGGAGACAAGATTTGTTCTGATGGGTGCCTCAGGAAACCTCTCTATGCTGGTATTGGAATCCAGGTTTTGAGGAGACATGCCTGTAAACCAAAGCATGGATCCGATTATGGCCTAGGGTCCTGTCTGCTTCCATCTTCTTCTCTGGGGACATTCATCTATGGTATGAGTGGAGGTAGATGCTCACCAGGTGTCAGACCACCCTTGTTTGTCCCCGGAAACCTAACTATGGGTATGGCCTCGGGGACATTGGAGCGTTCTCCTAATTGTATGATTTTGGACAATGGAATGGGCAGAATTCCCATAGATTGGGTAGGCACTGTCCTAATAATAATGGCTCCAGGGGCCCCAGCCTGGAGGGTGTGTGGCCCAGAACTTTGAGGACAGAACTTGAAAACACAAACTCCGCTTACGTTTGGGGACGTAGGTATGGCAGGCCCGATCTACAAACCATGAGAAGAACTCTTCAGGAAATGAAGAAAGAGCGAGTCTGAGGCGCTTGTTCAGGCTTTTGTCTCTGGATTTTGTATCAACGATGGCCGTGGAATGTGGGGAGTCCTCATGAGCCAGGAACGAATCTTCCTCTCTGAGGATTTGGCCCGGTCCCAATTGTTTTTCGTCAATCTGTGGGATAGGAGGTCTCCTTTCAGGTTTGTTACCTCAGGTGTCCGAACCAAAGAGGAATTCCAAAGCAGAGCCCTGGGGAAGAGTGAAGGGACCACCCAAACTATGGTTAAAAATTGGTGCCTAAGGGCATTTCAGGCCCAATATGCTGTCTCTTCATCCAGCCACTGAGAGGCCTTACTTGAGGACTAGGCTCAGGCTGAGGGTCACAATGTGTGATTGTGTCCAATGTGGCCCGGGAGAGTGGGCGTGGCCTCGTGGGCCACACTGGTTTCAACTACACTGAACTTTGGACAACATGCCAATCACAAGGTCTCTTGCCATGGGGAAGGAGTTCTGATTTCTGCATCATTTTCAATCCGGGGCAGTGGTTGGAGATAAGTTCTAGGTACTGAAGCATGAAAACCGCAGTTTGGAAGAGATGACGACCTAAGGATATGGCGGGTCTGATGTGCTCAGTGTGCGTTCAGCTGCCTGGGTGTTGGTCAGGAGTTTCGGGCTCATGTGGTGTCAGAAAGTGCATTAGTGCCCAGGTTACACTCTATAATTTGGGTACAGTTGAGTGCCGTCTAGGTTTATATTCATTTGAGGTGCCTGGGCAGCTCATTAGGCAAGATATTTTTGCTAGAGGGAGGGCAGAGTGCTGCATTGTGGGTCCGGAATTGCAAAACTACTGGACTTCTGGACAAGGAGTGTGAGGATAGACGTCTGAAAACACAATCTAGACTTGAGCTTCAGGCTGAGGGCACGGCAGGTACCCCCTGCAGATCTGAACCAATCTCTCATGCATCTGAAGTCACGGCGAGGATCAGACGTTGGCTCAGGTTGGAGTTTCTGTGCATGACTGCCCCTTCATGAACAGAGCGGAATCTCAGACCATGGAGGTTTTCCCACGTTGGGAGATGTGGGATGCCCCCTTCAAGGATTCCTTCTGTGGGACAATTGAGACCTGTTCGGCAGATCCATGATATCCCATATGGAATGACTTCAGAGCACCTTTCAGAGATGGATGCCAGGGTAGCTGGCCTCGCACTCCAATTGTTTCCTAGCAACAAGACAGTTGAGATCTGATGGCTCTACGGGAGCCACCGGGGTGGCTGAGTTTAAATGGACTTTCCCGAGGATAGGGCCTAATATGTGTTTGTGTCCATTAAAGCCTTGGAATGGGGCGGTGGCACCGGGACCCTGAAGTATTCTCCTAAGCTTTTGACATAGGTCCCATGCACAAGTTTCCTTGTGGAGACGAGATTTGTTCTGATGGGTGCCTCAGGAAACCCCCTATGCTGGTCTTGGAATCCAGGCTTTTGAGGAGACATGCCTTTAAACCAAAGCAATGGATCCGATTATGGCCTAGGGTCCTGTCTGATTCCATCTACTTCTCTGGCGACATCCATCTATGGTATGAGTGGAGGTAGATGCTCACCGGTTGTCAGACCCCCCTTGTTTGTCCACGGACTCCTACATTATTGGGATGGCCTCGGGATCTTTGGCAGGTTCTCCTAATTTGTACAATTTGGGCAATGGAATGGGCAGAATTCCCATGGATTTGGTAGGCACAGTCCTAATGTGTGGCTCCAAAGGCCCCAGCCTGGAGTGTGTGTGGCCCAGGAATTTGAAGACAGAAGTCTGAAAACACAAACCCAGCTTAGGGTTGTGGACACGGTATGGCAGGCCCAAACTGCAAACCATGAGAAGAACTCTTCAGGATATGAAGAAAGAGCGAGTCTGAGGCGCTTGCTCAGGCTTTTGTCTCTGGATTTTGTATCAATGATGGCCGTGGATGTGGGGAGGCCTCATGGGCCATGGACGAATCTTCCTCTCTGTGGATTTGGCCCAGTCCCAATTCTTTTTCGTCAATCTGTGGGATGGAAGGTCTCCTTTCAGGTTTGTTACCTCAGGTGTCCCAACCAAAGAGGAATTCCAAAGCAGAGACCTAGGGAAGAGTGAAGGGACAACCCAAACTATGGTTAAAAATTGGTGCCTAGGGGCATGGCAGGCCCAATATGCTGTCTCTTCATCCAGCCACTGAGAGGCCTTCCTTGAGGACTGGGCTCAGGCTGAGGGTCACAATGTGTGTTTGTGTCCAATGTGGCCCGGGAGAGTGGGCGTGGCCTCGTGGGCCACACTGGTTTCAACTACACTGAACTTTGGACAAATGCCAATCACAAGGTCTCTTGCCATGGGGAAGGAGTTCTGATTTCTGCATCATTTTCAATCCGTGGCAGTGGTTGGAGATAAGGTCTAGGTACTGAAGCCTGAAAACCGCAGTTTGGAAGAGATGACGACCTAAGGCCATGGCGGGTCTGATGTGCTCAGTGTGCGGTCAGCTGCCTGGGTGTTGGTCAGGAGGTTCGGGCTCATGTGGTGTCAGACAGCGCATTAGTGCCCAGGTTACACTCTATAATTTGGGTACAGTTGAGTGCCGTGTAGGTTTATCCTCATTTGAGGTTCCTGGGCAGCTCATTAGGCAAGATATTTTTGCTAGAGGGCAGGCAGAGTGCTGCATTGTGGGTCCGGAATTGCCAAACTTGAGGGCTTCTGGGCGAGGAGTGTGAGGACAGAAGTCTGAGAACACGATCTAGACTTGGGCTTCAGGCCGAGGCTACGGCAGGTACCCCATGCAGATCTGAACCAATCTCTCATGCATCTGAAGTCACGGCGAGGATCAGACGGTGACTCAGGTTTGAGTTTCTGTGCATGACTGCCCCTTCATGAACAGAGCGGAATCTCAAGGCCATGGAGGTTTTCCCACGTTGGGAGTTGTGGGATGCACCTTTCAAGGATTCCTTCTGAGGGACAATTGAGACCTGTTGGTCAGCTCTAAGACATCACATATGGAATAACTCCAGAGCAACGTTCGACGATGGATGCTAGAAAGCCAGCCTCGCATTCCAGTTGTCTCCTAGCAACAAGATACTTGAGATCTGATGGCTCTGTGGGAGCAATCGGGGCGGCTGTGTTGAAAGGGACATTCCTGAGGATGGGGCCTAATGTGTGTTTGTCTCCATGAAGGCCGTGGTATGGGGCGGTGGCAGCGGGACCATGAAGTATTCTCCTAAGCTTTTGACATAGCTCCCATGCACAAGTTTCCTTGTGGAGACGAGATTTGTTCTGATGGGTGCCTCAGGAAACCCCCTATGCTGGTCTTGGAATCCAGGCTTTTGAGGAGACATGCCTGTAAACCAAAGCAATGGATCCGATTATGGCCTAGCGTCCTGTCTGCTTCCATCTTCTTCTCTGGGGACATCCATCCATGGTGTGAGTGGTGGTAGATGCTCAGGTGGTGTCAGACCGCCCTTGTTTGTCCCGGGAGACCTACACTATTGGGATGGCCTCGGGGACTTTGGAGGGTTCTCCTAATTTGTACGATTTGGAACAATGGAATGGGCAGAATTCCCATGAATTGGGTAGGCACAGTCCTAATGTGTGGCTCCGGGGGCCCCAGCCTGGAGGGTGTGTGGCCCAGGACTTTGAGGACAGAAGTCTGAAAACACAAACTCAGCTTAGGGTTGTGGACATGGTATGGCAGGCCCAATCTACAAACCATAAAAAGAACTCTTCAGGATATGAAGAAAGAGCGAGTCTGAGGCGCTTCCTCAGGCTTGTGTCTCTGGATTTTGTATCAACGATGGCCGTGGAATGTGGGGAGGCCTCATGGGCCATGGACGAATCTTCCTCTCTGTGGATTTGGCCGGGTCCCAATTGTTTTTCGTCAATCTGTGGGATGGAAGGTTTCCTTTCAGGTTTGTTACCTCAGGTGTCCCAACCAAAGAAAAATTCCAAAGCAGAGCCCTGGGGAAGAGTGAAGGGACAACCCAAACTATGGTTAAAAATTGGCGCCTAGGGGCATGGCAGGCCCAATATGCTGTCTCTTCATCCATTCCCTGAGAGGCCTTACTTGAGGACTGGGCTCAGGCTGAGGGTCACAATGTGTGTTTGTGTCCAATGTGGCCCGGGAGAGTGGGCGTGGCCTCGTGGGCCACACTGGTTTCAACTACACTGAACTTTGGACAAATGCCAATCACAAGGTCTCTTGTCATGGGCAAGGAGTTCTGATTTCTGCATCATTTTCAATCCGGGGCAGTGGTTGGAGATAAGTTCTAGGTACTGAAGCCTGAAAACCGCAGTTTGGAAGAGATGACGACCTAAGGCCATGGCGGGTCTGATGTGCTCAGTGTGGGGTCAGCTGCCTGGGTGTTGGTCAGGAGGTTCGGGCTCATGTGGTGTCAGACAGTGCATTAGTGCCCAGGTTACACTCTATAATTTGGGTACAGTCGAGTGCCGTGTAGGTTTATCCTCATTTGAGGTTCCTGGGCAGCTCATTAGGCAAGATATTTTTGCTAGAGGGCAGGCAGAGTGCTGCATTGTGGGACCGGAATTGCCAAACTTGAGGGCTTCTGGGCGAGGAGTGTGAGGACAGAAGTCTGAGAACACGTTCTAGAATTGGGCTTCAGGCCGAGGCTACGGCAGGTACCCCCTGCAGATCTGACCCAATCTCTCATGCATCTGAAGTCACGGCGGGGATCAGACATTGGCTCAGGTTGGAGTTTCTGTGCATGACTGCCCCTTCATGAACAGAGCAGAATCTCAAGGACTTGGAGGTTTTCCCACGTTGGGAGTTGTGGGATGCACCCTTCAAGGATTCCTTCTGCGGGACAATTGAGACCTGTTGGTCAGCTCTAAGACATCACATATGGAATGACTCCAGAGCACCGTTCGACGATGGATGCTAGAAAGCCAGCCTCGCATTCCAGTTGTCTCCTAGCAACAAGATACTTGAGATCTGATGGCTCTGCGGGAGCCATCGGGGCGGCTGTGTTGAAAGGGACTTTCCCGAGGATGGGGCCTAATGTGTGTTTGTCTCCATGAAGGCCTTGGTATGGGGCGGTGGCACCGGGACCATGAAGTATTCTCCTAAGCTTTTGACATAGCTCCCATGCACAAGTTTCCTTGTGGAGACGAGATTTGTTTTGATGGGTGCCTCAGGAAACCCCCTATGCTGGTCTTGGAATCCAGGCTTTTGAGGAGACATGCCTGTAAACCAAAGCAATGGATCCGATTATGGCCTAGCGTCCTGTCTGCTTCCATCTTCTTCTCTGGGGACATCCATCCATGGTGTGAGTGGTGGTAGATGCTCAGGTGGTGTCAGACCGCCCTTGTTTGTCCCGGGAGACCTACACTATTGGGATGGCCTCGGGGACTTTGGAGGGTTCTCCTAATTTGTACGATTTGGAACAATGGAATAGGCAGAATTCCCATGGACTGGGTAGGCACAGTCCTAATGTGTGGCCCGGGGGCCCCAGCCTGGAGGGTGTGTGGCCCAGGACTTTGAGGACAGAAGTCTGAAAACACAAACTCAGCTTAGGGTTGTGGACATGGTATGGCAGGCCCAATCTACAAACCATAAAAAGAACTCTTCAGGATATGAAGAAAGAGCGAGTCTGAGGTGCTTCCTCAGGCTTGTGTCTCTGGATTTTGTATCAACGATGGCCGTGGAATGTGGGGAGGCCTCATGGGCCATGGACGAATCTTCCTCTCTGTGGATTTGGCCGGGTCCCAATTGTTTTTCGTCAATCTGTGGGATGGAAGGTCTCCTTTCAGGTTTGTTACCTCAGGTGTCCCAACCAAAGAGGAATTCCAAAGCAGAGCCCTGGGGAAGAGTGAAGGGACAACCCAAACTATGGTTAAAAATTGGCGCCTAGGGGCATGGCAGGCCCAATATGCTGTCTCTTCATCCATCCACTGAGAGGCCTTACTTGAGGACTGGGCTCAGGCTGAGGGTCACAATGTGTGTTTGTGTCCAATGTGGCCCGGGAGAGTGGGCGTGGCCTCGTGGGCCACACTGGTTTCAACTACACTGAACTTTGGACAAATGCCAATCACAAGGTCTCTTGCCATGGGCAAGGAGTTCTGATTTCTGCATCATTTTCAATCCGGGGCAGTGGTTGGAGATAAGTTCTAGGTACTGAAGCCTGAAAACCGCAGTTTGGAAGAGATGACGACCTAAGGCCATGGCGGGTCTGATGTGCTCAGTGTGCGGTCAGCTGCCTGGATGTTGGTCAGGAGGTTCGGGCTCATGTGGTGTCAGACAGTGCATTAGTGCCCAGGATACACTCTATAATTTGGGTACAGTCGAGTGCCGTGTAGGTTTATCCTCATTTGAGGTGCCTGGGCAGCTCAGTAGGCAAGATATATTTGCTAAAGGGCAGGCAGAATGCTGCATTGTGGGTCCGGAATTGCCAAACTTGAGGGCTTCTGGGCGAGGAGTGTGAGGACAGAAGTCTGAGAACACGATCTAGACTTGGGTTCAGGCCGAGGCTACGGCAGGTTCCCCCTGCAGATCTGAACCAATCTCTCATGCATCTGAAGTCACGGCAAGGATCAGACGTTGACTCAGGTTTGAGTTTCTGTGCATGACTGCCCCTTCATGAACGGACCAGAATCTCAAGGCCATGGAGGTTTTCCCACGTTGGGAGTTGTGGGATGCCCCCTTCAAGGATTCCTTCTGCGGGACAATTGAGACCTGTTGGGCAGCTCCAGGATATCCCATATGGAAGAACTCCAGAGCACCGTTCGGGGATGGATGCCAGGGAAGCCGGCCTCGCATCCAAATTGTCTCCTAGCAACAAGACAGTTGAGATCTGATGCTCTGCCGGAGCTACCGGGGTGTCTGAGATGAAATGGAATTTCCCGAGGACGGGGCCCAATATGTGTTTGTGTTTCTAATGACCCTGGAAAAGGGCAGTGGCATCGGGACCCTGAAGTATTCTCCTAAGCTTTTGACATAGGTCCCATGCACAAGTTTCCTTGTGGAGACGAGATTTGTTCTGATGGGTGCCTCAGGAAACCCCCTAAGCTGGTCTTGGAATCCAGGCTTTTGAGGAGACATGCCTGTAAACCAAAGCAATGGATCCGATTATGGCTAGGGTTCTGTCTGGTTCCATCTCCTTCTCTGGGGACATCCGTCTATGGTATGAGTGGAAGTAGATGCTCAGCTGGTGTCAGACTGCCCTTGTTTGTCCACGGAGTCCTATACTATTGGGATGGCCTCGGGGACTTTGGAGGGTTCTACTAATTTGTACGATTTGGAACAATGGAATGGGCAGAATTCCCATGGATTGGGTAGGCACAGTCCTAATGTGTGGCTCCAGGGGCCCCAGCCTGGAGGGTGTGTGGCCCAGGAATTTGAGGACAGAAGTCTGAAAACACAAACTCAGCTTAGGTTAGGGGACGTAGGTATGGCAGGTCCATTCTACAAACCATGAGAAGAACTCTTCAGCATATGAAGAAAGAGCGAGTCTGAGGCACTTGCTCTGGCTTTTGTCTCTGGACTTTGTATCAACGATGGCCGTGGATGTGGGGAGGCCTCATGGGCCATGGACGAATCTTCCTCTCTTTGGATTTGGTCCGGTCCCAATTGTTTTTCGTCAATCTGTGGGATGGAAGGTCTCCTTTCAGGTTTGTTACCTCAGGTGTCCCAACCAAAGAGGAATTCCAAAGCAGAGCCCTGGGGAAGAGTGAAGGGACAACCCAAACTATGGTTAAAAATTGGCGCCTAGGGGCATGGCAGGCCCAATATGCTGTCTCTTCATCCATCCACTGAGAGGCCTTACTTGAGGACTGGGCTCAGGCTGAGGGTCACAATGTGTGTTTGTGTCCAATGTGGCCCGGGAGAGTGGGCGTGGCCTCATGGGCCACACTGGTTTCAACTACACTAAACTTTGGACAACTTGCCAATCACAAGGTCTCTTGCCATGGGGAAGGAGTTCTGATTTCTGCATCATTTTCAATCCTGGGCAGTGGTTGGAGATAAGTTCTAGGTACTGAAGCATGAAAACCGCTGTTTGGAAGAGATGACGGCCTAAGGCCATGGCGGGTCTGTTGTGCTCAGTGTGCGGTCAGCTGCCTGGGTGTTGGTCAGGAGGTTCGGTCTCATGTGGTGTCAGACAGTGCATTAGTGCCCAAGTTACACTCTATAATTTGCGTACAGTTGAGTGCCGTGTAGGTTTATCCTCATTTGAGGTGCCAGGGCAGCTCATTAGGCAATATATTTTTGCTAGAGGGCAGGCAGAGTGCTGCATTGTGGGTCCGGAATTGCCAAACTTCTGGACTCTTGGACCAGGAGTGTGAGGACAGAAGTCTGAGAACACGATCTAGACTTGGGCTTCAGGCCGAGGCTACGGCAGGTACCCCCTGCAGATCTGAACCAATCTCTCATGCATCTGAAGTCATGGTGAGGTTCAGACGTTGGCTCAGTTTGGAGTTTCTGTGCATGACTGCCCCTTCATGAACGGACCGGAACCTCAAGGCCATGGAGTTTTTCCCACGTTGAGTGTTGTGGGATGCCCCTTTCAAGGATTTCTTCTGCGGGAAAATTGAGACCTTTTGGGGCAGCTCCATGATATCCCATATGGAATGACTCCAAAGCACTTTCGGGGATGATGCCATGGTAGCCGGCCCCGCATACCAATTGTCTCCTAGCAACAAGACAGTTGAGATCTGATGGCTCTGCGTGAGCAACCGATGTAGCTGAGTTGAAATGGACTTTCCCGAGGATGGGGCCTAATATGTGTTTGTGTCCATTAAAGCCTTGGAATGGGGCGGTGGCAGCGGGACCCTGAAGTATTCTCCTAAGCTTTTGACATAGGTCCGAAACTGAAGTTTTCTTGTGGAGACGAGATTTGTTCTGATGGGTGCCTCAGGAAACCCCCTATGCTTGTCTTGGAATCCAGGCTTTTGAGGAGACATGCCTTTAAACCAAAGCAATGGATCCGATTATGGCCTAGGGTGTTGTCTGATTCCATCTTCTTCTCTGGGGACATCTATCTATAGTATGAGTGGAGGTAGATGCTCAGCTGGTGTCAGACCTCCCTTGTTTGTCCACGGACTCCTACATTATTGGGATGGCCTCGGGAACTTTGGAGGGTTCTCCTAATTTGTACGATTTTGGGCAATGGAATGGGCAGAATTCCCATGGATTTGGTAGGCACAGTCCTAATGTGTGGCTCCAGAGGCCCCAGCCTGGAGTGTGTGTGGCCCAGGAATTTGAAGACAGAAGTCTGAAAACACAAAGTCAGCTTAGGTTAGGGGACGTAGGTATGGCAGGTCCAATCTACAACCATGAGAAGAACTCTTCAGGATATGAAAAAAGAGTGATTCTGAGGTGCTTCCTCAGGCATTTGTCTGTGGATTTTGTATCAAAGATGGGCGTCAAATGTGGGAAGACCTCATGGGCCATGGACGAATCTTCCTCTCTGTGGATTTGGCCCGGTCCCAATTTCTTTCCGTGAATCTGTGGGATGGGAGGTCTCCTCTCAGGTTTGTTACCTCAGGTGTACAACCAAAGAGGAATTCCTAAGGAGAGCCCTGGGGAAGAGTGAAGGGACAACACAAATTATGGTTAAAAAATGGGGCCTAGGGGCATGGCAGGCCCAATATGCTGTCTCTTCTTCCAGCCACTGAGTGGCCTTACTTGAGGACGGGGTTCAGGCTGAGGGTCACAATGTGTGTTTGTGACTAATGTGGCCTGCGAACAGGGGAGGGGCCTCATGTGCCACACTGGTTTCATCTACTTAGAATTTTGGACAACATGCTAATCACAAGGTCTCTTGCCATGTGAAGGAGCTCTGATTTCTGCATCATTTTCAACCCTGGGCAGTGGTTGGAGATAAGGTCTAGGTTCTGAAGCCTGGAAACCGCAGTTGGGAAGAGATGACGAACTAAGGCCATGGCGGGTCTGATGTGCTCAGTGTGCGGTCAGCTGCCTGGGTGTTGGTCCGGAGGTTCTCTTTCAGGTTGTGTCAGACAGTGCATTAGTGCCCAGGTTAGATATATAATTTAGGTACATTCTAGTGCCGTGTAGGTTTATCATCATTTGAGGTGCCTGGGCAACACATTAGGCAATATATTTTTTCTAGAGGGCAAGCAGAGTGCTGCATTGTGAGTCCGGTATTGCCGAACATGAGGGATTCTGGACCAGGAGTGTGAGGACAAGTCTGAGAACAGAAGCTAACTTGGGCTTCAGGCCGAGGGCATGGCTGGTACCCCTTGCAGATCTGAACGAATATCTCATGCATCTGAAGTTACGGCGAGGTTCAGACGTTGACTCAAGTTGGAGTTTCTGTGCTGACTGCCCCTTCATGAACGGAGCGGAATTCAAGGCCATGGAGGTTTTTCCACGTTGGGAGTTTTGGGATGCCCCTTTCAAGGATTCATTCTGCGGGACAATTGAGACCTGGTGGGCAGCTCCAGGATATCCGATATGGAATGACACCAGAGCACCGTTCGGGGATGGATGCCAGGGAAACCGGCCTCGCATTCTAATTGTCTCCTAGCAACAAGACAGTTGAGATCTGAAGGCCATGCCGGAGCAACCGGGGTGGCTGAGTTGAAACGGACTTTCCCGAGGATGTGGCCTAATATGTGTTTGTGTCCATGAGAACTTGGAATGGGGCGGTGGCACCGGGCCCTGAAGTATTCTCCTAAGCTTTTGACATAGGTCCCATGCACAAGTTTTCTTGTGGAGACGAGATTTGTTCTGATGGGTGCCTCAGGAAGCCCCCTATGCTGGTCTTGGAATCCAGGCTTTTGAGGAGACATGCCTGTAAACAAAAGCAATGGATCCGATTATTGCCTAGGGTACTGTCTGGCTCCATCTTCTTCTCTGGGGACATCCATCTATGGTATGAGTGTAGGTAGATGCTCAGCTGGTGTCAGACCGCCCTTGTTTGTCCCGGGAGACCTACACTATTGGGATGGCCTCGGGAACTTTGGAGGGTTCTCCTAATTTGTACGATTTTGGACAATGGAATGGGCAGAATTCCCATGGATTGGGTAGACACAGTCCTAATGTGTGGCTCCAGGGGCCCCAGGTTGGAGGGTGTGTGGCCCAGGAATTTGAGGACAGAGGTCTGAGAACACAAACTCAGCTTAGGTTTGGGGACGTAGGTATGGCAGGTCCAATCTACAAATCATGTGAAGAACTCTTCAGGATATGAAGAAAGAGCGAGTCTGAGGCGCTTGCTCAGGCTTTTGTCTCTGGATTTTGTATCAAATATAGGGGTGGAATGTGGGGAGGCCTCATGGGCGATGGAGGAATCTTCCTCTGTGGATTTGGCCCGGTCCCAATTTCTTTCCTTCAATCTGTGGGATGGGAGGTCTCCTCTCAGGTTTGTTACCTCAGGTGTCCCAACCAAAGAGGAATTCCAAAGCAGAGACCTGGGGAAGAGTGAAGGGACAACCCAAACTATGGTTAAAAAATGGGGCTTGGGGAATGGCAGGCCCCATATGCTGTCTCTTCATCCAGCCACTGAGTGGCCTTACTTAAGGACTGGGCACAGGCTGTGGGTCACAATGTGTATTTGTGACCAATGTGGCCCACGAGCATGAGTGGGACCTCATAGGCCACACTGTTTCAACTACACTGAACTTTGGACAACATGCCAATCACAAGGTCTCTTGCCATGGGGGAGGAGCTCTGATTTCTGCATCATTTTCAACCCTGGGCAGTGTTTGGAGTTAAGGTCTAGGTTCTGAAGCCTGAAAACCGCAGTTGTGAAGAGATGACGACCTAAGGCCATGGCGGTTCTGATGTGCTCAGTGTGCGGTCAGCTGCCTGGGTGTTGGTCCGGAGGTTCGGGTTCAGGTTTTGTCAGCCAGTGCATTAGTGCCCGGATTAGACTATATAATTTAGGTACAGTCGAGTGCCGTGTACGTTTATACTCATTTGAGGTGCCTGGGCTACTCATTAGGCACGATATTTTTTAAGAGGGCTGGCAGAGTGCTGCATTGTGGGTCCAGAATTGCCAAAATTGAGGGCTTCTGGGCCAGGAGTAGGAGGACAGAAGTCTGAGAACACAAGCTAGACCTGGGCTTCAGGCCGAGGGCACGGCAGGTACCGGCTGCAGATCTGAACCAATATCTCATGCATCTGAAGTCACGGCGAGGATCAGACGTTGGCTCAGGTTGGAGTTTCTGTGCATGACTGCCCCTTCATGAACGGAACGGAAACTCAAGGCCATGGAGGTTTTCCCACGTTGGAAGTTGTGGGATGTTTCCTTGAAGGATTCCTTCTGCGGGACAATTGGGACCTGTTGTCAGCTCCAGGACATCCCATATGGAATGACACCAGAGCACCGTTCGAGGATGGATGCTAGGGAAGCCCGCCTCGCATTCCAATTGTCTGCTAGCAACAAGACAGTTGAGATCTGATGGCTCAGGCGGAGCAATTGGGGCGGCTGTGTTGAAAAGGACTTTCCCGAGGATGGGGCCTAATGTGTGTTTATGTCCATTAAGACCTTGGATTTGGGCGGTGGCACCGGGACCCTGAAGTATTCTCCTAAGCTTTTGACATAGGTCCCATGCACAAGTTCCTTGTGGAGACGAGATTTATTCTGATGGGTGCCTCAGGAAACCCCCTATGCTGGTCTAGGAATCCAGGCTTTGAGGAGACATGCCTGTAAACCAAAGCAATGGATCCGATTATGGCCTAGGGTCCTGTCTGGTTCCATTTCTTCTCTGGGGATGTCCATCTATGGTATGAGTGGAGGTACATGCTCAGGTTGTGTCAGACGGCCCTTGTTTGTCCCAGGAGACCTACACTATTGGGATGGTCTAGGGGACTTCGGAGGGTTCTTCTAATTTGTACGATTTTGAACAATGGAATGGGCAGAATTCCCATGGATTGGTTAGGCACAGTCCTATGTGTGGCCCAGGGGTCCCAGCCTGGAGGGTGAGTGGCCCAGGAATTTGAAGACAGATGTCTGAATACACAAACTCAGCTTAGGTTTGGGGACGTAGGTATGGCAGGTCCAATCTACAAACCATGAGAAGAACTCTTCAGGATATGAAGAAAGAGCGAGTCTGAGGCACTTGCTCAGGCTTTTGTCTCTGGATTTTTTATCAAAGATGGGCGTGGAATGTGGGGAGGCCTCATGGGCTTGGATGAAACTTCCTATCTGTGGATTTGGCCCGGTCCCAATTTCTTTCCGTCAATCTGTGGGATGGGAGGTCTCCTCTCAGGTTTGTTACCTCAGTTGTCCCAACCAAAGAGGAATTCCTAAGCAGAGCCCTGGGGAAGAGTGAAGTGACAACCCAAATAATCGTTAAAAAATGGGGCTTAGGGGCATGGCAGGCCAAATATGCTGTCTCTTCTTCCAGCCACTGAGTGGCCTTACGTGAGGACGGGGTTCAGGCTGAGGGTCACAATGTGTGTTTATGACTAATGTTGCCCGCCAGCAGGGGCGGGGCCTCATGTGCCACACTGTTTTCATCTACACTAAACTTTGGACAACATGCCAATCACAAGGTCTCTTGCCATGGGGAAGGAGCTCTGATTTCTGCATCATTTTCAACCCTGGGCAGTGGTTGGAGATAAGGTCTAGTTTCTGAAGCCTGGAAACCGCAGTTGGGAAGAGATGACGACCTAAGGCCATGGCGGGTCTGATGTGCTCATTTTGCGGGCAGCTGCCTGGGTGTTGGTCCGGAGTTTCAGGTTCAGGTTGTGTCAGACTGTGCATTAGTGCCCAGGTTAGATATATAATTTAGGTACATTCTAGTGCCGTGTAGGTTTATCCTCATTTGATGTGCCTGGGCAACTCATTAGGCAATATATTTTTTTCTAGAGGGCAAGCAGAGTGCTGCATTGTGGGTCCGGTATTGCCGAACATGAGGGATTCTGGACCAGGAGTGTGAGGACAAGTCTGAGAACAGAAGCTAGACTTGGCCTCAGTCCGAGGGCATGGCTGGTACCCCTTGCTGATCTGAACGAATATCTCATGCTTCTGAAGTTATGGCGAGGTTCAGACGTTGGCTCAGGTTGGAGTTTCTGTGCTGACTGCCCCTTCATGAATGGAGCGGAATCTCAAGGCCATGGAGGTTTTCCCACGTTCGGAGTTTTGGAATGCCCCCTTCAAGGATTCCTTCTGCGGGCCAATTGAGACCTGTTGGGCAGCTCCATGTTATCCCATATGGAATGAGTCCAGAGCACCATTCGGGGATGGATGCCAGGGAAGCCGGCCTCGCATTCTAATTGTCTCCTAGCAACAAGACAGTTGAGATCTGAAGGCTCTGCGGGAGCAACCAGGGTGGCTGAGTTGAAATGGACTTTCCCGAGAATGGGGCCTAATATGTGTTTGTGTCCATGAGGGCCTTGGAATGGGGCGGTGGCACCGGGACTCTGAAGTTTTCTCCTAAGCTTTTGACATAGGTCCCATGCACAAGTTTCCTTGTGGAGACGAGATTTGTTCTGATGGGTGCCTCAGGAAACCCGCTTTGCTGGTCTTGGAATCCAGGCTTTTGAGGAGACATGCCTGTAAACCAAAGCAATGGATCTGATTATGGCCTAGGGTCCTGTCTGGTTCCATCTTCTTCTCTCGGGACATCCATCTATGGTATGAGTGTAGGTAGATGCTCAGTTGGGGTCAGACCGCCCTTGTTTGTCCCGGGAGACCTACACTATTGGGATGGCCTCGGGAATTTTGGAGGGTTGTCCTAATTTGTACGATTTTGGACAATGGAATGGGCTGAATTCCCATGGATTGGGTAGGCACATTCCTAATGTGTGGCTCCGGGGGCCCCAGGTTGGAGGGTGTGTGGCACAGGAATTTGAGGACAGAGGTCTGAAAACACAAACTCAGCTTAGGTTGGGGACGAAGGTATGGCAGGTCCAATCTACAAATCATGTGAAGAACTCTTCAGGATATGAAGAAAGAGCGAGTCTGAGGCGCTTGCTCAGGCTTTTCTCTCTGGATTTTGTATCAAAGATGGGCATGGGATGTGGGGAGGCCTCATGGTCCATGGAGGAATCTTCCTCTGTGGATTTGGCCCGGTCCCAATTTCTTTCCGTCAATCTGTGGGATGGGAGGTCTCCTCTCAGGTTTGTTACCTCAGGTGTCCCAACCAAAGAGGAATTCCAAAGCAGAGACCTGGGGAAGAGTGAAGGGACAACCCAAACTATGGTAAAAAAATGGGGCTTGGGGCATGGCAGGCCCAGGATGCTTTCTCTTCATCCAGCCACTGAGTGGCCTTACTTAAGGACTGGGCCCAGGCTTTGGGTCACAATGTGGGCGGGACCACATAGGCCACACTGTTTCAACTACAATGAACTTTGGACAACATGCCAATAACAAGGTCTCTTGCCATGGGGAAGGAGCTCTGATTTCTGCATCATTTTCAACCCTGGGCAGTGTTTAGAGATAAGGTCTAGGTTCTGAAGCCTGAAAACCGCAGTTGGGAAGAGATGACGACCTAAGGCCATGGCGGGTCTGATGTGCTCAGTGTGCGGTCAGCTGCCTGGGTGTTGGTCCGGAGGTTCGTGTTCAGGTTGTGTCAGACAGTGAATTAGTACCCAGGTTAGACTATATAATTCAGGTACAGTCGAGAGCCGTGTTGGTTTATCCTCATTTGAGGTGCCTGGGCTACTCATTAGGCAATATATTTTTTCTAGAGGCAGGCAGAGTGCTGCATTGTGGGTCCGGTATTGCCAAACATGAGGGATTCTGGACCAGGAGTGTGAGGACAAGTCTGAGAACAGAAGCTAGACTTGGGCTTCAGGCCGAGGGCACGGCTGGTACCCCCTGCAGATCTGAACGAATATCTCATGCTTCTGAAGTCACGGCGAGGATCAGACGTTGGCTCGGGTTGGAGTTTCTGTGCATGACTGCCCCTTCATGAACGGAGCGGAATCTCAAGGCCATGGAGGTTTTCCCACGTTGGGAGTTGTGGGATGCCCCCTTCAAGGATTACTTCTGCGGGACAATTGAGACCTGTTGGGCAGCTCCAGGATATCCCATATGGAAGGACTCCAGAGCACCGTTCGGGGTGGATGCCTGGGAAGCGGGCCTCGCATTCCAAATGTCTCCTAGCAACAAGACAGTTGAGATCGGATAGCTCTGCGGGAGCAACCGGCGTGGCTGAGTTGAAATGGACTTTTAGGGTCGGGCCCATTGTGTGTTTGTGTCCATGAGGGCCTTGGAATGGGGAGTTGGCACCGGGACCCTGAAGTATTCTCCGAGCTTTTGACATACCTCCCATGCACAAGTTTCCTTGTGGAGATGAGATTTGTTCTGAGGGGTGCCTCAGGAAACCCCCTATGCTGGTATTGGAAACCAGGCTTTTGAGGAGACATGCCTGTAAACCAAAACAATGGATCCGATTATGGCCTAGGGACCTGTCTGGTTCAATCTTCTTCTCTGGTGATATCCATCTATGGAATGAGTGGAGGGAGATGCTCACCTGGTGTCACACCGCCCTTGTTTGTCCCTGGAGACCTACACTATTGGGATGGCCTCGGGGACTTTGGAGAGTTTTCTTAATTGGTGAGATTTTGGACAATGGAATGGGCAGAATTCCCATGGATTGGGTAGGCACAGTCCTAATGTGTGGCTCCAAGGGCCCCAGCCTGGAGAGTGTGCGGCCCAGGACTTTGAGGACAGAAGTCTGAAAACACAAACTCAGCTAAGGTTTTGGGACGTAGGTATGGGAGGCCCAATCTACAAACCATGAGAAGTACCCCTCAGGATATGAAGAAAGAGCGAGTCTGAGGCACTTGCTCAGGCTTTTGTCTCTGGATTTTGTATCAACAATGGCTGTAGAATGTGGGGAGGCCTCATGGGATATGGACGAATCTTCCTCTCTGTGGATTTGGCCCGGTCCCAATAGTTTTTCTTCACTTGTCGGATGGGAGGTCTCCTTTCAGGTTTATTACCTCAGGTGTCCGAACAAAATAGGAATTCCAAAGCAGAGCCGTGGGGAAGAGTGAAGGGACAACCCAAACTATGGTTAAAAATTGGGGCCTAGGTGCATGGCAGGCCCAATATGCTGTCTCTTCATCCAGCCACTGAGAGGCCTTCCTTTAGGACTGGGCTCATGCTGAGGGTCACAATGTGTGTTTGTGACCAATGTGGCCCGCGAGCATGGGCGGGGCCTCATGGGCCACACTGGTTTCAACTACACTGGACTTTGGACAACCTGCCAAACACAAGGTCTCTGGCCATGGGGAATGTGTTCTGATATCTGCATCATTTTCAACCCTGGGCAGTGGTTGGAGATAAGGTCTAGGTTCTGAAGCCTGAAAAACCGAAGTTGGGAAGAGATGACGACCTAAGGCCATGGCGGGTCTGATATGCTCAGTGTGCGGTCAGCTGCCTGGGTGTTGGTCAGGAGGTTCGGGCTCAGGTTGTGTCAGTCAGTGCATTAGTCCCAGGTTAGACTATATGATTTGGGTACAGTCGAGTGCCGTATAGGTTTATCCTCATTTGAGGTGCCTGGGGAGCTCAATAGGCAAGACATTTTTTCTAGAGGGCAGGCAGAGTGCTGCACTTTGGTTCCAGAATTGCCAAACTTGAGGGCTTCTGGGCCAGGAGTGTGAGGACAGAAGTCTGAGAACACAAGCTAGACTTGGGCTTCAGGCCGAGGGCACGGCAGGTACCTCCTTCAGATCTGAACCAATATTTCATGCATCTGAAGTCACGGCGAGGATCAGACGTTGGCTCGGGTTGGAGTTTCTGTGCATGACTGCCCCTTCATGAACGGAGCGGAATCTCAAGGCCATGGAGGTTTTCCCACGTTGGGAGTTGTGGGATGCCCCCTTCAAGGATTCCTTCTGCGGGACAATTGAGACCTGTTGGTCAGCTCCAGGACATCCCATATGGAATGACTCCAGAGCACCGTTCGAGGATCGATGCCAGGGAATCCCGCCTCGCATTCCAATTTTCTCCCAGCAACAAGACAGTTGAGTTTTGATGGCTCTGCGGGAGCAATCGGGGCGGCTGTGTTGAAATGGACTTTCCCGAGGTTGGGCCTAATGTGTGTTTGTGTCCATGAGGGCCTTGGAATGGGGTGGTGACACCGGGACCCTGAAGTATTCTCCTAAGCATTTGACATAGGTCCCATGCACAAGTTTCCTTGTGGAAACGAGATTTGTTCTGATGGGTGCCTCAGGAAACCCCCTATGCTGGTCTTGGAATCCAGGCTTTTGAGGAGACATGACTGTAAACCAAAGCAATGAATCCGAATATGGCCTAGGGTCCTGTCTGGTTCCATCTTCTTCTCTGGGGACATCCATTTATGATATGAGTGGAGGTAGATGCTCAGCTGGTGTCAGACCGCCCTTGTTTGTCCCCGGAGACCTACACTATTGGGATGGCCTCGGGGAATTTGGAGAGTTCTCCTAATTTCTACGATTTTGGATAATGGAATGGGCAGAATGCCCATGGATTGGGTAGGCACAGTCCTAATGTGTGGCTCCAGGGGCCCCAGCCTGGAGGGTGTGTGGCCCAGGAATCTGAGGACAGAAGTCTGAAAACACAAACTCAGCTTAGGTTGGGAACGTAGGTATGGCAGGGCCAATCTACAAACCATGAGAAGGACTCTTCAGGATATGAAGAAAGAGGGAGTCTGAGGCGCTTGCTCAGGCTTTTGTCTCTGGATTTTGTATCAAAGATGGGCGTGGAACGTGGGGAGGCCTCATGGGCCATGGACAAATCTTCCTCTCTGTGGATTTGGCCTGGTCCCAATTCCTTTACGTCAATCTGTGGGTTGGGAAGTGTCCTCTCAGGTTTGTTACCTCAGGTGTCCCAACTAAAGAGGAATTCCAAAGCAGAGCCCTGGGGAAGAGTGAAGGGACAACCCAAACGATGGTTATAAATTGGGGCCTAGGGGCATGGCAGACCCAATATGCTGTCTCTTCATCCAGCCACTGAGTGGCCTTACTTAAAGACTGGGCACAGGCTGAGGGTCAGCATGTGTGTTTGTGACCAATGTGGCCCACGAGCATGGGCGGGGCCTCATGGGCCACACTGGTTTCAACTACACTGAACTTTGGATAACATGCCAATCACAAGGTCTCTTGCCATGGGGAAGGATCTCTGATTTCTGCATCATTTTCAACCCTGGGCAGTGTTCGGAGATAAGGTCTACGTTCTGAAGCCTGAAAAGCGCAGTTGGGAAGAGATGACGACCTAAGGCCATGGCGGGTCTGATGTGCTCAGTGTGCGGTCAGCTGCCTGGGTGTTGGTCCGGAGGTTCGTGTTCAGGTTGTGTCAGACAGTGAATTAGTACCCAGGTTAGACTATATAATTCAGGTACAGTCGAGAGCCGTGTTGGTTTATCCTCATTTGAGGTGCCTGGGCTACTCATTAGGCAATATATTTTTTCTAGAGGCAGGCAGAGTGCTGCATTGTGGGTCCGGTATTGCCAAACATGAGGGATTCTGGACCAGGAGTGTGAGTACAAGTCTGAGAACAGAAGCTAGACTTGGGCTTCAGGCCGAGGGCACGGCTGGTACCCCCTGCAGATCTGAACGAATATCTCATGCTTCTGAAGTCACGGCGAGGATCAGACGTTGGCTCGGGTTGGAGTTTCTGTGCATGACTGCCCCTTCATGAACGGAGCGGAATCTCAAGGCCATGGAGGTTTTCCCACGTTGGGAGTTGTGGGATGCCCCCTTCAAGGATTACTTCTGCGGGACAATTGAGACCTGTTGGGCAGCTCCAGGATATCCCATATGGAAGGACTCCAGAGCACCGTTCGGGGTGGATGCCTGGGAAGCGGGCCTCGCATTCCAAATGTCTCCTAGCAACAAGACAGTTGAGATCGGATAGCTCTGCGGGAGCAACCGGCGTGGCTGAGTTGAAATGGACTTTTAGGGTCGGGCCCATTGTGTGTTTGTGTCCATGAGGGCCTTGGAATGGGGAGTTGGCACCGGGACCCTGAAGTATTCTCCGAGCTTTTGACATACCTCCCATGCACAAGTTTCCTTGTGGAGATGAGATTTGTTCTGAGGGGTGCCTCAGGAAACCCCCTATGCTGGTATTGGAAACCAGGCTTTTGAGGAGACATGCCTGTAAACCAAAACAATGGATCCGATTATGGCCTAGGGACCTGTCTGGTTCAATCTTCTTCTCTGGTGATATCCATCTATGGAATGAGTGGAGGGAGATGCTCACCTGGTGTCACACCGCCCTTGTTTGTCCCTGGAGACCTACACTATTGGGATGGCCTCGGGGACTTTGGAGAGTTTTCTTAATTGGTGAGATTTTGGACAATGGAATGGGCAGAATTCCCATGGATTGGGTAGGCACAGTCCTAATGTGTGGCTCCAAGGGCCCCAGCCTGGAGAGTGTGCGGCCCAGGACTTTGAGGACAGAAGTCTGAAAACACAAACTCAGCTAAGGTTTTGGGACGTAGGTATGGGAGGCCCAATCTACAAACCATGAGAAGTACCCCTCAGGATATGAAGAAAGAGCGAGTCTGAGGCACTTGCTCAGGCTTTTGTCTCTGGATTTTGTATCAACAATGGCTGTAGAATGTGGGGAGGCCTCATGGGATATGGACGAATCTTCCTCTCTGTGGATTTGGCCCGGTCCCAATAGTTTTTCTTCACTTGTCGGATGGGAGGTCTCCTTTCAGGTTTATTACCTCAGGTGTCCGAACAAAATAGGAATTCCAAAGCAGAGCCGTGGGGAAGAGTGAAGGGACAACCCAAACTATGGTTAAAAATTGGGGCCTAGGTGCATGGCAGGCCCAATATGCTGTCTCTTCATCCAGCCACTGAGAGGCCTTCCTTTAGGACTGGGCTCATGCTGAGGGTCACAATGTGTGTTTGTGACCAATGTGGCCCGCGAGCATGGGCGGGGCCTCATGGGCCACACTGGTTTCAACTACACTGGACTTTGGACAACCTGCCAAACACAAGGTCTCTGGCCATGGGGAATGTGTTCTGATATCTGCATCATTTTCAACCCTGGGCAGTGGTTGGAGATAAGGTCTAGGTTCTGAAGCCTGAAAAACCGAAGTTGGGAAGAGATGACGACCTAAGGCCATGGCGGGTCTGATATGCTCAGTGTGCGGTCAGCTGCCTGGGTGTTGGTCAGGAGGTTCGGGCTCAGGTTGTGTCAGTCAGTGCATTAGTCCCAGGTTAGACTATATGATTTGGGTACAGTCGAGTGCCGTATAGGTTTATCCTCATTTGAGGTGCCTGGGGAGCTCAATAGGCAAGACATTTTTTCTAGAGGGCAGGCAGAGTGCTGCACTTTGGTTCCAGAATTGCCAAACTTGAGGGCTTCTGGGCCAGGAGTGTGAGGACAGAAGTCTGAGAACACAAGCTAGACTTGGGCTTCAGGCCGAGGGCACGGCAGGTACCTCCTTCAGATCTGAACCAATATTTCATGCATCTGAAGTCACGGCGAGGATCAGACGTTGGCTCGGGTTGGAGTTTCTGTGCATGACTGCCCCTTCATGAACGGAGCGGAATCTCAAGGCCATGGAGGTTTTCCCACGTTGGGAGTTGTGGGATGCCCCCTTCAAGGATTCCTTCTGCGGGACAATTGAGACCTGTTGGTCAGCTCCAGGACATCCCATATGGAATGACTCCAGAGCACCGTTCGAGGATCGATGCCAGGGAATCCCGCCTCGCATTCCAATTTTCTCCCAGCAACAAGACAGTTGAGTTTTGATGGCTCTGCGGGAGCAATCGGGGCGGCTGTGTTGAAATGGACTTTCCCGAGGTTGGGCCTAATGTGTGTTTGTGTCCATGAGGGCCTTGGAATGGGGTGGTGACACCGGGACCCTGAAGTATTCTCCTAAGCATTTGACATAGGTCCCATGCACAAGTTTCCTTGTGGAAACGAGATTTGTTCTGATGGGTGCCTCAGGAAACCCCCTATGCTGGTCTTGGAATCCAGGCTTTTGAGGAGACATGACTGTAAACCAAAGCAATGAATCCGAATATGGCCTAGGGTCCTGTCTGGTTCCATCTTCTTCTCTGGGGACATCCATTTATGATATGAGTGGAGGTAGATGCTCAGCTGGTGTCAGACCGCCCTTGTTTGTCCCCGGAGACCTACACTATTGGGATGGCCTCGGGGAATTTGGAGAGTTCTCCTAATTTCTACGATTTTGGATAATGGAATGGGCAGAATGCCCATGGATTGGGTAGGCACAGTCCTAATGTGTGGCTCCAGGGGCCCCAGCCTGGAGGGTGTGTGGCCCAGGAATCTGAGGACAGAAGCCTGAAAACACAAACTCAGCTTAGGTTGGGAACGTAGGTATGGCAGGGCCAATCTACAAACCATGAGAAGGACTCTTCAGGATATGAAGAAAGAGGGAGTCTGAGGCGCTTGCTCAGGCTTTTGTCTCTGGATTTTGTATCAAAGATGGGCGTGGAACGTGGGGAGGCCTCATGGGCCATGGACAAATCTTCCTCTCTGTGGATTTGGCCTGGTCCCAATTCCTTTACGTCAATCTGTGGGTTGGGAAGTGTCCTCTCAGGTTTGTTACCTCAGGTGTCCCAACTAAAGAGGAATTCCAAAGCAGAGCCCTGGGGAAGAGTGAAGGGACAACCCAAACGATGGTTATAAATTGGGGCCTAGGGGCATGGCAGACCCAATATGCTGTCTCTTCATCCAGCCACTGAGTGGCCTTACTTAAAGACTGGGCACAGGCTGAGGGTCAGCATGTGTGTTTGTGACCAATGTGGCCCACGAGCATGGGCGGGGCCTCATGGGCCACACTGGTTTCAACTACACTGAACTTTGGATAACATGCCAATCACAAGGTCTCTTGCCATGGGGAAGGATCTCTGATTTCTGCATCATTTTCAACCCTGGGCAGTGTTCGGAGATAAGGTCTACGTTCTGAAGCCTGAAAAGCGCAGTTGGGAAGAGATGACGACCTAAGGCCATGGCGGGTCTGATGTGCTCAGTGTGCGGTCAGCTGCCTGGGTGTTGGTCCGGAGGTTCGTGTTCAGGTTGTGTCAGACAGTGAATTAGTACCCAGGTTAGACTATATAATTCAGGTACAGTCGAGAGCCGTGTTGGTTTATCCTCATTTGAGGTGCCTGGGCTACTCATTAGGCAATATATTTTTTCTAGAGGCAGGCAGAGTGCTGCATTGTGGGTCCGGTATTGCCAAACATGAGGGATTCTGGACCAGGAGTGTGAGTACAAGTCTGAGAACAGAAGCTAGACTTGGGCTTCAGGCCGAGGGCACGGCTGGTACCCCCTGCAGATCTGAACGAATATCTCATGCTTCTGAAGTCACGGCGAGGATCAGACGTTGGCTCGGGTTGGAGTTTCTGTGCATGACTGCCCCTTCATGAACGGAGCGGAATCTCAAGGCCATGGAGGTTTTCCCACGTTGGGAGTTGTGGGATGCCCCCTTCAAGGATTCCTTCTGCGGGACAATTGAGACCTGTTGGGCAGCTCCAGGATATCCCATATGGAAGGACTCCAGAGCACCGTTCGGGGTGGATGCCTGGGAAGCGGGCCTCGCATTCCAAATGTCTCCTAGCAACAAGACAGTTGAGTTTGGATAGCTCTGCGGGAGCAACCGGCGTGGCTGAGTTGAAATGGACTTTTAGGGTCGGGCCCATTGTGTGTTTGTGTCCATGAGGGCCTTGGAATGGGGAGTTGGCACCGGGACCCTGAAGTATTCTCCGAGCTTTTGACATACCTCCCATGCACAAGTTTCCTTGTGGAGATGAGATTTGTTCTGAGGGGTGCCTCAGGAAACCCCCTATGCTGGTATTGGAAACCAGGCTTTTGAGGAGACATGCCTGTAAACCAAAACAATGGATCCGATTATGGCCTAGGGACCTGTCTGGTTCAATCTTCTTCTCTGGTGATATCCATCTATGGAATGAGTGGAGGGAGATGCTCACCTGGTGTCACACCGCCCTTGTTTGTCCCTGGAGACCTACACTATTGGGATGGCCTCGGGGACTTTGGAGAGTTTTCTTAATTGGTGAGATTTTGGACAATGGAATGGGCAGAATTCCCATGGATTGGGTAGGCACAGTCCTAATGTGTGGCTCCAGGGGCCCCAGCCTGGAGAGTGTGCGGCCCAGGACTTTGAGGACAGAAGTCTGAAAACACAAACTCAGCTAAGGTTTTGGGACGTAGGTATGGGAGGCCCAATCTACAAACCATGAGAAGTACCCCTCAGGATATGAAGAAAGAGCGAGTCTGAGGCACTTGCTCAGGCTTTTGTCTCTGGATTTTGTATCAACAATGGCTGTAGAATGTGGGGAGGCCTCATGGGATATGGACGAATCTTCCTCTCTGTGGATTTGGCCCGGTCCCAATAGTTTTTCTTCACTTGTCGGATGGGAGGTCTCCTTTCAGGTTTATTACCTCAGGTGTCCGAACAAAATAGGAATTCCAAAGCAGAGCCGTGGGGAAGAGTGAAGGGACAACCCAAACTATGGTTAAAAATTGGGGCCTAGGTGCATGGCAGGCCCAATATGCTGTCTCTTCATCCAGCCACTGAGAGGCCTTCCTTTAGGACTGGGCTCATGCTGAGGGTCACAATGTGTGTTTGTGACCAATGTGGCCCGCGAGCATGGGCGGGGCCTCATGGGCCACACTGGTTTCAACTACACTGGACTTTGGACAACCTGCCAAACACAAGGTCTCTGGCCATGGGGAATGTGTTCTGATATCTGCATCATTTTCAACCCTGGGCAGTGGTTGGAGATAAGGTCTAGGTTCTGAAGCCTGAAAAACCGAAGTTGGGAAGAGATGACGACCTAAGGCCATGGCGGGTCTGATATGCTCAGTGTGCGGTCAGCTGCCTGGGTGTTGGTCAGGAGGTTCGGGCTCAGGTTGTGTCAGTCAGTGCATTAGTCCCAGGTTAGACTATATGATTTGGGTACAGTCGAGTGCCGTATAGGTTTATCCTCATTTGAGGTGCCTGGGGAGCTCAATAGGCAAGACATTTTTTCTAGAGGGCAGGCAGAGTGCTGCACTTTGGTTCCAGAATTGCCAAACTTGAGGGCTTCTGGGCCAGGAGTGTGAGGACAGAAGTCTGAGAACACAAGCTAGACTTGGGCTTCAGGCCGAGGGCACGGCAGGTACCTCCTTCAGATCTGAACCAATATTTCATGCATCTGAAGTCACGGCGAGGATCAGACGTTGGCTCGGGTTGGAGTTTCTGTGCATGACTGCCCCTTCATGAACGGAGCGGAATCTCAAGGCCATGGAGGTTTTCCCACGTTGGGAGTTGTGGGATGCCCCCTTCAAGGATTCCTTCTGCGGGACAATTGAGACCTGTTGGTCAGCTCCAGGACATCCCATATGGAATGACTCCAGAGCACCGTTCGAGGATCGATGCCAGGGAATCCCGCCTCGCATTCCAATTTTCTCCCAGCAACAAGACAGTTGAGTTTTGATGGCTCTGCGGGAGCAATCGGGGCGGCTGTGTTGAAATGGACTTTCCCGAGGTTGGGGCCTAATGTGTGTTTGTGTCCATGAGGGCCTTGGAATGGGGTGGTGACACCGGGACCCTGAAGTATTCTCCTAAGCATTTGACATAGGTCCCATGCACAAGTTTCCTTGTGGAAACGAGATTTGTTCTGATGGGTGCCTCAGGAAACCCCCTATGCTGGTCTTGGAATCCAGGCTTTTGAGGAGACATGACTGTAAACCAAAGCAATGAATCCGAATATGGCCTAGGGTCCTGTCTGGTTCCATCTTCTTCTCTGGGGACATCCATTTATGATATGAGTGGAGGTAGATGCTCAGCTGGTGTCAGACCGCCCTTGTTTGTCCCCGGAGACCTACACTATTGGGATGGCCTCGGGGAATTTGGAGAGTTCTCCTAATTTCTACGATTTTGGATAATGGAATGGGCAGAATGCCCATGGATTGGGTAGGCACAGTCCTAATGTGTGGCTCCAGGGGCCCCAGCCTGGAGGGTGTGTGCCCAGGAATCTGAGGACAGAAGTCTGAAAACACAAACTCAGCTTAGGTTGGGAACGTAGGTATGGCAGGGCCAATCTACAAACCATGAGAAGGACTCTTCAGGATATGAAGAAAGAGGGAGTCTGAGGCGCTTGCTCAGGCTTTTGTCTCTGGATTTTGTATCAAAGATGGGCGTGGAACGTGGGGAGGCCTCATGGGCCATGGACAAATCTTCCTCTCTGTGGATTTGGCCTGGTCCCAATTCCTTTACGTCAATCTGTGGGTTGGGAAGTGTCCTCTCAGGTTTGTTACCTCAGGTGTCCCAACTAAAGAGGAATTCCAAAGCAGAGCCCTGGGGAAGAGTGAAGGGATAACCCAAACGATGGTTATAAATTGGGGCCTAGGGGCATGGCAGACCCAATATGCTGTCTCTTCATCCAGCCACTGAGTGGCCTTACTTAAAGACTGGGCACAGGCTGAGGGTCAGCATGTGTGTTTGTGACCAATGTGGCCCGCGAGCATGAGCGGGGCCTCATAGGCCACACTGGTTTCAACTACACTGAACTTTGGATAACATGCCAATCACAAGGTCTCTTGCCATGGGGAGGGAGCTCTGATTTCTGCATCATTTTCAACCCTGGGCAGTGTTTGGAGATAAGGTCTACGTTCTGAAGCTTGAAAACCGCAGTTGGGAAGAGATGACGACCTAAGGCCATGGCGGGTCTGATGTGCTCAGTGTGCGGTCAGCTGCCTGGGTGTTGGTCCGGAGGTTCGGGTTCAGGTTGTGTCAGACAGTGAATTAGTACCCAGGTTAGACTATATAATTCAGGTACAGTCGAGAGCCGTGTAGGTTTATCCTCATTTGAGGTGCCTGGGCTACTCATTAGGCAATATATTTTTTCTAGAGGCAGGCAGAGTGCTGCATTGTGGGTCCGGTATTGCCAAACATGAGAAATTCTGGACCAGGAGTGTGAGGACAAGTCTGAGAACAGAAGCTAGACTTGGGCTTCAGGCCGAGGGCACGGCTGGTACCCCCTGCAGATCTGAACGAATATCTCATGCTTCTGAAGTCACGGCGAGGATCAGACGTTGGCTCGGGTTGGAGTTTCTGTGCTTGACTGCCCCTTCATGAACGGAGCGGAATCTCAAGGCCATGGAGGTTTTCCCACGTTGGGAGTTGTGGGATGCCCCCTTCAAGGATTCCTTCTGCGGGACAATTGAGACCTGTTGGGCAGCTCCAGGATATCCCATATGGAAGGACTCCAGAGCACCGTTCAGGGTGGATGCCTGGGAAGCGGGCCTCGCATTCCAAATGTCTCCTAGCAACAAGACAGTTGAGATCGGATAGCTCTGCGGGAGCAACCGGCGTGGCTGAGTTGAAATGGACTTTTAGGATCGGGTCCATTGTGTGTTTGTGTCCATGAGGGCCTTGGAATGGGGCGTTGGCACCGGGACCCTGAAGTATTCTCCTAAGCTTTTGACATACCTCCCATGCACAAGTTTCCTTGTGGAGATGAGATTTGTTCTGAGGGGTGCCTCAGGAAACCCCCTATGCTGGTATTGGAATCCAGGCTTTTGAGGAGACATGCCTGTAAACCAAAACAATGGATCCGATTATGGCCTAGGGACCTGTCTGGTTCAATCTTCTTCTCTGGTGATATCCATCTATGGAATGAGTGGAGGGAGATGCTCACCTGGTGTCACACCGCCCTTGTTTGTCCCTAGAGACCTACACTATTGGGATGGCCTCGGGGACTTTGGAGAGTTTTCTTAATTGGTGAGATTTTCGACAATGGAATGGGCAGAATTCCCATGGATTGGGTAGGCACAGTCCTAATGTGTGGCTCCAGGGGCCCCAGCCTGGAGGGTGTGGGGCCCAGGACTTTGAGGACAGAAGTCTGAAAAAACAAACTCAGCTAAGGTTTAGGGACGTAGGTATGGGAGGCCCAATCTACAAACCATGAGAAGTACCCCTCAGGATATGAAGAAAGAGCGAGTCTGAGGCACTTGCTCAGGCTTTTGTCTCTGGATTTTGTATCAACAATGGCTGTAGAATGTGGGGAGTCCTCATGGGATATGGACGAATCTTCCTCTCTGTGGATTTGGCCCAGTCCCAATAGTTTTTCTTCAATTGTCGGATGGGAGGTCTCCTTTCAGGTTTATTACCTCAGGTGTCCGAACAAAATAGGAATTCCAAAGCAGAGCCCTGGGAAGAGTGAAGGGACAACCCAAACTTTGGTTAAAAATTGGGGCCTAGGTGCATGGCAGGCCCAATATGCTGTCTCTTCATCCAGCCACTGAGAGGCCTTCCTTGAGGACTGGGCTCATGCTGAGGGTCACAATGTGTGTTTGTGACCAATGTGGCCCGCGAGCATGGGCGGGGCCTCATGGGCCACACTGGTTTCAACTACACTGGACTTTGGACAACCTGCCAAACACAAGGTCTCTGGCCATGGGGAATGTGTTCTGATATCTGCATCATTTTCAACCCTGGGCAGTGGTTGGAGATAGGTCTAGGTTCTGAAGCCTGAAAAACCGAAGATGGGAAGAGATGACGACCTAAGGCCATGGCGGGTCTGATATGCTCAGTGTGCGGTCAGCTGCCTGGGTGTTGGTCAGGAGGTTCGGGCTCAGGTTGTGTCAGTCAGTGCATTAGTCCCAGGTTAGACTATATGATTTGGGTACAGTCGAGTGCCGTATAGGTTTATCCTCATTTGAGGTGCCTGGGGAGCTCAATAGGCAAGATATTTTTTCTAGAGGGCAGGCAGAGTGCTGCACTTTGGTTCCAGAATTGCCAAACTTGAGGGCTTCTGGGCCAGGAGTGTGAGGACAGAAGTCTGAGAACACAAGCTAGACTTGGGCTTCAGGCCGAGGGCACGGCAGGTACCTCCTGCAGATCTGAACCAATATTTCATGCATCTGAAGTCACGGCGAGGATCAGACGTTGGCTCGGGTTGGAGTTTCTGTGCATGACTGCCCCTTCATGAACGGAGCGGAATCTCAAGGCCATGGAGGTTTTCCCACGTTGGGAGTTGTGGAATGCCCCCTTCAAGGATTCCTTCTGCGGGACAATTGAGACCTGTTGGTCAGCTCCAGGACATCCCATATGGAATGACTCCAGAGCACCGTTCGAGGATCGATGCCAGGGAATCCCGCCTCGCATTCCAATTTTCTCCCAGCAACAAGACAGTTGAGTTTTGATGGCTCTGCGGGAGCAATCGGGGCGGCTGTGTTGAAATGGACTTTCCCGAGGTTGGGGCCTAATGTGTGTTTGTGTCCATGAGGGCCTTGGAATGGGGCGGTGACACCGGGACCCTGAAGTATTCTCTTAAGCTTTTGACATAGGTCCCATGCACAAGTTTCCTTGTGGAAACGAGATTTGTTCTGATGGGTGCCTCAGGAAACCCCCTATGCTGGTCTTGGAATCCAGGCTTTTGAGGAGACATGACTGTAAACCAAAGCAATGGATCCGAATATGGCCTAGGGTCCTGTCTGGTTCCATCTTCTTCTCTGGGGACATCCATTTATGATATGAGTGGAGGTAGATGCTCAGCTGGTGTCAGACCGCCCTTGTTTGTCCCCGGAGACCTACACTATTGGGATGGCCTCGGGGACTTTGGAGAGTTCTCCTAAATTGTACGATTTTGGATAATGGAATGGGCAGAATTCCCATGGATTGGGTAGGCACAGTCCTAATGTGTGGCTCCAGGGGCCCCAGCCTGGAGGGTGTGTGGCCCAGGAATCTGAGGACAGAAGTCTGAAAACACAAACTCAGCTTAGGTTGGGAACGTAGGTTGGCAGGGCCAATCTACAAACCATGAGAAGGATTCTTCAGGATATGAAGAAAGAGGGAGTCTGAGGTGCTTGCTCAGGCTTTTGTCTCTGGATTTTGTATCAAAGATGGGCGTGGAACGTGGGGAGGCCTCATGGGCCATGGACAAATCTTCCTCTCTTTGGATTTGGCCTGGTCCCAATTCCTTTACGTCAATCTGTGGGTTGGGAAGTGTCCTCTCAGGTTTGTTACCTCAGGTGTCCCAACTAAAGAGGAATTCCAAAGCAGAGCCCTGGGGAAGAGTGAAGGGATAACCCAAACGATGGTTATAAATTGGGGCCTAGGGGCATGGCAGACCCAATATGCTGTCTCTTCATCCAGCCACTGAGTGGCCTTACTTAAAGACTGGGCACAGGCTGAGGGTCAGCATGTGTGTTTTTGACCAATGTGGCCCGCGAGCATGGGCGGGGCCTCATAGGCCACACTGGTTTCAACTACACTGAAATTTGGATAACATGCCAATCACAAGGTCTCTTGCCATGGGGAAGGAGCTCTGATTTCTGCATCATTTTCAACCCTGGGCAGTGTTTGGAGATAAGGTCTACGTTCTGAAGCCTGAAAACCGCAGTTGGGAAGAGATGACGACCTAAGGCCATGGCGGGTCTGATGTGCTCAGTGTGCGGTCAGCTGCCTGGGTGTTGGTCCGGAGGTTCGGGTTCAGGTTGTGTCAGACAGTGAATTAGTACCCAGGTTAGACTATATAATTCAGGTACAGTCGAGAGCCGTGTAGGTTTATCCTCATTTGAGGTGCCTGGGCTACTCATTAGGCAATATATTTTTTCTAGAGGCAGGCAGAGTGCTGCATTGTGGGTCCGGTATTGCCAAACATGAGGGATTCTGGACCAGGAGTGTGAGGACAAGTCTGAGAACAGAAGCTAGACTTGGGCTTCAGGCCGAGGGCACGGCTGGTACCCCCTGCAGATCTGAACGAATATCTCATGCTTCTGAAGTCACGGCGAGGATCAGACGTTGGCTCGGGTTGGAGTTTCTGTGCATGACTGCCCCTTCATGAACGGAGCGGAATCTCAAGGCCATGGAGGTTTTCCCACGTTGGGAGTTGTGGAATGCCCCCTTCAAGGATTCCTTCTGCGGGACAATTGAGACCTGTTGGTCAGCTCCAGGACATCCCATATGGAATGACTCCAGAGCACCGTTCGAGGATCGATGCCAGGGAATCCCGCCTTGCATTCCAATTTTCTCCCAGCAACAAGACAGTTGAGTTTTGATGGCTCTGCGGGAGCAATCTGGGCGGCTGTGTTGAAATGGACTTTCCCGAGGTTGGGGCCTAATGTGTGTTTATTTGTCCATGAGGGCCTTGGAATGGGGCGGTGACACCGGGACCCTGAAGTATTCTCCTAAGCTTTTGACATAGGTCCCATGCACAAGTATCCTTGTGGAAACGAGATTTGTTCTGATGGGTGCCTCAGGAAACCCCCTATGCTGGTCTTGGAATCCAGGCTTTTGAGGAGACATGTCTGTAAACCAAAGCAATGGATCCGAATATGGGGTAGGGTCCTGTCTGGTTCCATCTTCTTCTCTGGGGACATCCATTTATGATATGAGTGGAGGTAGATGCTCAGCTGGTGTCAGACCGACCTTGTTTGTCCCCGGAGACCTACACTATTGGGATGGCCTCGGGGACTTTGGAGAGTTCTCCTAATTTGTACGATTTTGGATAATGGAATGGGCAGAATTCCCATGGATTGGGTAGGCACAGTCCTAATGTGTGGCTCCAGGGGCCCCAGCCTGTAGGGTGTGTGGCCCAGGAATCTGAGGACAGAAGTCTGAAAACACAAACTCAGCTTAGGTTGGGAACGTAGGTATGGCAGGGCCAATCTACAAACCATGAGAAGCACTCTTCAGGATATGAAGAAAGAGGGAGTCTGAGGCGCTTGCTCAGGCTTTTGTCTCTGGATTTTGTATCAAAGATGGGCGTGGAACGTGGGGAGGCCTCATGGGCCATGGACGAATCTTCCTCTCTGTGGATTTGGCCCGGTCCCAATTTCTTTCCGTCAATCTGTGGGATGGGAGGTCTCCTCTCAGGTTTGTTACCTCAGGTGTCCCAACCAAAGAGGAATTCCAAAGCAGAGCCCTGGGGAAGAGTGAAGGGACAACCCAAACGATGGTTATAAATTGGGGCCTAGGGGCATGGCAGACCCAATATGCTGTCTCTTCATCCAGCCACTGAGTGGCCTTACTTAAAGACTGGGCACAGGCTGAGGGTCAGCATGTGTGTTTGTGACCAATGTGGCCCACGAGCATGGGCGGGGCCTCATGGGCCACACTGGTTTCAACTACACTGAACTTTGGATAACATGCCAATCACAAGGTGTCTTGCCATGGGGAAGGAGCTCTGATTTCTGCATCATTTTCAACCCTGGGCAGTGTTTGGAGATAAGGTCTACGTTCTGAAGCCTGAAAACTGCAGTTGGGAAGAGATGACGACCTAAGGCCATGGCGGGTCTGATGTGCTCAGTGTGCGGTCAGCTGCCTGGGTGTTGGTCCGGAGGTTCGGGTTCAGGTTGTGTCAGACAGTGAATTAGTACCCAGGTTAGACTATATAATTCAGGTACAGTCGAGAGCCGTGTAGGTTTATCCTCATTTGAGGTGCCTGGGCTACTCATTAGGCAATATATTTTTTCTAGAGGCAGGCAGAGTGCTGCATTGTGGGTCCGGTATTGCCAAACATGAGGGATTCTGGACCAGGAGTGTGAGGACAAGTCTGAGAACAGAAGCTAGACTTGGGCTTCAGGCCGAGGGCACGGCTGGTACCCCCTGCAGATCTGAACGAATATCTCATGCTTCTGAAGTCACGGCGAGGATCAGACGTTGGCTCGGGTTGGAGTTTCTGTGCATGACTGCCCCTTCATGAATGGAGCGGAATCTCAAGGCCATGGAGGTTTTCCCACGTTGGGAGTTGTGGGATGCCCCCTTCAAGGATTCCTTCTGCGGGACAATTGAGACCTGTTGGGCAGCTCCAGGATATCCCATATGGAAGGATACCAGAGCACCGTTCGGGGTGGATGCCTGGGAAGCGGGCCTCGCATTCCAAATGTCTCCTAGCAACAAGACTGTTGAGATCGGATAGCTCTGCGGGAGCAACCGGCGTGGCTGAGTTGAAATGGACTTTTAGGATCGGGCCCATTGTGTGTTTGTGTCCATGAGGGCCTTGGAATGGGGCGTTGGCACCGGGACCCTGAAGTATTCTCCTAAGCTTTTGACATACCTCCAAAGCACAAGTTTCCTTGTGGAGATGAGATTTGTTCTGAGGGGTGCCTCAGGAAACCCCCTATGCTGGTATTGGAATCCAGGCTTTTGAGGAGACATGCCTGTAAACCAAAACAATGGATCCGATTATGGCCTAGGGTCCTGTCTGGTTCAATCTTCTTCTCTGGTGATATTCATCTATGGAATGAGTGGAGGGAGATGCTCACCTGGTGTCACACCGCCCTTGTTTGTCCCTGGAGACCTACACTATTGGGATGGCCTCGGGGACTTTGGAGAGTTTTCTTAATTGGTGAGAATTTGGACAATGGAATGGGCAGAATTCCCATGGATTGGGTAGGCACAGTCCTAATGTGTGGCTCCAGGGGCCCCAGCCTGGAGGGTGTGCGGCCCAGGACTTTGAGGACAGAAGTCTGAAAACACAAACTCAGCTAAGGTTTTGGGACGTAGGTATGGGAGGCCCAATCTACAAACCATGAGAAGTACCCCTCAGGATATGAAGAAAGAGCGAGTCTGAGGCACTTGCTCAGGCTTTTGTCTCTGGATTTTGTATCAACAATGGCTGTAGAATGTGGAGAGGCCTCATGGGATATGGACGAATCTTCCTCTCTGTGGATTTGGCCCGGTCCCAATAGTTTTTCTTCAATTGTCGGATGGGAGGTCTCCTTTCAGGTTTATTACCTCAGGTGTCCGAACAAAATAGGAATTCCAAAGCAGAGCCCTGGGGAAGAGTGAAGGGACAACCCAAACTATGGTTAAAAATTGGGGCCTAGGTGCATGGCAGGCCCAATATGCTGTCTCTTCATCCAGCCACTGAGAGGCCTTCCTTGAGGACTGGGCTCATGCTGAGGGTCACAATGTGTTTTTGTGACCAATGTGGCCCCCGAGCATGGGCGGGGCCTCATGGGCCACACTGGTTTCAACTACACTGGACTTTGGACAACCTGCCAAACACAAGGTCTCTGGCCATGGGGAATGTGTTCTGATATCTGCATCATTTTCAACCCTGGGCAGTGGTTGGAGATAAGGTCTAGGTTCTGAAGCCTGAAAAACCGAAGATGGGAAGAGATGACGACCTAAGGCCATGGCGGGTCTGATATGCTCAGTGTGCGGTCAGCTGCCTGGGTGTTGGTCAGGAGGTTCGGGCTCAGGTTGTGTCAGTCAGTGCATTAGTCCCAGGTTAGACTATATGATTTGGGTACAGTAGAGTGCCGTATAGGTTTATCCTCATTTGAGGTGCCTGGGGAGCTCAATAGGCAAGATATTTTTTCTAGAGGGCAGGCAGAGTGCTGCACTTTGGTTCCAAAATTGCCAAACTTGAGGGCTTTTGGGCCAGGAGTGTGAGGACAGAAGTCTGAGAACACAAGCTAGACTTGGGCTTCAGGCCGAGGGCACGGCAGGTACCTCCTGCAGATCTGAACCAATATTTCATGCATCTGAAGTCACGGCGAGGATCAGACGTTGGCTCGGGTTGGAGTTTCTGTGCATGACTGCCCCTTCATGAACGGAGCGGAATCTCAAGGCCATGGAGGTTTTCCCACGTTGGGAGTTGTGGAATGCCCCCTTCAAGGATTCCTTCTGCGGGACAATTGAGACCTGTTGGTCAGCTCCAGGACATCCCATATGGAATGACTCCAGAGCACCGTTCGAGGATCGATGCCAGGGAATCCCGCCTCGCATTCCAATTTTCTCCCAGCAACAAGACAGTTGAGTTTTGATGGCTCTGCGGGAGCAATCGGGGCGGCTGTGTTGAAATGGACTTTCCCGAGTTTGGGGCCTAATGTGTGTTTATTTGTCCATGAGGGCCTTGGAATGGGGCGGTGACACCGGGACCCTGAAGTATTCTCCTAAGCTTTTGACATAGGTCCCATGCACAAGTATCCTTGTGGAAACGAGATTTGTTCTGATGGGTGCCTCAGGAAACCCCCTATGCTGGTCTTGGAATCCAGGCTTTTGAGGAGACATGTCTGTAAACCAAAGCAATGGATCCGAATATGGGGTAGGGTCCTGTCTGGTTCCATCTTCTTCTCTGGGGACATCCATTTATGATATGAGTGGAGGTAGATGCTCAGCTGGTGTCAGACCGACCTTGTTTGTCCCCGGAGACCTACACTATTGGGATGGCCTCGGGGACTTTGGAGAGTTCTCCTAATTTGTACGATTTTGGATAATGGAATGGGCAGAATTCCCATGGATTGGGTAGGCACAGTCCTAATGTGTGGCTCCAGGGGCCCCAGCCTGTAGGGTGTGTGGCCCAGGAATCTGAGGACAGAAGTCTGAAAACACAAACTCAGCTTAGGTTGGGAACGTAGGTATGGCAGGGCCAATCTACAAACCATGAGAAGCACTCTTCAGGATATGAAGAAAGAGGGAGTCTGAGGCGCTTGCTCAGGCTTTTGTCTCTGGATTTTGTATCAAAGATGGGCGTGGAACGTGGGGAGGCCTCATGGGCCATGGACGAATCTTCCTCTCTGTGGATTTGGCCCGGTCCCAATTTCTTTCCGTCAATCTGTGGGATGGGAGGTCTCCTCTCAGGTTTGTTACCTCAGGTGTCCCAACCAAAGAGGAATTCCAAAGCAGAGCCCTGGGGAAGAGTGAAGGGACAACCCAAACGATGGTTATAAATTGGGGCCTAGGGGCATGGCAGACCCAATATGCTGTCTCTTCATCCAGCCACTGAGTGGCCTTACTTAAAGACTGGGCACAGGCTGAGGGTCAGCATGTGTGTTTGTGACCAATGTGGCCCACGAGCATGGGCGGGGCCTCATGGGCCACACTGGTTTCAACTACACTGAACTTTGGATAACATGCCAATCACAAGGTGTCTTTCCATGGGGAAGGAGCTCTGATTTCTGCATCATTTTCAACCCTGGGCAGTGTTTGGAGATAAGGTCTACGTTCTGAAGCCTGAAAACCGCAGTTGGGAAGAGATGACGACCTAAGGCCATGGCGGGTCTGATGTGCTCAGTGTGCGGTCAGCTGCCTGGGTGTTGGTCCGGAGGTTCGGGTTCAGGTTGTGTCAGACAGTGAATTAGTTCCCAGATTAGACTATATAATTCAGGTACAGTCGAGAGCCGTGTAGGTTTATCCTCATTTGAGGTGCCTGGGCTACTCATTAGGCAATATATTTTTTCTAGAGGCAGGCAGAGTGCTGCATTGTGGGTCCGGTATTGCCAAACATGAGGGATTCTGGACCAGGAGTGTGAGGACAAGTCTGAGAACAGAAGCTAGACTTGGGCTTCAGGCCGAGGGCACGGCTGGTACCCCCTGCAGATCTGAACGAATATCTCATGCTTCTGAAGTCACGGCGAGGATCAGACGTTGGCTCGGGTTGGAGTTTCTGTGCATGACTGCCCCTTCATGAATGGAGCGGAATCTCAAGGCCATGGAGGTTTTCCCACGTTGGGAGTTGTGGGATGCCCCCTTCAAGGATTCCTTCTGCGGGACAATTGAGACCTGTTGGGCAGCTTCAGGATATCCCATATGGAAGGATACCAGAGCACCGTTCGGGGTGGATGCCTGGGAAGCGGGCCTCGCATTCCAAATGTCTCCTAGCAACAAGACTGTTGAGATCGGATAGCTCTGCGGGAGCAACCGGCGTGGCTGAGTTGAAATGGACTTTTAGGATCGGGCCCATTGTGTGTTTGTGTCCATGAGGGCCTTGGAATGGGGCGTTGGCACCGGGACCCTGAAGTATTCTCCTAAGCTTTTGACATACCTCCCAAGCACAAGATTCCTTGTGGAGATGAGATTTGTTCTGAGGGGTGCCTCAGGAAACCCCCTATGCTGGTATTGGAATCCAGGGTTTTGAGGAGACATGCCTGTAAACCCAAACAATGGATCCGATTATGGCCTAGGGTCCTGTCTGGTTCAATCTTCTTCTCTGGTGATATCCATCTATGGAATGAGTGGAGGGAGATGCTCACCTGGTGTCACACCGCCCTTGTTTGTCCCTGGAGACCTACACTATTGGGATGGCCTCGGGGACTTTGGAGAGTTTTCTTAATTGGTGAGAATTTGGACAATGGAATGGGCAGAATTCCCATGGATTGGGTAGGCACAGTCCTAATGTGTGGCTCCAGGGGCCCCAGCCTGGAGGGTGTGCGGCCCAGGACTTTGAGGACAGAAGTCTGAAAACACAAACTCAGCTAAGGTTTTGGGACGTAGGTATGGGAGGCCCAATCTACAAACCATGAGAAGTACCCCTCAGGATATGAAGAAAGAGCGAGTCTGAGGCACTTGCTCAGGCTTTTGTCTCTGGATTTTGTATCAACAATGGCTGTAGAATGTGGGGAGGCCTCATGGGATATGGACGAATCTTCCTCTCTGTGGATTTGGCCCGGTCCCAATAGTTTTTCTTCAATTGTCGGATGGGAGGTCTCCTTTCAGGTTTATTACCTCAGGTGTCCGAACAAAATAGGAATTCCAAAGCAGAGCCCTGGGGAAGAGTGAAGGGACAACCCAAACTATGGTTAAAAATTGGGGCCTAGGTGCATGGCAGGCCCAATATGCTGTCTCTTCATCCAGCCACTGAGAGGCCTTCCTTGAGGACTGGGCTCATGCTGAGTGTCACAATGTGTGTTTGTGACCAATGTGGCCCCCGAGCATGGGCGGGGCCTCATGGGCCACACTGGTTTCAACTACACTGGACTTTGGACAACCTGCCAAACACAAGGTCTGTGGCCATGGGGAATGTGTTCTGATATCTGCATCATTTTCAACCCTGGGCAGTGGTTGGAGATAAGGTCTAGGTTCTGAAGCCTGAAAAACCGAAGTTGGGAAGAGATGACGACCTAAGGCCATGGCGGGTTCGATATGCTCAGTGTGCGGTCAGCTGCCTGGGTGTTGGTCAGGAGGTTCGGGCTCAGGTTGTGTCAGTCAGTGCATTAGTCCCAGGTTAGACTATATGATTTGGGTACAGTCGAGTGCCGTATAGGTTTATCCTCATTTGAGGTGCCTGGGGAGCTCAATAGGCAAGATATTTTTTCTAGAGGGCAGGCAGAGTGCTGCACTTTGGTTCCAGAATTGCCAAACTTGAGGGCTTCTGGGCCAGGAGTGTGAGGACAGAAGTCTGAGAACACAAGCTAGACTTGGGCTTCAGGCCGAGGGCACGGCAGGTACCTCCTGCAGATCTGAACCAATATTTCATGCATCTGAAGTCACGGCGAGGATCAGACGTTGGCTCGGGTTGGAGTTTCTGTGCATGACTGCCCCTTCATGAACGGAGCGGAATCTCAAGGCCATGGAGGTTTTCCCACGTTGGGAGTTGTGGAATGCCCCCTTCAAGGATTCCTTCTGCGGGACAATTGAGACCTGTTGGTCAGCTCCAGGACATCCCATATGGAATGACTCCAGAGCACCGTTCGAGGATCGATGCCAGGGAATCCCGCCTCGCATTCCAATTTTCTCCCAGCAACAAGACAGTTGAGTTTTGATGGCTCTGCGGGAGCAATCGGGGCGGCTGTGTTGAAATGGACTTTCCCGAGTTTGGGGCCTAATGTGTGTTTATTTGTCCATGAGGGCCTTGGAATGGGGCGGTGACACCGGGACCCTGAAGTATTCTCCTAAGCTTTTGACATAGGTCCCATGCACAAGTATCCTTGTGGAAACGAGATTTGTTCTGATGGGTGCCTCAGGAAACCCCCTATGCTGGTCTTGGAATCCAGGCTTTTGAGGAGACATGTCTGTAAACCAAAGCAATGGATCCGAATATGGGGTAGGGTCCTGTCTGGTTCCATCTTCTTCTCTGGGGACATCCATTTATGATATGAGTGGAGGTAGATGCTCAGCTGGTGTCAGACCGACCTTGTTTGTCCCCGGAGACCTACACTATTGGGATGGCCTCGGGGACTTTGGAGAGTTCTCCTAATTTGTACGATTTTGGATAATGGAATGGGCAGAATTCCCATGGATTGGGTAGGCACAGTCCTAATGTGTGGCTCCAGGGGCCCCAGCCTGTAGGGTGTGTGGCCCAGGAATCTGAGGACAGAAGTCTGAAAACACAAACTCAGCTTAGGTTGGGAACGTAGGTATGGCAGGGCCAATCTACAAACCATGAGAAGCACTCTTCAGGATATGAAGAAAGAGGGAGTCTGAGGCGCTTGCTCAGGCTTTTGTCTCTGGATTTTGTATCAAAGATGGGCGTGGAACGTGGGGAGGCCTCATGGGCCATGGACGAATCTTCCTCTCTGTGGATTTGGCCCGGTCCCAATTTCTTTCCGTCAATCTGTGGGATGGGAGGTCTCCTCTCAGGTTTGTTACCTCAGGTGTCCCAACCAAAGAGGAATTCCAAAGCAGAGCCCTGGGGAAGAGTGAAGGGACAACCCAAACGATGGTTATAAATTGGGGCCTAGGGGCATGGCAGACCCAATATGCTGTCTCTTCATCCAGTGGCCTTACTTAAAGACTGGGCACAGGCTGAGGGTCAGCATGTGTGTTTGTGACCAATGTGGCCCACGAGCATGGGCGGGGCCTCATGGGCCACACTGGTTTCAACTACACTGAACTTTGGATAACATGCCAATCACAAGGTGTCTTGCCATGGGGAAGGAGCTCTGATTTCTGCATCATTTTCAACCCTGGGAAGTGTTTGGAGATAAGGTCTACGTTCTGAAGCCTGAAAACCGCAGTTGGGAAGAGATGACGACCTAAGGCCATGGCGGGTCTGATGTGCTCAGTGTGCGGTCAGCTGCCTGGGTGTTGGTCCGGAGGTTCGGGTTCAGGTTGTGTCAGACAGTGAATTAGTTCCCAGATTAGACTATATAATTCAGGTACAGTCGAGAGCCGTGTAGGTTTATCCTCATTTGAGGTGCCTGGGCTACTCATTAGGCAATATATTTTTTCTAGAGGCAGGCAGAGTGCTGCATTGTGGGTCCGGTATTGCCAAACATGAGGGATTCTGGACCAGGAGTGTGAGGACAAGTCTGAGAACAGAAGCTAGACTTGGGCTTCAGGCCGAGGGCACGGCTGGTACCCCCTGCAGATCTGAACGAATATCTCATGCTTCTGAAGTCACGGCGAGGATCAGACGTTGGCTCGGGTTGGAGTTTCTGTGCATGACTGCCCCTTCATGAATGGAGCGGAATCTCAAGGCCATGGAGGTTTTCCCACGTTGGGAGTTGTGGGATGCCCCCTTCAAGGATTCCTTCTGCGGGACAATTGAGACCTGTTGGGCAGCTCCAGGATATCCCATATGGAAGGATACCAGAGCACCGTTCGGGGTGGATGCCTGGGAAGCGGGCCTCGCATTCCAAATGTCTCCTAGCAACAAGACTGTTGAGATCGGATAGCTCTGCGGGAGCAACCGGCGTGGCTGAGTTGAAATGGACTTTTAGGATCGGGCCCATTGTGTGTTTGTGTCTATGAGGGCCTTGGAATGGGGCGTTGGCACCGGGACCCTGAAGTATTCTCCTAAGCTTTTGACATACCTCCCAAGCACAAGATTCCTTGTGGAGATGAGATTTGTTCTGAGGGGTGCCTCAGGAAACCCCCTATGCTGGTATTGGAATCCAGGGTTTTGAGGAGACATGCCTGTAAACCCAAACAATGGATCCGATTATGGCCTAGGGTCCTGTCTGGTTCAATCTTCTTCTCTGGTGATATCCATCTATGGAATGAGTGGAGGGAGATGCTCACCTGGTGTCACACCGCCCTTGTTTGTCCCTGGAGACCTACACTATTGGGATGGCCTCGGGGACTTTGGAGAGTTTTCTTAATTGGTGAGAATTTGGACAATGGAATGGGCAGAATTCCCATGGATTGGGTAGGCACAGTCCTAATGTGTGGCTCCAGGGGCCCCAGCCTGGAGGGTGTGCGGCCCAGGACTTTGAGGACAGAAGTCTGAAAACACAAACTCAGCTAAGGTTTTGGGACGTAGGTATGGGAGGCCCAATCTACAAACCATGAGAAGTACCCCTCAGGATATGAAGAAAGAGCGAGTCTGAGGCACTTGCTCAGGCTTTTGTCTCTGGATTTTGTATCAACAATGGCTGTAGAATGTGGGGAGGCCTCATGGGATATGGACGAATCTTCCTCTCTGTGGATTTGGCCCGGTCCCAATAGTTTTTCTTCAATTGTCGGATGGGAGGTCTCCTTTCAGGTTTATTACCTCAGGTGTCCGAACAAAATAGGAATTCCAAAGCAGAGCCCTGGGGAAGAGTGAAGGGACAACCCAAACTATGGTTAAAAATTGGGGCCTAGGTGCATGGCAGGCCCAATATGCTGTCTCTTCATCCAGCCACTGAGAGGCCTTCCTTGAGGACTGGGCTCATGCTGAGTGTCACAATGTGTGTTTGTGACCAATGTGGCCCCCGAGCATGGGCGGGGCCTCATGGGCCACACTGGTTTCAACTACACTGGACTTTGGACAACCTGCCAAACACAAGGTCTGTGGCCATGGGGAATGTGTTCTGATATCTGCATCATTTTCAACCCTGGGCAGTGGTTGGAGATAAGGTCTAGGTTCTGAAGCCTGAAAAACCGAAGTTGGGAAGAGATGACGACCTAAGGCCATGGCGGGTTCGATATGCTCAGTGTGCGGTCAGCTGCCTGGGTGTTGGTCAGGAGGTTCGGGCTCAGGTTGTGTCAGTCAGTGCATTAGTCCCAGGTTAGACTATATGATTTGGGTACAGTCGAGTGCCGTATAGGTTTATCCTCATTTGAGGTGCCTGGGGAGCTCAATAGGCAAGATATTTTTTCTAGAGGGCAGGCAGAGTGCTGCACTTTGGTTCCAGAATTGCCAAACTTGAGGGCTTCTGGGCCAGGAGTGTAAGGACAGAAGTCTGAGAACACAAGCTAGACTTGGGCTTCAGGCCGAGGGCACGGCAGGTACCTCCTGCAGATCTGAACCAATATTTCATGCATCTGAAGTCACGGCGAGGATCAGACGTTGGCTCGGGTTGGAGTTTCTGTGCATGACTGCCCCTTCATGAACGGAGCGGAATCTCAAGGCCATGGAGGTTTTCCCACGTTGGGAGTTGTGGAATGCCCCCTTCAAGGATTCCTTCTGCGGGACAATTGAGACCTGTTGGTCAGCTCCAGGACATCCCATATGGAATGACTCCAGAGCACCGTTCGAGGATCGATGCCAGGGAATCCCGCCTCGCATTCCAATTTTCTCCCAGCAACAAGACAGTTGAGTTTTGATGGCTCTGCGGGAGCAATCGGGGCGGCTGTGTTGAAATGGACTTTCCCGAGATTGGGGCCTAATGTGTGTTTATTTGTCCATGAGGGCCTTGGAATGGGGCGGTGACACCGGGACCCTGAAGTATTCTCCTAAGCTTTTGACATAGGTCCCATGCACAAGTATCCTTGTGGAAACGAGATTTGTTCTGATGGGTGCCTCAGGAAACCCCCTATGCTGGTCTTGGAATCCAGGCTTTTGAGGAGACATGTCTGTAAACCAAAGCAATGGATCCGAATATGGCCTAGGGTCCTGTCTGGTTCCATCTTCTTCTCTGGGGACATCCATTTATGATATGAGTGGAGGTAGATGCTCAGCTGGTGTCAGACCGACCTTGTTTGTCCCCGGAGACCTACACTATTGGGATGGCCTCGGGGACTTTGGAGAGTTCTCCTAATTTGTACGATTTTGGATAATGGAATGGGCAGAATGCCCATGGATTGGGTAGGCACAGTCCTAATGTGTGGCTCCAGGGGCCCCAGCCTGTAGGGTGTGTGGCCCAGGAATCTGAGGACAGAAGTCTGAAAACACAAACTCAGCTTAGGTTGGGAACGTAGGTATGGCAGGGCCAATCTACAAACCATGAGAAGCACTCTTCAGGATATGAAGAAAGAGGGAGTCTGAGGCGCTTGCTCAGGCTTTTGTCTCTGGATTTTGTATCAAAGATGGGCGTGGAACGTGGGGAGGCCTCATGGGCCATGGACGAATCTTCCTCTCTGTGGATTTGGCCCGGTCCCAATTTCTTTCCGTCAATCTGTGGGATGGGAGGTCTCCTCTCAGGTTTGTTACCTCAGGTGTCCCAACCAAAGAGGAATTCCAAAGCAGAGCCCTGGGGAAGAGTGAAGGGACAACCCAAACGATGGTTATAAATTGGGGCCTAGGGGCATGGCAGACCCAATATGCTGTCTCTTCATCCAGCCACTGAGTGGCCTTACTTAAAGACTGGGCACAGGCTGAGGGTCAGCATGTGTGTTTGTGACCAATGTGGCCCACGAGCATGGGCGGGGCCTCATGGGCCACACTGGTTTCAACTACACTGAACTTTGGATAACATGCCAATCACAAGGTGTCTTGCCATGGGGAAGGAGCTCTGATTTCTGCATCATTTTCAACCCTGGGCAGTGTTTGGAGATAAGGTCTACGTTCTGAAGCCTGAAAACCGCAGTTGGGAAGAGATGACGACCTAAGGCTATGGCGGGTCTGATGTGCTCAGTGTGCGGTCAGCTGCCTGGGTGTTGGTCCGGAGGTTCGGGTTCAGGTTGTGTCAGACAGTGAATTAGTACCCAGGTTAGACTATATAATTCAGGTACAGTCGAGAGCCGTGTAGGTTTATCCTCATTTGAGGTGCCTGGGCTACTCATTAGGCAATATATTTTTTCTAGAGGCAGGCAGAGTGCTGCATTGTGGGTCCGGTATTGCCAAACATGAGGGATTCTGGACCAGGAGTGTGAGGACAAGTCTGAGAACAGAAGCTAGACTTGGGCTTCAGGCCGAGGGCACGGCTGGTACCCCCTGCAGATCTGAACGAATATCTCATGCTTCTGAAGTCACGGCGAGGATCAGACGTTGGCTCGGGTTGGAGTTTCTGTGCATGACTGCCCCTTCATGAATGGAGCGGAATCTCAAGGCCATGGAGGTTTTCCCACGTTGGGAGTTGTGGGATGCCCCCTTCAAGGATTCCTTCTGCGGGACAATTGAGACCTGTTGGGCAGCTCCAGGATATCCCATATGGAAGGATACCAGAGCACCGTTCGGGGTGGATGCCTGGGAAGCGGGCCTCGCATTCCAAATGTCTCCTAGCAACAAGACAGTTGAGATCGGATAGCTCTGCGGGAGCAACCGGCGTGGCTGAGTTGAAATGGACTTTTAGGATCGGGCCCATTGTGTGTTTGTGTCCATGAGGGCCTTGGAATGGGGCGTTGGCACCGGGACCCTGAAGTATTCTCCTAAGCTTTTGACATACCTCCCAAGCACAAGTTTCCTTGTGGAGATGAGATTTGTTCTGAGGGGTGCCTCAGGAAACCCCCTATGCTGGTATTGGAATCCAGGCTTTTGAGGAGACATGCCTGTTATCCAAAACAATGGATCCGATTATGGCCTAGGGTCCTGTCTGGTTCAATCTTATTCTCTGGTGATATCCATCTATGGAATCAGTGGAGGGAGATGCTCACCTGGTGTCACACCGCCCTTGTTTGTCCCTGGAGACCTACACTATTGGGATGGCCTCGGGGACTTTGGAGAGTTTTCTTAATTGGTGAGAATTTGGACAATGGAATGGGCAGAATTCCCATGGATTGGGTAGGCACAGTCCTAATGTGTGGCTCCAGGGGCCCCAGCCTGGAGGGTGTGGGGCCCAGGACTTTGAGGACAGAAGTCTGAAAACACAAACTCAGCTAAGGTTTTGGGACGTAGGTATGGGAGGCCCAATCTACAAACCATGAGAAGTACCCCTCAGGATATGAAGAAAGAGCGAGTCTGAGGCACTTGCTCAGGCTTTTGTCTCTGGATTTTGTATCAACAATGGCTGTAGAATGTGGGGAGGCCTCATGGGATATGGACGAATCTTCCTCTCTGTGGATTTGGCCCGGTCCCAATAGTTTTTCTTCAATTGTCGGATGGGAGGTCTCCTTTCAGGTTTATTACCTCAGGTGTCCGAACAAAATAGGAATTCCAAAGCAGAGCCCTGGGGAAGAGTGAAGGGACAACCCAAACTATGGTTAAAAATTGGGGCCTAGGTGCATGGCAGGCCCAATATGCTGTCTCTTCATCCAGCCACTGAGAGGCCTTCCTTGAGGACTGGGCTCATGCTGAGGGTCACAATGTGTGTTTGTGACCAATGTGGCCCGCGAGCATGGGCGGGGCCTCATGGGCCACACTGGTTTCAACTACACTGGACTTTGGACAACCTGCCAAACACAAGGTCTCTGGCCATGGGGAATGTGTTCTGATATCTGCATCATTTTCAACCCTGGGCAGTGGTTGGAGATAAGGTCTAGGTTCTGAAGCCTGAAAAACCGAAGTTGGGAAGAGATGACGACCTAAGGCCATGGCGGGTCTGATATGCTCAGTGTGCGGTCAGCTGCCTGGGTGTTGGTCAGGAGGTTCGGGCTCAGGTTGTGTCAGTCAGTGCATTAGTCCCAGGTTAGACTATATGATTTGGGAACAGTCGAGTGCCGTATAGGTTTATCCTCATTTGAGGTGCCTGGGGAGCTCAATAGGCAAGATATTTTTTCTAGAGGGCAGGCAGAGTGCTGCACTTTGGTTCCAGAATTGCCAAACTTGAGGGCTTCTGGGCCAGGAGTGTGAGGACAGAAGTCTGAGAACACAAGCTAGACTTGGGCTTCAGGCCGAGGGCACGGCAGGTACCTCCTGCAGATCTGAACCAATATTTCATGCATCTGAAGTCACGGCGAGGATCAGACGTTGGCTCGGGTTGGAGTTTCTGTGCATGACTGCCCCTTCATGAACGGAGCGGAATCTCAAGGCCATGGAGGTTTTCCCACGTTGGGAGTTGTGGAATGCCCCCTTCAAGGATTCCTTCTGCGGGACAATTGAGACCTGTTGGTCAGCTCCAGGACATCCCATATGGAATGACTCCAGAGCAGCGTTCGAGGATCGATGCCAGGGAATCCCGCCTCGCATTCCAATTTTCTCCCAGCAACAAGACAGTTGAGTTTTGATGGCTCTGCGGGAGCAATCGGGGCGGCTGTGTTGAAATGGACTTTCCCGAGGTTGGGGCCTAATGTGTGTTTATTTGTCCATGAGGGCCTTGGAATGGGGCGGTGACACCGGGACCCTGAAGTATTCTCCTAAGCTTTTGACATAGGTCCCATGCACAAGTATCCTTGTGGAAACGAGATTTGTTCTGATGGGTGCCTCAGGAAACCCCCTATGCTGGTCTTGGAATCCAGGCTTTTGAGGAGACATGTCTGTAAACCAAAGCAATGGATCCGAATATGGCCTAGGGTCCTGTCTGGTTCCATCTTCTTCTCTGGGGACATCCATTTATGATATGAGTGGAGGTAGATGCTCAGCTGGTGTCAGACCGACCTTGTTTGTCCCCGGAGACCTACACGATTGGGATGGCCTCGGGGACTTTGGAGAGTTCTCCTAATTTGTACGATTTTGGATAATGGAATGGGCAGAATGCCCATGGATTGGGTAGGCACAGTCCTAATGTGTGGCTCCAGGGGCCCCAGCCTGGAGGGTGTGTGGCCCAGGAATCGAGGACAGAAGTCTGAAAACACAAACTCAGCTTAGTTTGGGAACGTAGGTATGGCAGGGCCAATCTACAAACCATGAGAAGCACTCTTCAGGATATGAAGAAAGAGGGAGTCTGAGGCGCTTGCTCAGGCTTTTGTCTCTGGATTTTGTATCAAAGATGGGCTTGGAACGTGGGGAGGCCTCATGGGCCATGGACGAATCTTCCTCTCTGTGGATTTGGCCCGGTCCCAATTTCTTTCCGTCAATCTGTGGGATGGGAGGTCTCCTCTCAGGTTTGTTACCTCAGGTGTCCCAACCAAAGAGGAATTCCAAAGCAGAGCCCTGGGGAAGAGTGAAGGGACAACCCAAACGATGGTTATAAATTGGGGCCTAGGGGCATGGCAGACCCAATATGCTGTCTCTTCATCCAGCCACTGAGTGGCCTTACTTAAAGACTGGGCACAGGCTGAGGGTCAGCATGTGTGTTTGTGACCAATGTGGCCCACGAGCATGGGCGGGGCCTCATGGGCCACACTGGTTTCAACTACACTGAACTTTGGATAACATGCCAATCACAAGGTGTCTTGCCATGGGGAAGGAGCTCTGATTTCTGCATCATTTTCAACCCTGGGCAGTGTTTGGAGATAAGGTCTACGTTCTGAAGCCTGAAAACCGCAGTTGGGACGAGATGACGACCTAAGGCCATGGCGGGTCTGATGTGCTCAGTGTGCGGTCAGCTGCCTGGGTGTTGGTCCGGAGGTTCGGGTTCAGGTTGTGTCAGACAGTGAATTAGTACCCAGGTTAGACTATATAATTCAGGTACAGTCGAGAGCCGTGTAGGTTTATCCTCATTTGATGTGCCTGGGCTACTCATTAGGCAATATATTTTTTCTAGAGGCAGGCAGAGTGCTGCATTGTGGGTCCGGTATTGCCAAACATGAGGGATTCTGGACCAGGAGTGTGAGGACAAGTCTGAGAACAGAAGCTAGACTTGGGCTTCAGGCCGAGGGCACGGCTGGTACCCCCTGCAGATCTGAACGAATATCTCATGCTTCTGAAGTCACGGCGAGGATCAGACGTTGGCTCGGGTTGGAGTTTCTGTGCATGACTGCCCCTTCATGAACGGAGCGGAATCTCAATGCCATGGAGGTTTTCCCACGTTGGGAGTTGTGGGATGCCCCCTTCAAGGATTCCTTCTGCGGGACAATTGAGACCTGTTGGGCAGCTCCAGGATATCCCATATGGAAGGATACCAGAGCACCGTTCAGGGTGGATGCCTGGGAAGCGGGCCTCGCATTCCAAATGTCTCCTAGCAACAAGACAGTTGAGATCGGGTAGCTCTGCGGGAGCAACCGGCGTGGCTGAGTTGAAATGGACTTTTAGGATCGGGCCCATTGTGTGTTTGTGTCCATGAGGGCCTTGGAATGGGGCGTTGGCACCGGGACCCTGAAGTATTCTCCTAAGCTTTTGACATACCTCCCAAGCACAAGTTTCCTTGTGGAGATGAGATTTGTTCTGAGGGGTGCCTCAGGAAACCCCCTATGCTGGTATTGGAATCCAGGCTTTTGAGGAGACATGCCTGTAAACCAAAACAATGGATCCGATTATGGCCTAGGGTCCTGTCTGGTTCAATCTTCTTCTCTGGTGATATCCATCTATGGAATGAGTGGAGGGAGATGCTCACCTGGTGTCACACCGCCCTTGTTTGTCCCTGGAGACCTACACTATTGGGATGGCCTCGGGGACTTTGGAGAGTTTCCTTAATTGGTGAGATTTTGGACAATGGAATGGGCAGAATTCCCATGGATTGGGTAGGCACAGTCCTAATGTGTGGCTCCAGGGGCCCCAGCCTGGAGGGTGTGGGGCCCAGGACTTTGAGGACAGAAGTCTGAAAACACAAACTCAGCTAAGGTTTTGGGACGTAGGTATGGGAGGCCCAATCTACAAACCATGAGAAGTACCCCTCAGGATATGAAGAAAGAGCGAGTCTGAGGCACTTGCTCAGGCTTTTGTCTCTGGATTTTGTATCAACAATGGCTGTAGAATGTGGGGAGGCCTCATGGGATATGGACGAATCTTCCTCTCTGTGGATTTGGCCCAGTCCCAATAGTTTTTCTTCAATTGTCGGATGGGAGGTCTCCTTTCAGGTTTATTACCTCAGGTGTCCGAACAAAATAGGAATTCCAAAGCAGAGCCCTGGGGAAGAGTGAAGGGACAACCCAAACTATGGTTAAAAATTGGGGCCTAGGTGCATGGCAGGCCCAATATGCTGTCTCTTCATCCAGCCACTGAGAGGCCTTACTTGAGGACTGGGCTCATGCTGAGGGTCACAATGTGTGTTTGTGACCAATGTGGCCCGCGAGCATGGGCGGGGCCTCATGGGCCACACTGGTTTCAACTACACTGGACTTTGGACAACCTGCCAAACACAAGGTCTCTGGCCATGGGGAATGTGTTCTGATATCTGCATCATTTTCAACCCTGGGCAGTGGTTGGAGATAAGGTCTAGGTTCTGAAGCCTGAAAAACCGAAGTTGGGAAGAGATGACGACCTAAGGCCATGGCGGGTCTGATATGCTCAGTGTGCGGTCAGCTGCCTGGGTGTTGGTCAGGAGGTTCGGGCTCAGGTTGTGTCAGTCAGTGCATTAGTCCCAGGTTAGACTATATGATTTGGGTACAGTCGAGTGCCGTATAGGTTTATCCTCATTTGAGGTGCCTGGGGAGCTCAATAGGCAAGATATTTTTTCTAGAGGGCAGGCAGAGTGCTGCACTTTGGTTCCAGAATTGCCAAACTTGAGGGCTTCTGGGCCAGGAGTGTGAGGACAGAAGTCTGAGAACACAAGCTAGACTTGGGCTTCAGGCCGAGGGCACGACAGGTACCTCCTGCAGATCTGAACCAATATTTCATGCATCTGAAGTCACGGCGAGGATCAAACGTTGGCTCGGGTTGGAGTTTCTGTGCATGACTGCCCCTTCATGAACGGAGCGGAATCTCAAGGCCATGGAGGTTTTCCCACGTTGGGAGTTGTGGAATGCCCCCTTCAAGGATTCCTTCTGCGGGACAATTGAGACCTGTTGGTCAGCTCCAGGACATCCCATATGGAATGACTCCAGAGCACCGTTCGAGGATCGATGCCAGGGAATCCCGCCTCGCATTCCAATTTTCTCCCAGCAACAAGACAGTTGAGTTTTGATGGCTCTGCGGGAGCAATCGGGGCGGCTGTGTTGAAACGGACTTTCCCGAGGTTGGGGCCTAATGTGTGTTTGTGTCCATGAGGGCCTTGGAATGGGGCGGTGACACCGGGACCCTGAAGTATTCTCCTAAGATTTTGACATAGGTCCCATGCACAAGTTACCTTGTGGAAACGAGATTTGTTCTGATGGGTGCCTCAGGAAACGCCCTATGCTGGTCTTGGAATCCAGGCTTTTGAGGAGACATGTCTGTAAACCAAAGCAATGGATCCGAATATGGCCTAGGGTCCTGTCTGGTTCCATCTTCTTCTCTGGGGACATCCATTTATGATATGAGTGGAGGTAGATGCTCAGCTGGTGTCAGACCTCCCTTGTTTGTCCCCGGAGACCTACACGATTCGGATGGCCTCGGGGACTTTGGAGAGTTCTCCTAATTTGTACGATTTTGGATAATGGAATGGGCAGAATGCCCATGGATTGGGTAGGCACAGTCCTAATGTGTGGCTCCAGGGGCCCCAGCCTGGAGGGTGTGTGGCCCAGGAATCTGAGGACAGAAGTCTGAAAACACAAACTCAGCTTAGGTTGGGAACGTAGGTATGGCAGGGCCAATCTACAAAGCATGAGAAGCACTCTTCAGGATATGAAGAAAGAGGGAGTCTGAGGCGCTTGCTCAGGCTTTTGTCTCTGGATTTTGTATCAAAGATGGGCGTGGAACGTGGGGAGGCCTCATGGGCCATGGACGAATCTTCCTCTCTGTGGATTTGGCCCGGTCCCAATTTCTTTCCGTCAATCTGTGGGATGGGAGGTCTCCTCTCAGGTTTGTTACCTCAGGTGTCCCAACCAAAGAGGAATTCCAAAGCAGAGCCCTGGGGAAGAGTGAAGGGACAACCCAAACGATGGTTATAAATTGGGGCCTAGGGGCATGGCAGACCCAATATGCTGTCTCTTCATCCAGCCACTGAGTGGCCTTACTTAAAGACTGGGCACAGGCTGAGGGTCAGCATGTGTGTTTGTGACCAATGTGGCCCACGAGCATGGGCGGGGCCTCATGGGCCACACTGGTTTCAACTACACTGAACTTTGGATAACATGCCAATCACAACCTGTCTTGCCATGGGGAAGGAGCTCTGATTTCTGCATCATTTTCAACCCTGGGCAGTGTTTGGAGATAAGGTCTACGTTCTGAAGCCTGAAAACCGCAGTTGGGAAGAGATGACGACCTAAGACCATGGCGGGTCGGATGTGCTCAGTGTGCGGTCAGCTGCCTGGGTGTTGGTCCGGAGGTTCGGGTTCAGGTTGTGTCAGACAGTGAATTAGTACCCAGGTTAGACTATATAATTCAGGTACAGTCGAGAGCCGTGTAGGTTTATCCTCATTTGAGGTGCCTGGGCTACTCATTAGGCAATATATTTTTTCTAGAGGCAGGCAGAGTGCTGCATTGTGGGTCCGGTATTGCCAAACATGAGGGATTCTGGACCAGGAGTGTGAGGACAAGTCTGAGAACAGAAGCTAGACTTGGGCTTCAGGCTGAGGGCACGGCTGGTACCCCCTGCAGATCTGAACGAATATCTCATGCTTCTGAAGTCACGGCGAGGATCAGACGTTGGCTCGGGTTGGAGTTTCTGTGCATGACTGCCCCTTCATGAACGGAGCGGAATCTCAAGCCCAAGGAGGTTTTCCCACGTTGGGAGTTGTGGGATGCCCCCTTCAAGGATTCCTTCTGCGGGACAATTGAGACCTGTTGGGCAGCTCCAGGATATCCCATATGGAAGGATACCAGAGCACCGTTCGGGGTGGATGCCTGGGAAGCGGGCCTCGCATTCCAAATGTCTCCTAGCAACAAGACAGTTGAGATCGGATAGCTCTGCGGGAGCAACCGGCGTGGCTGAGTTGAAATGGACTTTTAGGATCGGGCCCATTGTGTGTTTGTGTCCATGAGGGCCTTGGAATGGGGCGTTGGCACCGGGACCCTGAAGTATTCTCCTAAGCTTTTGACATACCTCCCATGCACAAGTTTCCTTGTGGAGATGAGATTTGTTCTGAGGGGTGCCTCAGGAAACCCCCTATGCTGGTATTGGAATCCAGGCTTTTGAGGAGACATGCCTGTAAACCAAAACAATGGATCCGATTATGGCCTAGGGTCCTGTCTGGTTCAATCTTCTTCTCTGGTGATATCCATCTATGGAATGAGTGGAGGGAGATGCTCACCTGGTGTCACACCGCCCTTGTTTGTCCCTGGAGACCTACACTATTGGGATGGCCTCGGGGACTTTGGAGAGTTTTCTTAATTGGTGAGATTTTGGACAATGGAATGGGCAGAATTCCCATGGATTGGGTAGGCACAGTCCTAATGTGTGGCTCCAGGGGCCCCAGCCTGGAGGGTGTGGGGCCCAGGACTTTGAGGACAGAAGTCTGAAAACACAAACTCAGCTAAGGTTTAGGGACGTAGGTATGGGAGGCCCAATCTACAAACCATGAGAAGTACCCCTCAGGTTATGAAGAAAGAGCGAGTCTGAGGCACTTGCTCAGGCTTTTGTATCAACAATGGCTGTAGAATGTGGGGAGGCCTCATGGGTAATGGACGAATCTTACTCTCTGTGGATTTGGGCGGTCCCAATAGTTTTTCTTCAATTGTCGAATGCGAGGTCTCCTTTCAGGTTTATTACCTCAGGTGTCCGAACAAAATAGGAATTCCAAAGCAGAGCCCTGGGAAGAGTGAAGGGACAACCCAAACTATGGTTAAAAATTGGGGCCTAGGTGAATGGCAGGCCCAATATGCTGTCTCTTCATCCAGCCACTGAGAGGCCTTACTTGAGGACTGGGCTCATGCTGAGGGTCACAATGTGTGTTTGTGACCAATGTGGCCCGCGAGCATGGGCGGGGCCTCATGGGCCACACTGGTTTCAACTACACTGGACTTTGGACAACCTGCCAAACACAAGGTCTCTGGCCATGGGGAATGTGTTCTGATATCTGCATCATTTTCAACCCTGGGCAGTGGTTGGAGATAAGGTCTAGGTTCTGAAGCCTGAAAAAACGAAGATGGGAAGAGATGACGACCTAAGGCCATGGCGGGTCTGATATGCTCAGTGTGCGGTCAGCTGCCTGGGTGTTGGTCAGGAGGTTCGGGCTCAGGTTGTGTCAGTCAGTGCATTAGTCCCAGGTTAGACTATATGATTTGGGTACAGTCGTGTGCCGTATAGGTTTATCCTCATTTGAGGTGCCTGGGGAGCTCAATAGGCAAGATATTTTTTCTAGAGGGCAGGCAGAGTGCTGCACTTTGGTTCCAGAATTGCCAAACTTGAGGGCTTCTGGGCCAGGAGTGTGAGGACAGAAGTCTGAGAACACAAGCTAGACTTGGGCTTCAGGCCGAGGGCACGGCAGGTACCTCCTGCAGATCTGAACCAATATTTCATGCATCTGAAGTCACGGCGAGGATCAGACGTTGGCTCGGGTTGGAGTTTCTGTGCATGACTGCCCCTTCATGAACGGAGCGGAATCTCAAGGCCATGGAGGTTTTCCCACGTTGGGAGTTGTGGAATGCCCCCTTCAAGGATTCCTTCTGCGGGACAATTGAGACCTGTTGGTCAGCTCCAGGACATCCCATATGGAATGACTCCAGAGCACCGTTCGAGGATCGATGCCAGGGAATCCCGCCTCGCATTCCAATTTTCTCCCAGCAACAAGACAGTTGAGTTTTGATGGCTCTGCGGGAGCAATCGGGGCGGCTGTGTTGAAATGGACTTTCCCGAGGTTGGGGCCTAATGTGTGTTTGTGTCCATGAGGGCCTTGGAATGGGGTGGTGACACCGGGACCCTGAAGTATTCTCCTAAGCTTTTGACATAGGTCCCATGCACAAGTTTCCTTGTGGAAACGAGATTTGTTCTGATGGGTGCCTCAGGAAACGCCCTATGCTGGTCTTGGAATCCAGGCTTTTGAGGAGACATGTCTGTAAACCAAAGCAATGGATCCGAATATGGCCTAGGGTCCTGTCTGGTTCCATCTTCTTCTCTGGGGACATCCATTTATGATATGAGTGGAGTTAGATGCTCAGCTGGTGTCAGACTGCCCTTGTTTGTCCCCGGAGACCTACACTATTGGGATGGCCTAGGGGACTTTGGAGAGTTCTCCTAATTTGTACGATTTTGGATAATGGAATGGGCAGAATTCCCATGGATTGGGTAGGCACAGTCCTAATGTGTGGCTCCAGGGGCCCCAGCCTGTAGGGTGTGTGGCCCAGGAATCTGAGGACAGAAGTCTGAAAACACAAACTCAGCTTAGGTTGGGAACGTAGGTATGGCAGGGCCAATCTACAAACCATGAGAAGGACTCTTTAGGATATGAAGAAAGAGGGAGTCTGAGGCGCTTGCTCAGGCTATTGTCTCTGGATTTTGTATCAAAGATGGGCGTGGAACGTGGGGAGGCCTCATGGGCCATGGACAAATCTTCCTCTCTGTGGATGGATTTGGCCTGGTCCCAATTCCTTTACGTCAATCTGTGGGTTGGGAAGTGTCCTCTCAGGTTTGTTACCTGAGGTGTCCCAACTAAAGAGGAATTCCAAAGCAGAGCCCTGGGGACGAGTGAAGGGATAACCCAAACGATGGTTATAAATTGGGGCCTAGGGTCATGGCAGACCCAATATGCTGTCTCTTCATCCAGCCACTGAGTGGCCTTACTTAAAGACTGGGCACAGGCTGAGGGTCAGCATGTGTGTTTGTGACCAATGTGGCCCACGAGCATGGGCGGGGCCTCATAGGCCACACTGATTTCAACTACACTGAACTTTGGATAACATGCCAATCACAAGGTCTCTTGCCATGGGGAAGGAGCTCTGATTTCTGCATCATTTTCAACCCTGGGAAGTGTTTGGAGATAAGGTCTACGTTCTGAAGCCTGAAAACCGCAGTTGGGAAGAGATGACGACCTAAGGCCATGGCGGGTCTGATGTGCTCAGTGTGCGGTCAGCTGCCTGGGTGTTGGTCCGGAGGTTCGGGTTTAGGTTGTGTCAGACAGTGAATTAGTACCCAGGTTAGACTATATAATTCAGGTACAGTCGAGAGCCGTGTAGGTTTATCCTCATTTGAGGTGCCTGGGCTACTCATTAGGCAATATATTTTTTCTAGAGGCAGGCAGAGTGCTGCATTGTGGGTCCGGTATTGCCAAACATGAGGGATTCTGGACCAGGAGTGTGAGGACAAGTCTGAGAACAGAAGCTAGACTTGGGCTTCAGGCCGAGGGCACGGCTGGTACCCCCTGCAGATCTGAACGAATATCTCATGCTTCTGAAGTCACGGCGAGGATCAGACGTTGGCTCGGGTTGGAGTTTCTGTGCTTGACTGCCCCTTCATGAACGGAGCGGAATCTCAAGGCCATGGAGGTTTTCCCACGTTGGGAGTTGTGGGATGCCCCCTTCAAGGATTCCTTCTGCGGGACAATTGAGACCTGTTGGGCAGCTTCAGGATATCCCATAGGGAAGGACTCCAGACCACCGTTCAGGGTGGATGCCTGGGAAGCGGGCCTCGCATTCCAAATGTCTCCTAGCAACAAGACAGTTGAGATCGGATAGCTCTGCGGGAGCAACCGGCGTGGCTGAGTTGAAATGGACTTTTAGGATCGGGCCCATTGTGTGTTTGTGTCCATGAGGGCCTTGGAATGGGGCGTTGGCACCGGGACCCTGAAGTATTCTCCTAAGCTTTTGACATACCTCCCATGCACAAGTTTCCTTGTGGAGATGAGATTTGTTCTCAGGGGTGCCTCAGGAAACCCCCTATGCTGGTATTGGAATCCAGGCTTTTGAGGAGACATGCCTGTAAACCAAAACAATGGATCCGATTATGGCCTAGGGTCCTGTCTGGTTCAATCTTCTTCTCTGGTGATATCCATCTATGGAATGAGTGGAGGGAGATGCTCACCTGGTGTCACACCGCCCTTGTTTGTCCCTGGAGACCTACACTATTGGGATGGCCTCGGGGACTTTGGAGAGTTTTCTTAATTGGTGAGATTTTGGACAATGGAATGGGCAGAATTCCCATGGATTGGGTAGGCACAGTCCTAATGTGTGGCTCCAGGGGCCCCAGCCTGGAGGGTGTGGGGCCCAGGACTTTGAGGACAGAAGTCTGAAAACACAAACTCAGCTAAGGTTTAGGGACGTAGGTATGGGAGGCCCAATCTACAAACCATGAGAAGTACCCCTCAGGATATGAAGAAAGAGCGAGTCTGAGGCACTTGCTCAGGCTTTTGTATCAACAATGGCTGTAGAATGTGGGGAGGCCTCATGGATAATGGACGAATCTTACTCTCTGTGGATTTGGGCGGTCCCAATAGTTTTTCTTCAATTGTCGAATGCGAGGTCTCCTTTCAGGTTTATTACCTCAGGTGTCCGAACAAAATAGGAATTCCAAAGCAGAGCCCTGGGAAGAGTGAAGGGACAACCCAAACTATGGTTAAAAATTGGGGCCTAGGTGCATGGCAGGCCCAATATGCTGTCTCTTCATCCAGCCACTGAGAGGCCTTACTTGAGGACTGGGCTCATGCTGAGGGTCACAATGTGTGTTTGTGACCAATGTGGCCCGCGAGCATGGGCGGGGCCTCATGGGCCACACTGGTTTCAACTACACTGGACTTTGGACAACCTGCAAAACACAAGGTCTCTGGCCATGGGGAATGTGTTCTGATATCTGCATCATTTTCAACCCTGGGCAGTGGTTGGAGATAAGGTCTAGGTTCTGAAGCCTGAAAAAACGAAGATGGGAAGAGATGACGACCTAAGGCCATGGCGGGTCTGATATGCTCAGTGTGCGGTCAGCTGCCTGGGTGTTGGTCAGGAGGTTCGGGCTCAGGTTGTGTCAGTCAGTGCATTAGTCCCAGGTTAGACTATATGATTTGGGTACAGTCGAGTGCCGTATAGGTTTATCCTCATTTGAGGTGCCTGGGGAGCTCAATAGGCAAGATATTTTTTCTAGAGGGCAGGCAGAGTGCTGCACTTTGGTTCCAGAATTGCCAAACTTGAGGGCTTCTGGGCCAGGAGTGTGAGGACAGAAGTCTGAGAACACAAGCTAGACTTGGGCTTCAGGCCGAGGGCACGGCAGGTACCTCCTGCAGATCTGAACCAATATTTCATGCATCTGAAGTCACGGCGAGGATCAGACGTTGGCTCGGGTTGGAGTTTCTGTGCATGACTGCCCCTTCATGAACGGAGCGGAATCTCAAGGCCATGGAGGTTTTCCCACGTTGGGAGTTGTGGAATGCCCCCTTCAAGGATTCCTTCTGCGGGACAATTGAGACCTGTTGGTCAGCTCCAGGACATCCCATATGGAATGACTCCAGAGCACCGTTCGAGGATCGATGCCAGGGAATCCCGCCTCGCATTCCAATTTTCTCCCAGCAACAAGACAGTTGAGTTTTGATGGCTCTGCGGGAGCAATCGGGGCGGCTGTGTTGAAATGGACTTTCCCGAGGTTGGGGCCTAATGTGTGTTTGTGTCCATGAGGGCCTTGGAATGGGGTGGTGACACCGGGACCCTGAAGTATTCTCCTAAGCTTTTGACATAGGTCCCATTCACAAGTTTCCTTGTGGAAACGAGATTTGTTCTGATGGGTGCCTCAGGAAACGCCCTATGCTGGTCTTGGAATCCAGGCTTTTGAGGAGACATGTCTGTAAACCAAAGCAATGGATCCGAATATGGCCTAGGGTCCTGTCTGGTTCCATCTTCTTCTCTGGGGACATCCATTTATGATATGAGTGGAGTTAGATGCTCAGCTGGTGTCAGACTGCCCTTGTTTGTCCCCGGAGACCTACACTATTGGGATGGCCTCGGGGACTTTGGAGAGTTCTCCTAATTTGTACGATTTTGGATAATGGAATGGGCAGAATTCCCATGGATTGGGTAGGCACAGTCCTAATGTGTGGCTCCAGGGGCCCCAGCCTGTAGGGTGTGTGGCCCAGGAATCTGAGGACAGAAGTCTGAAAACACAAACTCAGCTTAGGTTGGGAACGTAGGTATGGCAGGGCCAATCTACAAACCATGAGAAGGACTCTTTAGGATATGAAGAAAGAGGGAGTCTGAGGCGCTTGCTCAGGCTATTGTCTCTGGATTTTGTATCAAAGATGGGCGTGGAACGTGGGGAGGCCTCATGGGCCATGGACAAATCTTCCTCTCTGTGGATGGATTTGGCCTGGTCCCAATTCCTTTACGTCAATCTGTGGGTTGGGAAGTGTCCTCTCAGGTTTGTTACCTGAGGTGTCCCAACTAAAGAGGAATTCCAAAGCAGAGCCCTGGGGACGAGTGAAGGGATAACCCAAACGATGGTTATAAATTGGGGCCTAGGGTCATGGCAGACCCAATATGCTGTCTCTTCATCCAGCCACTGAGTGGCCTTACTTAAAGACTGGGCACAGGCTGAGGGTCAGCATGTGTGTTTGTGACCAATGTGGCCCGCGAGCATGGGCGGGGCCTCATAGGCCACACTGATTTCAACTACACTGAACTTTGGATAACATGCCAATCACAAGGTCTCTTGCCATGGGGAAGGAGCTCTGATTTCTGCATCATTTTCAACCCTGGGAAGTGTTTGGAGATAAGGTCTACGTTCTGAAGCCTGAAAACCGCAGTTGGGAAGAGATGACGACCTAAGGCCATGGCGGGTCTGATGTGCTCAGTGTGCGGTCAGCTGCCTGGGTGTTGGTCCGGAGGTTCGGGTTTAGGTTGTGTCAGACAGTGAATTAGTACCCAGGTTAGACTATATAATTCAGGTACAGTCGAGAGCCGTGTAGGTTTATCCTCATTTGAGGTGCCTGGGCTACTCATTAGGCAATATATTTTTTCTAGAGGCAGGCAGAGTGCTGCATTGTGGGTCCGGTATTGCCAAACATGAGGGATTCTGGACCAGGAGTGTGAGGACAAGTCTGAGAACAGAAGCTAGACTTGGGCTTCAGGCCGAGGGCACGGCTGGTACCCCCTGCAGATCTGAACGAATATCTCATGCTTCTGAAGTCACGGCGAGGATCAGACGTTGGCTCGGGTTGGAGTTTCTGTGCTTGACTGCCCCTTCATGAACGGAGCGGAATCTCAAGGCCATGGAGGTTTTCCCACGTTGGGAGTTGTGGGATGCCCCCTTCAAGGATTCCTTCTGCGGGACAATTGAGACCTGTTGGGCAGCTTCAGGATATCCCATAGGGAAGGACTCCAGACCACCGTTCAGGGTGGATGCCTGGGAAGCGGGCCTCGCATTCCAAATGTCTCCTAGCAACAAGACAGTTGAGATCGGATAGCTCTGCGGGAGAAACCGGCGTGGCTGAGTTGAAATGGACTTTTAGGATCGGGCCCATTGTGTGTTTGTGTCCATGAGGGCCTTGGAATGGGGCGTTGGCACCGGGACCCTGAAGTATTCTCCTAAGCTTTTGACATACCTCCCATGCACAAGTTTCCTTGTGGAGATGAGATTTGTTCTGAGGGGTGCCTCAGGAAACCCCCTATGCTGGTATTGGAATCCAGGCTTTTGAGGAGACATGCCTGTAAACCAAAACAATGGATCCGATTATGGCCTAGGGTCCTGTCTGGTTCAATCTTCTTCTCTGGTGATATCCATCTATGGAATGAGTGGAGGGAGATGCTCACCTGGTGTCACACCGCCCTTGTTTGTCCCTGGAGACCTACACTATTGGGATGGCCTCGGGGACTTTGGAGAGTTTTCTTAATTGGTGAGATTTTGGACAATGGAATGGGCAGAATTCCCATGGATTGGGTAGGCACAGTCCTAATGTGTGGCTCCAGGGGCCCCAGCCTGGAGGGTGTGGGGCCCAGGACTTTGAGGACAGAAGTCTGAAAACACAAACTCAGCTAAGGTTTAGGGACGTAGGTATGGGAGGCCCAATCTACAAACCATGAGAAGTACCCCTCAGGATATGAAGAAAGAGCGAGTCTGAGGCACTTGCTCAGGCTTTTGTCTCTGGATTTTGTATCAACAATGGCTGTAGAATGTGGGGAGGCCTCATGGGATATGGACGAATCTTCCTCTCTGTGGATTTGGCCCAGTCCCAATAGTTTTTCTTCAATTGTCGGATGGGAGGTCTCCTTTCAGGTTTATTACCTCAGGTGTCCGAACAAAATAGGAATTCCAAAGCAGAGCCCTGGGGAAGAGTGAAGGGACAACCCAAACTATGGTTAAAAATTGGGGCCTAGGTGCATGGCAGGCCCAATATGCTGTCTCTTCATCCAGCCACTGAGAGGCCTTACTTGAGGACTGGGCTCATGCTGAGGGTCACAATGTGTGTTTGTGACCAATGTGGCCCGCGAGCATGGGCGGGGCCTCATGGGCCACACTGGTTTCAACTACACTGGACTTTGGACAACCTGCCAAACACAAGGTCTCTGGCCATGGGGAATGTGTTCTGATATCTGCATCATTTTCAACCCTGGGCAGTGGTTGGAGATAAGGTCTAGGTTCTGAAGCCTGAAAAACCGAAGATGGGAAGAGTTGACGACCTAAGGCCATGGCGGGTCTGATATGCTCAGTGTGCGGTCAGCTGCCTGGGTGTTGGTCAGGAGGTTCGGGCTCAGGTTGTGTCAGTCAGTGCATTAGTCCCAGGTTAGACTATATGATTTGGGTACAGTCGAGTGCCGTATAGGTTTATCCTCATTTGAGGTGCCTGGGGAGCTCAATAGGCAAGATATTTTTTCTAGAGGGCAGGCAGAGTGCTGCACTTTGGTTCCAGAATTGCCAAACTTGAGGTCTTCTGGGCCAGGAGTGTGAGGACAGAAGTCTGAGAACACAAGCTAGACTTGGGCTTCAGGCCGAGGGCACGACAGGTACCTCCTGCAGATCTGAACCAATATTTCATGCATCTGAAGTCACGGCGAGGATCAGACGTTGGCTCGGGTTGGAGTTTCTGTGCATGACTGCCCCTTCATGAACGGAGCGGAATCTCAAGGCCATGGAGGTTTTCCCACGTTCGGAGTTGTGGAATGCCCCCTTCAAGGATTCCTTCTGCGGGACAATTGAGACCTGTTGGTCAGCTCCAGGACATCCCATATGGAATGACTCCAGAGCACCGTTCGAGGATCGATGCCAGGGAATCCCGCCTCGCATTCCAATTTTCTCCCAGCAACAGGACAGTTGAGTTTTGATGGCTCTGCGGGAGCAATCGGGGCGGCTGTGTTGAAATGGACTTTCCCGAGGTTGGGGCCTAATGTGTGTTTGTGTCCATGAGGGCCTTGGAATGGGGTGGTGACACCGGGACCCTGAAATATTCTCCTAAGCTTTTGACATAGGTCCCATGCACAAGTTTCCTTGTGGAAACGAGATTTGTTCTGATGGGTGCCTCAGGAAACCCCCTATGCTGGTCTTGGAATCCAGGCTTTTGAGGAGACATGACTGTAAATCAAAGCAATGGATCCGAATATGGCCTAGGGTCCTGTCTGGTTCCATCTTCTTCTCTGGGGACATCCATTTATGATATAAGTGGAGGTAGATGCTCAGCTGGTGTCAGACCTCCCTTGTTTGTCCCCGGAGACCTACACTATTGGGATGGCCTCGGGGACTTTGGAGAGTTCTCCTAATTTGTACGATTTTGGATAATGGAATGGGCAGAATTCCCATGGATTGGGTAGGCACAGTCCTAATGTGTGGCTCCAGGGGCCCCAGCCTGTAGGGTGTGTGGCCCAGGAATCTGAGGACAGAAGTCTGAAAACACAAACTCAGCTTAGGTTGGGAACGTAGGTATGGCAGGGCCAATCTACAAACCATGAGCAGCACTCTTCAGGATATGAAGAAAGAGGGAGTCTGAGGCGCTTGCTCAGGCTATTGTCTCTGGATTTTGTATCAAAGATGGGCGTGGAACGTGGGGAGGCCTCATGGGCCATGGACAAATCTTCCTCTCTGTGGATTTGGCCTGGTCCCAATTCCTTTACGTTAATCTGTGGGTTGGGAAGTGTCCTCTCAGGTTTGTTACCTCAGGTGTCCCAACTAAAGAGGAATTCCAAAGCAGAGCCCTGGGGAAGAGTGAAGGGATAACCCAAACAATGGTTATAAATTGGGGCCTAGGGGCATGGCAGACCCAATATGCTGTCTCTTCATCCAGCCACTGAGTGGCCTTACTTAAAGACTGGGCACAGGCTGAGGGTCAGCATGTGTGTTTGTGACCAATGTGGCCCGCGAGCATGGGCGGGGCCTCATGGGCCACACTGGTTTCAACTACACTGAACTTTGGATAACATGCCAATCACAAGGTCTCTTGCCATGGGGAAGGAGCTCTGATTTCTGCATCATTTTCAACTCTGGGAAGTGTTTAGAGATAAGGTCTACGTTCTGAAGCCTGAAAACCGCAGTTGGGAAGAGATGACGACCTAAGGCCATGGCGGGTCTGATGTGCTCAGTGTGCGGTCAGCTGCCTGGGTGTTGGTCCGGAGGTTCGGGTTCAGGTTGTGTCAGACAGTGAATTAGTACCCAGGTTAGACTATATAATTCAGGTACAGTCGAGAGCCGTGTAGGTTTATCCTCATTTGAGGTGCCTGGGCTACTCATTAGGCAATATATTTATTCTAGAGGCAGGCAGAGTGCTGCATTGTGGGTCCGGTATTGCCAAACATGAGGGATTCTGGACCAGGAGTGTGAGGACAAGTCTGAGAACAGAAGCTAGACTTGGGCTTCAGGCCGAGGGCACGGCTGGTACCCCCTGCAGATCTGAACGAATATCTCATGCTTCTGAATTCACGGCGAGGATCAGACGTTGGCTCGGGTTGGAGTTTCTGTGCTTGACTGCCCCTTCATGAACGGAGCGGAATCTCAAGGCCATGGAGGTTTTCCCACGTTGGGAGTTGTGGGATGCTCCCTTCAAGGATTCCTTCTGCGGGACAATTGAGACCTGTTGGGCAGCTCCAGGATATCCCATATGGAAGGACGCCAGAGCACCGTTCAGGGTGGATGCCTGGGAAGCGGGCCTCGCATTCCAAATGTCTCCTAGCAACAAGACAGTTGAGATCGGATAGCTCTGCGGGAGCAACCGGCGTGGCTGAGTTGAAATGGACTTTTAGGATCGGGCCCATTGTGTGTTTGTGACCATGAGGGCCTTGGAATGGGGCGTTGGCACCGGGACCCTGAAGTATTCTCCTAAGCTTTTGACATACCTCCCATGCACAAGTTTCCTTGTGGAGAGGAGATTTGTTCTGAGGGGTGCCTCAGGAAACCCCCTATGCTGGTATTGGAATCCAGGCTTTTGAGGAGACATGCCTGTAAACCAAAACAATGGATCCGATTATGGCCTAGGGTCCTGTCTGGTTCAATCTTATTCTCTGGTGATATCCATCTATGGAATGAGTGGAGGGAGATGCTCACCTGGTGTCACACCGACCTTGTTTGTCCCTGGAGACCTACACTATTGGGTTGGCCTCGGGGACTTTGGAGAGTTTTCTTAATTGGTGAGATTTTGGACAATGGAATGGGCAGAATTCCCATGGATTGGGTAGGCACAGTCCTAATGTGTGGCTCCAGGGGCCCCAGCCTGGAGGGTGTGCGGCCCAGGACTTTGAGGACAGAAGTCTGAAAACACAAACTCAGCTAAGGTATAGGGACGTAGGTATGGGAGGCCCAATCTACAAACCATGAGAAGTACCCCTCAGGATATGAAGAAACAGCGAGTCTGAGGCCCTTGCTCAGGCTTTTGTCTCTGGATTTTGTATCAAAAATGGCTGTAGAATGTGGGGAGGCCTCATGGGATATGGACGAATCTTCCTCTCTGTGGATTTGGCCCAGTCCCAATAGTTTTTATTCAATTGTCGGATGGGAGGTTTCCTTTCAGTTTTATTACCTCAGGTGTCCGAACAAAATAGGAATTCCAAAGCAGAGCCCTGGGGAAGAGTGAAGGGACAACCCAAACTATGGTTAAAAATTGGGGCCTAGGTGCATGGCAGGCCCAATATGCTGTCTCTTCATCCAGCCACTGAGAGGCCTTACTTGAGGACTGGGCTCATGCTGAGGGTCACAATGTGTGTTTGTGACCAATGTGGCCCGCGAGCATGGGCGGGGCCTCATGGGCCACACTGGTTTCAACTACACTGGACTTTGGACAACATGCCAAACACAAGGTCTCTGGCCATGGGGAATGTGTTCTGATATCTGCATCATTTTCAACCCTGGGCAGTGGTTGGAGATAAGGTCTAGGTTCTGAAGCCTGAAAAACCGAAGTTGGGAAGAGATGACGACCTAAGGCCATGGCGGGTCTGATATGTTCAGTTTGCGGTCAGCTGCCTGGGTGTTGGTCAGGAGTTTCTGGCTCAGGTTGTGTCAGACAGTGCATTAGTCCCAGGTTAGACTATATGACTTGGGTACAGTCGAGTGCCGTATAGGTTTATCCTCATTTGAGGTGCCTGGGGAGCTCAATAGGCAAGATATTTTTTCTAGAGGGCAGGCAGAGTGCTCCACTTTGGTTCCAGAATTGCCAAAAATGAGGGCTTCTGGGCCAGGAGTGTGAGGACAGAAGTCTGAGAACACAAGCTAGACTTGGGCTTCAGGCCGAGGGCACGACAGGTACCTCCTGCAGATCTGAACCAATATTTCATGCATCTGAAGTCACGGCGAGGATCAGACGTTGGCTCAGGTTGGAGTTTCTGTGCATGACTGCCCCTTCATGAACAGAGCGGAATCTCAAGGCCATGGAGGTTTTCCCACGTTGGGAGTTGTGGGATGCCCCCTTCAAGGTTTCCTTCTGCGGGACAATTGAGACCTGTTTGTCAGCTCCAGGACATCCCATATGGAATGACTCCAGAGCACCGTTCGAGGATCGATGCCAGGAAATCCCGCCTCGCATTCCAATTTTCTCCCAGCAACAAGACAGTTGAGTTTTGATGGCTCTGCGGGAGCAATCGGGGCGGCTGTGTTGAAATGGACTTTCCCGAGGTTGGGGCCTAATGTGTGTTTGTGTCCATGAGGGCCTTGGAATGGGTCGGTGACACCGGGACCCTTAAGTATTCTCCTAAGCTTTTGACATAGGTCCCATGCACAAGTTTCCTTGTGGAAACGAGATTTGTTCTGATGGGTGCTTCAAAAAAACCCCTATGCTGGTCTTGGAATCCAGGCTTTTGAGGAGACATGTCTGTAAACCAAAGCAATGGATCCGAATATGGCCTAGGTTCCTGTCTGGTTCCATCTTCTTCTCTGGGGACATCCATTTATGATATGAGTGGAGGTAGATGCTCAGCTGGTGTCAGACTGCCCTTGTTTGTCCCCGGAGAACTACACTATTGGGATGGCCTCGGGGACATTGGAGAGTTCTCCTAATTTGTACGATTTTGGATAATGGAATGGGCAGAATGCCCATGGATTGGGTAGGCACAGTCCTAATGTGTGGCTCCAGGGGCCCCAGCCTGGAGGGTGTGTGGCCCAGGAATCTGAGGAGAGAAGTCTGAAAACACAAACTCAGCTTAGGTTGGGAACGTAGGTATGGCAGGGCCAATCTACAAACCATGAGAAGGACTCTTCAGGATATGAAGAAAGAGCGATTCTGAGGCGCTTGCTCAGGCTTTTGTCTCTGGATTTTGTATCAAAGATGGGCGTGGAACGTGGGGAGGCCTCATGGGCCATGGACGAATCTTCCTCTCTGTGGATTTGGCCCGGTCCCAATTTCTTTCTGTCAATCTGTGGGATGGGAGGTCTCCTCTCAGGTTTGTTACCTCAGGAGTCCCAACCAAAGAGGAATTCCAAAGCAGAGCCCTGGGAAGAGTGAAGGGACAACCCAAACGATGGTTATAAATTGGGGCCTAGGGGCATGGCAGACCCAATATGCTGTCTCTTCATCCAGCCACTGAGTGGCCTTACTTAAAGACTGGGCACAGGCTGAGCGTCAGCATGTGTGTTTGTGACCAATGTGGCCCGCGAGCATGGGCGGGGCCTCATGGGCCACACTGGTTTCAACTACACTGAACTTTGGATAACATGCCAATCACAAGGTCTCTTGCCATGGGGAAGGAGCTCTGATTTCTGCATCATTTTCAACCCTGGGAAGTGTTTGGAGATAAGGTCTACGTTCTGAAGCCTGAAAACCGCAGTTGGGAAGAGATGACGACCTAAGGCCATGGCGGGTCTGATGTGCTCAGTGTGCGGTCAGCTGCCTGGGTGTTGGTCCGGAGGTTCGGGTTCAGGTTGTGTCAGACAGTGAATTAGAACCCAGGTTAGACTATATAATTCAGGTACAGTCGAGAGCCGTGTAGGTTTATCCTCATTTGAGGTGCCTGGGCTACTCATTAGGCAATATATTTTTTCTAGAGGCAGGCTGAGTGCTGCATTGTGGGTCCGGTATTGCCAAACATGAGGGATTCTGGACCAGGAGTGTGAGGACAAGTCTGAGAACAGAAGCTAGACTTGGGCTTCAGGCCGAGGGCACGGCTGGTACCCCCTGCAGATCTGAACGAATATCTCATGCTTCTGAAGTCACGGCGAGGATCAGACGTTGGCTCGGGTTGGAGTTTCTGTGCATGACTGCCCCTTCATGAACGGAGCGGAATCTCAAGGCCATCAGGTTTTCCCACGTTGGGAGTTGTGGGATGCCCCCTTCAAGGATTCCTTCTGCGGGACAATTGAGACCTGTTGGGCAGCTCCAGGATATCCCATATGGAAGGACTCCAGAGCACCGTTCGGGGTGGATGCCTGGGAAGCGGGCCTCGCATTCCAAATGTCTCCTAGCAACAAGACAGTTGAGATCGGATAGCTCTGCGGGAGCAACAGGCGTGGCTGAGTTGAAATGGTCTTTTAGGATCGGGCCCATTGTGTGTTTGTGTCAATGAGGGCCTTGGAATGGGGCGTTGGCACTGGGACCCTGAAGTATTCTCCTAAGCTTTTGACATACCTCCCATGCACAAGTTTCCTTGTGGAGATGAGATTTGTTCTGAGGGGTGCCTCAGGAAACCCCCTATGCTGGTATTGAAATCCAGGCTTTTGAGGAGACATGCCTGTAAACCAAAACAATGGATCCGATTATGGCCTAGGGTCCTGTCTGGTTCAATCTTATTCTCTGGTGATATCCATCTATGGAATGAGTGGAGGGAGATGCTCACCTGGTGTCACACCGCCCTTGTTTGTCCCTGGAGACCTACACTATTGGGATGGCCTCGGGGACTTTGGAGAGTTTTCTTAATTGGTGAGATTTTGGACAATGGAATGGGCAGAATTCCCATGGATTGGGTAGGCACAGTCCTAATGTGTGGCTCCAGGGGCCCCAGCCTGGAGGGTGTGGGGCCCAGGACTTTGAGGACAGAAGTCTGAAAACACAAACTCAGCTAAGGTTTTGGGACGTAGGTATGGAAGGCCCAATCTACAAACCATGAGAAGTACCCCTCAGGATATGAAGAAAGAGCGAGTCTGAGGCACTTGCTCAGGATTTTGTCTCTGGATTTTGTATCAAAGATGGGCGTGGAACGTGGGGAGGCCTCATGGGCCATGGACGAATCTTCCTCTCTGTGGATTTGACCCGGTCCCAATTTCGTTCCGTCAATCTGTGGGATGGGAGGTCTCCTCTCAGGTTTGTTACCTCAGGTGTCCCAACCAAAGAGGAATTCCAAAGCAGAGCCCTGGGGAAGAGTGAAGGGACAACCCAAACGATGGTTATAAATTGGGGCCTAGGGGCATGGCAGACCCAATATGCTGTCTCTTCATCCAGCCACTGAGTGGCCTTACTTAAAGACTGGGCACAGGCTGAGGGTCAGCATGTGTGTTTGTGACCAATGTGGCCCGCGAGCATGGGCGGGGCCTCATGGGCCACACTGGTTTCAACTACACTGAACTTTGGATAACATGCCAATCACAAGGTCTCTTGCCATGGGGAAGGAGCTCTGATTTCTGCATCATTTTCAACCCTGGGCCGTGGTTGGAGATAAGGTCTACGTTCTGAAGCCTGAAAACCACAGTTGGGAAGTGATGACGATCTAAGGCCATGTCGGGGCTCATGTGCTCAGTGTGCGGTCAGCTGCCTGGGTGTTGGTCCAGAGTTTCGGTTTCAGGTTGTGTCAGACAGTGCATTATTGCCCAGATTAGAGTATATAATTTAGTTACACTCGAGTGCCGTGTAAGTTTATCCTCATTTGAGGTGCCTGGGAAAATCATTAGGCACTATATTTTTCCCAGAGGGCAGGCATATTGCTGCTTTGAGGGTCCGGAATTGCCAAACTTGAGGGCTTCTGGGCCAAGAGTGTGAGGACAGAAGTTTCAGAACACAAGCTAGACTTGGGCTTCAGGCCTTGGGTAGGTCAATGGGTATGGCAAATTCCCCCTGCAGATCTGAACCAATATCTCATGTATCTGAAGTCACGGCGAGGATCAGAAGTTGGCTCGGGTTGGAGTTTCTGTGCATGTCTGCCCCTCCATGAACGGAGCGGAATCTCAAGGCCATGGAGGTTTTCCAACGTTGGGAGTGTGGGATCCCCCTTCAAGGATTCCTTCTGCGGGACAATTGAGCACTGTTGGTCAGCTCCAGGACAATCCATATGGAATGACTGCAGTGCACCGTTCGAGGACTGATGCCAGGGAAGCCAGCCTCGCATTCCAATTGTCTCCTAGCAACAAGACAGTTGAGATCTATGGCTCTGATTGAGCAATCGGGGCGGCTGTGTTGAAATGGACTTTCCCGAGGTTGGGGCCTAATGTGTGTTTGTGTCCATGAGGACCTTGGAATGGAGCGGTGGCACTGGGACCCTGAAGTATTCTCCTAAGCTTTTGACATAGGTCCCATGCACAAGTTTCCTCGTGGAGACGAGTTTTGTTCTGATGGGTGCCTCAGGAAACCCCCTATGCTGGTCTTGGAATCCAGGCTCTTGAGGAGATATGCCTGTAAACCAAAGCAATGGATCCGATTATGGCCTAGGGTCCTGTCTGGTTCCATCTTCTTCTCTGGGGACATCCATTTATGGTATGAGTGGATGTAGATGCTCAGCTGGTGTCAGACCGCCCTTGTTTGTCCCGGGAGACCTACACTATTGGGATGGTCTTGGGGACTTTGGAGGGTTCTTCTAATTTGTACGATTTTGAACAATGGAATGGGCAGAATTCCCATGGATTGGGTAGGCACAATCCTAATCTGTGGCTCCAGGGGCCCCAGCCTGGAGGGTGTGTGGCCCAGAAATTTGAGGACAGAAGTCTGAAAACACAAACTCAGCTTAGGTTGGGGACGTAGGTATGGCAGGTCCAATCTACAAACCATGAGAAGAACTCCTCAGGATATGAAGAAAGAGCGAGTGTGAGGCGCTTGCTCAGGCTTTTGTCTCTGGATTTTGTATCAAAGATGGGCGTGGAATGTGGGGAGGCCTCATGGGCCATGGATGAATCTTCCTCTCTGTTGATTTGGCCCGGTCCCAATTTCTTTCCATCAATCTGTGGAATGGGAGGTATCCTCTCAGGTTTGTTAATTCAGGTGTCCCAACCAAAGAGGAATTCCAAAGCAGAGCCCTGGGGAAGAGTGAAGGGACAACCCAAACGATGGTTAAAAATTGGGGCCTAGGGGCATGGCAGGCCCAATATGCTGTCTCTTCATCCAGCCCCTGAGTGGCCTTAATTAAGGACTGGGCACAGCCTGAGAGTCACAATGTGTGTTTGTGACCAATATGGCCGCGAGCATGGGCGGGGCCTCATGGGCCATACTGGTTTCAACTACACTGAACTTAGGACAATATGCCAATCACAAGGTCTCTTGCCATGGGGAAGGAGCTCTGATTTCTGCATCATTTTCAACCCTGGGCAGTGGTTGGATATAAGGTCTAGGATCTGAAGTCTGAAAACCGCAGTTGGGAAGAGATGACGACCTAAAGCCATGGCGGGTCTGATGTGCTCAGTGTGCGGTCAGCTGCCTGGGTGTTGGTCCGGAGGTTCGGGTTCAGGTTGTGTCAGACAGTGCATTAGTGCCCAGGTTAGACTATATAATTTAGGTACAGTCGAGTGCCGTTTAAGTTTATCCTCATTTGAAGTGCCTGGGCAAATCATTAGGCAAGATATTTTTTCTAGAGGGGAGGCAGGGTGCTGCATTGTTAGTCCGGAATTGCCAAACTTGAGGGCTTCTGGGCCAGGAGTATGAGGACAGAAGTCTGAGAACACAAGCTAGACTTGGGCTTCAGGCCGAGGGCACGGCAGGTACCGCCTGCAGATCTGAAACAATATCTCTTGCATCTGAAGTCACGGCGAGGATCAGACTTTGCCTCGGGTTGGAGTTTCTGTGCATGACTGCCCCTTCATGAACGGAGCGGAATTTCAAGGCCATGGAGGTTTTCCCACGTTGGGAGTTGTGGGTTGCCCCCTTCAAGGATTCCTTCTGCGGGACAATTGAGACCTGTTGGGCAGCTCCAGGATATCCCATATGCACCGTTCGGGGATGCATGCCAGGGAAGTGGGCCTCGCATTCCAATTGTCTCCTAGCAACAAGACAGTTGAGATCTGAAGACTATGCGGTAGCAACCGGGTTGGCTAGTTGAAATGGACTTTCCCGAGAATGGGGCCTGATATGTGTTTGTTTCCATGAGGGCATTGGAATGGGGCGGTGGCACCGGGACCCTGAAGTATTCTCCTAAGCTTTTGACATAGGTCCCATGCACAAGTTTCCTTGTCGACACGAGATTTGTTCTGATGGGTGCCTCAGGAAATCCCCTATGCTGGTCTGGAATCCAGGCTTTTGAGGAGACATGCCTGTAAACCAAAGCAATGGATCCGATTATGGCCTAGGGTCCTGTATGGTTCCATCTTCTTCTCTGGGGACATCCATCTATGGTATGAGTGGAGGTTGATGCTCAGCTGGTGTCAGACCGCCCTTGTTTATACCGGGAAACCTACACTATTGTGATGGCCTCGGGAAATTTGGAGGGTTCTCCTAATTTGTACGATTTTGGACAATGGAATGGGCAGTGTTCCCATGGATTGGGTAGGCACAGTCCTAATGTGTGGCTCCAGGGGCCCCAGCCCGGAGGGAGTGTGGCCCAGGAATTTGAGGGCAGAAGTCTGAAAACACAAACTCAGCTTACGTTTGGGGAAGTACGTATGGCAGGTCCAATCTACAAACCATGAGAAGAACTCTTCAGGATATGAAGAAAGATCGAGTCTGAGGCACTTGCTCAGGCTTTTGTCTCTGGATTTTGTATCAAATATGGGCGTGGAACGTGGGGAGGCCTCATGGGCCATGGACGAATCTTCCTCTCTGTGGATTTGTCCCAGTCCCAATTTCTTTCCGTCAATCTGTGGGATGGGAGTTCTCCTCTCAGGTTTGTTACCTCAGGTGTCCCAACCAAAGAGGAATTCCAAAGCAGAGCCCTGGGGAAGAGTGAAGGGACAACGCAAACTATGTTTAAAAATTGGGACCTAGGGGCATGGCAGGCCCAATATGCTGTCTCTTCATCCAACCACTGAGAGGCCTTACTTGAGGACTGGGCACAGGCTGAGGGTCACAATGTGTGTTTGTGACCAATGTGGCCCGCGAGCATGGGCGGGGCCTCATGGGCCACACTGGTTTCAACTACACTGGACTTTGGACAACATGCCAATCACAAGGTCTCTTGCCATGAGGAAGGTGTTCTGATGTCTGCATCATTTTCAACCCTGGGCAGTGGTTGGAGATAAGGTCTAGGTTCTGAAACCTGAAAACCGCAGTTGGGAAGAGATGACGACCTAAGGCCATGGCGGGTCTGATATGTTCAGTGTGCGGTCAGCTGCCTGGGTGTTGGTCAGGAGGTTCTGGCTCAGGTTGTGTCAGACAGTGCATTAGTGCCCAGGTTTGACTATATGATTTGGGTACAGTCGAGTGCCGTGTAGGTTTATCCTCATTTGATGTGCCTGGGCTGCTCTTAGGCAAGATATTTTTTATAGATGGCAGGCAGAGTGCTGCATTGTGAGTCCGGAATTGCCAAACTTGGGGGCTTCTGGGCCAGGAGTGTGAGGACAGAAGTCTGAGAACACAAGCTAAACTTGGGCTTCAGGCAGAGGGCACAGCATGTACCCCCTGCAGACTGAACCAATATCTCAAGCATCTGAAGTCACGGTGAGGATCAGATGTTGGCTCAGGTTGGAGTTTCTGTGCATGACTGCCCCTTCATGAACAGAGCGGAATCTCAAGGCCATGGAGGTTTTCCCACGTTGGGAGTTGTGGGATGCCCCCTTCAAGGATTCCTTCTGCGGGACAATTGAGACCTGTTGGTCAGCTCCAGGACATCCCATATGGAATGACTCCAGAGCACCGTTCGAGGATCGATGCCAGGGAATCCCGCCTCGCATTCCAATTTTCTCCCAGCAACAAGACAGTTGAGTTTTGATGGCTCTGCGGGAGCAATCTGGGCGGCTGTGTTGAAATGGACTTTCCCGAGGTTGGGGCCTAATGTGTGTTTATTTGTCCATGAGGGCCTTGGAATGGGGCGGTGACACCGGGACCCTGAAGTATTCTCCTAAGCTTTTGACATAGGTCCCATGCACAAGTTTCCTTATGGAAACGAGATTTGTTCTGATGGGTGCCTCAAAAAACCCCCTATGCTGGTCTTGGAATCCAGGCTTTTGAGGAGACATGTCTGTAAACCAAAGCAATGGATCCGAATATGGCCTAGGGTCCTGTCTGGTTCCATCTTCTTCTCTGGGGACATCCATTTATGATATGAGTGGAGGTAGATGCTCAGCTGGTGTCAGACCGCCCTTGTTTGTCCCCGGAGACCTACACTATTGGAATGGCCTCGGGGACTTTGGAGAGTTCTCCTAATTTGTACGATTTTGGATAATGGAATGGGCAGAATGCCCATGGATTGGGTAGGCACAGTCCTAATGTGTGGCTCCAGGGGCCCAAGCCTGGAGGGTGTGTGGCCCAGGAATCTGAGGACAGAAGTCTGAAAACACAAACTCAGCTTAGGTTGGGAACGGAGGTATGGCAGGGCCAATCTACAAACCATGAGAAGGACTCTTCAGGATATGAAGAAAGAGCGAGTCTGAGGCGCTTGCTCAGGCTTTTGTCTCTGGATTTTGTATCAAAGATGGGCGTGGAACGTGGGGAGGCCTCATGGGCCATGGACGAATCTTCCTCTCTGTGGATTTGGCCCGGTCCCAATTTCTTTCTGTCAATCTGTGGGATGGGAGGTCTCCTCTCAGGTTTGTTACCTCAGGTGTCCCAACCAAAGAGGAATTCCAAAGCAGAGCCCTGGGGAAGAGTGAAGGGACAACCCAAACGATGGTTATAAATTGGGGCCTAGGGGCATGGCAGACCCAATATGCTGTCTCTTCATCCAGCCACTGAGTGGCCTTACTTAAAGACTGGGCACAGGCTGAGGGTCAGCATGTGTGTTTGTGACCAATGTGGCCCGCGAGCATGGGCGGGGCCTCATGGGCCACACTGGTTTCAACTACACTGAACTTTGGATAACATGCCAATCACAAGGTCTCTTGCCATGGGGAAGGAGCTCTGATTTCTGCATCATTTTCAACCCTGGGCAGTGTTTGGAGATAAGGTCTACGTTCTGAAGCCTGAAAACCGCAGTTGGGAAGAGATGACGACCTAAAGCCATGGCGGGTCTGATGTGCTCAGTGTGGGGTCAGCTGCCTGGGTGTTGGTCCGGAGGTTCGGGTTCAGGTTGTGTCAGACAGTGAATTAGTACCCAGGTTAGACTATATAATTCAGGTACAGTCGAGAGCCGTGTAGGTTTATCCTCATTTGAGGTGCCTGGACTACTCATTAGGCAATATATTTTTTCTAGAGGCAGGCAGAGTGCTGCATTGTGGGTCCGGTATTGCCAACCATGAGGGATTCTGGACCAGGAGTGTGAGGACAAGTCTGAGAACAGAAGCTAGACTTGGGCTTCAGGCCGAGGGCACGGCTGGTACCCCCTGCAGATCTGAACGAATATCTCATGCTTCTGAAGTCACGGCGAGGATCAGACGTTGGCTCGGGTTGGAGTTTCTGTGCATGACTGCCCCTTCATGAACGGAGCGGAATTTCAAGGCCATGGAGGTTTTCCCACGTTGGGAGTTGTGGGATGCCCCCTTCAAGGATTCCTTCTGCGGGACAATTGAGACCTGTTGGGCAGCTCCAGGATATCCCATATGGAAGGACTCCAGAGCACCGTTCGGGGTGGATGCCTGGGAAGCGGGCCTCGCATTCCAAATGTCTCCTAGCAACAAGACAGTTGAGATCGGATAGCTCTGCGGGAGCAACCGGCGTGGCTGAGTTGAAATGGACTTTTAGGGTCGGGCCCATTGTGTGTTTGTGTCCATGAGGGCCTTGGAATGGGGCGTTGGCACCGGGACCCTGAAGTATTCTCCTAAGCTTTTGACATACCTCCCATGCACAAGTTTCCTTGTGGAGATGAGATTTGTTCTGAGGGGTGCCTCAGGAAACCCCCTATGCTGGTATTGGAATCCAGGCTTTTGAGGAGACATGCCTGTAAACCAAAACAATGGATCCGATTATGGCCTAGGGTCCTGTCTGGTTCAATCTTCTTCTCTGGTGATATCCATCTATGGAATGAGTGGAGGGAGATGCTCACCTGGTGTCACACCGCCCTTGTTTGTCCCTGGAGACCTACACTATTGGGATGGCCTCGGGGACTTTGGAGAGTTTTCTTAATTGGTGAGATTTTGGACAATGGAATGGGCAGAATTCCCATGGATTGGGTAGGCACAGTCCTAATGTGTGGCTCCAGGGGCCCCAGCCTGGAGGGTGTGCGGCCCAGGACTTTGAGGACAGAAGTCTGAAAACACAAACTCAGCTAAGGTTTTGGGACGTAGGTATGGAAGGCCCAATCTACAAACCATGAGAAGTACCCCTCAGGATATGAAGAAAGAGCGAGTCTGAGGCACTTGCTCAGGATTTTGTCTCTGGATTTTGTATCAAAGATGGGCGTGGAACGTGGGGAGGCCTCATGGGCCATGGACGAATCTTCCTCTCTGTGGATTTGACCCGGTCCCAATTTCGTTCCGTCAATCTGTGGGATGGGAGGTCTCCTCTCAGGTTTGTTACCTCAGGTGTCCCAACCAAAGAGGAATTCCAAAGCAGAGCCCTGGGGAAAAGTGAAGGGACAACCCAAACGATGGTTATAAATTGGGGCCTAGGGGCATGGCAGACCCAATATGCTGTCTCTTCATCCAGCCACTGAGTGGCCTTACTTAAAGACTGGGCACAGGCTGAGGGTCAGCATGTGTGTTTGTGACCAATGTGGCCCGCGAGCATGGGCGGGGCCTCATGGGCCACACTGGTTTCAACTACACTGAACTTTGGATAACATGCAAATCACAAGGTCTCTTGCCATGGGGAAGGAGCTCTGATTTCTGCATCATTTTCAACCCTGGGCCGTGGTTGGAGATAAGGTCTAGGTTCTGAAGCCTGAAAACCACAGTTGGGAAGTGATGACGATCTAAGGCCATGTCGGGGCTCATGTGCTCAGTGTGCGGTCAGCTGCCTGGGTGTTGGTCCAGAGTTTCGGTTTCAGGTTGTGTCAGACAGTGCATTATTGCCCAGGTTAGACTATATAATTTAGGTACAGTCGAGTGCCGTGTGAGTTTATCCTCATTTGAGGTGCCTGGGAAAATCATTAGGCAATATATTTTTCCAGAGGGCAGGCATATTGCTGCTTTGAGGGTCCGGAATTGCCAAACTTGAGGGCTTCTGGGCCAAGAGTGTGAGGACAGAAGTTTCAGAACACAAGCTAGACTTGGGCTTCAGGGCTTGGGTAGGGCAATGGGTATGGCAAATACCCCCTGCAGATCTGAACCAATATCTCATGTATCTGAAGTCACGGCGAGGATCAGAAGTTGGCTCGGGTTGGAGTTTCTGTGCATGTCTGCCCCTCCATGAACGGAGCGGAATCTCAAGGCCATGGAGGTTTTCCAACGTTGGGAGTGTGGGATCCCCCTTCAAGGATTCCTTCTGCGGGACAATTGAGCACTGTTGGTCAGCTCCAGGACAATCCATATGGAATGACTGCAGTGCACCGTTCGAGGACTGATGCCAGGGAAGCCAGCCTCGCATTCCAATTGTCTCCTAGCAACAAGACAGTTGAGTTCTATGGCTCTGATTGAGCAATCGGGGCGGCTGTGTTGAAATGGACTTTCCCGAGGTTGGGGCCTAATGTGTGTTTGTGTCCATGAGGACCTTGGAATGGAGCGGTGGCACTGGGACCCTGAAGTATTCTCCTAAGCTTTTGACATAGGTCCCATGCACAAGTTTCCTCGTGGAGACGAGTTTTGTTCTGATGGGTGCCTCAGGAAACCCCCTATGCTGGTCTTGGAATCCAGGCTCTTGAGGAGATATGCCTGTAAACCAAAGCAATGGATCCGATTATGGCCTAGGGTCCTGTCTGGTTCCATCTTCTTCTCTGGGGACATCCATTTATGGTATGAGTGGATGTAGATGCTCAGCTGGTGTCAGACCGCCCTTGTTTGTCCCGGGAGACCTACACTATTGGGATGGTCTTGGGGACTTTGGAGGGTTCTTCTAATTTGTACGATTTTGAACAATGGAATGGGCAGAATTCCCATGGATTGGGTAGGCACAATCCTAATGTGTGGCTCCAGGGGCCCCATCCTGGAGGGTGTGTGGCCCAGAAATTTGAGGACAGAAGTCTGAAAACACAAACTCAGCTTAGGTTGGGGACTTAGGTATGGCAGGTCCAATCTACAAACCATGAGAAGAACTCTTCAGGATATGAAGAAAGAGCGAGTCTGAGGCACTTGCTCAGGCTTTTGTCTCTGGATTTTGTATCAAAGATGGGCGTGGAATGTGGGGAGGCCTCATGGGCCATGGATGAATCTTCCTCTCTGTTGATTTGGCCCGGTCCCAATTTCTTTCCATCAATCTGTGGAATGGGAGGTATCCTCTCAGGTTTGTTAATTCAGGTGTCCCAAGCAAAGAGGAATTCCAAAGCAGAGCCCTGGGGAAGAGTGAAGGGACAACCCAAATGATGGTTAAAAATTGGGGCCTAGGGGCATGGCAGGCCCAATATGCTGTCTCTTCATCCAGCCCCTGAGTGGCCTTACTTAAGGACTGGGCACAGCCTGAGAGTCACAATGTGTGTTTGTGACCAATATGGCCGCGAGCATGGGCGGGGCCTCATGGGCCTTACTGGTTTCAACTACACTGAACTTAGGACAATATGCCAATCACAAGGTCTCTTGCCATGGGGAAGGAGCTCTGATTTCTGCATCATTTTCAACCCTGGGCAGTGGTTGGATATAAGGTCTAGGATCTGAAGTCTGAAAACCGCAGTTGGGAAGAGATGACGACCTAAACCCTTGGCGGGTCTGATGTGCTCAGTGTGCGGTCAGCTGCCTGGGTGTTGGTCCGGAGGTTCGGGTTCAGGTTGTGTCAGACAGTGCATTAGTGCCCAGGTTAGACTATATAATTTAGGTACAGTCGGGTGCCGTTTAAGTTTATCCTCATTTGAAGTGCCTGGGCAAATCATTAGGCAAGATATTTTTTCTAGAGGGGAGGCAGGGTGCTGCATTGTGGGTCCGGAATTGCCAAACTTGAGGGCTTCTGGGCCAGGAGTATGAGGACAGAAGTCTGAGAACAGAAGCTAGACTTGGGCTTCAGGCCGAGGGCACGGCAGGTACCACCTGCAGATCTGAAACAATATCTCTTGCATCTGAAGTCACGGCGAGGATCAGACTTTGCCTCGGGTTGGAGTTTCTGTGCATGACTGCCCCTTCATGAACGGAGCGGAATTTCAAGGCCATGGAGGTTTTCCCACGTTGGGAGTTGTGGGATGCCCCCTTCAAGGATTCCTTCTGCGGGACAATTGAGACCTGTTGGGCAGCTCCAGGATATCCCATATGGAAGTACTCCAGAGCACCGTTCGGGGATGGATGCCAGGGAAGTGGGCCTCGCATTCCAATTGTCTCCTAGCAACAAGACAGTTGAGATCTGAAGACTCTGCGGTAGCAACCGGGTTGGCTAGTTGAAATGGACTTTCCCGAGAATGGGGCCTGATATGTGTTTGTTTCCATGAGGGCATTGGAATGGGGCGGTGGCACCGGGACCCTGAAGTATTCTCCTAAGCTTTTGACATAGGTCCCATGCACAAGTTTCCTTGTCGACACGAGATTTGTTCTGATGGGTGCCTCAGGAAATCCCCTATGCTGGTCTGGAATCCAGGCTTTTGAGGAGACATGCCTGTAAACCAAAGCAATGGATCCGATTATGGCCTAGGGTCCTGTATGGTTCCATCTTCTTCTCTGGGGACATCCATCTATGGTATGAGTGGAGGTTGATGCTCAGCTGGTGTCAGACCGCCCTTGTTTATACCGGGAAACCTACACTATTGTGATGGCCTCGGGAAATTTGGAGGGTTCTCCTAATTTGTACGATTTTGGACAATGGAATGGGCAGAGTTCCCATGGATTGGGTAGGCACAGTCCTAATGTGTGGCTCCAGGGGCCCCAGCCCGGAGGGAGTGTGGCCCAGGAATTTGAGGGCAGAAGTCTGAAAACACAAACTCAGCTTACGTTTGGGGAAGTACGTATGGCAGGTCCAATCTACAAACCATGAGAAGAACTCTTCAGGATATGAAGAAAGATCGAGTCTGAGGCACTTGCTCAGGCTTTTGTCTCTGGATTTTGTATCAAATATGGGCGTGGAACGTGGGGAGGCCTCATGGGCCATGGACGAATCTTCCTCTCTGTGGATTTGTCCCAGTCCCAATTTCTTTCCGTCAATCTGTGGGATGGGAGTTCTCCTCTCAGGTTTGTTACCTCAGGTGTCCCAACCAAAGAGGAATTCCAAAGCAGAGCCCTGGGGAAGAGTGAAGGGACAACCCAAACTATGTTTAAAAATTGGGACCTAGGGGCATGGCAGGCCCAATATGCTGTCTCTTCATCCAACCACTGAGAGGCCTTACTTGAGGACTGGGCACAGGCTGAGGGTCACAATGTGTGTTTGTGACCAATGTGGCCCGCGAGCATGGGCGGGGCCTCATGGGCCACACTGGTTTCAACTACACTGGACTTTGGACAACATGCCAATCACAAGGTCTCTTGCCATGAGGAAGGTGTTCTGATGTCTGCATCATTTTCAACCCTGGGCAGTGGTTGGAGATAAGGTCTAGGTTCTGAAGCCTGAAAAACCGAAGTTGGGAAGAGATGACGACCTAAGGCCATGGCGGGTCTGATATGTTCAGTGTGCGGTCAGCTGCCTGGGTGTTGGTCAGGAGGTTCTGGCTCAGGTTGTGTCAGACAGTGCATTAGTGCCCAGGTTTGACTATATGATTTGGGTACAGTCGAGTGCCGTGTAGGTTTATCCTCATTTGATGTGCCTGGGCTGCTCTTAGGCAAGATATTTTTTATAGATGGCAGGCAGAGTGCTGCATTGTGAGTCCGGAATTGCCAAACTTGGGGGCTTCTGGGCCAGGAGTGTGAGGACAGAAGTCTGAGAACACAAGCTAAACTTGGGCTTCAGGCAGAGGGCACAGCATGTACCCCCTGCAGAGTGAACCAATATCTCAAGCATCTGAAGTCACGGTGAGGATCAGATGTTGGCTCAGGTTGGAGTTTCTGTGCATGACTGCCCCTTCATGAACAGAGCGGAATCTCAAGGCCATGGAGGTTTTCCCACGTTGGGAGTTGTGGGATGCCCCCTTCAAGGATTCCTTCTGCGGGACAATTGAGACCTGTTGGTCAGCTCCAGGACATCCCATATGGAATGACTCCAGAGCACCGTTCGAGGATCGATGCCAGGGAATCCCGCCTCGCATTCCAATTTTCTCCCAGCAACAAGACAGTTGAGTTTTGATGGCTCTGCGGGAGCAATCGGGGCGGCTGTGTTGAAATGGACTTTTTCGAGGTTGGGGCCTAATGTGTGTTTATTTGTCCATGAGGGCCTTGGAATGGGGCGGTGACACCGGGACCCTGAAGTATTCTCCTAAGCTTTTGACATAGGTCCCATGCACAAGTTTCCTTGTGGAAACGAGATTTGTTCTGATGGGTGCCTCAAAAAACCCCCTATGCTGGTCTTGGAATCCAGGCTTTTGAGGAGACATGTCTGTAAACCAAAGCAATGGATCCGAATATGGCCTAGGGTCCTGTCTGGATCCATCTTCTTCTCTGGGGACATCCATTTATGTTATGAGTGGAGGTAGATGCTCAGCTGGTGTCAGACCGCCCTTGTTTGTCCCCGGAGACCTACACTATTGGAATGGCCTCGGGGACTTTGGAGAGTTCTCCTAATTTGTACGATTTTGGATAATGGAATGGGCAGAATGCCCATGGATTGGGTAGGCACAGTCCTAATGTGTGGCTCCAGGGGCCCCAGCCTGGAGGGTGTGTGGCCCAGGAATCTGAGGACAGAAGTCTGAAAACACAAACTCAGCTTAGGTTGGGAACGGAGGTATGGCAGGGCCAATCTACAAACCATGAGAAGGACTCTTCAGGATATGAAGAAAGAGCGAGTCTGAGGCGCTTGCTCAGGCTTTTGTCTCTGGATTTTGTATCAAAGATGGGCGTGGAACGTGGGGAGGCCTCATGGGCCATGGACGAATCTTCCTCTCTGTGGATTTGGCCCGGTCCCAATTTCTTTCTGTCAATCTGTGGGATGGGAGGTCTCCTCTCAGGTTTGTTACCTCAGGTGTCCCAACCAAAGAGGAATTCCAAAGCAGAGCCCTGGGGAAGAGTGAAGGGACAACCCAAACGATGGTTATAAATTGGGGCCTAGGGGCATGGCAGACCCAATATGCTGTCTCTTCATCCAGCCACTGAGTGGCCTTACTTAAAGACTGGGCACAGGCTGAGGGTCAGCATGTGTGTTTGTGACCAATGTGGCCCGCGAGCATGGGCGGGGCCTCATGGGCCACACTGGTTTCAACTACACTGAACTTTGGAAAACATGCCAATCACAAGGTCTCTTGCCATGGGGAAGGAGCTCTGATTTCTGCATCATTTTCAACCCTGGGCAGTGTTTGGAGATAAGGTCTACGTTCTGAAGCCTGAAAACCGCAGTTGGGAAGAGATGACGACCTAAAGCCATGGCGGGTCTGATGTGCTCAGTGTGCGGTCAGCTGCCTGGGTGTTGGTCCGGAGGTTCGGGTTCAGGTTGTGTCAGACAGTGAATTAGTACCCAGGTTAGACTATATAATTCAGGTACAGTCGAGAGCCGTGTAGGTTTATCCTCATTTGAGGTGCCTGGGCTACTCATTAGGCAATATATTTTTTCTAGAGGCAGGCAGAGTGCTGCATTGTGGGTCCGGTATTGCCAAACATGAGGGATTCTGGACCAGGAGTGTGAGGACAAGTCTGAGAACAGAAGCTAGACTTGGGCTTCAGGCCGAGGGCACGGCTGGTACCCCCTGCAGATCTGAACGAATATCTCATGCTTCTGAAGTCACGGCGAGGATCAGACGTTGGCTCGGGTTGGAGTTTCTGTGCATGACTGCCCCTTCATGAACGGAGCGGAATCTCAAGGCCATGGAGGTTTTCCCACGTTGGGAGTTGTGGGATGCCCCCTTCAAGGATTCCTTCTGCGGGACAATTGAGACCTGTTGGGCAGCTCCAGGATATCCCATATGGAAGGACTCCAGAGCACCGTTCGGGGTGGATGCCTGGGAAGCGGGCCTCGCATTCCAAATGTCTCCTAGCAACAAGACAGTTGAGATCGGATAGCTCTGCGGGAGCAACCGGCGTGGCTGAGTTGAAATGGACTTTTAGGGTCGGGCCCATTGTGTGTTTGTGTCCATGAGGGCCTTGGCATGGGGCGTTGGCACCGGGACCCTGAAGTATTCTCCTAAGCTTTTGACATACCTCCCATGCACAAGTTTCCTTGTGGAGATGAGATTTGTTCTGAGGGGTGCCTCAGGAAACCCCCCATGCTGGTATTGGAATCCAGGCTTTTGAGGAGACATGCCTGTAAACCAAAACAATGGATCCGATTATGGCCTAGGGTCCTGTCTGGTTCAATCTTCTTCTCTGGTGATATCCATCTATGGAATGAGTGGAGGGAGATGCTCACCTGGTGTCACACCGCCCTTGTTTGTCCCTGGAGACCTACACTATTGGGATGGCCTCGGGGACTTTGGAGAGTTTTCTTAATTGGTGAGATTTTGGACAATGGAATGGGCAGAATTCCCATGGATTGGGTAGGCACAGTCCTAATGTGTGGCTCCAGGGGCCCCAGCCTGGAGGGTGTGCGGCCCAGGACTTTGAGGACAGAAGTCTGAAAACACAAACTCAGCTAAGGTTTTGGGACGTAGGTATGGAAGGCCCAATCTACAAACCATGAGAAGTACCCCTCGGGATATGAAGAAAGAGCGAGTCTGAGGCACTTGCTCAGGATTTTGTCTCTGGATTTTGTATCAAAGATGGGCGTGGAACGTGGGGAGGCCTCATGGGCCATGGACGAATCTTCCTCTCTGTGGATTTGACCCGGTCCCAATTTCGTTCCGTCAATCTGTGGGATGGGAGGTCTCCTCTCAGGTTTGTTACCTCAGGTGTCCCAACCAAAGAGGAATTCCAAAGCAGAGCCCTGGGGAAAAGTGAAGGGACAACCCAAACGATGGTTATAAATTGGGGCCTAGGGGCATTGCAGACCCAATATGCTGTCTCTTCATCCAGCCACTGAGTGGCCTTACTTAAAGACTGGGCACAGGCTGAGGGTCAGCATGTGTGTTTGTGACCAATGTGGCCCGCGAGCATGGGCGGGGCCTCATGGGCCACACTGGTTTCAACTACACTGAACTTTGGATAACATGCCAATCACAAGGTCTCTTGCCATGGGGAAGGAGCTCTGATTTCTGCATCATTTTCAACCCTGGGCCGTGGTTGGAGATAAGGTCTACGTTCTGAAGCCTGAAAACCACAGTTGGGAAGTGATGACGATCTAAGGCCATGTCGGGGCTCATGTGCTCAGTGTGCGGTCAGCTGCCTGGGTGTTGGTCCAGAGTTTCGGTTTCAGGTTGTGTCAGACAGTGCATTATTGCCCAGGTTAGACTATATAATTTAGGTACAGTCGAGTGCCGTGTAAGTTTATCCTCATTTGAGGTGCCTGGGAAAATCATTAGGCAATATATTTTTCCCAGAGGGCAGGCATATTGCTGCTTTGAGGGTCCGGAATTGCCAAACTTGAGGGCTTCTGGGCCAAGAGTGTGAGGACAGAAGTTTCAGAACACAAGCTAGACTTGGGCTTCAGGGCTTGGGTAGGGCAATGGGTATGGCAAATAC